>NC_141875.1:505194385-506444385 GCF_056163025.1 Triticum urartu | reverse complement strand
TTTTTCAGCATGTTGTATTAGCAGCGTCTTTTCCTCGGCCCAGGATTTCTTCTTTGCCGTCAAACTGGTCTTCAATTTTTCTGTCCCAGAAAGACTTAGTTGGAGTTTAGAATCAGCAGACTTGATTTCTGCCTCTTGATCCGCCAGCCGGTTCTTTGCATCAGTTAATTGGGAGCCCAATTCAGATAGGGCGTTCTACAAAACATACACAGGTGTGTGATGGCTTAAACTAAAAGTTATAAAGATTCAAGTCTCAAGTACTTTGCACCGCAATACCACTTGACACTTGGGGGATAATGTCTGCCAAAACAATCTGTTATGACTCTTATATGTTTCAAGTCCCAAGTGTTTTACAAAGTAATAATACTTGACACTTGGGGGCTAATGTCTGCCAAAGCAATTTCTTATGACTCTTATATATTTCAAGTCCCAAGTGCCTTACAAAGTAACAACACTTGGCACTTGGGGGACTGGAAAAAGACAGCTATGAAGTTAAGTACCGGTTCATTTATGATAAATTGAGCCGGCCCTTAGGGACTAGAGGTGAAGTTTACATTATTTTGGTGGACTTTTGAAAAAACTTAGAGAGGAAGTATCAATCTATATCATAAAGTCTCCAGATCATTCAGGTTCATCATCTGAAGACTTGGGGGCTGGCAGAGTATAAGTAAACTGGAGAACATACCTCATATTTCAGCTGCAATTGCTTGACCATCTCAATTTCTGACTCATGGCTGGAGTGAACATGGCTAAGATAGCCGGACAATATGTCACTAGCATTCAGATGAGTGTAGTGAGAGATATCGAAATGCACTTTCTGTCTCTCCAAGGCTTCTTGTTTAGTAGTGTGCCGAGCTAACACAGTGGGAGTCCCCGGTTCAACAAAACAGCTACCAGTGATCAGAACATCATGATCAGAAGATGATGGCGGGTTAGCTGAACTGGATGGGCTGGTAGTAGAGGGGTTAACAACGGTATCATCAGTTGACGGCTCAGGAGGGTCTAATTGAGTATCAACAGTTGGGTCTTCTGGTGCTTCAGTTCGAGGGGAGAAGTTGGCATGGCCGGTTCAGTTGCAAGAACTGACGGGTCTTCCGCCGGTTTAACCACTTTGGCCTTCTTGGACTTGGCTTGACCACTAAGAAAGATTTTATGAGACAGTTAGTACAATGATGCAGTTTTTAAAAACTTAGAGGAAAGATGATTTTTCCTTAACCAGGGGCAGTCTAGAAGGACGGAAATTGCGTCTAAGATGAGTCACCAAAAGAGCGAGAAACCTCCTGCAAAGGTAAAATAATGTCAGTAATACAAGAGAATAGATTCATTAATGAAAGCGGAAGATGAATATAAAAGAGACCTCATTCTAGCGTTTTTGAGGAGTTTGTTGTACAATGGAAGGCGGTTCACCGTCGTTCTGGGCCTGACAGCGGTTCTCATGATGCTGTTTTTTCAAAAGAAAATGAGGGTCCAAATAAGCCAAAGGGTGCGAAAACCTTACTTTCCGGGTTACCAGTCGAAGTTCCTGTCTTGGCAAATAGGCTGAGTCGGAGGAAATAGTTACCTCTTCTTCTACGGCCTGACTGGCCCCCGTGTCGTCCTGGCAATAGTCAGTGTCAATAAGGTTATTAAAAAACTAGCCAAGGGAATCAAGGGCTACCTCCGACTCAGAATCATCGAGCTTTAGCAGGTCCTCAGCCGTGCTCTTTTTCTTCTTGGACCTCCGGGTCGTCTTCTTGGCGGCTATGGCGTCGGCTCTAGTGTTCTTGGCGGCTTCATGGTCATACTTGGCTTTCAAGAAGTCAGATTTGGCCTGTAAACAAGTAAACAAGATAAAAGGTCATGCAGGTATTTAAAACTGTTGAGGAAAATACAAAGAGAAAGAGGTCAGGAGTTTTTTACCTCTGGCGCCGGGTTATGTTTGCAAAAGGGGTTTAACCCGACTTCACTTCAGTCTTCATATTTGCCATTCACCAGAAGGGTTGACATTGAAAAAATATCTTCTTCAGTTAGTTGAACAGAGCTGTGACGAAGAGGGTCATCTGGGCCTCCGCCGTAGTCATACATCAATTTGGATCGGCAGCTTAGGGGGATGACCCGCCACGAGACCTAGCAACGGGTCAGGTCAACTCCGGTTAAGCCATTCCCCAATAAGGCATTAATCCTCTTAATAGATGGGGTAAGCTTCTTGCGTTCGGCGGCAGTAAGCTTATTAGGGAGCACAAACTTGGAGTCCAAACGCTCCGTGTGGTAACCCGACAGTGGTTTTTCATTGGCTGGAGATGTATCTTGACAATAGAACCAGGTCTGATTCCAATCTTTGGGATGACTCAGTAAGACTATTAAGGGAAAGATGGCGCCCTGTCGGCGCTGAATTGAGATTCCACCAATTTCCAAGCTAGGGCCATTGGTACACTCGTTCTGGCGGTTCAGATAAAAATACTCTCTGAAGAGTTCCACAATCGGCTCTTCTTGAAGACACACCTCACAGAGGACTTCGAAATTGCATATGTTGGAAATGGAATTGGGTCCAAGATCTTGAGGGTGGAGTTTGAAAAAATAAAGAACGTCTCTAAAGAACTTTGAGCCAGGTGGTGAAAAACCCCGATTCATGTGGTCAGTGAAGACAATAACTTCACCGTCTTTGGGATTAGGCCGTTCCTATTCCGGGTTAGGTGCACGATAAGACATAACACTTTTCCCGGGCAAAAATACTATGGTGAAGAATTCCTTCAAGCTATCTTCAGTGAATGTGGAAGGGACCCAGTTGTAGATAGTCGGTGCTTTTGACGGCATGATGATCAAAGGACAAACTGAAAAGAAAGTAAAGTACCGGTTCAATTCAATGGTGAAGTTAAATGATGATGGTGCAAATGAGTAATGGCGGCTTAAGTAAGGGCTAATGTCATATAAGGGAAAAGTGAGCCGGCGTAATAAGCCGCCATGACTACAGATACATGAGAAATGCCGGAAACAGAATTGGCTAAGTGTTGAGACAAACAAGTTTCCTAATTGCTTGATATTATTCTGGATCAAATGACCGTTCAAAATGGAAAATATTCTAGACCTAAAAATCTAGCACAGATGATTTCGTGAGTTCTAATGAAGCCTTTGTGCCTGAAAAAGGGATCTACTGGTATGAAGAATGGGCACAAAACAACTACCGCACGAGTATATGTTCTTTTTTGGATCAAGAAGAGGCTGTAATGGAAGAACTACGAAGAAACTGTGATGAACTACGAAGAACACGCAGAAACCTAGAAAACCCTAATGGGGATCTGAGGAGCAGGAAGGCAAACACTTACAGCCACGAATCTTCCACGGAGAGTCACCGCCGTTATCTGAACCGATTCCGGTTGATGCAGCGACCAAGGTCGAGGAAGGCGAGGTGCTATGCGACGGCGGCGGAGCTCGAGCAGCGGCGAGGGTTGCGAGAGGAAGGATACGAAGAGAGGGAAGAATGAGAAAGACCAGGTCGTGCCTATTTATAAGGGGATAAGCAAATAGGCGGGCGTGAAAATCGAGCAAGACCTGAATAATGATTATCCAACTAAACGGATGCCTTGATTCTCAGAAGACATTAAAAGAAAAGATCCGTTGAGGATGACGTCAGAGAAGTTTTTTGTGTTTTTAGAAGATGACGTCACGGCGGGTTACATAATTTCTACAAAGAGAGGAAGATGGATTTCATTTAAGTATTGAATATTGACAAAGAACAAAGATCAAAGTCAACCTGGGGCCTAATGTTGGGAATATAACTACCAGGTAAGACCCGCCCAGGAGGGGCCGGGTCAACCCCAACGGCGGGTTACAAATGGAGCCCAGTAATATTCAAGGTAATAGTTTATTAATACTTGCGGAAGGCCTAAGCCCAAAGGCGGCTTAAGGCCCAATATTGTAAACCACCATATGTAAAGAAAGACTTGTAAAGAAAGGCATATGAAAGAAGTCACCGAGCCGGACACGTTTTATGAACCGACCGGGACTCTGTAGGCCTCCAGGCGTCAACCCGTGTATATAAGGGGACGACCCGGCGGTGGCTTAGGGCAAGAAACAACAACTCGAAGCCAGGAAAAGCGTATTCGCTCCCTGGTCATCGAAACCCCAGCAATTCCAACACAACTAGATGTAGGCTTTTACCTTCATCATAAGGGGCCGAACTAGTATAAAACATGTCGTGTCCTTTGTCCCGATTAACCACTTTAAGGTTCCTAGTTGCGATGGCCCTACGACTAAGTCCTTTTGCTAGGACATCTGCCGTGACAATTCCACGACAACTTTCTTAAGAAGTTTCTTACGAAAAGTTTTTTTCGCCGTGTTATCTAAAGAAGTTTCTTCGGGAAATTTTGTTACGAAGAACTTTTTGAAGAGGTTGTTAAGAAAAGTTAAGAAGTGTCTTAAGAAAAGTTTATCCGGAAGCATTTCCTTAAGGCGTTTCTTAAGTAAATTTTCTAGGAAGAGCTTTCCTAAGGAAATTTTCTTCTGACGTATTTTCTAAAGAAATTTCTTAAGAAATGTTTCTTCCGATGCTTTTTCGTAAGAAAAGTTTCTTCTCACACATTTTCTTCACATGTTTCTTAAGGATTTTTTAGGAATCCCTTTCTTGAGAAGTTTCTTAAGAAAACTTTATTCAGCCGAATTTTCATACAAATGTTCTTAAGGAAATTTTCTTAGGAAGCACTTTCTTAAGAACTTTCTTAAGAGAAGTTTTCTCCGACGCATTTTCTTAAGAAGATTTTTAAGGAAATTTTCTTTGGAACCATTTGCGTAAGACCTTTCTTAACATAAGTACCTGCCGACACATTTTCTAAAGAAGTTCTTAAGGAAATTCTGTTAGGAAGGACTTTCGTAAGAAGTATCTTAAGAAAAGTTTCTTCTGATGCGTTTTCTTAAGAAAAGTATCTTCTGATGCATTTTATTAAGAAGTTTCTTACGGAAATTTTCTTAGGAAGCAGTTTCTTAAGAAGGTTTTTAATAGAAGTTTTCCCGACGCATTTTCTTAAGACGTTTCTCAAGGAAATTTTCCTAGAAAGCACTTCCTTAAGCAAAGTTTGTTCCGACGCATTTTCTTATGAACTTTCTTAAGGAAGTTTTCTTAGGAAACACTTTTTAGAAAGTTTCTTAAGTAAATTTTCTACGGAAGTACTTTCTTAACAAATGTTTCTTCCGACGCATTTTCGAAAGAAGTTTCTTATGGAAATTTTCTTAGGAAGCACTTCCGTAAGAATTTTCATAAGAATTCCGCCACATTTTCTTAAGAACGTTATTAAGGAAATTTTCTTAGGAATCATTTGCTTAAAAATTTTCTTAAGATAAGTATCTTCTAACACATTTTCCAAAGAAGTTTCTCAAGGAAAAATTTTTAGGAAGGACATTCTTAAGAAGTTTCTTGAGAAAAGTTTCTTCCTACGCATTTTCTTGAGACATTTCTTAAGGAAATTTTCGAGGGAAGCACTTCCTTAAGAAATGTTTCTTCCGAGGCATTGTCTATATTACTTTCTTAAGGAAATATTCTCCAGAAGCACTTTCTTAAGAACATTCTATTGAAAATATTCTTCCGCTGCATTTTCTAAAGAAGTTTCTCAAGGAAAGTTTCTTAGGAAGCACTTTCTTAAGAAGTTTGTTAAGATAAGTTTCTTCTGAAGCATTATCTAAAGAAGTTTCTTAAGGAAATTTTCTTAGGCGGAACCTTTTGAAGAAGTTTCTTAAGGAAAGTTTCTTCCGACGCATTTTCTAAAGAAGTTTCTTAGGAAAAGTTTCTTCTGACATTTTTTCTTAAGATGTTTCTTAATTAAATTTTCTTAGGAAGCCCTTTCTTGAGAAGTTTCTTAAGAAAAGTTTCTTCTGACGCATTTTCTTAAGATGTTTCATAAGGAAATTTTCTCAGGAAGCACTTTCTTAAGAAGTTCCTCAAGAAAAGTTTCTTTCGACACATTATCTATAGAAGTTTCATAAGCAAGTTTTCTTAGGAAGAACTTTTTGAAAACGTTTCTTAAGGAAATTATGTTTGGAAGCACTTTCTTAAAAAGCACCTTAAGAAAAGTTTCCATCCACACATTTTCTGAAGAAGTTCCTTAAGAAAAGTTTCTTCAGACGAATTTTCTAAACATGTTTCTTAATTAAATTATCTTATAGGTAGCCCAAACTTGTTTAAAAAATTATTCCTAAGAAAAGTTTCTTAATAATCATCTTGGGAAAATGTGTCGAAGAAAACTTCTCTTAAGAAAGTTCATAAGAAAGTGATTCTTAAGAAAATTACCTTAAGAACATGCTTAAGAAAATCCAGGGGAGTAAACTTTTCTTATGAAACTTCTTAAGAAAGTGTTTCCTAAGAACAATACCTTAAGGAACTTATATAGAAAATGCGTCAGAAGAAACATTTCCTAAGAAACGTTTTAAGAAAGTTCTTCCGAAGAGAATTTCCTTAAGAAACCTCTTTAAATAGTGCTTCCTAAGAAGACATCCTTAAGAAACTTCTTTAGAATATGTGTCGGAAGAAACTTTACTTAAGAAACTTCTCAAGAAAGGCCTTCCTACAAGAACCTCCTTAAGAAAATGCTTCAGAAGAGACTTTTCTTAAGGAATTTATTCCTTTGAAAATTTACAAATGGAATTTCTTAAGAAAATGTGCCAGAGAAAACTTCTCTTAAAAAACCTTCTTTAGAAAGTGTCTCCTAAGAAAATTACCTTAATAAACTTCTTAAGAAAATGTGGCCAAGAAACAAAACTTGCCCAAAAAACTTCTTTAAAAAATGTGTCGGAAGAAACATTTCTTAAGAAAGTGCTTCCTAAGATAAATTCCTTATGAAAATTCTTTATAAAATGCGGCAGCAGAATTGTTTTATAGAAAGTTCTTAAGAAAGTTATTCCTCAGAAAATTTCTTTACGAAAATTCTTAAGAAAGAGCTTTCTTAGAAAATTTCCTTAAGAAACTTCTCTAGAACATGCGTCGGAAGAAACTTTGCTTAAGGAAGTGCTTTCTAGGAAAAATTCCTTGAGAAACGTCTTAAGAAAATGCATCGGGAGAAAGTTTTCTCAAGAAAGGGCTGCCGAAGAAAATTTCCGTAAGAAACTTCTTAAGAAAATGTATTAGAAGAAACTTTTCTTAAGAAAGTCCTTCCTAACATAATTGCCTTAAAAACTTCTTTAGAAAATGTGTCGAATGGTACTCATCTTAGGAAACTTCTTACGCAAATGATTCCTAAGAAAATTTCCTTAATAATCTTCGTAAGAAAATGCGTCGGAAAAACTTCTCTTAAGAAAGTGATTCCTAAGAAAATTTCCTTGAGAACCTTCTTATGAAAATGCGGTCGAATAAAGTTTTCTTAAGAAATTTCCCAGGAAAGGGCTTCATAAGAAAATGTCCTTAAAAAACATCTTAAGAAAATGTGTGATAAGAAACTTTATATAAGAAACTTATCAAGAAAGGGATTCCTAAGAAAATTTCCTTAAGAAACATCTTAAGAAAAAGCTTCAAAAGAAACTTTTCTTAAGAAAATTCTTTAGAAAATGCGTTGGGAGAAAATTTTGTTAAAACACTTCTTAACTTTACTTAAGAACTTCTTCAAAAAGTGGTTCCTAAGAAAATTTCCCTAAGAAACTTCTTTAGAAAACACGTCGGAAGAAACTTTTCTTAAGAAAGTGCTTTCAAAGGATGTTTCCTTAAGAAACTTCTTTAGAAAATGCGTCAGAAGAAACTTTTCTTAAGAAAGTGCTTCCTAAGAAAAAAAATACCTCAGAAACTTCTTTGGAAAATGCTTCGGAAGAAACTTTTCTTAAGGAAGTGCTTTCTAGGAAAAATTCCTTAAGAAATGTCTTAAGAAATTGTGTCGGGAGAAACTTTTCTTAAGAAAGTGCTACCTAAGAAAATTTCCGTCAAAAACTTCATAAGAAAATGCATAAGAAGAAAAAATTTCTTAAGAAAGTCCTTCCTAACAGAATTTCCTTAGGAACTTCTTTGGAAAATGTGTCGGAAGATACTTACCTTAAGAAACTTCTTGCGCAAATGATTCCTAAGAAAATTTGCTTCCTAATCTTCTTAAGAAAACGCGTCAGAACAAACTTCTCTTAAGAAAGTTATTAAGAAAGTGCTTCCTATGAAACTTTCCTTAAGATCCTTCTTATGAAAATGTGCCTGAGTAAAGTTTCCTTTAGAAACTTCTCAAGAAAGAGCTTTCTAAGAAAATTTCCTTAAGAAACATTTTAAGAAAATGCATGAGAAGAAACTTTTCTTAAGAAACTTTTCAAGAAAGGGCTTCCTAAGAAAATTTCCTTAAGAAAAAGCATCAGAAGAAACTTTTCTTAAGAAACTTCTTTAGAAAATGTGTAGGAAGAAACTTCCCTTAAGAAACTTGTTCAAAAGGTGCTTCCTAAGAATATTTGCTTAAGAAACTTCTTTAGATAATGCGTCGGAAGAAACTTTTCTTAAGAAACTTCTTTGGAAAATGTGTCGGAAGAAACTTCCCTTAAGAAACTTGTTCAAAAGGTGCTTCCTAAGAATATTTTCTTAAGAAACTTCTTTAGATAATGCGTCGGAAGAAACTTTTCTTAAGAAACTTCTTTAGATAATGCGTCGGAAGAAACTTTTCTTAAGAAACTTCTTAAGTAAGTGCTTCCTAAGAAAATTTCTGTAAGAAAATACTTTAGGAAATGCGTTAGAAGTAACTTTTCTTAGGAAAGTGCTTGCTGAGGAAAATTACCTAAGAAAATTCTTTAGAAAATGCCGTGGAAGGAACTTTTGTATAGAACATTCTGAAGAAAGTGCTTCCTACAAAAGTTTCCTTAACTTCTTAAGAAAGTGTTCCTTAGAAAATTTCCATAAGAAACTTCTTTGGAAATGCGTCGGAAGAAACTTTCCTCAAGAAAGTGCTTCCTAGGAAAATTTTCTTAAGAAACATGTTAAGAAAATAGGCCGGGGGAAACTTTTCTGAAGAAATGTCTTAAGAAAGTGCTTCTGAAGAAAATTTCCGTTAGAAACTTCTTAAGAAAATGCATCAGAAGAAACTTTTCTTAAGAAACTTCTTCAGAAAGTCCTTCCAGACAAAATTTCCTAATGAACTTCTTTTGAAAATGTATTGGAAGATACTTATCTTAAGGAACTTCTTAAGCAAGTGATTCCTAAGAAAATTTGCTTAATAATACTCTTAAGAAAATGCGTCAGAGAAAACATCTCTTAAGAAAGTTCTTAAGAGATTGCTTCCTCTTTTCCTAACCTGACTATTCTACCTGGCTAGTTCACTTCACTTTTTAAGGGATTCTGGATTATATTAATGAAAACTCTAATGTTCCTAAATTTTATGAACTTTCCCAATATCGATATCTCATCTGACCGACTTTTGTTTAATCTAAAAAATATTCTTTCGAGACCAAGAATGGAATTGAAGAAGGTTAAATTCTAAGCCAAGATATGGCAACATGAGGAGAGAGAAAAAGCAATCAAGTAGGAATTCAAGTCCAATAAATCTTTGAAAAACTCGATAAAAAACTAATGCCGACTCGCCCAGGGCTCGAAGTTGAGCCATATGAGAGTGAGTCGAATTCTTTTTTCTTAAAAAAATAAAAAAAATAAAAAATAAAGAGTCGAACACTAAGCATAGAAATTTTTCCATAAGAACCTTCTCATGAAAATGCGGAGGAATAAACTGTCGTATGAAACTTCTTAAGAAAGTGCTTCCTAAGAAAATTTCCTCAAGAAACTTCTATAGAAAATACATCGGAAGAAACATTTCCAAAGAAACTTCTTAAGAAAGTGGTTTCAAAGAAAATTTCCTTAAGAAACATCATAAAAAAGTGCTTCCTAAGAATATTTCCTTAAGAAACTTTATTATAAAGGTATTTCTATTTCTTTGCCCTTGGTTCCATAGTTGTGCTCAGTTTTCCCCCGCCACTTTAATGCTTCTCACTTTTCCCCTTGTACATTGGTCACGGCCTCTCAAACCCCCAAATGAAGCATTCAGTCGCGTTAAACCCATCATTGATCGTTACTAGGATGACTTCCTTACAAGTGGGACCTGAAGAGTGCATCAATGATGTTGCATCCTGATGACCCACAAGTATATGGGATCAATTGTAGCCTTTTCGATAAGTAAGATGTCGAACCCAACGAGGAGCAGAAGGAAATGACAAGTGATTTTTAGCAAGGTAATGTCTGCAAGTGCTGAAATTGTAAGTAGCAGAGTAGTTTGATAGCAAGACAATTTGTAATGAGCAAGTAACGATAATAGTAACAAAAGTGCAGCAAGGTTACCCAATGCTTTTGAGGCAAATGACAGGCCAAAACGGTCTCTTATGATAAGGAAAGCGTTCTTGAGGGTACACAGGAATTTCATCTAGTCACTTTCATCATGTTGGTTCGATTCGTGTTTGCTACTTTGATAATTTGATATGTGGGTGGATCGGTGCTTAGGTGTTGTTCTTACTTGAACAAACCTCCTACTTATGATTAACCCCCTCACAAGTATCCACAACTACAAGAAAAGTATTTAGAATAAATTCTAACGATCACATTAAACTTTTGGATCCAATCGGTCCCTTACGAAATAGCGCATAAACTAGGGTTTAAGATTGTCACTCTCGCAACCCATCATTTAATTACTACTCCACAATGCATTCCCTTAGGTCGAAATATGGTGAAGTGTCATGTAGGCGACATTCACATGACACCACTAAGGGAATCACAACATACATACTATCAAAATATCAAACACATATCAAGTTCACATGATTACTTGCAACATGATTTCTCCCGTGACCTCAAGAACAAAAGTAACTACTCACAAGTTATAAACATGTTCATGATCAGAAGGGTATTAAATAGCATAATGGGTCTGAACATATAATCTTCCACCAAATAAACCATATAGTAATCAACTACAAGATGTAATCAACACTACTAGTCACCCACAAGCACCAATCTATAGTTCTGGTACAAAGATTGAACACAAGAGCTGAATAGGTTTGAGAGGAGATGGTGTAGTTGAAGATGTTGATGGAGATTTCCCTCCCCAAGATGGGAGAGTTTATGGTGATGATGATGACGATGATTTCCCCCTCCGGAAGGGAAGTTCCCCCGGCGGAATCACTCCTCCGGATGGCAAAAGTGATCTTGCCCATGTTGCGCCTCGAGACGGCGGTGCTACGTCCCAAAAGTCCTCTCCTTATTTTTTTTCTATGTCAAAATGACTTACATACCAGAAGAGGGGCACCGGAGGTGGGCTGGGCTGAGAAAAACCCACTGAGGCGGGCCTGGGGGGCCAGGCGCGCCCTGGTGACTTGTGCTCACCAGGTGGCCCCCTTCGGTAGTTATTTTCTCTAGTATTTCTTATTTATTCCATAAAAATTCCCCGTGAAGTTTCAGCACATTTGGAGTTGTGCAGAATAGGTGGCCCGACGTAGCTTTTCCATAAAAATTCGCCGGAATTCTCCCTCCTTTTGTGTACCATGCATATTATGAGAGAAAATGCATTAGAATTACCAAAAAGCATTATTATGCATAAAAACAATATAAATAACAGTAGGTAAACATGATGCAAAATGGACGTATCAACTCCCCAAGCTTAGACCTCGGTTATCCTCAAGAATAAACCTCAATCGAAAAACATGTCCACATGCTTAGAGAGAGAGGTGTCTATAAAAACAAAATATGGACATAGAATCATCATGTATATTATTATAACAGCAACAAACTTAAACATAAAACTTTTATCATAGACTTCTCACGAATAAGTAACAATTCATTACACCAATGAAGTATAAAGAATAAACTCTATTGGAAACCAACAAACTATGTTCTCAGTTAACTTTGCAACTACAATTCATCATCTTTTCAGGAAGGGTCACGTATCGGAGCCTTTAGGCAAGTCCACATACTCAACCATTATATAGTCTTCTATGATTGCTAACACTCACCGCATACACATGAGCAAAACATTTCAACCGGACACATAGAAAGATAGGGGCTTATAGTTTCTCCTCCCAACATATTTACCTCAAGGGTGATGTCAACCATAATAACTCATGCTACCCATATCCAACTGGATATATGTCCCTAGATCTTTTCTCACCACATGATGCTTGACAAAAGAGAAAAATAAAAAGGAATAGAGAGAAAAACTTTGACTCTTGCATGAAAGTAAATACATAAAAGTAAAACATAGGCCCTGCATAGAGGGAAGCAGAGGTTGCCATGCGCTTTTTGTTTGTATGCTCAACCCCTTAGTGCAAAAGAATGTCATGTTATATTGCCCCCTGTGATAGCAACCTTTATTATGCAGTCGGTCGCTTTTATTCTTTGCCATCACAAGTTTGTACAACGCTCAATTTTCTCTTACACTAAATGATCTAACACTTTTAGAGGCAATTTTTATTGCCTTATTGCACCGATGACAACTTACTTGAAGGATCTTACTCAATCCTTAGGTAGGTATTGTGGACTCTTGAAAATAAGATTTGGGTTTAAGGGTTTTTGGATGCACAAGTAGTATCTCTACTTAGTGCATAATTTTTGGCTAGAAAAGATGAGGGGCAAGCACCACATGTTGAAGGATCTATGACAATATAACTTCTATGTGAATATGAACAAACATAAATCATTACGTTGTCTTCCTTGTCCAACGTTAACTACTTTTGCATATAATATTTTGATGGGGGCTCACAATCACAAAAGATTTCCAACATAGTGTATTTTCATGTGAATCTTCTCTTCCCTTATTAATTCTTTCATGAGTTGCGTCATTGACCAATGCCATGTTTGTCAATCTAGAATAAAATTTTCTAATTATACTTTTCCTTGTGTGATTTCATTACTCACCATAAGAAGTTTGGAATGCTAGGTGCTCTCCAAGTTTCAAATTATTTGGAGCTACTTAACAATATAAGAAGTTTCTAACAAATTTTTTCTTCAGAAGCAGTTTCTTATGAAGTTTCTTAAGAAAATTAAGAAGTGTCTTAAGAAAAGTTTATCCCGATGCATTTTCTTAAAACGTTTCTTAACGAAATTTTCCTAGGAAGCACTTTCTTAAGGAAAGTTTCTTTCGATGCATTTTTGTCGTGGAATTGTCATGGCAGATGTCCTAGCGAAAGGACTTAGTCGTAGGGCCATCGCAACTGGGAAGCTTAAAGGGGTTAATCGGGACAAAGGACACGAGAGGTTTATACTGGTTCGGCCCCTTGCGATGAAGGTAAAAGCCTACGATCGATTTGTTGTGTAATTGCTAGGGTTTCGATGACCAGGGAGCGAGTCCGCTATGCCTGGCTCTCGAGTTGTTGTTTCTTTTTCCATGCCTCCGCCGGGTCATCCCCTTATATACATGGGTTGACGCCTGGTGGCCTACAGAGTCCCGGCCGGCTCATAAGATGTGTCCGGCTCGGTGACTTCTTTCATATGCCTTTCTTTACAAGTCTTTCTTTACATACGGCGGTTTACAATATTGGGCCTTAAGCCGCCTCTGTGCTTAGGCCTTCTACAAGCATTAGTAAACTATCACATTGAATATTACTGGGCTTCTTTTGTAACCCGCCATTGGGGTTGACCCGGCCCCTCCTACGCGGGTCCTACCTGATAACTATATTCCCAACATTAGGCCCCAGGTTGACTTGAACTTTGTTCTTTGTCAATCTTCAATGCTTAAATGAAATCCATCTTCCTCTCTGTGTAAAAAACTCTGTAACCTGCCATGTCGTCATCTTCTGAAAACACGACAGCTGGCTATGACATCATTCTTCAACGGATTTTTATCCTTAAATGTCTTCCGAGAATCGAGGCGTCCGTTTAGTTGGATAATCATTATTTGGGTCTTCCTCAATTTTCGCGCCTGCTTGTTCGCTTAACCCCTTATAAATAGGCACGACCTAGTCTTTCTCATTCTTCCCTCTCTTCCTCTTCTTCCTCTCGCAACCCTACCGCTGCTCGAGATCCGCCGCCGTCGCAGAGCACCTCGTCTTCGTCGACCTTGGCCACTGCATCAACCTGAATCGGTCTAGAGAACCGCAGCGACCTCCGCAGAAGATCCGTGGTTGTAAGTACTTCCCTTCCTGCTCCTCAGATCCACATTAGGGTTTCTAGGTTTTTGCATGTTCTTCATAGTTCATCACAGTTTCTTCTTAGTTCTTCCATTGCAGCTTCTTCTTGATCCAAAAAGAACATATACTCGTGTGGTAGTTGTTCTGTGCCCATTCTTGATACCAGTAGATCCCTTTTTCTGGTACAAAGGCCTCATTAGAACTCACGAACTCATCTGTGCTAGAATTTTTGGTCTAGAATATTTTCCATTTTGAACGGCCATTTGATCTAGAATAATATCAAGAAATTAGGGAACTTGTTTGTCTCAACACTTAGCCAATTCTGTTTATAGCATTTCTCAAATATCTATAGCCATGGCGGCTTATTACACTGGCTCACTTTTCCCTTATATGACATTAGCCCTTACTTAAGCCGACATTACTCGTTTGCACCATCATCTTTTAAATTCACCATTGAATTGAACCGGCATGTTACTTTCTTTTCAGTTTGTTCTTTGATCATCATGCCGTCCAAAGCACCTACTGTCTACAACTGGGTCCCTTCCACAGTCACTGAAGATACCTTGAAGGAATTCTTCACCATAGGATTTTTGCCAGGCAAGAGTGTTATGTCTTATCGTGCACCTGACCCGGATGAAGAACGGACTAATCCCAAAAACGGTGAAGTTATTGTCTTTAGTGACCACATGAATCGGGGTTTTCACCACCCGGCTCAAAGTTCTTCAGAAATGTTCTTCATTTTTTCAAACTCCACCCTCAAGATCTTGGACCCAATTCCATATCCAACATCTGCAATTTCCAGGTTCTCTGTGAGGTGTATCATCAAGAAGAGCCAACTGTATAACTCTTCCGAGAGTACTTTTATCTGAACCGCCAGAATGAGTGTACCAATGTCCGGAGCTTGGAACTTGGTGGAATCTCAATTCAGCGCCGACAAGGCGGCGTCTTTCCCCTGATAGTCTTGCCGAGTCATCCCATAGACTGGAATTAGACTTGGTTCTATTGCCAAGACACATCACCAGCCAATGAAAAACCACTGCCGGGTTATCGCGCGGAGCGTCTAGTTTCCAAGTTTGCGCTCCCTGATAAGGTTACTGCCGTTGAACGCAAGAAGCTTATTCCATCTATTAAAAGGATAAATGCCTTATTGGGGAATGACTTAACCGGAGTTGACTTGATCCGTTGCTGGATCTCGTGGCGGGTCATCCCTCTGAGACGCCGATCCAAACTGATGTATGACTATGGTGGAGGCCCAGATGACTCTCTTCATCACAGCTCCGTTCAACTAACCGAAGAAGATATTGTTTCAATGTCAACCCTCCTTGTGAACGGCAAATATGAAGACTACAGTAAAGTCGGCTTAAACCCCTTCTGCAAACTTAACCAGGCGCCAGAGGTAAATAACCCCTGACCTCTTTCTTTTTGTGTTTTCCTTAGTAGTTGTAAATACTTACATGACCTTTTATCCTGTTTATTTGTTTACAGGCCAAATCTGACTTCTGGAAAGCCAAGTATGACCATGAAGCTGCCAACAAGGCTAAATCCGCTGTCATAGCCGCTAGGAAGACGACCCGGAAATCGAAGAAGAAGAAGAGCACTGCTTCGGACCTATTAAAGCTTGACGATGTTTCTGAGTCAGAGGTAGCCCTTGACTCCCTTGGCCGGTTTTTTAATAACCTTATTGACACTGACTATTGCCAGGACGACACGGGGGCCACCCAGGCCACAGAAGAAGAGGTAACTATTTCCTCCGACTGAGCCCATTTGCCAAGACAGAAACTTCGACTGGTAACCTGGAAAGTAAGGTTTTCGCACCCTTTGGCTTATTTGGACCCTCATTTTCTTTTGAAAAAGCAACAACATGAGAGCCGTCGTCAGGCCCGGAATAATGGCGACGATGAACCGCCTTCTGTTTTACAACAAACCCCACGAAAACGCCAGAATGAGGTTTCTTTCATCTCTATCTTATGCTTTCCATTAATAGATCTATTCGCTTGCATTACTAACTTTATTTTACCTTTGCAGGAGGTTTCTCGCTCTTCTAGCGACTCATCTCGGACTCAATTCCCGGCCTTCATGACTGCCCCTGGGTAAGGAAGAATCATCTTTCCATTATGTTTTTAAAACTGCATCATTGTACTAACCGTCTCATCAAAATCTTTCTTAGCGGTCAAGCCATGTCCAAGAAGGCCAAAGTGATTAAAACGGCGGAAGACCCGTCAGTTCTTGTACCTGAACCGGCCATGCCGACTTCTCCCCCTCGAACTGAAGCACCAGAAGACCCAGCTGTTGATACTCAATTGGACCCTCCTGAGCCATTAGCTGATGATACCGTTGTTAATCCCTCTACCGCCAGACCATCCGGTTCAGTTAATCCGCCAACGTCTTCTGACCATGACGTTCTGATCACTGGTAGTAGATTTGTTGTGCCGCGTAACCCAACTGTGCTAGCCAGGCATTCTGCCAAACAGGATGCCTTAGAAAGGCAGAAAATACAGTTTGATATCTCTTGCTATACTCATCTGAATGCTAGCGGCATTTTGTCCGGCTATCTCAGTCATGTGCATTCTAGCCGTGAGTTGGAAATTGAGATGGTCAAGCAATTACAGCTAAAATATGAGGTATGTTTTCCGGCTTACTTATACTCTGCCAGCTCCCAAGTCTTAAGATGATGATCCTGAATGATCTTTAGACTTTATGATATAGGTTGATACTTTGCCTCTGAAAGTCCGATAGAGTTGCATAAATTTGACCTGTAGTCCCCAAGGGCCGGTTCAATTTATCATAAATGAACCGGTACTTAACTTTATAGCTGTCTTTTACAAGTCCCAGTAAGTACTGCAATCCGGCTTAATCTTGAAAAACTTTCTGAATATCATGCATTAGCCCCCAAGTGCCAAGTGTTGTTACTGTGTAAAGCACTTCGGACTTGAAATATATAAGAGTCATAAAAATTGCTTTGGCAGACATTAGCCCCCAAGTGTCAAGTGGTATTGCTGTGCATAGTACTTGAGACTTGAACCCTTATAACTTTTAATTTAAGCCTTGACACACCTGTGTATGTTTTGTAGAACGCCTTATCTGAATTGGGCTCCCTATAACTGATGCAAAGACCCGGCTGACGGATCAAGAGGCAGAAATCAAGACCGCTGACTCTAAACTCCAATTGAGTCTTTCTAAGACAAAAAAACTGAAGACCAGCTTGACGGCAAAGAAAAAATCCTGGGCCAAAGAAAAGACTATGCTGATACAACGTGCTGAAAAAGCTGAAGCGGCTCTTGAGGAGGTTACCGTGGAGCTCACCGGCTTAAAGAACCGGGTGTCTCAAATGGTATCTGCCATTTTTGGTAAGTCATCTGTATTAATCACTTATACCTTCTTTTGACCCGGAATATAAGCTGCCTGCTGACCCTTTGTTTAAAAAATACTCGCAGGTCCACAAAGCAAAAATCTGAGCCAAGACAGTGTGACCAAATTGAAGGCGGTTTATACCTTGGCGGAGCAATTGTATACTGGCGCTCAACAAGCACTTGCCACCATCTCTCCTGCCAACCAAGGACCCAACCGGTTGAGCGATGTCTTGAAGAAGTTGTCAATCTTACCCGCCAGGTTTCAAGAGGTCAAATGATCCTATGCCAGAGCCGGAGCCCTGACTGCCCTGAGCCGCTCCAAAGCCTGGGTGCCAGACCTAGACCCAGCGGATGTAGCTAAGGGTTACCCTACCGCGAAGGAAGACGGGACTCCATTTGAATAAGATGACTTCATTGCCTGCGTGAGGGGAGTTCGACCTCAAGCTACCATCCTTGGAGATGAGACCAACATCGATAAATATTAGACGGGTTTTGATATGGAGAATAAGAAGATGGCGACTCCCTCTTATAAAGCAACGGGTCTTATCCTGCCGGTTCGCCCACATACATTTGCCCCAGAGATTGACCCGGCCGGCTCAATTGATGATGAGGCTGAATTCATTTCCCTAAATGGATTTGATTGGTCCAATCCTGGCTTTCAACTAGTGGAGGAAGCTGAACCGGCCAGGGGGAGTCATAACCATCTGAACAATCAGCTTTTAGCTTAGGACCTGTCTTAAAAGAGACAAACAGTAACATTTTGGGCTCTTAATGCCTTGTAGTAGGTTAGTTAAAAAACTGCATATTTGCCTATGCCATCATGCATAAGATGCCATGTGTGACTCTTTGCTCCAATGTCAATATATGCGTCATGTCTATGGTTACATCTGTAATATTTCAACTCTGTTCCTGTAAAAAAGGAAAAAGTTGGCTTGGCGATTTAGCACCGGACAGGTCAGAACATCCGGTACAGGACCAATGATTTTATCATAGTAGAAAAAAAACCAAACGTGAACTAAACAAGGTTGAAGCAACCTTTGATTACTGAAAAAACACAGAAAATTCTGTTCATGAATAACAATCATACCCGTGTTCTTTGCATCTGGACTACCAATCTATATGACCCGGGTGATGAAGTTGATGACCCAGTCTTTTTTTGAGAAGTCAATGCTTCTATATGCCTGATGACTATCATGCCTTGGCATATTATTGTCAAATAGTCAAGCCGGTGTAAACAACCGTGCTGATTGTTTAGATTTGAGACAACAAAGACCAATAAGACAAAAATAGCAGATTTCAAACAATATAAATCAACTTTTTAACTGAAAGTTGGGGGTTTCTGATTCGTATACGATCATTAAACCGGACCAAAGGGGTTAAGCTAAGATTCGAATACGATCATATAGACCCGAGTGGCTTTGGCGTTGTGCCGATCAAGAGGGCACCGACAACTATGTTCTCTTTGGTTTGAATACGACCTGTGTTTGAATAGGAAGCCCCCAAATGATCTTGAGAGGTTTTTAACGACCCTAATTCGAATACGATTCGAGTCGGACCCAAAAGGGGTTAAGCTATGATTCGGATACGATCAAGAATCCCCCTAGTGAGTTTATCTTTGAGCCGATCAAGAGGGTTACGACAGCTATGTTCTCTTCGGTTCGAATACGACCTATGTTTGAACACGAAGACCCCAAGTTATCATGAGGTTTACAGCTAGATTCGAATACGATCATAAGCCGGACCCAAAGGGTTTATCTAGATTCGGATATGATCAGTCCCCTAATAGTCATTCGAATAATGAAAATAGTAAAGATATATGACCTGTGTAGAGGAAAAATACGGAGGTCCTGCTTTATTACTTATCATAATATATACAACATCAAATTATGTACATGATGAGAGCCGGTAGCTCAGGTGTAGTATGGCCGAAGCTGAGCAATTTTCCAAGTCTGGCGGGTCTCCTCCTCCGACTTACGTGAGTCTTTGTGCTCTTGAACGTCAATGAGGTAATATGACCCATTGTTTAAATTGTTGCTGACCACAAAGGGTCCTTCCCAAGGCGGAGATAATTTGTGTGCATTAGACAGATCCTGGATGAGCCGGAGCACCAGGTCGCCTTCTTGAAAGGTCCTGGACTTCACCCGACGGCTGTGATAACAGCGCAGGTCCTGTTGATAAATCGTTGATCGAGCCGCTGCTAAGTCTCTCGCCTCATCTAACAAGTCAAGTGCATCCTGTCGAGCTTGTTCATTATCAGCTTCAACGTAAGCCGCCATGCGAGGTGAGTCATGATGGATGTCACTAGGGAACACTGCTTCCGCTCCATAAACCATGAAGAAAGGTGTATAACCTGTAGACCTGTTAGGAGTGGTGTTGATACTCCACAGCACCGAGGGTAATTCCTCTACCCAACAACCCGGCGTCCATTGTAAGGGAACCCTAAGCCGGGGTTTGAGACCTTTTAAGATTTCCTGATTTGCTCTCTCAGCTTGACCATTGGATTGAGGGTGAGCTACTAAAGAAACATCAAGCCGGATATGCTCTCGTTGACAAAACTCCTCCATTGCACCTTGGGACAAATTAGTGCCATTGTCAGTGATAACACTGTGTAGAAAACCAAAGCGAAAAATCAACTTTTTCATGAACTGAACCGTCGTGGCTGCATCACACTTGCTCACTGGCTCTGCCTCAACCCATTTTGTGAACTTGTCAACTGCCACTAAAAGATGTGTCTTTTTATCTTTGGACTTTTTGAAAGGTCCAACCATGTCATGTCCCCAAACTACAAACGGCCAAGTGATTGGAATCATCTGCAACTCTTGAGCCGGCACATGCGCTCGGCGTGCAAATTTTTGACATCTATCACACCTACTGACCAGATCCTCCGCATCAGCGTGAGCCATTAGCCAGTAAAAACTATGATGAAAAGCTTTTGCCACAAGAGACGTTGACCCGGCGTGATGACCACAATCCCCTTCATGGATATCACGAAGTATTTCTTGACCTTCTTCGGGAGAAACACATCGTCAAAACGCTCCGGTGACGCTGCGATGATACAGCTCTCCGTTAGAAATTGTCATTGACTTGGACCGCCGGGTTATCTGTCGGGCCAGGGTCTCGTCCTCTGGCAACTCGCCCCGGGTCATGTAAGCCAAGAACGGTACTGTCCAATCTGGAATGATGTGAAGAGCCGCCACCAACTGTGCCTCCGGGTCAGGAACGGCCAAATCTTCCTTTGTAGGTAACTTAACAGACGGGTTATGCAAAACATCTAAAAATGTGTTAGATGGCACCGGCTTACGCTGAGATCCCAACCGGCTTAAGGCATCGGCCGCTTCGTTCTTCCTGCGGTCAATGTGTTCCACTTGATAACCCTTAAAATGTCATGCAGCAGCGTCGACTTCACGGCGATAAGCTGCCATGAGAGGATCCTTGGAATCCCACTTGCCTGACACCTCTTGGGCCACCAAATCTGAATCGCCAAGGTACCGGACCCGGCTGAGGCTCATCTCTTTAGCCATTCGAAGACCATGGAGCAAGGCTTCATACTCTGCTACGTTGTTAGTAAAAGGAAACATCAATCGCAACACATAACAAAACTTATCCCCTCGAGGAGAAGTTAAAATAACTCCAGCCCCCGAGCCTTCCATCTGTCTGGACCCATCAAAATGAATCGTCCAATATGTGTTGTCTGGCTTCTCCTCTGGCATCTGCAACTCTATCTAGCCATTAATGAAGTCAACCAGTGCTTGAGATTTTATCGCAGTACGTGGCATATACTTCAAACCATGAGATCCAAGTTCAATAGCCCACTTGGCAACTCGTCATGTGGCTTCTCTATTTTGAATGATGTCTCCTAGAGGAGCAGAGCTAACCACAGTGATTGGGTGACCCTGAAAGTAATGTTTAAGCTTTCGGCTTGCCATGAACGAGCTTCTGCTAGTGTGGATATCTTTTTTTAGATTCAATGAGCACCTCACTGACGTAGTAAACCGGTCGTTGGACCGGATGATCCTTGCCAGCCTCCTTGCGCTCCACAACAATGGCCACGCTGACTGCATGTTAGTTAGCAGCTACGTATAACAACAACGGATCTTTCTCAACCGGAGCAGCAAGAACCGGCGGCTCAGCGAGCTGTTTCTTCAGATCTTCAAAAGCAGAGTTGGCAGCGTCACTCCAGACAAAGTCATCCGCCTTTTTCATCATTTGATACAAAGGCATTGCCTTCTCCCCTAACCGGCTTATGAACCGGCTTAAGGCAGCAATGTGACCCGCCAGCCGTTGAAAGTCATTGATGCACACCGGTTTGGCCAGAGATGTGATTGCCTTAATTTTCTCCGGTTTAGCTTCAATACCTCTGTTAGACACCAAAAAACCAAAGAGTTTGCCAGCTGGGACTCCAAAAACACACTTGGCCGGGTTAAACACCATCTTGTAAACCCGGAGGTTATCAAAGGTCTCCTTCAGATCTGTTACCAAGGTTTCCTCTTCTCTGGACTTCACCACTATATCATCCACATAAGCATGAACATTACGCCCAATCTGATTGTGAAGGCAATTCTGCACACACCGTTGATAAGTCGCTTGGGCACTCTTAAGCCCAAAAGGCATAGACACATAGCAGAAGGCTCCGAACGGAGTGATGAAAGCTGTCTTCTCCTGGTCCTTAACTGCCATCTTGATCTGATGATAACCTGAATATGCATCCAAAAAACTCAAACGCTCGCAACCCGCCGTAGCATCAATGATCTGATCAATACGAGGGAGAGCAAAAGGGTCAGCCGGACAAGCCTTGTTTAAATCGGTGTAATCCACACACATACGCCAGGTGTCATTCTTCTTGAGCACAAGCACTGGGTTAGCCAACCACTCTGGGTGAAAAACTTCAACAATGAACCCAGCCGCCAAGAGCCGGGCCACCTCTTCTCCAATGGCCTTGCGCCTTTCCTCGTCATACCATTAAAGAAACTGCCTGACCGGCTTAAACTTTCGATCAATATTAAGAGTGTGCTCAGCGAGTTTTCTCGGGACACCTGGCATGTCAGAAGGTTTCCATGCAAAGATGTCCCGGTTCTCACGGATGAACTCGATGAGCGCGCTTTCCTATTTTGGATCCAAGTTGACACTGATGATGAACTATTTGGATGAGTCCCCAGGCACAAAATCAACCATCTTGGTGTCATCAGCTGACTTGAATTTCAACACTGGTTCATGCTCCGTAGTTGGCTTCTTCAAAGACGTCATGTCTGCCGGGTCGACATTATCTTTATAAAACTTCAACTCCTCTGTCACACAAACAGACTCAGCATAAGTGGCATAACCTTCTTCACATTCCAGGGCTATTTTCTGGCTTCCATGTACCGTGATGGTGCCTTTATAACCCCGCATCTTGAGCTGCAGATACACATAGCACGGCCGAGCCATGAACTTGCGTAAGCCGGCCATCCAAACAGAGCATGATATGGGCTTTTGATTTTAACCACTTCAAAAGTTAACTTCTCAGCCCTGGAGTCATATTCATCCCCAAAGGCTACTTCCAATTCAATCTTACCAGCGGGGTATGCCGACTTACCAGGGACAACACCATGAAAAACAGTGTTGGATTGCTTAAGACTCTTATCAGTCAAACCCATCCGACGAAAAGTCTCATAATAGAGGATGTTGATGCTACTGCCTCCGTCCATGAGTACCTTAGTGAACTTATATCCACCAACCTGAGGTGCCACCACCAAGGCCAAGTGACCCGGATTATCAACCCGGGGAAGGTGATCTTCCCTACTCCACACAATAGGCTGTTCTGACCACCTCAAATAACGTGGAGTCGCCGACTCAACAACATTGACAACCCTCTTATGAAGCTCCTGGTCCCTCTTGCATAAACTAGTGGTAAATACATGGTACTGACCACTATTCAACTGTTTTGGATAACTCTGATACTCGGACTGTTGCTGCTGGTTACCTTGGCGGGATTGCTGATTATAGCCACCCTGGTTACCCAAATGGCCCTCACCGTGAAAACCGCCTCCGCCTAAACCGGCGCCTGGGCCCTGAAAGCCGCCTCCGCCAGGTCCGTGGCTACCATCAAACATGTTGGAATTTTTAAATGCCTTCATGATCGTGCAGTCCTTCCACGGATGGGTAGCTGGCTTCTCCCGGGTGCTGTGTCTTGGACAAGGTTCATTCAGTAGTTGCTCGAGGGTGGGACCTGACCCGCCTGACCGAGGAGGTGGCCTACCCTTGCGCCATTGGTTGTTGCCCTGTGTATTGGTGTTAGCCACAAACTCGTCAGCCTTATGTTTATTACCACCTTGATTCGCCGGGTTATATTGATGACCCTTGCCGTTGTCGTTCTTCTTTCCCTTCCCTATCTTCTCATCTTCCGACGCGGGATCCTTGGTACTGTCAGAATCAACATATTTTACCCGAGCCACCATCAACTGGCCCATGTCATGACAGTCACGCTTGAGCTGCCCCAGCTTCTGCTTCAGAGGTTCAAAATGGCATTTTTTCTCCAACATTAAGACCATAGAGCCACCATCCATCTTATCAGATGAATGTATTATCTCCTTGACCCGGCGCACCCAATGTGTCATGGACTCACCTTCCTCTTGCTTACAATTAGTCAGGTCCACGATTGACATAGGTTGTTTACATGTGTCCTTGAAATTCTGAATGAACCAGGTCTTTAACTCTGCCCATGAGCCGATGGAATTGGGTGGCAACCCTTTCAACCAACTGCGAGCCGTTCCATCCAACATCATAGTGAAATACTTAGCCATTGCTGCATCACTGACCTCCAACAGCTCCATCGCCATCTCATAACTTTTGATCCATGCCCCAGGCTGCAAGTCGGCCGTGTAGTTAGGCACCTTACGAGGCCCCTTAAAGTCCTTTGGCAATCGCTCATTACGTATAGCGCGCGCCAGGCAAGGGACACCCCCTGTTCTTGTGGCTACTCCTGCCTCAACAGAGGTTGCTGGATAAGCCAGAAAAACCTGGTGAGCCGCCTGCTCAGCTGCCTGTTGAGCCGCCCACTCAGCCTCTTGACGGATTCTCTCCTGATCCTCCAAGTTAAGGGCTCCACCCTGCGTCGGCTCATGCCTATGTGGTTGGTTGCGGCATTGAGCGTTACTCGACATAGCGGCCGAGTCCATATGCCTGCTATAGCTCGGGCTCCGGATTGGGCGAGGAGTTGAATGGATTATGTCTCGACTGTAAGAGTACGCATCCTACTGCGCCAGAGATGTCTGAAGAATTTCCCTCACCCTTCATGTTTCAATTGCTGTCAGAGAGTCGCCATCCATCGGGAGAGCCGCTAGACCAGCCGACGCAGCAATGAGATTCCCCAAAGGATTAGAAAAGTGACCCGGTGGTATTGGCGTGTAATGAGGCGGAGCGGTATTCATACGAGGTGGCTCCATGGCCCGCGGTTGAACCGGCGCTCTAGCCCCGGGTGTCGTGATCCGGTTTGCCTCCGCGGACCAGCCCCGGGTGTATGAAAAAGGTTCCTAGGATCGTACGTCAGAGGCAAACGTGACTGAGTTTTCTGGCGCCTTCTCCTCATGACATCGTTTGACGCGTTTAGATCCACTAAGAGCCAGAAAGTCTCCGCTTGAAGCTCCTGAGCATGAGCATCCAAGGCCGCCCGCTCCGCGGCCATCCTGACCTCTTCTGCTGCTAAATTTTCCTTGGCCTGCGCCATCTCCTCGCGTAGCCATGCCACCTCCGCGTCATGCTGAACCTTATCCGCCGGCTCTACTACAGCAGTCAACAGAGCCGTCAACTTATCCATGAGGTCCATTAGCATCCGAGCTGGGGGTGCACGGGGTCTCCTGACCCGGCTGCTACCCACCCGGTGGTTATTTCTGCCGTAGCCGTAGAGTTTTGCCCGGGTTGAGTGCCAGCCATGAAAACTCCGGCTCGATTCGGCGGCTCGGAGAATATTGCTGCCATCGGAATAGCCCCCAAGCACGCCATGTTGTACCTGATACAAAGAATCTGTCTTGCCTAAGGACGACTCACCGTCGGAACAGATGGCCGTCTCACCGCCATCCACTGATCCTTCAGAGAACTCACCTCCGTGGATGCAACTAGACCGGTAATCATTATTGCAATTTTATATGAGGGAGAGGCATGAGCTAACATACTTTTCGTACTTGGATCACATTCACTTATGATTGCAACTCTAGCAAGCATCAGCAACTACTAAAGATAATTAAGGTAAAACCCAACCATAGCCTTAAAGTATCAAATCCCCTATAGTCCCATACGCAACAACCCCCTTACTCGGGCGTAAGATTCTGTCACTCTAGCCAATCACCATAAGAGAATCATGAACATATTGCAACACCCTACAGAGGGGATCCCTCATGTTTGCGCGACACGGAGGGCACTGTAGGGCAGCACCATAATAAAATATACAACTCATACCAACCACGGTCGTCGATTAGCCCATAGGACAAAACAGATCTACTCAAACATCATAGGATAACCACATATCATTGGATAATAATATATAGTGTTGAGCACCATGTTTAAGTAGAGAAATATAGCGAGAATAGAGGTTACACAGCTGCATAGAGGGGGAGAAAGTTGATGTTGACTATAGCAAGATTGTTGATGTAGATCGCCGTCACGATCCTTGCACCGGCCGCACTGCGGCGCCACCGGACGAGAGGGGGCAGAGACCCCCTCATTCTTCTTCTTCATTGGCCTCCTCCCTAGATGGGAGGAGGGTTTCCTCTCTATTCCATGGCCTCCATGGCGCCGGAGGGGAGAGAGCCCCTCCTAGATTGGATCTATCTCTCTGTTTCGCGACCCCGTTTTTCAGCCCTTCACTGTTTCTTAAATTCCTGGAGCTGAAATTTTGATCCATAACTCGGGTTGGGCTAAAATTTCTTAGATTAGATTGGATCCATAACTCGGTTTGGGCTGAAATTTTGTGGGTATTTTTATCCATGAATTATCATTCTTGCGGTGAAAGAAGGGAAGCAACCGTCGTACGAGGTGCCCACTACCCATCATGGCGAGCCGGGCAACCCCAGGCGGGCCCTCGTGCCGAGTTGGCTCGTCGTGCTCCGTCTTGCATTGATTCTTCTTCCGAAAATTCAGATATATTCCCAAAAAGTTTCTTAAGAAGTTTCTTAAGAAAAGTTTCTTCCGCCCCATTTTCGTAAGAAGCTTCATAAGGAAATTTTCTCATGAAGCACTTTCTTAAGATAAGTTTTCACTGACACATTTTCTTAAGATGTCCTTTAGGACATTTTCTTAGGAAAAACTTCCTTAAGAATTTCTTAAGAAAAGTTTCTTTTGACGCATTTTCTTATGAAGTTTCTTAAGGAAATTTTCTTAGGAAACACTTTTTAGAATGTTTCTTAAGGAAATTTTCTTCGGAAGTACTTTCTTAACAAATGTTTCTTCTGACGTATTTTCGAAAGAAGTTTCTTATCGAAATTTTCTTAGGAAGCACTTCCTTAACAATTTTCATAAGAATTCCGCCACATTTTCTTAAGAAGTTTATTAAGAAAATTTTCTTAGGAATCATTTGCTTAAAAAGTTTCTTAAGATAAGTATCTTCTGACACATTTTCTAAAGAAGTTTCTCAAGGAATTTTTTTAGGAAGGACATTCTTGAGAAGTTTCTTGAGAAAAGTTTCTCCCCACACATTTTTTTGAGACATTTCTTAAGGAAATTTTCCAGGGAAGCACTTCCTTAAGAAATGTTTGTTCCAAGGCATTGTCTATAGTACTTTCTTAAGGAAATATTATCGGGAAGCACTTTCTTAAGAAGTTTCGTAACGAAATTTTCTAAGGAAGCACTTTCTTAAGAACTTTCTATTGAAAAGATTCTTCCGGTGCATTTTCTAAAGAACTTTCTTAAGGAAAGTTTCTTAGGAAGCACTTTCTTAAGAAGTTTGTTAAGATAAGTTTCTTCTGACGCATTAAAGAAGTTTCTTAAGGAAATTTTCTTAGGCGGAACCTTTTGAAGAAGTGTTTTTAGGAAAGTTTCTTCCGACGCATTTTCTAAAGAAGTTTCTTAGGAAAAGTTTCTTCTGACATTTTTTCTTAAGATGTTTCTTAAGGAAATTTTCTTAGGAAGCCCTTTCTTGAGAATTTTCTTAAGAAAAGTTTCTTCTGATGCATTTTCTTAAGATGTTTCTTAAGGAAAATTTCTCAGGAAGCACTTTCTTAAGAAGTTCCTCAAGAAAAGTTTCTTTCGACACATTATCTATAGAAGTTTTTGAAGCAAGTTTTCTTAGGAAGCACTTTTTGAAAATGATTCTTAAGGAAATTATGTTTGGAAGCACTTTCTTAGCAAGCACCTTAAGAAAAGTTTCCATCCACACATTTTCTAAAGAAGTTCCTTAAGAAAAGTTTCTTCGGATGCATTTTATAAAGATGTTTCTTAATTATCTTATAGGAAGCCCAAACTTGTTTAAAAAAATATTCCTAAGGAAATTTTCTTAATAATCATCCTAGGAAAATGTGTTGATGAAAACTTCTCTTAAAAAGTTCATAAGAAAGTGATTCTTAAGAAAATTACCTTAAGAACATGCTTAAGAAAATGCAGCGAAATAAACATTTCTTATGAAACTTCTTAAGAAAGTGCTTCCTAAGAACAATACCTTAAGAAACTTATTTAGAAAATGTGTCAGAAGAAACATTTCCTAAGAAACATTGTAAGAAAGTTCTTCCGAAGAGAATTTCCTTAAGAAACCTCTTTAAATAGTGCTTCCTAAGAAAACTTCCTTAAGAAACTTCTTTAGAATATGCGTCGGAAGAAATTTTACTTAAGAAACTTCTCAAGAAAGGCCTTCCTACAAGAACCTCCTTAAGAAAATGCTTCGGAAGAGACTTTTCTTAATAAAGTTATTCCTTTGAAAATTTCCAAATGGAACTTCTTAAGAAAATGTGCCAGAGAAAACTTCTTTAGAAAGTGTCTCCTAAGAAAATTACCTTAATAAACTTCTTAAAAAATGCGGCCAAGAAACAAAACTTGCCCAAGAAACTTCTTTAAAAAATGTGTGGGAAGAAACTTTTCTTAAGAAAGTGCTTCCTAAGATAAATTCCATAAGAAAATTCTTTATAAAATGCAGCAGCAGAATGTTTTATAGAAAGTTCTTAAGAAAGTTATTCCTCAGAAAATTTCTTTAGAAACTTCTTAAGAAAGAGCTTTCTTAGAAAATTTCCTTAAGAAACTTCTCTAGAACATGCGTTGGAAGAAACTTTGCTTAAGGAAGTGCTTTCTAGGAAAAATTCCTTAAGAAATGTCTTAAGAAAATGCGTCGGGAGAAAGTTTTCTTAAGGAAGGGCTGCCTAAGAAAATTTCCGTAAGAAACTTCTTAAGAAAATGTATTAGAAGAAACTTTTCTTAAGAAAGTCCTTCCTACCATAATTGCCTTAAGAACTTCTTTAGAAAATGTGTCGGATGGTACTTATCTTAGGAAACTTCTTACGCAAATGATTCCTAAGAAAATTCCCTTAATAATCTTCGTAAGAAAATGCGCCGGAAAAACTTCTCTTAAGAAAGTTCTTAAGAAAGTGCTTCCTAAGAAAATTTCCTTGAGAACCTTCTTATGAAAATGCGGTCGAATAAAGTTTTCTTAAGAAATTTCCCAAGAAAGGGCTTCCTAAGAAAATGTCCTTAAAAACATCTTAAGAAAATGTGTGATAAGAAACTTTTCTTAAGAAACTTATCAAGAAAGGCCTTACTTAGAAAATTTTCTTAAGAAACATCTTAAGAAAAAGCTTCAAAAGAAATTTTTCTTAAGAAAATTCTTTAGAAAATGCGTCGGGAGAAAACTTTCTTAAAACACTTCTTAACTTTACTTAAGAACTTCTTCAAAAAGTGGTTCCTGAGAAAATTTCCCTAAGAAACTTCTGTAGAAAACACATCGGAAGAAACATTTCTTAAGAAACTTCTTAAGAAAGTGCTTCCAAAGGAAGTTTCCTTAAGAAACTTCTTTAGAAAATGCGTCAGAAGAAACTTTTCTTAAGAAAGTGCTTCCTAAGAAAAAAATACCTCAGAAACTTCTTTGGAAAATGCGTCGAAAGAAACTTTTCTTAAGGAAGTGCTTTCTAGGAAAATTTCCTTAAGACATGTCTTAAGAAAATGTGCAAGGAGAAACTTTTCTTAAGAAAGTGCTACCTAAGAAAATTTCCGTCAAAAACTTCATAAGAAAATGCATAAGAAGAAAAAATTTCTTAAGAAAGTCCTTCCTAACAGAATTTCCTTAGGAACTTCTTTGGAAAATGTGTCGGAAGATACTTACCTTAAGAAACTTCTTGCGCAAATGATTCCTCAGAAATTTTCTTACTAATCTTCTAAAGAAAACGCTTCAGAAAAAACTTCTCTTAAGAAAGTGCTTCCTATGAAATTTCCTTAAGATCCTTCATATGAAAATGCGGCTGAATAAAGTTTTCTTAAGAAACTTCTCAAGAAAGATCTTTCTAAGAAAAGTTCCTTAAGAAACATTTTAAGAAAATGCTTGAGAAGAAACTTTTCTTAAGAAACTTATCAAGAAAGGGCTTTCTAAGAAAATTTCCTTAAGAAACATCTTGAGAAACAGCGTCGGAAGAAACTTTTCTTAAGAAACTTCTTTGGAAAATGCGTAGGAAGAAACTTCCCTTAAGAAACTTGTTCAAAAGGCGCTTCCTAAGAATATTTGCTTAAGAAACTTCTTTAGATAATCCGTCGGAAGAAACATTTCTTAAGAAACTTCTTTGGAAAATGTGTCGGAAGAAACTTCCCTTAAGAAACTTGTTCAAAAGGTGCTTCCTAAGAATATTTTCTTAAGAAACTTCTTTAGATAATGCGTCGGAAGAAACATTTCTTAAGAAAGTGCTTCCTAAGAAAAAATACCTCAGAAACTTCTTTGGAAAATGCATCGGAAGAAACTTTTCTTAAGGAAGTGCTTTCTAGGAAAAATTCCTTAAGAAATGTCTTAAGAAAATGTGTCGGGAGAAACTTTTCTTAAGAAGGTGCTAACTAAGAAAATTTCCGTAAAAAACTTCATAAGAAAATGCATAAGAAGGAAATTTTCTTAAGAAAGTCCTTCCTAACAGAATTTCCTTAGGAACTTCTTTGGAAAATGTGTCGGAAGATACTTACCTTAAGAAACTTCTTGTGCAAATGATTCCTAAGAAAATTGCTTACTAATGTTCTTAAGAAAACGCGTCAGAAAAAACTTCTCTTAAGAAAGTGCTTCCTAAAAAATTTTTCTTGAGAACCTTGTTATGAAAATGCGGTCGAATAAAGTTTTCTTAAGAAATTTCCCAAGAAAGGGCTTCCTAAGAAAATGTCCTTAAAAACATCTTAAGAAAATGTGTGATAAGAAACTTTTCTTAAGAAACTTATCAAGAAAGGGCTTCCTAAGAAAATTTCCTTAAGAAACATCTTAAGAAAAAGCGTCGGAAGAAACTTTTCCTAAGAAACTTCTTTGGAAAATGCGTAGGAAGAAACTTCCCTTAAGAAACTTGTTCAAAAGGCGCTTCCTAAGAATATTTTCTTAAGAAACTTCTTTAGATAATGCGTCGAATGAAACTTTTCTTAAGAAACTTCTTTGGAAAATGTGTCGGAAGAAACTTCCCTTAAGAAACTTGTTCAAAAGGTGCTTCCCAAGAATATTTTCTTAAGAAACTTTTTTAGATAATGCGTCGGAAGAAACTTTTCTTAAGAAACTTCCTAAGTAAGTGCTTCCAAAAAAAATTTCTGTAAGAAACTTCTTTAGAAAATGCGTTAGAAGTAACTTTTCTTAGGGAAGTGCTTGCTGAGGAAAATTACCTAAGAATCTTCTTTAGAAAATGCCGTGGAAGGAACTTTTGTATAGAACATTCTGAAGAAAGTGTTTCCTACAAAGTTTCCTTAACTTCTTAAGAAAGTGTTCCTGAGAAAATTTCCATAAGAAACTTCTTTGAAAATGCGTCGGAAGAAACTTTCCTTAAGAAAGTGCTTCCTAGGAATATTTCCTTAAGAAACGTCTTAAGAAAATACACCGGGGGAAACTTTTCTGGAGAAATGTCATAAGAAAGTGCTTCTGAAGAAAATTTCCGTTAGAAACTTTTTAAGAAAATGCATCAGAAGAAACTTTTCTTAAGAAACTTCTTAAGAAAGTCCTTCCATACAAAATTTCCTTATGAACTTCTTTTGAAAATGTACTAGAAGATACTTATCTTAAGGAACTTGTTAAGAAGTGATTCCTAAGAAAATTTTCTTAATAATCCTCTTAAGAAAATGCGTCGGAGAAAACATCTCTTGAGAAAGTTCTTAAGAAAGTGCTTCCTCTTTTCCTAACCTGACTATTCTACATGGCTAGTTCACTTCACTTTTCAAGGGATTCTGGATAATTTAATGAAAACTCTAATATTCCTAAATTTTATGGACTTTCCCAATATCGATATCTCATCCGACCAGCTTTTGTTTAATCTAAAAAAATATTCTTTTGAGACGAAGAATGGAATTGAAGAAGGTCAAATTCTAAGCCAAGATATGGCAACATGAGGAGAGAGAAAAAGCAATCAAGTGGGAATTCAAGTCCAATAAATCTTTGAAAAACTCGATAAAAAGCTAATGCCGACTCGCCCAGGGCTCGAGGTTGAGCCATACGAGAGTGAGTCGAATTCTTTTTTCTTAAAAAAAGAAAAAAGAAAAATAACGAGTCGCACACTAAGCATAGCAATTTTTCCAAAAGAACCTTCTCATGAAAATGCGGAGGAATAAACTGTCATATGAAACTTCTTAAGAAAGTGCTTCCTAAGAAAATTTCCTCAAGAAACTTCTATAGAGAATACATCGGTAGAAACTTTTCCTAAGAAACTTCTTAAGAAAGTGGTTTCGAAGAAAATTTCCTTAAGAAACTTCATAAAAAGTGTTTCCTAAGAATATTTCCTTAAGAAACTTTATTAGAAAGGTATTTCTATTTCTTTGCCCTTGGTTCCATAGTTGTGTTCAGTTTTCCCCGCCACTTTAACGCTTCTCACTTTTCCCCTTACCCCTTGGGCATGGCCTCTCAAACTCCCAAATGAAGCATTCCGTCGTGTCAAAGCCCATCATTGACCGTTACTGGGATGACTTCCTTACAAGTGGGACCTTAAGAGTGCATCAGCGATGTTGCATCCTGATGACCCACAAATATATGGGATCAATTTTAGCCTTTTTGATAAGAAAGATGTCGAACCCAACGAGGAGCAGAAGGAAATGACAAGTGGCTTTTAGCAAGGTAATGTCTGCAAGTGCTGAAATTGTAAGTAGCAGAGTAGTTTGATAGCAAGACAATTTGTAATGAGCAAGTAACGATAACAATAACAAAAGTGCAGCAAGGTTGCCCAGTGCTTTTGAGGCAAAGGACAGGCCAAAACGGTCTCTTATGATAAGGAAAGCGTTCTTGAGGGTACATAGGAATTTCATCTAGTCACGTTCATCATATTGGTTCGATTCGTGCTTGCTACTTTGATAATTTGATATGTGGGTGGATCGGTGCTTAGGTGTTGTTCTTACTTGAACAAACCTCCTACTTATGTTTAACCTCTTCGCAAGTATCCGCAACTACAAGAAAAGTATTAAGAATAAATTCTAACCATCACATTAAACTTTTGGATCCAATCGGTTCCTTACGAAATAGCGCATAAACTAGGGTTTAAGCTTGTCACTCTCGCAACCCATCATCTAATTACTACTCCACAATGCATTCCCTTAGGTCAAAATATGGTGAAGTGTCATGTAGGCGACATTCACATGACACCACTAAGGGAATCACAACATACATACTATCAAAATATCAAACGCATATCAAGTTCACATGATTACTTGCAACATGATTTCTCCCGTGACCTTAAGAACAAAAGTAACTACTCACAAGTTATAAATATGTTCATGATCAGAAGGGTATTAAATAGCATAATGGATCTGAACATATAATCTTCCACCAAATAAACCATATAGTAATCAACTACAAGATGTAATCAACACTACTAGTCACCCACAAGCACCAATCTATAGTTCCGGTCCCTGTTCAAGAATTCATCCGATTAACCAGTTAACTTGCCGATTAATCCCTACTCATAGGGTCAACGAGTAGCCGATAAACTGATAAATCATCCAATTAATTGATTAAATGGCTGATTAACTTGCCGATTAGCCTATTAATCCCCTACTCGCCAGCCAACCGAGCAGTTACCAGTTAACGATTTCCTCAACAATGGTGCCGGTACAAAGATTGAACACAAGAGATGAACAGGTTTGAGAGGAGATGGTGTAGTTGAAGATTTTGATGGAGATTACCCTCCCCAATATGGGAGAGTTTTTGGTGATGATGATGACGATGATTTCCCGCTCCGGAAGGGAAGTTCCCCCGGCGGAATCACTCCGCCGGATGGCAAAAGTGCTCTTGCCCATGTTCCGCCTCGACACGGCGGCGCTACGTCCCAAAAGTCCTCTCCTTATTTTTTTCTAGGTCAAAATGACTTATACACCTGGTGTTGGTGTCAAAACCGGCGGATCTCGGGTAGGGGGACCCGAACTGTTCGTCTAGGCCGGATGGTAACAGGAGGCAAGGGACACGAAGTTTTACCCAGGTTCGGGCCCTGTCGATGGAGGTAAAACCCTACGTCCTGCTTGATTAATATTGATGATATGGGTAGTACAAGAGTAGATCTACCACGAGATCGGAGAGGCTAAACCCTAGAAGCTAGCCTATGGTATGATTGTTGTTGTGTATGTTGTCCTACGGACTAAAACCCTCCGGTTTATATAGACACCGAATAGGGTTAGGGTTACATAGAGTCGGTTACAATGGTAGGAGATCTGCATATCCGTATCGCCAAGCTTGCCTTCCACACCAAGGAAAGTCCCTCCCGGACACGGGATGAAGTCTTCAATCTTGTATCTTCATAGTCCGGGAGTCCGGCTGAAGGTATAGTCCGGCCATCCGGACACCCCCTAATCCAGGACTCCCTCACCTGGAGAGGGGCACCGGAGGTGGGCTGGGCTGAGCACAACCCACTAGGGCGGGCCTGGGGGGCCAGGCGCTCCCTAGTGACTTGTGCTCACTAGGTGGCCTCCTCCTGTAGTTATTTGCTCTAGTATTTATTATTTATTCCATAAAAATTCCCCGTGAAGTTTCAGCACATTTGGAGTTGTGCAGAATAGGTGGGCTGACGTAGCTTTTCCATAAAAATTCGCCGGAATTCTCCCTCTTTGTGTGTACCTTGCATATTATGAGAGAAAAGGCACTGTAATTACTCCAAAAAGCATTATTATGCATAAAAACAATATAAATAAAAGTAGTTAAACATGATGCAAAATGGACGTATCAACTCCCCCAAGCTTAGACCTCGGTTGTCCTCAAGAAAAAACCGTAATTGAAAAACATGTCCACATGCTTAGAGAGAGAGAGGTGTCGATAAAAACAAATATGGACATAGAATCATCATGTATATTATTATAACAGCAACAAACTTAAACATAAAACTTTTATCATAGAACTTTTATCATAGACTTCTCACGAATAAGTAACAATTCATCACACCGACGAAGTATAAATCATAAACTCTATTGGAAACCAACAAACTATGTTCTCAGTCAACTTTGCAACTACAATTCATCATCTTTTCAGGAAGGGTCACGTATCGGAGCCTTTAGGCAAGTCCACATACTCAACCATAATATAGTCTTCTATGATTTCTAACACCCACCACATACACATGAGCAAAACGTTTCAACCGGACACATAGAAAGATAGGGGCTTATAGTTTCTCCTCTCAACATATTCACCTCAAGGGTGATGTTAACCATAATAACTCATGCTACCCATATCCAACTGGATATATGTCCCTAGATCTTTCCTCACCACATGATGCTTGCCAAAATAGGAAAATAAAAAGGAATAGCACTACAAAAAAATACACTTCTGTGATGATATGTGTTTGTCACAGTAGGTCGCATTTTTTGTCATGCATGTACATCCATGACAAATAGATGACAGAATCAAGATAGTCATACCTGTGTTGTCGTAGAAGTGTTCCATGACATTACCAAAATTATCATCACGGAAGTGTCCACTTCCATGACGATAAATCGCGCGTCACAGAAGTGCTTTCGTCAAGGGTGACCGACACGTGGCATCCATCGTAACGGAACGCCGTTAAGCTATCGGGTAGGGTTTTGGATCCGATAACCCGTTAACAGCCCCGACCAATGGGAAATTTCCACATGTAAAATTCTTATTGGCCAGACGAAACACGTGTCAGCTCGTCAGTGGGTCAGATAGGCACCTATGATATGTCGACACGTGCCACGGCCCACCACTAGCCCATTTAGCTTACAAAGCCGGCCCGTTTGACTTGGTCAAAAGTTAACGGGCTAGCCCATGAAAAGCCTGTTAACGGTCTCTTCGCAAATAGCCCATTTTACGGCCCATTAACTCATGGCCCGTTAGGCCCTAAAGGAAATCGGCCCAACAACGTCATGTGGGCCGTTGAATATAACACCAGCCCATTTCACTTTCGGCCCATGTATGGCCCACGATGTCTTTCGGCCCATATGAGGCCTTCGTATCTTTCGGCCCTTTACAGGCCCACGGTGACTCTAGCCCATAATGAACAGTAATTTTCTTTATACCCGTTAACGGCCCGTGATTTACATGGGCCGTTTCCGGCCCATGTTAGCTTTCGGCCTATTGACGGCCCATACGTTCTTGGGCGCCTTTTCGGCCCTCAATTACTTCCGACCTGTTACTAGCCTGATCCCCTAATGGGCCAAATTCGACCCATGGCAAGAGTCGGCCAGTTACTGGCCTGTTCCCCTAATGGGCCAAATTCGGCCCATGGCAAGAGTCGGCCCGTTTCTAGCCTGTTAACCCGTTGCGCCGTTTCTAGCCCGTCCTATATTCTGGCCCATTAACGACCCATTATGCCTATGACAGAATTAAGCCTTTGCTGTCCTACGGCCTGTTAATGGCATGTTACCGTGCTGGGCCGATACCAATTACGGCCCATGTAGACCCATTTATCTGACGGCCCGAGGCCCACCGATTAAAGGCTCATTTATCGACGGCCCATAGGAGACCCATGGATCCTACGGCCCGTATATGGCCCATGGTAGTTGCGGCCACTAGCAAACCAGGGAAAAAAAGACTAGGAAATAAATAAGGCCGAAACTAACGCTAGGCTATTAAGGAGATTGCACAGATTACATCCACTCGGCATCAAAGATCGCCACCAGTGCAAATATAGGGAACACCCTACACTATACAAAAATGGCTTGCTGTTTTCTTCAGCCGGTGGCTGCACCTTAAGAATAAAGTTTGTATCGCACCAAAACAAATTACAACTATATAACAAAAGGAAGGTTGGCATAAAACTTAACAGTCTAGCAGATAAATGCACCACCAGAAGTTCAGAAGCTCAGTTCATTTGACCTGACTGTTATGTTTTCATGCTGTATTGTCCGATGGAGCAACATAACCCTCGCCTTCATTTCCCCTAGGCTCCTGAACAACATAGCAAATGTCTGATAGTCTGGTTTCAAAACCATGCATATCTTGACGACATTGAGCAATGTTTCTCCTTGTTTCACAAAGGGTCTCAGTTAGGGAATGGACTTGTGTCTGGAGTGTAGATACAACATTGCTTTGAGCTTGCATATCTTGATCATGAGGCAGTTTGGACGATATTGCCTTAACAACCAACCCAGTATTACGCAGGAACGTGCTTTTGGCACTGTTAGTGGACATGTACTAACCCACCGCAGCAAGAGCTGACATTGCGGTTATAGTTGCCTCGCCACCTTCAGAAGGTGGCGGTTCCACCATTTTTTCCATAGCTCGCTGAAAAGTTGAGGTTTTACATTAGTAGTACTAGAACAGAAGATATTAAGGAGGCAGAAAAGCCAAACAAAATAGCTTTGGTCTATATACAGAACTTATTCTGGTGAACCCATGTAAAATATTAGTTGTATTTTATTGCAAAGTACATAATAAAACCAGGTTCCAAACATATGACCATGTACCATCGCTAATGTATTGTCTATTTCTTCACATTGTATTGAGGGCTAAGGATAAAGAGACAAAGTTTATAATACGGTAAGCATAGTATGACATCATTCATATCACAAAACAACTAAGAACAGACAAACATGCAATTGTAACGTTGTGTGGGCAAGTCCAGCACAGAACTATATTACGGGTCAAGATCAAAGGAACATCACTCCTCTCTTTTAAACCTTGTAAGGTTCAATGATACACTAAGACAATTGTGTATAAAATTGAAAAGAGTACTAGACATTGGTTGCAAACCATGCAGTTCAAGGCACAAGTCAGAGTAAGTAGTAGTTAAAAGGCATGAGGATTAAGGACTTACAACAACGGCTTTGACTGGTGTAGTCATGCCCTTCTTCTTCATGGTGTGACAGTCCTTGAAGATTTCCACATCATTTGGTTCAGGTACTTTTTGGTCCTTGCGGGCTTTCCTCTGCATTTCGAACAAGTCAATATAGATCTGATAATATGGTACAACGAAAAGAGTGAAAGAGCAGCTAATTACAAGAGCCTCGCAGTGTGCAATATAGCTACGAGATCCTGTCGTCTGTTGGAATTTCACTTTCGTATGGTTGGCCTTGTTCTTTGAACAGTTCACCTACAAGAAGATAGATTTGTGTGGCACATGCGTAAATAGGACTTCAACATGTGATCTGATCACATATATATAATGTACCTGATACTTCGGATCAGACCAGTGTTTAACAAGGCCCCTCCAGTCTTCAAACGATATATTTTCCACTGGAGATGTTTGGGAAAGTTCATTGTTAGCCTTGCCTTCAAAGTAAGTTTTCCTCAAGTTATACCGATACTGTCGCAGAGCAGACTTGAAAACATGGGTGCAAGCTTGTCCGGTTGCATCATCTTGGCTATCCAACTTGAACCTCATCTGTTGAAAATTATGGGAGTCTCATTATCAGCAACGTAGAAAGTATAGGACAGAGCAAGACGATATTACTAGTTTCCATACATAACCATACTTACAGATAAATGGTCAAGGAAGGTGTTGAACTGGGTTTCGTCTTTGTCATTCCTGTACTGAATCCATGTTGGGAGGATATGTACATGACACCTAACGGCAACCGCTGCCTCTGATACTAACTTGGCTGACTCTGTAGCATCACGTGGCCTTTTTAAACATGTCTCAAAACGGATCTCCATTCTACCTCCTCTAGATTTAGTTAACCTATCGAGCATTATCCCTGATGTTTGTTTCCTCTTGCTCCTAGGTGCTAGTCCAACAATGAACATAGGAAGTGTTAGTGTACATAAAACTGTGAGACTACATATAAAGAAGCATGCAACTGTAACTTGACTCCAGCAACTACCTTCTTGCTGTTGAAGCTCACAAGGTTCATCTGATATTGCCAACTCGTCTTGTGCCAAGAGTGGTTGGGAAGTAGTGTCAGGTGGCAAGGGAGCTTGGGAACGTGCTGCTAGCTCAGTTGACGCACGAGTAAGTCATGCAGCTGGTAGTACTGTGGTAGGTGTTGGAAGAACTAGGGCTATCTCTGCTTGTTTGGTGGCAGCTATTTGTTTCTATTTGGCTTTTTTTTGCAACTCGTGTAGCATGGGATGCCGTGTTTGTAGAATTTTCCGCTGGACTTTGACCTTCTATTGCACCATCAGTACCAGCAGAATCTACAGGATTCATCCGCTTCTCATTCCTTGCCATTCTGTGTTTCTTCCTCTTTCTTTGTGCCATGTTAAGTCAAGCCAACAAGAAAAACGAATAACAATTTAGTTCTTCAGAACAAATTGATGCATGATGCAGACGAACTGAACTTTGATGTTAGACAACCACATGATAGGAGGATGTAATATGTATGAAAAATAGGACGGAAGAGATAACCAGAACTATGATGTGTAAACTAAGAAGAAGACATTTCAACAAATTAGAAGCAATGCAATGGAAGGTAGACACCATATGAAAGATGCTACAAATATCGCTCTACCAAGTTAACAGAATCTCATCATAAATGGCGTTTAAACAAATGTGAAGCAATACAAGAAATAAATCATATGCAAGATGCAAACAACATCACACTACCATGTTAGAGGTCTCTCGTCATTAGTGCCATTGCATATTCACAGCATTGCATATTCATAGCTTATGATGTGTAAACTAAGGAGAAGGCATTTCAACAAATTAGAAGCAATGAAAGCTAGACACCATATGAAAGATGCAACGAATATCACTCTACCAAGTTAAAACTGTCTCGTCATAAGTGCCATTTCAACAAATTAGTAGCACAAGCTAGAAAAGAATGTGAGATGTAACCTATATCACACTCCGAAGTCAAACATGTCTTATGATATGTGATTGTTGCAGGTTACACAACAGTAGTAATTTGATGTAAGAACATGGTGTGATAGACAGATATTGTATGTTCTAGAAATAGGAACACGTGTCTTATTCAAGTATAATGTGTAAAGTAAGCAGATGGAATTCAACAAAATTAGAAGCAATACAAGCTAGACATCACACATAACATGCAACCACATATAATAGTGCCAAGTTAGAGGGAGCACCGGTGATGCTGCACTAGGGGAGACGTGCTCATCATAAACACAACTTTGTTGAGTGTCTATGCATGTGTTGTCTTGGAAATCATCTTGGGGGTGTGGAGGAGTAGAAACTATAGAGGCCCTCCGTTCGGAAGGAGCACCTTTATCCGCTGCCTTGCTAACTTCCTTTCGCTTTATTGATTTTGAATTGTCAAGTAAAACCGACAGGAAAAAGAAATAAAATTCTCTCTTAAGAACTCATTCATGCATGATACTGAGAATCACTACTTTGATGTAAGGCAAACACATGATACCAGGATGGAATATGTATGAAAAATAGGATGACATGGCATGTTCACAACTGTTTGTGTAAACTAAGCAGAAACCATTCCAGCAAATAAGAAGCAATGCAAGCTAGACACCACATGAAAGATGCAACCAATATGACTCTGCCAAGTTAAAAGCGTCCCATCATAAATGGAATTTCAACAAATTAGAAGCAGCGCATGCTATAAATCATATGAAAGATGCAACTAATATCGCACTGCATATACTAAAGGTGTCTCGTCATGTTGATTGATGCGGGATACAAAAAAAAATAGTTTTATGTAAGGACATGCTTAATAGACATATGTACTATGTACTAAATACAGGAAGGCATGTCACATTAACAGGTATAATGTATAAGCTAAGCAGACTAGCACATGCAGTTTAACCAGATTGGAAGAATTACAATCTAGACACCATATGCAACATGCAACCACATATCACACTGCCAAGTTAGAGCAAGCACCTGTGATGCTAGTGTAGGGGAAATGCTATAATCAACTAGAGAGCTACGTTCACTATCTTCATCTAGCATTTCTGTTTCTTGAGAATCATGTTGGGAGGCTGACGCTGCATTCTTTAAATGAGGAGTAGTCCCCTTGCCTGCCTGCCTCGTCATAAGTGATTGATGAGTGATACACAAGAACATTAGTTTGATGTAAGAACATGGTTAATACACAGATGTACAAGTATGTACCAAAAACAGAAAGGCATGTCATATTCAAAGGTATAATGTGTAAGCTAAGCAGATGCAATTTAACCAAATTGGAAGCAATACAAGCTAGACATCTGGCTGGAGTGGTGAGCATGATCATCTAGGACCTGAGAGCCTAGTGGGAGGCGGGCTGCTTCGCCACCATCGCAGCTTTTTAGTTGGCTTCCAGGTGATGCCTATCTTTGCTGGGATTGTCACTGGCTCGACCAGTGCCCTGACTAGCTATTTGTCTTTTGGTGCTCACGGGATGGTGGTTCATGTAAAAAATATTTTTCCTTATCTTACCGACGTCGGCCTTTCGAATACAAGCTAGACACCTTATGGAACATGCAACCACATATGACACCACAAAGTTAAAGCAAGCACCTGGGATGGTGGTTCATTGCGAGAGAGGTCATCAACTCCAGAGCTACATTTACCATCTCCAACTGCTCACACTGCACCCTTTATTGCGCTGTAACGTCTCTTGCCTACCCGCATACGAAGCTGGAGCGACTTCTCTCTTTTCTTTTTGGCTTCTCTCATGGCAGCAGATTCTGGAATACCCTTGCATAAAAACACAATAGTGAGAGTAAGGGTGAAGTGTGTGCAGAACTAGTGCACTATAAAAGTAGCATATAGCAGGTGGCTGAAAAATAAATGACAGGAGACATATGATAGCTCTACAACATTGCATGGCAAACAAAATTAGATTCTACTCCGTATGATTTTGTAATATATGAGCACAGGAAATGTAGGTACTCCTCCAGCACACCACCACATGTGGTCATATCTAAGATAACAGTCGGCTAAAAATAAATAGGTCAGTCGATTTTTTTAATGAACCGTCCGATGTAGGTCACTGACCGCTCCTTTTATACAGCTTTTTCCGCTGACCGGACTTGGAGCCGCTGAATCCGACATTAACTGTAGTGTCATCGGTATTATCACCATTGCTTCGGCGCTTGTGTCTATTACGTCAAAGCTTGCCGTTGCTGTTTTTGACCTCGGAGGGGCCCGCCTCACTGGCTGTGTTCTTGCTACGAGCCAGCCAACTGTCCTCACCCACGCAAAAGCGGGTCATGAGTGCCGTGAGGGCTGCCATAGATTTGGGCTATTCTTGGCTGAGGTGGCGGGCGATCCATTCGTCACAGATGTTATGATTAAAGGCCGCTAGGTCTTAGGCATCCGGACAGTCAATGATTTGGTTCTTTTTAGTTAGGAATCTAGTCCAGAATTTCCTGGCTGACTCTCCAGGCTATTGGACTATGTGACTTAAGTCGTCGGCGTCTGGTGGCCGGACATATGTACCTTGGAAGTTGTCAAGAAAAGCTTCTTCCAAGTCCTCCCAGCTGCCGATGGAATTTTCAGGCAGGCTGTTTAACCAGTGCCGGGCTGGTCCTTTGAGTATTAGTGGGAGGTATTTGATGGCATGGAGGTCGTCTCCATGGGCCATGTGAATGTGGAGAATAAAATCCTCGATCCATACCGCGGGATCGGTTGTCCCGTCATATGATTCAATATTGATGAGTTTGAACCCTTCGAGGAATTCATGGTCCATTACTTCATCAGTGAAGCAGAGAGGGTGTGCGGCGCCTCTATATCTGGCTGCATTGCACCATAGCTCTGATGGAGTTCGTCTACAGTTATCAGTTCGGGTGTACTAGGTTTGTCACACCCGAATAGGTAGCCATCATCGCGTGTCGAGGGACGTCCTCGCGATCCATAAATCGATCGGGTATGTCCTGCTCTACTATCCAGGGTCTGCCAGAGGTCGTATGTGTGACCCCGAGCTGTTTCGTCTCTATTTTTATGAGGCGGTGGGGCAGGCTGCTGTTCGGCCTAAGCTGCCACTCTATCCCGACCACATGGTGGTCGGTCCGCCGCACTATCCCGACCGCGTGGTGGTCGATCGGCTGCGTTACACAAGGGGGGTATGAGCTCTAGCGCCTCTTCATCGAACTGGGGTAGCAGCCTTCGGTTTGGGTAACTCTTGGCTGGGCATCTGAGGCCGTATTCTTCGGCTGCCAGGACATCGGTCCATCTGTCGACGAGCAGATCTTGGTCAGCTTGAAGCTGCTGCTGTTCTTTTTCAGGCTCCTCGCCGTTGCTATTAGCTGGCGCTTGAAGCGCTCCTGCTCGAGAGGTTCCTCAGGCATGATGAAATCTTCATTGCCGAGTCTTTCCTCATCCTCGGAGAGAGGACGATAACTATCGTCCTCCGAGTCATTGGGCCTGGCCTGTTCGTCGAGGCTGGCTTGCCTATTTTCTTGCTCCTCCTACTCGGATGTTACCTCAGCAAGGTCTTCATTGTTTTCGGTTTTGTCCGGAGTATTATTTTCACCGGTGCCAACATTGCTGTCTTTTGAACGAGGTGACTTAGAGAGGCGCCGAGGACACCGACGTTTTTGCTGTGTCTCAGGAGGTTTATTCTCGACTGGATTTTCTTTGTCGTCATCATTGGTTGTCTTGGGTGTATCCACCATGTACACATCGTACGAAGAAGTGGCCGTCCAGCATTTGGTAAATGGCGGATTTTGTTCTTGCTCCTCATCGGCATCATCGTCCATACCGTCGATGTCTTCGGAGTCGTAATCAAGCGTGTCGGTTAGGTCCTCGACAGTGGCTATGAAGTGGGTGGCAGGTGGGAAGCAAAATTCTCGATCATCAGCCCCCAGTCCGGACCGGACAGAGTTTGGCTGTGAGTCCCCTGCCAAGGACAGGCTTTTTAATGAGTTAAGCATATCGCCCAAAGGCGAGTGCTGGAAGATGTCTGCGGCGCTGAATTCGAAGATCGATGAGCGATCGAGTTTGGCATCCGCATGCTCACATGGTTCGGAACTTATAACCAGAGACGAGTTCGGAGTTCCGGTGACACAGATATGGTGTGGGCTTAAGTCCATGTGCGGCTCCAACGCCGGGGAATCTGTGGCCTCCGTGGTGGGGTCAAGCCTCCAATCCTTGGATGCTGCAGTGTCCTCTGGATCTAAGGCCAGAGTGTTCACTAGAGATATCTCCTGGATGCGGTCTGACGACATATTTAAGTCATGTTCGTCAAGGTGGCCAGGAGCGGTCGCCGCGGTCTCGGATCCGGCGAAGATCAAATCTCCACGGATGTCCGCAACGTAATTCAAGCTCCCAAAACCTGACCTGATGGCCAGGGGCATAGCTATCGATCTACTCCAGGTGGCCAAACGAGTTGGCCCGCAGTGCGAAGCTACCGAACATGAAGATCTGTCCAAGGAGGAAGGTTTCTCCCTGGCCAGCATCATTGTTGACGATTAAAGGGGCCATCGAACCTTTCGTCGACGGCACAGTGGAACTCTCAATGAAAGCACCAATCTTGGTGTCAAAACCGGTGGATCTCGGGTAGGGGGTCCCGAATTGTGCGTCTAAGGTCAATGGTAACAGGAGACAGGGGACACGATGTCTACCCAGGTTCGGGCCCTCTCTATGGAGGTAATACCCTACTTCCTGCTTGATTGATCTTCATGGATATGAGTATTACCAGAGTTGATCTACCACGAGATCGTAATGGCTAAACCCTAGAAGTCTTGCCTGTATGACTATGGTAATGAGTATCCGCCTTTCTGGACTAAGTCCTTCGTTTTATATAGACACCGGGAGGATCTATGGTTACACAAGGTCGGTTATAAAGAAAGGAATCAACATATCCGGTCGCCAAGCTTGCCTTCCACGCCAAGGAAAGTCCCATCCGGACATGGGTGTAGTCTTCGGTCTTCTTATCTTCAAAGCCCATCAGTCCGACCCATGGCTAACAGGCCGGATGCTCGAGGACCCCTTAGTCCAGGACTCCCTCAGTCGGGATCGACCTCTAGTACACCGCCGGTCATCCCGGCATAGATCAGAAGGTTGCCGTCGCCTAGTTGTGCGTGCACCATCATGTCCTCATCTACCACTACTGCATGGCCACAGAGCCTTGCGACCGTTTCAACAGGTTTTTCAACAACACTAACTACAAGTTCACCACGGTGGACACCACCAACGATGTAAAGCACTCAGTGTTGCAGGCTTGGCCTGCAAGAACCTTGTCGAAATCCGTGACCACTACACACGGTCTGGGGCAGCACGAAGAAGGACTCCCTGATCAAACTCGCCTCGGCCATCATCAACCCCTACTACGAAAAGATGAAGCAGGATGCCCAGAGAACAAGTCCAGTATCCTAGCACGGGGACTGGATGCGGCAACTGGATGAACCTCACCTCAGGTTTTTGGCCAAGAGCGTGTACACATGCTACATGCACAGGCGGATCGTTGACATGAGGAAGTGCCTCGTTACCCAAATCGATGAGCCCGGATCAAGCCACAAGCAGAGGAAGCGTCGCAAGAAGTAGATGATGATCAGATGATCGTTTATGCTAGTTAATCATGCATGTAATATATAGTTTACTTTATTGGTGTGTGTGGAAATGTCATGTGTGTAGTAGCCACCTATGTAATTATGCATGTAATAGTTTACTTTGGTGTGTGCAAATTCCATGGTTGTAGTAGCCACCTATGTAAGTGGATGTTTAATTTGGTTATGCAAGCATGTCCTTATAAGTGTGTGTATATATGTTGCTGTTCTGTATGCAATCCCATCGCACAACACACACGTCTTATTAGTAGCAACTGCGTGTGTTATTATCGGTCTTCACACTACAAAAAAAGACACATCCGTGACATTTTGGGCCAAACGAAATTTTTTTCTGTCATACTTATGACACTTCTATGACAATAATTGTGACAAAACCTGGTATCATCATAGATGTGGTGGGCTCCTGCTTCTATGACAAAAAATCATGATAGAAAATGGTCTTTTCGTCCTGGGCGGGCCACAGAAGCAGCTACATGACATTCTTTGGGCCGTCCATGACGGAAAAAACCGTGGTAGAAGCGAGGGTGAGGAAAATATCAGGGTGTTCCCGGTTAGGTGGGTGGTCGGGGCCGAGCGATGCATGGAGGTTTGCGCATTTCTCGCGTACACGCACACGTGTGGGTGCGAGGCGTTGGGCTCTAACTGAACCCAAGCGAGGTGTTCGCCTACTGAACCTGATCGATTGCACTGCAGGCTACGCGTTACTGAACCCGAGCGATCGGTCGATAGCTGTAAACTGAACCCGATCGAGCGATTTCTTCGCTACTGCTACTAACTGAAGCTGATCGATGTTGCCTCTGGATGAACAGTGAGCGTTGCTGGGGGTTTGGATGAATAGTTCCTGGTGGGGGTGGATGAACAGGACCCCGTGGTGTTGCCTCTGGATGAACAGGACCCTGATCGATCGAGCCGGTTGGGGCTGGATGAACAGGACCCCGTGGAGGGCTGGATGAATAGTAGACGGTGGAGGGCTGGATGAACAGGAGCCCGTGGAGGGGTGGTTGAACAGGAGCCCGTGGAGAGGGTTGGTTGAACAGTAGCCGATGGAGTAGCACGTGGTGGAGGCTGGATGAACAGGAGCCCGTGGATAAACAGGCTTAGGTGGAGGCTGTAGGAGGTCGACGGTGGATGAACAGTAGCCCGTGGAGGCTGGAGGGGTCGACGGTGGAGATGAACAGTATCCCGTGGAGTCCCGTTTTGCGGTACGCCACACCCCTCCCGATGAATAGGACGCCCGTTTCGACCGTAGCGCTCCAACACAAGTCCGTTTCATCCGTTTTGCGGTATGCCACACCCCTCCCGATCAATAGGGCCCCGTTTCGATCATAGGATGTCCAACACAATTCTGTTTCCTCCGTTTTGTGGTACGCCAGACCCCTCCCGATGAATAGGATCCTGTTTCGACCGTGGCCGGTCGAACACAAGGCTGTTTCCTCCGTTCTGCGGTACGCCGGGCCTCGTTTCCATCGGCTGTTCCGTCCAAGCCAGTTGGCTCCCACGTGTTCTGTTGCCTCCCGACGAACACAACACATTCCGTTGCCTCCCCATGAACACGACGATGACGCAGTTTCTCTGTTCTGACCCAGCCATGTACACGAGCCCTGGCCGTACGTATGCGCGAGTAGGCGTTCGAAACCCCGTCCGTATGTTAGTATGTGGCCGTATTTTCTTTCTTGCACACTGGCCGCTGTATGTACGTGTACATGCTACGTGCGCGCCTCTACTACGACACGTCTGCGCCTCTACATCGACCAGTATGTATGTACATGTTCGCGACTAGAATGACAACGCTCGTACGCTTCGACTAGGTGGGTCCTGACTATCAGGCACTTCCTTTCGTGCGAGGATGTAGCTAGTGGGTCCCAGCAGTCAGGGGGCGAATCGTTTTTTTGCCCGGACGCACTTCCTTGTGTGCGAAGATGTAGCTAGTGGGTCCCGGCAGTTAGGGGGGACATTTTTTTGTGAAATACGGTGGCCCGTCCGGTGGGTCCCTGCTGTCAGGTGGAGGAATAATTATTTTGCGCGTAATAAGGAGGCACTTCCTTGCGGCCGCCATGGACCCAGCTGTCAGCCTCTCCATGTACAATACTCTTCCGATGGAAGTCGTTCATTGACCACGTTGACCACGCCGCGCCGAGAGCACCAGGGCGGTGGACGACGGCGATGCCTAGGAAGGGGACAACGTGGAGCCGGGGAAGACGCGGCAGTGGAAGCCCGCGCGGAGAGGAGTATGAGGGTTCACTGGTTCGGCTGCGGTGTGAGGCTGCCATCATCGCAGGGCCTGGCCAGCGGTGGCAGTAGTAGGGGGAGGTGAGGCCTCCACGACAGCACAGCCGGCCATGGGAGGCAGGAGCATGCGGCACGACCGGCGCTGCTTTGGGCAGCTGGAGCAAGAAGACCAGAGGTTGAAGAAGCACTACATCCGTTGGATGGACATCGTACGGTCACTGGAGCTAGAATCGTTCATATTGACTAAGTTCACAAAGCACTCCGTCCCCGTCAACTTAGTAGGCCCACAAGTCAGCCTCCCACTAAGGTGGGTCCCAACTAGCAGGGGGAGTATTCATTTTTTTGTGCGTAATAAGGATGCACTTCCAGTGGGTCCGAGATGACAGAGGGGGGAACGTTTTTCTCGCGAAATACGGTGGCCCGTCCGGTGGGTCCTAGTAGTCAAGGGGAAACACTTTTTTCGCCAAATACAGTGGCCCGTCCGGTGGGTCCCTCCTGTCAGGTGGAGGAATAATTATTTTACGCGTAATAAGGAGGCACTTCCTTGCGGCTACCGTGGACCCAGCTGTCAGCCTCTCCACGTACAATCCTCTTCCGATGGAAGTCGGTCGTTGACCACATTGACCATGCCACGCCAAGAGCACCACGGCGGTGGACGACGGTGAGGCCTAGGAAGGGGACGACGCGGAGCCGGGGAAGACACGGCAGTGGATGCCCACGCGGAGAGGAGTATGAGGGTTCACTGGTTCGGCTGTGGTGTGAGGTTGCCGTCGCCGCAGAATAACAGGGGGTGTGGGTGAGTGGAGGGATGGTCTGGCCAGCTGTGAGAGTAGTATGTGGGCAGTGAGTCCTCCGCGGCAGCGCAGCCGGCCATGGGAGGCAGGAGCAAGCGGCACGACTGGCGCTGCTTTGGGCGACTGGATCAAGAAGACCAGAGGTTGAAGAAGTACTATGGCCGTTGGATGGACATCGTACGATCACTAGAGCTATAATTGTTCATATTGACTAAGTTGACAAAGCCCTCCGTCCCCGTCAACTTAGTAGGCCCACAAGTCAGCCACCCACTATGGTGGGTCCCACCTAGCAGGGGTATTCATTTTTTTGTGCGTAATAAGAGGCACTTCGTTGCGTGCGAAGATATAGCTGGTGGGTCCGACCTGTCAGTGGGGGGAACATTTTTTTCACGAAATACAGAAGCCCTTCCCGTGGGTCCTAGCTGTCCGGTGGAGGAATCATTATTTTGCGCGTAATAAGGAGGCATTTCCTCGCCTACGGCCATGGACCCAGCTGTCAGCCTCTCCACGTACAGTCCACTTCTGATGGATGTCGTTCATTGACCACGTTGACCAGGCCGCGCCAAGAGCACCAGGGCGGTGGACGTCGACGAGCCCTAGGAAGGGAACAACACAGAGCCAGGGAAGACTCGGTAGTTGTTTCCCACGCGGAGGAGTACGAGGGTTTACTGGTTCGTCTGCCGTCCTCGGAGAATAACAGTAGGTGTGGGTGAGTAGAGGGATGGCTAAGCCAGTGATGGGAGTACAGTGGGGCAGTGAGGCCTGCGTGGCAGCATAGCCGGCCGCGGAAGGAGGGAGCAGGCAGTCCCGCTGGCGCTTGTTTGAGCGGCTGGAGCAGGAAGAGCAAAGCTTGAAGAAGCAGGACAGCCGTTGGATGGACATCCAACAGTCACTACTCTCGTGTGTTGACTAAGTTGACACGGCGTTGCGTGTGCGTCAACCTTTTTTTAGGAAAGCATACGCGTCAACCTGTAGTAGGCGCACAAGTCAGCCTCAAATCTATTGAAAACAACATACATCCCATCTGCCATTATTTCTAATAATGTACAGCCCATTTTCTAATTCTTAAGAATTTTTTTGGAGCCCATCTTCTTTTTGTTAGCATTACACCCCATATTGTGGCCACGGTTAAAAAGTATACGAAATTTTGCATATTTCAGTGCGGTCAACTGTTTTTAATCCCGAAATATCCATTCACACTCAAACTATTTTGAAAAATAATTTATATAAATATAAAATCCAAATAATTGTCCACGCAAAAAAATCAATGGAATTTAAAATCTTGTAATGAAAAAAAACTAAAACTAATTCCCGGTTTGATGTGTTTTAAAAATGTACAGCCCATTTCTGGGCAAAGAGAATGAAACTCTCCTCGTCTTGAAAGATTTGCAGCCCAGCAGGGCTGATAAAGCAAGTAGGCCTCGTTTGGGTATTTCTTTAAAGAAAATGGAACTGGGCTAGCCATTTTCAGCAAGGAAAAAACACAACTGGGCTCATGATGTGGTAAACATAAATAAAACCCTGGCTAGACGGGCCACAGCCCCCGCATAGCCTCGTTGTTACCCTGATCCGTCGCTAAAACTAGTATAAATAAAAACTGCTTGTTCCTCAAAAAAAAACTACGCGACCTGCTGGGTCCCTGGTGTCAGCCGCTCGTAGTATAATTCTCTCGTTTATTGACTGCGTTGACAATGGCGTGAGCCCCAGATGTCCAACCATTAGGAGGAACCATATTTTTGGGCTTGTAATATAGAGGCACTTGCTTGCGTACTGCCATGACGCTGGTGGGTCCCTACTGTCATCCTCTCCACGTATAGTCATCTCCTTATTCCTCTCGGTTCTTGACGACGTTGATAACGCAAGAGCGTGGCGCACCGCCCACGGCAAGCGAACCAAGGCTGCAAGGCAGAGGACGATGGCGATGCCTCGGACGGAATGAACAGGAGCTGTGGAAGATGCGCCGGTCCAATCGCAGGCGGAGGGGAGTACGAGGGTTGACTGCTTTGGGTGCGGGTGCGTGTTGGGGCTGACGTCGCAGGAGAATAACAGGACGTGTGGGGGAATAGAGGGAGGGACTGGCCAATGTTGGAGGGTACGTATGGTAGGGCGGCGGAGGTGTAGCCAGCCACGGGAGGCGGGAGCAGAGCCGACGGGGTGGTTTGGTTTGGGTGGCTGGAGTAAGAAGAAGACAAGAGACAGAAGATACACGACAGATGTTGGATGTTAATCCAACGGCTGGTAGGCAGAATCGTTTGTTGACTGACTAGTAAGTGGACACCACCTAGGATAGGCTATTTCCTCGCGGGTCCCAAATGTCAGAATCCAAATTTGTCACGGTCATGCAGCCTTTCCTATGAAAATTTACAGCCCATTTGATGTGCTAGTTTGAAATAAGTTTGTGGGTGCTGGTGGGGGCTAATCACTTGGCTTCTGTAATGCAGAGTGAGCTCAAGCAGCCGGCGAGAGTGATGTTATTTCCCTTGGTTGGGATTTGTTAGTTGTTACAATATTTCCCTCTAAATTAACCAACTGGCAAGCCATTTTCCTTGTTTCAAAGAAAATATGACAGTCACAGCCGAGTTGAAAAGGGTAAGAACATCTAACTCCAGCTTACAAACTGTACAAAAGAACGAGGGTTAATTGTTCATCAGGTTTACAAAAAAACCCAGGTTAAAAAGGGCAACAACATCTAACTCCAGCACTGTTTTCGGGAGTCACAGTCAAATGGATCGGTTAGGTCCATAGAATGAACATCATGGGTCGTAAAATTAATTGGATTATGACCACAATATGTTGTAAATAGAAGCCCAGAAGCTCTTTTGCCCACCTGAAACTCCTTTTTTGCTATTCCACATACCCATCCGTCAAAACCATGTTGCTGATAAACTTAAGCCTGATGGACAATAGTAACCTCGCATTCAGGAGGAAGAATGTGACAAATCTAGTGTTTGCACGGTTGGCTACATATCGTTCTAGTGTTATTGTCTTCAATCGAATCTCATGAGAAGTGAGAAAATCCCGATGCTTACGAATCTACCGATTGGTTTTAACTTTCTTACCCCATCCTGTTGACTAAATAGACATGAAGGTCGAAAACAGTTAAGGTCTAAAAAAAGTGTCGAAAGAGCAATAGCTGAACGGTTAATTCTAGTACACTATATGCAGGCTTCCAATGTGCGTGAAATTATCACCTTTATATACAACTTCTCCAGACATGGAAAGCATTGCAGCAAGCCAATAATCTTGTTCAGATCAAAACTATTCAGTTGGATATATAAGATCTTGACAGAATCCAGCACCATTGATAAGCCATCCATGGAGAAACTCTTCATTGAGCATAGAACATAATATTAGTACAAAATGTGTACTCCAAGATGATATATAACTTATGCGTAGAAATTTAAAATGCAGCTTATGGTTACAAGTGTAGATGATAACATAAAGTACCTGAAGAACTGTGGAGCCAAACACCATATTGAAATGAGCACAAATATCATGTATTACACCCAAGGTCTCTAGTTTAGGCGCAGAGAGGACGGTTATTTGCAACGGTGAATAACTAGAATCAAGGATCAACCTTTGAAGTGAAGGGGCATCTTGGATGATGAGCTTCCTTCCGTCAAAAGAAATTCCAATTCTTACAAGGTTAGGCGACTTTATTTGGAGACAGCCGATTCTAACTGTGAAAACAAGCACCAAGCACTCCAGGGCAGGGCAACCGGAGTGGATGATGCTGTGCAATGAGGCCTCCGATATACGAACCCGCACAAGTGAAAGTTTCTTCAGAAATGGGAGTCAAAGGTTTAGTACCAGATTGTCTGGTAGGTCACACAGCGCAAAGGTGGCGGTGTGGAGAGAGGAGGAAAACTGCGAGATGGACATCGGTGCTGAGGGCACAGGTAGATGGTGTTCGGTATCTGGTAGGTGATTTCCAGGGGAATAGTAGAACTCAAGCAGCTGTAGTTCTGTGAATTCAGGGGATTTCAGTCAGGCGTCCACCATGCAGGGCATGGTATGCTTGCTCAGGTAGCCTGAGGGATGCAGAGGCTTTGAACGGAGCCCTGGTGGGAGGAGATGATGGCTCTTGGGATTTCAAAATCATTGAAGAGAGATAGCTGACGACAGTCGAGATTAAGGGGCACGGCGCGCCATAGACGGGGCCACCGAATTGAGAGGACTAGGGTGTGGCAGCAATCCTTGGTAGGGAGAAGTGAGATGATCTCCCCAAGGACGGTCTCCGGGAGATCGCTGATGCGGTCCACCCGAGATTCTACTGTTTCCTAGGATCCGGTGGGGGCGGGGTCACCGCTTCTCCCCGCTCTTTCGGGTGCGGGATCTACAACAGGCATCGCCGCTGGCGGGAGCCTCATCTTCTTGGCGCCGGGGTCAGCTGACTCCATTTTCCTCGAGGGCGTCACATCGTGCTCACGGATTTGAAGGGGAGCTGGGGTTTTCTGTAGGAGTGAGGTGAGGAATTTGGGGGTACGAGTGGAGCGAGCTGACGTGAGGTGGGTGGGAGTGAGGAGGAAGAAGAGCACCCAGGTTTTTTGGGGGGGCGGTGTGCTGGGTGTGGGTAGCGCCTCTCATTCAGTAAATATATGGGCTTTTGAATTGATTTTACTATTTACTAGGGTGGATGGGTTGTTTTGTCTTGGGCCCAGAGAAACAATTACTACCAGTACAGTGGAGACACTCTACAGCTACCCAGAAAAACAATTACTACTAGTACAGTGGATACAATACCGCTTCTGGCTCCTCCTAGGTCATCGAAACGTCTCCCTCTACTGAATGCCGTTATACTTTTGTTCACCGACATGCGGGGCATGCAGCGTGCGGGCCCAAATGCCATCCACCAAATTAGAAGGCAGTATGCAGGTGGAGAGTCACCCCGGTCGTAGCACGGCAGTAACGAGTCGTCGTATCACAAAACCCCACCTCCCCGCAGTCTAAGTTTGATGGACGAAACAACCATCATTTCACTCTTCGCTGAATCCCCTTCTCCCTCACCGTCTTCAAGAAAGGCAACACTTGCATCTGCCACTGTTCTTCTCTCCAAACGAAGGGAAGGTAAGCGGATCTGTGATGTTGGTATATTTTTGTTCAGAGAAAAAAAAAGAACTTTTGCAAAGCACTAACCGATCCCCACTCTCTTTTTTGTTTCATTGTCATTGCAATTGTGTTTTCTTTTTAGTGGTCTCCTAGTATTCGTCAGTTTCATGATGGACCAAGGAGAACCAGGCAAAGATCTGCCGATATTGGAGCAGATGCGGGAGGCTGATCCCCATGAGACAGAGAGCTCCAAGAAGATGGAGGCAGCCACCGAGCCGACCCCAGATACACTCACGGCCACTACTGAGATGGTCAACACCCCGTTTGAGGTTACAACCCCCGTGGCACTGCAGGAGCAGTTTTCCCCCTTCAAGGATGTGTCCCCCCCTGTTGAGCTGCCCAAGGTGATTTTCTTCTTTGCCGATCTCGATTGTGGTTTTTCATCTAAGTATGTGGTGATGAATAATGCAAAATTTTATTAGCTTTGATGTCATGCTATACATAGTGATTTAAATAACTTGTGTTTCTTATACTGGAAAGTAATTCAGAATTTGTTTCTGTTTCAATTAGAGCCCTGATGCAGACAAGGATTGTGTGGTTGTATATATCACTCGCTATGAGGCGGATGACCTGAATATACACACTGGGAAAACAGAGTTTTTAGGCTGTTGGATCCTGGAAGCCATTTGCGTTTATACCAATGAAGATTTGTGTTCCAGCCTCACTGTTGTCAGGCGTGTTGTCTAGGATGTACTGAAGCACAAGAAGTTCAAAGCTACTCCTTCGTTTGTGAGGCATACTATTCTTGTCAAGCTTACGCAGGAAGATGACGTGGCATGCCTCCACAAACAAGTTTATGAGTGGCAAGGCCACAAGGTTATCTTCATGATGGTTCACAGGATTGAGCTGCTGCCGTACGTCCTCGATGATGTTCATGGCAAGGTCCGTCTTGTGTCCAGCCCAAATTAGATCGAGGCATGAAATAGTTGCACCAGCTAGTGTCTAATAGTAGTTTGGATTGTGTCTAATTATCCGAACCGTGCCTGTTATCGAGCCCTCTAGGGCTAGTACTCTGTTTGAATCCGTCTATGGGAACTGCTACTACTTTTGTGTGCCTGTGAATCATGTGAGAACCATCATAATTGTTGCCAAACAGATGCGTCCTCACTAGTTTTTTCATGAATATGGCATGGTAAGACATAAGTTGTCACGGTTTATCATACGAGCAGTGTGTGTTTTGATGAAATAGAATACTCGTTCGAGAACTGTGCACTGACGTATACATAAGTACTTGTAAACACTGTTGGTGCTACCCCACTTGTAAGCAGTTGTGCAAAACACGGCACATTGGCTCAGCTCACTTCAACACTAGGCTATCGACCAGCTAACAATCAACAATCTTTTGTCTGACATATAAGAAACTATGTATCTTGTTACAATGGTTCATGCAGTTAACTGAGTCCATAATGCAAATTCCAAACGTTCATACGCTAGTCCAGCGTTCATGTGGAACACTCACATTAAACTCGGCTTCATAAAAAACTTGAAAAGGATAAGTTAAGCAATTTTATACATCTCAATGATTCATAGAACATAAAAAACATATACTAGTTCATAGCAAAAGACAAAGTTGTGAGAAGGTTTACAAATCAGGAAAAAAACAAGCAAGGCTTCTCTGAGCAAAGGGCCTCCCGGCAGGCTTAAATTTCCTGGAGTTCACTCTGGTTTTTTCTTGTTGCCACCATCTAGGGTTATATTATCTCATTCCAGAATAGCCAATTATAATTGTGGTCTCAGCTGGAATGCTGAACTGAACCATGCGGTGTACTGACCAGCTGAAATGCTTGTGCATTCCACTAAATTTAAGCACCACTATTTGCCGAAATAAGCAGACCACAATGCCTCTTGTCCGCGCACCTGTCCAAAAAACCGCCGTGCAGCCGTGCCAGCTAGTCCTCGGTCCATGGATGAACTGGTAGAAAGTGCATCCTGGACTAGGATGCAGTTGTTTTCGCTCGTCCCTACCCTACAATCAGGAAGTAAAACGTACGAATCAACTTCTTTATATTACATTGGTTATTCTACCTAGTAACTACCATTGTAGGAATACCTGGAAGACGGGTGGTTAGACGACGGCAGCGAGGGATAGCCATCTCATTTTGCGCAGTTCTACTAAAACTGAGGTGTGTGCTTTTGATTGCACGGATAGAAACAATACAGAGAGAGACATCCCGAAATGATATGGAGACAGACATCCCTGTTTGCGCAAATACGAAATACGGTTATTTAAATAGTGACTGATATTTGCAGTTGCGTATAATTAATAGCAACATCTATTGTGTTATAATTGGCACTAGATTGATAGTATGAAAGTGTCCTTAAGTAAGTAGCATCACATCGCATCAACACTGCCACTGGATTAACATGCAGAGCAATAGCATTAGTATTACTGTCATGAGAGTAGCACATGGTCAGTAAATGTGCAATCAAATTTGTGCAGTTCCACTGGGATGAAGCAATGTTAGTGGTGTGAGATTTAAGTGTAACTGCAAAAACACAATTCATGGGAAATAAAGCAAGACGGAAGCACTCATAAAATGGTGGTGGCATTGCTTCAATTTATCGAAGGCACTAGACCATTACTTATAGTGATATTAGGTGGCATTGCTTAAAGCTTCATGTGATTTTACATTAACGGTAGCGATATGGGTGTAGGGACAGTAGGGGCATAAAGTGGTGAGGCAGATGTGGTTGCCGAGAGCGGAAACACTCAGGCAGCATGTCTGCATTTGTCCCATTTTTTATCTCCTCGGCGACATTTTCCTATGTGAGCACAGGAAATCTAGACCTTCTCATTCTCATTTGCATTGTCCCCTAACACCCGTCACTTTCTTTCCTTTTTCAACCAAGAGATAAGTCCACTTCCCCCACCCTTCGCCATCCACCATGCTTTCTTCGTCTTTTCAACCAAGAGACTGATTGGGAAGCCTGTATCTACTACTTTCCCCGTTTCCTCTTAGAACCAAGTCCTTGATAACCCACAAGTATAGGGGATCGCAACAGTTTTCGAGGGTAGAGTATTCAACCCAAATTTATTGAGTCGACACAAGGGGAGCCAAAGAATATTCTCAAGTATTAGCAACTGAGTTGTCAATTCAGCCACACCTGGATAACTTAATATCTGCAGCAAAGTATTTAGTAGCAAAGTAGTATGATAGTAACGGTAACAGTGGCAAAGGTAACAGTAGCAGTATTGTAGTGATTGTAACAGTAGCAGCAGTGTCGTGGGTTTGTCACGGCAGATGTCCTCGTGAAAGGAGTTAGTTGTGGAGCCATCACAACGGGTTAGCTTAAAGGGGTTAAACTGAACAAAAGGACACGAGGAGTTTTATACTAGTTCGGCCCCTTCAATGAAGGTAAAAGCCTACGTCTAGTTGTGATTGGTATTGCTAGGGTTTCGATGACCAGGGAGCGAATCCTCTTTGACTGGCCCTCGAGTTGTTGTTTCCTGTCCTCCAACCGTGGTCGGGTCGTCCCTTTATATACACAGGTTGACACCCTCCGGTTTACAGTGTCCCGAGGCCGGATCATAGAGGTGTCCGGCTCGGTCTCTATTCCTCTAACTTACAATACAAGTTTATATGATAAAGTCGGTTCACAACTACATGCTTTAATCCGTCTTTGCGCCTTGGGCCTTCTTAAAGCGCCAATATCTTCTCATCTTCATGGGCTTCAATCTTCATGAAGCTAACCCGGCCATGCCTAGCCGGTTTACCTCCAGTAATTATATCCCCAACATTAGGCCCCAGATTGATTTGAACCTGTTCATGTCAATCTCCAATACTTAGAAAAATTCTTGCTCTGGCACCTTTGTATAAATCTGGTAAATCGCCGTGACGTCATCCTTTAAATCCGCAGGAAACCGTTATGACGTCATCTACCCGTTGAAGCCGAAGATACCCTTCATTAATGAACGTTCAACCCTCGAGGCATCATCCTTATTAAATATCAACTTCCAGCTCCTCGATTTATGCACCTATCACTTATCGGCTCACCTTATAAATAGGATCACGGGCCCTTCTCTTTATCCCCTTCGTCTCCGTTTCCCTCTTCTTCCTCCTTGCGACATTTCTGTCCCTGAGCGCCGCCGCCGCCACCGAGCTTTGCCACCGTTCCTCCGCCGGCCAATGCATCAACCTGGTTGCACCAGAAAGCTGTGGCGCTCCTTTGTTGCTTCATCCTCTGTGAGTCTTTCCCTTTCCCCCTTTGTAGATCTGTTGAAGGTTCCTTCGTTCTTCACAGTTTATCAAAGTTCATCAGAGCTCCAGTGCGGCTCTGTTCCTCCTTATCTATGGATTTAAAAACTTCAAGCTTGATATATTGCCCGTAAATAGCTTACTTTCCGCTACCACAACAAACCTTTTGTACGCAAAAACCGATCTGAAGCATTACGAACTGCTGTGGGTCCAACCCTTTTTAGGTCAAAATATTTTTGCTTTCCTGTCTTCAGTAGATCCAAAATTTCCATGTCCTCTTGCGGAATCTGTTTCTCCTTACTTAGTCATTTTACCTTGGGTCTGTATCCTCTTTACCACATAGGTCGTTTACCTTTGTAAAAACAATCTATCTCATACCCTTAGTCCCCTGGTAAACCGGTAAACCCCTTTTACATTTATTGGGACAGTCCGATTTAACAATATGTGTATACCCTTGACATGACTTTGTCATTCATTATTGTAGCAGTCTCCGTTTTACGCAATTTCACATAGCTGTATATCTTTATCCCATTGCATCTTGCGTACCACCATGAATGATTTGTAAACTGATATTTCTTTTTCAGCTGTTCGTTTCACAATGGTCAAACAGTTTTACGCTTCCAACTGGGCTCCTTCCCGGGTTACCGAAGAACAGTTGAACGGAATGGTCAATATCGGCACCTTACCCAAGAAAACTGAGATTCGATGGCAAGTTCCAGGAACAGAGAATCCTCCTACCCCGAGGCAGGTTGAGGTAGTAGTCTTTGTCGACCATATAGGTCGTGGCTTCAAACCGCCCGGGTCGAAGTTTTCCGAGATGTTCTTGCCAGTTTCCAACTCCATCCTCAAGATATTGGACCCAACTCGGTGTCCAATCTATGCAACTTCCAAGTCTTCTATGAAGTGTACTTACAAGAAGAACCAACTGCTGAGTTGTTCTGGGACTTTTTTCATCTGAACTGGCGTACAAAATTTGTAAATGGTCCCAACACTGAACTTGGTGGTGTCTCTATTCAAAAGCGGAAAGAAGTTGAATTCCCTCATGCCAAACTGCACAGTCACCCTAAGGACTGGAACCAGACTTGGTTCTACTTCATAGATACCTCTCTTGAAGATGAGAACCCTCTACCAGGCTATCGTGACCACCGGCTTTCCAACACTCATCCATTGCCGCAACATTTAAGTTCTGCGGAACGGGCCACATATGCCTCTCAACTCGCCAAGCTCCGGGCCTTTATGGCCAACGGTTTATCAGGCGTTGATTTTGTGCGTTGCTGGATATCTTGGAGCATCTTGCCACTAAGCCGCCGCTCCGGTTTAATGTGTGAGTACACCGGTGAATTAGAAGACCCCCAACGCCACATCAACATTCAGTTAATCGATGAAGAGGTCACTGAAGGCGTTAAGAAAATTTTGAATGAATCGGAATCTGTTTCTACACTCAAAATAAACCGCCTGCTATAAGCACCATGCTTCCTTTTTATCTTTGATATCATTAAATTGTTCAACCCGTGAACCTTCTTCTTTTTGTTTATAAACAGGGTGATGATCCCTTTTGGAAGCGGAAATCCGTAGATAAAGCGGCAAAGCCATCCCGTCCCAAAACAAAAGCCGTCAAGCAAACCTTAAAGCGGAAAACAGCCAAACGTATCAACATGGAACTTGATGAAGATGCAGATGAACCGGAAGTTGGGGTAGAACTTGACTCCCTTGGCTCCCTTTTCATGCACCTCATTAACAATGATCTTTATCAGGAGGACGTGGAAGGCAGCCAGGTGGATGACGTAGAGGTAATTACCCTTTCCTCCGGTTCAGACTCTATGCCAACACAAAAATCCCGTCAAGCAGTCCGGAAAGTAAGCTTTTCTCATCCTCTTGCTTACTTGGATCCAACATTTATTTTGAAGACGCGGCAGCACGAAGCTTGCCGGACAACCCGGCACTGCGGCCAACAGGTCACTTCGGCCGGTTTACCTGATACCCCGGTTCAGAAGCGCTGATCTAAGGTCTCCCCCACTTCTCACAATTCTTATCCCAAGGAAGGTTATTTCAGACAACCTCTTAATCCGTCCGATTCAAATTATCAGGTGACACCTCCCTCATCTTCTGGCGAGTCAACAGCGACCCAACTCCCTCCTCTCAAAACTGTAGCTGGGTAAGTACTCAAACCCTTTCTTCGAATGTTTTACATATTCTGAATAATATGCTAAATTTTCACCTCTCTTATTTTTGTTTGTAGATCCAAAGCCAGACCCAGCAAAAAAGCTCGGGTGAACAATCCGTCTGAGGACCAGGTGGTTCTTGAACAGGTGCAAACAGATGAACCGGACCAAACTCGTGAACCGGAGGGTCCCCATCCTGAAGCTACCTTTAATGAGCCACCCCCTCAAGATCGGAATATCAACGAACAAATTGAAGCTGATACTGTTGTTCCTGATATTGAACCGGCAGCTCCAATCTGGGCTAGTCCGGTGAGAGTTACTGACACTCCACCGTCACCCATAACAACTACGAGGGGCCCAGGAGATGATGTTATCATTACTGGCATGGACCACAACTCTCCTGGCCATCCTATAATCTTGGCCAAACATAGTGCCAAAGAAGAACGTGCTGCCATGGAGAAGGGTAAATGGAGCACTGATTTGTCAAGTTATACTCATCTCAGCACTGAAGAACTCCATTCTGGTTTTTTAAACCATCTGCACTCAAACCGAGATTATGAGGCCGGTTTGGTGAACCTGATGAAGGAACGCTATGAGGTATTTTCATCTCCCTTTATTTCTTGATTCGGAAGTCGAAACATCAGCCCAAGTAGCCCCCAAGGGCCGTTTTATGATGTTAATCTTAAACCGGGACATTGTAATACTTTAATCCTTACCTGCTGACCCTCAATATGTCAGGTCTTTAGCAAAAACAAAACCGATACTTTATCAATGTAGTTATGTAGCTTTCATAAGTGTAGCCCCCAAGGGCCGGTTTAGCTTTGTGAGGTAATCCGGGTCTTGAATCCATGCGTCAGTTTTGAACAGATGTACATTAGCCCCCAAGTGTCAAGGATAATGCTTGCATTATTCTTGAGACTTGTAAAAGATTTGTTGATAATAGAGCAAATAGGCATTAGCCCCCAAGTACGAAGTGCATAACTTGTTATACGCTTAGTACTTAGAAAATACATATCCTGTTGTTGACATATCTTCGCTGTTGCAAGCCGAGCTAAGTAATAGGGATGCTCGAACCGCTGATCTTCAAGAGAACGTGAAGTCCCAACAAGCAGAGGCTGCAAAAGCCAAAGAGGAGCTGACCAATGCCCTGACAGCTATGGAAAAGTTAAAGGAGACTTTTAACAAGGAGTGCGCTGACTGGGAGACCGAAAAGGCCGGTTTAACCAAAAGAGCTGAGGATGCAGAAACAGCCCTGAAACCAGTTGTAGATGCACTAACTGGCTTAAAGCGGCAAATCAACGCCATGACGTCTACTGTGTTTGGTAAGTATCTCCTTATGTTGTTTGTCCAATTTATGAGATCTTATTGTTTACCAGTTGGCTGATATTAAACCATGACAGGCACTCACATTACTCATCTAGGCGATGATATGCGGATGAAGCTTAAAGTGGCTTACATCTTAATAGAACAAATTTACTCTAGATCCTAGCATGCTATATGCACTACAGCCTATAATAAACCGGCACCAACACTGATAAAAGAAACCCTTGAGAAGCTGGCCAAGCTACCAGCCAGATTACTGAACTGAAGAAGGCAGCCGCAAGAGCAAGAGCGCTAACCGCACTAATCCGGGCCAAGGCATGGATTCCGGACCTTGAAGCGGATGACATCATTAAAGGATATCCAGGTGTGAAGGAGGACGGTTCAAACTTCAACAATGATGATCTTCAAAGGCTGACAAAGGAGATGCGGCCAATAGCTAGCAAACTGGCGAAAGACACGGACTTATCTCATTTCCAGCCAGCTTACGACATTAAAGGGAAGATACAGCCTGCCGAAATCCATGAAGTCGAAGAACTTGTGCCTCTAATTCATAAGCATACTTACGCTCCTGACATTAACTCCTCCAGCCTTATCCATGAAGAAGCCGTGTTTCAAGCTTTAACCGGAATCGATTGGTCAACGGTTGATTTCCAGCATCTGGGGAGGGATGGAGAAGAAGTGATTGCACCAAATGACGGTGGATGCCACGTGTCGGTCACCCTTGACGAAAGCACTTCTGTGACGGGCGATTTATCGTCATGGAAGTGGACACTTCTGTGATGATAATTTTGGTAATGTCATGGAACACTTCTATGACAGCACAGGTATGACTATCTTGATTCTGTCATAAATTTGTCATGGATGTACATGCACGACAGAAAACGCGACCTACTATGACAAACACGTATCATCACAGAAGTGTATTTTTTTTGTAGTGGATGGCCCCTCCGGGATCCTCCGCCATAGCCTCAGGTGATGATGGCCCCCTCCGGCAGGGTGCTACAGAGGGCCTAGATTGATTTCTCGTGGCTACAGAGGCTTGCGGCGGCGGAACTTCCGATCTAGATTTCTTTCTGGAAGTTTGGGTATATATAAGAGGTGTTGGAGTCGGGAACAAGTGAGGGGGGGTCCCCGAGGCGGCCATGAGATAGGGGGGCGGGCCCCCACCCTAGTGGTTGCCTCGGGACTCCTCTGGTCCATCTCCGGTACTCCATGGGCTTCTTCTGGTCCAAAAACAATCTCCGTGAATTTTCAAGCCAATTGGACACCGTTTGATTTTCCTTTTCCGCGATACTCAAAAACAAGGAAAAAAACAAAAACTGGCACTGGGGTCTAGGTGGTTAGTCCCAAAAATCATATTTGTTGAGTCACTTGGGATTATTATCATATTATCACTATGAAGATTCTGAAGGATGCTAAGACTAAGATATTTCCCTCAAATACGAGGGGAGGTAAGGAACTTCCATCTAGTTATGCTTTAGATTCACCTTCTGTTATAAGTAAACTTGCAACACCACCACATGCTATTAATTCTGATATGTTGCAAGTTGTTGATGATGCTACTTCTACTATGAATGATGCTTATGATGATTCTAGTACCTTGCATGATAATGATGATGTGCCACTTGGTGAATTTCTTGATAAACAAATTGCTAGAGTTATACAACACGATGTTGTTGAATCTGATGATGAGCTTGAAACCGAATCTCCTAAAACACCTACTAGAACTAGCCCTCCTAGATATGAATTGCCTAAGGTACCGGAAGGTTATGTTATGAGTGAAGAAATAACTAGAGATATTCTTGCTTGCAATGATAGAGATGATCTATATAAATTACAACACAAGTATAAAGAGAAATCTCTGAATGCTAGAATGAATTGTGATCCTAAGTTTGCTACTTCACCTATCTTTATTGATGGTAAGGATTATGAATTCTCTATCAACCCAGAGTTAATTACTTTGGTTGAATCTGATCCTTTCCATGGTTATGAAACTGAAACTGTTGTGGCACATCTTACTAAGTTGAATCACATAGCCACCCTTTTTACTCATGATGAGAAAACTCGCTACTACTTTATTCTAAAATTATTTACTTTCTCATTAAAGGGTGATGCTAAAGCTTGGTACGATACTCTTGCTCCTGGTTGTGTGCATAGTTGATGTCTACTACAAAACCTTCTTCTTGTAGACGTTGTTGGGCCTCCAACTGCAGAGGTTTGTAGGACAGTAGCAAATTTCCCTCAAGTGGATGAACTAAGGTTTATCAATCCGTAGGAGGCGTAGGATGAAGATGGTCTCTCTCAAGCAACCCTGCAACCAAATAACAAAGAGTCTCTTGTGTCCCCAACACACCCAATACAATGGTAAATTGTATAGGTGCACTAGTTCGGCGAAGAGATGGTGATACAAGTGGTATATGGATGGTAGATAAAGGTATTTGTAATCTTAAATTATAAAAACAGCAAGGTAACTAATGATAAAAGTGAGAGTAAACGGTATTGCAATGCTAGGAAATAAGACCTAGGGTTCATACTTTCACTAGTGTAAGTTCCCTCAACAATACTAACATAATTGGATCACATAACTATCCCTCAACATGCAACAAAGAGTTACTCCAAAGTCACTAATAGCGGAGAACGGACGAAGAGATTATGGTAGGGTACGAAACCACCTCAAAGTTATTCGTTCCAATCTATCCGTTGGGCTATTCCTATAAGTGTCACAAACAGCCCTAGAGTTCGTACTAGAATAACACCTTAAGACACAAATCAATCAAAACCCTAATGTCACCTAGATACTCCAATGTCACCTCAAGTATCCGTGGGTATGATTATATGATATGCATCACACAATCTCAGATTCATCTATTCAACCAACACAAAGGACCTCAAAGAGAATCACGTGGTATCCCATTGTCACCACAGATACGCACGGCAAGACATACATCATGTGTTCTCAAATCTTTAAAGACTCAATCCGATAAGATTACATTAAAGGGGAAACTCAATTCATTACAAGAGAGAAGAGGGGGAGGAGAAACATAAGATCCAACTATAATAGCAAAGCTCGCGATACATCAAGATCGTATCATCTCAAGAACACGAGAGAGAGAGAGAGAGATCAAACACATAGCTACTGGTACATACCCTCAGCCCCGAGGGAGAACTACTCCCTCCTCATCATGGAGAGCACCGGGATGATGAAGCTGACCACCGGAGAAGAGTTTGCCCCCTCCGGTAGGGTGCCGAAATGGGTGTAGATTGGTTTTCGGTGGCTACAGAGGCTTCTGGCGGCGGAACTCCTGATCTATTGTGTCCTCGGATGTTTTTAGGGTATATGGAGATATATAGGCGGAAGAAGTACGTTAGGGGGGCCACAAGGGGCTCACGAGGGTGGAGGGCACGCCCAGGGGGGTGGGTGCGCCCCCCTGCCTCGTGACCTCCTCGCAGATCCCCCGACGTGCACTCCAAGTCTTTTGGGCTTATTTCCTTCAAAAAATGAGTTCCGTGAAGTTTTAGGTCAATTGGACTACGTTTGGTTTCCTTTTCTTCGAAACCCTAAAACAGTGTAAAAACAGGAACTGGCACTGGGCTCTGGGTTAATAGGTTAGTCTCAAAAAATGATATAGAAGTGTATAATAAAGCCCATAAACATTCAAAACGGTAAATACTATAGCATGGAGCAATAAAAAATTATAGATACGTTGGAGACGTATCAGCATCCCCAAGCTTAATTCCTGCTCGTCCTCGAGTAGGCAAATGATAAAAACAGAATTTTTGATGCGGAGTGCTACTTGGCATAATTTCAATGTGATTCTTCTTAATTGTGGTATGAATATTCAGATCTATAAGATTCAAGACAAAAGTTCATATTGACATAGAAAATAATAATACTTCAAGAATACTAACTAAGCAATTATGTCTTCTCAAAATAACACGGCCAAAGGAAGTTATCCCTACAAAATCATATAGTCTGGCTATGCTCTATCTTCACCACACAAAATATTTAAATCATGCACAACCCCGATGACAAGCCAAGCAATTGTTTCATACTTTTGATGTTCTCAAACTTTTTCAATCTTCATGCAATACATGAGTGTGAGCCATGGACATAGCACTATAGGTGGAATAGAATGGTGGTTGTGGAGAAGACAAAAAGGAGAACATAGTCTCACATCAACTAGGCGTATCAACGGGCTATGGAGATGCCCATCAATAGATATCAATGTGAGTGAGTAGGGATTGCCATGCAACGGATGCACTAGAGCTATAAGTATATGAAAGCTCAAAAAGAAACTAAGTGGGTGTGCATCCAACTTGCTTGCTCATGAAGACCTAGGGCAATTTGAGGAAGCCCATCATTGGAATATACAAGCCAAGTTCTATAATGAAAGATTCCCACTAGTATATGAAAGTGACAACATAGGAGACTCTCTATCATCAAGATCATGGTGCTACTTTGAAGCACAAGTGTGGTAAAAGGATAGTAGCATTGCCCCTTCTCTCTTTTTCTCTCATTTTTTTATTTGGGCCTTCTCTTTTTTTATGGCTCTTTTCTCTTTTTTTATTTGGGCTTCTTTGGCCTCTTTTATTTATTTATTTTCGTCTGGAGTCTCATCCTGACTTGTGGGGGAATCATAGTCTCCATCATCCTTTCCTCACTGGGACAATGCTCTAATAATGATGATCATCACACTTCTATTTTTCCTACAACTCAAGAATTACAACTCGATACTTAGAACAAAATATGACTCTATATGAATGCCTTCGGCGGTGTACCGGGATGTGCAATGATGCATGAGTGACATGTATGAAAGAATTATGAACGGTGGCTTTGCCACAAATACGATGTCAAATAGATGATCATGCAAATCAATATGACAATGATGAAGCGTGTCATAATAACGAGACGGTGGAAAGTTGCATGGCAATATATCTTGGAATGTCTATGGAAATGCCATGATAGGTAGGTATGGTGGCTATTTTTAGGAAGGTATATGGTGGGTGTATGATACCGGCAAAAAGTGCGCGGTATTAGAGAGGCTAGCAATGGTGGAAGGGTGAGAGTGCGTATAATCCATGGACTCAACATTAGTCATAAAGAACTCACATACTTATTGCAAAAATCTATTAGTTATCGAAACAAAGTACTATGCGCATGCTCCTAGGGGGATAGATTGGTAGGAAAAGACCATCGCTCGTCCCCGACCGCCACTCATAAGGAGGACAATCAATAAATAGATCATGCTCCGACTTCATCACATAACGGTTCACCATACGTGCATGCTACGGGAATCACAAACTTCAACACAAGTATTTCTCAAATTCACAACTACTCAACTAGCACGACTTTGATATTATTACCTCCATATCTCAAAACAATCATCAAGCATCAAACTTCTCTTAGTATTCAAAACACTCATAAGAGAATTTTATTATTAATCTTGTATACCTAGCATATTAGGATTATTCAAGCAAATTATGCTATTTAAGACTCTCAAAATAATATAAGTGAAGCATGATAGTTCATCTATTTCTTCAAAATAAAACTACCACCATGCCCTAAAAGGTATAAGTGAAGCACTAGAGCAAATGACAAACTACTCCGAAAGATATAAGTGAAGATCAATGAGTAGTTGAATAATTATGCAACTATGTGAAGACTCTCTAACATTTAATAATTTCAGATCTTGGTATTTTATTCAAACATCAAGCAAAGCAAAATAAAATGACATTCTAAGAATGGAAAACATCGTGTGAAGAAGCAAAAACTTAGGATCAACCGATACTAACCAATAGTTGTTGAAGAAGAAAGGTGGGATGCCAACTGGGGCATCCCCAAGCTTAGATGCTTGATACTTCTTGAAATATTATCTTGGGGTGCCTTGGGCATCCCCAAGCTTGAACTTTTGTGTCTCCTTAATTCCTCTCACATCACGGTCTCCCTAAATCTCAAAGGCTTCATCCACACAAAACTCAACAAGGACTCGTGAGATAAGTTAGTATAAACCATTGCAAAAACCTTATCATACTCTACTGTAGAAAATCACAAAAATTATTATTCAACATTGAATACTAAATTCCTCTGAATATTTAATAGTCCTATCCTCAAATAGAATCATTAAACAAGCAAACATATGCAAACAATGCAAACCTAACAGCAATCTGCCTAAACAGGATAGTCTGTAAAGAATGATGCAACATCCATACTTCCCTAGCTCCAAAAATTATGAAAGAAAATTCCCACTGTAGTAAATTTGTCAGATCTTAATATTCAAAAGGTTTCAACATTTTATCACATTCTTACTTTTCTAGGTAATTATTTCAACAGCGGTAAACTTTCTGTTTTCAAACAGCAACATGTATACTTGTAACATAGGCATAGTAAAGGCTATCAATGCCACTTTTATTGAAATAAAAGATGCAAAACATTGTTCTAAATAAAAGCAAGCAAATCCTAACAAAGTAAATTGACGCTCCAAGAAAAACACATATCATGTGGCGAATAAAAATATAGCTCCAAGTAAAGTTACCGATGAACGAAGACGAAAGAGGGGATGCCTTCCGGGGCATCCCCAAGCTTAGGCTCTTGGTTGTCCTTGAATATTACCTTGGGGTGCCTTGGGCATCCCCAATCTTAGTCTCTTTCCACTCCTTATTCCATAGTCCATCGAATCCTTACCCAAAACTTGAAAACTTCACAACACAAAACTTAACAGAAAACTCGTAAGCTCCGTTAGTATAAGAAAATAAATCACCACTTCAAGGTACTGTAATGAACTAATTATTTATTTATATTGGTGTTAAATCTACTGTATTCCAACTTCTCTATGGTTCATACCCTCCGATACTACTCATAGATTCATTAAAATAAGTAAACAACACATGAAAAATAGAATCTGTCAAAAATAGAACAGTCTGTAGTAATCTGGATCAAACGTATACTTCTGGAACTCATCAAATTCTCAAATAAATTGCTGGACCTGAGGAATTTATCTATTAATCATATGAAAAACGAATTAACTAAATATCACTCTCCAAATAAAAATGGCAGCAATTCTCGTGAGTGCTAAAGTTTCTGTTTTTTACAGCATGATCATAAAGACTTCACCCAAGTCTTCCCAAAGGTTCTACTTGGCACAAACACTAATTAAAAGCATAAAACCACATCTAAACAGAGGCTAGATTAATTATTTATTACTAAACAGGAACAAAAAGCAAGGAACAAAAATAAAATTGGGTTGTCTCCCAACAAGCGCTATCGTTTAACGCCCTAGCTAGGCATGATGATTTCAACGATGCTCACATAAAAGATAAGAATTGTAACATAAAGAGAGCATATTGAATAATATGACTAGCACATTTAAGTCTAACCCACTTCCTATGCATAGGGATTTTTTGATCAAAAAACTTGTGGGAACAATAATCAACTAGCATAGGAGAGCAAAACAAGCATAACTTCAAAATTTTAAGCACATAGAGAGGAAACTTGATATTATTGCAATCCCTACAAGCATATATTCCTCCCTCATAATAATTTTCAGTAGAATAATGAATGAATTCAACAATATAACCATCACCTAAAGAATTCTTTTCATGATCTACAAGCATAGAAAATTTACTACTCTCCACATAAGCAAAATTCTTCTCATGGATAATGGTGGGAGCTAACTCAACAAAATAACTATCATGTGATTTAAAATTAAGATCAATATGACAAGTTTCATGGTTATCATTATTCTTTAAAGCATATGTTTCATCACAATAATCATCATAGATAGGAGGCATGTTTTCATCATAATAAATTTGCTCATCAAAACTTGGGGGACAAAAAATATCATCTTCATCAAACATAGCTTCCCCAAGCTTGTGGCTTTGCATATCATTAGCATCATGGATATTCAAGGAATTCATACTAACAACATTGCAATCATGCTCATCATTCAAATATTTAGTGCCAAACATTTTATAGATTTCTTCTTCTAGCACTTGAGCACAATTATCCTTTCCATCATACTCACGAAAGATATTAAAAATGTGAAGCGTATGAGAAAACTTAATTCCATTTTTTAATTTTCTTTTATAAACTAAACTAGTGATAAAACAAGAAACTAAAAGACTCGATTGCAAGATCTAAAGATATACCTTCAAGCGCTAACCTCCCCAGCAACGGCACCCGAAAAGAGCTTGATGTCTAATACACAACCTTCTTATTGTAGGCGTTGTTGGGCCTCCAAGTGCAGAGGTTTGTAGGACAGTAGCAAATTTCCCTCAAGTGGATGAACTAAGGTTTATCAATCCGTAGGAGGCGTAGGATGAAGATGGTCTCTCTCAAGCAACCCTGCAACCAAATAACAAAGAGTCTCTTGTGTCCCCAACACATCCAATACAATGGTAAATTGTATAGGTGCACTAGTTCGGCGAAGAGATGGTGATACAAGTGGTATATGGATGGTAGATAAAGGTATTTGTAATCTGAAATTATAAAAACAGCAAGGTAACTAATGATAAAAGTGAGCGTAAACGGTATTGCAATGCTAGGAAATAAGGCCTAGGGTTCATACTTTCACTAGTGTAAGTTCCCTCAACAATACTAACATAATTGTATCACATAACTATCCCTCAACATGAAACAAAGAGTCACTCCAAAGTCACTAATAGCGGAGAACGAACGAAGAGATTATGGTAGGGTACGAAACCACCTCAAAGTTATTCTTTCCAATCTATCCGTTGGGCTATTCCTATAAGTGTCACAAACAGCCCTAGGGTTCGTACTAGAATAACACCTTAAGACACAAATCAATCAAAACCCTAATGTCACCTAGATACTCCAATGTTACCTCAAGTATCCGTGGGTATGACTATACGATATGCATCTCACAATCTCAGATTCATCTATTCAACCAACACAAAGGACCTCAAAGAGTGCCCCAAAGTTTCTACCGGAGAATCACGATGAAAACGTGTGCCAACCCCTATGCATAGGTTCATGGGCGGACCCGCAAGTTGATCACCAAAACATACATCAAGAGAATCACGTGGTAACCCATTGTCACCACAGATACGCACGGCAAGACATACATCAAGTGTTCTCCAATCTTTAAAGACTCAATCCGATAAGATTACATTAAAGGGGAAACTCAATTCATTACAAGAGAGAAGAGGGGGAGGAGAAACATAAGATCCAACTATAATAGCAAAGCTCGCGATACATCAAGATCGTATCATCTCAAGAACACGAGAGAGAGAGAGAGATCAAACACATAGCTACTGGTACATACCCTCATCCCCGAGGGAGAACTACTCCCTCCTCGTCATGGAGAGCACCGGGATGATGAAGATGGCCACCGGAGAAGAGTTTTCCACCTCCAGCAGGGTGCCGGAACGGGTCTAGATTGGTTTTCGGTGGCTACAGAGGCTTCTGGTGGTGGAACTCCCGATCTATTGTGTCCTCGGATGTTTTTAGGGTATATGGAGATATATATGCGGAAGAAGTACGTCAGGGGGGCCACGAGGGGCTCACGAGGGTGCAGGGCGCGCCCAGGGGGGTGGGCGCGCCCCCTGCCTCCTGACCTCCTCGCAGATCCCCCGACGTGCACTCCAAGTCTTTTGGGCTTCTTTCCTTCCAAAAATGAGTTCCGTGAAGTTTCAGGTCAATTGGACTCCGTTTGGTTTTCCTTTTCTTCGAAACCCTAAAACAGGGTAAAAATAGGAACTGGCACTGGGCTCTGGGTTAATAGATTAGTCCCAAAAAATGATATAAAAGTGTATAATAAATCCCATAAACATTCAAAACAGTAAATAATATAGCATGGAGCTATCAAAAATTATAGATACGTTGGAGACGTATCAGTAGTCCCCACGATATAACATCTCTGAAAAATATTTTCCTGCTCATAAGAAACAAGCTGCCTTACAGGAAATATTTAACTTTGTGCAAACTAAAGAAGAGAGTCTCCCACAAGGTTGGGGGTGGCTTTTCTAGTTACTTAATGCTTTGCCTGATCATCCCATTAAGAAAAATGAAATACTTGATATCTTCTATAATGGACTAATCGATGCTTCTAGGGACTTCCTAGATAGTTGTGCTGGTAGTGTTTTCAGGGAACGAACTGTTGGACAAGCTGAGGAATTATTGAACAATATATTGAAAAATTATGATGATTGGACTCTTCTTGAACCACTGGCTAACCCACTCCGAAGAAGAGGGGTATATTATATCTCAGTCCAGAAGATATGCAAGAGGCAAAGAAATCTATGAAGGAAAAATGTATTAAAGCTGAGGATGTTAAAAACTTACCTCCTATTGAAGAAATACATGGGCTTAATACACCATCGCTGCCTAAGGTGGTAGAGGTAAATTCTCTTATGAAGTTCAATGATAATGACAATCCTCACAATATGCATCCTAGCCAATTCCTTTATGAGTTCGAAAACTACATTAGAAAACAAGATCACTTCAATGCAAATGTTATGAAACAATTGAAATATAATTCTTATATGATTGCTCGCTTGAGTGACTTGTTATTTAGAATCTCAAATGATGTTAAAGGAGTTGGAAAACATGCTTCTATGGTTCAAACTCAATCAGAACAAGTTGCTAAATCTCAAAGAGAATTGCTTGATGAAATGAATCATAATATGCATGACTTTGTTGTTAGAGTTGCAACTAGAGGAGGTAAAATGACTTAGGAACCACTTTATCCTGAGGGACGCCCTAAAAGAATTGAACAAGATTCACAAAGAGCTAACACTAGTGAACCTGGTCCTTTTAAAAAGAAGAAGAAAAAGAAAAATGATAGGACTTTGCATATTTCTAGTGAACCTGAAATAGAAAAACCTCCTGATGATGAAAATGAAACTTCTATCTCTGATGTTGAAACTCAATCTGGTAATGAACACTCACCTAGTGATAATGAAAATGATAATGTTGAGGTTCATAAAGACACCCAACCAAATAATGAAAAGGACCCAGATAATGATGTTGAGATAGAACCACCTGTTGATCTTGATAACCCACAAGTTAAAAATAAAAGATATGACAAAGGAGACTTTGTTGCTAGAAAACACGGTAAAGAAAGAGAACCGTGGGTTCAAAAACCTATGCCTTTTCCACCCAAGTCAACTAAACAGAATGATGAATGAAGAATTTGAACGCTTTGCTGAAATGCTGAGGCCAGTCTTTTTGCGTACTCGCTTGACTGATATCCTAAAAATGCCTCCATATGCAAAGTATATGAAAGACATCATCACAAATAAAAGAAAAATACCAGAAGCTGAAATCTCCACTATCCTTGCTAAATATACTTTTAAAGATGGAGTGCCTAAAAAACTTGCAGATCCGGGAATACCAACTATACCTTGCTCTATCAAAAAGAATTATGTGAAAACTGCCTTGTGTGATTTAGGAGCTGGTGTTAGTGTTATGCCTTTCTCTTTATATAAAATACTTGACTTGAATAAACTCACACCTATTGAAATACTTTGCAAATGGCTGACAAATCAACTGCCATACCTATCGGTATTTGTGAGGATGTGCTCGTTGTTATTGCTAATGTTACTATTTTGACCGACTTTGTTATACTTGAGATGCCCGAGGACGACAACATGTCGATTATCCTTGGTAGACCATTTTTAAATAATGCAGGGGCTGTTATTGATTGCAATAAAAGCAAGGTCACTTTTCATATTAATGGCAATGAGCATACGGTGCACTTTACGAAGAAACAATTCCAAGTGAATGGTATTAATGTTATTGAAAAATCACCGACAGTCACTATTGGAAGTTTCAAATACCTCTACCTCATGTCAAAAAGAAATATGAAATACTTATTGTTGGGGAAATGCATATCCCCATTGAGGTAACTTAGTGATTTACGAAAGTAAAAGTGGTCGTTAATAAGACTTGATCAACCTTATTAATGGATCATTTTTGAACGGTATGAAGTTGATGAATTTAGTAAGCACTACTTTCTGTCCCTACTTTTTGTTTTCTATTTTTATTAGTTAAATGAAATAAAATGCCATGCTTTTTCTGTTTCGTGAATTTCCCGTGCAATAAAAAATGGCCCAAAAATAAAAGTTCTCAGAATGCCCTGAAAATTTTACATGATTGTTTTTTTTGAATATTTGAGAATTTTTGGTGCAATAAACATCAGAGGGAGGTGCACGAGGTGGGCAGAACCCACCTAGGCGCGCCAGCACCCCGAGGCACGCCTTGGTGGGTTGTGGTCCCCACCTGGGCCCCCTCAATTACTTCTTCATCCCACATCATCACCTTCCTCCAAAAAAAGTCTCCATTGCTCTCTCTCCCGTGTTCTTGAGCTCAAACCTGCGGATTTCGATCTCTTTGCTCGAGGCTCCATTTCCGAAACTGTTTTGGGGGATTGTTGCTTGGTATGTGACTCCACCATTTGTCCAATTAGTTTTTGCTTTAGTGGTTTATATTTGGAATAATTAGCTACTCTGGGTGCTGCTGTAGATGTTCTTGCATGTTGAATTCTTAGTGTTCTAAGTAGTTTGAATGCTTGCTATGGCCTCTATGTATCCCTATGAGTAGTTGCTATCAATCTTATAAAGTTTTGTTGACAAATTTTTGTCACCCCAAAAATTTTATTTTCATAAAATTGTACGCGAACATGAATATCTTAAGGAAGTTTGGCTCGAAGAAGAACAACAAGGGTGTTATTGGGGAGTCTTGTGACAGCGATCTCTACCCTCGGAGGTTGGCGGAGGTATGGCCATGCGAATGACCGCACACCCCATTCCTGCAAGAGGCTGTAATTCTTGAGGAGTTCATGCAATATATTGCCAATGCCGGCCTCACCGACTTCATCGTAGATGAGTGTGACCAGCACCAAATCCTCACAAACATCTTTGTTTAGAGCTTTACTTTCTTGCCTAGAAATAATCCTCCTGAAGTGAGCTTTCATTTATATGCTGAAAACCATCAGATACCACTTACTGAATTTTGTGACATATGCATGATCCCTTCTGATGGGAGTTTAGCTGAGCCTAGACGGGATGGGTTTGAGGCATTTTATCACACTTTGACAGTGGGAGACGAGAGAGGGGTGTCAGCCACTATGGCTGTTAGCTTACACTTTCCTGCTGTCCATTATTTTGCGTTATTTGTTGCTAAGTGTCTGCTTGCTAGAAAGAAAGTAGGTGCGCTCAGCGCACCAGACTTTGTTGTTTTACGCCGACCACTAGAGGGTGACAACACTTACAGCTTGGGAGCTATTGTGGCCCGTCGCCTCCATCTTTATAAATCCCAGGGTGAAATACATGGTGGGATTTTTGCTACTTGTTTGGCGGCTCATTTCAAGGTTGCGATACTCCCTCATGATTACCCTCTTACCAAGGTTTACCTAGACTGTGCAGCCATGGAACACCATCACTTTCTTGCACATGATTGTCCTAATATTTCCATTCCTCATAACCTGGTCTTTAGCGTTAAAACTCGTGATGTTATTCCATTGCCTGCACCTACTTTGTTTGATTCTGCTGCCAGGGGCGGATACCGGATTATGCCTGCAGACATCATGGCCTACCGGACTCAGGCTGCTGTGGAGGCAGCACAGGAGGAGCCTCCACAGTGGGATGAGTGGATGCCCGCTCCTCAGGATCCCTACTACCCTCCAGGCTACTGATCGACAACCAAATTAGGCCAAAAGCCTAAGCTTGGGGGAGTACGTGTTTCCACCGACTTTACATCCATGTTCACTCATTCCATTTGTCGGTGTCTACACTTTTTCATTGTATCATCCATGCTTAGATTTATTTTCTTGCTTTCTTCTTATGTGTTTGAAAAACTTTAGAAAAAACAAAAAAAGTTGTAGCTAGTTTACTTTCTATGCATGCTTAGCTGTAGTATTAAAAAGAGAAAATCCAAAAAGATTTCCTTGTTATTCTTTTGCTTGTTGGGAGCTTTCCCGTGTAAATAGTTTTTCTCGTTTTTGTTTTCCCCTTATTTGCTTGTTCAAGAAAACCAAAAACTCCAAAAATATTTCAGTGTGTTTCTCTGAATTTGTTTTCTTTTTATTCGAGTTGTACCGAGGAGAAGACCACGATGAAAATGTGGAGTGGCTCTCAAATGAATAATTATTGAACTAATAATGAGCCCATTTTACCCTGTCTTCTCCTGTTGAATAAAATGTTTGCAGATTCCAGCTTAGTCCATGGCGCTCTTGCACTATTATTATTTTCATATCATTCAGCCATGCAAGTGAAAGGCAATAATAACGACATTCGATGAACTAGCCGTGGAAAAGAGAAACTAGTATGAACTCGACATGTTCTGTTTGTGTAAATATGTTTAACCTAGTATCCATGCTTCAGCCCGTTATGATTAAACGTTTTTGCAATGAGAATTAGAGATTATAGTTTCTCATGCCATGCATAAGTAGCTGGGAGTTAACAATGATTTCTCTTGAATATCAACATAACGTTAAAATGATTGTGATGTAGTATGATGATATGGTATCCTCCTCTGAATGTTCAAGTGGCTTGACTTGGTACATGTTCATACATGTAGTTGAATCAAAACCAACATAACCTCTATGATATTTATGTTCATGGTGTTCATATCCTACGCATGCTAGTGTCCAATGTTACTTACGCATAATGCATGGTTATGATCGTTGCTGCTCTCTATCTGGTCGCCTCTCAATCTTAATTGCTAGCCTTCGCCTGTACTAATGGGGATTCTACTTGTACATCAAAAACCTTGAACCCAAAGATATTCTAGATGAGTCCACCATGTCTACCTATATGCGGTATTACCCTGCCGTCCTAAATAAATATGCATGTGCCACCTCTAAAAACTTCTAAAAAATTATCCATTTTGTGTGCCTGGATCGTTCATGGAACGACAGGAGGTGGTCGGTATCTTCCATGCTAAGCGGGTTATTCTCAGGTCGAGTGTTTATTCACTCACCATCGGACGAGAAAAGGGCAGTAATAGGGATTCCCAGTCCCGAACTAAAAAATGCAAATAATTAAACAAAACTCTCCCAGGACTGTTGTTGGTTTGGACGGCACCCGTTGTTTCGGACAAGCCGTGGAATGTGATTGTTGGGGGAGGGGGAGTAAACCTCTACTTTTATCGCTTGGGACCGCCACTAGCGTGCTTAGCATGGAAGATGTTGATAACTGATGGTCGTGAAGTGAATAAGAAAGGTGCATGTCTCAAAATATCATTTATCTCTGTTTTTAAAAATTGAGCTCTGGCACCTCTGCAAATCACTGCTTCCCTCTACGAAGGGACTTTCTATTTACTTTTATGTTGTGTCACCACCTTCTAAAACAAGCGCCAGAAACTGAGTAGAGCACAGTTGTCATGATTTATACATTGTTTGTAGCTAATGTTGGGTGCATCATGACTGGATCTTTTCTACCATGAATTATAATGTTTAGTCGCTGCTAACTTTGGTGGTGCTCTTGTAACATCCCAAATTTTCAATTTGGAATGTTATACATAGGTCATTCATGCATATCATATTTTATTACATTTCGTTCTTGTGATCCTCGAAATCCTAAGCAACTCAAGGGCCCTAGGAGAGAGTTTTGGATTTTCCCTCGTTCTCATATTTGAGTTTTATCAAATATTGAAACAAGGATCAATTTGGTTTTAATTATTATTTTTCTCCCCAAAAATATTTCATATTAAAATTATATGAGAGGAGATAATATGACTTCTCCAAAATAAATGAAATGTTGGAGGAAAATATTAAAATCAATTTGTATTTTTATTTGGGATTTTTCGCTATTTTATTTGAATTAGGAAAAATATGCGTTTTTCAAAATTGCATTAGAGGCCCAAATAAATGTTCACCTTGTCCAGCGTATTTTTAGAGGACGGGGAAAATTTATTTCAGGATTTTCGGAGTCCGTTAGGTATTTCTTTTCTTTGTTTCTCTACGCGTCAGAATTATTTTAAAAAAAAGACAACCGACCTAGCCGGGCCGTGCCCGACTAGGACTTCGCCCGGCCAGACTTTTTAAGCGGAGGCCCGAGCCGCCCCAAACCCTAGCCCCACCCCACCCGATCCACCGTCGCCGCCAGCACCGCCGCCACCGCCGAGTTCGCCACCGCCCCGACGCCACGCCGCCGCCCCGTTGCCTCGCCGCCCCGACACCGCGCCGCCGCCTCGTCGCCCCAACGCCGCGCTGCCGCCTTGCCGCCACCCCGCCGCCTGCCGCCAGAGTTCGCCACCGCCGCCGCGGCCGCCGTCCCGATCCGCAAGGTAGCCGTCGGTTTTATTCTAAAAACCTTTTGGTTTTTATACGAAAAACCTTGATGCGTTTTTTAAGATTGGTTTTTTTATTTTTTTTCCCGGGTTAGTTATTTAGCGAACGCCCGTTCGTACGTTTGTTTTAACGAACGGTTTTCACCCGTTAACCGCAGACAGCGAACGTTTGTTCGTTACCCTGTTCGTCAGTTTTCTTTTTCCAGGGTTTTTCCGCGATTATTTTCGATCATGATTTCTACCATGTTTTTTGTTTTAGTTTATCTTTTCACTCGTTTATCGGAATCAGGTGATTCAAGCACCTAGATCTTAGTCTCGAAGCTCTCTTTCTGTTTAACCAACTTGAATAAGATTTTGGTACTGTAAAATTTGACTTTAGTCCAGATTAGTAATCGGATCTTGTTTCTTTCGCAGTTTGAGTTTTGTTGCTCTATTTGATTTGATTATTTTTGCAAAACGTAGTTCTTAAGTTGAACTTTCTGGTTTGATCTTCTTATTTGAGTTTTACCCACGCACCCTTTCTTGATTGCTTATGTATGCTATTGTTTGTTTGCGATAGAACACCCGGAGTGTGAAGCGTGCTACTACGAGTCTTTAGGATTTGCATATCGTCAGCAAGGCAAGTAACACTTTGATCATACCCTTTATCACCCAGTTTTTATGCATTAGTTTCACCCTTCACACATCGCATGAGTAGGATCTCTTAACATGTGGGTCTGGGAAGTAGATAATGAGGTAGAACCTATTACATGTTTTATTATCAAACCCTTGGGAGTTACTTCTAGGTTATGCTTATATTGCCATGCTATTCTCGTAGACGTGGTTTGGGTTTGAGTTTATCCATAACAGATGTGAGTTGTTAATTAATGGTTCAACTTAAGGTGGCAACTTTAATACACATCTGGGTGGATTGCTTGTGGGCACCTGTAGAATCTAGTGTTGTCCTAGGATATCCTGGAGTACCCGTGTGATCATCCTACGGTCCGCCACCCAGACTCAAAGGGATCATAAGACTATTCATGCTAGAAACTTCCATCTGCAGGTGTACCGGTCCGCCCGGAGTAGAGAGCAAATGCTTCTGAAAGATTGTGTCTCGGTCATTTGTTTATCAAACACCCTGGTGCAAGAAATCCAACGGAGGAGATCGAGTCTTGTGGGGAAAAGTGCGCAAACCTCTACAGAGTGTATAAACTAATCATGGTTAGCCGTGTCCCTGGTTATGGACATCTTGAGTATCTGGCTCTTGGATTATCATATGGATCTCATCACTCTAAATTAATTTGTTGGGTTGATAATTACCTTAATTGGGATTGAGTTGGAGGAACCTTCTCAATATTGTTCAACTACCATGATAGTTAAATAAAATATATTCCTTTGTTGTAGGGAAAAATTGGCTTTTCGCAAAACATATTAACCATACAGCCTCCACCAGCCATATATGCATATAGTGATAGCTTTTATCTGTTCATTACTCTCCTGTGTTACTTTGCCAGCATATTCCATGTGCTGACCCGTTTTCGGGCTGCAATGTATCATGTTGCAGACTTTTCAGACGAGGAGTAAGGTGCGATAGGTCGTTTGTCATGTACTCAGCTATGCCGTTGGAGTTGATGGACTCACTTTATCTTCCAACCCTTCCGCTGTTATCGTATTAGATGGCCTTATGCCATATTTATTGTAATTAGTTCTCTCTTGAGACATTCGATGTTATAAGTGTGTGATTGCCACTCTTATAAATCCTTTGAGTACTATGTGTGTCAGCATTATCGATCCAGGGATGACACTGAAGCTGTCGGGGGTTTGGTGCGACATATGCCAACGGATGGCTTATCATGGTGGGGGTGAGTAGAACGTCGCCGGTGCCTGGAAACGGGATGAGGCGAAGACATGCACGCCGGCGAATCTTACCCAGCTTTGGGGCTCTTCGGGGAGATAATACCCCTACTGCTGCTCTGCGGGGTCTCCGCATGATCACTATGGTCAAGTGTTTACACGGTTGCTCCTTGAGCTGTGTCTGGTGGTAGGAGAGGGCAAGGCTAGCTCTCTCCTTCTATCTGGTATGGTATAGAACTACTGGGATCCAACCCTTTGCATGGGTGCCCTGGGGGTTTATATAGGCCTACCCCCCAGGGGTACAATGGTAATTTGACTGGGCGCGGGCCCAGCCGTCAGTGCCTCCTACCTCCGACTTCTCCGCCGACTGCTGGGGCCCGCCGACTGGTCTGGTACGGAGCCGACAGGCCGCGTTCGCCGCGGGCGGGTCTTGCCGGCTGCTGATTACTGTAGCCGTGCTCCTGATGATGCAAGCTTGGTCATGGGGTCGTGGCAACAGCCCCGCCGCCTGGCGGGCGATCACTGTGGCCACTCCCCATCTCTTCTTGATTAATGGCGCGTGGGCCCCGGGGGAGGGCTCGGCCGACTCCCCCGGGCCGACTCCCAACGGGTCCGACTGGCGGTTCTCCCGCCGTCTCCCGAGGTCTCGCTGACTGGTGGGTCCCGCCGCCTCCAGGCCGTACAGAAAAGCCGTCGTGGGCGCAGGACCCGGTATAGTGGTGCTGATGTCAGGGCCGGCCGGGCAACAGTGCCACGCGGCAGGGAGTTCTTCCCAAGTACGGCGTGCTGTAGCCATGCCTGCCCTTGGTAAGGGGTGGGGAGTGGGCTTCATTGTAGCCACGCCCCTACCCCGTCCCCTTCGATGAGGTCACGGTTTGTTGGAGTCGCCGGCCGACTCCCCAAAGCCGGCTTCTCTGGAAGTCGCCCCTTGGACTCGGCCGTGAGCGGGCAATCGGCCGCCTTGCCGTAGACTCCCCAGGAGGCGGCTCTTCGCCCTGTGGTCTTGTGGGGCGCAGCCTGCCCCGATGTCTTGAAAGGTTATGGGGCTTGGGTTGGCCTACCCGTGGCCCATTACTCCGACAGTAGTCCCCGAAGCTGGTGAGGCGCCGCGGACGATCGGCCGAGAAGCCTCAGCAGTTTCTCTTTCCGGGTGCTCAACACATGGTCTTGATTGACTTCTGCCGGGCTGACTAGAAGGAGTCGGACTCGCCCAACTCGGACTCACTCAATTCCGACTTGCTCAGTAGTTCGAACGTCGCGGCGGGATTTCAAGTGGCGTGCTAGCTAAGCTTCCAGGCCGCCGCCCGTTCTTGGCCTGTCACGCGAGGGCACGTGGCCAGGCCGTCCTGCCAGCCCACGGGCGCGACGGGACAGGCCCGTAGGCGGGGCCCGCCACTACCGCACCTCGGCGTCCGAGCGGATCCGCTACGGCCCGGGTGGACGGTTGGGATTCCCGTGAAGTTACTGCGCGCAGTAACTTTACATGGATCGTGGGGGTCGTGGGGTTGCGGGCGCAGTAAATACCCACGTCCTCCCCCTCGGCTTCGTAGCCCACGGGGCTATAAGTAGGGGGAAGAGGGGGGCACGCGCGCCCCTCCTTCCCACTACCCCTTCTCTTCTCTTCTTCGCTTTGCCGCACGCCCAGGCTCCGGCGAACGCTGCGATGACAGCTCGTGATGAGTTCTTCCTCCGCTCCCGTGCCACCCCCAGTGCGCTCCGGCACCTGGGACGGCTCCGAAGTCCACGAAGACCATATCGAGTTCCTCCGCCGGACCCGTCGGCTTCCCGGCGAAGATCGCGTGCAGGTGTGTCTTGCGCCGGCGGGGGAGATTTCCCCCGCCCCACAGGAGCGCGAGCGGGTCATCTTCCGCTCGCACTGCCTGCGCGGGCTGGGGCTGCCGGTGAGCAGCTTTTTCTGGTCGTTCATGGAGTTCTACAGCCTCCAGCTGCACCACCTCACCCCCAACACAGTGGTGCTGCTGTCCGCCTTCATGGCTCTGTGCGAAGGCTTCCTCGGAGTCCTCCCCACCCTCGAGCTCTGGGGGGAGTTCTTCTTCTCCAAGCTCGGCACCCAGGCCGTGGGCGTGCCGGCTCAGTGCGGCGCCTTCATCGCCGTGCGAAGGATAGGAGCCAACAACCACTTCCCCTCCATCTCGCTGTTGAAGTCGGTGAAGATGTGGCAGAGGTCCTAATTCTACGTCAGGAACGTCGCCACGAGGGGCGACTGGGTCAATCTGTCGGCTTTCGAAGCCGGCCCGCCGGCTGGCAGACTGCCCAACTGGTCGTACCGGGCCAGTTCGCTGACGCCTGCGGGAGCCGGCACCATCACGCGACTCCGAGTGCTGACGCAGTCGGAGGGTCTGACTGGTCTGGACCTGCTGGCCGCCTTCGTCTCGCGTCGAGTTCTCCCACTCCAAGGCCGCCCTCACATGATATGCCAGATGAGCGGGGGCCGCGACCTGAGTCAGATGTGCACGAAGGACATGCCTCACGAAGAGGTGGCCCTTATGGTGAACTAACTCTCGGACAGCAGGCTCCCGGAGGACTGGCGATTCGGCAAGGAGCCATACTCCCGCGCCAACCCCCCGCCCGTGGTGAGTCGCCTTTCTTTTCTTTCTTTGGATTGTCTTCTTCTTGACGAGTTTTGTTCTGATCAGTCGGCTTTGGTTAGAATCCCCTTCTTCACCCACCAGCCGGCACCTTGGGGCCGGCCCGTGAGTTCGTCGCCGACCGGGCGGACAGCGACGTCGACGACCCCGATCTGGGGCGGCGGCTCTGGAAGACGACGCCGAGGGAGGAGGAGGGACGACAGGCGACTTCAGGCCCTCGGTTACCTTCGCCGACTGGCCTAAAGACGACGCCGAGGGAGGAGTCACCCCTCGCCATCGGCTAGGAGCCAGCCAGCCGGGCGCGGGCTCTTCTGCCGCATCGGGCGCTCCAGGCGGCGGGAAGAAGCGCCGGGCTCTTCTGACTTTGTTCGGCAGCCGGCCGAAGAAGCCCAAGGGCTTGGCTGCGGCGACCCAGTGGGACGAGGCAGCCGCGAAGGCCATCCGCTTCCCTAAGGAAGTGAAGAAGCTGCCGTTGGTCTCTGCGTAAGTATTCTGTCTTCAAAGTTTATTCTTTCTTCGTGTTTTGTCTGAGTCCCTGCTCGCCCCTCTTTCTTCAGGGCTCCCCTCTCTCTTGAGCGGGTCGCCGCCGCCTCCGTCATGGGGTCAGCGGAGACGCCCGCCACCACTCGGTGGATAGACCCCGCTGCTGACCTCCGGGAGGCGACGGAGTGGAATGTGCAAGAGAAGCGCAATGAAGAAGAAGCCCTCCGCCTAGAGAAGGCGGAGGCCGACAGGCCGGAGGCCTCCGCTATGAAAAAACTAGCGGAGGCCGAAGCCGCCGCCGCGACGAAGCAGCAGGATGAGGAAGCCGCACGCCGCCAGTCGGCCTTGCTTGTTACCCCGCTGAACTCTGCGCCGCCGCCCCCGGAGTTCACGGGGCAGACTGGAGAAGCCGGCGGGGAGAACCTCATTGTGGGGAGGGAAGGCGGCGAGCCCTCTACTCCGGGCGCGAACGTTCTGCCGCCACCTCCGTCGCCGTCTGAAGGCGTGCAAGGCGAGCAGCCAGCGGACCCTCCGGTGCCGCCGACCAAAGACGAGGCCGTGGCGAGGCTACTCCTCCAAGTCGGCTCGCCAGTGCGCAGTCGTCTGGAGAAGGCGACTTCGGCACCCCGCCCCCTGGAAGCCGGCACCGCCAGCTCGGCGGTTCCAGACACCGAAGCGACGAGTGCCGCACCTGTTGGATGGGTGCGAGGAGGCAGCACAGGGCCGCTGAACCGGGCGCTCCTGGACATCCAGGCGAAGCTCCGCGCTGAGGGTGACACCCTCCAGAGTTGCACCAAGGCGTTCCTAGCATCGCGGGCAGCCGTCCGGGTATGTTTTTTCTTTGGGCCTTTGTTTTTCTTGTTCCTCTCTGTGGGGGCGCGCCAGCGCACCCACTGGGTGTAGTCCCCGAGTTTCGGGCCGGCTGCTGAGCAGGCGGCCCGGAACTCCAATTGATGAAATTCTGGGTACTAACTTTGTCTGAAATGCTTGTTGCAGGATTACCACAACCTCCGCGTCACTGCCTTCAACCGTAATGTTAAGAGCTGGGCAAGCGGACCGCCGACTTGGCGGAGAGCCCGAGTAAGTCCTTCCCTCTTTTTTCTTCTCTGCGGGGGCGCGCTAGCACACCCGCGGGCTGTAGTCCCCGAGATTCGGGCCGACTGCTGAGCAGTCGGGCCGGATCTCCCCGGCGACCTACTTTATTGACGAATGTTGTCTTTCTTCCTTTCCTTCAGGAGCCAACGCTGCTCTTCAACAGCAGCTGAGCGAAGCCAACTCCGCCCTGCTCGCCAAAGGGGAGGAGTGCAGCAAGCTCGCCACAGGGCGCGATATGTTGGCCACTCAGTTGGCAGAGCAGAAGGAGCTGCTTGCGAAGTCGTAGAGGGAGGCGGAGGAGACGGAAACCGCCCTCTTGGCCGAGTTCGCGAGCGAGCGCTCCTCCTGGTCTGACAAGGAGGCACTGCTGTCCTCCGGCTTCCACGAGATTGAAGACATCATTGATGGTGAGTCTCTTTATTTTCTTTCTTCGAGCTGCCGACTTAGATCGTGCCGACTCCTAGTTTTTGACTTGCTTTTTCGTTTCTTCGTGTCTTTTGCAGACTTCTTCCCTGGGCAGTCGCAGGCCGCTATCCAAGCCATCGAGTCCGACCGTGAAAGTCAGAGGGCGGAGGGCGCGGAGATCACCGCCGATGCCCCCCGAACTCTTGATGAGCACATCTTGAGCATCGAGGCTCGCCTCCGGCCGGCTCACCGGATGCTGCGCCGGCTTCAGCGCGTCGGTGCCCAGGCGATTTCCACCCTCTGGCCGGATATGCAAGCTCCGCGCACCCCCAGCCTGACGGCCAACTGGTTGGAGGTCGTGGCTGGTCGCCTCGAGGCCTGGAAGGGCTCTTCGGCCCGAGCTGGAGCGCGCCGGGCCTTGGAGTTCGTCAAGGCGTGGTACCCGGGGCTGGATCTAGACCGGTTGGCCACGCTTCGGTCGGAGGCCCAGCCGAAGCTGGTGGCTGCGGAAGACATCCTCGTCAAGCGTGCTGCGGCGATCGCCGAGTACACCGACACAAGCATCTTCGTCCCCGAGTGGTCTGAAGACGACGAGGAGGTACCGTCGGAGTAGTTTGGGATGAACCCAGACTACGGCGAAGACTCGGTGGAGGTGATTGGCTCCAGCGTCGAGGAGGAGGACGAGGCGGAGGATGAGGGCGAGGCGGAGGCACCAGAAGACGGAGCAGACGGCCATCCTTAGCCCGACCGCGCCTCCAGCAACGAGCCGCGTGCGACCGACCCGACTGCTGCCGGAGGCGATCAAGCCGAGACTAGCCGGCCGACCGCCCCAACGCCTGACGCTGGCGCCTCCTCCGACCCACCGAATCCGTCTGCCGCCTCGTAAGCTGCCGTTGTGTCTTTTGTTTTATCTGCTTCAGTAGTCTTTTGAAGAACTTGTTAATTCGCACAATTCCACCCGCGGGGTGTATTTTGAACCTCTACTCGACAATTTGGCCAAGGGCCTATGTTATATATATATATATCTTTTCTTGCTCATTGTTCTTTTGGCTGTTTTCCTTTGCCGCTTTCTCTTAGTTGCCTGTCTTGCCAATCGGACAGCCGCTCTGCGGACTGTTGCTGGATCAAGTGCTAGGCTACTTTGGGAAAGCAAGTACTTAGCCGATTTCAAGATTGTTTGAGCAAGTTGGATAGAAAACGACAATCCGACTGTCCGAGAGTCGGTTTGCGAGAAAGGCTGGAAGCCGTCTTGAGCTATGTTTTACGCTTTGAGTCCTTAGCCATTTTTCGTGCGAGCACCCATTCTACCTTACCTCTGCCCACCGTACAGTCGCTCTGCAAGCTGCGGCTTCTGACAGAAGACGGCTTAGGTGTTACGCACTACTTGTTCGGCTGCAGGAAGCATTTCATAGTGCAAGGCGGCAAGTCCCCGGGCCGACTTGTCGAGCCCGGTGCCAAGCGGCATGACAAAGAGTAACATACTTGTAGGCATAATTTTTATCATACAGACAAAAGAGGGAAGTCCCCGAGCTCGTCTCGGGGGGCCCGAAGTCTTGGTACTTTAATACAAAAGGTAGCGTGGTACATACTGCATCAACTATAAAATCTTCGGAGAAGATTTGCATTCCATGGCCGCTCTGTCTCCTTGCCGGAGTCATCCCTCTTGCGTGCTCGGGGCTTCTGAGCGTCGATCAGGTAGTAGGAATCGTTGCCTAGTACTTTGCTGATGATGAAAGGGCCTTCCCAAGGCGGCGACAGCTTGTGCTGGCCGGCTGTTCGCTGGATCAGCCGGAGCACAAGGTCGCCTTCTTGGAAAGATCTTGGCCTGACCTTCCTTTTGTGGTATTGGTGCAGGTTCTGCTGGTAGATGCTGGACCGGCTGAGTGCCAACAGCCGTCCCTCTTCCAGCAAATCGATGCCGTCTTGTCATGCTTCTTCTGCTTCCTCCTTGGTGTACATGGTGACTCGTGGGGAGTCGAACTCTATGTCCGTCGGGATGACAGCTTGGGCACCGTAGATGAGGAAGAAGGGCATGAAGCCGGTTGACTTGTTTGCAGTCGTGCGCAGACTCCAGAGGACGGCTGGCACCTCGTCGAGCTAGCAGCCAGCCGAGCGCTCCAGAGGCTCGATCAACCGAGGCTTGATGCCGGACAGTATGAGGCCGTTTGCTCGCTCCACTTGGCCGTTTGACTGCGGGTGGGCGACGGACGCTAGGTCCAGTCGGATGCCCTGTGTTGCGCAGAAACGGGCCAAGGCGCCTTTGGCAAAATTTGTGCCATTATCGGTGATGATGTTGTGTGGTATGCCGTACCGAATTATGATATCGGTGATGAAGGTCATGGCAGTCGGACCGTTCAGTTTCTTAATTGGCTTCACTTCCACCCACTTGGTGAACTTGTCCACTGCGACAAGTAGGTGAGTTAGACCACCTTGTGCTGTCCTGAATGGTCCCACCATGTCTAGACCCCAAACTGCGAAAGGCCAAGCGATGGGGATGGTCTTGAGCGCGGAAGCCGGCTGGTGCGGCTTGGAGCTGAACTTCTGGCACCCTTTGCATTTTTGGACCAACTCCTTGGCCTCTTCCAAGGCAGTCGGCCAAAAGAAACCGTGCTGAAAAGCTTTGGCGACGAGTGCTCTTGAAGCCGCATGGTGGCTGCATTCGCCTTGATGGATGTCTTTGAGGATCGCCTGGCCTTGCTCTGGCTCTACGCAGCGCTGGTAGACACCACTGACGTTGTGCCTGACCAGCTCTCTGTTGATTATGGTATAGGCTGCCGCCCGGCGTTGTACTTGCCGAGCTGAGGTCTCATCAGTTGGTAGCTCTTTGTTCACCAGGAATTTGAGGATGGGCTGGGCCCATGAGGGTGCTGCTATTTCTTCGACTACCAGAACTGCGACTTGGACGAGGGTGGCTGGGCTGGGAGGCGGCGGGCTGGAGTCAACAGCAGCTTGCTGGGCTGATGAAGTCCCCAAGACGACTGGCACGGTCCATGGGCTGAGTTCAGGAATCTTCGAGTCCGTCACCGCAGTCCCCGGGCCGGGCTCGACTGTGCCAGCTTTGGAGTCGCCCGCCAAAGTACCCGTTTCGACTGCCGGAGCTCTGGAGTCGGATCCGCCGTCTTCGGGAGGAGCCGGCACAAAAATGGAGTCTGATTCTGGTGAAGGCTTTCAGACGGCTTGAGGAGGCGTTGAAGGGCGACGCCAGATGGTATTGCTTGGCGGGTAGAGCCGATTCGTGCCAAGGCGTGTGCTTGGTCGTTGTCGTTTCTTGCCACATGGAGGAACTCGCACCCTTCAAAATACCCGCTGAGTTGCTGCACGAGGAAACAGTAGCTCGCCATGTTTGCGTCTTTCGCGTCCCAGTCGCCAGATGACTGCTGGACCACTAAGTCCGAGTCGCCATAACACAAGATCCGGCGGATGCCAAGTTCTTTGGCAAGCCGGAGCCCGTGAATGAGCGCCTCGTACTCGGCCACGTTGTTGGAGGCGGCAAAATGGATTTGCAGTGCATATTTGAGCTTGTCGCCTTTGGGAGAGGTGAGGACGACGCCGGCTTCCAAGCCGGTGCGCATCTTGGAGCCGTCGAAGTGCATCCGCCAATGGGTGGAGTTAGGCGCTGGAGGCAGGTACTGGGTCTCGGCCCAGTCGACGAGGAAGTCGGCCAGTGCTTGTGATTTGATAGCGGTGCGGGGCTGGTAGTAGATGGTGTAAGGAGCCAGCTCTATGGCCCACTTGGCCACTCGACCAGAGGCATCTCGGCTACCGATGATCTCGGCAAGTGGAGCCGTGCAGACCACTATGATTGGATGCTCTTGAAAGTAAGGCTTCAATTTCTTGGCAGCAAAGTGCAGGCCATAGCACATCTTCTAGTAGTGGGGGTAGTTCTGCTTGGAGGTCGTCAGTACCTCGCTCAGGTAATATACTGGTCTCTGGACAGGTAGCGCCTTGCCTTCCTCCTTGTGCTCTACTACAATGACCGTGCTGACTACTCGGCTGGTGGCGGCGATGTACGGGAGCATAGGTTCCTTGGGTGTCGGAGCCGCCAGGACGGTTGGACTAGTTAGCATCTTCTTCAACTGATGGAAAGCTTCGTCCGCCTTATGGTTCCACTCGAAAAAAAGTGGTCTTCTTCATGAGTTGGTATAAGGGGAGAGCTTTCTCGCCCAGCCGACTGATGAATCGGCTGATGGACGCCAAGCAGCCGGTGAACTTCTGCACATCCAGCAGTCGGCTGGGTACCTCCATTCTCTCGATGGCCTTGATTTTTACTGGGTTGCATTCTATGCCGCGTTCAGAGACCAGGAAACCTAGCAGCTGGCCGGCTGGTACTCCGAAGACACACTTCTCGGGGTTGAGCTTGATCTGGAATGGGCGCAGGTTCTCAAAGGTCTCCTTGAGGTCTTCCAGCAGTGTTCCTCGCTTTTCCGTCTTCACCACCATGTCGTCCATGTAAACGTGGGAGTTCCTGCCGAGCTGCTTGAGGAGGCACTTCTGCATGCAACACTGAAAGGTGGCGCCGGTATTCCTTAAGCCGAATGTCATGGTGAGGTAGCAGAATGCTCCAAATGGCGTGATGAAGGCGGTCTTCAATCTGTTAGCCGGATTCAGCTTCATCTGTTGATATCCTGAGTATGCATCCAAGAAGCTCAACAACTCGCATCCGGCTGTGGAGTCTATCACCTGGTCAATACTTGGTAGAGCAAATGGGTCCTTGGGGTAGGCCTTGTTGAGGCTCGTGTAGTCAATACACATTCGCCATTGCTTGTTCTTCTTCAGCACCAGGACTGGATTTGCCAGCCACTCCGGGAAGAAAACTTCCATAATGAAGCCGGCTGCTAGGAGTCGGGCTATCTCTTCTCCGACAACTCTTCTCTTCTCTTCTGATAAGCGGCGCAGGGGCTGCCTGACCGGCTTTGCATCAGATCGGACGTGTAACTTGTGCTCGGCGAAATCCGTCAGTACACCTGGCATGTCCTTGGGAGACCATGCGAAGATGTCCTGATTCTCACGGAGGAAATCGACGAGCTCGCCTTCCTATTTGCTGTCGAGGTTTGTACCTACGACGGCGTACCTCTCTGGGCGCTCCGGATCCAAGGGTATCTTCTTTGTCTCTTTGGCCGGCTTGAACGAACCTTCGGCTTCCGACTCCTTCGGGTCGGGCGATATCTCCGGCTGCTTGCCGGCCATCGCCACAACTCGCTCAAGGAGCCGCTTCTCGGATGAAATCACCAGGGACTCGGCCAGCCGACTGCTCTCGGCCGCGCAAGCGGACGACTTCCGGTAGTCGCCGGCCACAGTCAGAATTCCCCTGGAACTGGGCATCTTCATCTTGAGGTAGGCGTAGTGGGGGACCTCCATGAACTTGGCCAAGGCGGGCCGGCCAAGTAGCGCATGGTATGGGCTCTCAAGGTCCACTACCTCAAACCAAAAAAACTCTCTTCGAAAGTGATCTTTGTCCCCAAAGAGGACGTCATCCAGGATCTTGCCGATTGGTGAGCAGGAAAGCCCAGGAACAATGCCGTGGAACACAGTCCGGCTATTCTGAAGCTGTCTCTGCTTGATTCCTAACTTCTCCATGGTGTCCTTGTACAGGATATTGATGCTGCTGCCCCCATCTATCAGAACTCGCGAGAAATGCGCGGCCCGTTTGTCCGTGGCAAAGGTGGCGTCCAGGACCAAGGCGTAGGAGCCCGGACACGGCATCACTTCTGGGTGGTCATCCCTGCTCCAGCTGATGGGCCTCTCAGACCAGTGCATGAACTCTGGCGTCTCTGAGGCTACTGCGTTCACCTCTTGTCGCTGCAGCTGCCTGTTGCGTCGATCATCAGCCACACTGGTGAACACCACGTAGGCTCCGTGCTCTTCAGGGTATTCGTCTTGTACTGCGCCGACTGGCCTGACTGCCGGCTGCTGGGGCGGAGGCGGAGGCGGCTGCCCAGCAGGCGGGGGTGGCAGGAGGCCCTCTCCCTTGGCGATCCTGGTGAGCCAGTGGCACTTCCGGGTGGTGTGATTCGATGGCTTCGCGCCGCTGTGGAACTTGCAAGGTCCATCCAAGGTCTGCTCGTAGGAGAAGGCCGGCAACCAGGTCGGCTTGCCGCCTTTATGTCGCTTGGGCGGAGGTTGCTCTTCTGGCTGCTGGGCTTCAACGGTCGCGACCTGCCGGCTGCTGGAAGCCGGTTGCGGGGCCTTGCGTTTGTTGTCGCCCTGCTGTTGTCGCCGGCTGGCGTCTGCCGCCGGAGTTCTTGGAGCCTGAGGAGCTACTTTGCCAGTCGTGCTGATTTGAATTTCCGTCTTCATGGAGGAGTCGGCCGTAGCGTACTTGTCCGCTATGATCAGCAGCTCGTCGAGGGTTTCTGGCTCGTCGCAGAGGAGCTTGTGCTTGAGGAGGGTGCCTTCTCGGCACCCAGCTGTGAAGTACTCGATGGCCTGCACCTCGTGCACGCCCTCGCAGGAGTTCCGGAGCTCAGCCCAACGCGTGAGGTAGTCGCGAGTCGACTCGTCAGGACCTTGCACGCACAAGGAGAGCTGACGAGGCTTGGGAGGACGCTTGTACGTGTTGGTGAAGTTGCGGACAAATGCTTCAGTGAAGTCGACCCAGCTATTGATGCTGCGGGCCTTTAGGCTGTTCGGCCATGTCCGGGCTGTGCCCTGGAGCATGAGCGGAACGTACTTTACGGCGACACGCTTGTTGCCGTTTGCTATGCTGACAGCCATGGAGTAGTCGACTAGCCAGTCTTCCGGCTTAACGGAGCCGATATACTTGGGCGTGTCTCTTGGGAGCGTGAACCCTCTGGGAAAGGGCTCGTCCCGAATGCGGTGCCCGAAACAAGGCGGACCCAACTCGTCTTCTTCTTCCAGCACCAGGGACCGGTGAAGTCGGTCGATCCGGTGGCGGGCGTCATTCTCTCCAACTCCCTCTCGGCGGCCAAGGCGGTCACCGAGAGTCGGATGGTCAACAGGCGGTGGTGAGACTCGCCTCTCCTTGCGGGGAGGGGGAGGCGGACAGTCATCCCGTCGTTCCACTGCTCTCGGGCGGCCATCTCGGTCGCGCTCTATGGTAATCCGAGTCTGACTATGGCTGACAGCCGGCTCCTTGTCCTTTGTTCCTAGGGCACTGCCAGTCGGTGTCCGAGATGTCGCACCTTGATCTCAGTGCGGGTTGTTGTTTGGCCGCTGCGGCGCCTCCGTGCGGCAGCAGGCCTCGTTCTGCGCGGTGGCCGCGTCGAGAAGCCGCTGTACTCGCTCCATCATGAGGCGGCGCTCTTTGCCCTTGAAATTGTCCAGCTCATCCGCCGCTGCCTGGGCGGCTCGAATGTTCTCCGCTGGCGTGGCATACACGGGGCGGCTAGCCCCAAACAGGCTAGCGATGGCTACGCCGCGCTGCTGAACCGCGCCAAGGCGGCTGGGCCCTGGCGGGGCCGGCGAGCCGCCAACAGCGCGATCCATCTCCCGCTGGTAAGCTTCTGACAAGCGTCTCATGCTGCTAGCTTCTTCGCGCCTTCAACAAGCTGAAGGCGGCGCGCTTCTAATGTCTCTGCATCAGCATCTTCCGGAATGGGCGTAGCTAGGTCTTGCAGTGCCGCGCCGAGTGAGTCGGGCACCCCTCCGCCAGGGAACTCGTCATGACTGATGACCAGCACCTCAGTGACGGTGCTTCCGTCGCTCTCCGCGTGGGGGAGAGGTTCATCGTAGACCACCACGTTGGTGGGGAACGCGTCGACCGACGCGGTGTCGGAGTCGACCAGCATCGGGTCGGTGGAGCCTATGGACTCAAAGTCTACGGCAGGCTCGCCGGAAACATGGAGTTGATCGAGGAGGCCCGCGAGGAGGTTTTCGGGGCCGCATGCGCCTACGTCGGACGCAGGTTCGTCGGAGAGGCGGACCTCGCTGACAAGTTCGGCTAAGGAGCTGGCTGCGCATGCGATCTCAACGCCGCGCAGTGCGTCGACGCAAACTTCGTCTGGCATGCCTAGCTGGCTGCGCTCGCCAGGGAGGAAAAGGGTTCCCGTCCAGAACAGATCTCTGTACGGCGGTGCACCACGCCCCACGGTGGGCGCCAAATGTCGGGGGTTTGGTGCGACATATGCCAACGGATGGCTTATCATGGTGGGGGCGAGTAGAACGTCGCCGGTGCCTGGAAACGGGATGAGGCGAAGACATGCACGCCGGCGAATCTTACCCAGCTTCGGGGCTCTCTGGGGAGATAATACCCCTACTGCTGCTCTGCGGGGTCTCCGCATGATCACTATGGTCAAGTGTTTACACGGTTGCTCCTTTAGCTGTGTCTGGTGGTAGGAAAGGGCAAGGCTAGCTCTCTCCTTCTATCTGGTATGGTATAGAACAACTGGGATCCAACCCTTTGCATGGGTGCCCTGGGGGGTTTATATAGGCCTACCACCAGGGGTACAATGGTAATTCGACTGGGCGCGGGCCCAGCCATCAGTGCCTCCGACCTCCGACTTCTCCGTCGACTGCTGGGGCCCGCCGACTGGTGGGCCCCGCCGACTGGTCTGGTATGGAGCCGACAGGCCGTGTCTGCCGCGGGCGGGTCTTGCCGGCTGCTGATTACTGTAGTCGTGCTCCTGATAACGCAAGCTTGGTCATCGGGTCATGGCAACAGCCCCGCCGCCTGGCGGGCGATCACTATGGCCACTCCCCATCTCTTCTTGATTAATGGCGCGTGGGCCCCCGGGGGAGAGCTCGGCCGACTCCCCCGGGCCGACTCCCGACGGGTCCGACTGGCGGTTCTCCCGCCGTCTCCCGAGGTCTCGCTGACTGGTGGGTCCCGCCGCCTCCAGGCCGTACAGAAAAGCCGTCGTGGGCGCAGGACCCGGTACAGTGGTGCTGATGTCAGGGCCGGCCGGGCAACAGTACCACGACGCAGGGAGATCTTCCCAAGTACGGCGTGCTGTAGCCATGCCTGCCCTTGGTAAGGGGCGGGGAGTGGGCTTCATTGTAGCCACGCCCCTGCCCCGTCCCCTTCGATGAGGTCACGGTTTGTTGGAGTCGCCGGCCGACTCCCCAAAGCCGGTTTCTCTAGAAGTCGCCCCTGGGACTCGGCCGTGAGCGGGCAGTCGGCTGCCTTGCCGTAGACTCCCCAGCAGGCGGCTCTTCCCCCTGTGGTCTTGAGGGGCGCAGCCTGCCTTGATGTCTTGAAAGGTTATGGGGCTCGGTTTGGCCTACCCGTGGCCCATTACTCCGACAGAAGCACAGAGACTTGACCATTTGAGGTTGGGTCGCTACAAGATGGTATCAGAGCACACGCTGAATGTAGGACACAACCACTAAGAAAAGCCATAGGTCACTCTTCTCTACTTATTTCTGACTCCTCTCCATTTTATACTCTTTAGGATGGCGGATACGAGGAACATGTTTGCACAACCGGATGAAGACACACCTTTTGGACGACACTTGAAGGAAGTCACTAAGTACCTGAACATTGGAATACCAAGCTTTACTCGAACCTACACCGCCATTTCACCAGAAGAGGAGCAATGGATGATTCGAGTTCAAGTTCCAGGAAGGACGTTCCCGCCAGTCACCAAACCCATAGAGTTTTCCTTTGATGCACCCACCTGGAATCTAGGCAAGAGTATGGCATCCCACATCGCTATAGGACGCATCAGCGAAGTTTACCACAAGGAGCTGAAGGACACTATCTACCAGATATGTGGACGCCGAGATGAGCAAAGGGAGATGATCAACACTAGGAAGGACAGGTCCATTGCAGCATTCATCCAGGAATTAAACCACCACATTCGTCGCCAGGAGAACCAGATGTGCGCAAGCATGATAGATTTGAAGAAGCTGATGATCAGGATCACGGAGCTAGAAGAGGAGCTTAAGGCTACACGCGATGGATATGAGGAGGAAATTATGATACTTGTGGAGAGGAATTACGACATGACCAGGAAGCTAGGAGTTTTTATGGGAGACCCCGCGCCAGGAGGAGAAGACGATAAACCCAAGGAGATTCGTTTCGAAGACTACATCATCATAGACGACACCGACTCCGACTCGGATAGTAGTGATGATGACTATGAAGGCAAAGCTGGAGCAGATATCATGGAGTCTTTCACTGATCAAAATTTCTAGTAGACCACCATACTATTAGTAGTACCCCCCATGTAAATATTAGTAGTCCAAGCACTGTATCAATAGTTAGACCGATTGTATGCCCTTGCTTGATTGATTGAGTGATATGATATGATTATGTTTGTCTCATGTGCATACGGGTAGTGTTTTTTCATTAGACCTCATTCTATACTAATCTCTTCCCTCTAAACCCATCAGATGCCTCCGAGACGTGACCTCGGTTTTGCTTTCCCACCGGAGCTCACTCAATTGATCCAGCAGCAGAATGCCTTGATGCAGTTGTTAGTTCAAAACCAAGGCAACAACAACAACCCACAGCCACCACCAGTTGACAACTTAGCCCGTTTTCTGAGGCTACAGCCGCCGGTGTTTTCCAGTAGCATCGAGCCTATAGTTACTGATGATTGGCTGCACAGGATTGGAAGGGAGTTGACCACCGCAGGTTGCACAGATGCTGAGAAGGTGTGTTTTGCCGCACACCAATTGGATGGACCAGCAGCCGCATGGTGGGAGAATTACACATCCACTTTTCCTATAGCCAATGTCACCTGGGAGCTGTTTCAGCAAGCATTCCACACAGCCCACGTATCCACTGGAGCTATGAGCATGAAGAAGCGTGAGTTTCGCAACTTACGCCAAGGGAACCGTACTGTAGGCCAGTACGTGGAGGAGTTTAGTAAGTTATCCCACTATGCTCCAGATGATGTAGACACAGATGTTGCGAAGCAGGAGAAGTTTATGGAAGGGTTGAATGATGAGATGTGTATGCAGTTAATGGTGGCAACATTTAACAACTACCAGGAGTTGGTAGATAAAGCTCTCATGATCAAAGGGAAGCAGCAACAGATAGAGAGCCGCAAGAGGAAATATGGACAAGGGAAGTACAATTCAGGAGCTCAGCAGAAGCCTCGCTTTACCCCGAAGTCGGGAGGGCTTACCCATAACCATGGAGGCCACACTCACAATGGAGGAAGTACCCATAATCATACTGGCCCAAGGAATGGGAATGGGAATGGTGCAAGCAGCAATCAGAACCGTTCCAATCCAGCCACACCCGCAAAGAGGGTCTTAAGCCACATTAGTTGTTTCAAGTGTGGGAAGACTTGACACTATGCCACGGAGTGCCCTGAAGCGAAGAACAGAAATGGTAATGGGAGCTCTGGGAAGAAGCCCAATCCATTTAACAAAGGACAAGTGAACCACGTGAACGTGGAAGAGGTTGAAGAGCAACCAGATGCAGTTATCAGTAAGTTTTTAGTTAATTCATTTACTGCAATCGTTCTTTTTGATACTGGTGCATCGCATTCATACATATCAAGGGGATTTGTGGATAAGTATAAGTTGTCCACTAGAGTTCTTAAGACACCTATGCTAGTAACCTCACCCGAAGCCGAGTATATGGCAAGCAGTGGATGTTTTCAGATGCCATTAACCATAGGTAGTCATGTTTTCCCCTCTGACTTGATAATTCTAGAGTCTCAAGTATTAGATGTGATACTGGGAATGGCTTGGTTGTCGATGTATGGAGGAAACATCGATTGTGACAGTAAGTCAATTCTGCTTACTACCCCGGAGGGAAAAAGGATCAAGTATGTATCCAGGCATGCGCCAAGGAGAACCAAGTACATTATCTCACGGGAGTTGTTCAGGAGGAAGTACCTGTTGTGAAGGATTACCTAGATGTATTTCCAGAGGAGTTACCAGGCATGCCGCCAGATCGAGACATCGATTTTTTGATAGAGTTGTTGCCAGGCACCGGGCCTATATCAAAGAGACCATACCAGATGCCCGCGAATGATCTGGAGGAGATCAAGAGATAGATTAAGGAGTTATTGGAGAAAGGTTACATCCGACGGAGTTCATCACCATGGGGAGCCCCAATGCTATTGGTTGAGAAGAAGGATAAATCTCTAAGAATGGTTGTTGATTATCGGGCGTTGAATGAAGTGACAATCAAGAACAAGTACCCATTGCCGATGATCAATGATCTGTTTGACCAGCTGCAAGGAGCTAAAGTATTTTTGAAGATCGACCTGCGATCAGGTTACCACCAGCTGAAGATTCGAGAAAAGGATATACCTAGACAACTTTTACCAGAAGGAATAGGCTTTATGAGTATACGGTTATGTCATTTGGATTGACTAACGCCCCTGCCTATTTCATGAGTATGATGAATAAGGTGTTCATGGAGTTCTTGGATAAGTTTTTCATGGTCTTCATTTATGATATTTTAGTATACTCAAAGAATGAAGAGGAACACAAGGAACATTTGCGCTTAGTTCTCGAGAAACTCAGGGAGCATCAGTTGTATGCCAAGTTCAGAAAATGTGAGTTTTGGTTGAAGGAAGTTGGATTTCTTGGACATGTTATATCAGTAGAAGGTATAGCAGTAGACCCCACCAAAGTTAAGTCAGTCATTGAGTGGTTCGCACCCACCTCAGTTGGAGAGATCCGCAGTTTTCTTGGACTCGCGGGATACTATCAGAGATTCATTGAAAATTTCTCTAAGATTGCAAAGACTATGACGACATTGTTGAAGAAGGACACCTAGTTCCATTGGACTGAGGAATGTGAAGCAAGTTTCCAGGAGTTGAAGAAACGTTTGACTACAGCCCCAGTGTTGATCCTGCCGGATATACACAAGGATTTCCAAGTGTATTGTGACGCCTCTCGCTTAGGACTTGGAGGAGTACTTATGCAAGACGGAAGAGTTGTTTCATATGCCTCATGACAACTTCGACCGCATGAGTTGAATTATGCCACACATGACTTGGAGTTGGCAGCCGTAATACATGCACACAAGACCTGGAGACATTTTCTTATTGGGAACCATTGTGATGTGTACACGAATCATAAGAGTTTGAAGTACATTTTTACACAGAAGGAGTTGAACCTCGGGCAAAGGAGATGGTTGGAGCTTATAAAGGATTATGATATGAAGTTGCACTATCATCTGGGAAAGGCCAATGTCGTAGAAGACGCTTTGAGACGAAAGGGTTATGCCAATACCTTAGTAACAGGAGGATTGCCAAAGGAGTTAGCAGAAGATTTCAGGGAGCTACATTTAGAGATTGTTCCCAAAGGTTTTGTTACAACCATGGAAGTTCATTCGACCTTGTTGGGAAAGATTCGAGAAGCCCAAAAGGATGACAAAGAAATTATCGAGATAAAGGAGAAGATGCGTGAAGGCAAAACCAAAGGTTTTCAGGAGGATGAGCACGACACCTTGTGGTTCGAGGACCAGATATATGTGCCCAATAATGCAGAGATCAGGATGTTGATATTACAGGAAGCTCACGACTCACCATACTCGATACACCCCAGAAACAGCAAGATGTATTTGGATTTGAAGGAGCGTTTCTGGTGGACTGGAATGAAGAAGGATATTGCCGAGTATGTAGTCGTATGTGATGTATGTCAGAGAGTGAAGGCAGAACATCAAAAGCCAGCAGGATTACTACAGCCTATGCTGATACCCGAATGGAAGTGGGATAAACTTGGCATGGATTTTATCACCGGATCACCCAGGACCCGATCGGGATATGATTCTATCTGGGTAGTAGTGGACCGTTTGACCAAAGTAGCTCACTTTATCCCAGTGAAAACCACATATACAAGTGCAAATTTGGCCAAGATATATATGACCTGGATCGTATGTCTGCATGGAGTTCCGAGGACCATCATATCAGACAGAGGAACACAGTTTACTTCAAAGTTTTGGCGTCAACTGCACCAGACTTTGGGAACCAGGCTGGAGTTCAGTACAGCTTTTCACCCGCAGACAGATGGAGAGACTGAGAGAGTCAATCAGATTCTGGAGGACATGCTGAGAGCTTGTGCACTAGACTACGGGTCTAGTTGGGATGATAATTTACCCTAGGCGGAGTTCTCTTACAACAACAGCTACCAGGCTAGTTTGAAGATGGCACCGTTTGAAACCTTGTACGGAAGGAGATGCCAAACACCGTTGATGTGGGATGAAGTTGGAGACCGCTAGTTGTTTGGTCCAGATTTGATTAAGGAGTCCGAGGAGAACGTTAAGTTGATTCGAGATAGACTGAAAGTAGCTCAGTCCAGACAAAAGAGTTATGCAGACTCGAAACGCAAGGAGGTAGTCTATGAAATCGGAGACAGAGCATATCTGCGAGTGTCACCTCTGCGAGGAGTTAAGCGTTTTGGAGTTAAGGGAAAGTTAGCCCCGAGATTTGTAGGACTGTACCGTCTTCTGGATCGCATGGGAGAGGTTGCCTACAATTTGGAATTACCTGCAGGACTGTCAGGAGTTCATGATGTGTTTCACGTTTCCCAGTTAAAGAAGTGCCATGCCGAGATGGCCGAGATTCCTCTGAGAGATACAGTGCCCCTGGAAGCAATTCAGTTGGACAGTGATTTGACATATGAGGAGAAACCAGTCAAGATTCTCGAGTTTGCCAGTCGAGTTACCCATAGCAAGGTTATCCTGTTTTGCAAAGTTCGGTGGAGCCACCATACGGAGGACGAAGCCACCTGGGAAAGAGAGGATGATCTACACAAGGACCACCCACATCTATTTTCTAGCCAATATGAATCTCGAGGGCAAGATTCATCTTAAGGGGGCTAGGTTTGTAACATCCCAAATTTTCAATTTGGAATGTTATACATAGGTCATTCATGCATATCATATTTTATTGCATTTCGTTCTTGTGATCCTCGAAATCCTAAGCAACTCAAGGACCCTCAGAGAGAGTTGGGGATTCTCCCTCGTTCTCATATTTGAGTTTTATCAAATATTGAAACAAGGATCACTTTGGTTTTAATTATTATTTTCTCCCAAAAAATATTTCATATTAAAATTATATGAGAGGAGATAATATGACTTCTCCAAAATAAATTAAATATTGGAGGAAAAATATTAAAATCAATTTGTATTTTTATTTGGGGTTTTTTCGCTATTTTATTTGAATTAGGAACAATATGCGTTTTTCAAAATTGCATTAGAGGCCCAAATAAATGCTCAGTATGTCCGGTGTATTTTTAGAGGACGGGGAAAATTTATTTCAGGACTTTTGGAGTCTGTTTAGTATTTCTTTTCTTCGTTTTTCTGCGCATCGGAATTATTTAAAAAAAAGTCAAGCGACCTAGCCGGGCCATGCCCGACTAGGACTTCGCCCGGCCAGCCTTTTTAAGAGGAGGCCCAAGCCGCCCCCAAACCCTAGCCCCGCCCCGCCCGATCCGTCGTCACCGCCAGCGCCGCCGACGCCGAGTTCGCCGACGCCGGAATTCGCCGCCCCGACGACGCGTCACCGCCCCGTTGCCTCGCCTCGCCGCCACCCCGCCGCCCGCCGCTGGAGTTCGCCGCCGCTGCCGCCGTCCCGGTCCGCAAGGTAGCCATCGGTTTTATTCTAAAAATCGTTCTGTTTTTATACAAAAAACCAAGAAGCGTTTTTTAAGATCATTTTTTTATTTTTTCCTGGTTTAGTTATTTAGCAAACACCCGTTCGTACGTTCGTTTTAATGAACAATTTTCACCCGTTAACCGCAGACAGTGAACGTTTGTTCGTTAGCCTGTTCGTCACTTTTCTTTTTCTAGGGTTTTCCGCGATTATTTTCGATCGTGATTTCTGCCATGTTTTTCGTTTTAGTTTATCTTTTTGCTCGTTTATCGGAATCAGGCGATTCAAGCGCCTAGATCTTCGGCTCAAAGCCCTCTTTCTGTTTAACCAACTTGAACAAGATTTTGGTATTGTAAAATTTGACTTTAGTCCAGATTAGTAATCGAATCTTGTTTCTTTTGCAGTTTGAGTTTTGTTGCTCCGTTTGATTTGATTCTTTTTGCAAACCATAGTTCTTAAGTTGAACTTTCCGGTTTAATCTTCTTATTTGAGTTTTACCCGTGCACCCTTGCTTGATTTCTTATGTATGCTATTGTTTGTTTGCGATAGAACACCCGGAGTGCGAAGCATGCTACTATGAGTCTTTAGGATTTGCATATCATCAGCAAGGCAAGTAACACTATGATCATACCCTTTATCACCCAGTTTTTATGCATTATTTTCACCCTTCACACATTGCATGAATAGTATCTCTTAACATGTGGGTCTGGGAAGTAGATAATGAGGTAGAACCTATTACCTGTTTTATTATCAAACCCTTGGGAGTTACTTCTACGTTATGCTTATATTGCCATGCTATGCTCGTAAACGTGGTTTGGTTTTGAGTGCATCCATAATAGATGTGAGTTGTTAATTAATGGTTCAACTTAAGGTGGCAACTTTAATACACATCTGGGTGGATTGCTTGTGGGCACCTGGAGAATCCAGTGTTGTCCTAGGATATCCCGGAGTACCCGTGTGATCATCCTACGGTCCGCCACCCAGGCTCAAAGGGATCATAAGACTATTCATGCTAGAAACTTCCGTGTGCAGCCACAAGCCATTATGGTCTCTGGCATAGTTGAGTAAGTTGCGTGAGTTCTTGAAGAGGTGGACTAGCAGATGTAGGGGATTGTAGGTGTACCGGTCCACCCGGAGTAGAGAGCAAATGCTTCTGAAAGATTGGGTCTCGGTCATCCATTTCTCAAACACCCTGTAGTGCGAGAAATCCAACGGAGGAGATCGAGTCTTGTGGGGAAAAGTGTGCAAAACTCTGCAGAGTGTATAAAGTAATCATGGTTAGCCGTGTCCCCGGTTATGGACATCTTGAGTATCTGGCTCTTGGATTATCATATGGATCTCATCACTCTAAATTAATTTGTTGGGTTGATAATTACCTTAATTGGGATTGAGTTGGAGGAACCTTCTCAATATTGTTCAACTACCATGATAGTTAAATAAAATATATTCCTTTGTTGTAGGAAAAAATTGGCTTTTCGCAAAACATATTAACCATACAGCCTCCACCAGCCATATATGCATATAGTGATAGCTTTTATCTGTTCATTACTCTCATGTGTTACTTTGCCAGAATATTCCATCTGCTGACCTGTTTTCGGGCTGCAACGTATCATGTTGCCGACTTTTCAGACAAGGAGTAAGGTGCGATAGGTCGTTTGTCATGCACTCAGCTATGCCGTTGGAGTTGATGTAATAAGTGTGTGATTGCCACTTTGTTATAAATCCTTCGAGTACTGTGTGTCAGTGATACGTCTCCAATGTATCTATAATTTTTGATTGCTCCATGCTATATTATCTACTGTTTTGGACATTATTGGGCTTTATTATCCACTTTTATATTATTTTTTGGACTAACCTATTAACCGGAGGCCCAGCCCAGAATTGTTGTTTTTTTCGAAGAAAAGGAATATCAAACGGAGTCCTAACGGAATGAAACCTTCGGGAACGTGATTTTCGGACCGAACATGATCCAGGAGACTTGGACCCTACGTCAAGAAATAAAGGAGGATGCCACAAGGTAGGGGGCCCGCCTACCCCCCAGGCGCGCCCTCCACCCTCGTGGGCCCCCTGTTGCTCCACCGACGCACTCCTTCCTCCTATATATACCTACGTACCCCCAAACGATCAGATATAGAGCCAAAACCCTAATTCCACCGCCGCAACTTTCTGTATCCACGAGATCCCATCTTGGGGCCTATTCCGGAGCTCCGCCGGAGGGGGCATCCATCACGGAGGGCTTCTACATCAACACCATAGCCTCTCCGATGAAGTGTGAGTAGTTTACCTCAGACCTTGGGGTCCATAGTTATTAGCTAGATGGCTTCTTCTCTCTTTTTGGATCTCAATACAATGTTCTCCCCCTCTCTTGTGGAGATCTATTTGATGTAATCTTCTTTTTGCGGTGTGTTTGTTGAGACCGATGAATTGTGGGTTTATGATCAAGATTATCTATGAACAATATTTGAATCTTCTCTGAATTCTTTTATGTATGATTTGTTATCTTTGCAAGTCTCTTCGAATTATCAGTTTGGTTTGGCCTACTAGATTGATCTTTCTTGCAACGGGAGAAGTGCTTAGGTTTGGGTTCAATCTTGTGGCGTCCTTTCCCAGTGATAGTAGTGGTAGCAAGGCATGTATTGTATTGTTGCCATCGAGGATAACAAGATGGGGTTTTTATCATATTGCATGAATTTATCCCTCTACATCATGTCATCTTGCTTAAGGCGTTACTCTGTTTTTATGAACTTAATACTCTAGATGCGTGCTGGATAGCGGTCGATGAGTGGAATAAAAGTAGTAGATGCAGGTAGGAGTCGGTCTACTTGTCTCGGACATGATGCCTATATACATGATCACACCTAGATATTCTCATAACTATGCTCAATTCTGTCAATTGCTCAACAGTAATTCGTTCACCCACAGTAAAATACTTATGCTCTTGAGAGAAGCCACTAGTGAAACCTATGGCCCTCGGGTCTATCTTCATCATATTAATCTTACAATACTTAGTTATTTCCTTTGCTTTTATTTTACTTTGCATCTTTATCACAAAATACCAATCATATCTATCAGATCTTACCACTAGTAGAAAAAGGACCTAATGTGAGACACATTAGTGCCGGTTTGATTTTAGCCCGGTACTAATGGTACCATTAGTGTCGGTTCGAACGGCTATGCATTAATGCCGGTTCGTGTTGAAACTTTAGGACCGGTTCGTGCCACGAACCGGTACTAAAGGGGTGATGGCAGGCTGGCGCTAGGCCGGGGCCCCAGGATCACCTTTAGTACCGGTTCGTGTCACAAACTGGTACTAAAGGGCTAACCTTTAGTACCGGTTTGTGCCACGAACCGGTACTATAGGGGTCTGACCTATAGTACCGGTTTGTGACACAAACCGGCACTATAGGGAAAATTTCAAACTCTACCCCCCCCCCCCGTGTGTCGCCATTTCAGTTCTGAAAAAATCAAAAGAAAATGATAAAAACTTCAAAAAATTAAATCCTTCGAGAGGTAGCTATATTACTACATCTACTAGTTAGGAAAATTTGAAAACTTAAATTTGGACATGTTTTGCAAAAAGTGTAGGCAAAATGTAAAGCGGCTATAACTTTTGCATATGATGTCGGAAAAAACGTAAAATATATCAAAAAATTCAGCATGAAAATACGTTTGATTTCGTTCCTGGTGATTCATCTCAGTAGTTCAGTATTAGCGCTAACCTGGATCCAAAATAGGAAAGCGCGCTCATCGAGTTCATCCATGAGAACTGGGACATCTTTGCATGGAAGCCTTCTGACATGCCAGGTGTACCGAGGGAACTCGCTGAGCACACCCTTAACATAGATCCTAAGTTCAAACCGGTCAGGCAGTTTCTCTGCCGCTTCAATGAAGAGAGGCGTAAGGCTATTGGGGAGGAGGTAGCCCGGCTATTGGCAGCAGGGTTTATCGTGGAGGTTTTTCACCCGAGTGGCTAGCTAATCCGGTGCTGGTTCTTAAGAAGAACGACACTTGGCGTATGTGTGTGGATTACACAGACTTGAACAAGGCCTGTCCAACTGATCCCTTTACTCTCCCGCGTATTGATCAGATTATTGATGCTACGGCGGGTTGTGACCGTTTGTGTTTTATGGATACGTATTCTGGTTATCATCAGATCAAAATGGCAGTTAAGGACCAGGAGAAGACAACTTTCATAACTCCCTTTGGAGCCTTCTGCTATGTGTCCATGCCTTTTGGGCTCAAGAGTGCAGATGCGACTCATCAGCGTTGTGTTGAGAATTGTCTTCATAAACAGATTGGGCGCAATGTTCAAGCTTATGTGGATGATATTATGGTGAAATCTAGGAAGGAGGAAACCTTGATAGATGACGTGAGGGAGACCTTTGGTAACCTCCGGGTCTACAATACGATGCTTAATCCGGCTAAAGCGGTCTGACCTATAGTACCGGATTGTGACACAAACCGGCACTATAGGGCAATTTTCAAACTCTACCCCCCCCCCCCCAGTGTGTCGCCATTTCAGTTCTGAAAAAATCAAAAGAAAATGATAAAAACTTCAAAAAATAAAATCCTTCGAGAGGTAGTTATATTACTACATCTACTAGTTAGGAAAATTTGAAAACTTAAATTTGGACATGTTTTGCAAAAAGTGTAGGGAAAATGTAAAACGGCTATAACTTTTGCATACGATGTCGGAAAAAAACGTATAATATATCAAAAAATTCAGCATGAAAATACGGTTGATTTTGCTCCCGGTGATTCATCTCAGCAGTTCAGTATTAGCGCTAACCTGGATCCAAAATAGGAAAGCGCGCTCATCGAGTTCATCCGTGAGAATAGGGACATCTTTGCATGGAAGCCTTTTGACATGCCAGGTGTACCGAGGGAACTCGCTGAGCACACCCTTAACATAGATCCTAAGTTCAAACCGGTCAGGCAGTTTCTCCACTGCTTCAACGAAGAGAGGCGTAAGGCTATTGGTGAGGAGGTAGCCCGGCTTTTGGCAGCAGGGTTTATCATGGAGGTTTTTCACCCGAGTGGCTAGCTAATCCGGTGTTGGTTCTTAAGAAGAACATCACTTGGCGTATGTGTGTGGATTACACAGACTTGAACAAGGCCTGTCCAGCTGATCCCTTTGCTCTCCCGTGTATTGATCAGATTATTGATGCTACAGCGGATTGTGACCGTTTGTGTTTTATGGATGCGTATTCTGGTTATCATCAGATCAAAATGGCAGTTAAGGACCAGGAGAAGACAACTTTCATAACTCCCTTTGGAGCCTTCTGCTATATGTCCATGCCTTTTGGGCTCAAGAGTGCACATGCGACTCATCAGCGTTGTGTTCAAAATTGTCTTCATAAACAGATTGGGCGCAATGTTCAAGATTATGTGGATGATATTGTGGTGAAATCTAGGAAGGAGGAAACCTTGATAGATGACCTGAGGGAGACCTTTGGTAACCTCCGGGTCTATAAGATGATGCTTAATCCGGCTAAAGAGTCTGACCTATAGTACCGGCTTGTGACACAAACCGGCACTATAGGGCAATTTTCAAACTCTACCCCCCCCCCCCCCCCGTGTGTCGCCATTTCAGTTCTGAAAAAATCAAAAGAAAATCATAAAAACTTCAAAAAATAAAATCCTTCAAGAGTAGTTATATTACTACATCTACTAGTTAGGAAAATTTGAAAACTTAAATTTGGACATGTTTTGCAAAAAGTGTAGGGAAAATGTAAAACGGCTATAACTTTTCCATACAATGTCGGAAAAAAACGTATAATATATCAAAGAATTCAGCACGAAAATACGGTTGATTTTTTTCCTGGTGATTCATCTCAGCAGTTTAGTATTAGCACTAACCTAGATCCAAAATAGGAAAGCGCGCTCATCGAGTTCATCCGTGAGAACCGGAAATCTTTGCATGGAAGCCTTCTGACATGCCAGGTTTACCGAGGGAACTCGCTGAGCACACCCTTAACATAGATCTTAAGTTCAAACCGGTCAGGCAGTTTCTCCGCCGCTTCAACGAAGAGAGGCGTAAGGCTATTGGTGAGGAGGTAGCCCGGCTTTTGGCAGCAGGGTTTATCGTGGAGGTTTTTCACCCGAGTTGCTAGCTAATCCGGTGCTGGTTCTTAAGAAGAGCGGCACTTGGCGTATGTGTGTGGATTACACAGACTTGAACAAGGCCTGTCCAATTGATCCCTTTACTCTCCCGCGTATTGATCAGATTATTGATGCTACGGCGGGTTGTGACCAGTTGTGTTTTATGGATGCGTATTCTGGTTATCATCAGATCAAAATGGCAGTTAAGGACCAGGAGAAGACAACTTTCATAACTCCCTTTGGATCCTTCTGCTATGTGTCCATGCCTTTTGGGCTCAAGAGTGCACATGCGACTCATCAGCGCTATGTTCAGAATTGTCTTCATAAACAGATTGGGCGCAATGTTCAACCTTATGTGGATGATATTGTGGTGAAATCTAGGAAGGAGGAAACCTTGATAGATGACCTGAGGGAGACCTTTGGTAACCTCTGGGTCTATAAGATGATGCTTAATCCGGCTAAAGGGGTCTGAGCTATAGTACCGTTTTGTGACACAAACCGGCACTATAGGGCAATTTTCAAACTCTACCCCCCCCCCCCCCCAGTGTGTCGCCATTTCAGTTCTGAAAAAATCAAAAGAAAATGATAAAAACTTCAAAAAATAAAATCCTTCGAGAGGTAGTTATATTACTACATCTACTAGTTATTAAAATTTGAAAACTTAAATTTGGACATGTTTTGCAAAAAGTGTATGGAAAATGTAATACAGCTATAACTTTTGCATACGATGTCGGAAAAAAAACGTATAATATATCAAAAAATTCTGCACGAAAATACAGTTGATTTTGTTCCTGGTGATTCATCTCAGCAGTTCAGTATTAGCGCTAACCTGGATCCAAAATAGGAAAGCGCGCTCATCGAGTTCATCCGTGAGAACCGGGACATCTTTGCATGGAAGCCTTCTGACATGCCAGGTGTACCGAGGGAACTCGCTGAGCACACCCTTAACATAGATCCAAAGTTCAAACCGGTCAGGCAGTTTCTCCGCCGCTTAAACGAAGAGAGGCGTAAGGTTATTTGTGAGGAGGTAGCCCGGCTTTTGGTAGCAGGGTTTATCGTGGAGGTTTTTCACCCGAGTGGCTAGCTAATCCGATGCTGGTTCTTAAGAAGAACGGCACTTGGCGTATGTGTGTGGATTACACAGACTTGAACAAGGACTATGCAGCTGATCCCTTTGCTCTCCCGCGTATTGATCAGATTATTGATGCTACGGCGGGTTGTGACCATTTGTGTTTTATGGATGCGTATTCTAGTTATCATCTGATCAAAATGGTAGTTAAGGACCAGGAGAAGACAACTTTCATAACTCCCTTTGGAGCCTTCTACTATGTGTCCATGCCTTTTGGGCTCAAGAGTGCACATGCGACTGATCAGCGCTGTGTTCAGAATTGTCTTCATGAACAGATTGGGCGCAATGTTCAAGCTTATGTGGATGATATTGTGGTGAAATCTAGGAAGGAGGAAACATTGATAGATGACCTGAGGGAGACCATTGGTAACCTCCGGGTCTATAAGATGATGCTTAATCTGGCTAAAGGGGTCTGACCTATAATACCGGTTTGTGACACAAACCGACACTATAGGGCAATTTTCAAACTCTACCCCCATGTGTGTCGCCATTTTAGTTCTGAAAAAATCAAAAGAAAATGATAAAAACTTCAAAAAATAAAATCCTTCGAGAGGTAGTTATATTACTACATCTACTAGTTAGGAAATTTGAAAACTTAAATTCGGACATGTTTTGCAAAAAGTATAGGGAAAATGTAAAACGGCTAAAACTTTCGCATACGATGTCGGAAAAAAACCATATAATATATCAAAAAATTCAGCACGAAAATACGGTTGATTTTGTTCCTGGTGATTCATCTTAGCAGTTCAGTATTAGCGCTAACCTGGATTCAGAATAGAAAAGCACGCTCATCAAGTTCATCTGTGAGAACCGGGACATCTTTGCATGGAAGCCTTCTGACATACCAGGTGTACCGAGGGAACTCGCTGAGCACACCCTTAACATAGATCCTAAGTTCAAACTGGTCAGGCAGTTTCCCCACCGCTTCAACGAAGAGAGGCGTAAGGCTATTGGTGAGGAGGTAGCCTGGCTTTTGGCAGCAGGGTTTATCGTGGAGGTTTTTCACCCGAGTGGCCAGCTAATCCGGTGCTGGTTCTTAAGAAGAACGGCACTTGGCGTATGTGTGTGGATTACAAAAACTTGAACAAGGCCTGTCCAGCTGATCCCTTTCCTCTCCCACGTATTGATTAGATTATTGATGCTACGGCGGGTTGTGACCGTTTGTGTTTTATGGATGCGTATTCTGGTTATCATCAGATCAAAATGGCAGTTAGGGACCAGGAGAAGACATCTTTCATAACTCCCTTTGGAGCCTTCTGCTATGTGTCCATGCCTTTTGGGCTCAAGAGTGCACATGCGACTCATCGGCGCTGTGTTCAGAATTGTCTTCATAAACAGATTGGGCGCAATGTTCAAACTTATGTGGATGATATTGTGGTGAAATCTAGGAAGGAGGAAACCTTGATAGATGACCTGAGGGAGACCTTTGGTAACCTCTGGGTCTATAAGATGATGCTTAATCCGGCTAAAGGGGTTTGACCTATAGTACCAGTTTGTGACACAAACCGGCACTATAGGGAAATTTTCAAACTCTACCCCCCCCCCCCTTGTGTCTCCATTTGAGTTCTGAAAAAATCAAAAGAAAATGATAAAAATAAAATCCTTCAAGAGGTAGTTATATTACAACATTTACTAGTTAGGAAAATTTGAAAACTTAAATTTGGACATGTTTTGCAAAAAGTGTAGGGAAAATGTAAAACGACTATAACTTTTGCATACGATGTCCGAAAAAAACATATAATATATCAAAAAATTCAGCATGAAAATACGGTTGATTTTGTTCCTGGTGATTCATCTCAGCAGTTCAGTATTAGCTAACCTGGATCCAAAATAGGAAAGCGCGCTCATCGAGTTCATCCGTGAGAACCGGGACATCTTTGCATGGAAGCCTTCTGACAAGCCAGGTGTACCGAGGGAACTCGCTGAGCACACCCTTAACATAGATCCTAAGTTCAAACCGGTCAGGCAGTTTCTCCGCCGCTTCAACGAAGAGAGGCATAAGGCTATTGGTGAGGAGGTAGCCCAACTTTTGGCAGCAGGGTTTATCGTGGAGGTTTTTCACCCGAGTGGCTAGCTAATCCGATGCTGGTTCTTAAGTAGAACGGCACTTGGCATATGTGTGTGGATAACACAGGCTTGAACAAGGCATGTCCAGCTGATCCCTTTGCTCTCCCGCGTATTGATCACATTATTGATGCTACGGCGGGTTGTGACCGTTTGTATTTTATGGATGCGTATTCTGGTTATCATCAGATCAAAATGGCAGTTAAGGACCAGGAGAAGACAAATTTCATAACTCCCTTTGGAGCCTTCTGCTATGTGTCCATGCCTTTTGGGCTCAAGAGTGCACATGCGACTCATCAGCGCTGTGTTCAGAATTGTCTTCATAAACAGATTGGGCGCAATGTTCAAGCTTATGTGGATGATATTGTGGTGAAATCTAGGAAGGAGGAAACCTTGATAGATGACCTAAGGGAGACCTTTGGTAACCTCCGGGTCTATAAGATGATCCTTAATTCGGCTAAAGGGGTCTGACCTATAGTACTGGTTTGTGACACAAACCGGCACTATAGGGCAATTTTCAAACTCTACCCCCCGCCCCCGTGTGTCGCCATTTCAGTTCTAAAAAAATCAAAAGAAAATGATAAAAACTTCAAAAAATTAAATCCTTCGAGAGGTAGTTATATTACTACATCTACTAGTTAGGAAAATTTGAAAACTTAAATTTGGACATGTTTTGCAAAAAGTGTAGGGAAAATGTAAAACGACTATAAGTTTTGCATACGATGTCGGAAAAAAACATATTATATATCAAAAAATTCAGCACGAAAATACGGTTGATTTTGTTCCTGGTGATTCATCTCAGCAGTTCAGTATTAGCGCTAACCTGGATCCAAAATAGGAAAGCGCGCTCATCGAGTTCATCCGTGAGAACCGGGACATCTTTGCATGGAAGCCTTCTGACATGCCAGGTGTACCGAGGGAACTCGCTGAGCACACCCTTAACATAGATCCTGAGTTCAAACTGGTCAGGCAGTTTCTCTGCCGCTTCAACGAAGAGAGGCGTAAGGCTATTGGTGAGGAGGTAGCCCGGCTTTTGGCAGCAGGGTTTATCGTGCAGGTTTTTCACCCGAGTGGCTAGCTAATCCGGTGCTGGTTCTTAAGAAGAACGGCACTTGGCGTATGTGTCTGGATTACACAGACTTGAACAATGCCTGTCCAGCTGATCCCTTTGCTCTCCCGCGTATTGATCAGATTATTGATGCTACGGCGGGTTGTTACCGTTTGTGTTTCATGGATGCGTATTCTGGTTACCATCAGATCAAAATGGCAGTTAAGGACCAGGAGAAGACGACTTTCATAACTCCCTTTGGAGCCTTCTGCTATGTGTCCATGCCTTTTGGGCTCAAGAGTGCATATGCGACTCATCAGCGCTGTGTTCAGAATTGTCTTCATAAACAGATTGGGCGCAATGTTCAAGCTTATGTGGATGATATTGTGGTGAAATCTAGGAAGGAGGAAACCTTGAGAGATGACCTGAGGGAGACCTTTGGTAACCTCCGGGTCTATAAGATGATGCTTAATCCGGCTAAAGGGGTTTGACCTATAGTACCGGTTTGTGACACAAACCGGCACTATAGGGCAATTTTCAAACTCTACCGCCCCCCCCCCCCCCCCCGTGTGTCTCCATTTCAGTTCTGAAAAAATCAAAAGAAAATGATAAAAATAAAATCCTTCAAGAGGTAGTTATACTACTACATTTACTAGTTAGGGAAATTTGAAAACTTAAATTTGGACATGTTTTGCAAAAAGTGTAGGGAAAATGTAAAACGACTATAAGTTTTGCATACGATGTCGGAAAAAAACATATTATATATCAAAAAATTCAGCACGAAAATACGGTTGATTTTGTTCCTGGTGATTCATCTCAGCAGTTCAGTATTAGCGCTAACCTGGATCCAAAATAGGAAAGCGCGCTCATCGAGTTCATCCGTGTGAACCGGGACATCTTTGCATGGAAGCCTTCTGACATGCCAGGTGTACCGAGGGAACTCGCTAAGCACACCCTTAACATAGATCCTAAGTTCAAACCGGTCAGGCAGTATCTCCGCCGCTTCAACGAAGAGAGGCGTAAGGCTATTGGTGAGGAGGTAGCCCGACTTTTGGCAGCAGGGTTTATCGTGGAGGATTTTCACCCGAGTGGCTAGCTAACCCGATGCTGGTTCTTAAGTAGAACGACACTTGGCATATGTGTGTGCATTACACAGACTTGAACAAGGCATGTCCAGCTGATCCCTTTGCTCTCCCGCGTATTGATCACATTATTGATGCTACGGCGGGTTGTGACCGTTTGTGTTTTATGGATGCGTATTCTGGTTATCATCAGATCAAAATGGCAGTTAAGGACCAGGAGAAGACAAATTTCCTAACTCCCTTTGGAGCCTTCTGCTCTGTGTCCATGCCGTTTGGGCTCAAGAGTGCACATGCGACTCATCAGCGCTGTGTTCAGAATTGTCTTCATAAACAGATTGGGCGCAATGTTCGAGCTTATGTGGATGATATTGTGGTGAAATCTAGGAAGGAGGAATCCTTGATAGATGACCTAAGGGAGACCTTTGGTAACCAACGGGTCTATAAGATGATGCTTAATCCGGCTAAAGGGGTCTGACCTATAGTACTGGTTTGTGACACAAACCGGCACTATAGGGCAATTTTCAAACTCTACCCCCCGCCCCCGTGTGTCGCCATTTCAGTTCTGAAAAAATCAAAAGAAATGATAAAAACTTCAAAAAATAAAATCCTTCGAGAGGTAGTTATATTACTACATCTACTAGTTAGGAAAATTTGAAAACTTAAATTTGGACATGTTTTGCAAAAAGTGTAGGGAAAATGTAAAACGGCTATAACTTTTGCATATGATGTCAGAAAAAAACGTATAATATATCAAAAAATTCAGCACGAAAATACAGTTGATTTCGTTCCTGGTGATTCATCTCAGCAGTTCAGTATTAGCGCTAACCTGGATCCAAAATAGCAAAGCGCGCTCATCGAGTTCATCCGTGAGAACCGGGACATCTTTGCATGGAAGCCTTTTGACATGCCAGGTGTACCGAGGGAACTCGCAGAGCACACCCTTAACATAGATCCTAAGTTCAAACCGGTCAGGCAGTTTCTCCGCCGCTTCAACAAAGAGAGGCCTAAGGCTATTGGTGAGGAGGTAGCCCGGCTTTTGGCAGCAGGGTTTATCGTGGAGGTTTTTCACCCGAGTGGCTAGCTAATCCGGTGCTGGTTCTTAAGAAGAACGGCACTTGGCGTATGTGTGTGCATTACACAGACTTGAACAAGGCCTGTCCAGCTGATCCCTTTGCTCTCCCGCGTATTTATCAGATTATTGATGCTACAGCGGGTTGTGACCGTTTGTGTTTTATGGATGCGTATTCTGGTTACCATCAGATCAAAATGGCAGTTAAGGACCAGGAGAAGACTACTTTCATAACTCCCTTTGGAGCCTTCTGCTGTGTGTCCATGCCTTTTGGGCTCAAGAGTGCACGTGCGACTCATCGGCGCTGTGTTCAGAATTGTCTTCATAAACAGATTGGGGGCAATGTTCAAGCTTATGTGGATGATATTGTGGTGAAATCTAGGAAGGAGGAAACCTTGATAGATGACCTGAGGGAGACCTTTGGTAACCTCCGGGTCTATAAGATGATGCTTAATCCGGCTAAAGGGGTCTGACCTATAGTACCGGTTTGTAACACAAACTGGCACTATAGGGCAATTTTCAAACTCTACCCCCCCCCCCCCCGTGAGTCGCCATTTCAGTTCTGAAAAAATCAAAAGAAAATGATAAAAACTTCAAAAAATAAAATCCTTCGAGAGGTAGTTATATTACTACATTACTACATCTACTAGTTAGGAAAATTTGAAAACTTCAATTTGGACATGTTTTGCAAAAAGTGTAGGGAAAATGTAAAACGGCTATAACTTTTGCATACGATGTCGGAAAAAAACGTATAATATATCAAAAAATTCAGCACAAAATACGGTTGATTTTGCTCCTGGTGATTCATCTCAGCAGTTCAGTATTAGCGCTAACTTGGATCCAAAATAGGAAAGCGCGCTCATCGAGTTCATTCGTGAGAACAGGGACATCTTTGCATGGAAGCCTTTTGACATGCCAGGTGTACCGAGGGAACTCACTGAGCACACCCTTAACATAGATCCTAAGTTCAAACTAGTCAGGCAGTTTCTCCGCCGCTTCAACAAAGAGAGGCGTAAGGCTATTGGTGAGGAGGTAGCCCGGCTTTTGGCAGCAGGGTTTATCGTGGAGGTTTTTCACCCGAGTGGCTAGCTAATCCGGTGCTGGTTCTTAAGAAGAACAGCACTTGGCGTATGTGTGCGGATTACACAGACTTGACCAAGGCATGTCCAGCTGATCCCTTTGCTCTCCCGCGTATTGATCACATTATTGATGCTACGGCGGGTTGTGACCGTTTGTGTTTTATGGATGCGTATTCTGGTTATCATCAGATCAAAATGGCAGTTAAGGACCAGGAGAAGACAACTTTCATAACTCCCTTTGGAGCCTTCTGCTATGTGTCCATGCCTTTTGGGCTCAAGAGTGCACATGTGACTCATCAGCGCTGTGTTCAGAATTGTCTTCATAAACAGATTGGGCGCAATGTTCAAGCTTATGTGGATGATATTGTGGTGAAATCTAGGAAGGAGGAAACCTTGATAGATGACCTGAGGGAGACCTTTGGTAACCTCCGGGTCTATAAGATGATGCTTAATCCGGCTAAAGGGGTCTGCCCTATATACCGGTTTGTGACACAAACCGGCACTATAGGGCAATTTGAAAACTCTACCCCCCCCCCCCCCCCCGTGTGTCGCCATTTCAGTTCCGAAAAAACCAAAATAAAATGATAAAAACTTCAAAAAATAAAATCCTTCGAGAGGTAGTTATATTACTACATCTACTAGTTAGGAAAATATGAAAACTTAAATTTGGACATGTTTTGCAAAAAGTGTACGGAAAATGTCAAGCGGCTATAACTTTTGCATATGATGTCGGAAAAAACGTAAAATATATCAAAAAATTCAGCATGAAAATACGTTTGAATTCGTTCCTGGTGATTCATCTCAGCAGTTCAGTATTAGCGCTAACCTGGATCCAAAATACGAAAGCACGCTCATCGAGTTTATCCGTGAGAACCGGGACATCTTTGCATGGAAGCCTTCTGACATGCCAGGTGTACCAAGGGAACTCGCTGAGCACACACTTAACATAGATCCTAAGTTCAAACCGGTCAGGCAGTTTCTCCGCCGCTTCAACGAAGAGAGGCGTAAGGCTATTGGTGAGGAGGTAGCCCGGCTTTTGGCAGCAGGGTTTATCGTGGAGGTTTTTCACCCGAGTGCCTAGCTAATCCGGTTCTGGTTCTTCAGAAGAACGGCACTTGGCGTACGTGTGTGGATTACACAGACTTGAACAAGGCCTGTCCAGCTGATCCCTTTGCTCTCCCGCGTATTGATCAGATTATTGATGCTACAGCGGGTTGTGACCGTTTGTGTTTTATGGATGCGTATTCTGGTTATCATCAGATCAAAATGGCAGTTAAGGACCAGGAGAAGACTACTTTCATAACTCCCTTTGGAGCCTTCTGCTATGTGTCCATGCCTTTTGGGCTCAAGAGTGCACATGCGACTCATCAGCACTGTGTTCAGAATTGTCTTCATAAACAGATTGGACGCAATGTTCAAGCTTATGTGGATGATATTGTGGTGAAATCTAGGAAGGAGGAAACCTTGATAGATGACCTGAGGGAGACCTTTGGTAACCTCCGGGTCTATAAGATGATGCTTAATCCGGCTAAAGGGGTCTGACCTATAGTACCGGCTTGTGACACAAACCGGCACTATAGGGCAATTTTCAAACTCTACCCCCCCCCCCCCCCCCCCGTGTGTCGCCATTTCAGTTCTGAAAAAATCAAAAGAAAATCATAAAAACTTCAAAAAATAAAATCCTTCAAGAGTAGTTATATTACTACATTACTACATCTACTAGTTAGGAAAATATGAAAACTTAAATTTGGACATGTTTTGCAAAAAGTGTAGGGAAAATGTAAAACGGCTATAACTTTTGCATACGATGTCGGAAAAAAACGTATAATATATCAAAAAATTCAGCATGAAAATACAGTTGATTTTGTTCCTGGTGATTCATCTCAGCAGTTCAGTATTAGCGCTAACCTGGATACAAAATAGGAAGAAGCGCGCTCATCGAGTTCATCCGTGAGAACCGGGACATCTTTGCATGGAAGCCTTTTGACATGCCAGGTGTACCGAGGGAACTCGCAGAGCAAACCCTTAACATAGATCCTAAGTTCAAACCGGTCAGGCAGTTTCTCCGCCGCTTCAACAAAGAGAGGCGTAAGGCTATTGGTGAGGAGGTAGCCCGGCTTTTGGCAGCAGGGTTTATCGTGGAGGTTTTTCACCCGAGTGGCTAGCTAATCCGGTGTTGGTTCTTAAGAAGAACGGCACTTGGCGTATGTGTGTGGATTAGACAGACTTGAACAAGGCCTGTCCAGCTGATCCCTTTGCTCTCCCGCGTATTTATCAGATTATTGATGCTACAGCGGGTTGTGACCGTTTGTGTTTTATGGATGCGTATTCTGGTTATCATCAGATCAAAATGGCAGTTAAGGACCAGGAGAAGACTACTTTCATAACTCCCTTTGGAGCCTTCTCCTATGTGTCCATGCCTTTTGGGCTCAAGAGTGCATATGCGACTCATCAACGCTGTGTTCAGAATTGTCTTCATAAACAGATTGGGCGCAATGTTCAAGCTTATGTGGATGATATTGTGGTGAAATCTAGGAAGGAGGAAACCTTGATAGATGACCTGAGGGAGACCTTTGGTAACCTCCGGGTCTATAAGATGATGCTTAATCCGGCTAAAGGGGTCTGACCTATAGTACCGGTTTGTGACACAAACCGGCACTATAGGGCAATTTTCAAACTCTACCCTCCCCTCCCCCCGTGTGTCGCCATTTCAGTTCTGAAAAAATCAAAAGAAAATGATAAAAACTTCAAAAAATAAAATCCTTCGAGAGGTAGTTATATTACTACATCTACTAGTTAGGAAAATTTGAAAACTTAAAATTGGACATGTTTTGCAAAAAGTGTAGGGAAAATGTAAAACGGCTATAGCTTTTGCATACGATGTCGGAAAAAACGTATAATATATCAAAAAATTCAGCATGAAAATACGGTTGATTTTGTTCCTGGTGATTCATCTCAGCAGTTCAGTTTTAGCGCTAACCTGGATCCAAAATAGGAAAGCGTGCTCATCGAGTTCATCCATGAGAACCGGGACATCTTTGCATGGAAGCCTTCTGACATGCCAGGTGTACCGAGGGAACTCGCTGAGCACACCCTTAACATAGATCCTAAGTTCAAACCAGTGAGCCAGTTTCTCCGCCGCTTCAACGAAGAGAGGCGTAAGGCTATTGGTGAGGAGGTAGCCCGGCTTTTGGCAGCAGGGTTTATCGTGGAGGTTTTTCACCCGAGTGGCTAGCTAATCCGGTGCTGGTTCTTAAGAAGAACGGCACTTGGTGTATGTGTGTGGATTACACAGACTTGAACAAGGCCTGTCCAGCTGATCCCTTTGCTCTCCCGCGTATTGATCAGATTATTGATGCTACGGCGGGTTGTGACCGTTTGTGTTTTATGGATGCGTATTCTGGTTATCATCAGATCAAAATGGCAGTTAAGTACCAGGAGAAGACTACTTTCATAACTCCCTTTGGAGCCTTCTGCTATGTGTCCATGCCTTTTGGGCTCAAGAGTGCACATGCGACTCATCAGCGTTGTGTTCAGAATTGTCTTCATAAACAGATTGGGCATAATGTTCAAGCTTATGTGGATGATATTGTGGTGAAATCTCGGAAGGAGGAAACCTTGATAGATGACCTGAGGGAGACCTTGGGTAACCTCCGGGTCTATAAGATGATGCTTAATCCGGCTAAAGGGGTCTGACCTATAGTACCGGTTTGTGACACAAACCGGCACTATAGGGCAATTTTCAAACTCTACCCCCTGCCCCGTGTGTCACCATTTCAGTTCTGAAAAAATCAAAAGAAAATGATAAAAACTTGAATAAATAAAATCCTTCGAGAGGTAGTTATATTAAATCTACTAGTTAGGAAAATTTGAAAACTTAAATTTGGACATGTTTTGCAAAAAGTGTAGGGAAAATGTAAAACGGCTATAACTTTTCCATACGATGTCCGAAAAAAACGTACAATATATCAAAAAATTCAACACGAAAATACGGTTGAATTTGTTCCTGGTGATTCATCTCAGCAGTTCAGTATTAGCGCTAACCTGGATACAAAATAGGAAAGCGCGCTCATCGAGTTCATCCGTGAGAACCGGGACATCTTTGCATGGAAGCCTTTTGACATGCCAGGTGTACCGAGGGAACTCGCTGAGCACACCCTTAAAATAGATCCTAAGTTCAAACCGGTCAGGCAGTTTCTCCGCCGCTTCAACGAAGAGAGAAGTAAGGCTATTGGTGAGGAGGTAGCCCGGCTTTTGGCAGCAGGGTTTATCGTGGAGGTTTTTCACCTGAGTGGCTAGCTAATCCGGTGCTGGTTCTTAAGAAGAACGGCACTTCGCGTATGCATGTGGATTAGACAGACTTGAACAAGGCCTGTCCAGCTGATCCCTTTGCTCTCCCGCGTATTGATCAGATTATTGATGCTACGGCGGGTTAAGACCGTTTGTGTTTTATGGATGCGTATTCTGGTTATCATCAGATCAAAATGGCAGTTAAGTACCAGGAGAAGACTACTTTCATAACTCCCTTTGGAGCCTTCTGCTATGTGTCCATGCCTTTTGGGCTCAAGAGTGCACATGCGACTCATCAGCGCTGTGTTCAGAATTGTCTTCATAAACAGATTGGGCGCAATGTTCAAGCTTATGTGGATGATATTGTGGTGAAATCTAGGAAGGAGGAAACCTTGATAGATGACCTGAGGGAGACCTTTGGTAACCTCCGGGTCTATAAGATGATGCTTAATCCGGCTAAAGGGGTCTGACCTATAGTACCGGTTTGTGACACAAACCGGCACTATAGGGCAATTTTCAAACTCTACCCCCCGCCCCCGTGTGTCACCATTTTAGTTCTGAAAAAATCAAAAGAAAATGATAAAAACTTCAAAAAATAAAATCCTTCGAGAGGTAGTTATATTACTACATCTACTAGTTAGGAAAATTTGAAAACTTAAATTTGGACATGTTTTGCAAAAAGTGTAGGGAAAATGTAAAACGGCTATAGCTTTTGCATACGATGTCGGAAAAAACGTATAATATATCAAAAAATTCAGCACGAATATATGGTTGATTTTGTTCCTGGTGATTCATCTCAGCAGTTTAGTATTAGCGCTAACCTGGATCCAAAATAGGAAAGCGCACTCATCGAGTTCATCCGTGAGAACCGGGACAACTTTGCATGGAAGCCTTCTGACATGCCAGGTGTACCGAGGGAACTTGCTGAGCACACCCTTAACATAGATCCTAAGTTCAAATTGGTCAGGCAGTTTCTCCGCCGCTTCAACGAAGAGAGGCGTAAGGCTATTGGTGAGGAGGTATCCCGGCTTTTGGCATCAGGGTTTATCGTGGAGGTTTTTCATCCGAGTGGCTAGCTAATCCAGTGCTGGTTCTTAAGAAGAACGGCACTTGGCGTATGTGTCTGGATTACACAGACTTGAACAAGGCCTGTCCAGCTGATCCCTTTGCTCTACCGCGTATTGATCAGATTATTGATGCTACGGCCGGTTGTGACCGTTTGTGTTTTATGGATGCGTATTCTGGTTATCATCAGATCAAAATGGCAGTTAAGGACCAGGAGAAGACTACTTCCATAACTCCCTTTGGAGCCTTCTGCTATGTGTCCATGCCTTTTGGGCTCAAGAGTGCACATGCGACTCATCAGCGTTGTGTTCAGAATTGTCTTCATAAACAGATTGGGCGCAATGTTCAAACTTATGTGGATGATATTGTGGTCAAATCTAGGAAGGAGGAAACCTTGATAGATGACCTGAGGGAGACCTTTGGTAACCTTCGGGTCTATAAGATGATGCTTAATCCGGCTAAAGGGGTCTGACCTATAGTCCCGGTTTGTGACACAAACCGGCACTATAGGGCAATTTTCAAACTCTACCCCCCCCCCCCCCACCCCCCGTGTGTCGCCATTTCAGTTCTGAAAAAATCAAAAGAAAATGATAAAAACTTCAAAAAATAAAATCCTTCGAGAGGTAGTTATATTACTACATTACTACATCTACTAGTTAGGAAAATTTGAAAACTTAAATTTGGACATGTTTTGCAAAAAGTGTAGGGAAAATGTAAAACGGCTATAACTTTTGCATACGATGTCGGAAAAAAACGTATAATATATCAAAAAATTCAGCATGAAAATACGGTTGATTTTGTTCCTGGTGATTCATCTCAGCAGTTCAATATTACCGCTAACCTGGATCCAAAATACGAAAGCACGCTCATCGAGTTCATCTGTGAGAACCGGGACATCTTTGTATGGAAGCCTTTTGACATGCCAGGTGTATCGAGGGAACTCGCTAAGCACACCCTTAACATAGATCCTAAGTTCAAACCGGTCAGGCAGTTTCTCCGCCGCTTCAACGAAGAGAGGCGTAAGGCTATTGGTGAGGAGGTAGCCCGGCTTTTGGCAGCAGGGTTTATCGTGGAGGTTTTTCACCCGAGTGGCTAGATAATCCGGTGCTGGTTCTTAAGAAGAACGACACTTGGCATATGTGTGTGGATTACAAAGACTTGAACAAGGCATGTCCAGCTGATCCCTTTGCTCTCCCGCGTATTGATCAGATTATTGATGCTACGACGGGTTGTGACCGTTTGTGTTTTATGGATGCGTATTCTGGTTATCATCAGATCAAAATGGTAGTTAAGGACCAGGAGAAGACAACTTTCATAACTCCCTTTGGAGCCTTCTGCTATGTGTCCATGCCTTTTGGGCTCAAGAGTGCACATGCGACTCATCAGCGTTGTGTTCAGAATTGTCTTCATAAACAGATTGGGCGCAATGTTCAAGCTTATGTGGATGATATTGTGGTGAAATCTAGGAAGGAGGAAACCTTGATAGATGACTTGAGGGAGACCTTTGGTAACCTCCGGGTCTATAAGATGATGCTTAATCCGGCTAAAGGGGTCTGACCTATAGTACCGGTTTGTGACACAAACTGGCACTATAGGGCAATTTTCAAACTCTACCCCCCGCCCCCGTGTGTCACCATTTTAGTTCTGAAAAAATCAAAAGAAAATGATAAAAACTTCAAAAAATAAAATCCTTCGAGAGGTAGTTATATTACTACATCTACTAGTTAGGAAAATTTGAAAACTTAAATTTGGACATGTTTTACAAAAAGTGTAGGGAAAATGTAAAACGGCTATAACTTTTCCATATGATGTCGGAAAAAAACGTATAATATATCAAAAAATTCAGCACGAAAATACGGTTGATTCTGTTCCTGGTGATTCATCTCAGCAGTTCAGTATTAGCGCTAACCTGGATCCAAAATAGGAAAGCGCACTCATCGAGTTCATCCGTGAGAACCGGGACATCTTTGCATGGAAGCCTTCTGACATGCCAGATGTACCGAGGGAACTTGCTGAGCACACCCTTAACATAGATCCTAAGTTCAAACCGGTCAGGCAGTTTCTCCGCCACTTCAACGAAGAGAGAAGTAAGGCTATTGGTGAGGAGGTAGCCCGGCTTTTGGCATCAGGGTTTATCGTGGAGGTTTTTCACCCGAGTGGCTAGCTAATCCGGTGCTGGTTCTTAAGAAGAACGGCACTTGGTGTATGTGTGTGGATTACACAAACTTGAACAAGGCCTATCCAGCTGATCCCTTTGCTCTCCGGCGTATTGATCAGATTATTGATGCTACGGCGGGTTGTGACTTTTTGTGTTTTATGGATGCGTATTCTGGTTATCATTAGATCAAAATGGCAGTTAAGGACCAGGAGAAGACAACTTTCATAACTCCCTTTGGAGCCTTCTGCTATGTGTCCATGCCTTTTGGGCTCAAGAGTGCACATGCGACTCATCAGCGCTGTGTTCAGAATTGTCTTCATAAACAGATTGGGCGCAATGTTCAAGCTTATGTGGATGATATTGTGGTGAAATCTAGGAAGGAGGAAACCTTGATAGATGACCTAAGGGAGACCTTTGGTAACCTCCGGGTCTATAAGATGATGCTTAATCCGGCTAAAGGGGTCTGACCTATAGTACCGATTTGTGACACAAACCAGCACTATAGGGCAATTTTCAAACTCTACCGCCCCACCCCCCCCCCCCCCCCGTGTGTCCCCATTTCAGTTCTGAAAAAATAAAAAAAAATGATCAAAACTTCAAAAAATTAAATCCTTCGAGAGGTAGTTATATTACTACATCTACTAGTTAGGAAAATTTGAAAACTTAAATTTGGACATGTTTTGCAAAAAGTGTAGGGAAAATGTAAAACGGCTATAACTTTTGCATACGATGTCGAAAAAAACATATAATATATCAAAAAAATCAACACGAATATACGGTGAATTTGTTCCTGGGGATTCATCTCAGTAGTTCAGTATTAGCGCTAACCTGGATACAAAATAGGAAAGCGCGCTCATCGAGTTCATCCGTGAGAACCGGGACATCTTTGCATGGAAGCCTTCTGACATGCCAGGTGTATCGAGGGAACTCGCTGAGGACACCCTTAACATAGATCCTAAGTTCAAACCGGTCAGGCAGTTTCTCTACCGCTTCAACAAAGAGAGGCGTAAGGCTATTGGTGAGGAGGTAGCCCGGCTTTTGGCAGCAGTGTTTATCGTGGAGGTTTTACACCCGAGTGGCTAGCTAATCCGGTGCTGGTTCTTAAGAAGAATGACACTTGGCGTATGTGTGTGGATTACATAGACTTGAACAAGGCATGTCCCTCTGATCCCTTTGCTCTCCCTCGTATTGATCAGATTATTGATGCTACGGCGGGTTGTGACCGTTTGTGTTTTATGGATGCGTATTCTGGTTATCATCAGATCAAAATGGCAGTTAAGGACCAGGAGAAGACAACTTTCATAACTCCCTTTGGAGCCTTCTGCTATGTGTCCATGCCTTTTGGGCTCAAGAGTGCACATGTGACTCATCAGCGCTGTGTTCAGAATTGTCTTCATGAACAGATTGGGCGCAATGTTCAAGCCTATGTGGATGATATTATGGTGAAATCTAGGAAGGGGGAAACCTTGATAGATGACCTGAGGGAGACCTTAGGTAACCTCCGGGTCTATAAGAAGATGCTTAATCCGGCTAAAGGGGTCTGACCTATAGTACCGGTTTGTGACACAAACCGGCACTATAGGGCAATTTTCAAACTCTACCCCCCCCCCCCCCCCCCCCCCCCCGCGTGTCGCCATTTCAGTTCTGAAAAAATCAAAAGAAAATGATAAAAACTTCAAAAAATAAAATCCTTCGAGAGGTAGTTATGTTACTCCATCTACTAGTTAGGAAAATTTGAAAACTTAAATTTGGACATGTTTTGCAAAAAGTGTAGGGAAAATGTAAAACGGCTATAACTTTTGCATACGATGTCGGAAAAAAACATATAATATATCAAAAAATTCAGCACGAAAATACTATTGATTTTGTTCCTGGTGATTCATCTCAGTAGTTTAGTATTAGCGCTAACCTGGATCCAAAATAGGAAAGCGCGCTCATCGAGTTCATCCGTGAGAACCGGGACATCTTTGCATGGAAGCCTTCTGACATGCCAGGTGTACCGAGGGAACTCGCTGAGCACACCCTCAACATAGATCCTAAGTTCAAACCGGTCAGGCAGTTTCTCCGCCGCTTCAACAAAGAGAGGCGTAAGGCTGTTGGTGAGGAGGTAGCCCGGCTTTTGGCAGTAGTGTTTATCGTGGAGGTTTTACACCCGAGTGGCTAGCTAATCCGGTGCTGGTTCTTAAGAAGAACGACACTTGGCGTATGTGTGTGGATTACATAGACTTGAACCAGGCCTGTCCCTCTGATCCCTTTGCTCTCCCACGTATTGATTAGATTATTGATGCTACGGCGGGTTGTGGCCGTTTGTGTTTTATGGATGCGTATTCTGGTTATCATCAGATCAAAATGGCAGTTAAGGACCAGGAGAAGACAACTTTCATAACTCCCTTTGGAGCCTTCTGCTATGTGTCCATGCCTTTTGGGCTCAAGAGTGCACATGCGACTCATCCGCGCTGTGTTCAGAATTGTCTTCATGAACAGATTGGGCGCAATGTTCAAGCTTATGTGGATGATATTATGGTGAAATCTAGGAAGGAGGAAACCTTGATAGATGACCTGAGGGAGACCTTTGGTAACCTCTGGGTCTATAAGATGATTCTTAATCCGGCTAAAGGGGTCTGACCTATAGTACCGGTTTGTGACACAAACCGGCACTATAGGGCAATTTTCAAACTCTACCCCCCCCCCCCCCCCCCCCCGTGTGTCGCCATTTTAGTTCTGAAAAAATCAAAAGAAATGATAAAAACTTCAAAAATAAAATCCTTCGAGAGGTAGTTATGTTACTACATCTACTAGTTAGGAAAATTTAAAAACTTAAATTTGGACATGTTTTGCAAAAAGTGTAGGGAAAATGTAAAACGGCTATAACTTTTGCATACGATGTCAGAAAAAAAACATATAATATATCAAAAAATTCAGCACGAAAATATGGTTGATTTTGTTCCTGGTGATTCATCTCAGCAGTTCAGTATTAGCGCTAACCTGGATCCAAAATAGGAAAGCACGCTCATCGAGTTCATCCGTGAGAACCGGGACATCTTTGCATGGAAGCCTTCTGACATGCCAGGTGTACCGAGGGAACTCGCCGAGCACACCCTTAACATAGATCCTAAGTTCGAACCGGTCAGGCAGTTTCTCTGCCGCTTCAACGAAGAGAGGCGTAAGGCTATTGGTAAGGAGGTAGCCCGGCTTTTGGCAGCAGGGTTTATCGTGGAGGTTTTGCACCCGAGTGGCTAGCTAATCCGGTGCTGGTTCTCAAGAAGAACGGCACTTGGCTTATGTGTGTGGATTGCATAGACTTGAACAAGGCCTGTCCAGCTGATCCCTTTGCTCTCGAGCGTATTGATCAGATTATTGATGCTACGGCGGGTTATGACCGTTTGTGTTTTATGGATGCGTATTCTGGTTATCATCAGATCAAAATGGCAGTTAAGGACCAGGAGAAGACAACTTTCATAACTCCCTTTGGAGCCTTCTGCTATGTGTCCATGCATTTTGGGCTCAAGAGTGCACATGCGACTCATCAGCGCTGTGTTCAGAATTGTCTTCATAAACAGATTGGGCGCAATGTTCAAGCTTATGTGGATGATATTGTGGTGAAATCTAGGCAGGAGGAAACCTTGATAGATGACCTGAGGGAGACCTTTGGTAACCTCCAGGTCTATAAGATGATGCTTAATTCGGCTAAAGGGGTCTGACCTATAGTACCGGTTTGTGACACAAACCGGTACTATAGGGCAATTTTCAAACTCTACCCCCCCCCCTGTGTGTCGCCATTTCAGTTCTGAAAAAATCAAAAGAAAATGATAAAAACTTCAAAAAATAAAATCCTTCGAGAGGTAGTTATGTTACTACATCTACTAGTTAGGAAAATTTGAAAACTTAAATTTGGACATGTTTTGCAAAAAGTGTAGGGAAAATGTAAAACGGCTATAACTTTTGCATACGATGTCGGAAAAAAACGTATAATATATCAAAAATTCAGCACGAAAATACTATTGATTTTGTTCCTGGTGATTCATCTCAGTAGTTTAGTACTAGCGCTAACCTGGATCCAAAATAGGAAAGCACGCTCATTGAGTTCATCCGTGAGAACCGGGTCATCTTTGCATGGAAGCCTTTTGACATGCCAGGTGTACCGAGGGAACTCGTCGAGGACACCCTTAACATAGATCCTAAGTTCAAACCGGTCAGGTAGTTTCTCTGCCGCTTCAACAAAGAGAGGCGTAAGGCTATTGGTAAGGAGGTAGCCCGGCTTTTGGCAGCAGGGTTTATCGTGGAGGTTTTTCACCCGAGTGGCTAGCTAATCCGGTGTTGGTTCTTAAGAAGAACGGCACTTGGCGTATGTGTGTGGATTGCATAGACTTGAACAAGGCCTGTCCAGCTGATCCCTTTGCTCTCGAGCATATTGATTAGATTATTGATGCTACAGCGGGTTGTGGCCGTTTGTGTTTTATGGATGCGTATTCTGGTTATTATCAGATCAAAATGGCAGTTAAGGACCAGGAGAAGACAACTTTCATAACTCCCTTTGGAGCCTTCTGCTATGTGTCCATGCCTTTTGGGCTCAAGAGTGCGCATGCGACTCATCAGCGCTGTGTTCAAAATTGTCTTCATAAACAGATTGGGCGCAATGTTCAAGCTTATGTGGATGATATTGTGGTGAAATCTAGGAAGGAGGAAACCTTGATAGATGACCTGAGGGAGACCTTTGGTAACCTCTGGGTCTATAAGATGATGCTTAATCCGGCTAAAGGGGTCTGACCTATAGTGTCGGTTTGTGTAGTACCGGTTTGTGACACAAACCGGCACTATAGGGCAATTTTCAAACTCTCCCCCCCACCCGTGTGTCGCCATTTCAATTATGAAAAAATCAAAAGAAAATGATAAAAACTTCAAAAAATAAAATCCTTCGAGAGGTAGTTATATTACTACATCTACTAGTTAGGAAAATTTGAAAACTTAAATTTGTACATGTTTTGCAAAAAGTGTAGGGAAAATGTAAAACGGCTATAACTTTTGCATATGATGTCGGAAAAAAACGTATAATATATCAAAAAATTCAGCACGAAAATCCGCAAGCGATGGAGACGGCCTATGGCCTGTTTACAATTTTTTAGAATCCTCAAATTCCAAAACGAAAAAAAGATATGGTCAAATTTCAGGGTTTTTTTTTAAAAAAGGTTAAATCTGTCAAACTACTTATTCAAGAAGTATTAATGTTACTACATAATTATTCAAGAATATTAGTGTTACTAAATAATTATTTCAATTTTTAAAAAATTTGTCAAATTTGGTCAAACTATGGTCAAACTTATTCAAGAAATATTAGTGTTACTAAATAATTACTGTTTTTTAGAATAATAGTTTCAAACTCAAACGGTGAAACATGTGACCTAATGCTCAAGCTAAACTGCTGAGGGTTAATAGGATTGACAGCTTACATTTGTCAGGAAAACAACAAGTGCAGACTTGGAATGTAGGGGGAATAGAACTCCGAAGTTAAGCGTGCTCAGGCTAGGGGAGTGAGAGCATGAGTGACCGGCCGAGAAGTCAGGTGATTTGGAATGAGTGATCCATAGTTGAGCAGTTAAGAGAGGTGATTAGAGACTAAATCATCAAATAATTTAGAAAAATTAAAAATCAAAAAAAATTCCAAAATTTTCAAAAAAAATTTAAAAAAAAACTTTAGTACCGGTTGGTAACACCAACCGGTACTAAAGGTCCCCCATACCAGGGCGCGAGCTCACGCCACGTGGTGGCACTTTAGCGCCGGTTCGTCCCGAACCGGTACTAAAGGGGGGGGCTTTAGTGCCCACCCTTTAGTGCCGGTTATGGAACCGGCACTAAAGGCCCTTACGAACCGGCGCTAAAGCTCCATTTTCTACTAGTGTACTCTCGTAAGTGACCGTGAAGGGAGTGACAGCCCCTTATCATGTTGGTTGCGAGGAGTTATTTGTTTTGTGCAGGTACGAGGGACTCGCGTGTAGCCTCCTACTGGATTGATACCTTGGTTCTCAAAAACTGAGGGAAATACTTACGCTACTTTGCTACATCATCCTTTCCTCTTCAAGGAAATCCAATGCAATGCTCAAGAGGTAGCAAGAAGAATTTCTGGCGCCGTTGCCGGGGAGTCTACGCAAAAGTCAACATACCAAGTAGCCATCACAACCCTTATCTCCCACATTACATTATTTGCCATTTGCCTCTCGTTTTCCTCTCCCCCACTTCACCCTTGCCGTTTTATTCGCCCTCTCTCTCTCTATCCTCCCTCTCTTTCTCTATTTGCCTCTTTTTGCCCGCTTGCTTTTTGTTTGCTTGTGTGTTGGATTGCTTGCTTGTCACGATGGCTCAAAATAACACTAAATTGTGTGACTTTACCAATACCAACAACAATGATTTTATTAGCACTCCGATTGCTCCTCTTACCGATGCTGAATCTTGTGAAATTAATGCCGCTTTGCTGAATCTTGTCATGAAAGATCCGTTTTTGGCCTTCCTAGTGAAGATGTCGCTACCCATCTGAATAGCTTCGTTGATTTGTGTGATATGCAAAACAAGAAAGATGTGGATAATGATATTGTTAAATTGAAGCTATTTCCTTTTTCGCTTAGAGATCATGCTAAAGCTTGGTTTTCGTATTTGCCTAAAAATAGTATTGATTCTTGGAACAAGTGCAAAGATGCTTTTATCTCTAAGTATTTTCCTCCCGCTAAGATCATCTCCCTTAGAAACAATATTATGAATTTTAAGCAACTTGATCATGAACATGTTGCACAACCTTGGGAGAGGATGAAATTAATGATACGTAATTGCCCTACTCATGGTTTGAATTTGTGGATGATTATACAAAAAATTTATGCCGGATTGAATTTTGCTTCTAGAAATCTTTTAGATTCGGTTGCGGGAGGAACTTTTATGGAAATCACTTTAGGAGAAGCTACTAAGATCCTAGATAATATTATGGTTAATTATTCTCAATGGCATACTGAAAGATCTACTAATAAAAAGGTGCATGCGATAGAAGAAATTAATGTTTTGAGTGGAAAGATGGATGAACTTATGAAATTATTTGCTAGTAAGAGTGTTTCTTCTAATCCTAATGATATGCCCTTGTCTACTTTGATTGAGAATAATAATGAATCTATGGATGTGAATTTTGTTGGTAGGAACAATTTTGGTAACAACACATATAGAGGAAATTTTAATCCTATGCCTTATCCTAGTAATAACTCTAATAATTATGGTAATTACAACAACAATTCTTATGGAAATTATAATAAGATGCCCTATGATTTTGAATCTAATATTAAAGAATTTATTACTTCGCAAAAGAATTCCAATGCTTTGATTGAAGAAAAAATGCTTAAGATTGACGAGTTGGCTAGGAACGTTGATAGAATTTCTCTTGATGTTGATTCTTTGAAACTCAGATCTATTCCTCCTAAGCATGATATCAATGAGTCCCTCAAAGCCATGAGAATTTCCATTGATGAGTGCAAAGAAAGAACCGCTAGGATGTGTGCTAAGAAAGATGCCTTTATAAGAGCGTATTCTTCTAGTTCCTATGAAAATAAAGATGAAGATCTAAAAGTTATTGATGTGTCCCCTATTAAATATTTGTTTTGCAATATGAATCTTGATAATGATGGGACTGAATATGACCCACCTTTACCTAGAAGGCGTTCCAAAAATTCGGATTTTTTAGATCTTGATGCTAAATTTGATGAAAGTGGGATTGAAGAAATTAAACCCTAGATGTTGCTAAACCCACTATTTTGAATTTCAAGGAATTTAATTATGAAAATTGCTCTTTGATTGATTGTATTTCCTTGTTGCAATTCATGCTAAATTCTCCTCATGCTTATAGTCAAAATAAAGCGTTTACTAAACATATCTTTGATGCCTTGATGAAATCTTATGAAGAAAAACTTGAGTTGGAAGTTTCTATCCCTAGAAAACTTTATGACGAGTGGGAACCAACTATTAAAATTAATATTAAAGAACATGAATGCTATACTTTGTGTGATTTGGGTGCTAGTGTTTCCACGATTCCAAAGACTTTGTGCGATTTGTTAGGTTTCCATGATTTTGATGATTGCTCTTTAAACTTTCACCTTGCGGATTCCACTATTAAGAAACCTATGGAAAGAATTAATGATGTTCTTATTGTTGCAAATGGGAATTATGTGCCCGTAGATTTTATTGTTCTTGACATAGATTGCAATCCTTCATGTCCTATTATTCTTGGTAGACCTTTCCTTAGAACTATTGGTGCAATTATTGATATGAAGGAAGGAAATATTAGATTCCAATTTCCGTTAAGGAAAGGCATGGAACACTTCCATAGAAATAAAATTAAATTACTTTATGAATCTATTATGAGAGCCACTTATGGATTGCTTACCAAAGATAGCAATAACTAGATCTATCCTTGCTTTTTATGCCTAGCTAGGGGCGTTAAACGATAGCGCTTGCTGGGAGGCAGCCCAATTTTATTTTTATTCCTTGCTTTTTGCTCCTATTTAGTAATAAATAATTTATCTAGCCTCTGTTTTGGTTGTGTTTTTTGTGTTTAATTAGTGTTTGTGCCAAGTAGAACCGTTGGGAAGACTTGGAGAAAGTCCTGATATCTTGCTATAAAAAAAAGGAACTTTAGCGCTCATGAGAACTGCTGCCATTTTTATTTGGAAAGTGCTATTTAGTTAATTCTTTTTTCAGATGATTAATAGATAAATTACTCACGTCCCGCAATTTATTTTAGAATTCTTGGGGTTCCAGATCTTGCGCTAGCTACAGATTACTACAGACTATTCTGTTTTTGACAGATTCTGTTTTTCGTGTGTTGTTTGCTTATTTTGATGAATCTATGGCTAGTAAAATAGTTTATAAACCATAGAGAAGTTGGAATACAGTAGGTTTAACACCAATATAAATAAAGAATGAGTTCATTGCAGTACCTTCAAGTGGTATTTTGTTTTCTTTCGCTAACGGAGCTCACGAGATTTTCTACTTTAAGTTTTGTGTTGTGAAGTTTTCAAGTTTTGGGTAAAGATTTGATGGATTATGGAACAAGGAGTGGCAAGAGTGTCGGTGTCAAAACCGGCGGATCTCGGGTAGGGGGTCCTGAACTGTGCATCTAAGGCGGATGGTAACAGGAGGCAGGGGACACGATGTTTTACCCAGGTTCGGGCCCTCTTGATGGAGGTAAAACCCTATGTCCTGCTTGATTTATTCTTGATGGTATGAGTATTACAAGAGTTGATCTACCACGAGATCGGAGAGGCTAAACCCTAGAAGCTAGCCTATGGTATGATTGTCTGTTGTCCTACGGACTAAAACCCTCCGGTTTATATAGACATCGGAGGGGGCTAGGCTTACACAAGGTCGGTTACAAAGGAGGAGATATACATATCTGTATTGCCTAGCTTGCCTTCCACGCCAAGTAGAGTCCCATCCGGACACGGGACGAAGTCTTCAATCTGGTGTCTTCATAGTCCATCAGTCCGGCCAAAAGGATATAGTCTGGCTGTCTGGATACCCCCTAATCCAGGACTCCCTCAGTAGCCCTTGAACCAGGCTTCAATGAAGATGAGTCCGGCGCGCAGTGTTGTCTTCGGCATTGCAATGCGGGTTCTTCTCCAAATTTCGAACGTCTGTTAAGTAGTGTCCGGTCCCATAAATGTTGAACCTCTTGGCTTTTATGCCCAATAAGGGCTATCTTCCATGCGTTGAATGAATGCGAGGCGCCAGGGCGTTTTGACATTCGCCCCCCTAGCCAGATAAATAAATTGTCTATTAAAGGGATGGGGATTCTTAGATCCAATCCATACCATCCTCCCCCAGTGAGAATCCATCGGAGCGTGCCTCGGAAAGATCCACTCCAGCATGGCCGACCTCCGCAGCTCCTCCTCTCGCCCCCGTAGCCCTAAGCCCGGCGATTGGGAGAGGTGTTCAGTCCCACACAGTCGATTAGTCGAACTGCAAACTAAGGGATTTCTCCCTCCAGCATATATGGTGCCCGTCCGAGCCGGGCTCGCCACCTACAATGGCGGGGAGCAAGCGGAGATCTTCCCCAGCCCCTCTACGGGGGAGAGGGTATGCCTTGTCCCTTATTTATTGAGGGGACTCGGATTTCCGATTCATCCGTTCCTCCGCGGGCTCCTGGAGTTTTACGGCCTCCAACTGCATAACTTCACCCCTGCTTCCATTGTACACATCGCTGGATATGTTGCCCTCTGCGAGTTATTCTTGGGCTGTGAGGCTCATTTCGAGCTGGGCAAAAGGTTATTCTGCCTCGTCCCTCGCACACAGGAGGGGTCACTTTATCAAGTGGGCAGAGCCGAAATATGGTGCATCACCGAAACCGGATACCTGTCCGGTACTCCGAAGAAGACGTCCGAAGACTGGCCTTCGAAATGGTTTTATATGGAGGACGTCCCCCTTTCGGACCCTGTTCGGCGGGGTCTTCCTGAGTTCAGCAATGCTCCTCTGAAGAAATGCCGAAGATGGCGCCCACGGAGCCCCCAGGTGGAAGACAACGGGGAAGTCCTTTACCTGATGAACCGGATTAAAGCGCTGGCTCAATCAGGATTGACAGTAATCGAGGTTATGTCAATATGTATAATGCGGGGAGTGCAACCACTTCAATATTGAGGGCACCCCTTGTGGTGTTTTAACGGGCAAGATGACGCCACCCGTTGCAGACGTAAGGGTCCGAGCGACGCTGCCGCTTTGGCAAAAATTCTGTCCGAATTGTTCAAGGAGAGGAAGAGGAGTTCATCCGCATCAAGCCACGGGACGGATTCTCCATGTACAACCCGCCAAGCTGGGTGAGTTATATCTCCCTACTTCCATTCTTCCCGCATCCTTTGTCGTAGGCACTCACCTTGCCATTTTGCGGTAGGAACTGCGAAAAGCCATAAGGGAGGTCAGCAGCCCATCTCCACAGCCAGAGGACCCAGACCAGGCCCTCGGTCCCGGACTCGAAGAAGATCCGGACATATTCGTGGAGCTGATAGACCGGCAGTTCTATCAATTAAGCTGCGATGACACCATGGTGGCCATTACGGCTGACTATCCCAGACTGCTTCCTGCGTCGCAAGTAAGAAAAACCCAAAAATCCCAACTCCAAAAACTAGGATCCCCATTTAGACACCTCACCTACCATATGCATATGGTGTTTTTACAGGGAAGGCATTCAGGACGCCATACCGAACCCGCAGCAACTCGCCAACAAGAGGCACTGAGGCCGGGCCGGCCAAAAAGGAAGGCGGTCAGGACGGAGACGCTGGTGCAAAGGTATAACAGAAACCCCACTCCGTGGTTGTCGTCTTTCTCGCAATGTAATGACGCCCGTGTTTCTTTAACAGAAAAATGCTCGCCGGAATATGTCCGGCGATGTTGCTAATCACGCTTCCACCAGTCGGGCGCCAGGACCAGACATAGAGGCGAAAGCCAATATAGGGCGGGCGCCAGGTAATCCCCCTACAGATGATGCGGATAGATTATCCACCACAAATTTAGAAGTGGAAAGCGCCATGAATCCTAGGCGCCGCCGGGCCGAACTCGGCGACGCTTCTGTCTCGCCAGAGGCATTTGATGCCTTCAATTCTAGAGAGGCGTACCTCCGTGCTGCTCAAGATGGTCTAGCCAGAGCCACGGATCAATATGTAAAGGATGTACAGGTAAGTAAATCTGACGATTATATGTATCAGTAGCCCCTGAGACTTGAAACAGTTAGCAGAACTAATTTAAGGATCATTTTATTGTGCAGGTTCTAACAGATAAGAATAGTCGACTGGCACAGGAGCTGGAGGAATGCAAGACCCAACTTCGGGCCGTTGTTGCCGCATTGAAGGAACCTAAAAAGGCCCCTACTGGTAATATTTCTTTCAAAGTGTGATAGGTACCATGTAGCATGCGACATAGCTGCAGATCTAATAATAGATGTTGCAGATGAATCCGGAGAGAATCCGGAGGAGCAGCATGCTGTTCGGCAGCTAAAGGCTGGCGAACGCGTGCTGACTAAGGTCAGGCAGGAGAAAAACAATCTCCAAGACGCCAATAACAAGCTAAGCGTGGAACTGAAAGATGTTCGAGCCCAGCTTGCGGACTCTGAGAAGGAGAATAAGCGGCTTCGACGTGGCATTTTCAGTAAGTGCTTGAACGAATCCTTTTGGAGGAGTTCGGCAAAGAAGCTGGCTAACAGTGTTATGTCTGTAGGTATGCTGATGGGTCGTCCCGCAGAGGAAATGCTCGGGGTCAGCGGGTGATCTTCTATCCGAGCTCTCACAACTGCACGAAGAAGTTCGGCAGGTGATGCAAGGTGTTGCCCTGGCTTTGTGGCCATCCGTCTCCCTGCCAGAAGGCGTTGCAGAGCTTACGGAGAAGCTCAAGGGAGCACGGCGGCGCTTCCGATTATGGAAGATATCAGCCTGCCGTCAAGGTGCCAGGGAAGCATGGGCCATGGTGAAGACGCGGTATACCAAGGCTGACCCAAATCACATGGCCGAGGTCGGACCTGTGGGGTCCGACGGAAAAGAGATCCCTGTTAGCTTAGTTTATGGGCAAGTAGAATTAGCCGCAAAGTATTCCCAACGGGATTGTAGGCAAGACCGCCTGTTGGATGGTATAGAAGAGGAATTTAGTCAGTTTGCATGACTATGTAATGAAAGTGACATGTATAATGCCTTCTAGCCGGATTCTAGATCATTTGTCATGGCGGACCTTTTTGCTTCAACCTCGGGACCCGATAGTCCGGAGTGTATCCGAATACCCGCTTAGTTATATAAGAACTGGGGTATGCGTGGAGACCAGACGTAGGGGTCATTAGTGCTTGAACGGACAAGTGCCCAACTAGTTATGTTATATTACATGGGTAGTAAGAAACATCTTCCAGGGAGAATAGTTCCGTTATGGGTTCCTTTCCCTGGGTACGCATGCCCTAAAATGCATGTCCGGACTGCGATAGGAAATGCAGGAAAAACATCTGGGGGCACATATGGAAAGTAAATAAAAATCATCTTTTGTTCACCGACCAAATATTCCCTTAAGAACTCTAGCTTTCGGCTTCACCCAGTCTGAGGTACACATCCGGCTGACCCGGCAGTAACAATCGCAGAGGAGCTCCCCTTATGCCCAAGCCGAATTAACGAGAACGTAGGGCATAAATACAAGAGCCAAGCAACCCAGCTTGGCCAAAACATAAGTCATATCGATGCATATAATGGCGAAAAAAGGTACATGCGGAAGTATAACACATGTGCGGGGCATGAGGCCCAGATAAATAATTAAGCTTCTGTGAAAGAAGCCCCCAGGTATTATGAGCGCGGCTAGCGCATCTATAATGTGCAAGCGAGGCACAAGTTGGCCCTTGAAGGCCTAGAGAAAGAATAAAAGAAAGAAAGACAAGACAGGTAATGTATATGCAAAAAATGGGCAGAGGAAGGAGACGAACATAGAGTCCGGCGCTAGGCGTAGAATCTTCGGAGCCTGGCCGTGTTCCATGGGTTCAGCTCGAGTCGATTATTCGATGCATCCCGCAGACGGTACGCTCCACTGGTTAGAACTTGGTCGATAATTAAGGGACTTTCCCATCTGGTCTCGAGCTTGTTCTTTTTCTTATCCGGCAGGCGTAGAACTAGTTCACCAATGTTATAAGTTTTGGCCCGTACTTCCCTGCTTTGGTATCTGCGAGCCTGTTGCTGATAAAATGCGGAACAGGCTTTTGCCACGTCGCACTCCTCCTCCAGGGTGTCCAGACTGTCCTGCCGATTGAGCTCGGCTTCTCTTTCTTCGTACATGCGTACTCGAGGTGAGTCATGAATTATGTCACAGGGCAAGACTGCCTCTGCGCCGTACACCATAAAGAAGGGTGTATATCCGGTACTGCGATTCGGCATGGTCCGCAGCCCCCAGAGTACGGAGTCGAGCTCCTCTACCTAGTGCGTGTTAGACTCCGTTAAGGACCGCACTAATCTGGGTTGAATGCCGCTCATTATAAGACCGTTTGCTTGCTCAACTTGGCCATTAGTTTGTGGGTGATAGACTGAAGCATAATCGAGCTTGATGCCCATTTTGCTGCACCAGAGTTTTACCTCATCGGCCGTGAAGTTTGTGCCGTTGTTAGTGATGATGCTGTGGGGGACGCCATAATGGTGTACGACCCCGGGTATAAAGTCTATCACCGGTCCGGACTCAGCTGTTTTAATAGGATTGGCTTCTATCCATTTGGTGAACTTATCCACCATGACCAGTAAGTATTTTTTCTTGTGGGTTCCCCCTTTACGGGGTCCAACCATGTCAAGCCCTTAAACCGCGAAGGGCCACGTAATGGGGATTGTTTGGAGGGCGGTGGGTGGCATGTGGCTTTGGTTTGCAAAAAGCTGGCAACCGGCGCAGCGTTGGACCAAGTCCTGTGCGTCTGCCCGGGCTGTCGGCCAATACAATCATGTATGGAAGGCCTTGCTTACAAGAGCCCGGGCTGCGGCGTGGTGGCCGCCGAGTCTGGCATGAATTTTTGCCAAAAGGTTCCGCCCTTCCTCTTCGGAGATGCACCTTTGAAGGACTCCGGTAGTGTGGTTTTATACAGTTCTCCCTCATGGACCCTGTAGGCCTTAGATCGCCGCACTATGCAGCGTGCCTCATTTTGGTCCTCCGGAAGTTCCTGCCTAGTTAGGTAGGCCAGGAATGGTTCTGTCCACGGGGCTATGATGGCCATTATTACGTGGGCTGAAGGTGTTGTTTCGGTGGCAGAGCCTCCGATTATGTCAGAGTGTTCGGTATCGAGGGTTGTGGCTCGGTCCGGACTAATATTGCCGGTGTCCCCCTCCCATACCACGGATGGCTTAAACAACCTTTCTAAGAAGATATCGAGGGGGACTGCATCATGTTTTGCGCCGATGCGGGCGAGGATATCCGTCGCCTGATTGTTTTCCCGAGCCACATGGTGAAATTCGAGCCCTCCGAACCGAGCTGGCATCTTTAGGACGGCGTTACAATAGGCCACCATCTTTGGATCTTTGGCATCAAAGTCTCCATTTATTTGGGATATTGCGAGGTTCGAGTCCCCACACACCTCCAGGCGCTGAATGCCCATGGAAACTGCCATCCGAGGACCATGTAACAGGGCTTCGTATTCGGATGCATTGTTGGAATATGTATAAAGTATCTGCAGTATGTATTGAAATGTATCTCCGGTTGGGGACGTCAGGACGACGCCAGCCCCTAGTCCAGCCAGCATTTTGGAGCCGTTGAAGTGCATAATCCAATTGGAGTACACGCCGTACTCATTAGGGAGTTCGGATTCCGTCCATTCGGCGACAAAGTCAGCCAATACTTGCGATTTAATGGCTCGCCGAGGTTTGTATGTTATGTCGAACGGGAGGAGCTCAATGGCCCATTTGGCAATCCGGCCCGTGGCGTCGCGGTTGTTTATGATATCATTGAGTGGCACCTCTGAGGCTACCATAATCGAACACTCTTGAAAGTAGTGTCGCAGTTTCCGGGATGCCATGAATACCGCATAGGCTATATTTTGATAATGTGGGTACCATGATTTGCATGGAGTGAGGACAGTGGATACATAATATACCGGCTTTTGAAGAGGGAATTTATGTTCGTCCGCTTCTCGTTCGACGACGAGCACTGCACTTACAACTTGATGAGTTGCCGCAATGTACAACAGCATTGGTTCGCCGATGTTTGGCGCAGCCAGAATTGGGTTGGTTGCTAGTATGGATTTTATTTCTTCCAATCTGGCTGTGGCAGCGTCCGTCCACTCGAAGTGCTCGGTGCACCGAAGGAGGCGATAAAGGGGTAATGCCTTTTCTCCTAAGCGGGAGATAAAGCGGCTTAAAGCCTCCACACATCCAGTTAGTTTCTGGATTTGTTTGAGGTCCGTTGGGGTAGCCAACTGTGATAGAGTTCGGATTTTGGCCGGATTAGCTTCAATTCCTCTACTGGAGACAATGAAGCCCAGGAGCTTTCCGGCTGGTACGCCGAAAACGCATTTTTCCGGATTGAGCTTGATGTCGTATGTTCGGAGGTTGTCGAATGTGAGCCTCAAGTCGTCTATTAGAGAGTCGACTTGTTTGGTTTTAACGACCACATCATCTACATATGCCTCAACTGTTTTGCCGATTTGTTTCTCCAGACATGTCTGAATCATGCGCTGATATGTTGCGCCGGTGTTTTTGAGCCCAAAAGGCATTGTGTTGAAGCAGAAGGGGCCGTATGGTGTGATGAATGCCGTTGCGGCTTGGTCGGACTCCGCCATCTTGATTTGGTGGTAACCGGAGTATGCGTCGAGGAAACACAATGACTCGTGTCCTGCAGTAGCATCGATAATTTGATCAATGCGGGGGAGGGGCAAGGGATCCTTTGGGCAAGCTCTATTGAGGTCCTTGAAATCGACACAAAGGCGCCAGGATTTATCCTTCTTTGGTACCATCACCAGGTTTGCTAGCCAGTCCGGGTGTTTTATTTCTCTGATGAATCCGGCCTCCAATAACTTGGCTAGTTCCTCTCCCATGGCCTGTCTCTTAGGTTCGGAGAAACGCTGAAGAGCCTGCTTGACCGGCTTGAACCCCTTTAGGATATTGAGGCTATGCTCGGCCAGCCTGCGTGGGATTCCTGGCATGTCTAAGGGATGCCAGGCGAATATGTCCCAATTCTCGCGCAGGAACTCTCGTAGTGCGGCGTCCACGGCGGGTTTAACTGTGCCCCGATGGAGGCTGTTTTTGTAGGGTCCGTTGGGTGGACTTGGAATTTGACTATTTCATCCGCTGGTTTGAAAGAGGTGGACTTGGATCTCTTGTCAAGTATCACATCGTCCTGTCCACTGTGGCGCGCAGCGCAGTTAATTCCTCGGCCGCAAAGGCTTCGGATAATGCCTCAAGGGCCAATGCGGCTGTTTTGTTTTCGGCGCGGAGTGTTGTGTCCGAATCACTAGCGAGAGTGATAATTCCTTTGGGCCCGAGCATTTTGAGCTTCATGTACCCGTAATGGGGTATGGCTTGGAAGATCGTGAATGCCTCCCGCCCTAAAAGGGCGTGGTATCCGCTACTGAACGGGGCCACTTGGAATGTAATTTCTTCGGACCTATAGTTCTCCAGCGTGCCGAATACCACATCTAGTGGGATTTTTCCAGCACATTGTGCTTCCCGACAGGGGATGATTCCTCTGAAAGTTGTGCTGCTTCGCTCAATGCGGTTCTAGTCTATTTCCATTTTTTGAAGAGTTTCCTCGTAGATGAGGTTTAATCCACTGCCGCCGTCCATGAGCACTTTGGTGAGTCGAAAGCCGTCCACGATTGGACTAAGGACCAGTGCCGCTGGTGCTCAGGCTGTTCGGAATTTAGGTTCATCGCTGGCATTAAAGGTAATAGCCGTGTCGCTCCATGGTTTTATTGCTGCTACGTGGCAGATTTCGGCAATGTCGCGGAGTGTTCGCTTGCGCCTATTGTTTGATGTGAAGGTCTCAAAGACTGTTAATACCGTATTGTTATCACTGGGATGAGTAGGTTTTCGCTGCTTTTGGCCACCTGCCGGAGTATCCAACATGCTCCAGGGCTGTGTGTTGGTATTGTATCCGTTATACTATGAATTTTGCAGGGTCTATTGAGACATCCCTCAAATACGGTTCCACGCCCTGTAGAGGGTTTTTGCTTCTTTGTAATTAACTCGGGTGTTGTCGGGGATATACCCCGCGGTGTAAACCGGCCGGAAGTTAACCTGGCCGGACTTGGCGGTTTATCTGAAGACCCTGCTGACACTTGGCGAGTTACTGGCGACCTGCCCTGACCTGGCAGTTTACAAGCAACCCACCTGGTCATTATGACTCACTGGTGATCTGGCGTGCGGGACAGATGGATGACAAGGCCAAAGGCCCAGAAGGCCGGTTCACGTTTAATGGTGGGCCGGTTTAAGAAGAAAGGCATGAGGAATGTTTATCTTACAAGGAGTTAAGACCTGGACTTGTATCCGGTTTGTGTTAGAGATAGACTAGTCCTAATCCTAATAGGACTCCACATGTAAACCGCCCCTTCAACATATATAAGGAGGGGCAAGGCTCCTCAAAGGGGGACAAGATTCACAAGTTCCACGAGTTGGACAAGTTAGGTTTAGACAATAGCTCTCGAGATAGAATACTCTTGTAACCGTGGTCATCATCATCAATATCAATGAAGCAGGATGTAGGCTTTTACCTCCATCGTGAGGGACCGAACCTGGGTAAAACATCGCGTCTCTTGTCCTGCCCAACCCCTCTCAAGCTACCACATAGATGCGTTGGCCTCGCGACTAAGTCCTGACACTAAGGACATCTACCGTGACATTTCCATGACAGGTGTCTTATGATAGTGCACCCTTTTTCCATGGACTGGGTGTATATATAGAGCCGGATTAGCCCAAAATTTTGTTTCGGTTTTCCAGGCACTTTCCATCGCACAGTAGTTTTGTACTATGGACGCTAAGTCGGCGAAGCGTGATATGTCACGGCGACTTATGGCGTTAAGGATTCCCTTGTCCGTGCAGTTATTGCAGAAAAGTGAGACTGCGTCTTCCTCGCAGTAGTCCTTAACCTTGTTCATCACAAGGAGGAATCTGGCAGAATAATGATGTACTATTTCATGGGGCTCTTGTCTGATGTGGGAGAGATCGATTATGTCTGGTTGGTGGGTGGTTTTGAGTCTGAACCCCTACCCAATCTGAGACCCAGGGGCCGAGAAGTTTGCGATCTTGGAAGTTCGGATTCTGGGGTGTTGCCAGATGAGTCTGGCCCGCTACCTGACTTTAGGTTCAGGGTTTGGGTGATGTCCTCCCGTAAACGGGTATCTGGCTCGGAGAGCTCAGGAATTCGGACATAGTTAGTCCTCAAGATATAGGAAGAATCGATGCATTGTTCCTCCACCACCGCAACATGACGGTTGACCGGTGGAGAGTTAATCTCCCTTCGATCGGGTTTAAGCCCAATCCGATCATAGTCCGTAGCGACTCCCAAGGCGTCGATGCGATCCAAGAGCTCTTTTAGGGAAGAGAGCTCCATTGGATCCATCTGCTCGGCGAATTCCGAGCCGACGTGGAGGCTGTTTTCGATGACCAGAGAAGTCATCATCGGTGCAGCAGCCGAACAGGCGGTCATGACGAAACTGCCTAGCCGGAGAGTTTGGCCGACAGCTAGGGCTCCCCTGGCGGTAATGTTGTCTTTAACAATGAGATGAGGCATCCTTCCTTACAGCGATGTCATAGAGGAACTCTCAATGAAAGCACCAATGTCGATGTCAAAACCGGCGGATCTCGGGTAGGGGGTCCCGAACTGTGCATCTAAGGCGGATGGTAACATGAGGCAGGGGACACAATGTTTTACCCAGGTTCGGGCCCTCTTGATGGAGGTAAAACCCTATGTCCTGCTTGATTTATTCTTGATGATATGAGTATTACAAGAGTTGATCTACCACGAGATCGGAGAGGCTAAACCCTAGAAGCTAGCCTATGGTATGATTGTCTGTTGTCCTACGGACTAAAACCCTCCGGTTTATATAGACACCGGAGGGGGCTAGGGTTACACAAGGTCGGTTACAAAGGAGGAGATATACATATCCGTATTGCCTAGCTTGCCTTCCACGCCAAGTAGAGTCCCATCCGGACACTGGACGAAGTCTTCAATCTGGTGTCTTCATAGTCCATCAGTCCGGCCAAAGGATATAGTCCGGCTGTCTGGATACCCCTAATCCAGGACTCCCTCAAAGAGCCTAAGCTTGGGGATGCCCATGTCACCCCCAAGATAATCTAAGGACACCTAAAAGCCAAAGCTTGGGTATGCCCCGGAAGGCATCCCCTCTTTCGTCTACTTCTATCGGTAGCTTTACTCTGAGCTATATTTTTATTCACCACATGATATGTGTTTTACTTGGAGCGTCTTGTATGATTTGAGTCTTTTCTTTTTAGTTTACCACAATCATCCTTTCTGTACACACCTTTTGAGAAAGCCATACATGATTTGGAATTTGTTAGAATACTCTATGTGCTTCACTTATATCTTTTTGAGTTATATAGTTTTTCTCTAGTACTTCACTTATATCTTTTAGATCACGGTGGTGGATTTGTTTTATAGAAACTATTGATCTCTCATGCTTCACTTAGATTATTTTGAGAGTCTTAAATAGCATGGTAATTTGCTTAAATAATCCTAATATGTTAGGTATTCAAGATTAGTAAAAAAAATCTTATGAGTGTTCTGAATACTAAGAGAAGTTTGATGCTTGATGATTGTTTTGAGATATGGAGGTAATAATATCAAACTCGTGCTAGTTGAGTAGTTGTGAATTTTACAAATGCTATTGTTGAAGTTTGCAAGTCCCGTAGCATGCACGTATGGTTAACGTTATGTAACAAATTTGAAACATGAGGTGTTCTTTGATTGTCCTCCTTATGAGTGGCGGTCGGGGACGAGCGATGGCCTTTTGCTACCAATCTATCCCCCTAGGAGCATGCGCATAGTGCTTGATTTTTGATGACTTGTAGATTTTTGCAATAAGTATGTGAGTACTTTATGACTAATGTTGAGTCCATGGATTATACGCACTCTCACCCTTCCATCATTGCTAGCCTCTTCGGTACCGTGCATTGCCCTTTCTCACATCGAGAGTTGGTGCAAACTTCGCTGGTGCATCCAAACCCCGTGATATGATACGCTCTTTCACACATAAACCTCCTTTTATCTTCCTCAAAACAGCCACCATACCTACCTATTATGGCATTTCCATAGCCATTCTGAGATATATTCCCATGCAACTTTCCACCATTCCGTTTATCATGACACATTCATCATTGTCATAGTGCTTAGCATGATCATGTAGTTGACATAGTATTTGTGGCAAAGCCACCATTCATAATTCTTTCATACATGTCACTCTTGGTTCATTGCATATCTAAGTACACCGCCGAAGACATTCATATAGAGTCATCTTTTGTTCTAGCATCGAGTTGTAATTATTGAGTTGTAAATAAATAAAAGTGTGATGATCATCATTTTCTAAAGCATTGTCCCAAGTGATGAATCTAAAAAAAGAGAAAGGCAATAAAAAGAGAAGGCCCAAAAAAGGGGGGACAATGCTACTATCCTTTGCCACACTTGTGCTTCAAAGTAGCACCATAATCTTCATGATAGAGAGTCTTTTGTTTTGTCACTCTCATATACTAGTGGGAATCTTTCATTATAGAACTTGGCTTGTATATTCCAACAATGTGCCTTCTCAAGTGCCCTAGGTCTTTATGAGAAAGCAAGTTGGATGCACACCCACTACTTTGTTTTGTTGAGCTTTCATACATTTATAGCTCTAGTGCATCCGTTGCTTGGCAATCCCTACTCCTTGCATTAACATCAATCAGTGGGCATCTCCATAGCCCATTGATTAGCCTCATTGATGTGAGACTTTCTCCTTTTTTGTCTTCTCCACATGACCCCCTTCATTATATTCTATTCCACCCATAGTGCTATGTCATCAGGGTTGTGCATGATGAGAGCATTCTTGTCTGACGAAAAAGGAGCATGACGAAACTATATGATTTTGTAGGGATGAACTTTCTTTGGCCATGTTATTTTGAGAAGACATAATTGCTTAGTTAGTATGCTTGAAGTATTATTATTTTAATGCCAATATGAACTTTTATCTTGAATCTTTCTAATCTGAATATTCATACCACAATTAAGAAGAATTACAATAAAATTATGCCAAGTAGCACTCCGCATCAAAAATTATCTTTTTTATCATTTACCTACATGAGGACGAGCAGGAATTAAGCTTGGGGATGCTTGACACGTCTCCAACGTATCTATAATTTTTTATTGCTCCATGCTATATTATCTACTGTTTTGGACATTATTGGGCTTTATTATCCAGTTTTATATTATTTTTGGGACTAACCTATTAACCGGAGGCCCAGCCCAAAATTGTTGTTTTTTGCCTATTTTAGGGTTTCGAAGACAAGGAATATCAAACGGGGTCCAAACGGAATGAAACCTTCGGGAACATGATTTTCAGAACGAACATGATCCACGAGACTTGGACCCTACGTCAAGAAATAAAGGAGGAGGCTACGAGGTAGGGGGCGTGCCTACCCCCCCCCCCAAGCGCGCCCTCCACCCTCGTGGGCCCCATGTTGCTCCACCGACGTACTCCTTCTTCCTATATATACCTACGTACCCCCAAACGATTAGATGCAGAGCCAAAACCCTAGTTCCACCGTCGCAACTTTCTGTATCCACGAGATCCCATCATGGGGCCTGTTCCGGAGCTCCGTCGGAGGGGGCATCCATCACGGAGGGCTTCTACATCAACACCATAGCCTCTCCGATGAAGTGTGAGGGTCCATAGTTATTAGCTAGATGGCTTCTTCTCTCTTTTTGGATCTCAATACAATGTTCTCCCCCTCTCTTGTGGAGATCTATTCGATGTAATGTTCTTTTTGCGGTGTGTTTGTTGAGACCGATGAATTGTGGGTTTATGGTCAAGAGTATCTATGAACAATATTTGAATCTTCTCTGAATTCTACTATGTATGATTGGTTATCTTTGCAAGTCTCTTCGAATTATCAGTTTGGTTTGGCCTACTAGATTGATCTTTCTTGCAATGGGAGAAGTGCTTAGCTTTGGGTTCAATCTTGCGGTGTCCTTTCCCAGTGACAGTAGGGGCAACAAGGCACGTATTGTATTTTTGCCATCGAGGATAACAAGATGGGGTTTTTATCATATTGCATGAATTTATCCCTCTACATCATGTCATCTTGCTTAAGGCGTTACTCTGTTTTTATGAACTTAATACTCTAGATGCATGTTGGATAGCGATCGATGAGTGGATTAATAGTAGTAGATGCAGGCAGGAGTCGGTCTACTTGCCTCGGACGTGATGCCTATATACATGATCATACCTAGATATTCTCATAACTATACTCAATTCTGTCAATTGCTCAACAGTAGTTCGTTCACCCACCGTAAAATACTTATGCTCTTGAGAGAAGCCACTAGTGAAACCTATGGCCCCCGGGTCTATCTTCATCTTATTAATCTTCCAATACTTAGTTATTTCCTTTGCTTTTATTTTACTTTGCATCTTTATCACAAAAATACCAAAAATATTATTCTATCATATCTATCAGATCTCACTCTCGTAAGTGACCGTGAATGGATTGACAACCCCTTATCGCGTTGGTTGTGAGGAGTTATTTGTTTTGTGCAGGTATGAGGGACTCGCGTGTAGCCTCCTACTGGATTGATACCTTGGTTCTCAAAAACTAAGGGAAATACTTATGCTACTTTGCTGCATCAGCCTTTCCTCTTCAAGGAAATCCAACGCGGTGCTCAAGAGGTAGCAGTCAGCATTAAGGAACCAGGGATGACACTGAAGCATAGAGACTTGACCGTTTGAGGTCGGGTCACTACAACTCTGCATTTATGTTTTGTGGTCTCAGAAAGGGCTAGCGAGATACCACTATTGTCATATTATATCATGGTGTAGCGACCCAATCCGAATGGGTCAAGTCTCTATGCTTAAGTGTCATCCTTGGATCGGTATGCTGACACACACAGTACTCGAGGATTTATAACAGAGGTAAATCACATGTATAAAGTAATGTAAATACTATTATCTCAATCCATATAGCGGTAGTAACAACAAAGTTGTGGATTCCCATCAACACCAACGGAAAAATTGAGTGTATACAACGTAACCCTAACGTATCACTTACTCGTCGTAAGAAATCCTGCAACATGAGACGTTGCAGCCATGTAGGTCAGTAAATTGAATGTACTCACAGTTTCACACTATAGAGCAATGCTGAATAATGGCTATCACCACATGCATATTTGGCTGGTGGAGGCTCTAAGTTTAATTTTGCATAAAGCTAATTTTTTCCTACAACAAAGGAATAAATTTTTATTTTAACTACATAGTTTGTTGGAATTATTGAGAAGGTAACCCCAACTCAATCCCAAAATTAACTTTAATCACCCAACAAATTAATTAGGTAAAGTGATGAGATCAAATCAATAATCCAAGTACCAGATACTCAAGATGGCCATAACCAGGGACACGGCTAATCATGATTAGTTTGTACACTATGCAGATGTTTGCACACTTTTCTCCACAAGACTCGGTCTCCTTCATTGTATTTCTCGCACTGTATGATGTCTGAGAAACGGACGACTGAGATACAGTCTTTCCGAAGAGGTCCCCTTAACCGATAGATAGGCCGGTACACCTACAGTCCCCTACATCTGCTAGACCATCATGGAAAGTATTCCCACAACTTACTCAACTATGCCAGAGCCCATAATGGCTTGTTGCTACACACGGAAGTTTCTAGAATGAATAATCTTGTGATCCCTTTGAGCCTGGGTGGCGAACCATAGGATGATAACACGGATACCCCGGGATCTCCTAGGACAACACTGGATTCCCCAGGTGTCCGGGTAAGCCACTGGTTTCCCCAGGGTGCCCCAACCATTCCACCCAGATGTGTATTAAAGTAGCCACCTTAAGTTTCCCTTAGTTTTAAATAACTCTCATATATTTCATGAGTGTCATGAACCAAACCACGTCTACGAGCATAGCAAAGTAGTATGAGCATAACGGATAAACCCAGGGTTTGATACAAGACAATAGGTACTACCTCAACAACTACTTCCCAATACCCACATGCTAATCAAATCCTACTCATGTAATGTTGGAGGGTTGAAACTAATGCATAAAAACTGGGTAATGAAGGGATATGATCAAAGTGTGAACTTGCCTTGTACTGTTGATGAAGATGATTCGCACTCATCACTCCTGATAGTTCTACTCGTCACACTCCAGTCAATCTATCGTAAGAAAGCAATAGAACCACACATAAGCAATCATGCAAAACAATCGAAGAAAAGATCTCGGAAAACTTTGAAAACAAGCAATTAACACTTGCAACAGAACAATTTCTAACAGTACCAAAATTGGGTGGATTTGGTCTTATCAGAAAGTTTAGGTCAAGAGCTTCAATTAGCAAAAAGAATCAATTGAATCGGAGTTATAAAACTCAAGTCATGAACAAAAAAAATTTGAATTCAAATCTGTTTGAAATACAAATTTTAAACTTCAAAAATATGTTTAAATTGTTTTACTGGATAAAGGGGATCATAACAAAGAACTGGGCATTGGTTTCGTTGGATTTGGATAAGCGAGCAAAAAGTCGTGAGGGTTTCAAGATCAGGGGCTAATCCGAAAATAAACTAACTGCATCTGGGTCCCTGGCCGAAATTAAAACAGAAAAGAAAAATCTAATGAATGAGCGTTCGTTGCAGAAGCTTATAAGACGAAAACCGTTCGCTACAGAACCTAATCTAGCGAACGTCCACTAAATAACCTAACTAAATAATAAAACTGGCTTTAAAAGAAAACCGAAGAAAAACTTAAAAAAATAAACCGGACCAGGGCGGTTTATTACTGGTTCGGCGGTTCGGTGGTTCGGGTGGGAAAAACCGACGGCGGCGGGCTCTGGCGAGTGCGGGCGATGGCGGGGTGGCGCTGCGCGACTACGGCGGCTCTGGTGGGCGGCAGCGGCGACGGAGCAAGCGGGGAGGCGCGCGGCACAGGCGACGACGGCAAGCAGCGGCGGCGCGGCGAGAAGTGCAGCGGCGAGGCGTAGCTGCGGCGGCAGATGCGGCGCAAGAGGAGGAGACAGAGGGTCGGGCGCTATTTAAGCAGGAAGGGAGGTGGCGGCGACTTGCGGGAGGGGTCGCGGGAGGCGTGCCCAGCCGGGATTTAGGCGGCGGCGGTGGTGACGCAGTGCAGCCGGCGGACTCTCGCTCGGGAGGGAGAGGACATGTGGGGTGCTGGGCTTTGGCCTGGCCCGGTTGGAGTTGGGCCGGCCCAGTCGGCGGAAGAGTTTTTTTAAATAATTTTACAAACAACAAAAATACGAATAAACAACAAATAAAAAAATTATATATAGGCATATTATATATCAAAAATTTCAGGAAAATATTTCCTAAATGATGAACGTATTTTGAGTGGCAAATAAATTCCGCAAAAAATTAAATAAAGTGAATAGTACTACTGGTTCCTTTAAAACCCAAATAAAATATTTTAAAATACCAAAATAATTTCAAATTTATTTCTCTCCATTTTTCTACTGTAAGGAATCATTTTACCCTATTTTCCATATATTTTATTTTTGGAGAAAAATAATTTGAATAAAAACCAAATAACTCCAAATTGAAAATTGAGTTTCAAAATAACGTCAAAGGACTTTCAATTTGATTATTTAAAACTCCCAACTCATATTTCATATGATTTGAAGAAGTCGTTTTATCTACTCTCATGAAAATCATTGAGTTGCATAAAGTTTCTGAATTTGAAATATTTCCAAATGAAATTCAAATATTTTCAAAAAACCCTTTTCATTTATTTAAATGGAAGGAGTCATATCATCTTCACTCCAGGGTTTGGTGATGAAATGAATTTGAATTCATGGAGATCATAAATGCAAGATGAAAGTTTCGGAAAGTCCTTTTATTCCCTCTCATTTAACTTCCAAAAAGTTACGAATTGCAATCAATTTCACACATCACAATCAAAACTACTTAATTAATATAACATTCCAAAATTTAGAATTTTGGGATGTTACAAACCAACCACCCTTAAAATGAATCTCGTCCTCGAGATTCGGAGAGGCTAGCAAAAAATAGGTTAGGTTCGCGGGTCTTCTCAAAATCTATCGATCGTCACACGGGTCTGGGGTGCTACCACCCTTAGAAGCATTGTTATGGTTCCATCAAAAATTATATACCCCATACTGATTGTTCGCGGTGTTGATCTTCTCGGATTCTCGAGAAAATTCCTTCTCTAGCCTCTTTTGGTAGTGGCATAACCCTTTTCCTCAATTCCTGTGTCCTTTCATCCAGGTACGGTTCTTCTATGACTGGGTCTTCTTAGCTAACGGGTCTGGCGCCAATACTAAACAACAATCGATATCTCATGGTGGTCATCAGTTTATGGTTTCTCCTGCAGGAAATGGGTCTGGGCTTCATTCTCACCGTATGACCTACGATTGGCAACAGCCGCCCTGTACAAGGGAAAACTGTTATACCATTCTAAGGTTTAAACAAGGTTTTGATCGTCGTCTCTCTACTATAGGTAAGTCACTCAGATTTACCATCCATATAGCAGAGGCGAATAATAAAAGTAACTCGGTATGGTGATCAATCCATCCCGCACCCAAATCATTACCTTGTATATATTTAGCGAATCTCGCATTCTAACACTCAGTCAACCTCACAAGCTTTGCAGAATTTCGCTTGTTGACGATCTGGGTTCGGAAAAATCCATGGATTCTGCAAGCCAAACAAACATCTATCGTTGCTTCACAACTCTCAGGTTTTGCGTAAACACTTATAAGATCGTCAGTGGATAAAGTCTAATGTCTTCTAGGGTTTTTCCTTCAGCAAGAGTGTGCTTGCTTCTTGGCAGGTCCTGGAGCCTGTGGGTTATGGCCCATCTGATCACTTGTAAACCTTGAACTCATCATCGGGGTAACTTCTTGTTATTCCAACATCCAGCTTCCTTGCATTCTTAATTCCATCCAATTATATTGTCTCTCTTCCTTCCATTGGTACCAAACTAAGACGTGATTACTCAGACTCATCATGGAGTTACAATTGCTCCATATTGAAGGAAATATGCCCTAGAGGCAATAATAAAGTTGTTATTTATATTTCCTTATATCATGATAAATGTTTATTATTCATGCTAGAATTGTATTAACCGGAAACTTAGTACATGTGTGAACACATAGACAAACAGAGTGTCACTAGTTTGCCTCTACTTGACTAGCTCGTTGAATCAAAGATGGTTAAGCTTCCTAGCCATAGACATGAGTTGTCATTTGATTAACGGGATCACATCATTAGAGAATGATGTGATTGACTTGACCCATTCCGTTAGCTTAGCATGATGATCGTTTAGTTTGTTGCTACTGCTTTCTTCATGACTTATACATGTTCCTCTGACTATGAGATTATGCAACTCCCGAATACCGGAGGAACACTTTGTGTGCTACCAAATGTCACAACGTAACTGGGTGATTATAAAGGTGCTCTATAGGTGTCTCCAATGGTACTTGTTGAGTTGGCATAGATCAAGATTAGGATTTGTCACTCTGATTGTCTGAGAGGTATCTCTGGGCCCTCTCGGTAATGCACATCACTATAAGCCTTGCAAGCAATGTGACTAATGAGTTAGTTACGTGATGTTGCGTTACAGAACGAGTAAAGAGACTTGACGGTAACGAGATTGAACTAGGTATTGAGATACCGACGATCGAATCTCGGGCAAGTAACATACCGTTGACAAAGGGAACAACGTATACCGTTATGCGATTTGACCGATAAAGATCTTCGCAGAATATGTAGGAACCAATATGAGCATCCAGGTTCCGCTATTGGTTATTAACCAGAGATAAGTCTCAATCATTTCTACATAGTTCTCAAACCCGTAGGGTCCGCACGCTTAACATTCAGTGATGACCGGTATTACGAGTTTATGTGTTTTGATGTACCAAAGGTAGGTCGGAGTCCTGGATTTGATCACGGGCATAACGAGGAGTCTCGAAATGGTCGAGACATAAAGATCGATATATAAGAAGCCTATATTTGGACATTGATATGGTTCCGAGTGGTTCGGGCATTTTCCGGAGTACCGGGAGGTTACCGGAACCCCCCGGGGAGTATATGGGCCTTATTGGGCCTTAGTGGAATAGAGGAGAGGGAAGGGAAGAGAGGGAGGCGCGGCCCCCAAGCCCAATCCGAATTGGGCGGGGGGCGGCCCCCCTTTCCTTCCTTCCTCTCCTACTCCTACTTGGAAGGGCTCCTACTTCTACTAGGAAAAGGGGGAATCCTACTCCCGGAGGGAGTAGGACTCCCCAGGGCGCTCCATAGAGAGGGCCAGCCCTCCCCCTCCTCCACTCCTTTATATACAGGGGAGGGGGCACCCCATGAACACACAAGTTGATCAGTTGATCTTTTAGCCGTGTGCCGTGCCCCCCTCCACCATAATCCACCTCGGTTATATCGTAGCGGTGCTTAAGCGAAGCCCTGTTCCGGTAGCAACATCATCACCATCATCACACCGTCATGCTGATGAAACTCTCCCACGAAGCTCTACTGGATCGTGAGTTCGCGGGACGTCACCGAGCTGAACGTGTGCAGATTGCGGAGGTGATGTACGTTCGGTACTAGGATCGGTCGATCGTGAAGACGTACAACTACATCAACTGTGTTGTCATAATGCTTCCGCTTACGGTCTACAAGGGTATGTAGACAATACTTTCCCCTCCCGTTGCTGTGCATCTCCATCATTACTGCGCTCCCCAACAGTGGTATCAGAGCCAGGTCTATGCGTAGATGTTATATGCATGAGTAGAACATAAAGGAGTTGTGGGCGTGGGTATATACATATTGATTGCCATCAGTAGTTGTTTCTTGATTCGGCGGTATTGTTGGATGAAGCGGCTCAGACCGACATTACGCGTACGCTTACGCGAGACTGGTTCTACCGACGTGCTTCGCACATAGGTGGCTAGTGGGTGTCTGTTTCTCCAACTTTAGTTGAATCAGATTCAATGAACAGGGTTCTTTCTGAAGATCAAAAAGCAATCACTATACCATGTTGTGGTTTTTGATGTGTAGGTAAGAACGGTTCTTTCTTAGCCCATACCAGCCATGTAAAACTTGCAACAACAAAGTACAGGACGTCTAACTTGTTTTTGTAGGGCATGTTGTGATGTGATATGGTCAAGACATGATTAGATATAAATTGTTGTATGAGATGATCATGTTTTGTTAAAGTTATCGGCAACTGGTTGAAGCCTTATGGTTGTCTCTTTATTGCATAAGATGCAAGCGTCATACAATTGCTTTACTTTATCGCTATGAGATAGCAATAGTTTCAAAAGCAATAGTTGGCGAGATGACCATATGATGACACGTTGATAGAGATCAAGATGATGGAGATCATGGTGTCATGCCGGTGAAGATGGAGATCATGACGGTACTTTGGAGATGGATATCAAAAGCACAAGATGATGATGGCCATATAATGTCACATATTTTGATTGCATATGATGTTTATCCTTTATGCATCTTATTTTGCTTAGTTCAGCGGTAGCATTATAAGATGATCTCTCACTAAATTTCAAGGTATAAGTGTTCTCCCTGAGTATGCACCGTTGCGATAGTTCTTCATGCTGAGACACCACGTGATGATCGGGTGTGATAAGCTCTACGTTCACATACAACGGGTGCAAGCCAGTTTTGCACACGCGGAATACTCGGGTTAAACTTGACGAGCCTAGCATATGCAGATATGGCCTCGGAACACTGGAGACCGAAAGGTCGAGCGTGAATCATATAGTAGATATGATCAACATAGTGATGTTCACCATTGAAAACTACTCCATCTCACGTGATGATCGGACATGGTTTAGTTGATATGGATCATGTGATCACTTATATGATTAGAGGGATGTCTACCTAAGTGGGAGTTCTTAAGTAATATGATTAATTGAACTTTAATTTATCATGAACTTAGTCCTGATAGTATTTGCATATCTATGTTGTAGATCAATAGCTTGCGATGTAGCTCCCCGTTTATTTTTTATATGTTCCTAGAGAAAACTATGATGAAAGATGTTAGTAGCAATGATGCGTACTAGCTCCGTGATCTAAGAATTATCCTCATTGCTGCATAGAAGAATTATGTCCTTGATGCACCACTAAGTGACGGACCTATTGCAGGAGCAGATACAGACGTTATGAATGTTTGGTAAAGCTCGGTATGATGACTACTTGATAGTTTAGTGCACCATGCTTTATGGCTTATGACTGGGACTTCAAAAATGTTCTGAACACCATGGAGCATATAAGATGTTCCAAGAGTTGAAATTGGTATTTCATGCTCATGCCCATGTCGAGAGGTATGAGACCTCTGATAGTACATTACCTGCAAGATGGAGGAGAATAGCTCAACCAGTGAGCATGTGCTCAGATTGTCTGGGTACTACAATTGCTTGAATCAAGTGGGAGTTAATCTTCCAGATAAAATAGTGATTGACAGAGTTCTCTAGTCACTATCACCAAGTTACTAGAACTTTGTAATGAACTATAATATGCAAGGCATAACGGAAACGATTCCCAAGCTCTTCGCGATGTTGAAATTGGCGAAGGTAGAAATCAAGAAAAAGCATCAAGTGTTGATGGTTGACAAGACCACTAGTTTCAAGTAAAAGGGCAAGGGAAAGAAAGGAAACTTCAAGAAGAATGGCAAGCAAGTTGCCACTCCCATGAAGAAGCCCAAAGCTAGACCCAAGCCTGAAACTGAGTGCTTCTACTGCAAAGGAAAAAAGGTCACTGGAAGTGGAACTGCCCTATATGCTTGGCGTATAAGAAGGATGGCATACTGAACAAAGGTATATTGGATATACATGTTATTGATGTGTACTTTACTAGTGTTTATAGCAACCCCTCGGTATTTGTACTGGTTCAGTTGCTAAGAGTAGTAACTCGAAACGGGAGTTGGAACATAAACAGAGACTAGTTAAGGGCGAGGTGATGATGTGTGTTGGAAGTGATTCCAAGATTGATAAGATCACCATCGCACACTCACTTTACCTTCGGTATTAGTGTTGAACCTAAAAAAAGGGTATTTGGTGTTTGCGTTGAGCATCAATATGATAGGATCAGGTTTATTGCAATATGGTTATTCATTTGTGTCAAAGAGTAATTGTTGTTCTACTTACATGAATAAAACCTTCTATCGTCATACACTTAATATAAATGGTTTATTGAATCTCGATCGTAGTGGTACACATATTCATAATATTGAAGCCAAAAGATGCAAAGTTAATAATGATAGTACAACTTATTTGTGGCACTGCCGCTAAGTCATATTGGTGTAAAGCGCATGAAGAAACTCCATGCTGATGGGCTTTAGGAATCACTTGATTATGAATCACTTGATGCTTGCGAACCATGTCTCATGGGCAAGATGACTAAGACTCCGTTCTTCGGAACAATGGAGCGAGCAACTGACTTATTGGAAATAATACATACTGATGTATTCAATCCGATGAGTGTTGAGGCTCGCGGCGGGTATCGTTATTTTCTCACCTTCACAGATGATTTGAGAAGATATGGGTATATCTACTTGATGAAACATATGTCTGAAACATTTGAAAAGTTCAAAGAATTTCATAGTGAAGTGGAAAATCATCGTAACAAGAAAATAAAGTTTCTGCGATCTGATCGTGGAGGAGAATATTTAAGTTACGAGTTTGGTATTCATTTGAAACAATGCAGAATAGTTTCACAACTCATGCCACCTGGAACACCACAGCGTAATGGTGTGTCCGAATGTCTTAATCGTAGTTTATTAGATATGGTGCAATCTATGATGTCTCTTACCGATTTATCACTATCGTTTTGGGGTTATGCATTAGAGACAGCCGCATTCACTTTAAATAGGGCACCATCTAAATCCGTTGAGACGACACCATATGAACTGTGGTTTAGCAAGAAACCTAAGCTGTCGTTTCCTAAAGTTTTGGGCTATGATGCTTATGTGAGAAAGTTTCAACCTAATAAGCTCGAACCCAAATCGGAGAAATGCGTCTTCATAGGATACCCAAAGGAAACTGTTGGGTACACCTTCTATCACAGATCCGAAGGCAAGATATTCGTTGCTAAGAATGGATCCTTTCTAGAGAAGAAGTTTCTCTCGAAAGAAGTGATTGGGAGGAATGTAAAACTTGATGAGGTAATTGTACCTTCTCCCGAATTGGAAAGTAGTTCATCACAGAAATCAATTCTAGTGATTCCTACACCAATTAGTGAGGAAGTTAATGATGATGATCATGAAACTTCAGCTCAAGTTACTACCGAACCTCGTGGGTCAACCAGAATATGTTCCGCACCAGAGTGGTACGGTAATCCTGTTCTGGAGGTCATGTTACTTGACCATGACAAACCTACGAACTATGAGGAAGCAATGATGAGCCTAAATTCCGCGAAATTTCTTAAAGCCATGAAATCTGAGATGAGATCCATGTATTAGAACAAATTACGGACTTTGATTGACTTGCCCGTTGATCGGTGAGCCATTAATCATAAATGTATTTTCAAGAGGAAGACGAACACTGATAGTAGTGTTACAATCTACAAAGCTCGAATTGTCACAAAAGGTATTCGACAAGTTCAAGATGTTGACTGCGATGAGATTTTCTCACTCATAGCGATGCTTAAGTCTGTCCGAATCATGTTAGCAATTGCCACATTTTATGAAATCTGGCAAATGGATGTCAAAACTGCATTCCTTAATGGATTTCTTAAAGAAGAGTTGTATATGATGCAACAAGAAGGTTTTGTCGATCCAAAAGGTGCTAACAAAGTGTGCAAGCTCCAGCGATCCATTTATGGACTGGTGCAAGCCCCTCGGAGTTGGAATATACGCTTTGATAGTGTGATCAAAGCATATGGTTTTATACAGACTTGCGGTGAAGCATGTATTTATAAAGAAAGTGAGTGGGAGCACTACAACATTTCTGATAAGTATATGTGAATGACATATTGTTGATCGGAAATAATGTAGAATTCTCAAGCATAAAGGAATGTTTGAAAGGAGTTATTCAAAGAAATACCTCGATAAAGCTACTTACATATTGAGCATCAAGATCTATAGAGATAGATCAAGACGCTTGATATATTTTCAATGAGTACGTACCTTGACAAGATTTTGAAGTAGTTCAAAATGGAAAAGTCAAAGAATGAGTTCTTGCCTGTGTTGCAAGGTGTGAAGTTGAGTAAAGACTCAAAACCCGACCATGGCAGAAAATAGAAAGAGAATGAAAAGTCATTCCCTATGCCTCAGTCATAGGTTCTACAAAGTATGCTATGTTGTGTACCAGAAATATTGTGTACCTCACCATAAGTTTGGCAAGAGGGTACAATAGTGATCCAGGAGTGGATCACCGGACAGCGGTCAAAAATATCCTTAGTGGAATAAAGAAATGTTTGTCGATTATGGAGGTGACAAAGAGTTATGTCGATGCAAGCTTTGACACCGATCTGGATGACTCTAAGTCTCGATCTAGATACATATCGAAAGTGGGAGCAATTAGCTAGAGTAGCTCCGTGCAAAGCATTGTAGACATAGAAAATTTGCAAAATACATACGGCTCTAAATGTGGCAGACCCGTTGACTAAATTTCTCTCACAAGCAAAACATGATCATTCTTTGGGTGTTAATCACATAGCGATGTGAACTAGATTATTGACTCTAGTAAACCCTTTGGGTGTTAGTCACATGGAGATGTGAAGTAGTCACACAAAGATGTGAACTATTGGTGTTAAATCACATGATGATGTGAACTAGATTATTGACCCTAGTGCAAGTGGGAGGCTGAAGGAAATATGCCCTAGAGGAAATAATAAAGTTGTTATTTATATTTCCTTATATCATGATAAATGTTTATTATTAATGCTAGAATTTTATTAACCGGAAACTTAGTACATGTGTGAATACATAGACAAATAGAGTGTCACTAGTTTGCCTCTACTTGACTAGCTCGTTGAATCAAAGATGGTTAAGTTTCCTAGCCATAAACATGAGTTGTCATTTGATTAATGGGTTAAAATCATTAGAGAATGATGTGATTGACTTAACCCATTCCGTTAGCTTAGCATGATGATCGTTTAGTTTGTTGCTACTACTTTCTTCATGACTTATACATGTTCCTCTGACTATGAGACAATGCAACTCTCGAATACCGGAGGAACACATTGTGTGCTACCAAACGTCACAATGTAACTGGGTGATTATAAAGGTGCTCTACAGGTGTCTCCGATGGTACTTGTTGAGTTGGCATAGATCAAGACTAGGATTTGTCACTCCGATCGTCGGAGAGGTATCTCTGGGCCCTCTCGGCAATGCACATCACTATAAGCCTTGCAAGCAATGTGACTAATGAGTTAGTTACGGGATGTTGCATTACGGAACGAGTAAAGAGACTTTCCGGTAACGAGATTAAACTAGGTATTGAGATACCGGCGATCGAATCTCGGGCAAGTAACATGCCGATGACAAAGGAACAACGTATACCGTTATGCGGTTTGGCCGATAAAGATCTTCGTAGAATATGTAGGAACCAATATGAGCATCCAGGTTCCGGTATTAGTTATTGACCGGAGATAAGTCTCGGTCATGTCTACATAGTTCTCGAACCCGTAGGGTCCGCACGCTTAACGTTCAGTGACGATCGGTATTACGAGTTTATGTGTTTTGATGTATCGAAGGTAGTTCGGAGTCCCGGATTTGATCACGAACATAACGAGGAGTCTCGAAATGGCCGAGAAATAAAGATCAATATATTGGAAGCCTATATTTGGACATCGAAATGGTTCTGAGTGGTTCGGGCATTTTTCCGGAGTACCTGGAGGTTACCGGCACCCCCCGGGGAGTATATGGGCCTTAGTGGAATAGAGGAGAGGGAAGGGAAAAGAGGGAAGCGCGGCCCCCAAGCCCAATCCGAATTGGGAGGGGGGTCGTCCCCCCTTTCCTTCCTTCCTCTCCTACTCCTACTTGGAAGGGCTCCTACTTCTGCTAGGAAAAGGGGGAATCCTACTCCCGGAGGGAGTAGGACTCCCCCAAGGCACGCCATAGAGAGGGCCGGCCCTCCCCCTCCGCCACTCCTTTATATACGGGGGAGGGGGCACCCCATGAACACACAAGTTGATTAGTTGATCTTTTAGCCATGTGCGGTGCCCCCCTCCACCATAATCCACCTCGGTTATATCATAGCAGTGCTTAGGCGAAGCCCTGTTCCAGTAGCAATGTTGTCACTGTCATCATGCCGTCATGATGACGAAACTCTCCCACGAAGCTCTATTGTATCGTGAGTTCGTGGGACGTCACCGAGCCGAACGTGTGCAGATTGCGGAGGTGTTTTTTTAGGAACTGGGACAGTGGGGGAGGCCCCTACTGTCATATATTAATTATCACAACACATTTTACATAGTGTGTTACATCATGTACATTGCACCCATCCCACTTTGTGGTGATGGGGTAAAGAGAAGAAGGGGATGTGCTAATCAGAGGGTAAAGAATCTAGAAGTAAGAAGATAAACTCTTTCTTATTATCTTTAACCCTATATTGTAAAAGGCCAAAATCTTCCTTGAATCTGTTCAGCCAGGATTTGTATGTAGGTTGGATATTTCTAAATAGCTTGTTATTCCTCTCTTTCCATATGCTCCAGGAAGCTTGTAGTATAATTTCCATGAAGAGAGGTCGATTCCACTTGATTTTTGCTTGTTCCATCCAGGACAATCAGTTGGCTTGTGGTCCAGGGTCCAAACCAAAAGTGGCCCAACATCTTTTAATAAATGGGCATGTGAGGATCATATGATCGATATCTTCTTCTTTTTGTCCACAGAGTAGGCAGTTAAGGTTAGTACCAATATTGTAGTGTCTTCTTTTCAGCATGTTTCTTGTGTTTAATCTATCCGAAAGTACCAGCCAACAAAAAACTTTGATCTTGGTCATGACTTTTGATTTCCACAACCATTGGTACGATTTGTGGGCCCTCATGTCTCTCAAGTAGAAGCTATAATATTTTTTCGCAGAGAATTCTCAACTCCCCCAAGTGTAAGACCATACATCCTTTGAGTTTTGATTGTTGTCAAAAGTTATATGTGCCATGAGGCCTTGCATATCTTGTACCTCCTCTAGGGCTTGGCTGGAGAGTGGCAGATAGAACTGTTCCTCTAGGGAGTTGATGGTCAGGAAGTCCTTGGCCGAACAATCTTCATTTATTGTATATGAAAATGCCCTGGGATGTGTGTCTTTGAGAATTTCATCCAGCCAAAGATCTTTCCAGAATAGCACAATGTCTCCAACATGCAACTGAACCCTTGAGATCCCTCTAAGGATAGGAGTTAGTTTAAGGATGTCTTTCCACCAAAATGATCCACATGGATCAGAGGCATGTGGAATTTTGTCAGTGTAATAAGTGGACCAGATCAGTTCAACCCAAGGGAGATCATGTCTATTGTAGAATTTGTGTAAATATTTTAACAGTAATGCATCACTTTGTATCCTGAGTTTTATTATCCCAAGCCCTCCACATTTTTTTGGTCTGCATACTCTGTCCCATGCAGCTAAAGAATTACATTTTTCACCTTTCTCTGTTTTTTGTCCATAGACATTTCCTTCTCAATTTGTCCAACAACTCAAGTATTTTTGGTGGAAATCGAAGTGTGCATAGTGCAAAAATTGTCAGTGAGGTAATTACTGTGTTGAGGAGAGATAATTTGGATCCATATGACATCATTGACAGAGTGGAAGTTAGCCTTCTTTCCATATTGCAAACGATTGGCATTAGGTCTTGTATAGAAGGTTTAGAAGTGCCAAGAGGTAAACCAAGGTATGTGAAGGGCATTTTCCTTATTTTGCATCCAAAGATTTGAGCAATGTCTTGGCTTAAATTCTCATCACAATTCATAGGAATCAAGGTTGATTTGTGGAAGTTTATTTTGAGGCCAATGGAGGTGGCATAGTCAGTGAGGATCCCTTTCACTAATTGCGCTTGGTCTTGACAAGCCGGCATTATGATTATGGTGTCATCCGCGTATTGTATGACAGGGTAGTCCTTTTGATTTGGTCTTGGGAATGGGAGATGTAGGAGACCATTTCTGAAGGCATCATTAATGGCCGCTTGGAGAAGATCTGCAGCTAGAACGAATATAAGTGGAGCGAGGGGGTCTCCTTGACGCACACCACTTTTGCAAAGAAATTGTCTACCCGGAACTCCGTTAAGAAGAACTGAAGATTTTCCGGTGGAAAATATTGTTTGAATCCATTGGATCCATTTATCATTGAAACCCATGTGCTTCATTATGTCCAACATTGCATCATGCTCAATGGTGTCAAAAGCTTTTGCAAAATCCAATTTAAGGAGGACAATTTTGTTCTTAGACGTTTGGCATTGATGTATATATTCGAACGCACATGCAAGGCAATCTTGAATTGCTCTGCCCTTGATGAAACCATATTGGTTTCTATGTATGATCTTTAGAATGAGTTTTTGGAGTCGGTTGGCAAGCAGTTTAGTGATGACCTTTAGGCAACAATTGAGGAGTGTGATGGGTCTGAAATCATTAAATGTGGCCGGAGAGGATATTTTAGGTATTAAGGTTATGTACCCATCATTGATGCTCTCAAGGTTTAAAGTCCCTTCATGGAACTGGTCGCACAGTTTATAGAAATCCTCCTTGATAATGTGCCAGCACGATTTAAGAAAAAGTCCAGTAAAACCATCCGGTCTTGGTGCTCTATCCGCAGGCAATTCCTTAATGACAGCATCAATTTCTTCGTTAGTGAATGGTACGGTCAGCTGATCCAGATCATTACGCTTTTTGATAATATTGGCTAGATCAAATTTCATTTGGAATTCTCTTGAAGTGCCCAATCTCTCTTTAAAGCTTTGATAAATTAGTGCTTCTTTACCAATATGATCCTCAATTATGGTGCCATTATCTAGCTGCAGAGATGAAATAATGTTCCGTCGATATCGTTCAGAGGCCATTGCTTTGAAGAATTTTGGGTCCTCATCCCCAAAAGTGGCCCATCTTATGGTACATCTTTTTCTCCAATATTGTTTTTGATAATCAAGGAGTCTAAGCAGATGTTTGTTGAGAATTCTTCTGAAGTTACTTTCAGGTATTGTGAGGGCCCTTTTATTTTCCAACGCGTCCAGATCAGAAAGTGCAGAATTGGAGTTAGCTATAGCTGTGGCCAACTTGGATATCTGTTTACTCCATCGTTTGAGTTCATATCTGAGAGCCTTAAATTTTCGGCAGATAATCATGGCATAGTTATTTGAGGGGATTATTTTGTTCCATGATGATTCCATCACCTCCATGAAGCCAGGATGTTGAATCCAGTATGATTCAAATCGAAAGAGGTTACTTTTAGGGATGTTAGTTTCAATGGAGATCACACAGGGAATATGGTCAGAAACTGGTTTAGAAAGAGGTTTTATAGTGGTATTAGGGTAGGAGGTGGTCCAATTATTTGAGGTGAAGAACCAATCTAGTTGTTCAAGTAGGGGGTCCTATTGCATGTTGCTCCATGTGTATGATCGACCCTTAAGTGGTAGTTCAATCAGACCTTGTGTGCGAATGAAGTCATTAAATATGATCATGTCATTAATATTACCACCTGGTTTATTTCTATTGTTAGGGCTGCGGATGTAATTAAAATCCCCAACAAGAAGCCAGTCTTCATTGTGAGGTATATGAAGATTAAGTAGCCAGGTTGTATAGTCAACTCTTGTTTCACCCTGGCAAGGCCCATATATGTTTACCAAAGTCCACTCTTGGGAAGAATGATGTGATTTAAATTTAGTGACTAGGGCAAATTCTTCTTCAATTAACACAGTGCCAGAAAAAATAGCACTATTCCAAATGGTCACAATGCCCCCAGATGCACCTCTTGAAGGAATGAATGCAAACTTATCAAACCGTTTAGGGCAGCAGGTTTTAATGTATGAGTTGTCAAAAATAGGCTTTTTGGTCTCCCGTAAGCAAATAACTGAGCAACCACTAGCAGCAACAGCATTTGATAGAGCCAAAAGCTTCGGGTCAGAGTTCATACCCCGGATATTCCAACATAAAACGTTCCAGTTCGAGAGAAGTACCATTAAGAAAATGAAACAGAAAGTAAATTAAGATGAGGAAGTGCCCGCCCCTTTGTCAGCAAAGAGCATTTCTTCAGTCACTTCTTCAGGGGGGACAGCACACTTCTGCACAGCAATTTCCTGAATTTAAGCCACAGTCATCGGAGGAGGGAGTTCCTCCATGTCTATCTGGTCTTCAGTGAGCTCAGTAATGACTACAGCAGATGGAGTCACTCTGGGCTTGACCTTGGAGGCTTTCTGCTTGCTGTCAGTAATGGAATGCACTTTGAACCCATCGTATTTGTTGGATCGAGCGCTTCTACGCACACTGAGCACGGAGACCGGAGCTTTATTCTTGCGATGCCTGCCAGGATGGCCACCCACAGAAACATCAGTTTGCAAAGCAGGCATAATCTCATAAGTGTCCATTTCGTGCACTTCAGAAATTTCATACACAACTGAGCCAGTGTCCATTTCCTGCACTTCAGAAGTTTCAGATAGTGTAGCTGCACTCTGCTGAGCAACCACAACAGAACCAACTAGATCCTCACTACTCATCGACCAGGTTTGAGAAGTTGAAGTGATAGTGCCATCAGCCTCCCCTTGTGAGACAAAGGAGGTCACTTGGACAGAACCATCCAAGGATTCAGAAAGAGCTAGATGAATGTCCAAATTAGTCGGCCTAATGCCATAGCCATGTGCCCAAGGACCAAAAGTTGCCAAAGTTGGAATGATGGAGCTTGAGAGGAAATTTGTGATGGGCACAAATGATAATGGTTCAGCAACTAGCATGGTGTTCATGAACTCATTATTAGCAGAAAGGTGTATGTTCATACCAGCATTTGTGACAGAAATTCTGATCTGGACTTGAGGGCTCTGCACCTGAGAGTTGTGTTGCAGCATCAACTCATTTGCTTGCACAGCTGGGTTACTTGGGACAGTGGCTATAGTGTTGAGAGCTCCATTCCTCTGTAGGGCCTGCAGAATGTTAACTGGAACAAGCACAAGTGCCTCAGAGTCTGAACTTGTGGCTGAACTGCTTTGGGAAATTGAGTCATTCCAAGCTGCAAAAGGACTATCCTGCAGATTGTTGCTGGGTAGGATACCATCTTGGACTTTTAATCCTTCGTTTGCCAACCATTCTTGGAAGTGTTGTACGTTCGGTACTAGGATCGGTCGATCGTGAAGACGTACGACTACATCAACCGCGTTGTCATAACGCTTCCGTTTACGGTCTACAAGGGTATGTAGAAAATACTCTCCCCTCTCGTTGCTATGCATCACCATGATCTTGCGTGTGTGTAGGATTTTTTTTGAAATTACGGCGTTCCCCAACACATATTACCAACATTATACCTCCTTTACGTCCAATAATACTTCATCCCTCCATATTCTTGGGATATCCCACATATCGAGATAAAACTCGTACTTATTTTGTCCGAAGTCCACTCCATGGAATATCATTATCTTTTCCAGGGATCAAGTGTCCTCACTAGGTACTATCGCCCTTAAAATGCACAAATTCATCCATAGACCATATTTCTCATATCGTCGAAAATGGTCAAAATCTTTCTTCATAGAGTAACTACTCATAAAATCCAAATCAGTACCCACGATGCTAACTTTATTGATTCTCAAATTATTACAATCTCCTGTATTTCCATTACATGCCTCCACACCTCAATAATATAAGAAATGTCCCCACTGCTACCACTATATTTCTTACAGACTCAGCTATTTAACACGGATATCCTCATTTTGGGACAATCTCTGGCAAACTGCCCTACTTAATTACAATGGAACATATTACTTCTGACAAGTCTTGAGGTTTCCTTGTGATTTCAAAGCCTCCTTGGGTCCTCGGGCTTCCTTTTTGGGCAACCGCTGAAGTAGTGCCCTAACTCCTTGCACCTAAAACAGGTGATATGACTCAGGTACTTCCTGGAATCCAATCTATTTCTCTTCCTGGACTTTTCCGTTCCAATCAGGGCTTCTATTTCCTATGGGTCATACTCTACTTCCTCTGTCAGGAATTCTACCAGTTCCCCATTCAGACAATTCTGGGAGATGTGTCCTTCTCCACATGAATAGCATGACTTGGTGCAGGGTTTAATTGGGTCTTCTTTGGGTGTGTCCTCCACCTCTTCATTCATCACCGGTTCTTCTAAAATTACCATGAGGGCTCCTTTCATTGCTTCTTTCTTCTGTTGGATAGTTCTTTGAATCATGGGGTAAATGTGACACTGAGCAGGGTAGTGGGTAGTCCCTTCACATAAGAAACAAGTAATCTGCCTAGTTGGGCATTCTTCAGCTGGGTGACTTTCTTCAAAATGAGGGCATTCATCCTTGTGTTCTTTATGGTTGTGTCCTATTTCTCCACAGAGCTGGCATGCACAAGGTTTCTTCATATAATTTCGATAAGGCTTCAATTTCTGGGACACAAGCCGAGACTTTAGTAGAGTGAACTTAAATTCTTCCCAAGTGGTTACTCTTTGCCATCCATTGATGGTTTGGTACATCCTCCACCAAGTAGCAGCACCGCTTTCAAAGCATTGAAGAGCATGCTGGGCCATATCCTTTCTGGCTATAGTCTTATTCTTCATATGATCTTCCATGTTCTGAATCCATCGGTATGTCTCCAATTGAGTCATTGGTCCAGAAAATATGAGTTCATCTCCATTCATCCTCCATTGGGTCCATGGGTTTTGGGGTAAGATAAGAGAGATAGAGAGGGGTACACACAATAAAAACAATAGTTTTGAAAAGACAGATTTTTTTGTGGCTGTCGGGAAAACATCAAACAAATGACAGCTCACAAACGTCGCATCTAACGTACGTATATAACAGGGGTTTGGTCTTCTAAAGGTCAATAAATCTTCAAAGTCGCCAAACTCTTCAAGCCTTGTTCATGTCTCCGATGGCTTCTTCCGATCGTGCTTGTCCTTCTCAAGTTCCTTTGCCAGATCATCTCTATTGACGCGAAGTCTCTCGTGATGTCCTTCAATATTTCTGGAGTTGCGTTCCAAACTTCCGGGTTTCAAAATCCTTGGCATGAGCCATGGTACTACTGTCCTTCAGTTCCTGACGAATCTCCGGTATCTCGAGGTTTTGCTCCTCCTGATTGGCTACTTTCAGCTTCTGGGTCCTGATTTCTTCACGAAATGCTTCCTTGTCAAATATAGCTTCCTGCAGGTCCATCTTAAACTTCTTTATGTAATACTCCAGATCCCAGTGATACACCAGCTAAGGTTAAAACTTCATGTTTTGCTGATAGGTGCTCCTTTAGCCCTTTTGTCATCCAATCCTTCTGAAGAAATGCATGCTTAACTCAGCACGGTGACAATAGCATAAGCGGGCGATAACATCATGGATAGCCATGTTTATGCCCATGTCATTGCCATGAGCTATCATAGCATAGTTGATATCTCCTGCCTTAGGGTTTTCTTGACAAAAACTTTGAGTTTTTTTTAACGCTCCATGTTCCGGTCTTTTTCTGACACACCTGGATCTTAGGTATTGACAGCTTCACTAGTCTGACAAGTTCCATAAGGGTAGCTTTCCTAGGTCATACAAATCTAGAAATTCTTCAGAGCCTTCAAATTCTCCTAGTCTTTGGAATCTTCAACCATTGTAGTTTTCATTATTATAAAGCACGATAAGATCCTCTTCATTCCGAAGTGGTTTTAGTTGTCTGATAACTTGTACTTCTTGGAGTGGTCTCATCAATCGAATCTTCATGTGGTCAAAAGGGGAAAGGGTATAGTCTAACTAAAAGGGAATATTTGATAAAGCTCGGAAAAGAAGAGAGGCAAAAGATCTTTTTGAAAATAAGGTTTGAGAGAAAAATATTTCCTACGGGCTTGCCAGTTTCTAGGGGTCATGTCCTACAGTCAACATGTGCTTTGATACCATCTTGTAGCGACCCAACACGAATGGGTCAAGTCTCTATGCTTAAGGGTCATCCTTGGATCGGTATGCTGACACACATAGTACTCGAGGATTTATAACAGAGGTAAATCACATGTATAAAGTAACGTAAATACTATTACCTCAATCCGTATAGCAGAAGTAACAACAAAGTTGTGGATTCCCATCAACACCAACGGAAAAATTGAGTGTAGACAATGTAACCCTAACGTATCACTTACTCATCTTAATAAATCCTGCAACATGAGACGTTGCAGCCATGTAGGTCAGTACATTGAATGTACTGGCAATTTCACACTGTAGAGCAATGCTGAATAATGGCTATCACCACATGCATATTTTCCTAGTGGAGGCTCTAAGTTTAATTTTGCATAAAGCTAATTTTCCCTACAACAAAGGAATAAAGTTTTATTTTAACTACATAGTTTGTTGAAATTATTGAGAAGGTAACCCCAAATCAATCCGAAAATTAACTTTAATCACCCAAAAAATTAATTAGGTAAAGTGATGAGATCAAATCAATAATCCAAGTACCAAATACTCAAGATGTCCATAACCGGGGACACGGCTAATCATGATTAGTTTGTACACATTGCAGAGATTTGCGCACTTTTCCCCAGAAGACTCGATCTCCTCCGTTGTATTTCTCGCACTACATGATGTTTAAGAAACGGATGACCGAGGCACAATCTTTCCGAAGAGGTCCCCTTAACCGATAGATAGGCTGGTACACCTACAATCCCCTACATCTGCTAGCCCATCATGGAAAGGATTCACACAACTTACTCAACTATGCCAGAGCCCATAATGGCTTGTGGCTGCACATGGAAGTTTCTAGCATGAATAATCTTATGATCCCTTTGAGCCTGGGTGGCGAACCATAGGATGATCACACGGATACCTCGGGATCTCCTAGGACAACACTGGATTCCCCATGTGTCCGGGCAAGCCACTGGTTTCCCCAGGGTGCCCCAACCATTCCACCCAGATGTGTATTAAAGTAGCCACCTTACGTTTCCCTTAGTTATAAATAACTTTCACATCTTTCATGAGTCTCACGAACCAAACCACGTCTACGAGCATAGCAAAGTAATATAAGCATAATGGATAAACCCAGGGTTTGATACAAGACAATAGGTACTACCTCAACAACTACTTCCCAATACCCACATGTTAATCAAATCCTAGTCATGCAATGTTGGAGGGTTGAAACTAATGCATAAAAACTAGGTAATAAAGGGATATGATCAAAGTGTGAACTTGCCTTGTACTGGTGATGAAGATGATTCGCACTCATAACTCCTTATTTCTACTCGTCACACTCCGGTCAATCTATCGTAAGCAAGCAATAGAACGACACATAAGCAATCATGCAAAAGAATCGAAGAAAAGATCTCCGAAAACTTCGAAAAAAAGCAACTAACTCTTGCAGCAGAAAACAATTTCTAACGGTACCAAAATTGGGTGGATTTGGTCTTATCAGAAAGTTTAGGTCAAGAGCTTCAATTAGCAAAAAGAATCAATTGAATCAGAGTTATAAAACTCAAGTCATGAACAAAACAAGTTTGAATTCAAATCTGTTCAAAATCCAAATTTTAAAATTTCAAAAATATGTTCAAATTGTTTTACTAGATAGAGGGGATCATCACAAAGAAGTAGGCGTTGGTTTCGTTGGATTTGGATAGGCGAGCAAAAAGTTGTGAGGGTTTGAAGATCAGGGGCTAATCTAAAAATAAATTAATTGCATCTATGTCCCTGGCCAAAATTAAAACAGAAAAGAAAAATCTAACGAACGAACGTTCGCTGCAGAAGCTTATAAGATGAAAACCGTTTGCTATAGAACCTAATCTAGCCAATGTCCACTAAGTAACCTAACTAAATCATAAAACCGGATTTAAAAGAAAACCGAAGAAAAACCTAAAAAATAAACCGGACCGGGGTGGTTTATTACGGGTTCGGCAGTTCGGGTGGGAAAAACCGATGGCGGCGGGCTCCGGCAAGTTCGGGCGACGGCGGGGTGGCGTGGCGTGACTGCGGCGGCTCTGGTGGGCGTCAGCGGCGGCGGAGCAAGCGGGGAGGCGTGCGGCGCAGGCGGCGACGACAAGCAGTGGAGGCGGCGCGGCGAGAAGTGCGGCGGCGCGGCGAGAAGTGCGGCGGCGAGGCGCAGCTGTGGCAGCGGATGCGGCGCGAGAGGAGGAGAAAGAGGGGTCGGGGCACTATTTAAGGAGGGAGGAAGGTGGCGGCGACTTGCGGGAGGGGTCGTGGGAGGCGTGCCCGGCCGGGATTCGGTTGGCGGCGGCGATGACGCCGTGCAGGCGGCGGATTCCCGCTCGGGAGGGAGATGGAGCGCGGTGTGCTGGGCTTTGGCCTGGCCCGGTTGGAGGTGGGTCGGCCTAGTCGGCGGAAGAGTTTTTTTAAACAACAAATAATAAATATATATATATAGGCATATTATATATCAAAATTTTCAGAAAAATATTTCCTAAATGATGAACATATTTTGAGTGGCAAATAAATTCCACAAAAAATTAAATAAAGCGAATAGTACTACTAGTTCCTTTAAAACCCAAATAAAATATTTTAAAATACCAAAATATTTTAAAATTTATTTCTCTCCATTTTTCTACTATAGGGAATCATTTTACCCTATTTTACATATATTTTATTTTTGGAGAAAAATAATGTAACACCCACGATGCGGCTATATCTCCCACGTGTCAGAGCACGACTTAGAGGCATAACCGCATTGTAGGCATGTCGCAAGAGGGGTAATCTTTACACATCCCATGTACTGAATAAGAAAGAGATACAGAGTTGGCTTACAATCGCCACTTCACACAATACATAAATATAGCATTACATCACCCAGAATACAATCAAGGTCCAACTACGGAACCAAAATAAAGACAACCCCAAATGCATAAGATCCCCGATCGCCCCAACTGGGCTCCACTACTGATCGAAAGGAAACGAATCAACACAACGAACACGATCTTCATCGAGCTCCCACTTGAGCTTGGTTGCATCATCTGCATTGGTATCATCGGCACCTGCAACTATTTGGAAGTATCTGTGAGTCACGAGAACTCAGCAATCTCACACCCACGGGATCAAGACTATTTAAGCTTATGGGTAGAAAAAAGGTAGTGAGGTGGACCTGCAGCAAGCACTAGCATATATGGTGGCTAACTTATGCAAATGGGAGCGAGAAGAGAAGCAAAGCACGGTCGTGAACTAGAAGTGATCCTGAAAGTACTTACATTCAAGCATAACTCCAACACCGTGTTCACTTCCCGGACCCCGCTGAGAAGAGACCATCACGGCTACACACGCGGTTGATGCATTTTAATTAAGTTAGGTGTCAAGTTCTCTACAACCGGATATTAACAAATTCCCATCTGCCCATAACCGCGGGCACGGCTTTCAAAAGTTCAAACCCTGCAGGGGTGTCCCAACTTAGCCCATCACAAGCTCTCACGGTCAACGAAGGTTATTCCTTCTCCCAGGAAGACCCGATCAGACTCGGAATCTCGGTTACAAGACATTTCGACAATGGTAAAACAAGAGCAGCAAAGCCGCCCGGATGTGCCGACAAAACCCGATAGGAGCTGCACATATCTCGTTCTCAGGGCACACTGGATGAGCAAGACGTCGGGTTGGCATAGACCCTGGTTGCCCAGGGGGCGCCGGACATCGCTTAGGTTGGACCAACACTTAGAGAAGCACTAGCCCGGGGGGTTAAAATAAATATGACCCTCGGGCTCCGGAAACCCAAGGGAAAAAGGCTAGGTTGTTAGTGCAAATGTAAAACCAAGGTTGGGCCTTGCTGGAGGAGTTTTATTCAAGGCGAACTGTCAAGGGGTTCCCATTATAACCCAACTGCGTAAGGAACGCAAAATCAAGGAACATAACACCGGTATGATGGAAACTAGGGCGGCAAGAGTGGAACAAAACACCAGGCATAAGGCCGAGCCTTCCACCCTTTACCAAATATATAGATGCATTAATTAAATAATATATATTGTTATATCCCAACAATAATCATGTTCCAACAAGGAACAAACTCCAACTTCACCTGCAACTAGCAACGCTATAAGAGGGGCTGAGCAAAGCGGTAACATAGCCAAACAACGGTTTGCTAGGACAAGGTGGGTTAGAGGTTTTACATGGCAATATGGGAGGCATGATATAGCAAGTGGCAGGTATCGCGGCATACAAAAGAGCGAGCAACTAGCAAGCAAAGATAGAAGTGACTTCGAGGGTATGGTCATCTTGCCTGCAAAGTTCTTCGAGAAGACGAAAGCTTGATCCTCGAAAGCGTACTCAACGGGATCCTCGATCACGAACTCGTCTCCCGGCTCTACCCAAAGCAAGAACACAAGCAAAGGACCTACAATCAATCACGGTGCAATGCACAACCAACAAGATGCAAAACATGACATGACATGCGGGATGTCATATGCAATGCATATGCGTGCTTCGGAAGGGAAAGATTTAACAAGGCATCAACTTGTCAAACCAAGAGCACCGTTGGAAAGATGAGTTGATTTCGGTCGAAATCGATATAAAGATCACCGGAAATGGGTGCACGGTTTGCAAATGGCAAGCAAAACAATAATGGCACAATTATGCGATTAACGGCACGATGCCATCTAGAATGCAATAAGAAACTAAGCTACTGCACTCCAACATAGCAACAAAGCACATGGCAGTAATCTACTCAAGATGCTTGACAAAAGATGAACACTGATCTATGGATAAATCACACAAGAGCAGGTTCAAACAAGCATGGTAAAAGTGCAAAAGATAACAGCATCACAGACTTAGTGAAAATAACATGTCAGGATTTAACATCAGGAAGCAAAGTTTAGAGCAAGATAACAACATGCTACAGGATCAGATCATAGCAACACAAGCCATGGCATGGAACTAATCAAAGCATAAAACAAAAGTCCCTTACAGACCATAAGCCAAAGGGCACAGAAAACATGATGGCACCCATGTAAACATAGCAAGTTTCGTTAACAGATTCAGACTTAACAGAAAACTGGACATGGCATAAACAGAATTATGTTTGCGAGCTCGATTCACTCAACACAAGGCATTGCATGACAAACTAAGCATACTACCAGCAAGAAGACATGATCATGAAGCTAACCAAGGCAAGAACAATCTCATAGCATGCATGGATCAACTACAACAACCTTGGCAAAATTGGTTAACATGTAAACAATCTGCCAGGAACATTTTATAGAAAAAGTAGAGCAAGATTGAGTCATGCTAGGGCACTCCATAAATGCAAACGGGGGCACGAATGGATAGAGCATAACATGTGTAACAAAACACCCTTAGTGAACATCTCCAGATTATGCATAGAACTCATGGTATCAACAGGTTTACACAGCATCACAAAATATCAGTTTCAGACTTGGTAGAAATGACCAAGTCACAGAAATCAGCAACATCACGGAGGCTACTTTGCAAGCAAGTTACAATCAACACATGTCATATCATGAAGAGTGGATTGCACCACAGCAAAGATGGCATGTTGTATCTCATAACACATATAGACTTCATGCTCAAAAGAAAATCACACAAAAATATTTAAAAATGACAAATGAGCAAGTTCTGTTAAACTACACCAGACAACATTTGTCATGCAACGATTATTAGGGCACCAAGATGAACTCAAACAAGCATGGCCCACTGGAATGAAATGAAGAGCATCTCATGATGAACATTTCGACATATCATACACTCAAAATGGAGCAATATTCTAGGAGATATGGCATGCCAAAGATGGCAACATATTGTAACAGATCTGGGACTTAGCAGTTTTTTTACCCAGCAAAAATTGGGACAGGGAGTTCGCGGACAGGGGTTGACGAAGCTCCATGGCCTACGGTGGCGAGCCGGGACTCCGGGAGGACTCGGGAAGGCCGGGAATGGGTCGAGGGTGGCCGGATCTAGTGGATCCCGGCCGGATCGGGCGAGGGACGCGACCAGCGACGAGCACCAAGCTCCATGAGTCAGTGGCAGCCATGGCAGAGCTCCTGCGGGAGAGAGCACGGGAGAGGTGAGAGGAGAAGGAGACGGGCAGGGGAAGGTGGAGCAGGGCGAGAGGGGTCCGGCCTGTAGGTCATGGTCACCGGCGGGCGGCGCGACGAGGTTCGCCGGCGGGAGGCGGCTCTGGATCGGGAGCTCCTCTCCTGATCTGGAGCGCTCGGGCGTGCGGGCACGGAGGGGAGCGGCTGACTCGGGCCCGGAGCGGGCCGAATGCGGGCCTGCAGGGCCGCGGCGGCGGGGACGTGAAGGGAGGCGCGTGGCCGCCTCTGATTGGCTGCGTGCGACGGTGGACATGTCTGGCGCGTCGCGGACGCGTCCGGTGGCGCGAGGAGGAAGATGACTAGGGTTTGCACCGCGAATTTCAGGGGGAGGGACTCATTTATAGGTAGAGGGAGCTAGGAGAGTCCAAATAGGGTGCGGTTTTCGGCCACACGATCGTGATCGAACGGCCGAGAGGATGTAGGGCGTTTGGATGGGTTATGGGCCACTTTGGAGGGGTGTTGGGCTGCAACACACACGAGGCCTTTACGGTTCCTGGGTTAACCGTTGGAGTATCAAACAAACTCCAAATGGCACGAAACTTGACAGGCGGTCTACCGGTAGTGTACCAAGGCCCCTTGGCAAATCTCGGTCCAATCCAAGAATGTTTAACACCCGCACACGAAAAGAGGCAAAAGGGGGCGCCGGAGGATGTAGGAGTATCGGATCGCGAAACGGACAACGGGGAAAATGCTCGGATGCATGAGACGAACACGTATGCAAATGCGATGCACATGATGACATGATATGAAATGCATGACACACAAACAAATGACAAGGAAAAAACAGGGAATAACTGAAAGACACCTGGCGCAACGGTCTCGGGGCGTTACAAATAATTTGAATAAAAACCAAATAACTCCAAATTGAAAATTGAGTTTCAAAATAACTTCAAAGGACTTTCAATTTGATTGTTTAAAAATCCCAACTCATATTTCATATGATTTGAAGTAGTCATTTTATCTTCTCTCATGAAAATCATTGAGTTTCATAAAGTTTCTGAATTTGAAATATTTCCAAATGAAATTCAAATATTTTCAAAAACAATTTTCATTTATTTAAATGCAAGAAGTCATATCATCTTCACTCCAGGGTTTTGTGATGAAATGAATTTGAATTCATGGAGATCATAAATGCAAGATGAAAGTTTGGGAAAGTACTTTTATTCCCGCTCATTTAACTTTCAAAAGTTTCGAATTGCAATCAATTTCACACATCACAATCAAACAAACAATCAAAACTACTTAATTAATATAATATTCCAAAATTTAGAATTTTGGGATGTTACACATGGTTGTTTTGACAACGTGTTGCCGTTTCAGATATCTTATTATTGCTCGCTAGCTGATTATGTCATTGATATGAATCATTATAGTTTTTAGGAGTTATTGTCGACATGGTTATTTATAATGCTGGCTGAAAACCTGGGTGATGTTTAAGCTTATTTATGCAAACAAGAGCAAAAGAGTTCGTAAAAGTTTTTCTTTCTCACTTTCAGTTTATCAACTGAATTGCTTGAGGAAAACCAAAGGTTTAAGCTTGCGGGAGTTGATACGTCTCCAACGTATCTACTTTTTCTCACGCTTTTCCTCTTGTTTTCGACCCTAATTTGCATGATTCGAATGAAACTAACCCCGGACTGACGATGTTTTCAGCAGAACTACCATGGTGTTGTTTTTGTGCAGAAACAAAAGTTCTCGGAATGGAATGAAACTTTGCGAGGAATTTTTATATAATATATAAGTATTTCTGGAGCCAAAACCTACTGGAGAGGGGCCCCTGGGTGGGCACAACCCACCAGGGCGCGTCCCCCTCTCCTAGCGTGCCTAGGTGGGTTTTACCCACTTGGTGGCCAAGTAGACCTCAACCCTGGCACTATAAATTCCTATTTTCGGAGAAAAAATCAAGGAGAAAGAATTATCACGATCCACGAGACAGAGCCGCCGCCAAGCCCTGTTCTTCCTTGGGAGGGCAGATCTGGAGTCCATTTGGGGCTCTGGAGAGGGGGGTCTTCGTTGTTCGTCATCACCAACCCATCTCCATCGCCAATTCCATGATGCTCCCCACCGGGAGTGAGTAATTCCTTCGTAGGCTCGCTGGTCGGTGAGGAATTGGATGAGATTCATCATGTAATCGAGTTAGTTTTGTTAGGGCCTGATCCCTAGTATCCACTATGTTCTTAGATTGATGTTGCTATGACTTTGCTATGCTTAATGATTGTCACTTTGGGCCCAGGTGCCATGATTTCAGATCTGAAACTTTTATGTTAGCACCATTATATCCATGTTCTAGATCCGATCTTGCAAGTTATAGTCACCTACTACGTGTTATGATCCGACAACCCCGGAGTGACAACAACTAGGCCCACTCCCGGTAATGACCGTAGTTTGAGGAGTTCATGTATTCACTATGTGTTAATGCTTTGTTCCGGTTCTGTATTAAAAGGAGGCCTTAATATCCCTTAGTTTCCAATATGGACCCCGCTGCCATGGTAGGGTAGGACAAAAGATGCCATGCAAGTTCTTTTAATAAAGCACGTATGACTATTTACAGAATACATGCCTACATTATATCGATGAACTAGAGTTAGTGCCGTATCGTCCTAGGTTATAACTATCACATGATGAATATCATCCAACAAGTCACCGATCCAATGCCTACGAACTTTTCCATATTGTTTCTGCTAAGTTACTATTGCTATCATCACTGTTACACTTGCTACAAAATTACTGCTATCACTGTTACTGTTACTATTGATGTTGTCACTACTATCGAAACTATAAAACTACTTTGCTACTGATCACTTTGCTGTAGATAATCAATCTCCAGGTGTGGTTGAATTGACAACTTAGCTGTTAATACCTTCAAATATTCTTTGGCTCCCCTTGTGTCGAATCTATAAATTTGGGTTGAATACTCTACCCTCGAAAACTGTTGCGATCCCCTATACTTGTGGGTTATCAGCAAGAGAAGCCGACCAATCATCCGTGGAAGGATTGCTTCATCATGAGGGAGTATAGGAATTCCAATTTCTTCCAGAATAATCATGGCCCGAATGGTGGCTCAGGACCCGGCTCTCACGGGCCTGTCTTTGGTGGCAGCGGCTCAAACTCTGGTTTCCAGGGCCAAGGCAATCAAGGTGGTTTCAATCAGCAATCTGGTCAAGGGAATCAGCAGCAGCAGTCTGGTTATCAGAGTAATCCAAAGCAGTTGAATAATGGTCAGTATCATGTTTGTACCACAAGTTTATGCAAACAAGACCAGAAGGTTCATAAGAGGGCAGTCAACGCGGTTGAGCCGGCGGTCCCTCGATACTTGCGATGGTCCGAACATGCTATTGTATGGAGCGGTGAGAATCACCATCCCCGGGCTGACAATCTGGGTCACTTGGCTTTGGTGGTTGCACCTCAGGTTGGAGGATACATGTTCACTAAAGTGCTCATGGATGGAGGCGGCAACATCAATATCCTTTATTATGATACTTTCTGGCGTATGAATTTAACTGATAAGGATCTTAAGCCGCCCTCTGCAGTTTTTCATGGAGTGGTGCATGTTAACTCGGCGTATCCAGTGGGTAAGATAGCTTTGGAAGTGGCTTTTGGAGATGATAATGATTTCAGAGCTGAGACACTGACTTTTGAAGTGGTTAAGATCAAGAGCCTTTACCACGCCCTATTTGGACGGCCGGCTTACGCTAAATTTATGGCGTGGCCTTGTTATGTTTATCTACAGCTTAAGATGCCGGGTCATAAGGGTACCATCACTGTACATGGAAACAGGAAGCTAGCTTTGGAGCGTGAAGAGGGCGATGTCGCTTATGCTGAGACCACCTGTGCAACAGAGGAATTCAAGTTCTATAAAGATAATGTTGACCCGGCAAATATGACATCTTTGAATAAGCCAACCACAGAGCACGACCCTCTATTGAAGTTTAAAGCAGATGACACTAAGCTGGTTGATTTTGTTCCTGGTGACTCATGCAAGTAGTTCAGTATCAGTGCTAATATGGATCCAAAATAGGAAAGCGCGCTCATCGAGTTCATCTGTGAGAACCGGGACATCTTTGCATGGAAACCTTTTGACATGCCAGGTGTACCGAGGGAACTCGCTGAGCACACTCTTAATGTTGATCCAAAGTTTAAACTGGTCAAGCAATTCCTTCTTCGTTTTAATGAAGAGAGGCGCAAGGCCATCGGTGAAGAAGTGGCCCGGCTCATGGCGGCTAGGTTTATTGTTGAAGTTTTCCATCCTGAGTGGTTGGCTAACCCGGTGCTGGTACTTAAGAAGAGTGGCACTTGGCGTATGTGTGTGGATTACACAGACCTTAACAAGGCCTGTCTACCTGATCCTTTTGCTCAACTCGTATTGATCAGATCATTGATGCTACGGTGGGTTATGAGTGTTTGAGCTTTTTGGATGCTTACTCTGGTTATCATCAGATCAAAATGGCAGTTAAGGACCAGGAGAAGACAGCTTTCATCACTCCCTTTGGAGGCTTCTGCTATGTATCTATGCCTTTTGGGCTCAAGAGTGCCCGGGCGACTTGTTCAAAATTGCCTTCATGACCAGATTGGACGCAATGTTCATGCTTATGTAGATGACATTGTTGTAAAATCCAGGAAGAAGGAGACCTTCATAGATGATTTGAAAGAGATCTTTGACAATCTTCGGGTCTACAAGATGATGCTTAAACCGGCCAAGTGTGTTTTTGGTGTACCAGCAAGCGAGCTCTTGGGTTTTTGGTTTCTGAAAGAGGCATTGAAGCTAATCCAGAGAAAATCAAGGCTATCACTTCCTTGGCTAAGTCGCGTGTATTAATGATGTCCAGCGCCTGGCGGGTCGTATCGCGGCCTTAAGCCAGTTTATAAGCTGGTTGGGTGAAAAGGCTATCCCTCTGTACCAGATGATGAAGAAAACAGATCACTTTGTCTAGACTGATGCTGCTGATCAGGCGTTACTGGCATTGAAAAAGCAGTTGGCTAAGCCACCGATCCTTGCAGCTCCTATTGATAAGGAGCCCTTACTGTTATATGTAGCTGCTAATAGCCGAGCTGTCAGTGTGGCAATTGTTGTGGAACGGAAAGAGGTAGGCAAGGAATATTCGGTTCAGCGGCCGGTTTATTATATCAGTGAGGTACTCATTGAATCCAGACAGAGGTACCCACATTGGCAGAAGCTGGTTTAAGGGGTGTTCATGGCTAGTCGTAAATTGAAGCAATATTTCTTTGGTCATCCCATCACTGTGGTCAGTTTTGCTCCTTTAGGGGATATTATTCAAAATAGAGAAGCCACTGGTCGGGTAGCCAAGTGGGCCATTGAGCTTGGACCCCATGGTTTGAAGTATATGCCTTGAACAGCTATTAAATATCAAGGACTAGTGGATTTCATCAATGACTGGATAGAGTTGCAGATGCCTGAGGAGAAGTCGGATAGCACATATTGGACTATTCACTTTGATGGATCCAGGCAGTTGGAAGGATCGGGGGCTGGAGTTATTTTGACTTCCCCACAAGGTGATAAATTTTGCTGTGTTTTAAGATTGATGTTTCCTTGTACTAACAATGCAGCTGAGTATGAGGCCTTGTTCCATGGTCTTCGGATGGCTAAAGAGATGACTCTAAGTCGGGTGAGGTGTTTTGGCGACTCAGATTTAGTGGCTCAGTAAGTTTCGGGCACTTGGGATTCCAAAGATCCACTCATGGCAGCTTATCGCTGAGAGGTTGATGCTACTGCTGGTCATTTCAAAGGTTATTAAGTGGAACATGTTGATCGTAGGAAAAATGAGGTGGCTGATGCTTTAAATCGGCTCAGGTCCCAGCGTAAGCCGGTACCACCTAATGTGTTCCTTGATGTTTTGCACAATTCTTCGGTCAGACTGCCTACGAAGGAAGATCTTGCTATTCCTGACCCGGAGGCATGATACGTCTCCGTCGTATCTACTTTTCCAAACACTTTTGCCCTTGTATTGGACTCTAACTTGCATGATTTGAATGGAACAAACCCGAACTGACGATGTTTTCAACAGAATTGCCATGGTGTTATTTTTGTGCAAAAATAAAAGTTCTCAGAATGACCTAAAAATCAACGGAGAATTATTTTGGAATATATAAAAATACTAGAAGAAGAATCCACGTCAGGGGGCCTCCACCTGTCCACGAGGGTGGGGGCGCGCCTGCCCCCCTGGGCGCGCCCCCTGCCTCGTGGGCCCCCTGACGCTCCACCGACCTCAAATCCAACTCCATATATTCGTGTTCGGGGAGAAAAAATCAAAGAGAAGGATTCATCGCGCTTTACGATACGAAGCCGCCGCCAAGCCCTAAACTCTCTCGGGAGGGCTGATCTGAAGTTCGTTCGGGGCCTCGGAGAGGGGAATCCGTCGCTGCCGTCATCGTCAACCTTCCTCCATCACCAATTTCATGATGCTCACCGTCGTGCGTGAGTAATTCCATCGTAGGCTTGCTGGACGGTGATGGGTTGGATGAGATTTATCATGTAATCGAGTTAGTTTTGTTAGGGTTTGATCCCTAGTATCCACTATGTTCTGAGATTGATGTTGCTATGACTTTGCTATGCTTAATGCTTGTCACTAGGGCCCGAGTGCCATGATTTCAGATCTGAACCTATTATGTTTTCATGAATATATGTGAGTTCTTGATCCTATCTTGCAAGTCTACACTACAAAAAAAATACACTTCCGTGATGATACGTGTTTGTCACAGTAGGTCGCGTTTTTTGTCATGCATGTACATCCATAACAAATTTATGACAGAATCAAGATAGTCATACATGTGCTGTCGTAGAAGTGTTCCATGACATTACCAAAATTATCATCATAGAAGTGTCCACTTCCATGACGATAAATCGCGCATCACAGAAGTGCTTTCGTCAAGGGTGACCGACACGTGGCATCCACCATAACGGAACGCCGTTAAGCTATCGGGTCGGGTTTTGGATCCGATAACCCGTTAACAGCCCCGACCAATGGGAAATCTCCACGTGTAAAATTCTTATTGGCCGGACGAAACACGTGTCAGCTCATCAGTGGGTCAGATAGGCACCTATGATATGTCGACACGTGCCACGGCCCACCACTGGCCCATTTAGCTTACAAAGCCGGCCCGTTTGACTTGGTCAAAAGTTAATGGGCTGGCCCATGAAAAGCCTGTTAACGGTCTCTTCGCAAATAGCCCATTTTACGGCCCGTTAACTCACAGCCCGTTAGGCCCTAAAGGAAATCGGCCCAACAACGTCATGTGGGCCATCGAATATAACACCAGCCCCTTTCACTTTCGGCCCATGTATGGCCCACGACGTCTTTCGGCCCATATGAGGCCTTCATATCTTTCGGCCCTTTATAGGCCCACGGTGACTCTAGCCCATAATGAACAGTAATTTTCTTTATACCCGTTAACGGCCCGTGATTTCATGGGCCGTTTCCAGCCCGTGTTAGCTTTCGGCCTATTGACGGCCCATACGTTCTTGGGCTCCTTTTCGGCCCTTGATTACTTCTGGCCCGTTACTGGCCTGATCCCCTAATGGGACAAATCCGGCCCAAGGCAAGAGTCGGCCCGTTACTGGCCTGTTCCCCTAATGGGCCAAATTCGGCCCATGGAAAGAGTCGGCCCGTTGCTGACCCGTTATGCATGTGACAGAATTAAGCCTTTGCTGTCCTACGGCCTGTTAATGGCCTATTACCGTGTTGGGCCGATACCAATTATGCCCGATTATGGCCCATGTAGGCCCATTTATCCGACGGCCCGAGGCCCACCGATTACAGGCCCTTTATTGACGGCCCGTAGGAGACCCATGGATCCTACAGCCCGTATATGGCCCATGGTAGTTGCGGCCACTAGCAAACTAGGGAAAAAGAAGACTAGGAAATAAGTAAGGCTGAAACTAACGCTAGGCTATTAAGGCGATTGCGCAGATTACATCCACTCAGCATCAAAGATCGCCACCAGTGCAAATATAGGGAACACCCTACACTATACAAAAATGGCTTGCTGTTTTCTTCAGCTGGTGGCTGCACATTAAGAATAAATTTTGCATCGCACCAAAACAAATTACAACTATATAACAAAAGGAAGGTTGGCATAAAACTTAACAGTCTAGCAGATAAATGCACCACCAGAAGTTCAGAAGCTCAGTTCATTTGACCTGACTGTTACGTTTTCATGATGTATTGTCCGATGGAGCACCATAACCCTCGCCTTCATTTCCCCTAGGCTCCTGAACAACATAGCAAATGTCTGATAGTCTGGTTTCAAAACCATGCATATCTTGATGACATTGAGCAATGTTTCTCCTTGTTTCACAAAGGGTCTCTGTTAGGGAATGGACATGTGTCTGGAGCGCAGATACAACATTGCTTTGAGCTTGCATATCTTGATCATGAGGCAGTTTGGACGATATTGCCCTAACAACCAACCCAGTATTATGCAGGAATGTGCTTTCGGCACTGTTAGTGGACAGGTACTGACCCACTACAGCAAGAGCTGACATTGCGGTTATAGTTGCCTCGCCACCTTCAGAAGGTGGCGGTTCCACCATTTTTTCCATAGCTCGCTGAAAAGTTGAGGTTTTACATTAGTAGTACCAGAACAGAAGATATTAAGGAGGCAACAAAACCAAAAAAATAGCTTTGGTCTATATACAGAACTTATTCTGGTGAACCCATGTAAAATATTAGTTGTATTTCATTGCAAAGTACATAATAAAACCAGGTTCCAAACATATGACCGTGTACCATCACTGATGTATTGTCTATTTCTTCACATTGTATTGAGGGCTAAGGATAAAGAGACGAAGTTTATAATACGGTAAGCATAGTATGACATCATTCATATCACAAAACAACTGAGAACAAACAAACAGGCAATTGTAACGTTGTGTGGGCAAGTCCAGAACGGAACTAGATTACGGTTCAAGATCAAAGGAACATCACTCCTCTCTTTTAAACCTTGTAAGGTCCAATGATACGCAAAGACAATTGTGTATAAAATTGAAAAGAGTAATAGACATTGGCTGCAAACCATGCAGTTCAAGGCACAAGTCAGAGTAAGTAGTAGTTAAAAGGCATGAGCATTAAGGACTTACAACAGCGGCTTTGACTGGTGTAGTCATGCCCTTCTTCTTGCTGGTGTGACAGTCCTTGAAGATTTCCACAGCATTTGGTTCAAGTACTTTTTGGTCCTTGCGGGCTTCCCTCTGCATTTCGAACAAGTCAATATAGATCTAATAATATGGTACAGCGAAAAGAGTGAAACAGCAGCTAATTACAAGAGCCTCGTAGTGTGCAATATAGCTACGAGATCCTGTCATCTGTTGGAATTTCACTTTCATACGGTTGTCCTTGTTCTTTGAACAGTTCACCTACAAGAAGATAGATTTGTGTTGCACATGCGTAAATAGGACTTCAACATGTGATCTGATCACATATATATAATGTACCTGATACTTCAGATCAGACTAGTGTTGAACAAGGCCCCTCCAGTCTTCATACGATATATTTTTCACTGGAGATGTTTGGGAAAGTTCACTGTTAGCCTTGCCTTCAAAGTGAGTTTTCCTCAAGTTATACCGATGCTGTCGCAGAGCAGGCTTGAAAATATGGGTGCAAGCTTGTCTGGTTGCATCATCTTGGCTATCCAACTTGAACCTCATCTGTTGAAAATTATGGGAGTCTCATTATCAGTGTGATAGCCTGGCTTATTAGGGATGATAGACTACTCATATCAATAAGGAATTTCTTCCTTTCCGGAAGCCCAGTCGGACAAAACTCCAAAGTTAAGCGTGCTCAGCTTGGAGTAGTTTCAAGATGGGTGACCGACCGGGAAGTTGCTCCCGGGTGCGCACGAGTGAGGACAAAGTGCGCAGAAAGGACTAGTATTGATCTGTGGGGCCAGTCTAGATCCTGCCAGGAGTAACGACCACCGGCGGGTGTGTCCGGGGCGTTACAGTCAGCAACCTAGAAAGTATGGGACAGAGCAAGATGATATTACTAGTTTCCATACATAACCATACTTACAGATAAATGGTCGAGGAAGGTGTTGAACTGGGTTTCGTCTTTGTCATTCCTGTACTGAATCCATGTTGGGAGGATACGTACATGACACCTAACAGCAACCGCTGCCTCTGATACTAACGTGGCTGACTCTGTAGCATCACGTGGCCTTTTTAAACCTGCCTCAAAACGGATCTCCATTCTTCCTCCTCTAGATTTAGTTAACCTATCAAGCATTATCCCCGATGTTTGTTTCCTCTTGTGCCTAGGTGCTAGTCCAACAACGAACATAGGAAGTGTTAGTGTACATCAAACTGTGAGACTACATATAAAGAAGCATGCAACTGTAACTTGACTCCAGCAACTACCTTCTTGCTGTTGAAGCTCACAAGGTTCATCTGATATTGCCAACTCGTCTTGTGTCAAGAGTGCTTGGGAAGTAGTGTCAGGTGGCAAGGGAGCTTGGGAACGTGCTGCTAGCTCAGTTGACGCACGAGTAAGTCGTGCAGCTGGTAGTATTGTGGTAGGTGTTGCAAGAACTAGGGATGTCTCTGCTTGTTTGGTGGCAGCTATTTGTTTCTATTTGGCTTTTTTGGTGGCAGCTATTTGTTTCTGTTTGGCTTTTTTTGCAACTCGTTTAGCATGGGATGCCGTGTTTGTAGAATTTTCCGCTGGACTTTGACCTTCTATTGCACCATCAGTACCAACAGAATCTGCGGGATTCATCCGCTTCTCATTCCATGCCATTCTGTGTTTCTTCCTCTTTCTCTGTGCCATGTTAAGTCAAGCCGACAAGAAAAACGAATAACAATTTAATTCTTCAGAACAAATTGATGTGTGATGCAGACGAACTGAACTTTGATGTTAGACAACCACATGATAGGAGGATGTAATATGTATGAAAAATAGGACGGAAGAGATAACCAGAACTATGATGTGTAAACTAAGAAGAAGACATTTCACCAAATTAGAAGCAATGCAATGGAAGGTAGACACCATATGAAAGATGCTACAAATATCGCTCTGCCAAGTTAACAGTGTCTCATCATAAATGGCGTTTAAACAAATGTGAAGCAGTACAAGAAATAAATCATATGCAAGATGCAAACAACATCACACTACCATGTTAGAGGTCTCTCGTCATTAGTGCCATTGCATATTCACAGCATTGCATATTCACAACTTATGATGTGTAAACTAAGGAGAAGGCATTTCAACAAATTAGAAGCAATGAAAGCTAGACACCATATGAAAGATGCAACGAATATCACTCTACCAAGTTAAAACTGTCTCGTCATAAGTGCCATTTCAACAAATTAGTAGTACAAGCTAGAAAAGAATGTGAGATGTATCCTATATCACACTTCAAAGTCAAACGTGTCTTATGATAAGTGATTGTTGCAGGTTACACAACAGTAGTAATTTGATGTAAGAACATGGTGTGATAGACAGATATTGGATGTTCTAGAAACAGGAACACGTGTCTTATTCAAGTATAATGTGTAAAGTAAGCAGATGGAATTCAACAAAATTAGAAGCAATACAAGCTAGACATCACACATAACATGTAACCACATATAACAGTGCCAAGTTAGAGGGAGCACCGGTGATGTTGCACTAGGGGAGACGTGCTCATCATAAACACAGCTTTGTTGAGTGTCTATGCATGTGTTGTCTTGGAAATCATCTTGGGGGTGTGGAGGAGTAGAAACTGTAGAGACCCTCCGTTCGGAAGGAGCGCCTTTATCCGCTGCCTTGCTAACTTCCTTCCGTTTATTGATTTTGAATTGTCAAGTAAAACCGACAAGAAAAAGCAATAAAATTCTCTCTTCGAAACTCATTCATGCATGATACTAACAATCACTACTTTGATGTAAGGCAAACACATGATACCAGGATGGAATATGTACGAAAAACAGGACGGCATGGCATGTTCCCAACTGTTTGTGTAAACTAAGCAGAAACCATTCCTGCAAATAAGAAGCAATGCAAGCTAGACACCACATGAAAGATGCAACCAATATGACTCTGCCAAGTTAAAAGCGTCCCATCATAAATGGAATTTCAACAAATTAGAAGCAGCGCATGCTATAAATCATATGAAAGATGCAACTAATATCGCACTGCATATACTAAAGGCGTCTCGTCATGTTGATTGATGTGGGATACAAAAAAACAATAGTTTTATGTAAGAACATGCTTAATAGACAGATGTACTATGTATTAAATACAGGAAGGCATGTCACATTAACAGGTATAATGTATAAGCTAAGCAGACTAGCACATGCAGTTTACCAGATTGGAAGAATTACAATCTAGACACCATATGCAACATGCAACCACATATCACGCTGCCAAGTTAGAGCAAGCACCTGCGATGCTAGTGTAGGGGAAATGCTGTAATCAACTACAGAGCTACGTTCACTATCTTCATCTAGCATTTCTGTTTCTTGAGAATCATGTCGGGAGGCTGACGCTGCATTCTTTAAATGAGGAGTAGTCCCCTTGCCTGCCTGCCTCGTCATAAGTGATTGATGAGGGATACACAAGAACATTAGTTTGATGTAAGAACATGGTTAATACACAGATGTACTAGTATGTACCAAAAATAGAAAGGCATGTCATATTCAAAGGTATAATGTGTAAGCTAAGAAGATGGAATTTAACCAAATTGGAAGCAATACAAGCTAGACATCCACTGGAGTGGTGAGCATGATAATCTAGGACCTGAGAGCCTAGTGGGAGGCGGGCTGCTTCGCCACCATCGTAGCTTTTTAGTTGGCTTCCAGGTGATGCCTATCTTTGATGGGCTTGTCACTGGCTTGGCCAGTGCCCTGACTAGCTATATGTCTTCTGGTGCTCACGGGATGGTGGTTCATGTAAAAAAATATCTTTCCTTATCTTATCGACTTCGTCCTTTCGAATACAAGCTAGACACCATATGGAACATGGAACCACATATGACACCGCGAAGTTAAAGCAAGCACCTGGGATGGTGGTTCATTGCGAGCGAGGTCATCAACTCCAGAGCTACGTTTACCGTCTCCATCTGCTGAGACTGCACCCTTTATAGCGCTGTAACGTGTCTTGCCTACGCGCATACGAAGCTGGAGTGACTTCTCTTTTTTCTTTTTGGCTTCTCTCATGGCAGCAGAGTCTGAAATACCCTTGCATAAAAACATAATAGTGAGAGTAAGGGTGAAGTGTGTGCGGAACTAGTGCTCTGTAAAAGTAGCAGATAGCAGGTGGCTGAAAAATAAATGACAGGAGACATATGATAGCTCTACAACATTGCATGGCAAACAAAATTAGATTCTACTCCATATGATTTTGTAATATATGAGCACAGGAAATGCAGGTACTCCTCCAGCACACCACCACATGTGGTCATATCTAAGATAAAAGTCGACTGAAAATAAATAGGTCAGTCGACTTTTTTAATGAACCGTCCAATCTATAAGGAACGAGCAGATGGCCTTCATCTACCTCCCGCCAGTCACTGTTGACGATCTTTCTCGAACTGCCAGCGACCACCGGCCCAGACCCCTATCTCCGCTACCCCGCCCTCCCATCGACCTCACACCACCACCGTGCTTGGCAGCGCCCCTAGGCCATCCCTTTAATCCTGGCCGACCTCCAGATCAGGCGCCAGTAGCTCTAGGCCGCACACGCCCCTAAGATAAACACCAAGGCGCTGCTTCCCGGCGTAATAGGCGTACTAGCACCTGTTACGCCGGGGAATGCTTCCGTTAATTGGGAATCAACTGGCCAGAAATTAAAATTCAGGGGGACGACGGGCCTCTAGCTAAGGTGAAATAGTATATGAGGAGAAACCTTGTGCATCACGAGTTACTAGGAACATCTAGTATCAAGAAGAAGTGGTCAACTAGTGTCTTCTGTGGGATGAATACCGTGCAAGCAGAGACGTAAGATTTGCACGAATAAGGGAAGAGGAGTACCTTTTTCGGTTGCCGGTGTGGTCACCTCCACATGTCGCGCCGATCTTCTTCTTTTTACCGGGGAAACCAATGTTCTGGAGGGTGCAGGCTTGGATGAACCCATGGCCAACTTGTTGACTGTGTTGCCGTGGCCGTATGTCAGCGGAGGGGAAGAAGATCCGAGGCGGCGAAGGACGGCATAACAGGAACAACTCTGGTGTGGTGGAGGGTGGCGAAGTTGGAGCGACAGCGGTGAGGCGCAGGACGGCGTGGTTGAACTGGCTCGGGTACGGACGGCTCGGCCTCGGCTTCAAATACTAGCCGTGGAGGGCGTTGCGGTGGACGACGACGTCGGGGTATCGGCTCCAGCGTGATGGAGGAGGGCAGCGGTTGATGGGTGGGATGGGGTGGTGGACGGAGGACGCCGGGGTTTCACGGCTGGTGGAGAGGTAGTTTTGGCGCCCACGGAGTACGAATGGGGAATCAGACGGGTGGGGGGAACCATGTTTCGGTCTAGGACGCGCTTGTTTTTGCCTTTTTTGAACAGAAGATGGGACGCGCTTGTTTGAAATTTGAGGAAAGTACAAACTTTGCCCCCTATTAAATTTGGACCTACTGCGTGTCGGGGGTAGGATGGTAATCCCAGGTGTCCCAAATAGTGGGCGGGAGTGATTTCGGCCACGCGCATGTGTGCTTAGGCGGCCATTGTGTATGAATGTTTTTCGGATGGGGTTGCGTGGCGTCTAGATGAAGCTACAAACCTACCCCGGTTTAGACCTTTGGACGTCGGGCCGGTAGGTTTCACGGGTCAGAGTTATTTGAAAAGTAATTTCCTTGTACTACCAAACATTGGTGTCACTCGGTTTCGGGCGAGTAGAGGCTCTTTTGGCGCTTCGTTCGAAATTTTGAAACACAAGCATTCACATTTAGAGTACTCTTGAACTATTAGGATTGACCTAAATAGGCAACGTTATATTTGACCTTGTATGCTTGAAAACCTCATTAAATTATCCGCTTCTTTTTGAAATTTTGACACTTGAAAATGCTATAACTACGATTATTTTGGAATGGAGCTAAATTTGAATCTATTTTGTACACGACTACATATGCTATTATGTACAAAATCAAAGCAAAGATTGGTGCCCCCATAATTTAGGTATGGTTTATAAATGCCATGATATCAAATTCAAATAATTGAATGGACTTCATGTTGAATTCGATTTGTTAAACCACCTTAAGTTGAATTCAAATGTATGCTAGTTCATAGGTAGCTATTTATAATGTCCATTGTGTAACTTTCGTATGTATAATGTGCTTTACACATACAACATGAACTGTACTCACGTTTATATTCGATTGCTAAAGCGGTGCATTGACTGGAGTTCAAAATACTAATTATGTGGATCAATTGTGTCGAATAATAATATAGACATGCTCAAATTCGATAGAATCTAGATGTCTGATGGATCAATGACCGCTCCTTACGCGAATTGCAAATATCATGATCCCATCCTAATATTTGGTTACAATTTATATGTTTAATCAATGTGTAGAGCAGTCTTTTATGTGTAGTTTCACTCTCCATCGGTGGTCTCTCACACATGCTCACACACTCTCTCCCCAGGTGTCTTTCTCGCACACATGCTCTAGATATAAGCCTCCCTCCCGCTCGTAACCATTTACAACTGTTTCCACTAACCTTTATCACAAGCACTCTTCCTCCCGCAAACATACACACGCACAATCCTCATCGACCCTTTCTATATACATGGACCTGCCTACGTGTCTCATGTACGCACATTCTATTTACGCCTTTCTCTCACGCATTGTCTCACACCTCTCTTCCTAATCGACGAGTGTGATTCTAGCAGAGCATTCTGTAGGATACCCCTTAAAGTTAGGTTGGATGAATAGTAATATCAGAGATAAAGGGGTTACCTTAGTCCGAGAACCTAGGGTTACAAATCCTAGCCGGCATTGCTAGTGGACACAGAGTCCGTCACAATTCTGCTATCTTTGTCTTGTACGACTAGTCATCCATGGGTCTTCCTAAATGCGTCACGGGCCGACCAATGTGGCGCAGGACGGAACCGAACGAAGGGCCTCACCTCGACCCACCGGACCTCACGCGGTGACACACCCTCTGCCCCCATGTCTCATTATCTTCTCACACCCAACATACCAACGCAAACACCACACACACAGAAAATTTCTCTTGGTGCCTCTGTTCCCTCCCCCCTTGCAGATACACACTCAAGGGAATGGAATCTCTTGTCATGACGTCATATTCGTCTATCTCTCTCTCTAGAACACTCTCATTTCTCGTGCTATCTCTCCCACGCCCCCCCCCCCCCCCCGTCGGCCCCTCTATCCATGCCTCTCTCGAATACGTAATACACACACATACCTCTCTAGGCCCCGCCAAATGCATCAACTACACATTCACACATGTTGCATCACGTACCCCATTGATCTAAAAAGCCCTCTCTTCACGTTTATTTCGCATACAACATTCCTTTTGAATAAAGTGTGGCCAAAAAATTATTTTAGAGTTACTACATATATAAAACATTACAAAGTTATATGGAGGAGTACGAACGCTAATTTGCATTGCATGGTGCCCACAATGATATTTATTCCACATTATGAATTTGTATATTTTTATACTATATACAAAGTTAGTCATAATAAAGAGAAACGAAGAGCATCTCTCTCTCCATCGCATACCCCCCCTGTATGCCCCTTTCACGTATGCACACAAAACTATCTCCAGTTCCCCTAAAACTAAGCCCCCAGAAAATTCACGCATGTTTCATCTTTCTCTCGTGATATATGCAATGACGATCATTGTATTTGAAGTGAAAGCACGATACATACATTGGACTTGAGAATCCACTCATTACGGTCACCATTTACGTTTAGTGGTTATTATACAGTCACGGGCTCACCGTACAACTCTGTATTTGCTCATGACATGACTAGTTGACCAGTTAAACGCTCCACGTGGCACCTCTAGTGTTGCATCACATTATCTCACTACCATCGTGCCCACCTATCGACTTGTATCTACTCTACATCTACACTCTTATAAAATACATAAAATACACTCTTATAAAAAACAGAGTTGGTGATGATGGTGTGTCTGCCATCTTGCAATATAGGCCGTCCGATTTATATCTGACGGATAGGAAAGAAACTATGGCAATTTTGCAAAAAGGTACCCACACACCTCTCCACATTTGCAAATAAGGCCTTCCCTCGTTCATCCTTTTCTCTCACAAGATAAACAACTCATACAAATGCATCTTGATGTTACGTGCAACGCACGGGCATCTTGCTAGTAAGAATGAAAACAAACGACAAAAAAATATTTGGACGGTGGTTCGAAGTCATGACCGCGGGCACAGCGGACAAGGTGGCCTTGTATTGGTATGCTGAGTCGTATGTTTTAACACACAGGAGCTGGTGTGGTGATTATACACACACGCACGCATGCACACGAACTGCATCCACGCAACACATGCACCCACGCACGCACGCAACACTCACGCGTACCCACGCAGCCACGCACGCACGCAACACTCACACGCACGCATGCACACATGCATGCACACACCAGTACACCACACGACCAACACACACTCTCACGCTCAAGTGCTCAACCTACATGTGCATGCGCACACATCAGGCCCTGACAGAGACATACACAACCAGGTGATTCCCGCGCACGGGTTGGAGCCTTGTCGCACCTACGTAAATTTGTGTTTATATGACCTTTTGCCTATGCGAACTGACAGGTGGGACCCACAAGGAACATGGTCAATTTAACTAGTCAACATGGCGCCACGCAGACTATTTGGTCGGTCAACAGAGTGCAATCCGATGTTGAACTGTGAGCAAGTGACCGTATAATCACCGCAAAACATATATAGTGACCGTAATCAGCTTATTCTGAAGTTCGGTGATGGTATTACGCTTTTCTCTCTGTAGGCCCTCCAAAACTACATCTCTACACGTTCTCGCATGTTACATCTAACAACTATGCAATACAGCACTACTACTACACTCTAACACAATAAATCATATGTGTTTTTAGTTTTACTAGATATCATATTGTTACTTATAACTATTCAGTTTGCATACATTAAAATTGCCTTTGAAATGTATGGCCAGTATCATCTACCGTGCAGGAAAAATCCTGCTCTTTCCTGTTTAATCGGGTTTGTATTGATGGATCATGCGAAACAGCAAAACTATAGTATACTATACAGTACAAGTGACAGTTCACTGGGCCGTCGTGTCGTCTACTCCTCCGTCGTAAGAGTGGAGCGCTCGCTTTCATAAATCTTCTAGTCCCTTTCGCCGACATGTGGGACATCAAGCTACCGGGTCCACGTGCCATACCGGAATACAGTGTAGAGCAGCCGGGGCGAAGCACCCCAGTCATGGCGCCGGCGTAGTAATGAGCAATGAGGCGTCAAATCACAAAGTTGCACCTTTCCCGCAGTTAAGTTGGAGGGACGAAGCAACCATCATTTCACTCGTTGCTGAATCCGCTTCTCCCTCATCTTCCTCAACTTAACCACGTGTTGCTTCTGCCATTGTTCTACCTCATGTGGGACACGGATCGGCTTGGTAAAGCACTGACACATGGGAACGCATGTTAGCAAACCGCGAGGACAACGTCCTCCAAAAGTAAGAAGCCTAATCCTAGACTTACAAAGGGCTACGTAGCTGCTACGTATACTTTCCATCTAATCTATATATGCCCCCCTAATTTTCAGGTGGGGTGGGCCTAATCCTCTCCTTTAATCCAATCAAATAGTCCCACATCACATCAGTTCGTAACTTTACGTAAACCATTACATGGATGTAGCATTGCTCAAATAAGAAACCTCCCCCGCCATCCGCGTGGCAAAATCACCTCCTTTTTACTAATCTTGATTCTATAATTTTTTAGATCAATATAATTGAGATTTGTATAGATAGCACACAGGAGCAAAACCAAGTGGTACGGTTAAGGGCATCCACAATGTGTAGCCAAATGTGAAAATAGCTTTTGGCATCGTGGGAACCATTGTGGACGGTGTTGCCAAAGCCAAAAAGATGGAACCGAAGCTCCCTGATTGAAGGAATAGAAAATTGCAATGTCTCTCCTCTTTCTCCCATGCTTGGACGCATGTAGTACAGTATAGAGCACAGAGTCTACTCCACTGTCCCTTCTATCACAAATCACAAAGTAGTGAGACGTCAAATCACAAAAGCACTGTAACATCCCAAATTTTCAATTTGGAATGTTATACATAGATCATTCTTGCATATCATATTTTATTTGCATTTCATCTTGCGATCCTCGAAATCCTAAGCAACTCAAGGACCCTCGGAGAGAGTTGGGGATTTCCCCGGTTTTCAAATTTGATTTTATCAAATTTTGAAACGAGGATTTTGGTTTTAATTATTTTTCTCTCCAAAAATATTTCATATTAAAATATATGAGAGGAGATAATATGACTTCTCCAAGATAATTGAAATATTGGAGGAAAAATATCAAAATCAAATATTTGTCCTATTTGGAATTTATTGCAATTTTGTTTGCATTAGAAAAATTGCACGTTTTTCAAAATGACATTTTAGGGCCAAGAAAATGTTCAGCTCGTTCTAAATATTTTATTTAGACGGTGAAAATTTATTTTGGCATTTTTAGATTTTTATTCATTTTTCTAGGATTTTATTTCCGTCGGTGAAAATTATATATATAAAAAGTGTTCCACGCCCGACTGGGCCTAAGGCCCAGCCGAGCCAGGCCGCCGCTTACCGCCGCCGCTTCCTGCGCGCGCGCGCCGCCACCGCCGCTCCGACCGGAGTCCGAGTCGGACTCCGCCTCCGCCGCGCCTTGCCCCCTCCTCCAAGAAGCCGCCCCGCCCCTTTATATACGCCCCCCGAGCCCCAACACCACACCACCACCGCCAACCCCGCCGCCCCGCAGCCGCCGCCGCTTGTCGCGCCTCGCGCCGCCGCCGCCGCTTGCCGCCGTCGCCCCCCGAGCCGCCGCCCCGCAGCCCCTGCCTCGCCGGAGGTACCGCGCCGGAATCCGTCGCCGCCGGTTTTTTTTTGAACCGATCGGTTTTTTTAGAGAACCCTAGATTCGTTTTTTTCGGATCGCCGGTTTTTCGGTTTTTCCTGTTTAGCGGACATTCGCCCATACGTTCGTTTAGCGAATGGTTCTTTGCCCGTTAGTTACAGCTAACGAATGCTTGTTCGTTAGTCTGTTCGTCAGGTTTCTTTGATCGGATTTATCTGCGATTTTCTCGATCGCGATTTCTGATCCGATCTTAGTTTCTGTTTTTCTTTTCGCTCGTTAGTCGGAATCACGCGATTCAAGCCCCTAGATCTTCGTATCGAGACCCTCTTTTTGTTTAATCAACTTGAACAAGTTTTTGCTACTGTAAAATTTGACCTAGGTCGAGATTAGTAAATGGATCTTGTTTCTTTCGCCATTTGAGTTTCGTTGCTCCGTTTGATTTGATTCTTTTCGTTAACCGGAGTTCTGAAGTTGAACTTTCTAGTCAATCTATTTTATTTGAAGTTTTTCTTGCACATCTTTGCTTGTTGCTTATGTATGTTATTGTTTGTTTGCGATAGAACACCCGGAGTGCGAAGCGTACTACTACGAGTCCCTAGGTTACGCGGATCGTCAGCAAGGCAAGTAACACATTGATCATACTCTTCTCATACCCAGTTTTTCTGCATTAGTTTCACCCCCTCAAACATTGCATGATTAGGATGTCATTAACATGTGGGTTGGGAAGTAGTTGTTGAGGTAGAACCTATTGCCCTGTTATATTCAAACCCTGGGAGTTACTTCTACGCTTGCTTATATTGCTATGCTATGCCCGTAGACATGGTTTGGGTTTGAGTGAAATCCATGACAGATGTGAGTTTGTTAATTAATGGTTCAACTTAAGGTGGCAACTTAATCAAACATCTGGGTGGATTGAGGCACCTGGAGTACCCGGTGTTGTCTGTTTTTTTGGAAATCCCGGAGTAACCGTGTGATCTTCCTATGGACCGCCACCCAGGCTCAAAGGGAATTGAGATGATTCATGCTAGAAACTTCTGTGTGCAGCCACAAGCTATTATGGGCTCTAGCATAGTTGAGTAAGTTACGTGAAGCTCTTGAAGAGGCAGATCAGCAGGTAGTGGGATGTAGGTTTGGTATGGTCTGTTCGGAGTAGAGAGTTAATGTTTCTGAAAGACTGTGTCTCGGTCATCCATTTCTCAAACACCTTGTAGTGCGAGAAATCCAACGGAGGTGATCGAGTCTTGTGGGGAAAAGTGCACAAACCTCTGCAGAGTGTAAAAACTAACCATGGTTAGCCGTGTCCCCAGTTATGGACAATCTTGAGTATCTAGTACTTGGAGTATCTTAAGTATCTCATCACTCTTAATTAATATTGTTGGGTTGTTAACCACTTTAATTGGGATTGAGTTGGAGGAACCTTCTCAATAATGTTTCAACTACCATGATAGTTAAATTAAAATATATTCCTTTGTTGTAGGGAAAAATTTGCTTTTCACAAAAACAAGAACCATAGAGCTTTCCACCAGCCAAATATGCATGTAGTGATAGTATTATTCTGTTCTTGCTCTATTGTGTTATATTGCCAGCATATTCCATGTGCTGACCCGTTTCCGGGTTGCAACGTATTATGTTGTAGACTTTTCAGACGAGGATTGAGGTTCGTTAGGTCGTTGCCGTGCAGCTCAGCTATGTCGTTGGAGTTGATGGACTCACTTTATCTTCCAAGCCTTCCGCTATTATCGCATTAGATTGCCTTAAGCCATATTATTGTAATAAGTTCTCTCTTGAGACATTCGATCTAATAAGTGTGTGATTGCTACTCTGTTATAAATCCTTCGAGTACTGTGTGTGTCAGCATTACCGATCCAAGGATGACACTGAACCACAGAGACTTGACCGTCTGAGGTCGGGTCGCTACAAGATGGTATCAGAGTACACATTGAGTGTAGGACACGACCAGTAAGACAAACCATAGGCCACACTTCTCTACTCATTTCTGACTCCTCTCCATTTTCTACTCTTTAGGATGGCGGAGATGAAGAACAAGTTTACACAACCGGATGAAGACACACCATTTGGACGCCACTTGAAGAAAGTCACTAGGTACTTGAACATTGGAATACCAAGCTTCACCGGGACATACAACGCCATTTTACCTGAAGAGGAGCACTGGATGATTCAAGTACAAGTTCCAGGAAGGACGTTCTCGCCAACTTCTAAACCCATAGAATTTTCTTTCGAAGCACCAACCTGGAGTTTAGGAAAGAGCATGGCAGCCCACATTACCATGGGACACATTGGAGAAGTCTACCATAGGGAACTTAAGGACACTATCTACTTGATATGTGGGCATCGAGACGAGCAATGGGAAGTGATCAGCACCAAGAAGGATAGATCCATTGCAGCTTTCATCCAGGAGTTAAACCAGCACATTCGACGCCAGGAGAACCAGATGTGCACGGACATGATGGACTTGAAGAAGGCGAAGACTAGGATCATCGAGCTGGAGGAAGAACTCAAGTTTACACGCGATGGATATGAGGAGGAAATCAATACACTAGTAGAGAAGAATGACGACTTGGTTAAGAAGATCGGAGTATTCATGGGAGGACCAGCACCAGTAGAACAAGACGAAGAACCCAAGGAGATTCGCCCTGAGGACTACATCATCATCGACGACACCGATTCTGATCCTAGTGATGATGAATTTGCAGATGAAGCTGGAGCAGATATCATGGAGTCCTCCATCGATCAAAATTTCTAGATGACCACCATATATTAGTAGTATTTCCCCATGTAATTAGTAGTAGATGAGCACTTTGCGATAATCCTAGACCGTTGTATGCCCTTTCTTGATTGATTGAGTGAAATGTTTGTGTTTGTATCATGTGCATATGGGCAGTGTTTTCTCATTAGACCCCTTTTCTATTCTGATCTCTTCCATCTAAACCCATCAGATGCCTCCGAGACGTGACCCCAGTTTTGCTTTCCCACCGGAGCTCACCCAGTTGATCCAGCAGCAGAATACTTTGATGCAATTGCTAGTTCAGAACCAGGGCAACAACAACAACAACAATAACAACAAAAACAACAACAACCCGCCGCCAGTGGACAACCTAGCCCGTTTTCTAAGGTTACAGTCGCCGGTGTTTTCTAGTAGAACCAAGCCTATAGTTGCTGATGATTGGCTACGCCGTATTGGAAGGGAGTTGATCACCGCAGGTTGCACAGATGCTGAAAGAGTGCGCTTTGCCGCACACCAATTGGATGGACCTGCAACCTCATGGTGGGAGAATTACACAGCCACCTTTCCTATAGCCAATATCACTTGGGACCTGTTTCAGCAAGCTTTCCGCACAGCCCATGTCTCAACTGGAGCTATGCAAATGAAGAAGCGGGAGTTCCGCAACCTACGCCAGGGGAACCGTACTGTGGCTCAGTACGTGGATGATTTTAGCAAGTTATCACGTTATGCCCCTGATGATGTGGCCACACATGTCGCGAAGCAGGAGAAGTTTATGGAAGGGCTGAATGATGAGATGAGCATGCAGTTCATGGTAGCAACCTTCAACAACTACCAGGAGTTGGTAGATAAGGCTCTTATGATTGAAGGGAAGCAGCAGTAGATTGAGAGCCGTAAGAGGAAGTACGGACAAGGGAAGTATAACCCAGGAGCTCAACAGAAGCCATGCCTAACCCCGAACTCGGGAGGACTTGTTCATAACCATGGAGGTCACAACCACACTGGAGGAGGATCGCATAACCAAAATGGTTCTAAGAATGGGAATGGGAACGGAGCCAACAATAATCAAAACTGCCCCAATCCAGCCACACCTGCCAAAAGGAACCTAAGTCACGTTACCTGTTTCAAGTGCGGGAAGACTGGACACTACGCCACTGAGTGCCCTGAAGGAAACAATGGAAACGGAAATGGGAGCACTGGGAAGAAGCCTAATCCATTCAACAAAGGACAAGTGAACCAAGTTAATGTGGAGGAGGTTGAAGAGCAGTCGGACGCGGTAATAGGTAAGTTTTTGGTTAAGTCATTTACCGCTCTTGTTCTTTTCAATACTGGTGCATCGCATTCATACATATCAAGGGCATTCGTGGATAAGTTTAAACTACCAACTCAAACCCTTAGGACCCCTCTGTTAGTAAGCTCACCTAGAGCAGAATATATGGCTAGTCGATGGTGTGACCAGATATCCCTAACCATTGGCACCCATGTCTTTCCGTCCGACCTAATTATCTTGGAGTAACAAGGATTGGATGTGATATTAGGTATGGACTGGAAGTCAAAGTATGGAGGAAGCATTGACTGTGCTAGTAAATCGATTTATCTCACCACCCCGGAGGGAAAAAGGATTAAGTATGTACCTAGGCATGTGCCTAGGAGGAGCCAAGTGAATACCCTCACGGGAGTTGTTCAGGAGGAAGTGCATGTAGAGAAGGATTACCCGGATGTTTTTCCAGAGGAGTTACCAGGCATGCCACCTGATAGAGACATTGAGTTTCTGATAGAGCTATTGCCAGGTACCGGGCCAATATCCAAGAGACCCTATCGGATGCTCGCGAATGATCTGGAGGAAATTAAGAAACATATCAAGGAGTTATTGGATAAAGGATACATTCAAAGAAGTTCATCACCCTGGGGAGCCCCTATGCTTTTGGTGGAGAAGAAGGATAAATCCCTAAGGATGGTTGTTGATTATCGAGCCTTGAATGAAGTGACGATTAAGAACAAGTACCCACTGCCGATGATCAATGATCTGTTCGATCGGTTACAAGGAGCTAAAGTGTTCTCGAAGATTGATTTGCGATCGGGGTACCGTCAGTTGAAGATACGAGAGAAGGATATCCCAAAGACAGCATTCACAATGCGGTATGGATTATACGAGTACACGATCATGTCATTTGGACTGACTAATGCCCCTGCTTATTTCATGAGCATGATGAACAAGGTGTTCATGGAATATTTGGACAAGTTTGTTGTGGTGTTTATTGATGATATTATGGTATACTCAAAGAATGAAGAGGAGCACAAAGAGCATTTGCGATTAGTTCTCGACAAACTCAGGGAACACTAGTTGTATGCCAAGTTCAGCAAATGCGAATTTTGGTTGAAGGAAGTCGGATTCCTTGGACATGTTATATCAGGAGAAGGTATAGCAGTAGACCCCAGCAAGGTTCAGCCAGTCACTGAATGGTTGGCACCCACCTCAGTTAGCGAGATCCGTAGCTTTCTTGGACTCGCAGGGTACTATCGGAGATTCATTGAGAACTTTTCCAAGATTGCGAAGCCAATGACTGAACTATTGAAGAAGGATACTAAGTTTAAATGGACAGATGATTGCGAGGCAAGTTTCCAGGAGTTGAAGAAACATTTAACTACAGCGCTAGTGCTAACACTTCCAGATATACATAAGGAGTTCCAAGTGTATTGCGATGCCTCTCGCTTAGGGATTGGATGTGTTCTTATGCAGGATGGAAGAGTTGTTTCGTATGCCTCACGACAACTAAAACCTCATGAGTTGAACTATGCCACGCATGATTTGGAGTTAGCAGCCGTAGTGCATGCATTGAAGACCTGGAGACATTATCTCATAGGAAACCGTTGTGATGTGTACACGGATCATAAGAGTTTGAAGTACATTTTCACCCAGAAGGAACTGAACCTTAGACATAGGAGATGGTTGGAGCTTATAAAGGATTATGATATGAAGCTACACTATCATCTAGGAAAGGCCAATGTCGTAGCAGACGCGTTGAGCCGGAAGAGTTATGCTAATATCCTTGAAAGTAAGGGACTGCCGAAGGAGTTAGCAGAGGACATCATGGAACTTCGGTTAGAGATAGTTCCTAGAGGATTCGTTGCAAAAATGGAGGTCCAGTCGATGTTGCTGGACAAGATTCGGGAAGCTCAGAAGGATGACAAGGAGATTGCCGAGATAAAGGAGAAGATGGGCAAAGGAAAGGCCAAAGGTTTTCGTGAGGATGAGAACGATACCTTATGGTTTGAAGACCGAGTTTATGTGCCCAATAACCAGGAGATCAGGAAGTTAATACTTCAAGAGGCTCATGACTCACCCTACTCGATACACCCCGGAAACATCAAGATGTATCTGGATGTGAAGGAACGTTTCTGGTGGACTGGTATGAAGAAGGATATTGCTGAGTACGTAGCCGTATTTGATGTATGTCAGAGAGTGAAAGCAGAGCATCAGAAGTCGGCAGGACTGTTACAGCCTGTGCCGATACTCGAATGGAAGTGGGATAAACTAGGCATGGACTTTATCACCAGATTGCCGAGGACCAAAGCAGGATATGATTCCATATGGCTAGTAGTTGATCGCTTGACCAAAGTGGCTCACTTCATCCCAGTGAAAACCACTTATACCAGTGCAAAGTTGGCAAAGATATACATGTCATGGATCATATGTCTGCATGGAGTTCCGAGGACCATCGTATCAGATAGAGGAACACAGTTTACTTCAAAGTTTTGGCATCGGTTACACCAGACTTTGGGGACGAGATTGGAGTTCAGTATAGCATTTCACCCGCAGACAGATGGACAGACCGAGAGAGTCAACCAAATTCTGGAGGACATGTTGAGAGCCTGTGCACTAGATTATGGATCTAGTTGGGATGACAATTTGCCTTATGCGGAGTTCTCATACAAAAATAGCTACCAAGCCAGTTTGAAGATGGCACCATTTGAAGCCCTGTATGGACGAAGGTGTAGAACACCGTTGATGTGGGATGAGGTAGGAGACCGACAGTTGTTTGGACCAGACTTGATTAAGGAGTCTGAGGAGAAGGTTAAACTGATTCGCGATAGACTGAAGATTGCTCAGTCCAGGAAGAAGAGTTATGCAGACTCAAAACGCAAGGAGGTAACTTACGAAATTGGAGATAGAGCATATCTGCGAGTATCGCCCTTGCGAGGAGTGAAACGTTTTGGAGTTAAAGGAAAATTATCTCCGAGGTTTGTAGGACCTTATCGTGTTTTGGAATGAATGGGAGAAGTTGCCTACAAGTTGGAATTACCCAAGGGATTGTCAGGAGTTCATGATGTGTTCCACGTTTTACAGCTGAAGAAGTGTCATGCTGAGATGGCTGATATATCGTTAAGGGATACAGTACCCTTGGAGGCGATTCAATTGGACAGTGATTTGACTTACGAGGAGAAGCTAGTTAAGATTCTAGAGTTTGCCAGCAGAGTCACTCGCAGTAAGGTTATCAAGTTTTGCAAAGTTTAGTGGAGCCACCATACCGAGGATGAAGCCACCTAGGAACGACAGGATGATCTCCGCAAAGACCACCCGCACCTATTTTCTAGCCAACCCGAATCTCGAGGGCGAGATTCATCTTAGGGGGGTAGGTTTGTAACATCCCAAATTTTCAATTTGGAATGTTATACATAGATCATTCTTGCATATCATATTTTATTTGCATTTCGTCTCACGATCCTCGAAATCCTAAGCAACTCAAGGACCCTCGGAGAGAGTTGGGGATTTCCCCGGTTTTCAAATTTGATTTTATCAAATTTTGAAACGAGGATTTCGGTTCTAATTATTTTTCTCTCCGAAAATATTTCATATTAAAATATATGAGAGGAAATAATATGACTTCTCCAAGATAATTGAAATATTGGAGGAAAAATATTAAAATCAAATATTTGTTCTATTTGGATTTTATTGCAATTTTGTTTGCATTAGAAAAATTGCACGTTTTTGAAAATTGCATTTTAGGGGCAAGAAAATGTTCATCTTGTTCTAAATATTTTATATAGACGGTGAAAATTTATTTGGCATTTTTAGATTTTTATTTATTTTTCTAGGATTTTATTTCCATCGGCGAAAAAAAAGGTTCGCGCCCGACTAGGCCTAAGGCCCAGCCGAGCCAGGCTGCCGCCTGCCGCCACCGCCACTACCTCCTGCGCGTGCGCGCCGCCGCTGCCGCCGCTCGGACCAGAGTCCGAGTCGGACTCCGCCTCCGCCGCGCCTTGCCCCCTCCTCCAAGAATCAGCCCCGCCCCTTTATATACCCCCCCCCCCGAGCCCCAACACCACACCACCGCCACCAACCCCGCCGCCCCGCAGCCGCCGCCGCCGCCGCTTCTCGCGCCTCGCGTCGCCGCCGCCGCTTGCCGCCGTCGCCCCACGAGCCGCTGCCCCGCAGCCCCCGCCTTACCGGAGCCTCTCGCCGAGGTACCGCGCCGGAATCCATCGCCGCCGGGTTTTTTTTTGAACCGTTTGGTTTTTTTAGAAAACCCTAGATTCATTTTTTTCGGATCGCCGGTTTTTCAGTTTTCCTGTTTAGCGGACGTTCGTCCGTACGTTCGTTTAGCGAACGGTTCTTCGCCCGTTAGTTACAGCTAACGAACGCTCCTTCGTTAGTCTGTTCGTTAGGTTTCTTTGATCGGATTTATCTGTGATTCTCTCGATTGCAATTTCTGATCCGATCTTAGTTTCTGTTTTTCTTTTCGCTCGTTAGTCGAAATCAGGCGATTCAAGCGCCTAGATCTTCGTCTCGAGACCCTCTTTCTGTTTAATCAACTTGAACAAGTTTTTGCTACTGTAAAAATTTGACCTAGGTCGAGATTAGTAAACGAATCTTGTTTCTTTCGCCGTTTGAGTTTCGTTGCTCCGTTTGATTTGATTCTTTTCGTTAACCGGAGTTCTTAAGTTGAACTTTCCAGTCAATATCTTTTATTAGAAGTTTTTCTGGCGCATCTTTGCTTGTTGCTTATGTATGTTATTGTTTTTTTGTGATAGAACACCCAGAGTGCGAAGCGTGCTACTACGAGTCCCTAGGTTACGCGGATCGTCAGCAAGGCAAGTAACACATTGATCATACTCTTCTCATACCCAGTTTTTATGCATTAGTTTCACCCCCTCAAACATTGCATGATTAGGATGTCATTAACATGTGGGTTGGGAAGTAGTTGTTGAGGTAGAACCTATTGCCCTTTTATATTCAAACCCTGGGAGTTACTTCTACGCTTGCTTATATTGCTATGCTATCCTCGTAGACGTGGTTTGGGTTTGAGTGAAATCCATGACAGATGTGAGTTTGTTAATTAATGATTCAACTTAAGGTGGCAACTTAATCAAACATCTGGGTGGATTGAGGCACCTGGATTACCCAGTGTTGTCTGTTTTTTTTGCAAATCCCGGAGTAACCGTGTGATCTTCCAATGGACCGCCGCCCAGGCTCAAAGGGAACTGAGATGATTCATGCTAGAAACTTCCGTGTGCAGCCACAAGTTATGATGGGCTCTAGCATAGTTGAGTAAGTTACGTGAAGCTCTTGAAGAGGCAGATCAGCAGGTAGTGGGATGTAGGTTTGGTATGGTCTGTCCGGAGTAGAGAGTTAATGTTTCTGAAAGACTGTGTCTCGGTCATCCGTTTCTCAAACACCTTGTAGTGCAAGAAATCCAACGGTGGCGATCGAGTCTTCTGGGGAAAATTGTGCAAACCTCTACAGAGTGTAAAAACTAATCACGGTTAGCCGTGTCCCCGGTTATGGACAATCTTGAGTATCTAGTACTTGGAGTATCTTAAGTATCTCATCACTCTTAATTAATACTATTGGGTTGTTAACCACTTTAATTGGGATTGAGTTGGAGGAACCTTCTCAATAATGTTTCAACTACCATGATAGTTAAATTAAAATCTATTCCTTTGTTGTAGGGAAAAATTTGCTTTTCGCAAAAACTATAACCATATGTCGGATTTTGGGTTCCGGCAGACCCTTGAGGTTCGAACACTGGGGTGCGCGCAGAGATTTTTCCTTCTACCTACCTGCACCCCTCCGCCTCGCTAAGATCTAAGCTATGGAAAGAACAGCACAAGAGACACAGGGTTTATACTGGTTCGGGCCACCGTTGTGGTGTAATACCCTACTCCAGTGTGTGGTGTGGTGGATTGCCTCTTGGGCTGATGATGACGAGCAATACAAGGAAGAACAGCCTCGCGAGGGTCTGTTCTTGGCTGGGGGGATGAACTGCTAGGAGGAGTTCAGTCACCCTTCTCTCTCTCTCTCTCTTCTCGATTCTCTCTCTGATTTCGATCCGATCTCTGATCTCTCCTATCTCTACCCTATGGGCGGCTAGTCCTATTTATAGGCGAAGGCCCTGGGCCTCTTCCCAAATGTTGAGCGGGAAGGGCGCCAACAATTGGCCATTTTGAAGGGGAACATCTGGTACACTTATCCTGACTAAAGTTGGTCCTCGCCTGCCAAAGGCTCTAGTGGTGACGCTGGCTTGGGCTCCACAATGGCTTCCTCCCTGCCGTTGGACTGGTCTTGGTCTTGTTGCACCGAAACGGGTGCCTTTGCTTGATGCTCTCGCCTGCGCTTGCTCCCTTTGCACCAAAGAGGAAAGGAGGACACTGCATGGCTGGCGCCCGCCTGGTGCCTTTGGTCGTCATGGCTTGCGTCACGGGCACCTCGTGAGGTACCCCGCCTTGATCTCTCCGCCTCCTCGCGAGCCAGCCTAATGAGGCTGTGCCTGAGGAAGCTCCGTGTCGTCCGCCCCGCGAGGCTTGGCCCCTCGCGAGGGTCTTGGGTCTGTGTTGATGAAGATGGGCCGCGCTGGGCCCCCTTTTGAGCCACGCCGTGGGCCACAGGCAGGCAAGTCTAGGGACCCCCGTTCCCAGAACGCCGACAGTAGCCCCCGGGCCCAAGGCGCGCCCGGACTTGGCCGTCCAGGGAGGCGAAAGGGCAAGAGCGAAGCGCCGCGGGCCCTAACAGCCTGCGGCCTTGGCCGCCGCGTGGCGGTTGACTGGACGTGGGCACCTCAGCAACCGCGCGAGTTGATAAGGGAGCGGCATCTGCCTAGGCTTTGCTTTTTGCTTTCTCCGGTTGCTGCTCAGATCCCCTTTCTTGCGCCTCTCCTTCCTTCCTCCAAAATTTCCAGATCTACTTCGACCGCGTGACCTAGGAAGCCATGGCACCTCGTCAGTTCCCAGCCGGAGCTTGGTACTCGTCTGCCCTGCACTCGTCGAACGTGTCTGAGGCGAGCCTTGCCTAGTTGCGCCGGATGGCAGCGGCGCAGGGCGTCGATGGGGCGAAGGTGTTCAAGGCCGGCTCCGCCACCCCTGAGGGCCAAGGGAGCACCTTCTATCCGTTCTTTGTAAGCCATTGCTGCTGGCCTGGTGCCTCCCTTCTCGGAGTTCTTTTTCTCTGTCCTCCGCCATTATAAGCTATAGGCTTTGCATCTCCACCCCAACTTCGTCCTTCTCCTGGCAATCTTCGCCTATTACTGTGAGGCTCACGTTGGGGTGCAGCCCTCAATGGCCTTGCTGCGCCACTACTTCTACCTCCGGACCTCTCGCGGTCCTGCTTCCGCGTGCGCGAGCTTCATCGCGTACGGTGGCGCCATTGCCATTTCGAACCCCGGGAAATGGACTGAGGGCTTCAGGAGCTAGTGGGTCTTGGTAGATGCTGGGCGCATCCACCCTCGGCTGATCTTGCCCACGGAGCAACCCCCGAGCTCCAGCGATTGGGGTCGAGCGGAGCTCGCGGACCCCCGCGCGAAGCTGGTGTTGGAGAAGATGGACGCGGATCTGAGGCCGGCCAACATGGCGGCGGCGAAGCTGACCGGCGCGTCGCTGCTGAGGGAATTCCTGGAGCACCAGCTGGCTCCGCTTCGGCAGTACTCACTTTCGATGTGGAGGCCCCATCCGGGCCCCGCGGCCTTGGCCGACGAAGATCTGGCTCCGGTCCTCCAATCTCTGGTCGGGGCGATGTGGCGAGGTTGGAGGGTGCTCCTACGCCCTTGTTCCTCCGCGACGACTGGGAGTAGGTAGTGGAGTCCATGCCCGTCTTCAAAGGGGACGGGCCCGTGCCCATGGAAACTCCCGGGGAATCGATGGGCGTGTCCTCCGATGACTCCAGCGAAGAGGAGGAAGGAGGGGAGCGGGAAAAAGGGCCTGACTCCGAGGTGACTGATGGAGAGTCGAGGGCTCCCCTCCCCCGGCGCAGGTCCCGCGCTCTCCGCCTCTCTCCGAGCGATGACGACGAGGATGATGATGAGCAGGGCGGCGGGAGCTTTCCCCCGAACCCGAAGAAGGACAGGACCAGGCTGATCTCCCGCGGGTCTGCCCCGGCCTCGAGGCGGACCGCAGACACGCCTTCCGCTCCCGAGCTTCCCAAGGTTGACCCTTCCAGCCGGCTTTCAGGCTTCAAATTTGGCCGGAGGCTGCCTGAGCTCACTGGCGATGACCCGTAAGCGCTTGATTCTTGTCTTTATTTCTTGTTCTGCTGCTGAGGCTTGACGTCCACATCTTTTGGACAGGCTGGCGCCCGCAACAAAGAAGCCGAAGGGAGCTCCTGAGGTTCCATCCGTGGCAGCGCCTCTGCCCGCGAAGGAAGGTGACCGCGACGCACGGGCTTCTCCTGCCCGGTCGTCCTCGCGAGGCCTGGCTGAGCCGGCTGGGGCGAGCTCAGCCCCCATGGCCCAAGTGACTCCCGAGGTGCCTTTGCCTGCTGCCGCCACTACAGCCGTTGGGGCACAGCAGGCTCCGCCTCAGGATGCTGTGGTCGCGCTGCCGCCTTCTCCTCCTACTGCACCGACTGTTGTTTCTCCGACTCCTCCTGCCGTTCTGGATCGTGCTGCTGCTGAGCTGGACCGGCTGCGGCAGGATCTTCTTGGCGCCGACCCTCGCTTGGTGGCCGGGCGCTTGGAGCTGGCTTCAGGATGGATTCGCTCCGACGCTTTGATTCGGGCGGCGCTGGTCCAGGCCTCGACGCCTTGTGATGAGGAGAGGCAGGCCGTCCTTGAGGTGAAGGCTGCTCATGACGCAGCCCTGGGGGAGGTGGTCGACGTCCGTGGTCGCTGCAAGGCGCTGGAGGACGAGTTGCAAGGCCTGCGGGACCAACTCGTGAAAGAGGCCCGCCTTCACCAGGAGCAGGAAGAAGGCGTGAAGGCTCGCGAGGCGGCCGTCAAGGAGAGGGAGGTCAAGCTCAGGAGGCGCCGTGACCGCCTAGGCGCGCTGGAGCAGGAGTTGGGGGCGAGGAAGGTCGAGCTGGACGACAAGGCCCAGGTTCTTGCCGAGGACCGCGTGGCCTTCACGGAGATGGAGGCGAAGGCTCGCTCCTCGTTAAGGACACTTTACGACAGCGGCCTGGAGAGCCCGCTGGCTGGCGCCGAGGACGGCCCCGCCAAGCTGCTTCCCTTCCTGGTTCGCGCTCTTGAAGATGTCGACCTTGGCCTTGGCCCCACGGCTGAGGCCGAGGCACGTGTCCTGTCTTCTGCAGCGCTGACGCGGGTCCTCACCCACATCTACCTTCGCGATCCCGGCGTCGACCTCGACAGCCTGCTGGAGCCAATAAGCAGCGAGTGCTGCTGCCGCTGCCAAGGCCGTGAAGGGTCGCACGGAGGCTCTGCTGGGGAAGTTCCGGGCCTTCAGCACCAAGCCGAAGCAAGGCGCTGCCGACCCCGCTGCTCCATGAGGCGAACCCACTCCGCGCTGCTCCACCGCCGACAAGTGACTCCATTGTGGCTCATGTCCTGCCTTTAATTCCTGCACATGTATCATGCCTCGGGGAGGCGTTTAAACTTGCGTTTGGCATTGAGATAACAGTGTGGACTGTAATATTTGCTTTTGAATTCCTTGAAATTTACGCTTTTCCTTCCTACTTGCTTATGTTCTACGCCGGTAGAGCCCGGCCCCGCGCATACCTCAGCCGCCGTTAGCCCCGACCAGAAACCATGACGGGACCAAGGAGTGAGGGGCTACGTGACAAGTTAGGCTCCTGAGTCGCGATGCTCAGGAGTCCCCCTTGGCGCACGAACAGCAAGTAGGGGGGTGTGATGTGGGTGGATCTACCGTTCTACGTCTGCAGAGCCCGACCGCGCGCATACCTCAACCGCCGTTAGCCTTTCAGAACTAAGGAGTGAGGGGCTACGTGACCAGTTAGGCTCCTGAGTCGCGATGCTCAGGAGTCCCCCTTGACGCTCAAACGGCCTTCGTACCTTGGCTCCGCTCGGGGAGAGACGCGCGACGAACCAGGCCCGGGGGGGCCTGGCTGGGTGGCGTGCGTCTGGGTGTGACCCAGGCGTAGCCCCCATGCCCAGCCCCCTCGCGCGGCACTCCCGAGGGGAGGCGTTATGATGAGGCTAGACACTGAGCTCTGGGCTCCCTGAGGTTGATGCGGCCCGGGGGCCGCCCTCAGTTGTTTATCACAAGTGCGAAGCATAGCGCTTCCGTATGTGTACGGGCATAGCCGCTCCTCGGCAGTGTCATCAGCCAGCGCGGAGCATGGTGCTTCCACTGGTACGTGGGAGGGGGCTCCCCTTCGGGAGGAGCCCCCGGGGCGTGTACAACCCCGCCCTGGCACGTGGCTGGCACGGTAGGACCTGGCGAGGTGTATCTGGGCACCCGTGAGCCAGCGCGGGACTCACGGGGCCCTACCTCTAGGCGGGTTGCGCCTGGCACTGGGCCTTATCTTGTGATGTGTCCCTGCAAATTTGGTTAGATGCCGGCACTCTACGTCCTCGGGTCCCGGCCCTCGAGCTGGTCTCAGCCGTCGCTGGTATGCCAGGTCGCGATGCCGTGGACAAGGCCAGAGGGTGAGGGCTGGAGAGCCAGTAAGAGCCCTGAGTCGTGATGCTCAGGTACCCCCCCTTTAACGTGCAAGTGGTCGGCATGGAGAAGAAGAGGTGCGGTGGACAGGCATCAAATAATCAAGCATGGTGGGTCGAACGCATAGCCGGAAATAAATGCAAAAGGGGATACATGCCGATGGGTCTGGCCCGAGCGACTTGGGGGATGATGTAGCCCGAGGGGCGCCCCCAACAAGGTAAGCTAACAACATAAAATAAAAGGGATACATGCCGCAGGGACGGACCCACACGGCCTGGGAATAATGCAGCCCTAGGGGGCGCTCCCAGCTGGAAATGAAACTTGAAAGATGTCACCTGATGATGTTGAGGACGAAGGAGTGTTGGCGTAGCAGACTCGGTGGGCTGCGGAAGCCAATCCTCACGAGCCCCCAGGCCCAGGGGCCTCGGGAGGCTCCGGAGGCGCTGGTGGCTCCTCGCGAACCATCTCCATCTCCGCCAGGGCTGCGGAACGCCTGGCCTCTTGAGCCTCCATGATGCCCCTCATGAGGCGCTGGTACGTGGCAGCCGCGTTCGGCAAGCCGTAAGGCATGCGAACGTAGCTGTGGGGTGGACCTTCGCAGTGCCCCACTCGCGAGGGCCAGAGGCGCTCTAGAGAGGCGACTCGATTGAGCCCTGGTATGTCGATGTAGACGCGCAGCCCACCATCCTCGCCTGGATGGGGAGCCACAGCTGGTAGGCGGCGGCTGCCTCTCATGACTCTTGACTCCTGTAGCTCCTGAATGGCCTTGCTGACGAACTCCTGAGGGTCTGGCCCTCCTTTCCTTACTCCTTCTTGAGGGAAACGTGCTTCGAAACATGCCTCCATGTGGTGCCCAAGCGCCTCCCTCGTGACCTTAGCCAGGTCGGTGGCCCTCCAGGGGAGAGCCCCCGAGCCCTGCCTGAGGAGGGCACCGGGCGCGCTTTCCTATGCGATGGAAGGAGGTTCCCCCTGGGCAGGCGCGGGCCCTGAGGGGCCTGCCTCCTGAGGGGCCGGGCCGGACGATGTCTTCTTCTTCTTGGGGGCGGTCTCGGGAAGCCTCCTGCTTCCGCGATCCGGGTCTTCCAGCGATGCGGCCTGAAAGGCTCGTTCCAGGGAACACACCGCGTCCTTCTCTTCACAGGGCACTGTGATGACTCCGCCACTTCCTGGCATCTTGAGGACGTTGTAGCCGTGGTGAGTTACGGCCATTAACTTGGCCAGCGCTGGGTACCCAAGGATGGCGTTGTACGGCAGGCGAATATGAGCGACGTCGAAGTCGATGAGCTTGGTGCGGTAGTTGTCGCGTGCCCCGAAGGTGACAGGGAGGCGGACCTGCCCAATCGGGACCGTGGAGCCGTCGGTGACTCCGTAGAAAGGCTTGGTTGGCTGAAGCTGGTTGTAGGGCACTTGGAGATTGTTGAATGTTTCCACGGACAGGACGTTGAGCCCTGCCCCGCCATCGATGAGGGTCCTGGTGACCACCACGTTGCTGATGATTGGGGAACAAAGCATCGGGAGGACTCTGGCTGTGGCCGCACACTTGAGCTGATCTGCTGAGCTGAACATGATGGCGCACGCCGACCACCTGAGAGGGCGCGTGGCTTTGAGCTTGGGGAGGACTGCATTCACTTCGCGGGCAAACTGCTTGAAGATGCGTTGAGAGGCTGGGGCTGGAGCCCCGCCCAGGATGCAGGCGATCGCGCGCGGCTCCTGGAAGCCCCCAGCCCCCTCGTCCTGATGGCGGTCCTCGTTTCTCCCTGGCTGCGGCGGCAGCGGAGGGAGGCCTGCGTTGCCTGGCGGGCGATCCTCGCGAGGCTGATCCCTCCAGTCTCCCTCGCGAGGCGGGTCTTGCCAGCGATCCTCGCGAGGTCGATCGCGCCACCCTTGGCGCGGGCAGTGGTCTTCCCAGCGCCCTGCGTTCCTTCCTCCTCCTCGACCGTAGCCCCGGTCACCGCGGTCGGGGCGATGGCCGATCCTTCCTTCTCGCACGGCTCGGAGCTCTTGACATTTGTTGGTGTTGTGGGTGTGGAGGTCGTGGTACACACAGTACCGACTGCCCTTGGAAGATTCGGGCTGATCTCTGCCCCGCTTGGTGTCTGGTTCTGCCGCGAGCATGGCAGCCCCCTTGCGCTTCACATCCTTGGCCTTGGGCTTCTTCTCTTCTGGGTCTGCGGCAGGCAGCTCGAGGAGGGAGAGACGCCCTTCTTCAGCCCTGGCGCACTTGGTTGCCAAGTTGAACAACTCCAAGGAAGTGCACAGGTCTTCATGCATCGCCAGCTCCTCCTTCATCTTGACATCACGCACGCTGTCGGAGAAGGCTGAGATGATGGCCTCCTCGGTCACCTTGGGAATCTTGAGGCGTGCGTTGTTGAAACGCTGGATGTACTTCTGCAGGGTCTCTCCGGGTTGTTGCTTGATGCGGCGCATGTCGCTCACGGCGGGTGGCCAGTCGCAAGTACCTTGGAAGTTGGCGATGAAGCGGGTGCGCATCTCGTCCCAGGAGGAGATCGTGCCTGGAGCCAGGTTCAGGAGCCAGGTGCGGGCCCCGTCCTTGAGCGCCATGGGAGACCAGTTCACCATGACCTTCTCGTCTCCGTTGGCAGCTTCGATGCCCAGCTCGTAGAGCTAGAGGAACTCCGCAGGGTCGGCCGTGCCGCCGTAACGAGGAGGCAGGTCTGGCTTGAACTTGTCGGGCCACGCGACGCTGCGTAGCTCGGTGGTGAAGGCACAACAGCCTGCTGTGGCCATGGGAGGCCTTGGGTGACGGAGAGCTTGGTCTTGCATGTCCCCACGCGTTGCAGCTGGGAGCAGCGCGGGGTCTTGACGTGCAGGAGCAGGAACATGGTCGCGACGTGCTGGATCAGGGAGCGCCCGGGCAGCTTCTTGCGGGCGAGGGACTTCTTGGACGCTCTGCTCTTGCCGCGCTGGCACCTGACGGAGCGGGTTCCTCCCAGGGGCCACGCGCCTTGGAGCCATGGCACCTTCTTGAGGAGGAGGCGGCTGGGGCACCCAAGGAGCTTCGTCGCCCGCGCGGGGCGGGGTGCGGTGCAGCGGAACGGACGGCGCAGGAGAACCCCCTCCGGCGCGGACGAGCTTGGCGACGCGGTCGATCCATTCTTCGTAGACGTCATCGACGGGACGGTAGCGCAGGAGCTCGTTTGCCGCGATGAGCGCAGCTCGAGCCTCCATGGGTGCGTGGAGCGCGCGGGACGAAGAACCAGCTGGGATGAGCGAGGGAGTAGCGGTGCGGCCGTCTGGCCGCACGGACGGATGCTGAGACGACGCTTGCTGCTCGTCCCCCGGCGGGCCGGTGGCGGCGTTGACGGCAGGTGACGGGGAACGGCGAGGACGCCCGACGACAGGAGCCGTCTGGGCGACGCGGGAAGCGAGAGCGGCCCGGCGCTCGGCGCGGGCCCGACAAGCGTCAGACATGGACGCGATGGTCGGAGGAGAACGGGGTGGTGGAAGACGAATTCCGGCGCACCCCTACCTGGCGCGCCAAATGTTGGATTTCGGGTTCCGGCAGACCCTTGAGGTTCAAACACTGGGGTGCGCGTGGAGATTTCGCCTTCTACCTACCTGCACCCCTCCGCCTCGCTAAGATCTAAGCTATGGAAAGAACAGCACAAGAGACACAGGGTTTATACTGGTTTGGGCCACCGTTGTGGTGTAATACCCTACTCCAGTGTGTGGTGTGGTGGATTGCCTCTTGGGCTGATGATGAAGAGAAATACAAGGAAGAACAACCTCGCGAGGGTCTGTTCTTGGCTGGGGGGATGAACTTCTAGGAGGAGTTCAGTCACCCTTCTCTCTCTCTCTCTCTCTCTTCTCGATTCTCTCTCTGATTTCGATCCGATCTCCGATCTCTCCTATCTCTACCCTGTGGGTTGCTAGTCCTATTTATAGGCAAAGGCCCTGGGCCTCTTCCCAAATATTGAGCAGGAAGGGCGCCAACAATTGGCCATTTTGAAGGGGAACATCTGGTACACTTATCCTGACTAAAGTTGGTCCTCGCCTGCCAAAGGCTCTGGTGGTGACGCTGGCTTGGGCTCCACAATGACTTCCTCCCCGCCGTTGGACTGGTCTTGGTCTCGTTGCACCAAAACGGGTGCCTTTGCTTGATGCTCTCGCCTGCGCTTGCTCCCTTTGCACCAAAGAGGAAAGGAGGACACTGCGCGGCTGGCGCCCGCCTGGCGCCTTTGGTCGTCATGGCTTGCGTCACGGGCACCTCGTGAGGTACCCCGCCTTGATCTCTCTGCCTCCTCGCCAGCCAGCCTGATGAGGCCGTGCCTGAGGAAGCTCCGTGTCGTCTGCCCCGCGAGGCTTGGCCCCTCGCGAGGTTCTTGGGTCTGTGTTGATGAAGATGGGCCGCGCTGGGCCCCCTTTTGAGCCACGCCGCGGCCCGCAGGCAGGCAAGTCTGGGGACCCCCGTTCCTAGAACGCCGACACCATAGAGCTTTCCACCAGCCAAATATGCATGTAGTGATAGTATTATTCTTATCTTGCTCTAATGTGTTATATTGCCAGCATATTCCATGTGCTGACCCATTTCTGGGCTGCAACGTATTATGTTGTAGACTTTTCAGACGAGATTGAGGTTCGTTAGGTCGTTGCCGTGCAGCTCAGCTATGCCGTTGGATTTGATGGACTCACTTTATCTTCCAAGCCTTCTGTTGTTATCGCATTAGATGGCCTTAAGCCATATTATTGTAATAAGTTCTCTCTTGAGACATTCGATGTAATAAGTGTGTGATTGCTACTCTGTTATAAATCCTTCGAGTACTGTGTGTGTCAGCATTACCGATCTAGGGATGACACTGAAGCACAGAGACTTGACTGTCTGAGGTCGGGTCGCTACAAGCACGGACGAAGCAACCATCATTTTACTCTTCGCTGACTCCGCTTCTCCATCATCTTCTTCGAGAAACCATCTCACCGCACTAGTACTCCTAGTAGTACTCCCTCCGGTCCTTTTTTGTCTGCGTCTAAGAAAATTTCATTTTCCCCGCAATGCTTTGCGCATTGGCATTTTTTCGCTGCTCTTTCCAACTGGGCCCTCCATCCCTTTCCACCGCATGCGTGCCTGTAGTAATCCCATCTCTCTTTCCCATGTGCTTCGCATCTTCCCAAGGCAGAGAGAGTTGCTCGCATGCAGAAACAGGAGAGAGAGCGAGAGGCGCATGCGTGCAGAGAGATGGATAGGGGAGAGAGAGAGACGACATGCATGCATGCGGAAGTGAGAAGGTTGGTTTGCATGGCACTACATTAATCAAGTGATGAGGAGTGAGATGGTTAGCTCTTTGGTCTTTGGAGAAAAAATACGCATTAATTGACACGTGAAACGAGGATTTGTATCGATTAAATCCCGCGAAGGAAAACCCCGCCTTTCTTTTTTAACACTAGTACTCCTAGTACGTACTCCCTCCGTTCGGAATTACTTGTCGCATAAATGGATCTATCTAGACGTATTTTAGTTCTAGATACATCCATTTCCGAGACAAGTAATTCCGAACGGAGGGAGTACGTAGTTATCCTGTTTGAGTCTAGGCCTTGCATTGCCAAACTTCGCCACACATTTTTGCCAAGCTTGCCTAGATTTTTCAAAATGAGAAGGAGGTACACTTGCGCACGGCTGTCGCGGGTGCACCGCACCCTCACACGGTCGCTCCTGCACGCCGCGGTCGCACCGCACCCTCACACAGTCGCTCCTGCATGCCGCAAACCCAACCAAGGGAACGCACCCTCACTAACATGTGTTGTCGCATGTGAACAAACCAAACATAGCCATCCTATCGCTGACACATAATTTTCGTTCATAGAGTATGTGTATCCAACCGCATGTTGGGGACTATCCGTACGGCCCGTGCGGTGGTCTGTTGGGGAAGAAGAAGAGGTGAGGAAGAAGGAAAGAAGGGTTAGGAGACGTAGGATATTCATCCAACCGCCTGAAATGGTAGACTGACCCAAGTCAGGCGACTTGCATAACAAATATATGTTTTTACACAACAAAAGATCCATAAAAACAACAACATAAAGAAAAATTGTCACTACTCGCTGAAAGAGACGGCCTCATCGTCTTTGGCAGCCAGCGCGAACCAGCCGTCGCTGCTGACGTGTGTCTCCGCACTGTGGTTGTCCTCAGCCTCCAACTACTCGTTCAAGCAGAGTGTGCGGGCACTCTGCATAGACGAGAGCACAGCCCGGTTCAAGTCGACAACGTCCGGTTCCGCCTGCAGGAGGGCCTCGATGGCAGCGGCATCCGCGCGCTCCACGTCGAGTCGACCCTCCGCCGCCCGGTTCAAGTCCAGGACGTCCGGTTCCGCCTGCAAGAGGGCGTCGATAAGAGCGGCATCCATGCGCTCTGCGTCGAGTCGAGCCTCTGCCGCCCGGTTCAAGTCCAGGACGTCTGGTTCCACCTGCAGGAGGGCCTCGATGCCAGCGGCATCCGCGCGCTCCGCCTCAAGTTGAGCCTCCGCCGCCCGGTTCACATCCATGACATCCGGTTCCACCTCCAGGAGAGCCTCGATGGCAGCGGCATGCACGCGCTCCGCGTCGAGTTGAGCCATGTTGAACCGCTGGTCCGCCTGCACCATGGGGGACTCGGACGCCGGCACGAAGTCAACGTCCATCGTCTCATAGCCATCGGGGGCCTTCTGCGCCGCGACCTCCGCCATGAACATTGGATCGGCTTCCTCCTCCTCGTAGCTTGGCTCTAGAGAACTCGGGGATTGGCCCGCCGCAAAGCGAGCTTGGGAACGGAGGTCTGTGGCGCCGACCGCCGCCACGATTTCTGCGCGGCGCTCCGGCGTCAGCATCTTGTAGTAAGTGATCTTGCGGTGCACCATGGCTTTCCGGCGAACTAGGGACGCTTGATGCGGGCTAGGGGATTGAAAGGTGGGGGAATGGGCTGGAGATTTGGTGTGGTTTTAGGGCAGTGGCTGGCGTAGGCCGAGCAGCGAAGGTTCTATTGTGAATAGTGGTTCTGGTGATGACCATTCAATCAGTTTTGACTGTACATCGCTCTTGTCGCATTCGCGTTGCAGCCCGGTACGCTGGACCCTCCACGTCACTTACCGAATGGAACACGCTTCGTCTTGCATTTTCGCTCGCTTGTGGGACCGCAGTTGAGAGGAAACTGACATCCCTCCCCCTCCCGCGTCATTTATTATACCACCACTCCCTCCGTTTTATGCGGAGTAAATAAAAACAGAGGGAGTATACTACGGATGAGGATCCCGTGACGTGGCCGAACCCATTGAGTAACTGACATGCGGGGCCTAGCAAGCACGGGGTCCGACAGTAAGTGACCGAAAGGGAGGGTAAGGCAGGGATACCTACGTCAGAGGATCCACTTCCACTATACTACTTTGACCAAATGTTAGAGTAATAATATATGACATGCAACTTACACAAATGTTAGAGTAATAATATATGACATGCAACTTACACAAAGTATACAGGGTCTAGTGTGTTTTTCGAGGCTAACTTTGACCAAATGTTAGAGTAATAATATATGACATGCAACTTACACAAAGCATGCGGTCAAATTCGTATGCGAAAGAATTTTCCAATGATATAATTTTCACATTATACATCTCATGTACTATTAATCTTGTCAATAGTCAAATTGGAAACCATCTCGAGTACAAATCTAGGAGTACATACGAATCTAACAATATTGATTGGGCGTTGTTGAATGTTGATACCTTTTTGATCAAAGTAGAGATACTTTGACTACACATAAAACTTATATGTAAACTAGAAAGGATAGGAGGGAGTATATTGTACGTTCAAAAATGAAACGAACATTGAATATACTTTATATATGATTTGCGGATGCTATGATCACCGGTTCAAAATTTTGAATCCGCCTTAGGTATCACGTGCCCCCAATCGCTCCCTCTCGATTTCATCTCGGGGTCCAGAGATCTATTGAAAGAGGACTAGGGTGGGTACATGTGAATGATACTCGGCGGAATGTTCAAATGAGGCATGCGGGAGGATGGACTCGACTGGAGGGCGACATGATCAATGGAGAAGAGGGTTGGAGAGGAATGAGAAATAAGAAAATGCCACATGATTATACTTGAATGGCTCAAATAAACAATAAGTTGTCTCACTTGGCCTACATAGTGAAAGGCCTAATGCGCAACGCGGAGCACTAACGCTCGAATATGGCCGGGAAAATAGGGAAACCGACATGTGGGGCAGACTAGTCCAATGGAGGAGCTGTCCCACGACCTCCTCGCCACTGACAACCGTTCATGTGGGTCGTTGGGGCCAACAACGGGGCGCAGCTCCAGCACCGCCTCTGGACACGGCGACCGCGGTGAGCGACACGCTCATATCGTATCTAGACACGGTCGGTTTCAGTGTGCCAAGGGTGACGTTAGTGCTGTGGCACGACCAACGGTATGTTTGGTTTGTGCCCAAGGTTGCCCCATCAAAGCATCGGGTAGCCAAAATTTTGGTTGAGGTATTGGTTGCCCATGATTTGGCCGACATTGGCAAGAAAAATGAACTAGAGTTGGCTAGAGTTCATTGGCATGCCAAAGAAATGGCAACCATCCAAACAAAGACCAATCTTTGGGTCATGACCAAAATTTTGGTTGAGGTATTGGTTGCCCATGATTTGGCCGACATTGGCAAGAAAAATGAACTAGAGTTGGCTAGAGTTCATTGGCATGCCAAAAAAATGGCAACCATCCAAACAAAGACCAATATTTGGGTCATGACCAAAATTTTGGTAAGGTGCACTTTGGCCACAATCCAAACACACCCCAACACCCGGCTCGTCGAGGATGCACGGGGCGCCATGACGCGTCCGCGGAGTGGTGTAGCGCGGCCAACTGCATCCTCTGGACCTGAGACCATGCCGGGTCGTCTTGCTTTTTCAATGACATGCGGGGATCACATGTGAGGAAAGGGAATCTCCAACGTTGCCACGACCGCAGCTGACTACCCTGGCACACCAAAACCTTCGTCCCTCGCGCTGTCGCAGGGTCTGTTCCCAGCCGGCGCCAGCTGCCCACATTCATGTTGTCCGTTCGTATGTCGTAGTTAAGAGGCTCGGTGCCCGAGGAACCAACTCCGGCGACTTAATGATGCACCCGGACGCTTGGCCTCACCGGAATGCGCTACTTAAAGCGGCAACGCCCAGCTAACCTCCACACCATAGCGCATCGTCCTCCTACCTGGCACCACATCTGCCATGACCGCAAGTGCGAACGCTCTGCGGGAGAGCTTGTCTTCGGGGATGAAGCTCGAGATCGCCGCCCTCACTCAAGTTGCCTCTCGCGACGCAATATCGGCATAGCCGGACGCGGACGCGACCGCACAAGCGTTGGCCACGCTGGCGGCCGACGACGGGAGCACGGTCAGCCACGCATCCTACTTGCCGCCGTCCAACGTCCGGCACCGCCGAGATCGGGGACTCCTTCGAGGATGAGTAGGGCATGGGATGTGGCAGGGCATGGTGTGCCAACTGGTCGGTCCGTATCCCGTGTTCTACTCTTCCTCGCCAGAGACCGCACCTTCACTTCACGGGTCTTCAACCCCGCCCCCGTACATAGAGATCGCAGATGGAGGACGTCGGTCGCCGCCATAGAATAGGTTTAGGGTCGGGTTTCTTTTATTTTTCTGTCCTATAAAAGTTCAAAATGTAATGAAAATCTGTCGTGTTTGCATTAATCTCGGCCAGTGTATATGAACTTTCACAATAATATACATATTGTAGGAGTACTAGCAAGATGCCCGTGCGTTGCACGGAAGATCAAGATCTTGTGGGAGAAAAGGATGAACGAGGGAAAGCCTTATCTGCAAATGTGGAGAGGAGTGCGGGTAAATTGTCATAGTTTCCTTCCTATCCATTAGATATAGATCGGACGGCCTATGTTGCAGGATCACGGGAACACCATCATCACCAACTCTGCTTTTTATTGAACCGAGACAAATCTAACATGCGAAGTAAAATAAACACATAGGGTCTATACATACACAACTTATCTTAGGCACTCCAATAGTATGTCCACTACACATTTACGCATTTCACATCTTTCTACATCTACGGGAACCTACGAAAGGGTTAACGTAAATTGTCTCTCTCTCCTCCCTTTATTTTCATGGTGGTGGGCCCCTCCCTCCCCCCAATCTACAATCAACAGCTCACACGTTTCACATTACGTTAATTACGTAACTGGGATTACGTAGGTGTAGCATTACACATCCTAAAAAACCCAACTAAGCCAACCTCCCAGCATATCGCGCGGGAAAATACCCGGTCGCGCCGTTTTAGTCGGGATTACCGGATTACTAGTAGTAGTATCGATGGATCGAGTGAAGCAACAAAAAAAAATTTGAGGGGGCGAAGCACCTAGTTTAAAAGGAAAAAGGCGGTACACTCACAACACTCCGGTCGTGGTCGCATTGCACCCCACACACGTTCGGTCCTGCACACGGCTCACGCAAATGGAACGCGGTTCGGCTAGCCTCTTCATTGACACGTGGGACTGCACTTGGAGAAACCGACCATGCGCCAAACTCCCCCCGCCCACCGCGCGAAAATCCTCCCCCCCCACCCAAAAATTCCCCCCAAATCCGATTCAACTGCCCTTCGCCCAACTAGCCAATAATATTCCCCAAACCCCCCTCCCCCCTGTCCCCCTCCACTCCATTTGCTCCGCCAAAGCCGCCCTCTCCGCCGCGTCGATACGTCGGCGCCGCGGTTCGGCGATCCTCTCGCTCCCACAGTACGCTCTCGTAGACTGCCGTCCTCTAGCCGCGCCGCCACCTCTGGCTACGTTCTTGTGGAGGCGCACGGCGGTCAGCACCGCCACAGCTGGCGACGTTCATGTGGAGACGCACGGCGGTCAGCTTCTCCCACGATACGCGCATTCTAGACTGAGGCCCCGTTCATGTCGGTGTAGCGCTGAATGTTAGCTGATAGACGTTGTTAATCTCACTATTTGCCGAAGTAGTTTACTGTCAATATGCTCTGCTTAAGAAGCTTCCTTGCCCTGTTCTGCACTCAATCTGCTTAGCTGAGATGGCATGCCAAGGCCGATTAGTTGCTAAAATATCCTGCCATATATTTATTGTGACGTAGATTGCCATGGTCTAGTAGCCAATCTGTTAGGTGAAATAGCTCTACACCGTTTTATACTCGATCTTTGTTGCTGTGATGGCCTTCGATAGTTCGATGGCTGTGTGCTCGGCCTCATTGACTGCTGAAACAGCCTGCCATAATTTGGCACTCAAATCTGTTTGCTGAATTAGCTTTACATATATTTCGTTACTTAGATCTGCTCGTCCAAATATCTTGCCATAGCTTTAGACATCGACCTAGGTATTTTTTTCTGGACTTCATAAAAAAGCATATATGTTTTTCCTGTAATATCTAGTAGAAGAACTAATTTGTATGTCTAACAGATGGACAAGACTTGGATAACTTCTGCTCGAAGATTCTCCGCTGCATATGTCAAGGGGGTTGAAAACTTCCTGAACTTTATCAGAGCTGAGTACGGTGGTCTGGAATCAGATGGGCTCTGCCCGTGTACCAGTTGTATGAATTCAGTTACAAGACCCCAATCAACTGTGCAAAATCATCTACACTTGTATGGGATGTCGGTCACATATACTATGTGGTTTCATCATGGTGAAGCTGTGAACGTCAATGTTATTGACTACGTGGAAGCAGCAGATCACCATCTTGATCTGCCTGATGCTCAGGTGGAAGAGGAGGAGGTGGTGGTGGTGGCGGAGCCAGTGAGTTTGACCAACATTGAAACAATGCTACGGAATGCTCGTGCATTCCGTGAACTTACACCTACAGAAGAAAAACGGTGGGCCCGCATGTTGGAACAATGCAACATTGTTGTCACCCCAGGAAATAAGCTGTCAGTATTCTCAGCTATGGTCACCTTTCTTCAGGTGAAGACATCTGAGCGGATGACCAACAAATCATTCGATGCGATGTTGGCTGCTTTCCGCAAATCTTTCCCAGATGCGTCTGAGCTGCCACACACCTACAGTAAAATGAAGAATTTCCTTCATGCAGTTGGAATTGGATATGATATGATCCATGTTTGTAAGAATAATTGTGTTATGTTCTAGAAGGATTATGCCAACTTAAGTGAATGCCCGAAATGCAAATCATCAAGATGGAAAGATGGCGATGCTGTGAAGAGGATTCCTCATAATGTTCTGAGACATTTTCCAATTACACCAAGACTGCAGAGGTTGTTTCATGATGCTGAAACAAGAGAGGATGTACTGTGGCATTCTAGGAACCTAGAGTATAGAGATCAGAATGTAATGAGCCATCCATCTCATGGTAGTGAGTGGAAAAGTTTCAATGATAAACACAAAGAGTTTGTTGCTGACCTGAGAAACATTAGACTTGGCTTAGCTTCAGATGGATTAAACCCATTTGGCCACCAGAGCGCCACATATAGCATGTGGCCAGTGCTTGTTATCCCTTACGACATGCCTCCAAATGTCTGCACCAAAGAATCAAACTACATGATGGCCTTGCTCATCCCAGGTCCAAAAAGTCCTGGAAAGGATTCGGATTTGTTCATGGAGCCTCTTGTGGAGGAACTTCAACAGCTATGGCCACACCAGCTGATTTCTTTCTGTGTGTTGTTATAATTTGGTGCATCCATGATTATCCGGCTTTGGGCACTATGTCAGGGCGAACGACACATGGTTACAATGCATGTGTTCGCTATGACAGGAATCCGCTGTCATACGCAATACTTAGCAAGATCTGTTACATTGGACACCTCCGTTTCCTTGCCAAGGACAAGACGCATCCTAGAAAATACCGAAGACATGTGTTCAATGCAAAGCATGAAAACCGTGATGCGCCAAAGAGGCTCACCGCCGATGAGTTGCAAGTGGAATTAGAGAAGGTCAGGCATATTACACCGGGAAACCATCCTGGTAATGGTAGCGGGAAAAGGAAGTGTGGCAGGGTAGAAGAGAGATTATTGTTTACCCGCAGGTCCACTTTGTGGGACTTGGAGTATTGGAACGATTTGGATCTGCGGCATAATCTTGATGTGATGCACATCGAGGAAAATATATGTGATAGCATTATCGGCACACTTCTTAATATTAAAGGCAAGACGAAAGATACCTTAAAATCTAGGATTGATTTGAGACACGTGGGTATCAGAAAGGATTTGCAGGTGCAAGATGAAGGTAAACCACGGGATATGGCACCAGCTGTGTACGTCTTGGACAAGGTAAAAAGAAAAGAATTCTGCGAGGTCCTGTCACATGTGAGATTCCCACATGGATTTGCTTCCAACCCTAAAAGGAGAGTCAGTGCAGATGGAAACAAGGTACAAGGGTTGAAAACTCATGACTGCCACGTCCTACTTCAATGGGTTTTACCTATTATCCTTAGAGGATTGGGCCGCCCTGACTTATATAGAGCAGTTGCAGAGTTGGGACAATTCTTCAGGGAACTCTGTAGTAGGAATATCAGGATATATGCTTTGGAGCATCTTAGAGACAAGATACCAACTATCCTATGCGACCTTGAGAAGATATATCCTCCAGCCTTCTTTGATGTGATGGTGCATTTGGTTGTTCATCTACCTGATGAGGCACTACTTAGAGGTCCAGTACAGTATGGCTAGATGTACCCTATTGAAAGGCGGCTAGGCACTTTCAAGGGCTATGTTAGGAACAAAGCTAGACCCGAGGGTTCCATTGCAAAGGCCTACATTGCTACAGAAGCGTTGACATTCTGCTCAAAATACATTGAAACAGCTGATCAGCTTAGGTAAGAGGTGGGTGAAGACAATCCCGGGCTCAATGTTTTCAATTATTCTATTCGAGTTATAGGGAAGAGTCGACAAGAGGACAAACCTAAAGATTTGGACAAAATGGTTTCGTATGTGTTGAATAACTATCCTGGGATACTACCTTATATCAAGTAAGTGCAGTACTGTAGCTTATACATCGTAATCTACTAAACTTGCAGCACATTCTTATATATTTAGATGTTTGACACGATCACTATGTTGTGCAGAATCTACAAAGAGGAGTTACTACCGCAAAATCCAAGAAACATTGACAAACTGGTTATGGCAGGATTTGCGAAATGGTTCAAGAACCATGTAAGCTTTTGAAGTGCACAGTTAGTTTTTTTAATATATTGAGTACATAAGATGATTAGCTTGTCTATTTTCTAACCATAGGTTAAGAAGATGCGGGAGGATGGGCATGCAGTTGATGATGCCCTTTACTCACTAGCAATGGGTCCTGATACTCGGGTAGGACATTATGAATCTTGCGTTGTTGGAGATGCGCGCTACAACACCCTTGCACGAGACGAAGGCAGGAAGACACAAAACAGTGCCATCATAAGCACGGATACGTATGATAAAGAGACAACTGAAATGTATGCTAACATAACAGACATTGTTCAGTTGCAGTATATCTCCAGTTTCGAGGATCATCGGTGTGTGGTTCTATTGTGATGTCATTGGTATAACCTGTTTTCCAGGATCGCAAAACCCAGAGCTGATGATTATTTAAAATCCATCAATGTCAAGGCGGCGTACCAGACCAACGAGCCTTTTATTTTGGCAAATCAAGCAACACATATATTTTTCTTGGAAGACACATTTGCACGTAGCAATGACTAGAGAGTATTGCAAAGGTTTGAGCAGAGGAATTCGTTTAATGAAGTTGCACAACAAGATGATGCTTACACTGCTCCTGATGTACAAGATAACACAGATGTTCCTAATATCTTTGAGAACCATCACGTCAATGACGCCGGTGAAAATATTGCCCGTCGTGCTATGGACATACATGAGTTGATCAAGAAGAAGCCAACGTTCGTGGACGTTGAGGACAAAGAAGAAGATGACACCGTGGGGAATTACGATTCAGACTGATACACATGGCGAAGATGTTGACGCTGCTGCTGCGGATGATAATTACATTGGTTTTGTCATATTTGCCTGTCAGAAGACATTTTTTTATCTACTATGTGAAATTGTGTTTGCTATGACAACTGAAACCTGATGAACATGTTGTTTAGTATTTTGTTGTGAGAACATCACTTGTTATGTATGCTGATTTGTCTTTGGTGATTGTATGACAACTAAAACATGATGACGTTGTTGTTTAGTTGTACTCATATTTGTCTATGAAACTTGAATTTGATGACATAGTTTGTTGTTGGATTGCAATTTGCTCGACGTCTTCGAATGAGAACAAAGCTGACCCGACAGGGCCTCTGCTATTTATTTATTTATATGAGCAAAAGGGGATACCCCCTGATTTCCATTAATAGAAATCATTAGATGTTCACAACACTATGCCCAGCCTGCTACACAGGTTTCATTCATTACTAGTTTCAGCAAAGTGCTCATGTCGTAGCCATTGAATACATCACGAGTGCTACATACACTGCAAATAAAGAGACAATCGTCCTACAGAGCACATCGATTTTTCCCATTATCTTCACAGGCTCTTTCATCTCCTCATTGCTGTCAAGGTCGTTCAGCAGCTGTTGCTTGGCCATGATCAGAGGAACTGCATCTTTAACCTTCTGCTCTGCATCTTCCTCTTCTGTCGTTCCTTCAGTTACTTGTCCAACACCCCAACCTGCTGGTATTGGAATTCCTCGGCTAACCAAATAATCAGTGTAGTTGCATTCCCCCACATCAACAACTTCCCAGAAATACAAATCACACGAATCTTTCCTTTTCTGCACGAATCAAATTGGAAGATCATCAACCAAACTATAAAAAAATCAGCAACTGAAAGCAGCAGAACAACACTTAAACATATTATTACCCCATGATTCGAGCATTTGTACAAGACCTGGCCAGGGTTGCGGATTGTGGTTGAGACGCGATGAATGACTCTGCGTGATTTGCAGCAGTGGCACCACACCAATGGCAGCGGGTTGCGATGAGCAATCGGCTGTGGTGCGCGTGCCGGTGGGGATGTGATGAGACCCACAGGCGATGGTACGGGTGGCGACTTGGCGCATATCTGGTTGTTGCCTGCTGAAGAGCAGGTGGACGAGCAGCCAGCGGACATGGTTGCTACGGCCAGAGCTTCTGATGCTAGGCAGAGTAAGTAGAGAAGAGGAGAAGCGAACGTTGGATATGTCAGTTTCATTACTTGCAGAGTAGCATAGCACCATATATAGTCATAGTCTAGGTTTGGATTCGAACCAGCTATAGGAGCACGTCTTTCTTTTTTCTAAAACTCGGCAACGTCTCTTTACTGGTACACTAGCTAGTTTTGTAGGCCTTCCCAAGTCTTTGATTTTCTTTCTATATATAAAAAAGTATGCTACTTGGTGTCCGCTTAGTCAACAAACGATTGTGCCAACCTTGACCATTGTATTGACATTCAACGTCTGTCGCATTTCTTCAGTCTCTTCTTCCTCGAGCCGCCAAAGCCAAACCAGCGCCGGCGGGACCGCCTGCTCCCGCCTCCCACGGCTGGCTGTGATCTTCCCCGGCTCCTGTTTGTTCCCGTCCGAGGCCTCACCATCGTCCTCCACCTTGGTTCGCTCGCCGCGGCGCCGCCCTCCAGTGTTGTCAACATGGTCAACAACCGAGAGCAATAAGGAGATGACTGTACATGGTGAGGATGACAGTAGGGACCCAGTAGCACGCGCAGTAATTTTGTTTTTGTGGGACGGAGAAGGGTATCAACTGGGTTGTGCGGGACCCGTGGCTCGTCTAGCCCAGGCTTTTATTTCATATGTTTAGCACATGACCAGCCCAGTTTGTTTTTTTTCCTTTCTGAAAATGGCTAGCCAGCTTTTTTGCAGAATAACCAACATAGGCCTACTTGCTTTTCTACGCCCTGCTGGCCCGGAAATCTTTCAAGACGAGGAGGGATGCATTTTGCCCAGAAAATGGGCTATAAGTAATAATAAATGGGCTATAAGTAATAATAAATGGGCTGTAAAATGAAAAAATACAACAAACAGGCAATTAGTTCCAAAATATTGTTTTCTTTCGGATTTTGATATTTTAAATTTCATTGTTTTTGTGCGGGTAAAATTTCATTGAATTTAAATTAAGGTATATCTAGATTTAAAATTAATTTGAATCTGGCTAGAAATTTCGGGCTATATGTTGTTTGGGACAGATTTGGAGGCTGACTTGTGGGTCTACTAGGTTGACGTGTACTTTAGCTTTGTCAACTTAGTCCACAAACGATTCTAGCAGCAGTGACCGTTGGATGTTAATCCAACGGCTGTGCTGCTTCTTCAATATCTGATCTTCTTGCTAAAGCCGCCCAAACCAGCTCCGGTGGGATTGCCTGCTCCCGCCTCCCGTGGCCGGCTGTGCTGCCGCACAGGCCGCACCGCCCCATCCTACTTCATTGCTGGTCAGGCCATTCCTCTACTCACCCACACCTCCTGTTATTTTTCCGGCGACGGCAGCCGGACCAGTAAACCCTCGTACTCCCCACCGTGTGGGCAACCATTGCCGAGTCTTCCCTGGCTCCGTGTCGTTCCCTTCCTAGGCCTCGCCGTCGTCCACCGCAATGGTGCTCTCGGCGCGGCCTGGTCAACGTGGTCAACGAACAACATCCATCGGCCGTGGACTGTACGCGCAAAATAATGATTCCTCCACCTGGCAGCTGGGACCCACCGGAAGGGCCTTTGTATTTCGCGAAAAAAAATGTTTCCCCTGCTGACATGTCGGACCCACCAACTATATCTTCACACGCAAGGAAGTGCCTCCTTATTACGCACAAAAAAAGATTACCCCCTGCTAGCTGGGACCCACCATTATGGGAGGCTGACTTGTGGGCCTACTAAGTTGACGGGGACGGAGGGCTTTGTCAACTTAGTCAATATGAACGATTCTAGCTCCAGTGACCGTACGATGTCCATCCAACGGCCATAGTGCTTCTTCAACCTCTGGTCTTCTTACTCCAGCCGCCCAAAGCAGCGCCGGTCGTGCCACATGCTCCTGCCTCTCGTGGTCGGCTGTGCTGCCGCGGAGGCCTCACCGCCCCCTACTATTCCCACCGCTGGCCAGGCCCTGCGGCAACGGCAGCCTCACACCACAGCCGAACCAGTGAACCCTCATACTCCTCTCCGCGCGGGCTTCCACTGTCGCGTCTTCCCTGGCTCCGCGTCGTCCCCTTCCTAGGCCTTGCCATCGTCCACCGCCGTGGTGCTCTCCGCGTGGCGTGGTCAACATGGTCAAAGAACGACTTCCATCGGAAGAGTACTGTATGTGGAGAGGCTGACAGCTGGGTCCACGGCCACAGCCCAGTTTTTTTGTGATTTGCTAAGTAAGTCGCTTTGTCAGGCCTGTTGGGCTGCAAATCTTTCAAGACGAGGAGAGCTTTCATTCGGATGGCCGAGAAAATGGCCCATCAGTAATGAGAAATGGGTTGTACATTTTTAAAACACATCAAACCGGCAATTAGTTTCAAATATCTTTTTTTCATTTCGAGATTTTAAATTACATTAATTTTTATGCGTGGAGAATTTGTTGGATTTTATATTGATATATATTTATTTTTAAAATCAGTTTGAATGTGAGTCGAAATTTCGGGATTAAAAACAGTTCGGACCGCATCGAAATATGCAAAATTTCATAAAAAAATTAACCGTGGCCACAATATGGGCTTTAATGCTAACAAAAATAATATGGGCTCCAAAAAAACCTTAAGAATCAGCAAATGGGCTGTAAATTATTAGAAATAATGGCAGATGGGTTGTATGCTGTTTTCCACATATTTGAGGCTTTCCTAAAAAAAGGTTGACGCACAAGCAGTGACTATTGGATGTCCATCGAACGGCCGTCGTGCTTCTTCAATCTCTGCTCTTCCTGCTCCAGCCGCTCAAGCAAGCGCCGACGGGACTGCCTGCTCCCACATCCCCGCAGCCGGCTGTGCTGCCACGCAGGCCTCACCGCCCCACCGTACTCCCATCGCTGGCCTAGCCATCCCTCTACTCACCCACATCTGCTGTTATTCTCCGGTGATGGCAGACGAACCAGTAAACCCTCGTAGAGTCATACTCCCCTCCGCATGGGAAACAACTTTCGAGTCTTCCCTGCCTCCGTGTCATTCCCTTCCTAGGCCTCGCCGTCGTCCACCGCCCTGGTGCTCTTGGCGCGAGCTGGTCAACATGGTCAACGACCGACATGCATCTGAAGTGGACTATACGTGGAGAGGCCGACAGCTGGGTCCATGGCCGCATGCAAGGGAATGCCTCCTTATTACGCGCAAAATAATGATTCCTCCACCTGACATCAGGGACCCACCAAAAGGGCCTCTGTATTTCGTGAAAAAAACGTTACCGCCGCTGACAGCTCGGACCCACCAGCTATATCTTCGCACGCAAGGAAGTGCCTCCTTATTACGCACACAAAAAATGAATACTCCCCCTGGTCGAAGCGTACATAGCGTTGTCATTCTGGTCGCGAACGTGTACGTACATATATACTGGTGGATGTAGAGGCGCGCACGTGTCGTAGTAGAGGCGCGCACGTAGCATGTACATGTACTTACAGCGGCCAGGGTGCAAGAAAGAAAATACGGCCATGTATGTGTACATACGAGCGGGGTCTCGAACGCCTACTCGCGCATACGTACGGCCAGGGCTCGTTGACATGGCTGGGTCGGAACGGAGAAACAGCGTCGTCGTTGTGTTCATGGGGAGGCAACGGAATGCGTCGTGTTCATCGGGAGGCAACGAAACACATGGGAGCCAACCGGCTGGGTTGGAATGGAATGCGTGGTCAGGTTCATCGGGAGGGCTTGGACGGAACAGGCGATGGAAACGAGGCCTGGCGTACCGCACAACGGAGGAAACGGACCTCCTACGTTCGGAACGGGGTCCTGTTGATCGGGAGGGGTCTGGTGTACCGCAAAACGGAGGAAACGGACCTCCTACGGTCGAAACGGGGGTCCTGTTCATCGGGAGGGGTGTGGCGTACCGCAAAACAGACGAAACGGACCTCCTACGGTCGAAACGGGGGTCCTGTTCATCGGGAGGGGTGTGGCGTACCGCAAAACGGGACTCCACGGGATACTGTTCATCTCTACCGTCGACCTCCTCCAGCCTCCACCGCGCACTACTCCACCGGCTACTGTTCAACCACCCCTCCACGGGGACCCCTCCATCGTCTACTGTTCATCCGGCCCTCCACACCACGGGCTCCTGTTCAACCACCCCTCCACGGGCACCCCTCCACCGTCTACTGTTCATCCAGCCCTCCACCACACCACGGGGTCCTGTTCATCCAAAGGCAACGCCACCGCTCACTATCCATCCAACCCCACCCCACCCACCCCCCCCCCCCCCGCAATGCTCACTGTTCATCCCAGAGGCAGCATCGATCGGCTTCAGTTAGCAGCAGTAGCGAAGGAATCGCTCGATCGGGTTTAGTTAATAGCCATCGATCGATCGCTCAGGTTCGGTAACCGTAGCCTGTAGTGTAATCGCTCGGGTTCAGTTAGAGCCCAACGCCTCGCTCGGGTTCAGTTAGAGCCAACGCCTCGCACACATGCGCGTACGTGTACGAGAGAAACACACATCGCTCGGCCCCTGACCTCTCACCGTAACCGAGAACTCCCCGAAATTTTCCTCCCCCTCGCTTCTACCATGGTTTTTTCCGTCATGGACGGCCCAAAGAATGTCATGCAGCTGCGTCTCTGTCCCGCCCAGGACGAAAAGCCCATTTTCTGTCATGATTTTTTGTCATAGAAGTAGGAGCCCACCACGTCTATGATGATACCGGGTTTTGTCACAATTATCGTCATAGAAGTGTCATATGTATGACAGAAAAAAATTTCATTTGGCCCAAAATGTCACGGATGTGTCTTTTTTGTAGTGCTATAATCACCTACTATGTGTTATGATCCGGCAACCCCGAAGTGACAATAATTGGGACCACTCCCGGTGATGACCGTAGTTTGAGGAGTTCATGTATTCACTATGTGTTAATGCTTTGGTCCGGTACTCTATTAAAAGGAGGCCTTAATAACCCTTAGTTTCCAATAGGACCCCGCTGCCACGGGAGGGTAGGACAAAAGATGTCATGCAAGTTCTTTGCCATAAGCACATACGAATGTATTCGGAATACATGCCTACATTACATTGATGAACTGGAGCTAGTTCTATGTCACCCTATGTTATGACTGTTACATGATCGATCACATCTGGCATAATTCTCTATCACCGATCCATTGCCTACGAGCTTTTCATATATTGTTCTTCGCTTATTTACTTTTCCGCTGCTACTGTTACAATCACTACAAAAACCAAAAATATTAATTTTTCTACCATTACCTTTTGCCACCGTCACCACTACTATCATATTACTTTGCTATTAAATACCTTGCTGCAAATATTAAGTTTCCAGGTGTGGTTGAATTGACAACTCAGTTGCTAATAATTGAGAATATTCTTTGGCTCCCCTTGTGTCGAATCAATAAATTTGGGTTGAATACTCTACCCTCAAAAACTGTTGCGATCCCCTACACTTGTGGGTTATCAAGACTATTTTCTGGCGCCGTTGCCGGGGAGCATAGCTCTATTCTTTGAGTCACTTGGGATTTATATTTGCTTATCATTATGAAGAACTTGAAAGATCAAAGAACCAAGATTTTTCCCTCAACTACGAGGGGAGGTAAGGAACTGCCATCTAGCTCTGCACTTGATTCACCTTCTGTTTTGAGTAAGCTTGCGACACATAAACCCGCGTCTGCTATTAATTCTGATATGTCGCATGTTATTGATGATGCCACTTCTTCTATGCATGATACTTATGATGAAACTACTTCTATGCTTGATACTACTGTGCCACTTGGTGAATTTCTTGATGAACAACTTTCTAGAGCTAGAGAGAATGAAATTATTGAAACCGATAATATTGATGAAAGTGTTGATGAAGATTCTCCCCCTAGATATGAATTACCTGTTGTTCCTGAAGGTTATGTTATGGATGAGGAAACTGCTAGAGACTTTCTTTCTTGCAATGATAGAAGTGATCTTAAGAAATTATTAGCTAAGCAGAAAGAAAAATCTCTGAATGCTAGAATGAAATATGATCCTACTTATGCTACTTCACCTATCTTTATTACTGATAAGGATTATGATTTCGCTGTTGATCCTGAGTTAATTACTTTGGTTGAATCTGATCCTTTTTATCGCTATGAATCTGAAACTGTTGTGGCACATCTTACTAAATTAAATGATATAGCTACCCTGTTTACTAATGATGAGAAAACTCACTATTATTATATCCTTAAATTATCTCTGTTCCCATTAAAGGATGATGCTAAGATATGGTTTAATTCTCTTGATCCTGGTTGTGTGCGTAGTCCCCGGGATATGATTTACTACTTCTCTGCTAAATATTTCCCCGCTCATAAGAAACAAGCTGCTATAAGGGAAATATATAATTTTGTGCAAATTGAAGAAGAGAGTCTCCCACAAGCTTGGGGAGGCTTCTCCAATTACTTAATGCTTTGCCTGATCATCCTCTCAAGAAAAATGAAATACTTGATATCTTTTATAATGGACTAACTCATGCTTCTAGAGATTACCTGGATAGTTGTGCTAGTTGTGTTTTCAGGGAAAGAACTGTTGATGAAGCTGAAATTCTATTGAATAATATGTTGACTAATGAAAATAATTGGACACTTTCTGAACCAACTCCTAAGCCAACTCCGAAGAAAAGGGGTATTCTATTTCTCAGTCCTGAAGATATGCAAGAGGCAAAGAAATCTATGAAAGAAAAAGGTATAAAAGCTAAAGATGTTAATAATTTACCTCCTGTTGAAGAAATACATGGTCTTAATTCATCACCTATTGAAGAAACACATGGTCTTGATAACCCGACACAGGTAGTAAAGGTAAATTCTCTCTATAGACATGATAAAGCTGAAACCCCTCCTACTAAGTTTGCTAGCCAATGCTTGGATGAATTTGATAACTTTATGGTTAAGCAAGAAGATTTTAATGCTTATGTTGGTAGAAAATTGAAACATAATGTTTATATGATTGAACACTTGAGTGATTATATGGCTAGTGTTAAAGGTGAACTTAAACTTATTAGTAAACATGCTTCTATGGTAACCACTCAAGTAGAACAAGTACTTAAAGCTCAGAATGATTTCCTCAATGAATTAAACAATAAGAATGATAATGTTGTTAGAGTTATGACTAGAGGTGGTAAAATGACTCAGGAACCTTTGTATCCTGAGGGCCACCCTAAGAGAACTAAGCAAGATTTTCAGAGAACTAATGTTAGTGCACCTAGTTCTTCTAAGAAGAAGAAAAAGAAAAATGATAGGACTTTGCCTTCTTCTAGTGAACCTGTTGTTGACACACCTGAGAATCCCAACGATATTTCTATTTCTGATGCTGAAACACAAGCTGGTAATGAACATGAACCTAGTGATAATGTTAATGATGATGTTCATATTGATGCTCAACCTAGTAATGACAATGATGTAGAGATTGAACTTGCTGTTGATCTTGATAACCCACAATCAAAGAATCAACGTTATGATAAGAGAGACTTTGTTGCTAGGAAGCACGGTAAAGAAAGAGAACCATGGGTTCAGAAACCCATGCCTTTTCCTCCTAAACCATCCAAGAAAAATGATGATGAGGATTTTGAGCGCTTTGCTGAAATGATTAGACCTATCTTTTTGCGTATGCGTTTGACTGACATGCTTAAAATGAATCCTTATGCTAAATATATGAAGGAAATTGTTACTAATAAAAGAAAGATACCGGAAGCTGAAATTTCCACCATGCTTGCTAATTATACTTTTAAGGGTGGAATACCAAAGAAAATTGGAGATCCAAGAGTACCAGCTATACCATGCTCCATTAAAAGAAACTATGTTAAAACTGCTTTATGTGATCTTAGAGCCGGTGTTAGTGTTATGCCTCTCTCTTTATATAGTAGACTTGATTTGAAGAAGTTGACACCTGCTGAAATATCTTTGCAAATGGCTGATAAATCAACTGCTATACATGTCGATATTTGTGAGGATGTGCTTGTTGTGGTTGCAAATGTTACTATTTTAATGGACTTTGTTATTCTTGATATTCCCGAGGACGATAGTATGTCTATTATTCTTGGAAGACCCTTTTTGAATACTGCAAGGGCTGTTATTTATTGCACCAAGGGCAATGTCACTTTTCATGTTAATGGTAATGAGCATACAGTACACTTTCCGAGGAAACAACCTCAAGTCCACAATATCAATTCTATTGGAAAATTTTCAACAATTACTATTGGAGGTTTTGTATTTCCTCTTCCTACTGTCAAAAAGAAATATGATATTCTTATTGTTGGGGACATGCATATCCCCGTTGAGGTAACCTAGTGTTATTCGAAAATTCTCCGGTTTCATGTTATTCGAAATGATTTTGTTAACAAGACCTGATCAACCTTGTTAGTGGATTCCTTTTGATGAGCACGGGATGGATGAATTTAGAAAACACAACTCTCTGTACTCTCTTTTTACTCTCTGTTATTTACATGAATTAAAGCAAAAATAGTATTTTCTGTCTGTTTTCTAAATTATGCAATAAAAAATACCTCGAAAATAAAAGTTCTCCAAATGCCCTGAAAATTAAATATGATTTTTTCTAGAATACTTGAGAATATCTGGCACTGAGAACACAGCAAGGGGAGCAAGCACCTGGCCACGAGGGTGGAGGGCGCGCCCTGCCCCCCTGGGCGCGCCCCCCTGCCTCGTGGTCCCATGGTGGTTCCCCTGCACTTATTCCAGCTACCACACACTCCTTCTTCCTCCCAAAAAAATCACTAGCCAGCTCAAACCCGAGTCCAAGCTCATCTTGCTGCCATTTTCGATCTCCTTGCTCAAAGCTCCATTCACAAAACTGCTTTGGGGATTGTTCTTTGGTATGTGACTCCTCCAATGGTCCAATTAGTTTTTGTTCTAGTGCTTTATTAATTGCATTTTTTGCTGCTTAGGTGACCCTATTCTTGAGCTTGCATGTCAAATTTATATGGTCAAAAGTAGTTTTAATGCATGATATACCCTCTAGGCACTTGTAGGAGTAGTTGCTATCAATTTTGTTGAGTTTGGTTCACTTTTATTTTGAAGTTACTAAAAATTTCAGAAATTTTCAGAAAAAGATGAAGAGATTTTTGAGGGGCTCATCGAGCCGAAGCTCAAAGGATAAACAAAGTGAAGAGAACAAGAAGCCCAAGTATAATCTCCCTCGCACCGCGGAGGTTCGGCCGTGTGAATGGCCTTGTGATGATTTCTTGAGAGCAGCCGGGATTTATGATGATCTCTATGAATTGGCTGAGAATGCAGGCCGCACCGCCTTCCTCCACGACCAACGTGAACAGTATCTCTTACTCACCAATATCTTTGTGCAAAACTTTCATTTCCATGCTAGGAGCTCACCACCTATGGTGGAATTTTATTTATATGATGAGCATAAGGAGATGTCACTTCGTGATTTTTGTCGGGTTTGTTTGATACCTTTTGAGGGCAGCGTAGAGGAACCACATCGTGACGATGTGGAAGGGTTTATTGATACAATTGTTGTAGGGGAAACGAGGAAAGTTTCCAATGCAAGAATTACTAGCATACATTTTTCCTGCTATACGTTACTTCGCAATATTTGCTAGTAGATGCTTAATTGGTCGCAGAAACTGTGGCAACCTTAGTGCCCCTGATATTGTTATTTTTTGCCATGCCTTGTTCCGTGATGACACATTTAGTATGGGCTCTATTGTTGCAAAGCGGTTAAATCTTAACCGTACTAAGGGCCCCGTCCTTGGAGGCATCTTCGCCTCGCGCCTCGTTTCACACTTTAACATACCTATTAGCCATTATGAGAAGGAAGAGAAGTTGCTGCCTCCTGTTTTTATAGACTATAAGAGTATGGTAGCACATGGTTTTATCGTTAAGAATAAGCAAAAGATGCTTAAGTACAAGCTGATATTTGATAAAAATCACCCTGAGACTATTACTTTGCCTGCTCCTTCCTTGTTTGAATTATCTGCAGGCAAGTACCTTATTCCGTCGGAGGCCATTCACGCCTACCGAAACCCCACACCAGCTACAGAGCCAGAGCCGGAACCACAATTTGATCCTCACCGGCAGTCTGTTTATTAGTGGAATCCAGAAGAGATCGCCAACCAGTGGCACCAGGGGGATTCTTCTCAGTACGACCCCAACTATTACTTTGGATATCCGCCAGGCCAACCGTGGCCATGGACCAACTTAGGCCAAAAGCCTAAGCTTGGGGGAGTATGTATTTCTCACCGACATTACATTCCTGTTCACACACTCATGCTAGTTGTCAGTGCTCATACTTTTTCATTGTAATATCCATGCTAGTTTACTTCCCTTTTATGCTTTCTTCTTGTGTGTTTGATAAACCTTAGAAAACTCAAAAAGATTTCTCGTTCTTCTTTTTGCTTGTTGGGAGCTTTCCCGTGTAAATAGTTTTATTTCTTTTCTTGTTCTTTAGGGGCCGAGAGGAGAAGACCTTAATGAAAATGTTGAGTGTCTCTCATATGCATTATTGTTGATCTAACAAAGAGCCCATATTACCTTATCTTCTCTCTTGAATTGAATGCTTGCAGATTCCAGCTTAGTCCAATGCACGTGCACTATTATTATTTTCCACACTATTTGGTCATGCAAGTGAAAGGCAATAATGATGATTATATGATGAACTTATTGAGATGAGAAAAGCTGATATGAACTCGACCTCTCTTCTTTTTGTAAATATGATTCGTTCATCGTTCCTGATACAGCCTATTATGAATAAACATGTTTGCAATGACAATTAGAGATTGTAGTTGCTTATTCCATGCTTAATTAGCTAGGAGCTTATAGTGGTTTACCTTGCGTGCCAACATACTATTAAAATGGTTGTGATGTCGTATGATAGGGTGGTATCCTCTTTTGAATGATTCGAGTGGCTTGACTTGGCACATGTTCACGCATGTAGTTGAAAAAAATCAACATAGCCTCTACGATATTTATGTTCATGGTGCATGATACGTCTCCGTCGTATCTACTTTTCCAAACACCTTTGCCCTTGTTTTGGACTCTAACTTGCATGATTTGAATGGAACTAACCCGGACTGACGCTGTTTTCAGCAGAATTGCAATGGTGTTATTTATGTGCAGAAACAAAAGTTCTTGGAATGACCTGGAACTTCACGGAACGTCTATTTGGAAACAATAAAAAATCCTTGCAAAAGATTAAGACCAGGGGGGCCACACCCTAGCCACGAGGGTGGGGGCGCACCCCCCTACCTCGTGGGCCCCCTGGAGCTCCTCCGACCTCAACTCCAACTCTATATATTTGCTTTCGGGGAGAAAAAAGTCAAAGAGAAGGATTCATCACGTTTTACGATACGGAGCCGCCGCCAAGCCCTAAAACCTCTCGGGAGGGCGGATCTGGAGTCTGTTCGGGGATCTGGAGAGGGGAATCCGTCGCCATCGTGATCATCAACCTTCCTCCATCACCAATTTCATGATGCTCACCGCCGTGCATGAGTAATTCCATCGTAGGCTTGCTGGACGGTGATGGGTTGGATGAGATTTATCATGTAATCGAGTTAGTTTTGTTAGGGTTTGATCCCTAGTATCCACTATGTTCTGAGATTGATGTTGCTATGACTTTGCTATGCTTAATGCTTGTCACTAGGGCCCGAGTGCCATGATTTCAGATCTGAACCTATTATGTTTTCATCAATATATGAGAGTTCTTAATCCTATCTTGCAAGTCAATAGTCACCTATTATGTGTTATGATCCGTTAACCCCGAAGTGACAATAATCGGGATACTTACCGGTGATGACCGTAGTTTGAGGAGTTCATGTATTCACTATGTGTTAATGCTTTGGTTCGGTACTCTATTAAAAGGAGGCCTTAATATCCCTTAGTTTCCGCTAGGACCCCGCTGCCACGGGAGGGTAGGACAAAAGATGTTATGCAAGTTCTTTTCCATAAGCACGCATGTGTAACATCCCAAAATTCTAATTTTGGAATGTTATAATAAATAGATAGATTTGATTGTTTGCTTGTTTGTTGTGTAATTGATTGACTGAAAGTGAGTGAATTCGAAACTTTTTGTAAGTAAAATGAGAGGGAATAAAAGGACTTTCCCAAACTTTCAATTTTGCATTTATGCTCTACGTGAATTCAAATACTTTTCATCACAAAACCCTGGAGAGAAGATGACATGACTTCTTCCATTTATTTAAATGACAAGGGGTGTTGAAAATATTTGAATTTCATTTGAGAATATTTCCAGTTCTGAAACTTTAAGCAACTCAATGATTTTCATGAGAGAAGATAAAATGACTTCTTCAAAACATATGAAATATGAGTTGGGAGTTTCAAAGAATTAAATTCAAAGTCCTTTTGGAATTAATTTTCAATTTGGAGTTATTTGGATTTTATTCAAATTATTTTTCTCCAAAAATAAAATATATGGAAAATAGGGTAACATGATTCCCTACATTAGAAAATTGGAGATAAATAATTTTGAAATCATTTTCGTATTTTTAAAATGATTTTTATTGGATTTTAGTAGGGCAGTAGCACTCTTTGATTTATTTGAATTTGTGAGTATTTTAGTTGATCTTGCAAAAATGTTCAACTTGTAGAAAGTGTTTTTCTGAAAATTTTGATATATTATATGCTTATATAAAATTATTATTTATTTTGTTTTATTTATGTTTGTTGTCTGGAAAATCTTTATTTTAAAAAAATAGAATCCCCGCCGACTGGGCCGGTCCAGCTCCTCAGCCAGGCCCAGCCCAGCGCGCCACCGCCGTGTCCTTCACGGACACCGCCTCCTCGCTGCCTCTCCCTTGCCCCTTCTCCACGCACCGAGGCCGACCCGCCCTATAAAGCCGCTGCACCGCCCCGCGCCGCTCCTCGCATCACGCCCGCCGCCGCCTCGCGAATCTCGCCGCCGCATCCCACCGGATCTGCGCCGCCGCCTCGCCGCTGCATCGCCGTCCGCGCATCACGTTGCCGCCGCCGCAAGCCGCCGCTCGTCGTCGCCTGCTGCCGCGCACCTCGCGCCGCACACCGCCGTTGTTGCCTCGCCTCACCGCAACTGCCGCTTGCCCCGCCAGATCTCGTCGGAGCCCCGCTGCCACCGCCAACCGTCGTCGCCGGTCGTTGCTTTTCTCGCCGAACCACTGAACCGGCTGAACCGGTATAACACCGATCGGTTTCCTGGTTTTTTTTCTCAGTTTTGTTTCAAAAACCCGATTTAGTTTTTTTAGTTAGTTAGATCTCTTCAAAGAACGTTCTTTGTTTAGAACTAGTTAGCGAACGTTTGTTATTTAGTCTTTTCTTTTTCTGTTAGTTTTAGTCAGGGACCTATCCGTAATTAGTTTCTTTACCGTTTAGCCCCTGATCTTCAAACCTTCGTAATTTTCCACTGTTTGTCCAAAACCAACGAAACCAACGCTCACGTCTTCGTTATGATCTCCTCTATCCAGTAAAACAACTTAAACATGTTTTTGAAAGATTAAAATTTGAATCCAAACAGATTTGTATTCAAACTTCGTTTGATCATAACTTGAGTTTCGTAGCTCCGTTTGAGTTGATTCTTTTTGCAAATTAAAGCTCTTGACCTAAACTTTCTGATAAGGCCAAATTCACGTAATTTGGGTACTGTTAGAAATAGTTTTATGTTGCAAGAGGTATTTTCTTGGTTTTGAAGCTTTCCGAATTGTTTTCTTCGATCTTTCTGATCTTTTGAGTGAGTGCTTATGTGTGGTTACTATTGTTTGCTTGTGATAGATTAACCGAAGTGTGACAAGTAGAACTATCAAGGGTTTTGAGTGCGAATCATCTTCACCAACATTGCAGGCAAGTTCACACTTTGATCATATCCCTTTCATACCAAGTTTTATGCATTAGTTTCACCCTCAAACATTGCATGAGTAGGATTGATAACATGTGGGTTTTGGGAAGTAGTTGATGAGGTAGGAACCTATTGCCCTGCATTCAAACCTTGGGAGTTACTATTACGTTATGCTTATATTGCCATGCTATGCTCGTAGACATGGATTGGGTTTTGAGAGTATTCATGACAGATGTGAGATTGTTAATTAATGGTTTACTTAAGGTGGCAACTTTAACACACATCTGGGTGGATTGAGGCACCTGGGTACTCTAGCGATTGCCTGTCTAGGCACCTGGGTATTCTAGTGATTACCTGTTTTTTATGGACCGCCACCCAGGCTCAAAGGGATCATGAGATTATTCATACTAGAAACTTCCGTGTGCAGCCACAAGCTACTATGGGCTCTAGCATAATTGACTAAGTCATGCGAACTCTTACAGAGGTAGACTAGCAGATGTAGGGGATGTAGGTTGGTACTGTCTACCCGATCGTAAGGTGCTAGCGGTTCTGAAACGACTATGTCTCGGTCATCCACTTCTCAAACACCATGTAGTGCGAGAATCCCAACGGAGGAGATCGAGTCTTGTGGGGAAAAGTGCACAAACCTCTACAGAGTGTATAAACTAATCATGGTTAGCCGTGTCCCCGGTTATGGACATCTTGAATATCTGGTTCTTGGATTATCATATTGATCTCATCACATTACTTAAATAATTTGTTGGGTTGTTAATGATTACTTTTAATGGGATTGAGGGGGTGTCTACGCTCTCAATATTTTTGAACCAACTTTGTAGTTAAATAAATTATATTCCTTGTAGTAGGGAAAAATTCGCTTTCCGCAAAAAAACCTTATAACCATAGAGCTTTTCCACCAGCCATATATGCATGTAGTGATAGCCATTATACATCATTTCTCTATGGTGTGAATTTGCCAGTACATTCAATGTACTGACCCTTTGTGGCTGCAACATCTCATGTTGCAGGATTATCTTGCGACGAGTAAGTGCTACGTTAGGGTTACGATTTCTACACTCAACTTTGCCGTTGGTGTTCATGGGAATCCACAACCTTTGTTACTTCCGCTATATGGATTGAGGTAATAGTATTTACGTTATTTTATACATGTGATTTACCTCTGTTATAAATCCTCTAGTACTTTGTGTGTCAGCATACCGATCCAGGGATGACAATTAAGCACAGAGACTTGATCCATTTGGGTCGGGTCGCTACAAGATGGTATCAGAGCACATGTTGACTGTAGGACGTGACCCTAGAAATTGGCAAGCCCATAGAAAAGATTTTCTCTACAACTTCATTTTCAAAAGATCTTTTACCTCTCTTCTCTTCTGAGCTTATTCAAATATTCCCTTTTAGTGAGACCAAATACCCTTATCCCATTTTTGACCACACGAAGATTCGGCTGATGAGACCACTTCAATAAGTACAAGATATCGGACAACTAAGACCACTTCGGAATGAAGACGATTTTACCGTGCATCTGAATAATGGAAACTACAACAGTTGAAGACTCCGTAGACTAGGAGAATTTGAAGGCTCTGAAGAATTCCCAAATTTTTATGACCTAGGAAGGCTACCCTTATGGAACTTGGCAGACTATGGAAGTTATCAATGCCCGAGATCAAGGTGTAATGGAGAAAGACCGGAGCATGGAGAGTTAAAAACTCAAAGTTCTGTCAAGGAAAACCCTAAGGCAGGAGATATCAACTATGGAGAGATAGCTCATGGAAATGACAAGAGCAGAAAACACGGCTATCCATGAGGTTATCACCCGCTTATGATATTTTCACCATGCTGAGTTAAGCATGCATATGCATGGAAGGATTGGATGGTAGAAGGCTGATGGTGCACCTATCAGCAAGACAAAGTTTTAACCTTAACTGCTGTATCACCAGGATCTGGAGTATTACATCAAGAAGTTAAGATGGAGCTACAAGAAGCCGTATTTGAAAGGAAGCATTTCGTGAAGAACTTAGGAGCAAGAAGCTGAAGTAGCGAAGCTAGCGGAGTAAAACCTTGAGATACAGGAGATTTGTCAGGAACTGAAGGACAGTAGGACCATGATTCCTGCCAAGGATGTTGAAACCTAGAAGTTAGGAATGCAGCTCCAGAATACTAAAGGACGTCTCAAGAGACCTTGCATCAACAGAGTTGATCTGGCACAAGAACTTGAGAAAGACAAGCATGATCGGAAGAAGCCATTGGAGGCATGAACAAGGCTTGAAGAGTTTGGAGACGTTGAAGATTTATTGACCTTTAGAAGACCAAACCCCTGCTATATACCTACGTTAGATGCGACGTTTGTGAGCTGTCATTTGTTTGATCTTTTTCCCGACAGCCACAAATAAAATCTGTCTTTTCAAAAACTTTTGTTTGTATTGTGTGTATCCCTCTCTATCTCTCTTATCTCACCCCAAACCCATGGACCCCATAGAGGATGAATGAAGATGAGCTTATATTTCCTGGACCGATGAGTCAATTGGAGACAGACCAATGGATTCAGAACATGGAGGACCATATGAAGAATAACCCTATAGTCGGGAAGGATATGACCCAGCATGCTCTTCAGTGCTTTGAAAGAGGTGCTGCTACTTGGTGGAGGATGTACCAAACCATCAATGGATGGCAAGGAGTAACCACTTGGAAAGAATTTAAGTTGACTCTGCCAAAGTCTCAGCTTGTGTCCCAGAAATTGAAGCCTTATGGAAAGGATATGAAGAAACCTTGTGCATGCAAGATTTGTGGAGAAATAGGACACACCCATAAAGAACACAAGGATGAATGCCCTAATTGTGAAGGAAGTCACCCAGTTGAAGAATGCCCAACTAGGCAGATTACTTGTTTCTTGTGTGTAGGGACTACCCACTATCCTGCTCAGTGTCACATTTACCCCATGGTACAACGAACCATCCAGAAGAAGAAAGAAGTAATGAAAGGAGCCCTCATGCAAATTTTAGAAGAAGTTGTGATGAAGGAAGAGATGGAGGACACATCTAAAGAAGACCCGAGTAAACACTACACTAAGTCTTGCTATTCATGTGGAGAAGAAGGACACATCACCCAAAATTGTCTGAATGGGGATCTAGTAGTATTCCCGATAGAGGAAGTAGAGTATGACCCACAGGAAATAGAAGCCCTAATTAGAATGGAAAAGTCCAAAAAGAGAAGCAGAGTGGATTCCAGGAAGGACCTGAGTCATATCACCTGTTATAGGTGCAAGGAGTCAGGGCACTACCTCAACAGTTGCCCAAAAAGGAAACCTCGATACTTGTCAGAAGTAATATGTTTTAGTTGTAATGGAGCAAGGCACTTTGCCAGAGAATGCCCCAAGGAGAAGGAAACTTGTGCTAGATAGTTGAGTTTGCAACAAAAGAAATGGAGTAGTAGAAGTGAGAACATTTTCTTTTATATTGAGGTGTTGAGTTGAGACATGTAATGGAAAAGCGTGACATTGTAATCATTTGAGAATGAATAAAGTTAGCATCATTGGTACTGATATGGATTATATGAGTTGTTACTCTATGAAGAAGATTTTTGACCATTTTCAAGGACATGATAAGTATGGTCTATGGATGAATTTGTGCATTTCAAGGGTGGTATTACCCTGTAAGAACCCTTGACCCTGGAAAAGATAAGGATACTCCACTGAGTGGATTTCAGACAAAATGAATACGAGTTTTGTCTCGATATGTGTGATGCCCCAAGAGTAGGTGGGATGAAGTTGGAGACCGTCATTTGTTTGGACCAAATGTGATCAAGGAGTCAGAAGAGAATGTTAAGTTGATTCGAGATAGACTGAAGGTAGCTCAGTCCAGGCAGAAGAGTTATGCAGACTCAATAAACGCAAGGATGTAGTCTATGAAATTGGAGATAGAGCATGTCTTCGTGAGTCCCCTCTGCGAGTAGTTAAACGATTTGGAGTTAAAGTAAAGTTAGCCCCGAGATTTGTAGGACCATACCAAGTTTTGGAGCTTATGGAAGAAGAGAGGCCAACAAGTTGGAGTCACCCGAAGGACTGGCAGGAGCTCATGATGTGTTTCACGTTTCCCAGTTGAAGAAGTGCCATGCAGAGATGGCCAATATTCCCCTGTAAGGATGCTTGACCCTGGAAAGGATAATGATGTTCCACTAAGTGGAATATGGACTTCATAAGTATAAGTTTTTATCTCGGTATGAGGGATATCCCACGAGGATGAAGAGATAAATTACTATTGGATATAAAGGAGGTATGATGTCGGAAATATGGATCAATGGAAACTCCATGATGAGTCTGAGTAATCATGTCCTAGTTTGGTGCCAATAGAAGGAAGGAAGACAGTACAATTGGATGGATTTTAAGTATGCTTGGAAGCTGGAAGTTGGATGTTGGAATAACGATCAGCTACCCCGAGGATGAGTTCAAGGTTTACAAGTGATGAGGTGGGCCATAACCCACAGGTCCCAGGACCTACCAAGAAGCAAGCACATTCTTGCTGAAGGAAAAACCCCGGAAGAAGATATACCTTTGTCGACAGACGATCTTATAGGAGATTACGCAAAACCTGAGAGTTGTGAAGGAACGATAGATGTTTGTTTGGCTTGCAGAATCAATGGATTTATCCGAACTTGGTTTGTCGACAAGAGGAATTCTGCAATGCTTGTGAGGATGACCGAGTGTTAGAATGCGAGATTCGCTAAACCATGTACAAAGGTAATGATTTGGGTGCGGGATGGATTGATCACCATACCGACTTACTCTTATTATTCGCCTTGCTATATGGGATGGTAAATCTACCTATAGTAGAGAGACGACGATATTAAGCCTTGGTTGAACCATAGAATGGTATAAGTATTTTTCCCTTGTACAAGGCAGTTGATGCCAAATCGTAGGTCATACCGTGAGGATCAACCCAGACCCATTTCCTGCAGGAGAAACCATAAATTGTTGACCACCATGAGACATCGATAGTTGTTTAGTATTGGCGCCAATACTAAAGGTTATGCCACTACCGGAAGTGCTTAGAGAAAGACTTTTCTCGAGGATCTGAGAAGATCGACACTGTTAACAATATGGATGGAGTATATGAGTTTTGATGAAACTGTCACCATGCTTCTAAGGGTGGTAGCACCCCAGACCCCCCGTGTGATGATCGATGGATTTTGAGAAGACCCCCAAACCCTAACCTTTTTCTTACTAGCCTCTCCGAATCTCGAGGACGAGATTCATTTTAAGGGTGGTAGGTTTGTAACATCCCAAAATTCTAATTTTGGAATGTTATAATAAACAGATAGATAGATTTGATTGTTTGCTTGTTTGTTGTGTGATTGATTGACTTAAAGTGAGTGAATTCAAAACTTTTTGAAAGTTAAATGAGAGGGAATAAAAGGACTTTCCCAAACTTTCAATTTTGCATTTATGCTCTCCGTGAATTCAAATACTTTTCATCACAAAACCCTGGAGAGAAGATGACATGACTTCTTCCATTTATTTAAATAACAAGGGGTTGAAAATATTTGAATTTCATTTGAGAATATTTCCAGTTCTGAAACTTTAAGCAACTCAATGATTTTCATGAGAGAAGATAAAATGACTTCTTCAAAACATATGAAATATGAGTTGGGAGTTTCAAAGGATTAAATTCAAAGTCCTTTTGGAATTATTTTTCAATTTGGAGTTATTTGGATTTTATTCAAATTATTTTTCTCCAAAAATAAAATATATGGAAAATAGGGTAACATGATTCCCTACATTACAAAATTGGAGATAAATAATTTTGAAATCATTTTGGTATTTTCAAAATGATTTTTATTGGATTTTAGTAGGGAAATAGCACTCTTTGATTTATTTGAATTTTTGAGTGTTTTAGTTGATCTTGCAAAAATGTTCAACTTGTAGAAAATGTTTTTCTGAAAATTTTGATATATTATATGCTTATATAAAATTATTATTTATTTTGTTCTATTTATGTTTGTTGTGTGGAAAATCTTTATTTAAAAAAATAGAATCCCCGCCGACTGTCAGGCCCAGCTCCTCAGCCAGGCCCAGCCCAGCGCGCCACCGCCTTCGTCCCCGACTCCAGCATCAGCACGCCGCCGCCGCCATGTCCTTCACGGACACCGCCTCCTCGCCGCCTCTCCCTTGCCCCTTCTCCACGCACCGAGGCCGACCGCCCCTATAAAGTCGCCGCCCCGCCCCGCGTCGCTCCTCGCATCACGCCCGCCGCCGCCTCGCGAACCTCGCGCCGCATCCCGCCGGATCTGCGCCGCCGCCTCGCCGCTGCATCGCCGCCCGCGCATCACGTCGCCGCCGCCGCTCGCCATCGCCTGCTGCCGCGCACCTCGTGCCGCACACTGCCGTTGTTACCCCGCCTCGCCGCAGCTGCCGCTTGCCCCGCCAGATCTTGCCGGAGCCCCGCTGTCGCCGCCAACCGTCGTCGCCGGTCGTCGGTTTTTCTCGCCGAACCACCGAACCGACCGAACCGGTATAACCCCGATCGGTTTCCTGTGTTTTTTCTCGGTTTTGTTTCAAAAACCCGGTTTAGTTTTTTTAGTTAGTTAGATCTATTCAAAGAACGTTCTCTGTTTAGAACTAGTTAGCGAACGTTCGTTATTTAGTCTTTTCTTTTTCTGTTAGTTTTAGTCAGGGACCTATCCGTAATTAGTTTCTTTACCGTTTAGCCCCTGATCTTCAAACCTTCGTAATTTTCCACTCGTTTGTCCAAAACCAACGAAACCAACGCTCACGTCTTCGTTATGATCTCCTCTATCCAGTAAAACAACTTAAAACATGTTTTTGAAAGTTTAAAATTTGAATCCAAACAGATTTGTATTCAAACTTCGTTTGATCATAACTTGAGTTTCGTAGCTCCATTTGAGTTGATTCTTTTTGCAAATTAAAGCTCTTGACCTAAACTTTCTGATAAGGCTGAATTCACATAATTTTGGTACTATTAGAAATTGTTTTATGTTGCAAGAGGTATTTGCTTGGTTTTGAAGCTTTCCAAATTTTTTTCTTCGATCTTTCTGATCTTTTGAGTGAGTGCTTATGTGTGGTTTACTATTGTTTGCTTGCGATGGATTGACCAGAGTGTGACGAGTAGAACTATCAAGGGTTTTGACTGCAAATCATCTTCACCAACATTGCAGGCAAGTTCACACTTTGATCATATCCCTTTCATACCCAGTTTTATGCATTAGTTTCACCCTCAAACATTGCATGAGTAGGATTGATAACATGTGGATTTTGGGACGTAGTTGATGAGGTAGGAACCTATTGCCCTGCATTCAAACCTTGGGAGTTACTATTATGTTATGCTTATATTGCCATGCTATGCTCGTAGACGTGGATTGGGTTTTGAGAGTATTCATGACAGATGTGAGATTGTTAATTAATGGTTTACTTAAGGTGGCAACTTTAACACACATCTGGGTGGATTGAGGCACCTGGGTACTCTAGCGATTGCCTGTCTAGGCACCTGGGTATTCTAGTGATTACCTGTTTTTTATGGACCGCCACCCAGGCTCAAAGGGATCATGAGATTATTCATACTAGAAACTTCCGTGTGCAGCCACAAGCTACTATGGGCTCTAGCATAATTGACTAAGTCATGCGAACTCTTACAGAGGTAGACTAGCAGATGTAGGGGATGTAGGTTGGTACTGTCTACCCGATCGTAAGGTGCTAGCGGTTCTGAAACGACTATGTCTCGGTCATCCACTTCTCAAACACCATGTAGTACGAGAATCCCAACGGAGGAGATCGAGTCTTGTGGGGAAAAGTGCACAAACCTCTACAGAGTGTATAAACTAATCATGGTTAGCCGTGTCCCCGGTTATGGACATCTTGAATATCTGGTTCTTGGATTATCATATTGATCTCATCACATTACTTAAATAATTTGTTGGGTTGTTAATGATTACTTTTAATGGGATTGAGGGGGTGTCTACGCTCTCAATATTTTTGAACCAACTTTGTAGTTAAATAAATTATATTCCTTGTAGTAGGGAAAAATTCGCTTTCCGCAAAAAAACCTTATAACCATAGAGCTTTTCCACCAGCCATATATGCATGTAGTGATAGCCATTATACATCATTTCTCTATGGTGTGAATTTGCCAGTACATTCAATGTACTGACCCTTTGTGGCGGCAACGTCTCATGTTTTAGGATTATCTTACAACGAGTAAGTGCTACGTTAGGGTTATGATTTCTACACTCAACTTTGTTGTTGGTGTTGATGGGAATCCACAACCTTTGTTACTTCCGTTATATGGATTGAGGTAATAGTATTTATGTTATTTTATAAATGTGATTTACCTCTGTTATAAATCCTCTAGTACTGTGTGTGTCAGCATACCGATCCAGGGATGACACTTAAGCACAGAGACTTGATCCATTCGGGTCGGGTCGCTACAGTATGACTATATTCGGAATACATGCCTACATTACATTGATGAATTGGAGCTAGTTCTGTGTCACCCTAGGTTATGACTGTTACATGATGAACCGCATCCGGCATAATTCTCTATCACCGATCCATTGCCTACGAGTTTTCCATATATTGTTTTTCGCTTATTTACTTTTCCGTTGCTATTGCTATCATCACTACAAAATACCAAAAACACTACTTTTGCTACTGTTACCTTTTGATATCGTTACCACTACTATCATATTACTTTGCTACTAAACACTTTGCTGCAGATATTAAGTTTCCAAGTGTGGTTGAATTGACAACTCAGCTGCTAATATTTGAGAATATTCTTTGGCTCCCCTTGTGTCGAATCAATCAATTTGGGTTGAATACTCTACCCTCGAAAACTGTTGCGATCCCCTATACTTGTGGGTTATCAAGACTATTTTCTGGCGCCATTGCCGGGGAGCATAGCTCTATTCTTTGAGTCACTTGGGATTTATATCTGCTTATTATTATGAAGAACTTGAGAGATCCAAAAACCAAGATTTATCCCTCAACTACGAGGGGAGGTAAGGAACTGCCATCTAGCTCTGCACTTGATTCACCTTTCTGTTTTGAGTAAGCTTGTGATACCTAATTAAACCTGCTTCTGCTATTCGTTCTGATATGTCGCATGTTATTGATGATGCCACTTCTGCTATGCATGATACTTATGATGAAACTACTTCTATTCTTGATACTACTGTGCCACTTGATGAATTTCTTGATGAACAACTTGCTAGGGTTAGAGAGAATGAAAATATTGAAACTGATAATATTGATGAAAGTGATGATGAAGACTCTTCCCCTAATAAATATGAATCACCTGTTATTCCCGAGGGTTATGTTTTTGAAAAAGAAGCTGCTCTAGCTATTTTAGCTTGCAAAGATAGATACGAGCTCAAGAGGTTATTAGCTAAATGGAAGCAGCAATCTCTTAATGCTAGAATGAAACCTGACCCTGCTTTTGCTACTTCACCTATCTATGTTACTGATAAGGATTATGAATTCTCTGTTGATCCTGATATAATTACTTTGGTTGAATCTGATCCTTTTCATGGCTATGAATCTGAAACTGTTGTGGCACATCTTACTAAATTAAATGATATAGCCATCCTGTTCACTAATGATGAGAGAACTCGCTACTTTTATATCCTTCAAATATTTCCATTCTCATTAAAGGGTGATGCTAAGATATGATTTAATTATCTTGATCCTGGTTGTGTGCGTAGTCCCCAGGATATGATTTATTACTTCTCTGCTAAATATTTCCCTGCTCATAAGAAACAAGCTGCTTTGAGAGATATATATAGTTTTGTGCAAATTGAAGAAGAGAGTTTCCCACAAGCTTGGGGGAGGCTTCTCAAGTTACTTAATGCTTTGCCTGATCATCCTCTTAGGAAAAATGAAATACTTGATATGGTTTATAATGGACTAACCGATGCTTCCAGAGATTACCTAGATAGTTGTGCTGGTTCTGTTTTCAGGGAAAGAACACGGGATGAAGCTGAAATTCTATTGAATAATATGTTGACAAATGAAAATAATTGGACACTTACTGAGCCAGTTCCTGAGCCTATTCCTAAACCAACTCCGAAGAAAAGAGGTGTTCTATTTCTCAGTCCTGAAGATATGCAAGAGGCAAAGAAATCTATGAAAGAAAAAGGTATTAAAGATGAATATGTTAAGAATTTACCTCCTATTGAAGAAATACACGGTCTTAATTTACCGCCTGTTGAAGAAACACATGATCTTAATCCATTACCTATTGAAGAAATACATGGTCTTGATAACCCGACACAGGTAGTAAAGGTAAATTCTCTCTATAGATATGATAAAGCTGAAATCCCATTTACTAAGTTTGCTATCCCATGCTTAGATGAGTTTGATAAATTTATGGTTAAGAAAGAAGAATTTAATGCTTATTTTGGTAGACAATTGAAATACAATTCAAATATGCTTGAACACTTGGGTGATTATATGGCTACTGTCAAAGGTGAACTTAAACTTATTAGTAAACATGCTTCTATGGTTACCACTCAAGTAGAACAAGTACTTAAGGCTCAAAATGATTTGCTCAATGAATTGAGCAGTAAGAATAATGATTTTGTTGTTAGAGTGGCTACTAGAACTGGTAGAATGACTCAAGAACCTCTGTATCCTGAAGGCCACCCTAAGAGAACTGACCAAGATTCTCAGAGAAATAATATAGATGCACCTAGTCCTTCTAAAAGGAAGAAAAAGAAAAATGATAGGACTTTGCATGCTTCTAGTGAACCTGTTATTGATACACCTGAGAATCCAAATGATATTTCTATTTCTAATGCTGAAACACAATCTAGTAATGAACCTGAAACTAGTGATAATGTTAAAGATAATGTTCATGTTGATGCTCAACCTAGCAATGATAATGATATAGAAATTGAACCTGTTGTTGATCTTGATAACCCACAATCAAAGAATCAACGTTATGATAAGAAAGACTTTGTTGCTAGGAAACATGGTAAAGAAAGAGAACCATGGGTTCAGAAACCCATGCCTTTTCCTCCCAAACCATCCAAGAAAAAGGATGATGAGGATTTTGAGCGCTTTGCTGAAATGATTAGACCTATCTTTTTGCGTATGCGATTAACTGATATGCTTAAAATGAATCCTTATGCTAGGTATATGAAAGATATTGTTACTAATAAAAGAAAGATACCGTAAGCTGAAATTTCCACCATGCTTGCTAATTATACTTTTAAAGGTGGAATACCTAAGAAACTAGGAGACCCAGGAGTACCCACTATACCATGCTCCATTAAAAGAAACTATGTTAAAACTGCTTTATGTGATCTTGGAGCCGGTGTTAGTGTTATGCCTCTCTCTTTATATCGTAGTCTTGATTTGAATAAGTTGACACCTACTGAAATATCTTTGCAAATGGCTGATAAATCAACTGCTATACATGTCGGTATTTGTGAGGATGTGCCTGTTGTAGTTGCAAACGTTACTATTTTAACGGATTTTGTTATTCTTGATATTCCCGAGGACGATAGTATGTCTATTATTCCTGGAAGACCCTTTTTGAATACTGCAGGGGTTGTTATTGATTACACTAAAGGCAATGTCACTTTTCATGTTAATAGTAATGAGCATACGGTACACTTTCCGAGGAAACAACCTCAAGTTCATAGTATCAACTCTATTAGAAATATTCCATCGATTATATTTGGAGGTTTTGAATTTCCTCTTCCTACTGTCAAGAAGAAATATGATATTATTGGGGATGTGCATATCCCCGTTGATGTGACATAGTGTTATTCGAAATTTCTCCGGTTCCATGTTATTCGGAATGAGTTTGTTAACAAGACCTGCTCAACCTTGTTAATGGATTCCTTTTGATGAGCATGAGATGGATGAAACTAGAAGGCACAACCTTCTATACCCTCCTTTTAGTTTCTGTTATTTGTATTAAATAAAATAAAAATAAGTATTTTTCGTTTGTTATCTGAATTATCCGTGCAATATAAAAATACCCCGAAAATAGAAGTTCTCCAAATGCCCTGAAATTTAAATATGATTTTTTCTGGAATATTTGAGAATATTTGGCACTGAGAACACAGCAGGAGGGGCATCCACCTGGCCACGAGGGTGGAGGGCGTGCCCCCCTGCCTTGTGGGCCCACGGTGGACCTCCTCCACTTATTCTTGCACCCACACACTCCTTCCTCCCACAAACATGAATATCCAACTCAAGCACGAGTTCTAGCTCATTTTGCTGCGATTTTCGATCTCCTTGCTCAAAGCACCTCTCACAAAACTGTTTGGGGAGATTGTTCCTTGGTATGTGACTCCTCCATTGGTCCAATTAGTTTTTCTTCTAGTGCTTTATTCATTGTAAATTTGTGCTACCTAGGTGACCCTGTTCTTGAGCTTGCATGTCAAATTTATATGGTCCCAAGTAGTTCTAATGCATGATATAGGCTCTAGGAACTTGTAGGAGTTGTTGCTATCAATATTGTTGAGTTTGGCTCACTTTTCTTTGAAGTTACTAAAAAATTCAGAATTTTTCAGAAAATAATGAAGAGATTTTTGAGGGGCTCATCGAGCCGAAGCTCGAAGAAAAAGCAAAATTAAAAAGCAGAGAGGCCCAAATATAATCTGCCTCGCACCACGGATGTTCAGCCGTGTGAATGGCCTTCCGATGATTTCTTGAGAGCACCAGGATTTATGATGATTTTTATGAATTGGCTGAGAATGCAGGCCTCACCGCCTTCCTCCACGAACAACGCGAACAATATCTCTTACTCACCAATATCTTTGTGCAAAACTTTCATTTCCATGCTAGGAGCTCACCACCTACGGTGGAGTTTTATTTATATGATGAGCATAAGGAGATATCACTTTATGATTTTTGTTAGGTTTGTTTGATCCCTTTCGAGGGCACGATTGAGGAACCATATCGCGGTGATGTGGATGGGTTTATTGATACCATCACTGTAGGGGAAACGAGGAAGGTTTCCGATGCACGAATCACTAGCATACATTTTCTGGTTTTATGCTACTTTGCAATATTTGCTAGTTGTTGCTTAATTGGTCGCGGAAACCGTGGAAACCTTAGTGTTCATGATATTATTATTTTGTTCCACGGTTTATTCTGTGATAACTCTGTTAGTATGGGCGGTATTATTGCTAAACGGTTAAGTCTGAACCGTACAAAGGGCCCCATCTTTGGAGGCATCTATGCTTCATGCCTAGCTGCACATTTTAACATAACTATTAGGCATTATGAGAAGGAAGAAAAATTGCTGCCCACTGTTTATGTAGATTACAAGAGTATGGTGGCACATGATTTTATTGTTAAGAATGGGGAAGGGGAGCTTAAATACAAATTTTTCTTTCATAAACATCATCCTGAGACTATTACCCTGCCTATGCCTTCCTTGTTTGATTTATCTGTAGGCCAGTACCTTGTTCCGTTAGAGGCTATTCACGCCTACCAGAACCCTACATCAGCCACAGAGCCAGAGTCGGAACCACAAGTTGATCCTCCACGACAGTCTAATTACCATTGGGATCCGGAAATGATTGCCAACCAGTGGCAGTCAGAGTCTTCTTCTTCACAGTACGACCCCAACTATTACTATGGATACCCGCCAGGCCAACCGTGGCCATAGACCAACTTAGGCCAAAAGCCTAAGCTTGGGGGAGTACGTATTTCCCAACAACATTACATTCATGTTCACACACTCATTGCTAGATGTTGGTGCTCATACTTTTTCATTGTATCATCCATGCTAGTTTATTTCCCTTTTTATGCTTTCTTCTTGTGTGCTTAATAAAACCTTAAGAAAAACCAAAAAAATAGTTGTAGCTTTTAATTAGTTTACTTTCCATGCTTGTAGTAGTAATTAAAAAGAAAACCCGAAAAGATTTCCTGTTCTTCTTTTGCTTGTTGGGAGCTTTCCCGTGTAAATAGTTTTATTCCTTTTCTTTCCTTTGGGGGTCGATAGGAGAAGACCATAATTAAATTGTTGAAGTGGCTCTTATATGTATCATTGTTGATCTGACAAAAGAGCCCATATTGCCTTGTCTTCTCCTGTTTATTGAATGCTTGCAGATTCCAGCTTAGTCCAATGCACGTGCACTCTTATTATCATTCACATCGTTCGGTCGTGCAAGTGAAAGGCAATTATGACGATATATGATGGACTGATTGAGATGAGAAAATCTGGTATGAACTCGACCTCTCTTGTTTTTGTAAATATGATTAGTTCATCGTTCCTGATTCAGCTTATTATGAATAAACATGTTTGCAATGACAACTAGAGATCATAGTTTCTTGTGCCATGCCAACATGCTATTAAAATGGTTGTCATGTGGTATGATAGGGTGGTATCCTCTTTTGAACGATTCGAGTGGCTTGACTTGGCACAAATTCACGCATGTACTTGAAACAAAATCAACATAGCCTCTACGATATTTATGTTCATGGTGCATTATATCCTACTCATGCTTGCATTTGATGTTGATTAATTTTAATGCATGTTCATGACTGTTGTCGCTCTCTAGCTAGTCGCTTCCCAGTCTTTTGCTAGCCTTCACCTGTACTAAGCGGGAATACTGCTTGTGCATCCAATCCCATAAACCCCAAAGTTATTCCATATGAGTCCACCATACCTACCTATATACGGTATCTACCTGCCGTTCCAAGTAAATTTGTATGTGCCAAACTCTAAACCTTCAAATAAATATCCTGTTTTGTATGCTCGAATAGCTCATGTATCAACTAGGGTTGTCCGTATCTTCCATGTTAGGCGGGTTATTCTCAAGAGGAGTGGACTCCGCTCCTCACTCACGAGAAAATGGCTGGTCACCGGGGTGCCCAGTCCCATGCTTTATGAAAATCAAATCAAAATAATTGCAAACAAAACTCCCCCTGGGACTCTTGTTAGTTGGAGGCACTTGTTGTTTCGAGCAAGCCATGGATTGATGCTTGTTGGTGGAGGGGGAGTATAAACTTTTTCATTCTATTTGGTAACCGCCTATAATGTGTGTAGCATGGAAGATATCGCCATCTCTTGGTTGTTATGTTGACAATGAAAGTATACCGCTCAAAATATTATTCACCTCTATTTCAAAACTGAGCTCTGGAACCTCTACAAACCCCTGCTTCCCTCTACGAAGGGCCTATCTATTTACTTTCATGTTGAGTCATCATCCTCTTATTAAAAAGCACCAGTTGGAGAGCACCACTGTCATTTGCATTCATTAATATTAGTTTACATTGAGTATGAATTGACTGGATCTCTTTTACCATGAATTACAATGTCTAGTCAGTCCTTGATCTTTAAAGGTGCTCTACATTTATGTTTTGCGGTCTCAGAAAGGGCTAGCGAGATACCATCTTGTCATATCATATTATGGTTGTTTTGAGAAAGTGTTGTCATCCGAGATTTATTATTATTGCTCGCTAGTTGATTATGCCATTGATATGAGTAAACATGAGACCTAAGCGTTATTGTGAATATGGTTAGTTCATAATCTTTGCTGAAAACTTGAATGCTGGCTTTACATATTTACAACAACAAGAGCAAACAGAGTTTGTAAAAGTTTTTCTTTATCACTTTCAGTTTGTCAACTAAATTGCTTGAGGACAAGCAAAGGTTTAAGCTTGGGGGAGTTGATACGTCTCCGTCGTATCTAATTTTCCAAACACTTTTGCCCTTGTTTTGGACTCTAACTTGCATTAATTGAATGGAACTAACCCGGACTGACGCTGTTTTCAGCAGAATTGCCATGGTGTTATTTATGTGTAGAAAAAGAAGTTCTCGGAATGACCTGAAACTTCACGGAACGTCTATTTGGAAATAATAAAAAATCCTTGCAAAAGATGAATACTAGGGGGCCCACACCCTAGCCACGAGGGTGGGGGCGCGCCTGCCCCCCTAGGGCATGCCCCTACCTCATGGGCCCCCTGGAGCTCCTCCGACCTCAACTCCAACTCTATATATTTGCTTTCGGGGAGAAAAAAATCAAAGAGAAGGATTTATCGCGTTTTACGATGCGGAGCCGCCGCCAAGCCCTAAAACCTCTCGGGAGGGCTGATCTGGAGTCCGTTCGGGGCTCCGGAGAGGGGAATCCGTCGCCATCGTCATCATCAACCTTCCTCCATCACCAATTTCTTGATGCTCACCACCGTGCGTGAGTAATTCCATCGTAGGCTTGCTGGACGGTGATGGGTTGGATGAGATTTATCATGTAATTGAGTTAGTTTTGTTAGGGTTTGATCCCTAGTAACCACTATGTTCTGAGATTGATGTTGCTATGACTTTGCTATGCTTAATGCTTGTCACTAGGGCCCGAGTGCCATGATTTCAGATCTGAACCTATTATGTTTTCAACAATATATGAGAGTTCTTGATCCTATCTTGCAAGTCTACAGTCACCTATTATGTATTCTGATCCGTTAACCCCGAAGTGACAATAATCGGGATACTTACCGGTGATGACCGTAGTTTGAGGAGTTTATGTATTCACTATGTGTTAATGCTTTGGTCCGGTACTCTATTAAAAGGAGGCCTTAATATCCCTTAGTTTCCGCTAGGACCCCGCTGCCACGGGAGGGTAGGACAAAAGATGTCATGCAAGTTCTTTTCCACAAGCACGTATGACTATATTCGGAATACATGCCTACATTACATTGATGAATTGGAGCTAGTTCTGTGTCACCCTAGGTTATGACTGTTACATGATGAACCACATCCGGCATAATTCTCTATCACCGATCCATTGCCTATGATCTTTCCATATATTGTTCTTCGCTTATTTACTTTTCCATTGCTATTGCTATCATCACTACAAAATACCAAAAACACTACTTTTGCTATTGTTATCTTTTGCTACCCGTTACCACTACTATCATATTACTTTGCTACTAAACACTTTGCTGCAGATATTAAGTTTCCAGGTGTGGTTGAATTGACAACTCAGCTGCTAATACTTGAGAATATTCTTTGGCTCCCCTTGTGTCGAATCTATAAATTTGGGTTGAATACTCTACCCTCGAAAACTGTTGCGATCCCCTATACTTGTGGGTTATTAGTGCATTATATCCTACTCATGCTTGCATTAGGTGTTGATTAATTTTAATGCATGTTCATGACTGTTGTCGCTCTCTAGCTGGTCGCTTCCCAGTCTTTTTCTAGCCTTCACTTGTACAAAGCGGGAATACTACTTGTGCATCCAATTCCATAAACCCCAAAGTTGTTCCATATGAGTCCACCATACCTACCTATATACGGTATCTACCTGCCGTTCTAAGTAAATTTGTATGTGCCAAACTCTAAACCTTCAAATAAACATTCTGTTTTGTATGCTCATGTATCAACTAGGGTTGTCTGTATCTTCCATGCTAGGTGGGTTATTCTCAAGAGGAGTGGACTCCACTCCTCACTCACGAGAAAATGGCTGGTCACCGGGATGCCCAGTCCCATGCTTTATGCAAATCAAATCAAAATAACTGCAAACAAAACTCCCCCGGGACTCTTGTTAGTTGGAGGCACTTGTTGTTTCGAGCAAGCCATGGATTGATGCTTGTTGGTGGAGGGGGAGTATAAACTTTACCATTCTGTTTGCGAACCGCCTATAATGTGTGTAGCATGGAAGATATCGAGATCTCTCGGTTGTTATGTTGACAATGAAAGTATACCGCTCAAAATATTATTCATATCTATTTGAAAACCGAGCTCTGGCACCTCTAAAAATCCCTTCTTCCCTCTGCGAAGGGCATATCCATTTACTTTTATGTTGAGTCATCATCCTCTTATTAAAAAGCACTAGTTGGAGAGCACCGCTGTCATTTGCATCCATTACTGTTAGTTTACATTGAGTATGAATTGACTGGATCTCTTTTACCATGAATTACAATGTCTAGTCAGTCCTTGGTCTTTAAAGGTGCTCTGCATTTATGTTTTGCGGTCTCAGAAAGGGCTAGCGAGATACCATCTTGTCATATCATATCATGATTATTTTGAGAACGTGTTGTCATCCGAGATTTATTATTATTGCTCGCTAGTTGATTATTCCATTGATATGAGTAAACATGAGACCTAAATGTTATTGTGAATATGGTTAGTTCATAATCTTTGCTGAAAACTTGAATGCTGGGTTTACATATTTGCAACAACAAGAGCAAACAGAGTTTGTAAAAGTTTTTCTTTATCACTTTCAGTTTATCAACTGAATTGCTTGAGGACAAGCAAAGGTTTAAGCTTGGGGGAGTTATTACGTCTCCGCCGTATCTACTTTTCCAAACACTTTTGCCCTTGTTTTGGACTCTAACTTGCATGATTTGAATGGAACTAACCCGGACTGACGATGTTTTCAGCAGAATTGCCATGGTGTTATTTTTGTGCAGAAATAAAAGTTCTTGGAATAACCTGAAAATCAACGGAGAATTATTTTGGAATATATAAAAAAATACTATAAGAAGAATCCATATCAGGGGGCCTCCACCTGTCCACGAGCGTGGGGGCGCGTCAGCCCCCCTGGGCACGCCCCCTACCTCGTGGGCCCCCTGACGCTCCACCGACCTCAACTCCAACTCCATATATTCGTGTTCGGGGAGAAAAAATCAGAGAGAATGATTCATCGCGTTTTACGATACAGAGCCACCGCCAAGCCCTAAACTCTCTCGGGAGGGCTGATATGGAGTCCGTACGGGGCTCCGGAGAGGGGAATCCGTCGCCATCATCATGATCAACCTTCCTCCATCACCAATTTCATGATGCTCACCACCGTGCGTGAGTAATTCCATCGCAGGCTTGCTGGACGGTGATGGTTGGATGAGATTTATCATGTAATCGAGTTAGTTTTGTTAGGGTTTGATCCCTAGTATCCACTATATTCTGAGATTGATGTTGCTATGACTTTGCTATGCTTAATGCTTGTCACTAGGGCCCGAGTGCCATGATTTCAGATCTGAACCTATTATGTTTTCATCAATATATGTGAGTTCTTGGTCCTATCTTGCAAGTCTATAGTCACCTACTATGTTTTATGATCCGGCAACCCCGAAGTGACAATAATCGGGACCACTCCCGGTGATGACCGTAGTTTGAGGAGTTCATGTATTCACTATGTGTTAATGCTTTGGTCTGGTACTCTATTAAAAGGAGGCCTTAATATCCCTTAGTTTCCAATAGGACCCCGCTTCCACGGGAGGGTAGGACAAAAGATGTCATGCAAGTTCTTTTCCATAAGCACGTATGACTATATTCGGATTACATGCCTAGATTACATTGATGAACTGGAGTTAGTTCTGTGTCACCCTATGTTATGACTATTACATGATCGATCGCATCTGGCATAATTCTCTATCACCGACCCATTGCCTACGAGCTTTTCATATATTGTTCTTCGCTTATTTACTTTTCCGCTGCTACTGTTACAATCACTACAAAACCCAAAAATATTACCTTTGCTACCGTTACCTTTTGCCACCGTTACCACTACTATCATATTACTTTGCTACTAAATACCTTGCTGCAGATATTAAGTTTCCAGGTGTGGTTGAATTGACAACTCAGCTGCTAATACTTGAGAATATTCTTTGGCTCCCCTTGTGTCGAATCAATAAATTTGGGTTGAATACTCTACCCTCGAAAACTATTGCGATCCCCTACACTTGTGGGTCATCAAGGCACAATTGGTGGCGGCTCTTCATGACATTCCTGATTGGACGGTTCCATATTTGGCTTATATGACCCGGGGTGAGTTACCTGCAGATGAAACTTTAGCCAGGCAGATAACTCGGCGGTCTAAGTCAATGACTATTGTCAATGGAGAGTTGCACCGATGCAGTGTGACAGGGGTGTTTCAACATTGTGTTTCTCCTGAGGAAGGCCGTGAGATTCTACGCGGGATTCATGAAGGAGATTGCGTCCATCATGCCGGCTCTAAGTCTCTCGTGGCTAAGGCTTTTCGTCATGGTTTTTATTGGCTGACGGCTCATGCTGATGCAGAGGATTTAGTCAGTAAATGTGATGGTTGTCAAAAAAATTCAAGACGAGCTCATTCTCTGGCTCAAGAATTGAGGATGATTCCAATTACTTGGACGTTTGCAGTCTGGGGGCTGGATATGGTTGGACCTTTTAAAAGATCCAAGGACAAAAAGACCCACCTTTTGGTGGCAGTTGACAAGCTTACAAAGTGGGTTGAGGCAGAGCCGATCAGCAAGTGCGACGCGGCGACGGTGGTTCAATTCATCAAAAAGGTGATTTTCTATTTTGGCTACCCTCACAACATTATAACTGATAATGGCACTAATCTGTCTAAAGAGGCTATGAAAGAATTTTGTCAACGAGAGCATATTCGTGTTGATATGTCATTAGTGGCTCACCCCTGAAAGAGTTAATCAAGAAATCTTGAGAGGCATAAAACCCCGGCTTTTGGTCCCTTTGCAGAGGACGCCAGGTTGTTGGGTTGAGGAGTTACGTTCAGTGCTTTGGAGTATCAATACCACCCCAAACAGATCTACGGGTTACACGCCTTTATTCATGGTTTACGGAGCAGAGGCGGTTCTCCCAAGTGACATCCGCCACGATTCGCCCCGTGTGGCGGCTTATGTTGAAGCTAATAATGAAAAAGCACGTCAGGATTCTCTTGACCTTCTGGATGAGGAGCGTGACCTTGCGGCGACTCGTTCATCAATTTACCAGCAAGATCTGCATCGTTATCATAGCCGTCGGGTTAAAACCTGGACCTTTCAAGAAGGGGATTTGGTGCTCCGGCTCATCCAGGATCAATCTGACATGCACAAGCTATCCCCACCTTGGGAAGGGCCCTTCGTGGTCAGCAAAAATCTAAACTATGGATCTTACTACATCATTGATATTCGACAGCACAAGGACTCATGCAAATCTGAGGAGGAGACTCGTCGGCCATGGAACATTGCTCATCTTCAGCCTTATTACACCTGAGTCACTGGCCCTTGTGATGTACATACTTCTATCAATGTATATATTATGATTAGTATAATAAAGCCGGCATCCCTGATAATTCAGGGCCTCTGTCATTTCATTTCTGAGAATCTGAGTCTTTATTGTTACTTCATAAGATCACTTGGGGGCTTCCTGCTTATTGAGCATAGCTATGACTACCCTTTTGATCCGGCTTGTATGCCTTGTTTATAAATGACTTGGGGGCTTCCTGCTCATTGAGCATAGTTATGACTACCCTACTGATCCGGCCTATGCGCCTTGATTGAAATATTACTTGGCGGCTCCTTGTGAATGAACAAGCACTTTGTTGTCCCTTGTAATTAGCTTGAACGCCATGTGTATTCACCAAAAATCCGGGTTATCCTGCCTGGTACGTCTGCCACTCCGCCCAGGTAATCCTGGAATTACCCGATGTACTCTTGACAGTCAATCTTATAAAGACCCTGAACTTGTCAAAGTTAAAACGGCGATTGGTCATGCGAGGCCCAGCTTACAGGTTTGAATTAAGGATTAACTCAGTGGTTGTGCGGCCCTTGAATAGCACTTTATTGAGGCTTGGCATCCTATGAATGCCTTGTTTTTCTAGTTTATATTTGTTTTGCACAATTGATTGGGTTCATTTTTTGTGCCATATTGATATATGGTTGAAAAATTGGTTAGGGCCATGTTGCCTTGATCCTTGTGATTCATATTTGAATCTATCCGGAGTTTTGATAACCCGGCCTGGCTTTGGACGTTAAGCCGCCAGTGTGTTGATTAAATACTTGGAGTTATGCATTCAAGTTTTTGGGATGTTACCCTTGCTCCATATGGTGTTGTAAGCCGGTGATAACCCACAAGTATAGGGGATCGCAACAGTTTTCGATAATTAAGAGTGTTGAACCCAACGAGGAGCTAAAAGCAGAACAAATATTCCCTCAAGTTCTATCGACCACCGATACAACTCTACGCACGCTTGACGTTCGCTTTACCTAGAACAAGTATGAAACTAGAAGTACTTTGTAGGTGTTGTTGGATAGGTTTGCAAGATAACAAAGATTACATAATAAAAATTAGGGGCTGTTTAGATAAAGAAACAATAAAGTAAATATACTGAGTGCGGAAAAGTGGTGGTAGGAGTTGCGAAATTTGCCCTAAGCAATTGACTACTTTACTAGACCGATAGCAAGTATTATGTGGGAGAGGCCACTGCTAGCATGTCATCCCTGACTTGGAATTCTATGCACTTATGATTGGAACTATTAGCAAGCGTCCGCAACTACTAACGTTCATTAAGGTAAAACCCAACCATAGCATTAAGATATATTTGTCCCCCTTCAATCCTGTATGCATCAATTTCTATGCTAGGTTGAAGCTTCTGTCACTCTTGCCCTCCAATACATAGTCCTATCAACATACAACTAACCCTATGGTGTGATCCACGCGCACAATCATATGATGGGCACCAAAGGACAGCAACATAACCACAAGCAAATTAAATCAATCATAGCAATTCATCAACCACCGATAGGACAATGAAAATCTACTCAGGCATCATAGGATGGCAACACATCATTGGATAATAATATGAAGCATAAAGCACCATGTTCAAGTAGAGGGTACAGCGGGTTATGGGAGAGTGGACCGTTGTAGATAGAGGGGGGAAGGTGATGGAGATGTTGGTGAAGATGGCGGAGGTGTTGGTGTAGATCGCGGTGATGATGATGGCCCCCGGTGGCACTCCGGTGCCACCGGAAGCGAGGGGGAGAGAGCCCCCCTCCTTCTTCTTCTTCCTTGACCTCCTCCCTAGATGGGAGAAGGGTTTCCCCTCTGGTCCATGGCCTCCATGGCGTGGGAGGGGCGAGAGCCCCTCCGAGATTAGATATATCTCTCTGTCTCTCTCTGTTTCTACGTTCTCAGATTCTTCCCTTTCACCGTTTCTTATATTCCCGGAGATCCGTAACTCCGATTGGGCTGAAATTTTAACACGATCTCTATCTGGATATTATATTTCTTGCGGTGAAACAAGGCCACCAACCGCCTTACGGGTGGCCCACGAGGGTGAGGGTCGCGCCCAGGGGAGGCAGGCGCGCCCCCTGCCTCCTGGCCACCTCGGGCACCGTCTCGCATGGATTTTTCTTCCCAAAAATCATATATATTCCAAAAAAAATCTCCGTCAGTTTTTATCCCGTTTGGACTCCGTTTGATATGGATATTCTACGAAACAAAAAAACATGCAACAAACAGGAACTGGAACTGGGCACTGGATCAATATGTTAGTCCCAAAAATAGTATGAAAAGTTGCCAAAAGGTATATGAAAGTTGTAGAATATTGGCATGGAACAATCAAAAATTATAGATACGATGGAGACGTATCAGCATCCCCAAGCTTAATTCTTGCTCGTCCTCGAGTAGGTAAATGATAAAAAAGATAATTTTTGATGTGGAATGCTACCTAGCATAATCTTGATCATGTAATCTAATCATGGCATGAATATTAAGACACGAGTGATTCCAAGCAATAGTCTATCATTTGACATAAAAACAATAATACTTCAAGCCCACTAATAAAGCAATCACGTCTCTTCAAAATAACAAGGCCAAAGAAAGTTATCCCTACAAAATCATATAGTCTGGCTATGCTCCATCTGCACCACACAAAATACTCACATCATGCACAACCCCGATGACAAGCCAAGCAATTGTTTCATACTTTTGACGTTCTCAAACCTTTTCAACTTTCACGCAATACATGAGCGTGAGCCATGGACATAGCACTATAGGTGGAATAGAATGGTGGTTGTGGAGAAGACAAAAAGGAGAAGATAGTCTCACATCAACTAGGCGTATCAAAGAGCTATGGAGATGCCCATCAATAGATATCAATGTGAGTGAGTAGGGATTGCCATGCAACGGATGCACTAGAGCTATAAGTATATGAAAGCTCAAACTAAAACTAAGTGGGTGTGCATCCAACCTGCTTTCTCATGAAGACCTAGGGCATTTTAGGAAGCCCATTGAGGGAGTCCTGGATTAGGGGGTATCCGGACAGCCGGACTATATCCTTTGGCCGGACTGATGGACTATGAAGATACAAGATTGAAGACTTCGTCCCGCGTCCGGATGGGACTCTACTTGGCGTGGAAGGAAAGCTAGGCAATACGGATATGTATATCTCCTCCTTTGTAACCGACTTTGTGTAACCCTAGCCCCCTCCGGTGTCTATATAAAGTGGAGGGTTTTAGTCCGTAGGACAACATACAATCATACCATAGCCTAGCTTCTAGGTTTTAGCCTCTCCGATCTCGTGGTAGATCAACTCTTGTAATACTCATATCATCAAGAATAAATCAAGCAAGACGTAGGGTTTTACCTCCATCAAGAGGGCCCGAACCTGGGTAAAACATCGTGTCCCCTGCCTCCTGTTACCATCCGCCTTAGACGCACAGTTCGGGACCCCCTACCCGAGATCCGCCGGTTTTGACACCGACATTGGTGCTTTCATTGAGAGTTCCTCTGTGAAGTCGCCGTAAGGAAGGATGCCTCATCTCGTTGTTAAAAACAACATTACCGCTGGGGGAGCCCTGGCTGTCGGCCAAACTCTCCGGCTAGGCAGTTTCGTCATGACCGCCTGTTCGGCTGCTGCACCGACGATGACTTCTCGGGTCATCGAAAACATCCTCCACGTCGGCTCGGAATTCGCCGAGCAGATGGATCCAATGGAACTCTCTTCCCTAAATGAGCTCTTGGATCGCATCGCCGCCTTGGGAGTCGCTACGGACTATGATCGGATTGGGCTTAAACCCGATCAAAGGGAGATTTATTCTCCACCGGTCACCCATCATGTTGCGGTGGTGGAGGAACAATGCGGCAATTCTTCCTCTGTCTTGAGGACTAACTATGTCCGGATTCCTGAGCTCTCCGAGCTGGATACCCGTTTACGGGAGGACATCACCCAAACCCTGAACCTAGAGTCAGGTAGCGGGCCAGACTCATCGGGTAACACCCCGGAATCTGAACATCCAAGATCGAAAACTCCTCGGCCCCTGGGCCTCAGATTGGGTAGGGGTTCGGACTCAAAAACACCCACCCACCTAGACATAAACGATCTTTCCCACATCAGGCAAGAGCCCAATGAAACAGTACATCATTATTGGGCCATATTCCTCCTTGTGATGAACAAGGTTAAGGACTGCCGCGAGGAAGACGTAGTCTCACTTTTCTGCAATAACTGCATGGACAAGGGAATCCTTAACGCCATAAGTCGTCGTGACATATCACGCTTCGCCGACTTGGCGTCCATAGTACAAAAGTACTGTGCGATGGAAAGTGCCTGGAAAACCGAAACAAAATTTTGGGATAATCCGGCTCCATATATACACCCAGTCCAAGGAAAAAGGGTGCACTATCATAAGACACCCGAGTTAATTACAAATAAGCAAAAATCCTCTACAGGGCGTGGAACCGTATTGGAGGGATGGATCAACGGACCCTGCAAAATTCATAGTACAACGGATACAATACCAACACACAGCCTTAGAGCATGTTGGATACTCCGGCAGGTGGCCAAAAGCAGCGAAGACCTTCTCATCCTAGATGCCACAAAGCACCATCCCAGTGATAACAATACGGTATTAACAGTCATTGAGACCTTCGCATCAAACAATAGGCGCAAGCGAACACTCCACAACATTGCCGAAATCTGCCACGTAGCAGCAATAAATCCATGGAGCGACACAGCTATTACCTTCAATGCCAGCGACAAACCTAAATTCCGAACAACCCGAGCACCAGCGACACTGGTCCTCAGTCCAATCGTGGACGGCTTTCGACTCACCAAAGTGCTCATGGACGGCGGTAGTGGATTAAACCTCATTCATGAGGAAACTCTTCACAAAATGGAAATAGACTGGAACCGCATTGAGCAAAGCAGCACAACCTTCAGAGGAATCATCCCTAGTCGGGAAGCACGCTGTGTTGGGAAAATCACACTAGATGTGGTATTCGGCACGCCGTAGAACTATAGGTCCGAAGAAATTACATTCCAAGTGGCCCCGTTCAGTAGCGGATACCACGCCCTTTTAGGGCGGGAGGCGTTCACGGTCTTCCAAGCCATACCCCATTACGGGTACATGAAGCTCAAAATGCCCGGGCCCAAAGGAATCATCACTCTCGCTAGTGATCCGGACACAGCACTTCACGCCGAAAACAAAACAGCCGCATTGGCCCTTGAGGCATTATCCGAAGCCTTTGCAGCCAAGGAATTAACTGCGCTGCGCTCCACAGTGGACAGGAACGACATGATACTTGACAAGAGATCCAAGTCCACCTCTTTCAAACCAGCGGATGAAATAGTCAAATTCCAAGTCCACCCAACGGACCCTACAAAAATAGCCTCCATCGGGGCACAGTTAAACCCCGCCGTGGACGCCGCACTATGAGCGTTCCTGCGTGAGAATTGGGACATATTCGCCTCGCATCCCTCAGACATGCCAGGAATCCCACGCAGCCTGGCCGAGCATAGCCTCAATGTCCTAAAGGGATTCAAGCCGGTCAAGCAGGCTCTTCGGCGTTTCTCCGAACCTAAGAGACAGGCCATGGGAGAGGAACTAGCCAAGTTATTGGAGGCCGGATTCATCAGAGAAATAAAACACCTGGACTGGCTAGAAAACCTGGTGATGGTACCAAAGAAGGATAAATCCTGGCACCTTTGTGTTGATTTCAAATACCTCAATAAAGCTTTCCCAAAGGATCCCTTCCCCCAACCCCGCATTGATCAAATTATCGATGCTACTGCAGGACACGAGTCATTGTGTTTCCTCGATGCATACTCTGGTTACCACCAAATCAAGATGGCGGAGTCCGACCAAGCCGCAACGGCATTCATCACACCATACGGCACCTTCTGCTTCAACACAATGCCTTTTGGGCTCAAAAACGTCGGCGCAACATATCAGCGCATGATTCAGACATGTCTGGAGAAACAAATCGGCAAAACAGTTGAGGCATACGTAGATGATGTGGTCGTTAAAACCAAACACGTCGACTCTCTAATAGACGACTTGAGGCTCACATTCGACAACCTCCGAACATACGACATTAAGCTCAATCCGGAAAAGTGCGTTTTCAGCGTACCAGCCAGAAAGCTCCCGGGCTTCATTGTTTCCAGTAGAGGAATTGAAGCTAATCCGGCCAAAATTCGAGCTCTGTCACAGTTGGCTACCCCAACGGACCTTAAACAAATCCAGAAACTAACTAGATGTGTAGCGGCTTTAAGCCGCTTTATCTCCCGCTTAGGAGAAAAGGCATTACCCCTTTATCGCCTCCTTCGGCGCACCAAACACTTCGAGTGGACGGACGCTGCCACAGCCGGATTGGAAGAAATAAAAGCCATACTAGCAACCAACCCAATTTTGGTTGCGCCAAACATCGGCGAACCAATGTTGTTGTACATTGCGGCAACTCATCAAGTTGTAAGCGCAGTGCTCATCGTCGAACGAGAAGCAGATGGACATAAATTCCCTTTTCAAAAGCCGATATATTATGTGTCCACTGTCCTCACTCCATGCAAATCACGGTACACACATTATCAAAAGATAGCCTATGCGGTATTCATGGCATCCCGGAAACTGAGACACTACTTTCAAGAGTGTTCGATTACGGTAGCCTCGGAGGTGCCACTCAATGATATCATAAACAACCGCGATGCCACGGGCCGGATTGCCAAATGGGCCATTGAGCTCCTCCCGTTCGACATAACATACAAACCTCGGCGAGCCATTAAATCGCAAGTATTGGCCGATTTTGTCGCCAAATGGACGGAATCCGAACTCCCTAAAGAGTACGGCGCGTACTCCAATTGGATTATGCACTTCGACGGCTCCAAAAATGCTGGCTGGACTGGGGGCTAGCATGGTTCTGACGTCCCCAACCGGAGATACAGTTCAATACGTACTACAGATACTGTATACAGATTCCAACAATGCAGCCGAATATGAAGCCCCGTTACATGGTCTTCGGATGGCAGTTTCCATGGGCATTCAGCGCCTGGAGGTGCGTGGGGACTCGAACCTCGCAATACCCCCAAATAAATGGAGACTTTGATGCCGAGGATCCAAAGATGGCGGCCTATCGCAACGCCATCCTAAAGATGTCATCTCGGTTCGAAGGGCTCGAATTTCACCATGTGGCTCGGGAAAACAATCAGGCGGCGGATATCCTCGCCCGCATCGGCACAAAACATGATGCGGTCCCCCCCCCAACATCTTCTTAGAAAGGTTGTTTAAGCCATCCGTGGTATGGGAGGGGGACACCGGCAATGTCAGTCCAGACCAGGCCACAACCCTCGGTACCGAACACTCTGACATAATCGGAGGCTCTGCCACTGAAACAACACCTTCAGCCCACGTAATAATGGCCATCATAGCCCCGTGGACAGAACCATTCCTGGCCTACCTAACTAGGCAGGAACTTCTAGAGGACCAAAATGAGGCACGCTGCATAGTGCGGCGATCTAAGGCCTACAGGGTCCATGAGGGAGAACTGTATAAAAAAAGCACTACTGGAGTCCTTCAAAGGTGCATCTCCGAAGAGGAAGGGCGGAACCTTTTGGCAGAAATTCATGCCGGACTCGGCGGCCACTACGCCGCAGCCCGGGCTCTTGTAAGCAAGGCCTTCCATACAGGATTCTATTGGGCGACGGCCCGGGCAGACGCATAGGACTTGGTCCAACGCTGCACCGGTTGCCAGCTTTTTGCAAACCAAAGCCACATGCCACCCACTGCCCTCCAAACAATCCCCATTACGTGGCCCTTCGCGGTCTGGGGGCTTGACATGGTTGGACCCCTTAAAGGGGGAACCCACAAGAAAAAATACTTACTGGTCACGGTGGATAAATTCACCAAATGGATAGAAGCCAAACCTGTTAAAATAGCCGAATCCGGACCGGTGATAGAATTTATATCCGGGGTCGTACACCATTATGGCGTCCCCCACAACATCATCACTGACAATGGCACGAACTTCACGGCCGATGAGGTAAAACTCTGGTGCAGCAAAATGGGCATCAAGCTCGATTATGCTTCAGTCTATCACCCACAAACCAATGGCCAAGTTGAGTGAGCAAACGGTCTTATAATGAGCGGCATTAAACCCAGATTAGTGCGGTCCTTAATGGAGTCTAACACGCACTGGGTAGAGGAGCTCGACTCCGTACTCTGGGGGCTGCGGACCATGCCAAATCACAGTACCAGATATACACCCTTCTTTATGGTGTACGGCACAGAGGCAGTCTTGCCCTGTGACATAATTCATGACTCACCTCGAGTGCGCATGTACGAAGAAAGAGAAGCCGAGCTCGATCAGCAGGACAGTCTGGACACCCGAGAGGAGGAGCGCGACGTGGCAAAAGCCCGTTCCGCATTTTATCAGCAACAGGCTCGCAGATACCAAAGCAGGGAAGTACAGGCCAAAACTTATAACGTTGGTGAACTAGTCCTGCGCCTGCCAGATAAGAAAAAGAACAAGCTCGAGCCCAAATGGGAAGGTCCCTTCATTATCGACCAAGTTCTGACCGGTGGAGCATACCGTCTGCGGGATGCATCGAATTATCGACTCGAGCCGAACCCATGGAACGCGGCCAGGCTCCGAAGATTCTACGCCTAGCACCGGACTCTATGTTAGTCTCCTTCCTCTGCCCATTTTTTGCATATACATTACCTGTCTTGTTTTTCTTTCTTTCTTTTATTCTTTCTCTAGGCCTTCAAGGGCCAACTTGTGCCTCGTTTGCACATTATAAATGCGCTAGCCGCGCTCATATTACCTGGGGGCTTCTTTCACAGAAGCTTAATTATTTATCTGGGCCTCATGCCCCACACATGTGTTATACTTCCGCATGTACCTTTTTTCGCCATTATATGCATCGATATGACTTAAGTTTTGGACAAGCTGGGTTGCCTGGCTCTTGTATGTATGCCCTACATTCCCGTTAATTCGGCTAGGGCATAAGGGGAGCACCTCTGCGATTGTTACTACCGGGTCAGCCGGATGTGTACCTCAGACTGGGTGAAGCCGAAAGCTAGCGTTCTTAAGGGAATATTCGGTCGGTGAACAAAAGATGATTTTTTATTTATTTTCCATATGTGCCCCAGATGTTTTTCCTGTGTTTCCTATCGCAGTCCGGACATGCATTTTAGGGCATGCGTGCCCAGGGAAAGGAACCTTTAACGGAACTATTCTCCCTGGAAGATGTTTCTTACTACCCATGTAATATAACATAACTAGTTGGGCACTTGTCTGTTCAAGCACTAATGACCCCTACACCTGGTCTCCACGCATACCCCGGTTCTTATATAACTGAGCGGGTATTTGGATACACTCCGGACTATTGGGTCCCGAGGTTGAAGCAAAAAGGTCCGCCATGACAAATGATCTACAATCCGGCTAGAAGGCATTATACATGTCACTTTCATTACATAGTCATGCAGACTGACTAAATTCCTCTTCTATACCATCCAACAGGTGGTCTAGCCTACAATCCTGTTGGGAATACTTTGCAGCTAATTCTACTTTCCCATAAACTAAGCTAACGGGGATCTCTTTTCCGTCGGGCCCCACAGGTCCGACCTCGGCCATGTGATTTGGGTCAGCCTTGGTATACCGCGTCTTCCCCATGGCCCAGGCTTCCCTGGAACCTTGACGGCAGGCCGATATCTTCCATAATCGTAAGCGCCGCCGCGCTCCCTTGAGCTTCTCCGTAAGCTCTGCAACGCCTTCGAGCAGGGAGACGGATGGCCACAAGGCCTGGGCAACACCTTGCATCACCTACCGAACTTGTTCGTGCAGTTGTGAGAGCTCAGATAGAAGATCACCCGCTGACCCCAGGCATTTCCTCTGCGGGACGACCCGTCAGCATACCTACAGACATAACGCTGTTAGCCGGCTTCTTTGCCGAACTCCTCCAAAAGGATTTGTTCAAGTACTTACTGAAAATGCCGCGTCGAAGCCGCTTATTCTCCTTCTCGGAGTCCGCAAGATGGGCTCAAACATCTTTCAGTTCCACGCTCAGATTGGTATTGGCGTCTTGGAGATTGTTTTTCTCCTACCTGACTTTAGTCAGCACGCATTCGCCAGCCTTTAGCTGCCGAACAGCATGCTGCTCCTCCGGATTCATCTGCAACATCTATTATTAGATCTGCAGCTATGCCACATGCTACATGGTACCTGTCATTCTTTGAAAGAAATGTTACCAGGAGGGGCCTCTTTAGGTTCCTTCAATGCGGCAACAGCGGCCCGAAGTTGGGTCTTGCATTCCTCCAGCTCCTGTGCCAGTCGACTATTCTTCTCTGTAAGAACCTGCACAATAAAATGATCCTTAAATCAGTTCTGCTAACTGTTTCAAGTCTCAGGGGCTACTGATACATATAATCGTCAGATTTACTTACCCGTACATCCTTTACATACTGATCCGTGGCTCTGGCTAGACCATCTTGAGCAGCACGGAGGTACGCCTCTCCAGAATTGAAGGCATCAAATGCCTCTGGCGAGAAACAAGCGTCGCAGAGTATGGCCCGGCGGCGCCTATGATTCATGGCGCTTTCCACTTCTGAATTTGTGGCGGATAATATATCTGCATCCTCTATAGGGGGATTACCCGGCGCCCGCCCCATATCGGCTTCCGCCTCTATGTCTGGTTCTGGCGCCCGACTGGTGGAAGAGTGATTAGCAACATCGTCGGACATATTCCGGCGAGCGTTTTTTCTGTTAGAGAAACACGGGTGTCATTACATTTCGAGAAAGATGACAACCACTGAGCGGGGTTTCTGTTATACCTTTGCGCCGACGTCTCCGTCCTGACCGCCTTCCTTTTTGGCCGGCCCGGCCTCGGTGCCTCTTGTTGGCGAGTTGCTGCGGGTTCGGTATGGCGTCCCGAATGCCTTCCCTGTAAAAACACCATATGCATATGGTAGGTGAAGTGCCTAAATGGGGATCCTAGTTTTTGGAGTTGGGATTTTGGGTTTTTCATACTTGCGATGCAGGAAGCAGTCCGGGATAGTCGGCCGTAATGGCCACCATGGCGTCATTGCAGCTTAACTGATAGAACTGTCGGTCTATCAGCTCCACGAATATGTCCGGATCTTCTTCGAGACCGGTACCGAGGGCCTGGTCAGGGTCCTCTGGCTGTGGAGATGGGCTGCTGACCTCCCTTATGGCTTTTCGCAATTCCTGTCGCAAAATGGCAAGGTGAGTACCTACGACAAAGGATGTGGGAAGAATGGAAGTAAGGAGATATAACTCACCCAGCTTGGCGGGTTGTACATGGAGAATCCATCCCGTGGCTTGATGCGGATGAACTCCTATTCCTCTCCTCTGAACAATTTGGACAGAATTTTTGCCAAAGCGGCAGCATTGCTCGGACCCTTACGCCCGCAACGGGTGGCGTCATCTTCCCCGTTAAAACACCACAAGGGGTGCCCTCGATATTGAAGTGGTTGCACTCCCCGCATTATACATATTGACATAACCTCAATTACTGTCAATCTTGATTGAGCCAACGCTTTAATCCGGTTCATCAGGTAAAGGACTTCCCCGTTGTCTTCCTCCTGGGGGCTCCGTGGGCGCCAACTTCGGCGTTTCTTCATAGGAGCATTGCTGAACTCAGGAAGACCCCGCCGAACAGGGTCCGGAAGGGGGATGTCCTCCATATAAAACCATTCCGAAGGCCAGTCTTTGGACATCTTCTTCGGAGTACCGGACAGGTATCTGGTTTTGGCGATGCGCCATATTTTGGCTCCGCCCACTTGATAAAGTGACCCCTCCTATGTGCGAGGGACAAGGTAAAATAACCTTTTCCACAGCTCGAAATGAGCCTCGCAGCCCAGGAATAACTCACAGAGGGCAACATATCCGGCGATGTGTAAAATAGAAGCAGGGGTGAAATTATGCAGTTGGAGGCCATGAAACTCCAGGAGCCCGCGGAGGAACGGATGAATCGAAAATCCGAGTCCCCTCAGTAAATAAGGGACAAGGCATACCCGCTCCCCCGTAGAGGGGCTTGGGAAGCTCTCCGCTTGCTCCCCCTCCATTGTAGGTGGCGAGCCCGGCTCGGACGGGAACCATGTACGTCGGAGGGAGAAATCCTTTAGTTTGCAGTTCGACTAATCGACTGTGTGGGACTGAACACCTCTCCCAATCGCCGGGCTTAGGGCTACGGGGGTGAGAGGAGGAGCTGCGGAGGTCGGCCATGCTGGAGTGGATCTTTCCGAAGCACGCTCCGATGAATTCTCGCTGGGGAGGATGGTATGGATTGGATCTAAGAACCCCCATCCCTTTAATAGACAATTTATTTATCTGGCTAGGGGCGCGAATGTAAAAACGCCCTGGCGCCTCGCATTCATTCGACGCGTGGAAGATAGCCCTTTGGGCACGGAAGCTAAGAGGTTCAACATTTATGGGACCGGACACTGCTTAACAAACGTTCGAAATTTGGAGAAGAACCCGCCCTGCAATGCCGAAGACAACACTGCGCGCCGAACTCATCGTCATTGAAGCCTGGTTTGGGGGCTACTGAGGGAGTCCTGGATTAGGGGGTATCCGGACAGCCGGACTATACCCTTTGGCCAGACTGATGGACTATGAAGATACAAGATTGAAGACTTCGTCTCGTGTCCGGATGGGACTCTACTTGGCGTGAAAGGCAAGCTAGGCAATACGGATATGTATATCTCCTCCTTTGTAACCGACTTTGTGTAACCCTAGCCCCCTCTGGTGTCTATATAAACTAGAGGGTTTTAGTCCGTAGGACAACATACAATCATACCATAGGCTAGCTTCTAGGGTTTAGCCTCTCCGATCTTGTGGTAGATCAACTCTTGTAATACTCATATCATCAAGAATAAATCAAGCAAGACGTAGGGTTTTACCTCCATCAAGAGGGCCCGAACCTTGGTAAAACATCGTGTCCCCTGCCTCCTGTTCCATCCGCCTTAGATGCACAGTTCGGGACCCCCTACCCGAGATCCGCCGGTTTTGACGCCGACACCCATCGTTGGAATATACAAGCCAAGTTCTATAATGAAAATTCCCACTAGTATATGAAAGTGATAACTCAAGAGACTCTCTATATGAAGAACATGGTGCTACTTTGAAGCACGAGTGTGGTAAAAGGATAGTAACATTGCCCCTTCTCTCTTTTTCTCTCATTTTTTGTGTTTCTTTTTTCCCCTTTTTTTCTTTTTTGTAGGCTTCTTTGGCCTCTCTCTCTTTTTTGGGGGGCTTCTTTGGCCACTTTTAGTTTGATAACCTCACATGGGACAATGTTCTAATAATTATGATCATCACACTTTTATTTACTTACAACTCAATATTACAACTCGATATCTAGAACAAGGATATGACTCTATATGAGTGCCTCCGGCGGTGTACCGGATGCAATGATCTAGCGTAGCAATGACATCAAAAAATGGACAAGCCATGAAAACATCATGCTAGCTATCTTACGATCATGCAAAGCAATATGACAATGAATGCTCAAGTCATGTATATGATGATGATGAAAGTTGCATGGCAATATATCTCGGAATGGCTATGGAAATGCCATGATAGGTAGGTGTGGTGACTGTTCTGAGGAAGGTATATGGTGGGTTTATGGTACCAGCGAAAGTTGCGCGGTACTAGAGAGGCTAGCAACGGCGGAAGGGTGAGAGTGCGTATAATCCATGGACTCAACATTAGTCATAAAGAACTCACATACTTATTACAAAAATCTATTAGTCATCGAAACAAAGTACTACGCGCATGCTCCTAGGGGGATAGATTGGTAGGAAAAGACCATCGCTCGGCCTCGACCGTCACTCATAAGGAAGACGATCGATAAATACATCATGCTCCAACTTCGTTACATAACGGTTCACCATACGTGCATGCTACGGGAATCACAAACCTCAACACAAGTATTTCAACAATTCACAACCACCCACTAGCATGACTCTAATATCACCATCTTTATATCGCAAAACTATTGCAAGGAATCAAACATATCATATTCAGTGATCTACAAGTTTTATGTAGGCTTTTATGACTAACCATGTGAATGACCAATTCATGTCATCTCTCTAAATAGATATAAGTGAAGCAAGAGAGTTTAATTCTTTCTACAAAAGATATGCCCATGCTCTAACAAATATATGTGAAGCAAAAGAGCATTCTACAAATGGAGGTTGTATATGTAAAGAGAAACAGGCAATCCAAGCTTCAAATGATATAAGTGAAGCACATGAAGCATTCTATAAAGCCATACTCAAAAGATATAAGTGAAGTGCATAGAGCATTCTATAAATCAACCAAGGACTATCTCATACCAGCATGGTGCATAAAATAAAAATGGAAACTAAATGCAAAAGACACTCCAAGATTGCACATATCGCATGAACGAAACGAATCCAAAAACATATCGATACTTGTTGAAGAAAGAGGGAATGCCTTCCGGGGCATCCCCAAGCTTAGACGGTTGAGTCTCCTTGAATATTTACTTGGGGTGCCTCGGGCATCCCCAAGCTTGAGCTCTTGCCTCTCTTCCTTCTTCTCACATCAAGACCTTCTCGATCATCGAACACTTTATCCACACAAAACTTCAACAGAAAACTTGGTAAGATCCGTTAGTATAATAAAGCAAATCACTACTCTAAGTACTGTTGCAAACCAATTCATATTTTGTTTTTGCATTGCGTCTACTGTAGTATAACTTTTTCGTGGCTTAATCCACTAATATAAATTGATAGTTCATCAAAACAAGCAAACTATGCATCAAGAACAGAATCTGTCTAAAACAGAACAGTCTGTAATAATCTGAACATTCACCATACTTCTGGTACTTGAAAAATTCTACCAAAATTAGGAAACATAAACAATTTGTATAGGAATACAGTGCAAAAAGAATCATAACCATTTGACATTCCAGTAAAAAAATTAAAATCGTGCACTGCAGCCAAAGTTTCTATCCTGCACCATACAAACCATCAAGCAAATGTAAACATCCTAAAGGCAAACCTTGGCACATTATTTTTATATTTAAACTTTATAAAAGCACACAACATAAATAAATGACTCTCTAAAACTTCTGGGTTGTCTTCCTGGCAGCGCTTTCTTTAAATCCATTAAGCTAGGCATATAGTGCTCAAGTAATGGATCCACCCGGATCCCAAGGTATATCAAAGCCAATTTTAATTAACAATGATTTGTAAGTTAGTAGTGAGCACAAGGTAACATATATCATTTAATGACAAAGTCTAACTCTCTTACTATGCATCGGCATGTCATAAAAGAACAATTCATGCACACATAGTAAAGGCCAATGCATAGTATAAACAGTTTCTTGCAATTTTATTGTATTGGAAACATAGAGAGGTGGAGATATAGTTCCTCTCTCATAATAATTGCAAGTAGGAGCAGCAAGCACATGCATATTATATTCATCAAAATCACCATGTGCAATGGTAAAAGGCAACCCATCAATATAATCCTTAATAAGTGCAAACTTCTCCGATATAGTGTAGTCGGGAGAATTCAAAAAGATAATAGGACTATCATGCGTGGGTGCAATAGCAACAATTTCATTTTTAACATAAGAAACTATAGCAAGTTCATCTCCATAAGCATAATTCATATTGGCATCTTGGCCACAAGCATCATCAAAAAGGGATATTTCAAGAGAATCAACGGGATCATAACAATCATCATAGCAATCATCCTTCGGTAAGCACGAAGGGAAATTAAACAATGTATGAGTTGAAGAGTTAATCTCATTAGAAGGTGGGCACGGGTAGCTAATCCGTTCTTCCTCCTTTTGTTCTTCACTCTCCTCATCATCTTTTTCATCCAATGAGCTCACAGTTTCATCAATTTCTTCTTCCATAGACTCCTGAAAAATATTAGTCTCTTCTTAGACAGCGGAGTAGTACTCAATATATGGTTCAACATTGTCGGTGTACTAGAGTAGGGGTACCCTAGTATCCCGAACTTGTGCACGGGCAGTCACAGCATCCCGCGGCAAGGCCTGCCGGGTGACCGCCAAGGTCCTCCATGGTTCCTTTGGAGCCATTCAAGAACAAAGTATCCAAGTCAAGGGGACAAGACCCCGGCAAGAGGAGCTTGCCGGGAAGGGCAACAAAATCATCTTAAGACCCCGGCAAGAGGAGCTTGCCGGGAAGGCCACCCAAGGCATCTCAAGGAACTTGCCGCGACGCGCCGCGCGTCCCGGCAAGGCCCGGTGAGCGACAAGCTCCCGGATGCGACAAGCCAACGACCGCGGCAAGGCGCTTGCCGCGAGAAGCCGCCACTCTGTGCCCGCGCTCTAGCACGTCCACCAACGTGTCGCTCTGGGACCCTTCCAGGCGTATGTGGCGGGAGGCTGTGCAGCCAGCGGCGTGCGGTGGCAAGCGGCGCTGACAAGATCGCCATCGTGGCGAACGGTGGCGTCCCTGGCGGTCCCTTTTTGCACTGTTTAGGCGACACAGACGGGCATTTAATGCCCTTGTCCCCTGCCGTCAGGGATTAGGTATGATACACTGTAGCAGGTAGCTGTGCCTACCGCAGCACCTTTCCATTTTTACCCTTTGCCTCCGTTGCCACCTGTCGGTGACCCCTTGAGCATATAAAAGGAGGCCCATGCGCAACGTAGAAGGGGGTTAGCTAGTTCAGAGAACACTCACGCTCGGTCTCGTTAGCTGCTGGTGTGTACTGTAGCACTCCACGCTCCCGAGCAAGAACTCAATACAAACCACAAAGCAGGAGTAGGGTTTTACGCATCCGTGCGGCCCGAACCTGGGTAAACTGCTCGCGTGTTTCGCCTCGATCCGCTCTTTGCACGACCTCCGCCCCCGCCAAACCGAAAGGGACTCGGCCCGCCGGTCCCATAGGTGTTCGTGGATCAGTCCCCCGACATCTTTGGCGCGCCAGGTAGGGGGCGTCAAGGTTGTGTGAACCAGATCCGGCGTTCACGCGAGCTAGATCTTCATCATCTTCATCGACATGCCGCCGAAGAAGAAGGCTTCGGAGGTAGCTGCTCCGTCCGCCCCGCTACCACCGGAGCAAACGGCTGATGGGGCGGACGCCGGCGGAAGAACGGGCATCGACGAGGGAGCTCACGGTGCTGCCAGGTCCAAGGACAAGGCCGCGCTGCCCATCGGCGGCGTAGTCGGCTCCCACAACGACCGGGCGCACTCCAAGACCTCGGTGTCCGTACATGCACCGCGCCCACCTCAGGAGGCGCGGGACCGGAAGCGTCATGGTACTCACAGTACCATGTGTTTGCTGGACCAAGATCGAGCTGGTGGATCTCGGAGTGCTCAAGACCAGCATGCACGCCAACATGCTGGCACGAGCGAGCCACGGTCGCCTGGACGGGACACTGCTCCTTCTAACATAGTTAGAAGTCCGAGCATATCCCGCTCCTCGCACCGTTCGCCACCACCACCCGCCACTGCAGCAGAAGCTTTGGCGCGAGCTCAACTGCTCCTGGACTACCCTCCGATGGCGGACAAGATCGACGACTGGAGGGCCACCATTCAGAGTCTCATCGGCTTCGCCAACGGCGACACACAGCGGCAGCCGAGCACGTCGCAGCCGCAGCCAGTTAGCCAGGAACGAGCCGGTGGCGACAAGACCGGTGGGGGTGCAACCTCTGTGCACTCTCCACCTCGAAGGCCAAGATCGCCGACTCGCCGGATCCACCTCGACAGCGACTCCACCGCGTCGTCAGATCCACGAGCTCGCCGCGATCAGTGCCAAGTTCTTCACGAACGACAGCAAGAAGACGCTCGTACTCGCATCGAGCACCGAAGAGAAGCGCGACGTCAATCAGACCAGCGCGCTGGGCCCTCTGTCGACATGCATGCGCCAGGGGAACCAGGCGACTTGCCGTACGCGGTAGGTTGCCCTGCATTCACTCGTGAGCTGCGGCAAGTCCAGTGGCCCAGCATGAAGAATTTCAAGCCGGACGTACCAGAGAAGTACGACGGCAAGTCGCATCCGTCGGAGTTCCTCAGCATCTACACCATCGCGGTGCAGGCTGCTGGGGGGCGGGACGACAAGATCCTTGCCAACTACTTCCCGCTGGTGCTCAAGCCCAACGTCAGGTCCTGGCTCATGCACTTGCCGGACAACTCCATATCCTCCTGGGCAGACCTATGCCATTAGTTTGTTGGCGCCTTTACAGGCGGCCACAAACCTCATGGCCAAGAGAGTGACCTTCATCTGCTCGCCCAGAAGGAAGGAGAGCCCCTGCGCAAGTACATTCAGAGATTCAGCCGTGTACAGCACAACATCCCAGATGTCCACCCTGCCGCGGTCATCAGCGCGTTCCATCAGAACGTGCATAATCGCAGGATGCGGGAGGAGATGGTGATGTGCAAGATTAGAGACGTCAGTGAGCTGTATGCCCTGGCCGACAAGTGTGCATGTACTGAGGAAGGGAGGAAAATCCCCGGAGAGAATGCAGGAGCAGGAGGATCTGACAGCGAGGATGCTGCCCCGGCAAAGAAAAACCGGCGGTGGAACAGGAAGAAGAAAGGCAAAGATGTGCTAGTCGTTGAGCAGTCCGGCAACGAAGGTGGCGCCAAGAAAGCCAAAGTTGGTAGCTCCGGCAAGGAGATTGCCGCATGCACCAACTGGCAGGCTGTGGCGGTCGCCGACAAGCAGGACGGCTCCGACAAGCAGTACTGCAAGATCCACCGCACCAAGGGCCATGACCTCCAGAGCTGCAAGAAGGTCGAGCAGCTTGTCCAGCAGCAAAAGGCTGAATACGAGCGACGAGACAAGGAGAGGGCCCAAGGAGGCGCTGGAGAATCTGGCAAGAAGCGCGCCGGCCGGGGAGGACGCCGCGGCAAGGCCAAGCAGCGGCAAGGAGATAGACCTCCCCGCGGCCGCGACAAGGATGAAGACGACGACGACGAAGACATGGATGATGTCAAGACCAGCGAGCAGGAGTTCCAGAAAGCCACGGAGGTCTTGTGCGTTGACGGCGGTGCTTCTCTGCATACTTCGCACCGCCAACTCAAGCAGTGGGTGCGAGAAGTCAATGCAGCAGAACCACCTGTCGAGTCATGCAAGCTTCTGAAATGGTCCAGCACGCCTATCATCTTTGACATTGAGGACCACCCTGATCGCACAACTGCGGTCGGGTGCTTGCCGATGTTGGTTTCACCAACTATCCGCAACCTCAAGGTCACTAAGATGTTAGTTGACAGCGGGGCCGGCTTGAACCTGATCTCCTCCGTTGTACTCCAGAAACTCCAGATCCCTGACAGCGAGCTTGAAGAGATCGGCACATTCCAAGGAATCAACCCGGGAAGGAGCAAGCCAAAGGGGAAGGTCACGTTGCCAGTAACATTTGGCAGCGAGTTGAACTTCAGGACTGAGAGGGTCACTTTCGACATTGCTGATATTCCATTGCCTTACAATGGGATACTTGGCCGTCCAGCACTCGCCAAGTTCATGGCAGCCTCTCACTACGCATACAACATGCTGAAGATGCCAGGCCCGATAAGCGTCATCTCTGTCCCTGGCGACAAGAAGGATGCCCTTATCTGCGCCGACAAGATCTACCGGGAAGCGGCAGCCACAGCAGATTGCAAGTCACTTGCCGTTGAAGCTCCCGGGGGGAAGAAGACCAAGTCCGGCAAGATCTCTGATGCCCACTCCGGCAAGCACACCTCTTCGGGGTGCTGCGCTGCCGTCGAGGACGCACCATCGAGCTCCACCGGCAAGTGTAAGAAGACAATGGCAGCTCCGCCAGAGACGAAGAAGGTGTCCGCCAAGGAGGACGGCACTGGTGGTACATTCACCATCAGTGCCACTCTCGACCCTAAATAGGAAAGCGCGCTCATTGCTTTCCTGCGGGCGAATGTCGACGTGTTTGCGTGGCAACCGTCTGACATCCCCGGTGTTCCCAGGAAAGTAATTGAGCACCACCTTGCCGTTTGTCCTCATGCGCGGCCCGTCAAGCAGAAGGTCAGGAAGCAAGCAGTGGAGCGCCAAGAATTCATTGCAGAAGAGATCAAGAAGTTGGAAGCAGCAGGCCTTGTCAGAGGAGTGCTCCATCCTACGTGGTTGGCCAATCCTGTAGTCGTGCGCAAGGCAAACGGGAAATGGAGACTTTGTATCGATTTTACCGATGTTAACAAAGCTTGTCCCAAAGACCCATTTCCTTTGCCGCGCATTGACCAGATTGTTGACTCCACAGCCGGATGTGATTTGCTTTCATTTCTTGACGCATGTTCAGGATACCATCAGATCTTCATGGCAGAAGAGGATGAGGAGAAGACCGCATTTATTACTCCATGTGGCACCTACTGTTTCATACGGATGCCTTTCGGATTAAAAAATGCTGGTTCAACATTTGCAAGAGTAGTCCATGTCGCTCTTGAGCCACAAATACACAGAAATGTGGAAGCCTACATGGATGACATAGTGGTCAAGAGCAAGGACAAGGCAACTCTGATCCAAGATTTAGACGAGACCTTTGTAAATCTGCGCAAGATCAGCCTCAAGCTCAACCCCAAGAAGTGTGTGTTTGGAGTCCCCTCCGGCAAGCTTCTCGGGTTCTTCGTGTCTCAGCGGGGAATTGAAGCCAATCCCGACAAGATCAAGGCCATTGAGCAGATTGAAGCACCAAAGCGCGTCAAGGATGTACAAAGACTTGCCGGTTGCATGGCTGCTCTCAGCAGGTTTATCTCTAGGTCTGCCGAGCGCGCCCTGCCGTTTTTCAAATTATTGAAAAAGGCAGGTCCAATGAAATGGACTCCGGAAGCGGAGGCTGCGCTGCAAGACTTGAAGAGATACCTGTCCTCCCCTCCAATACTTGTCGCACCTAAGCCACAAGAGAAGTTGCTGCTATATATAGCGGCAACCAATCAAGTGGTTAGTGCTGCGTTAGTAGCAGAGAGGGAGGCAGATGACGAGCCAGCAACCACGGCAGGCGCATCCAGCGACAAGCAAGGGGCTTCCCCGGCAAGCTCTGGTCCCGACAAAGATGGATCTGCGCAGATGCACGAGGAGACACAGAAGAAGATGGTGCAGCGCCCAGTTTACTTCGTCAGTTCCCTTCTGCAGGGGGCTAGGTCAAGGTACTCTGGTGTGCAGAAATTGCTCTTCGGCCTTCTCATGGCCTCGAGAAAGCTGCGCCATTACTTCCAAGCACATGAGATCACAATTGTCACTCGCTTTCCGTTGAAGAGGATACTACAGAATCCAGAAGCGACAGGCAGGATTGTTGAGTGGGCACTGGAACTGTCAAGCTTTGGCCTCAAGTTTGAGAGCACTTCAACTATCCAGAGCAGAGCATTGGCAGAATTTATAGCAGAATGGACGCCAACACCAGATGAAGAAATTCCAGAAATGAGCATCCCCGTCAAGGAAGCAGGCAAAGAGTGGCTGATGTACTTTGATGGTGCCTTTTCGCTGCAAGGCGTCGGCGCTGGCGTGCTGCTTGTCGCACCCGCCGGAGAGCACCTCAAGTACGTAGTCCAGATGCACTTTCCCAAGGAGCAAGCAACAAACAATACTGCAGAGTATGAAGGCTTGCTTGCTGGTCTCAGGATCGCGGCAGACCTTGGGATCAAGAAGCTCATTGTCAGGGGTGACTCACATCTTGTCGTCCGCCAAGTAAGCAAGAGTTATCAGAGTCCGTTGATGGAAGCTTACGTCGACGAAGTGAGAAAGCTAGAAGAGCACTTTGACGGCTTACAAATGGAACATGTTCCAAGAGCTCAGAACGCCATTGTCGATGGCCTGTCAAAGTGCGCCGCACTTAAGTTACTTGTGGAACCAGGGATCTTTGTGCTCAAGCTGACTCAACCGTCTGTAACGCCATCAACTGGGCAGAGCAAGAAGAGGAAGTTGATTTCTGGTGACTATTTGCCGGCAGAACTTCCCGAAGCCGCCGCCAAGAAGGTCCCCAAGATCAACGCCAAGAGCGCTGAGGAGCAATATGCTCCGGCAAGCCCTAGGGTTTGTTCCGTCGAAGCAGAAGCTCCCGACAAGTTTTGCTCCGGCAAGCTTGCCGGGGAACGTCAAGCTCCGGCAGACCCCCAGGTTCTTGCCGTAGAAGCGGATGTTCCCGCAGCAGCAGATTTGCCTTTAGTCCTTGTTGTCGAGCCACGAGCTCCAGCATGGGCGCAGCAGATTGTCCGTTTCCTTCAGACAGGAGAACTTCCCGAAGAGCAAGAAGAAGCGGAAAGAGTAGCCCGCCAGTCAAGTATGTACCAGTTTGTCGACAAGGCACTGTACAGAAGAAGACTGAACGGTGTGAAATTGAAGTGTATTCACCGGGAAGACGGACAAAAGCTGTTGGCAGAGATACATGGAGGCATATGTGGTCACCACATTGGCGCAAGAGCACTTGTCGGCAAAGCATTCCGGCAAGGTTTCTTTTGGCTGACAGCCCTCCAGGATGCAACTGCACAAGTAACCAAGTGTGAAGCGTGCCAGTTCCATTCCAAGCAGATACACCAACCAGCTCAAGCTCTCTGGACAATCCCTTTATCCTGGCCATTTTCGGTCTGGGGGCTCGACATCCTCGGCCCCTTTCCCCGAGCAATCGGGGGCTTTGAGTACTTGTACGTCGCAATCGACAAGTTCACAAAGTGGCCGGAAGTGGAACCAGTGAGGAAGGTGACAGCACAGTCAGCAGTCAAGTTCTTCAGGTCGATTGTTTGCCGCTTCGGGATCCCTAACAGGATAATCACCGACAACGGTATGCAATTCACGAGCCGCACCTTCATGCAGTACGTCCAAGATCTTGGCTCCAAGGTCTGCTTCGCTTCTATTGCTCACCCGAGAAGCAACGGTCAAGCGGAGAGGGCAAACGCTGAAGTGCTGCGCGGGCTCAAGACCAGGAATTTCGACAGACTGCACAAGTGCGGAAGAAACTGGATCGAGGAGCTGCCGGTGGTTCTTTGGTCGATCAGAACGACGCCAAATCGAGACACTGGCCAGACACCTTTCGCTCTAGTCTATGGAGCAAAGGCAGTTCTCCCCACGGAACTCGTATACGGGTCACCTCGAGTGCTCGCTTATGATGAGCTCGAGCAAGAGCAGCTGTGACAAGATGACGCGCTGCTCCTTGAGGAAGACCGTCTTCAGGCTGCTGTGCGAGCTGCTCGCTACCAGCAAGCTTTGCGCCGCTACCATAGCCACAAAGTTAGCGCCAGAAGTCTCGAGGAAGGCGACCTTGTTCTTCGGCGTGTTCAGTCCGCCAAGAATTCCAACAAGTTGACGCCGAAGTGGGAAGGCCCTTACCGGGTGAAACGAGTCACTAGGCCTGGCGCTGTCCGCCTTGAGACCGAAGATGGCATTCCGGTGAGCAACTCCTGGAACATTGAGCATCTTCGTAAGTTTTACCCGTAAGGCGCGGTTGCCGGAACCTGTTCCGGCAACCACCTTTTGTACAAGTCTTGCCGCTGTTGCATGTAATCCTTTGTACAAAGCCGGGCGCAGACCCCGTGCATAAGTAAAGCTCATGTGCTCCGCACATTTTGTCAATTTCATACTTTCTATTTTATGCATGTGTTATCTAACACTTTGTGCAGCACCTAAACCCCGGTAAGCAATAACGAGCCGTAAGGCTCCGTATCTTTATTTTCTCTTCTTTCTTTTTTCTCAAGAAAAGGAAGGTTCCCCTCGCCCACAAGTTTGCCAGGGGGGAAGGAGAAGATAATGGTATGGACCAGGCGTCGTTCAAGAAAATTTCGCCTTACCGGGAAGCAAACAATAGAAAAGCTAAGTTGCCAAAGTTTGAGCAATCAGATTTTTTAAAAATTTTAAGTTATCTCCCTTGAACGACCGCACTTTGTATGGAAAACCTGTGCGCGGAGGAACCAACTCGTAGCTAGTTGCGCCCTTACTTTGTTTCGAGTCCGCTCAACAACCTAAGTGAGCTGCAACTAGTTGCGACAAGGTTTCTTGTCGGTAGCGGCACCGCCAGCAGGCTGCTGACATCCCGCACTTAGCGCTCGCGGCTCAGGTGCCTGCACCGGCAAGTTCCCTAAAGGCGTAGGGCAAAGACATACAAAGGGAGGAACCAAGTAAAGGGAATAACATTGCAATCATTACATAGAATAAAATTATATTACAAAGATAGCTTGTCGCAGCTCTAACAGATTGTTTTCATAACATGGCAAACAGCGACAAGAAAAGAAGAAATGGGCGGCCTAATCTACGCGATCGCCCTTGATCCTCTTGATCCCGCTCACCTTGTCCACAATGGGTGCGACAAGGGCCTTGAGCGCCTCCAGATCAGCATCCGGCGGCAGGGTCTTGAGGACGTTGGTGAAGTTGAGGCCCGGATTGCGGAAGGCCACCTTCACCAACACTTTCTGAAGAGCTCCCGCGCAGATCTTGCGCGACTCGTCGGCCAGCTGCTTCGGGATCCTTTCCCGGAGTCACTGGAGAGCCGTCGCCACGCCCTTGAAGAACAAGACGAGCTTGGCGCTGGGTTGGAGGTTCTCGTCGGAGGGATACCCGAGATCCTCCATCCCCAGCTGCGCCAACTCCCTGTCAATGTCTGTGGCAGCATTCACAAGACTCTCCGTCCAGTGCTCCACAGTCTCCCTGAAGGCGTTTTGGGTGGCGGCAACACTCTCTAGCAGCGCCTTGTCGGCCTTGATCTCCTCCTTCAAGGCCGCCTCCTCCTTCTTGGCGCCGTCCAGCGTCTTGGTCAAAGTGGTCAGCTTCAACTCAAGATCCGCGTTGGAGTCCTTGGCGGCGCTGAGCTCTTTGCCCTTCTTGGCAAGTTCGGTTTCTAGCTGCGCCACCTTCGTCTCCAACTCCTTCTTGGCGGCCTCGGCGGCGACGGCAGCGTCCTCTACTTGCTTGAGGGCTCCGCCGAGTTTTTCCTCGCGCACGGCAAGCTCCTCCTCGTGGGCGTCAAGATTAACCTTCCGCTGCGCCAGCTCGCCCTCCTCTGCGGCTAACTTCACAGCGCAAGTCGCTGTTGCTCTTCGACTTCGGCCTTCTCGAGGAAGAAGACCTTCTGCGCTTCGACGAGCTGTTCCCGCTCCTCCGCCAGGGACCGGAGGGCTTCCCGGTGGAAACCCCCGAGCTCCTCCGCGCGCTTCTCAATGTCTGCCCCCGCCTTCGCGACAAGCGCCTCGCGGGATTCCAGCTTGGCTTGCCGCACGCGGTAGAGCGACACCAGCTTCCGCAGCAGCCGCTCCTCCTCAGACTCGTTGCTGCTGCTGCTTGGCGCGTCAACCAGCGTCAGCCCAGCGGAAGCGAGCACTTCTCCGTCGAAGCTCTCCCCTTCAACCGGCGCCCTGGAGCTTGACGCCCAGGGGAGGTTGATGAAGACGCCTTCGCCAGCCTTCAAGTAGACGCCTGGCTGGGGCTCTTCGGAGCCTGGCGCTGCGGCAACGGCGGACGGGTCGGCGGTCGGTGCAGCGCCTGGCGCTCCTGCGGCCTCAGGGCCGTCAGTGCGATCGCCAGACCCCTCGCCAGTTGCTGCGGCGGCAGCCTTGGCGGCCTCTGCGCCGGCGGCATCGCCACCACCGGCTGCTTCGTCGGCGGCGACCTCGGTCTCCATCTGCTCTGCAGCGGATGGGTCTGACGGCCGGAAAAGGGGGAAGAGTCAAGCAAATATTCAACAAGAAGAAGATCAAAAGAAGAAGAATCCAAGGGAAGTTTTGAAGCAAGAGGAGTACCTGCACCGGGTTCTGCAGTCGTGGTCTCCGCCGTCGGGGGGGGGGGGGGCGCCGGTGCTATCCCTTGCCGGAGAACCCTCCCTTGCCGGAGACTTCTCCCTTACCGGGAAGCCCTCCCTTGCCGGAGAGTTCTCCCTTGTCGGGGGATTCTCCCTTGGCTCCTGGTGAGGCTGCTCTACTCCTACACAAATCAGCAACCAAATATCAGCAAAGATAGAGTATCCATGCGCACCTCACAAGCGGAAAGCAAACCGTATACTTACGCTGGGGGCTGCTCTGGAGAAAAGTTGCCGGGTCCGGCAAGGTTGTCTCGGGCGCACCTCCTGCTGTCGCAGTAGGTTCGTCCTCAATGACAATCACCGGGACCTTGACCCTCTTTGCTGCTCTCTGGGCCAGAGTCCTAAAGAGGAACAAGTTCAGAGAAAAGCAAATGAGAATACAAGACAAACAGCAAGAATTGAAGAACTACAAGTACAACAAGGAAATCTTACTCTTCTTCTTCTTCCTCGCCGCAGTTGAACGCGGAGAAGTCGAAGTCTGGCTCGCGTCCGGCGCGAGGAGGCGGAGGAGTAGCTTCCCTTGGCCGCTTGGCGGGAGCAGTGGCGGTGGTCTGAGATGACCCCGCTCCGGCTGGAGTAGAAGCTGTGGTCCGGGAGGGCCCCGCTACAGTTGCCGTTGCAGCGTGAGATGCTCCTGCGGCAACAGTGCTTGCCACGGTGGAGCGTGTCACGCGGCGCGGCGGCTGTTCACTCGCCTGCCGCTCCGCTACGTCGCCGGCCTTGCGGAGACGCCTTCTTGGTGGGGACGGAGGCTCTGCTTGCGGCGAGCTGTCTGAAGATGAGGAGGAAGAGGAGTTGATCTCCAGCGAGCCGCTCGTATCCTTGGCGGGCTCGCTCGACCCGACGCCATGTCCGACAAGTTCCTTCTCGCCGGCGGGCTCCCCTCGCTCGGCACGGCTTGCCACCTCTGCTGCATCTGCCTCCTCCACGGTGAACCCGAACTCGCCCGCGGCCGCGGATGCCGCCGCCTCTTCCAGCCTAGTGGCGATGAGTGCCATCTCCGCATCCGTGGTGTCGCGGGTGAGGCTGTCCTTCTCGTCGGAGCGGATCGGCACTTCCACCAAGTCATCGAAGAACTGCTGCACGACATCGTCTGCAGGCTCCTGCCAAGTTGGCACAATTCCATGTGAGTCGCACTCCGGCATCATTGCACGGATGCGGTCGAGCGAGGAATTGTTGCACAGCGGAACGACGCCCCCCGGCAACCTGAAAACTTCGGGATGTTGGGGGTCATACTTGAAGAGCTCCTGGAGCATCGTGTTGAGCTCCAGAACTGTGAAGTTGAAGTTGAGGCCCGGCCGCAGCCTCATGATGTCTGCCGCATTCTTGAACTCCCAAGTGGGTCTCCCCCGTTCCTGCAGGGGGGCGATGCGGCGGCGAAGGAAGTCTGCGCCAACAGCGCCTACAGTAAGCCCGGCAAGCCTGAGGCGCAGGATCCGGGTGACAGCAATCTTCAGCCTGTCGTCTTCCGGGGCCACGTCACTCCAATCGCTGCCGCGTGCTACTGGGGTTTGGTGCCAGGTGGTGAATGGCTGCGGGTTCTCCTCGTCGATCCAGCACCAGTCTGCTCTCCACTCCTCCCACTTGCCGCGGAATTCTCCCTCCAGATAAGTTTCCTTCTTGCTGGCCCTTGAGATCCAGGCGATTCCGCCGGATAGGGGCTCTCCTCTCTCTACTCGGGGTATGAAGAAATGGCGAAAGAGGGCTACGTTGGGATGGACTCCGACAAAGTTTTCGCAGAGATGCGCGAAAACTGCCATAGTCAGAACGACATTGGGGGTGAAGTCAAGGAGATGGAACCCGTAGGTGTTCATGATGTCGCAAAAGAATTCAGAGAAAGGCGGGCAGAGCCTGCAGTAGAAGAACAAAGCGAAGAAAGGGTATCCGTTTGGCGCCTTCTTCCAAGCGGCGGCGGGGAGTACCTTCGTGCGCGGATGTGCTCGTGTCTCCGTCGACCAGAAGAGGTAGTAGTTCTCCCTCAGCTCCTTCGCGGCAAGCTTGGGGGGGAAGACTGCTCGCTCCTTCCGCAGCACCGCAAGCCGCTGCGCCTCGGTCGACTTCACGACCTTCCCCTTGTCGGCTTTTGGAGCCATGGCGGAAGTGGTGGAGGAGGTCGACGGCGTTGGTGGTGCTGGTGGCAATGGGGGGCGGAGCGCTACTCTCTTTCGGCTTTGGGAAGGCGAGGGAGCGGCGGAGATTTCTGAGATTGGTACAGCAACGGGCGAATGGGCGGACTACCCCTGTTTCCCCTGCTTATAAAGAGGGAGGGGTGGACGTTCCGCATTTCTGAATAAAGAAACCACCCACGATCTCTCCCACAACGCCGCATTTGACGCGTGCCGTTCGGGGAGGGCGCGGTGGATACGGAGTGAGATACGGCGTAACCTAGGCCGCGCGTGCCCATGCCCTGTTTTGGGCCTGGCCCAACAACGCTCGGCACCGTGTATGGCCCAGGCCCGGGGGCTCCTGTCGGTGTACTAGAGTAGGGGTACCCTAGTATCCCGAACTTGTGCACGGGCAGTCGCAGCATCCCATGGCAAGGCCTGCCGGGTGACCGCCAAGGTCCTCCGTGGTTCCTTTGGAGCCATTCAAGAACAAAGTATCCAAGTCAAGGGGACAAGACCCCGGCAAGAGGAGCTTGCCGGGAAGGGCAACAAAAGCATCTTAAGACCTCGGCAAGAGGAGCTTGCCGGGAAGGCCACCCAAGGCATCTCAAGGAACTTGCCGCGACGCGCCGCGCGTCCCGGCAAGGCCCGGTGAGCGACAAGCTCCCAGATGTGACAAGACAACGACCGCGGCAAGGCGCTTGCCGCGATAAGCCACCACTCTGTGCCCGCGCTCCAGCACATCCACCAACGTGTCGCTCTGGGACCCTTCCAGGCGTACGTGGCGGGAGGCTGTGCAGCCAGCGGCGTGCGGTGGCAAGCGGCGCTGACAAGATCGCCATCGTGGCGAACGGTGGCGTCCCTGGCGGTCCCTTTTTGCACTGTTTAGGCGACACAGACGGGCATTTAATGCCCTTGTCCCTTGCCGTCAGGGATTAGGTATGATACACTGTAGCAGGTAGCTGTGCCTACCGCAGCACCTTTCCATTTTTACCCTTTGCCTCCGTTGCCACCTGTCGGTGACCCCTTGAGCATATAAAAGGAGGCCCATGCGCAACGTAGAAGGGGGTTAGCTAGTTCAGAGAACACTCACGCTCGGTCTCGTTAGCTGCTGGTGTGTACTGTAGCACTCCACGCTCCCGAGCAAGAACTCAATACAAACCACAAAGCAGGAGTAGGGTTTTACGCATCCGTGCGGCCCGAACCTGGGTAAACTGCTCGCGTGTTTCGCCTCGATCCGCTCTTTGCACGACCTCCGCCCCCACCGAACCGAAAGGGACTCGGCCCGCCGGTCCCATAGGTGTTCGTGGATCAGTCCCCCGACAAACATAGGCATTAGAAGCATAATTATCATAGCAATATTTAAGTATGGCAAAATTTTCAGATTTGTAAAGAGTAGCATCATACTTTTCAATCAAAGAAGCAATTTCGTAAGCACCCTTAAAAGCAACAAATTCTTCAATTTGTTGAACATCATAGTAATTATAAACACCCTTAGCATACGAAGATACGATTCCATTATCACTAAACTCACATTGATAGGGAAGGTGTTTCTTAGGGTTTTTAGAACAACAAGTAAAATCATATATTTCACATAAATTCCAAGCATAGCATTGCAAACGATGAATTTGATCCAGTAAAATTTTCCCTTCTTCGGATATACGGTGTCGCACATAACAAGCATGCTCATCTAAAGATTTGCCCTCAACTAAGCTAGTTGGGGTTTCAGCACGAGCACATAGGGATCGAAGATGATCCAAGTAATAAGCTTCAGCAGTGTGATAGATTTTCAGTGGTTCTTCAACCATTGGTTTCGTAGGTACTACTAATGTTTTTGGTATTTTGCGTTTCCTACCCATAACTAAAGATAGAAAACAACTAAGAACAGCAAATAAAAATTACTTAGTGATAAAGAAAACAAGCACACACGAGAATATTCACCCCACGCTATGGCTCCCCGGCAACGGCGCCAGAAAAAGGTCTTGATAACCCACAAGTATAGGGGATCGCAACAGTTTTCGATAAGTAAGAGTGTCGAACCCAACGAGGAGCTAAAGGCAGAACAAATATTCCCTCAAGTTCTATCAACCACCGATACAACTCTACGCACGCTTGACGTTCGCTTTACCTAGAACAAGTATGAAACTAGAAGTACTTTGTAGGTGTTGTTGGATAGGTTTGCAAGATAATAAAGATTACGTAAATAAAAAGTAGGGGCTGTTTAGATAAAGAAATAATAAAGTAAATATAGCGAGTGTGGAAAAGTGGTGGTAGGAGTTGCGAAATTTCCCCTAAGCAATTGACTACTTTACTAGACCGATAGCATGTATTATGTGGGAGAGGCCACTGCTAGCATGTCATCCCTGACTTGGAATTCTATGCACTTATGATTGGAACTATTAGCAAGCGTCCGCAACTACTAACGTTCATTAAGGTAAAACCCAACCATAGCATTAAGATATATTGGTCCCCCTTCAATCCCGTATGCATCAATTTCTATGCTAGGTTGAAGCTTCTATCACTCTTGCCCTCCAATACATAGTCCTATCAACATACAACTAACCCTATGGTGTGATCCACGCATCAAATCATATGATGAGCACCAAAGGACAGCAACATAACCACAAGCAAATTAAATCAATCATAGCAATTCATCAACCACCGATAGGACAATGAAAATCTACTCAGACATCATAGGATGGCAACACATCATTGGATAATAATATGAAGCATAAAGCACCATGTTCAAGTATAGGGTACAGTAGGTTGCGGGAGAGTGGACCGCTGTAGATAGAGGGGGGAAGGTGATGGAGATGTTGGTGAAGATGGCGGAGGTGTTGGTGTAGATCGCGGTGATGATGATGGCCCCCGGTGGCACTCCGGTGCCACCGGAAGCGAGGGGGAGAGAGCACCCCTCCTTCTTCTTCTTCCTTGACCTCCTCCCTAGATGGGAGAAGGGTTTCCCCTCTGGTCCATGGCCTCCATGGCGTGGGAGGGGCGAGAGCCCCTCCGTGATTGTATCTGTCTCTCTGTCTCTCTCTGTTTCTGCGTTCTCAGATTCTTCCCTTTCACCGTTTCTTATATTCCCGAAGATCCGTAACTCCGATTGGGCTGAAATTTTAACACGATCTCTATCCGGATATTAGCTTTCTTGCGGCGAAAGAAGGTCACCAACCGCCTTACTGGTGGCCCACGAGGGTCAGGGGCGCGCCCCCCTGCCTCGTGGCCACCTCGGGCACCGTCTCGCGTGGATTTTTCTTCCCAAAAATCATATATATTCCCAAAAATCTCCGACAGTTTTTATCCCGTTTGGACTCCGTTTGATATGGATATTCTGCGAAAGAAAAAACATGCAACAAACAGGAACTGGCACTGGGCACTCGATCAATATGTTAGTCCCAAAAATAGTATAAAAAGTTGCCAAAAGTTATATGAAAGTTGTAGAATATTGGCATGGAACAATCAAAAATTATAGATACGACGGAGACGTATCAGCCGGCAGTATGAATAAATTGCATAGGGCGCTGCGCTCTGAGTCTTTGGGCTGTTACCCTTACTACGTGTGGCGTGGTGAGCCGGCATTATGAACAAATATCGCAGGTATGATATTTATTTTGTTATGATTATATAAGGTTTTGATAAACCCGCCCTAGTTATGGACTATGCAGTCACCAGTGGATTTTACATGGGGCATTGTGACCCGCCCTGGGATAAAAACCGCCAAGGCACATGTTATCTGCTTATGTGCAAGAAATATGATAACTATGGTCAGCATAATTTGATGATATTATAAAGCATAAGTGCCAGATCTTCAACATCATCGGCGGTTCAAAAAGTGTTATGCAAGTCAACATGCACGATGGCATGGTAAATCATTGTTTCCAACTAGCCTATTACAAGGCATCGGACGGCCCAAAAGAATAAGTGTTTTAAGACACACGGCAACCAAATGCTATGGCTGGTAATTAAACCGGCTCATGGATCAAGACTCCTGGTCTTGGCGGGTCGAGGCTTCCGGGTCATCTTGCACTGGTTCATCTTCTTCTTCATCATCCATTGGGTGGAAGTCAGATGTGGCCCAATTGATCCCAGTCAAAGCTTTGAACATAGCCTCGTCATCAATAAGTGTTGACGAGTCAATATCAGGGGCAAAGATGTGCTTACGAATTGACGGAATAAGGTCCTGGGCTTCATGAACCTGCGCCTTTATCTTCTTGTTTTTAGCATCATAACCCGCCTGATACTAGGACAGGTCCGTCTCTTCAGCCAGCTTGCTTGCTAATGGATGCATTCCCCTTACTATGTTGAGAAAGTCAGCAGCACTTGAAAGTGCAATCATGCCCTTATATTATGTTTTGATGTTAATGACAATCTACATGTAGGGGACTAACAATGGTTGTCAAGTGAATCTCAGGTGTTGGTCCCCGGTTCATCAAATTGTGTGTGGATCAAGAGCATACGAAGTGGGTTCTCTCAAGGATGAAGTGTTAAAATGATGTTACATTTTGTTTCCTTGAGTATAGGATCCCGCACTATTAAGAGGGGATCGATTGGGTTCGTAACAGACTTGCTCGAGTCAAAAAAATACTCCTTTCCATAGTTCTTTTTATCCCCTCTTTACTTCTAATCTTTCTGTCCGGGCTGCTCCCTAGATATCCGGGCCTCTCGCCAGATATCCGGGCCTAGCCATTCCAGAATGCACTTTTGTGCAGTGTTGCTGTCGGATGTCCGGCCCTCTACGCTAGATGTCTAGGCTCCCAGTGCTCGCCGGATGTCCAGGCTCCTTGCCGGATATCCGTACATAGGTGTCCAGAGGGCGTTTTTATGCTGGGCTGTGCGCCGAATGTCCGGCCACCTACCGGATGTCCGGGCCTTCCTGTTATGCCGGATGTCCGGGCTTGACCCCCGGATGTCCGGCCCCTCTGTTTCCTGCTCTGTTTTCTGCCTTGCTCTTTAAGTGGCTTGCCAGGCCAGATGTCCGGCCCCTAGCCCAGATGTACGGCCTGCCCGTTCACTTGCACTACAACGGCCATATTTGAGCTCACACTATATATAGCCCTTCTCCTCCAAGGGAGAGGGTTGACCATTCACTCTTGAAAAACCCTAGAACACATCTCACTCTCTCTCTTACACCTCCACACCAAATCTTAGATCCCCAAGGGATTTGAGAGCATTCGAGAGAAGTTGTCCAATCAAGTGATAGATCCACTCCTTCTCCATCTTTGCACCAAAAGAATTTGTGATTTGAGCAAGTCTTGAGCTTTTCCCCATCGATCTTGTTACTCTTGGGGGTTGGAGACTCCTAGGTGGTAGGAGTCTTTCGGAGAGGAATCGAGCTTTGTGATTACCCCCGAAAAGTTTGTGAGGGTTTGGAGACCACCCCAAGGTCTACCACTAGTGGTTGAGAAACGCCTTCATGGTGTTGTCTCAAAGGGAGAATAGGGTGAGCCTTCGTGGCGTTGGTGTGCCTTCGTGGTAACATCCACCTCTCTAACGGTGACGTAGCTTCCCTCCAAGGAAGTGAACATCAGCATACATCCTCGTCTCCCGGAGTTGCGGTTATCCCTAACCCTAACTCTCTACTTGTGGTTACTTGTCTCTTAGCACTTACTTCATCACTTTGTATTTGCCTAGTTACTACTTGTGTTACCTGCTTAGTACTTAGTACCTCACTTGCAATTGTTAGGCTCACTTTCACATTCCGCATTATTGCCTAAAAATTGTTAAGTAACAATTAAAATTTGTATTTGGACCTATTCACCCCCCCTCTAGGTCCATCTTGATCCTTTCAGCACTGAAGGGAGATCCGTCTTCTTTTACGCTTGGGCAGCCATTGGCCAAGTCTTCTGGATCAAGATCTGCTTGCCACGCCTTTGCCCGGCTTAATGCGGTGATGGCACCTTCTCGGGCAGTTGATCGCTTCAACTCTTTGATTCTTTGCGACAACACAGATAGCCTCTCCAGCACTTCCTTGGTAAGAGAAGGTGGTGACTTTTTGTGTAAGGCAGCAAAGATGGCTCGTTGAGCGCCAGTGTATAATTGTTCCACGAGAGTATATGAGGCTTTGAGTTTGACGCACATATCTTGACCAAGGTTGGAGCTTCTCGGGCATGCATCAATGAAAAAGTGTTGGTAAACCGAGTAATGGTTGATATACATTGCTACGGAGAGATTGAAGTAGAATGTTACTTACCAAAGATGGCAGCTGTCATGGTGTTAATTTGATGCTTTAAACCGGAAAGCTCATCGGCTACCGGCTTAAGGGCAGACTCCGCTTCCTCTGCTCTTTTCAACAGAGTTGTCTTCTCAGGCTCCCAGCTTGTCATGTCAGCCTTGAACTCCCTTTTCAACTTTCGCATCTCTTCCAAGGCGGTTGTCGATTCCGATTTGGACTTGGAAGTTTCAGATTGTTGAAACTTTATATTTTGCTGAAGATCGGCGACTTGGGATTCCTTCGCATTTAGCTCCGCCTGTAGTATGCATATGATAGGTAGTATTACAATCATTTTATTTGAAGTCCCAAGCACAATACAAGTATTTCACTAGGCACTGAGGGGCTAATGCACATTTCTCTTTTTTGAAGACAATTCTATGATGACATGGCTAAATTGTTATGATTATAGCCGACTCATGGGGGCTACATACTTGGATTTTAATCACAATTATGGTGACAAGTCCCGGCTTATTCATGCTGATTAAGCCGGCCCTTGGGGGCTACATATGCAACATTGATCACTACTATTTGAAGTCCCGGCTCAACTTTCTAGTTTAAGCCGGTCCTTGGGGGCTACTTGTTTTGATCTTGTTATATATAAGGCTATCTACAGTCTACAACATATTCAATTCTATCACATCCAGTAGACTGGGCGGCTGACAGAAATATACTTATATAAAGAAGATTGAGGATTTTACCTCAAAACGTCCCTTCATAAGATTGACTAAGCCGGCCTCAAAGTCACGGCTTGTATGAGGATGATTCATATACCCAGAGTGGATCTCTTGAGCGCTGTATTGGGCATAGCTTTCCAGATTCACCGACCATTTGCCTTTGTCAGCAACGATAATTCTTCCTTAGCACTATGTTTTGACGTTCTTGTAAACTGTCATGAAAACTGTGACGGATTTGTGATGACGTTCTTGTAAACTGTCATGAAAACCGTCACATATCAGCAAGCGGCGAATGAGCCACAAAACGGTACTGCCTTTATGACGGACATCGAGAGGCCGTCATGGAAATTGTCATGGATCGGCTAACGGGGCCTAGCCTTTTACTTCTTGATCCATGATTGGACCGTCACGGGTGGCTCCTGCTGATGTGTCTTGCGTGCCCATTGTTTGACCCAATGTCACTTGGAAGCAATCAATGTGTATGTAGGAGAAAAAATAGAGCGAAACTGTGAAAAAGCGTGCGTGACGGAAAATTTTAAGTCACCAGCGCGGGGGGCCGAAATTGTCGAGCCAGCCCATTTAACTACAAAGTCCACACTCTAGCCTAACCCTAGTTACCTTTCTCCAATCTCCCGTGCCAACCATAGCCGCCGCCACTTCACCTTCCTCCCCTCGCCGCTCCATGTCGGCGCCGGCGGCGGCCCCTGGACCACCCCCTGCCGGGCCCGGCACATATATACTGCCCCTGACCCCTACCCATCTACCCCACTCCACGCCCCTCCCCATTCAGATCGGCCCCTCGAGCTATTGCAATCCAGTCATACCCGTCGATCTGAGGCGGCAACGGTGGCCGTGGGACCAACTGCCAGATTTGTACGTCCCTGTCGTCGCTGGCGGCGTGCATTGATCCAGCTCCATCTGGCGGCGAGCTGAGGTGAGGTACAGGAGGTGGCAACACCGCCACAGATCCAGAGTACATCGGCGGCCCTTGTGGCTCGGTCCAATTGTCCGTCAGCTGCGCCACCGTCGGTCCCCTCGTTGTCGCGGTCGTCTTCTCCATCCGTGGTGCGCAGCCTGCTCTACGCCCCGCTGTTCACCTTCTCCGGCCGGAAAGAGTTAGTACGTACCTCTGCACCGGTCCCGTACCCTACAGCCCCCCTCTGTTCATCTCTGGTAATATAGGGTTTTTTGGAGCTCTGCCGAGGAGTACAAAGTACCACTGGGACGAGCAAAACACTTGGGCAAAACACCAGCCATGGATGGATCTAGTCGTTCCTGTTAGAGGATGGCTGCAGGCCTCGTTGGCCATGTTGAACCGGTACAGGGAAAACATCTAGGTGTCTGCCTTGTTTGACATTAACACGAGCAGCAAGGGCACGAGCACCATTGAGGGTTACTCGCTTGTTACAGATTGTCTGTGCTTTGTTCCTTTATTTGTACTAGAAACAAAAAGTACTAGGCAAATTTCTATTCTTGTTGCATATCAAGCATAGCTTTGTAGTTGAACACTGCTAATTCAGAGTAATTTCCTGCAAGATTTATCCTGTCAGCTTTTAGAATTAAGAAACTCATACCATTTTATATCTAACTGAAGAAAAACTCGTATCTGCAGATTCTGTAGGTACATTTTACTGCAGTGTCCAATGTTTCTGCATGCACATAATGGTGATGGATCCCACATCGGTCAGTGCATCTAATGGTATTTGTACAGCTAAAAACATTTTTTACTTGGTGATGATATCTCCACTGTCCTTGCCAGCATAATTTTGGATATCTCACATGGACCAGAAACATTTTTTACTTGGTGATGTTATCTGCACTGCCCTTTCCTGCACATGCCTTTTATGTTATGCATACACTTTACTCAAACATCTATTTGCCCTTATGTTCGGCTAGGGCTCAGTTTGTATTTGTGAAGTATAATGTTTTCTGGAAGTAAGCTTGACTGAAAATACACATAATTCAATGCTTGTTCTTCTAACTAAAAATTCAGTCCATGATTCTGGTCCTATACTTACTGAAATGATTACTATTAAAGTCACAAAACTTTCAAATTCAAGAATAAGGAGAGTACTTTCTGTTTTCTTTCCGCCGTTTTCTTTTCATATAAATATGACTTTTATTGTTTATAGTTAATGGGCTTGTTTTAGCTGTGCAGTTTTCAACCTATATGTTTTTTGGTTAATGGATAATAAACTTTCATGTAGCTATCGACTGCCCACACATGTAGCTGTACAGTTTAATCTTGAGATACATCATACATGCAATTATTTATTTCTCTCTGTCTTGTTCTATAGGTACCTAAAATACTTGACGAAGATGCAAAATGATAAACAAGCCGCTTGAAGTTCCATGTGGTGTGTCTAATCTTAATTTTTCGTGACAATTAAACTGATAGTATTTTGTACGATGGATCAAAACTCATAGTGCTCTAATTCATGTGCAATTATATAATTGCAATGTACTTAACTCCTGCACAAGGACTTGAAAAGGCAAAAATATTGAAAAATCTAGCAAGAATTACTTGGGTAATTACTTAAGCCATGCAATAAATTAAATTTGTACTTCTCTGCATCATGTATAATGTTTGTTAGTGATGCCATTGTTTTTAGCGTATATACTTTGTTATTCTCGTTTGTAGGCATTGTAAAATTCCAGAACTTAGGGAAAAATCGTATGTGCTATGCATTTTTGTGTCTTTCCAGAGTCGAAAGAGAAAAGTAGAATTGTATCTCTTCTTACTGCCTAATAAAAGGGAATGTAGCTGCTTGATATATCGGGAAAAGGGAGTTATCCACTTTATGTATTACTGGATGTCGCTTTAAGTTCTAGCATTTTTATCTTTCTGTATTGTTGAAATAGTGTTCCTTGGTTAACATATTTCAGGACTTTCATCAACGACGGCAATCACTACTACATTCTCACACTACAGTACATATTCAGTCATAATTATTTTATAATAGTTTAGATATACTTCCCTGAAATATTCTGCGGACCATCGTTGGCTGTATAGCTCTTTTGTTCAGAATTACTCACAGCCTGGTTTGTTATTTCTTGCATTACTGGTAGAGATCAGATTGCCATAGACCATCATATAAGTTCTATGTTTGATGGATTTGCTCTTATCCAATTCTAAATATAATAATCAAATTTTGCATTTGTTTCATGTAGGATCTGTTATGAAAATCCAGTGGTAGTGGTAGTGGTTATAGTTTAGTAAATTACGTTAAGTGCAGTGTAACTTTGGAAGTATCTCCACCTTAAACATTTCATTTAATTCTTGTTTTCTCTACCATTCCGAATTAACTGAATTTGACAAATTTTAAAGGAAGCTATATCAACATCTTCACTACAGAATTAGTTTCATTAGATTCGTCACAAAATATATTTTTGTAATATAGAGTCCACTTGCTGTTCTTGATACTTTAGTGTATCTATTAGGAAGTTTGTTACAGGTTTCGAGAGCATATTGTAACAGAAGCATATTGTTTTTTACAGGTTTCCTTGGTGGTGAGAGGCGCTTAGGAAGTTTGAGCTACGGAGGTGAACTTGATGATTAAGAGGGTCTGTACAGCGTTCCATATTTGTAATCTAATGTAATTGTTATTCAGGGCATGTGAACTGATGTTGGATGTGTACTTGGGCACATTTTAGAAGGCCTTTACTTAGTGAAATAATTGGATAGAAATTTGTGAAATGGCCAAACAATTGACATGTTCAATGGAAATTAATTGTGTTGCGAAAGCTTGTTTGATTATGTTTAATGAGTGATGTCGTAGCTGGTTGGATGAATATCATGGGCTGGATTGAAATAAATGGGCTAAACGAACTGTAACACCCCGGATATGATTTACCTAATATGTAATCCAACTCTTGCCGTTTCCGGCGTTATTTTATTTTATTTTCTCGGGTTTGGGTCTTTGTCTCTGTGTGTTGTTGTCGTTGTCATGCATCTCATATCATGTGCATTGCATTTGCATACGTGTTCGTCTCATGCATCCGAGCATTTTCCCCGTTGTCCGTTTTGCATTCCGGCGCTCCGTTCTCCTCCGGTGGTCATTTCTACCTTTGTTTCTTGTGTGGGGGTTAAACATTTTCGGATTGGACCGAGACTTGCCAAGCAGTCTTGGTTTACTACCGGTAGACCGCCTGTCAAGTTTCGTACCATTTGGACTTCGTTTGATGCTCCAACGGTTAACCGAGGGACCGAGAAGGCCTCGTGTGTGTTGCAGCCCAACACCCCTTCATTTTGGCCCAAAACCCACCAAAACCCTCTCCATCATCTAGAGCGTTCGATCACGATCGCGTGGCCGAAAACCGCACCTCATTTGGACTCTCCTAGCTCCCTCTATGACTATATATACACCCCCCCTTCGAAATTCGCGGTTCCACTCTCCCCTAACCCTAGATCCATCCTCCTCGCGCGCATCGGACACGTCCGGCCGCAACCGGACACGTCCGCCGCCTCCTCCGACGAACCACGCTGCGCCACGTCATCCCGCCGACGCCCGAGGCGCGCGGAGCCCGAACCGGGCCCCCGCGGCCCATTCCGCCGCCGCCGCCGCACGGGCGCCTCCCGCCCGCGGTCGCCCACCTCGCAGCTGCCGGAGCTCGCCGCCCCGCCGCGGCCTGCTCCCCGCCGGTGCCTGGAGCTCCCCGCCGCCGCCGCAGTTGCACACCTCCTCCGAGCCCCGCGCCGCGCCTCCCTGCAGGAGCTCGCCGGAGTACCCCCTCCTCCGGCCAGATCCGGTCAAGGAGCGACCGGATCCGGCGACCTCGACATCGCCGGCGACCTCCCTCTTCTCCTCCGGCCACCGCGCGGCCTTCCTCCGGGGATCCTCGTTCACCGCGCCCAGATCTGAAAACTCACGGAGGTTGACTTTCTCCCCCCCTCGAAATCTACTAAGTCCCCGAGATTTCTGATTCAAATGCCCAAGTTCGTCATGCCGTAACTCTGCATCCATAGATCCGTTTTGCACGTATAGCATATCAAAATGTTCGTCTCAGAGATCACATCATTTCATCTCATTGCATCATTTTCATTTGAGTTCATCTTCGTGCCCGAAATGCTGTTGGAAGAGTGCTATTTGGGATAATTGTCAGATTTGCTGCTCCAATTAGATATTTTTCATTTTTGCCATGATTATTGTGAGCATGATATGCCCCTGAGCTCTACATGTGTTTTGTTATATGCTTTGTCATCTTTCCAGAGGTGCCATCCATGTATTTTTGTGATGTGTGTGGTGACTAGCACAAGCTTGCAAAGTGGTGCATTTGTTAATGCTGATTTCAGGGACTTAGCATTTCCACTAAGTCCTTGATCTGTTTATTTCAATATGCCATATGTTCCTGTTGTTTCCTAGTGATCCGTGCCTCTTTTGAGGATGATCAGTAAGGATGTTTTGTTAATCTTGTAGCGCTCTATCCATCCATGTCTTTGTTTGCAATTATGGAGCACGCTAGCTTGAGTCAATCGAGCTCTACTTTTGCTATTTCGTGAATCTGGGCAGATTGTCTACTTGTTAGCGATTTTGCCAAGGATGTTATAGTTGATCCGTGCATGCTATGTTATTGTTGTTGCCATGTCTAGCTTGTATAATGTGTATTCTTGATGGTTGTATTCTTAGATGGTCATGACTTGCTCTGTAGTGAGTGCATCGAGCTCGTAAACATGCCTACTTGATATCTGATTTAGCATGCTCCAGTTTTTCACTAAGCCTGTGATCTGATTATGTTTTTGGCATGTTCACATGCTTGCAAATGTATTTTCTGATCCCTTTTGGCTCAAGGTCACTAAGGGACTTTTGTTAAGCTCTTTGAGTAGCTCCATGCCATGCTTTACTTTGCCATGTTCAGGTCCTGTAGCATATAGTTTTCATGCTCCAAAGTGTGCTACCTGATCTGAAATTCCAGACAAGTGTTAATTTCATAAAGTCTGAAATCTGTTTTACCAAATGCATTTTTGCCATGCTTGTTTGAACCTGTTAATGGATGAATTGGCCATAGCTTAGTGTTCATCTTTTGTTAAGAATCATGTATGGATCCCTGCCATGTATTTTGTTGTCATGTTTGGGTGCTGTAGCATGTTCATCTTGTTGCATTTAGGTGTCTACTTGCTGTATATCGCAGACCGGTGCCATATTTGAATTGCTTGCCATTTCCAAACCGTAACTCCGATTCCGGTGTTCTTTATATCGTTTTCAAGCGATTTCATCTCACCTTTCCAGTGGCACACTTGGATTTCCAAGTTGAGGCCAGGTTCATTCATTCCTTGTCAAATCTTGCATATGCATCGCATATCGCATCCCGCATAGCATACCATGTTTGCATCATATTGTTTGAGCTTTGCACGTGGTTGATTGTGTCCTTGTTGCTTGTTTGTATTGTTTGGGTAGAGCCGGGAGACGAGTTCGCTAATGAGGAGCTCGTTGAGTTTGCTTTCGAGGATCCAGTCAACTCTGACAACTTTGCAGGCAAGATGATCATACCCTCGAAATCACTTCTATCTTTGCTTTGCTAGATGCTCGCTCTTTTGCTATGCCTATGCTACGATGCCTACCACTTGCTTATCATGCCTCCCTATTTGCCATGTCCAACCTCTAACCCACCATGTCCTAGCAAACCGTTGATTGGCTATGTTACCGCTTTGCTCAGCCCCTCTTATAGCGTTGCTAGTTGCAGGTGAAGATTGGAGACCGTTCCTTGTTGGAACATTATTTACTTGTTGGGATATCATTATATTGCCTTGTTATCTTAATGCATCTATATACTTGGTAAAGGGTGGAAGGCTCGGCCTCTCGCCTAGTGTTTTGTTCCACTCTTACCGCCCTAGTTTCCGTCATATCGGTGTTATGTTCCAGGATTTTTGCGTTCCTTACGCGGTTGGGTGATAATGGGAACCCCTTGATAGTTCGCCTTAATTAAAGCTTTTCCAGCAATGCCCAACCATGGTTTTACCATTTTCCACCTAGCCTCTTTTTCCCTTTGGTTTTCGGAGCCCGAGGGTCATCTTATTTTAAACCCCCCCGGGTCAGTGCTCCTCTGAGTGTTGGTCCACCTGTCAGCTGCCGGTGGCCACCAGGGGCAACTCTGGGCTGGCCTACCCGTACCTAGGACAATCTGAGTGTGCCCTGAGAATGAGATATGTGCAGCTCCTATCAGGATTTGTCGGCACATTCGGGCGGTGTTGCTGGATTGGTTTTAACTTGTCGAAATGTCTTATAGAACCGGGATACCGAGTCTGATCGGAATGTCTCGAGAGGAGGTCTATTCCTTCGTTGACCGTGAGAGCTTGTCATGGGCTAAGTTGGGACCCCCCTGCAGGGATTTGAACTTTCGAAAGCCGTGCCCGCGGTTTTGGGCAGATGGTAATTTGTTAATGTCTGGTTGTAGATAACTTGAACCTTAACTTAATTAAAATGAATCAACTGTGTGAGTTACCGTGATGGTCTCTTCTCGGCGGAGTCCGGGAAATGAACACGGTGTTGGAGTAATGCTTGTCGCAGGTTGTTCTCTAGTTATTCGTTCGTGCCTTGCCTTCTCTTCTCGCTCTCTTTTGCGAACAGGTTAGCCACCATATATGCTAGTCGCTTGCTGCAGCTCCACATATTTACCTTGCCTTACCTATAAGCTTAAATAGTCTTGATCGCGAGGGTGCGAGATTGCTGAGTCCCTGTGGCTCACAGATTACTTCCAAACCAGATGCAGGGCCTGATGACTCCGTTCCAGATGACGCGCTTGAGCTCAAATGGGAGTTCGACGAGGACTCACACCGTTACTATGTGTCTTTCCCTGATGATCAGTAGTGGTGCCCAGTTGGGGCGATCGGGACCGTGTCGCATGTTGGGTTTATCTTTTATTTTGGCGCCGTAGTCGGGCCATGAGTGTTTGGTTGATGTAATGCTATTTATGTACTTTGATTGACGTGGCGAGTGTAAGCCAACTATGTATCTCCCCTTCTATTATCTATATTACATGGGATGTTGTGAAGATTGCCTAACTTGCGACATTGCTTTCAATGCGGTTATGCCTCTAAGTCGTGCCTCGACACGTGGGAGGTATAGCCGCATCGAGGGCATTACAAGTTGGTAATCAGAGCCTTCCCCGACCTTAGGAGCCCCCATTGCTTGATCATTTTTAGCGGCCAAGTTGTGTCTAGAAAAATGTTTTGAGTCATTTAGGAATTATATATCGGAGAGTTTAGGAATTCTTTTACTCCCCAGTCTCCTCATCACTCTGGTAAGGCATCTTGACATAGAGTTTTGACTCTTCTCTTCTCAAATTTCACTAAAAAAAATTTAGGATCACGCGGGTATCTTGGAATCGTTCCGATGGTTTTGTGACGAGAACATTGTTCTTGGTGCCTCCTGTCTTTAGGGGTTGTGGCAGTGTCCCGGGGAGTTGAGCTCTGAGGTGTTGTCGTCACAATTTTATCGTTGCAGTTCTGCAATACCTGAGTTTAGTACGCCGACATCGAAAATCTCTTTTATGCAGTTCGTTGGTGAGATAACCTCGACGCCACCCAGTACTGGGGCGGGAGTTTGGGAGTATTGCCATAACTTGTATAACGGGTGCTTTGCGAAGGTTGAGGTAGATGGTTTCCGAAGTTTTTCTCGGTTATGTGTTGAAGGATGGATACAGCTGGATGTAGGATTTGCTATATTTGGGTGAGATATTATGCTTCCCCTGTATCCCCAACACCTGATTGCATAACCGGAAAGGTTCGGGAGTTTCATAGGTGGGAATTCTTGTAGCTCTAGTTCTTCTTCCACGGATATTTGGTTTGAGATTGGGATTTCTTACCGAGTATTCATTCTTGCTCCGTACCTTGTTGATTTATTCCTCTACCTAAATTCTAAGTGGCTTCTCAATATATGGATATGTGACCATTTCAAGTGGAATGCATTCGTTCATTTTGTTCGGATGTGAAGACTATATGTTGCAATTTCAACCCATTGGATTCAGCTTCATTTTATCTGTCAATGTGCTAACGGTTGTCACCCTCTTCAGGATGGCTCCCGCTAAGAGCAGCAATCAGAATCAGAATCAGGATCCGCCACCACCTCCCCCTCCTCCGGAGGCATGGCAAGCTGTGATGGCCGCAACCAATGCAAACACACAGTTGATCATGCAAATTCTTCAAGAGCGCAATCAAGCGAACCAAGGCAACCAAGGCAACAACCAGAATCACTTTGCTACACTCAACCAGTTCCTTGCTAATAGGCCAAAGACTTTCAGCAATTGTGTTGAGGCAACTGATGCTGACGATTGGCTCGTGGATCTGTGCAAGCATTTCGAGTGCAGTAACGTCGGGCCTGAGGACTTTGTCAAGTTCGCTTCCTTCCAACTTAAAGACCAAGCTGCAGAATGGTTCCAGCAGTACAAGGATTCAAGAGGAGGCCGTGTGATTACCTGGGATGAATTCCATCAAGACTTCAAAGCTCATCATATTCCTCAGAGCGTGGTTGAAAGCAAGCGTGAGGAATTCCGCAACCTGGAGCAAGGCTCTTTGTCTGTCTATGACTACAACAAGTTGTTCCAGAAGCTCGCCCGCTTTGCTAAGCAGGACGTCCCTGACGAGAAGAGCATGATATACCAGTTCAGGGGTGGTCTCAGAGAAGAAATCCAGCTAGCTCTTGTTCTCTTTGAGCCCTTGAGGTACGATGAGTTCTACAACATGGCATTGAAGCAAGAGGCTGCTCAACTGAGGTGTGATGCTTCCAAGAAGCGAGTCAGAGACACTACTCCTTCTTCCTCTACTCAAGTGGCCAAGCAGTAGAAGTATTGGCTTCCTCCTCCTCCGTTCCGTCAGCCGTATCAGAAGAGCAAAGGTGGCAGTGGATCTTCCCACCCACCCAACCCTGGCTTTCAGAACAAGACTTCGTCTCAAGCTCCAAGATCGAGTGCTCCGTATCACCGTCCGCTTTCAGAGGTCACGTGTAACAAGTGCCAACAGAAGGGTCACTATGCCAACAAATGCTTCAATTAGAGGCGCCTCCCTCCTCCTCCTCCTGTGAGATCGGCAAGTACAGTTGTGGTCAAGCATAACCCCAAGCGCGCCAAGGTCAACTTGATGAATGCAGCTCAGGCAGTGGACTCGCCAGATGTCATCATGGGTAACCTTCCTGTTAATGATATTCCAGCTAAAGTTCTTTTTGACACTGGTGCATCGCATTGTTTCATCTCTAGACCGTTTACATCTAGACATGAATTGACTTCGCAAGTTTTGCCTAGTCCGTTAGCAGGTGTCTCTCCCCGTAAGCGCATGCATGCTGACTCCATCGTTCCGGATGTTACTATCACCTTGGGTGACTACAAGTTTCTGGCTTCTCCAACGGTTCTTGGTGACTTGGACATTGATCTTATTCTCGGAATGGATTGGCTTTCTAAGCACAAGGTGCATCTTGATTGTGAAGCCAGGCAGATTCAATTGACTCATTCGTCTGAGGATGTAATTGTCTTTGCCACTCGTGATGATACCATCCGTCAGTTTTCTCTCAATGAGAAGGGTGAACTAGATGCTATCTCGCAAATCCCAGTTGTTTGCGAATATCAAGACGTCTTTCTAGAAGAGCTTCCAGGAATGCCTCCGCACCGGCCAGTTGAATTCATCATCGATCTTAAGCCTGGCACGGAACCGGTGTGCAAGCGTCCTTACAAGCTCGGACCCGAAGAGTTGAAGGAGCTGAAGAAGCAACTCGATATTCAAGAGAGAATGGGTCTCATCCGACCTAGTTCTTCTCCGTGGGGTTGTAGTGTTCTTTTTGTGAAGAAGAAGGATGGAACGGACCGACTTTGTGTTGATTACCGTCCATTGAACAAGAAGACCATCAAGAACAAATACCCACTTCCCAACATCAACGAGCTGTTCGAACAACTCAAAGGTGCCCAAGTATTCTCCAAGCTTGATCTCCGTATGGGTTATCATCAGATTTGAATCCGTGATCAAGATATTCCCAAGACGGCTTTCAGGACAAGCTTTGGTTCATATGAATACACTGTCATGTCTTTTGGCCTCGTCAACGCTCCTCCGACTTTCTCTCGCATGATGAACTTCATCTTCAACGCCTACACCAATGACTTCGTTTTGGTCTATCTCGACGACATTCTGGTCTTTTCGAAGAACAAGAAAGATCATGCCAAGCACTTGCGTTTGGTACTCGATAAGCTCAGGGAACACCAGTTCTACGCCAAGTTCTCTAAGTGCGAATGTTTGCTCGATGAGGTTCTTTATCTTGGTCATATCATCTCTACCAAGGGCATTGCGGTGAATCCTGAGAAGGTGTCTGCAATTGTGAATTGGGAACCACCTCAGAACATGAAGCAACTCTGTAGCTTCCTCGGTCTCGCAAGCTACTGTCGAAGATTCATTGAAAACTTTTCTAAGATCGCGAAGCCTCTCTCAAATCTTCTCCAGAAGCATGTCAAGTACGTTTGGTCTCCAGAGTGTGACATTGCTTTCAACACTTTGAAAGAGAAATTGGTCACTGCTCCAGTTCTGACTCCGCCTGATGAATCCAAGCCGTATGAGGTCTTTTGCGATGCCTCTCTCCAAGGTCTTGGTGCAGTGTTGATGCAAGAGAAGAAAGTTGTGGCTTATACCTCTCGCCAGTTGAAGCCCAATGAGAAGAACTACCCCACTCATGACCTCGAGTTGGTGGTAGTTGTGCATGCTCTTTTGACTTGGAGACATCTCTTATTCGGAAGAAAAGTGGACATTTTCACTGACCACAAGAGTCTCAAGTACATCTTCACTGAGCCTAATCTCAACCTCAGGCAAACTCGATGGGTCGAAATGATTCAAGAGTATAATCCGAGTATCGAGTATACTCCAGGCAAGGCCAATGTGATTGCTGACGCATTGAGCAGGAAGGCTTATTGCAACAGTCTGATTCTCAAGCCTTATCAACCCGAGCTTTGTGAAGCTTTCCGCAAACTTAATCTGCAAGTTGTTCCTCAAGGTTTCCTCACCAACCTTCAAGTCTCTCCTACCTTGGAAGACCAGATTCGCCAAGCCCAGCTCCTTGATGCTATGGTGAAAAAGGTGAAGATTGGGATTGCCAAGAGTCAACCCAAGTACAAGTGCTACCGCCTTGATGACAAGGATACTCTCTTCTTCGAGGATCGTATTGTTGTGCCCAAAGGTGACCTTCGTAAAGTGATCATGAACGAGGCTCACAATTCTCTCCTCTCCATCCACCCTGGGAGCACGAAGATGTATCAGGACCTCAAGCAGGCTTATTGGTGGACTCGAATGAAGCGCGAGATTGCTCAGTTCATGAATGAATGTGATGTCTGCAGAAAAGTGAAGGCAGAACACCAAAGGCCAGCTGGTCTCCTCCAACCTCTTGCCATTCCAGAATGGAAGTTTGACCACATTGAGATGGACTTCGTGACTGGGTTTCCAAAGTCCAAGCGTGGCAATGATGCTATATTCGTTGTCATCGACAAACTCACTAAAGTGGCTCACTTTCTGCCTATCAAAGAGTCAATCACTGCAGCTCAATTGGCGGAGCTCTATACCTCTCGGATTGTCTCTCTGCACGTATTCCACAAGTGATCTCTTTAGACCGTGGCAGCATCTTTACCTCCAAGTTTTGGGATTCTTTTCAGAAGGCCATGGGCACCAACATCCGCTTCAGCACAGCTTTCCATCCTCAAACTAGCGGTCAAGTCGAGCGTGTCAACCAGATTCTTGAAGATATGCTCAGGGCTTGTGTGATCTCCTTCGGCATGAAGTGGGAGGATTGTCTTCCATATGCTGAATTCTCCTACAACAACAGTTTTCAAGCAAGTTCGGGCAAGGCCCCATTTGAAATTCTGTATGGCAGGAAGTGCCGTACCCCTCTCAACTGGTCTGAAACCGGTGAACGTCAACTTCAGGGAAATGACTTAATCACAGAGGCAGAGGAAATGTGCAAATTCATTCGAGATAACCTCAAAGCAGCCCAATCCCGCCAGAAGAGCTACTATGATAGTAAGCACCGTGATTTGTCTTTCGAGATCGGAGATCATGTTTACCTCCGCATCTCTCCAATGAAAGGTACTCGTCGCTTCGGTATCAAAGGGAAGCTTGCCCCTAGATACATGGGACCTTTCAAGATCGTCAGCAAGAGAGGCGATCTCGCCTATCAACTCGAGCTTCCTTCAAACTTTGCAAATGTGCATGACGTGTTCCATGTCTCTCAGCTTCGAAAGTGCTTCAAGACTCCTGACCGCACCGTCAACTTCGAAGACATTGAGCTCCAAGAAGATCTCTCTTATCGTGAGCACCCCCTTGCTATTCTTGAAGAGACTGAATGCAAGACTCGCAACAAGTCAATCAAATTCCTCAAAGTCAAGTGGTCACACCATTCTGACCGTGAAGCTACCTGGGAACGCAAGGATCACCTCCATTCTGAATACCCGGCATTCTTTCAGTCCTAGATCTCGGGACGAGATCCTTTCGTAGTGGTGGAGTGTTGTAACACCCCAGATATGATTTACCTAATATGTAATCCAACTCTTGCCGTTTCCGGCATTAAGTTATTTTATTTTCTCGGGTTCGGGTCTTTGCCTCCGTGTGTTGTTGTCGTTGTCATGCATCTCATATCATGTCATCATGTGCATTGCATTTGCATACGTGTTCGTCTCATGCATTCGAGCATTTTCCCCGTTGTCCGTTTTGCATTCCGGTGCTCCGTTCTCCTCCGGTGGTCATTTCTACCTTTCTTTCGTGTGTGGGGGTTAAACATTTCTGGATTGGACCGAGACTTGCCAAGCGGCCTTGGTTTACTACCGGTAGACCGCCTGTCAAGTTTCGTACCATTTGGACTTCGTTTGATGCTCCAACGGATAACCGACGGACCGAGAAGGCCTCGTGTGTGTTGCAGCCCAACACCCCTCCATTTTGGCCCAAAACCCACCAAAACCCTCTCCATCATCTAGAGCGTTCGATCACGATCGCATGGACGAAAACCGCACCTCATTTGGACTCTCCTAGCTCCCTCTATGCCTATATATACACCCCCCCCTCCGAAATTCGCGGTTCCACTCTTCCCCTAACCCTAGATCCATCCTCCTCGCGCGCATCGGACACGTCCGGCCGCAACGGGACACGTCCGCCGCCTCCGCCAACGAACCACGCTGCGCCCCATCATCCCGCCGACCCGTCGACGCCCGAGGCCCGTGGAGCCCGAACCGGGCCCCCGCGGCCCATTCCGCCGCCGCCGCCGCACGGGCGCCGCCCGCCCGTGGTCGCCTGCCTCGCAGCTGCCGGAGCTCGCCGCTCCGCCGTGGCCTGCTCCCCGCAGGTGCCTGGAGCTCCCCGCCGCCGCCGCAGTTGCACACCTCCTCCGAGCCCCGCGCCGCGCCTCCCTGCAGGAGCTCGCCGGAGTACCCCCTCCTCCAGCCAGATCCGGTCAAGGAGCGACCGGATCCGACGACCTCGACATCGCCGGCGACCTCCCTCTTCTCCTCCGGTCACCGCGCGGCCTTCCTCCGGCGATCCTCGTTCACCGCACCCAGATCTGAAAACTCACGGAGGTTGACTTTCCCCCCCTCGAAATCTACTAAGTCCCCAAGATTTCTGATTCAAATGCCCATGTTCGTCATGTCGTAACTCCGCATCCGTAGATCCGTTTTGCGCGTATAGCATATAAAAATGTTCATCTCAGAGATCACATCATTTCCTATCATTGCATCATTTTCATTTGAGTTCATCTTCGTGCCCGAAATGCTGTTGGAAGAGTGCTATTTGGGATAATTGTCAGATCTGCTGCTCCAATTAGATATTTGTCATTTTTGCCATGATTATTGTGAGCATGATATGCCCCTGAGCTCTACATGTGTTTTGTTATATGCTTTGTCATCTTTCCAGAGGTGCCATCCATGTATTTTTTTGATGTGTGTGGTGACTAGCACAAGCTTGCAAAGTGGTGCATTCGTTAATGCTGATTTCAGGGACTTAGCATTTCCACTAAGTCCTTGATCTGTTTATTTCAATATGCCATATGTTCATGTTATTTCCTAGTGATCCGTGCCTCTTTTGAGGATGATCAGTAAGGATGTTTTGTTAATCTTGTAGTGCTTTATCCATCCATGTCTTTGTTTGCAATTATGGAGCACCCTAGCTTGAGTCAATCGAGCTCTACTTTTGCTATTTCGTGAATCTGGGCAGATTGTCTACTTGTTAGCGATTTTGTCGAGGATGTTATAGTTGATCCGTGCATGCTATATTATTGTTGTTGCCATGTCTAGCTTGTATAATGTGTATTCTTGATGGTTGTATGCTTAGATGGTCATGACTTGCTCTGTAGTGAGTGCATCGAGCTCGTAAATATGCCTACTTGATATCTGATTTAGCATGCTCTAGTTTTTCACTAAGCCTGTGATCTGATTATGTTTTTGCCATGTTCACATCCTTGCAAATGTATTTTCTGATCCCTTTTGGCTCAAGGTCACTAAGGGACTTTTGTTAAGCTCTTTGAGTAGCTCCATGCCATGCTTTACTTTGCCATGTTCAGGTCCTGTAGCATATAGTTTTCATGGTCCAAAGTGTGCTACCTGATCTGAAATTCTAGACAAGTGTTAATTTCACTAAGTCTGAAATCTGTTTTACCAAATGCATTTTTGCCATGCTTGTTTGAACCTGTTAATGGATGAATTGGCCGAAGCTCAGTGTTCATCTTTTGTTAAGAATCATGTATGGATCCCTGCCATATATTTTGTTGTCATGTTTGGGTGCTGTAGCATGTTCATCTTGTTGCATTTAGGTGTCTACTTGCTGTATATCGCAGACCGGTGCCATATTTGAATTGCTTGCCATTTCCAAACCGTAACTCCGATTCCGGCGTTCTTTATATCGTTTTCAAGCGATTTCATCTCACCTTTCCAGTGGCACACTTGGATTTCCATGTTGAGATCAGGTTCATTCATTCCTTGTCAAATCTTGCATATGCATCGCATATCGCATCCCGCATAGCATACCATGTTTGCATCATATTGTTTGAGCTTTGCACGTGGTTGATTGTGTCCTTGTTGCTTGTTTGTCTTGTTTGGGTAGAGCCGGGAGACGAGTTCGCTAATGAGGAGCCCGTTGAGTTTGCTTTCGAGGATCCAGTCAACTCTGACAACTTTGCAGGCAAGATGATCATACCCTCGAAATCACTTCTATCTTTGCTTTGCTAGATGCTCGCTCTTTTGCTATGCCTATGCTACGATGCCTACCACTTGCTGATCACGCCTCCCTATTTGCCATGTCCAACCTCTAACCCACCATGTCCTAGCAAACCGTTGATTGGCTATGTTACCGCTTTGCTCAGCCCCTCTTATAGCGTTGCTAGTTGCAGGTGAAGATTGGAGACCGTTCCTTGTTGGAACATTATTTACTTGTTGGGATATCATTATATTTCCTTGTTATCTTAATGTATCTATATACTTGTTAAAGGGTGGAAGGCTCGGCCTCTCGCCTAGTTTTTTGTTCCACTCTTACCGCCCTAGTTTCCGTCATATCGGTGTTATGTTCCCGGATTTTTGCGTTCCTTATGCGGTTGGGTGATAATGGGAACCCCTTGATAGTTCGCCTTGATTAAAGCATTTCCAGAAATGCCCAACCTTGGTTTTACCATTTGCCACCTAGCCTCTTTTTCCCTTGGGTTTCCGGAGCCCGAGGGTCATCTTATTTTAAACCCCCCCGGGCCAGTGCTCCTCTGAGTGTTGGTCCACCTGTCAGCTGCCGGTGGCCACCAGGGGCAACTCTGGGCTGGCCTACCCGTACCTAGGACAATCTGAGTGTGCCCTAAGAACGAGATATGTGCAGCTCCTATCGGGATTTGTCAGCACATTCGGGCGGTGTTGCTGGATTGGTTTTAACTTATCGAAATGTCTTGTAGAACCGGGGTACCGAGTCTGATCGGAATGCCTCGGGAGGAGGTCTATTCCTTCGTTGACCATGAGAGCTTGTCATGGGCTAAGTTGGGACTCCCCTGCAGGGATTTGAACTTTCGAAAGCCGTGCCCGCGGTTATGGGCAGATGGGAATTTGTTAATGTCCTGTTGTAGATAACTTGAACCTTAACTTAATTAAAATGAATCAACTGTGTGAGTTACCGTGATGGTCTCTTCTCGGCGGAGTCCGGGAAATGAACACGGTGTTGGAGTAATGCTTGTCGCAGGTTGTTCTCTAGTTATTCGTTCGTGCCTTGCCTTCTCTTCTCGCTCTCTTTTGCGAACAGGTTAGCCACCATATATGCTAGCCGCTTGCTGCAGCTCCACATATTTACCTTGCCTTACCTATAAGCTTAAATAGTCTTGATCGCGAGGGTGCGAGATTGCTGAGTCCCTGTGGCTCACAGATTACTTCCAAACCAGATGCAGGGCCTGATGACTCCGTTCCAGATGACGCGCTTGAGCTCAAATGGGAGTTCGACGAGGACTCACACCGTTACTATGTGTCTTTCCCTGATGATCAGTAGTGGTGCCCAGTTGGGGCGATCGGGACCGTGTCGCATGTTGGGTTTATCTTTTATTTTGGCGCCGTAGTCGGGCCATGAGTGTTTGGTTGATGTAATGCTATTTATGTACTTTGATTGACGTGGCGAGTGTAAGCCAACTATGTATCTCCCCTTCTATTATCTATATTACATGGGATGTTGTGAAGATTGCCTAACTTGCGACATTGCTTTCAATGCGGTTATGCCTCTAAGTCGTGCCTCGACATGTGGGAGGTATAGCTGCATCGAGGGTGTTACACGGACACACTAAAAAAATGGGGAATGGGCTTGGCTATGCAGGATGCCATGTTAGATCCATGCTGGTACCTCCTAGATTCCACGTCAGGCTCATGCTTGCACAATGCCATGTCAATCCATGACGGATTAGTCTGTCATAGAGGACCGGGCCTAGGCGGGCCTAGGGACTCATCGGTGACGGACAGGAACTTTCATGGTGGTACGGTTGTCAAATTATGACACGATATACATGACGGATTCTAAATCCATCACGGACCTCCCTCGATGACGGATTTGCACTGTTCCATGACAGATTGAATCCGTCATGTATTAACAAGATTCTTGTAGTGGACCGTGGGGTTGCCCGGTGTCATGTAACCAAGCCCAGTAATGACAACATCATTAGCCTTCTTTTCAGTAGGCTTGATGGGACTTGGCGGCTTGGTAATGGCCGGTTCAACATCCATATGGTCTATGGTGACGTTGTGCTCCTCTAGTGGCAGGTCATCAATGGTGGCCTCAACAGCCTGGAGAGAAGTTTCTGTTGTTTGCTTCTTCGGTTCATTGAGATTTGAGTCTTCAACTGTTTTAGTCACCTTCAGCTTCTCACCGGGCTTTGCCATAGCGCTGAAAATGAAGCACAAGACAAGGTTAATATGACAGTCAAGTGCATAATTGAGAGTGCGTAGACTTAAAATTCTCACCCGGGTACGGTCTTGAAGATTGGGATTTGGGTCCCAGTTGAGTCACCGGAGGAAGAATGAGATGTTCCCTGGTCATTTGAGTCGGAAGGGTTAAGAGGCTGCCGAAAAATACCTGCTTTGAGATAAGCTAAGTCGGAAGTTTGTGAAACCTTTGGAGGGCGCTTGCGAGGAGTCGGAGTGTTTGGTAAGCCGGAGGAGAGAACCCCACCACCGCTGTTCCGGGTCGTGTGGCGAGCTTCATGTTGCTACTTCTTCAAAATAAAGTTGAGGTCCAAATAAGCTAAAGGATGAGAAAACCTTACTTTCCGACTTGCTTGACGAACTTTCTGTCTTGGCAGAGGTTCTGAGTCGGAGGAAAGGATAGTTACCTCTTCGCCTGCTTGGCTGCCTTCCACATCATCCTGATAGTGATCATTGTCAATAAGATGTACAAAAAACGAGCCAAGGGAGTCAAGTTCTACCTTTGACTCAATGTCATCCAAATCAAAAGGCTCAGAGGTGTTGGTCTTCTTCTTGACAGGCTTTTTCTGAGCCTTATTCTTCGTCCGGCTCATCTTGCCCGGCTTATCCTGCAGCTTCTCATTCCAAAAAGGAGAATTGGCCTGTGGAAATAGGACAGTTTAAGTTAGAATATGATTCAACTAAAAATTGTTACAAGCTTACAATTGGTGGCTAGTTGAGAATGCAGAAAGGATTCAGTCCGGCTTTGCTGCAATATGCCAAGCTCTCGTTCAAAAGAGACTTGGTCATATTATTGATATCATCATCAGTCAACTGAATCTGTAAGTGGCGCTGTGGATCTTTTAAGTCATAGGTGTACACGCACATTAAGCTGGGGCGGCGGCTTAAGGGCAGAATCCTCCAGGCGACCCAACATCAAACCAGATCAAATCCGGTCAAGCCATTGGCCATTAAATCTCGGATCTTTGAAAAGACGAGCATATATTTTTTCCGTTCCGCTATGCTGATGTGGTCTGGAAGAGGATGCTTGTTGCTAAGTCGGCTGGCACGATAACCCGACAGAGGGTTTTCCCCTTCAGGAGAAGTGTCTTGGCAATAAAACCAAGTTTGGTTCTAGTCCTTGGGATGACTGGGCAGTTTGGCGGCTAGGAAAGTGGCTTCTTTCTGCCTTTGAATCAAGATGCCACCTAATTCTAGGCTAGGCCCATCTGTGAACTCGGTCTGCCGGTTTAAATAGTAAAAATCCCTGAATAGTTCTACAGTTGGCTCCTGTTGAAGGTACACCTCGCAGAACACTTGAAAGTTGCAGATGTTTGAAACAGAATTTGGCCCAATATCTTGAGGATGGCGCTTGAAAAAGTTCAGCACATCACGGAAGAATTTTGAGCCGGGAGGGCTAAAAACCCGGAGCAAATGATTAGTAAAGACAATCACTTCACCATCCTTGGGTTCATGAGGGGTTTCTGTGCCTGGGACCCTCCAATGGATGACATCTTTTTTGTCTAGGACGCATGTCTGGACATACTCGTTCAATGCTTCCTCGGTGACCCGGGAAACGACCTAGTTACATGTGGTGACAGTCTTATTCATTTTTGAAGATGAAGGCCTAAAAGAAAGAAGTACTGCCGGTTTAAGATTATGTTGTTAAGCCGGACCATTGATTCAAAAATAAAGTGTTGTAAAGAGCCGATATGTTAAGCCGGAAAATAGCGTTGAGTTATGCAGATATATCTATTGGCGTCTTAAAAGGGGACTAATGGTACATGCCGGGTTATGGATTATCAGTTAAGCCGCCCGAACAGTCGCCATATTACAGATCTGTAAGTGAGGAATGGCTAAGTGTTGAACAAACATGTTTCATAGATTAGTGTTGTAATGTTGGATCTGCAGCAGTTCAGAAAATGAAGTAAATTCTAAAACCTAAGGTGGTGGTAACAAAAAAGTTTGTGTGCTCAGATGAGATCTTCAATGGAGGGGAGGTATTTTGATATTAAAAACGAGTGCTAAATTGCTACCGCACAAGTTTTTTAACGTATTCGGATCAAAAACTACTTGATCTAGAGAAGAAAATGAAAAATAGTGAAGAACACCGATGAACAAGTGAAACCCCTAAGTACAGATCTGTTCTGGGGTGAAGTTGAACTTACTAATGCTGACGGACAGTGGAGGTGCACCACGGAGTTCTGGTCCGTTCTGGGTGATGCAGCGGCCGGAGTTGATGCAGTGAACGGAGGCCGACGGTGGTGGAGCTCGGGTGCGCAGGAGCATTGAGAGGAAGAAGATGGAGACGAGGGGGCAAGGGTAAAAGTGAAAATAGGGCCCATGTCCCTATTTATAAGGAGGTGGATAAAAGGCATGCGCGGGAATCGAGGAGGCTAAAAATGATTATGTGGCTGTGCGGACGCCTTGATTTTTGGGAGGTCCATTAAAAGATAAATAAATGATGAGATATTCTCGGTTTCGTGTGAAGTTAATACAAAATGTCGGTGGAAACGACACCTATGGAATCACTGGGATCCCTTCTACGGTTTGTGGGCGCGGGGTTGTGCAAAGAGCAGGTCTGGCGGTCAGCACAAGGATCATTTACCCAGGTTTGGGCCGCGGAGACACGTAATACCCTAGTCCTGCTTTGATGTATATTTGAGTGTTCTTGAGTTCTTGAACTAGCTACGGTGTGTGTCTAGTTCCAAAGATCCGAATCCCCCTCCAGTATGCCTCGGGCCTCCTTTTATAGCCAAAAAGGGGTCGCCACAGTGGCACACAGGAGGTGGAAAGGTGTATAATGGCTGAGTCTATCCTCTGGCACTATCGGACAAATGCATTTAATGCGCTGCTGACGTGCCCCTCTTGCTTTATTGGGGACAGCAAGGAAGCTCGTCCTAGCTGTCGCCGACTCGCCTGGCTCCGACGCGCGTCTGAACTGATGAGGCATTGTAGCGCCACGTTGGCTGGCCGCTGGGCTGGCGTGGTGGCGGAGTCTTCATGAAGATCTGCATGCCACCACGCAGGTGCTTGCTGAGTCGGTGTGGAGGCTGCACGCTGCCACGCAGATGCCTGCCCAGCTGGTTGAGCTAGCAGCTGCATGGGAGCGGTGGTGGAGTCTTGGCAAACGTGGGCCTGGCTGCGGCCCCGCAGATGTCCTCGGCAAGGGTCTTGCCGGGGGCTCGGCAAGTGTCTTGCCGTGGCACCGCGGTCGTCCTCGGCAAGGATCTTGCCGGGGGTCTCGTGGATTTCCTTGGCAAGGACCCTGCCAAGGATCGTCATCTTCTGGTCCTCATATAATCTTGTGTATTTATGATCTCCACAAAGATCTGCATGCCACCATGGAGGTGCCTCCCGAGCCTTGGTTCCAATGTGGTTGATGGCGTTGGAACCCTTGGCTCAAGGGCGGCACGCTCTGCTGGCATTTGGCAAGTTGCCCCGGCAAGGCTCTTGCCGGGGCTGCGAAGGCTGCCCCGGCAAGGGTTTTGCTGGGGAAGTCCATCTCGCTCTCTTGCTCTTTGTGTCTCTGGTCTTGGCGTTGCTTTGGTTGTCTCGTGCTCCGGCTTCCCTCCTCTGCCCTGCTGAGTGCGGCCGCGGGCGCGGCTCTAACTGCCCGTGCACAAGTAAAGGGGTACAAAGGAGAGCCCCTACTTTTGTACACCGACAGGAGCTCCCGGGCCTGGGCCACACATAAGCGCGATGCGTTGTTGGGCTAGGCCCAGAATGGTGCGTGGGCAGGCGGGGCAGATTTTTACTGCAGTAACTTTTCCATCCGCTGCGCTTCCCCACGACCTGCGTTGAACGCACGACGTGGAGGGTCATGCATTATGTGGGGGTCATGCGTGGGGCGTTTTCCGCACGCATGCGTCATGTCGCAGTAAATGGTAAAGAGGCGGCTCGCGCCTTCCCCGTAAAAAGGAATAACCATGGGCGCACTGCTCATTTACCTTCTGTGCGTTCTCCAATGTCGGAACCGTCGTCCCCTCCTTCCTCCTCCTCAAGATCTTGCTCTCGCTCGCCACCGCCGCATCTTCGCTGTCCTTCATCCTTCGCCTCTCGCAGGCGCCATGGCACCTAAAACCAGCAAAGGCAAGGGAGTGGCCAAGGACGCCGGGGGGAAGGAGCCGCCGGAGAGTGAGTTGGCGGCGCGGCGGACGCAGCTCGCCTACTTTCCCTTGATGGTCGACGCGGTCCATCTCCGGGACAACTTCAAGCCCCTGCGGGGGTGCAAGACGGGGGGAGACGACGGGGCATCCGGCCACACGCATCATCCCCGCTGATTTCACTGAGGCCGGCCCGAATCGGTATCCATTCTTCGTCGATTACTTTTCTTGCGGCCTCTGCCCCCTTTCTCCGATTTCTTCAATGATGTCATGCACACCTATGGATTCCACCTTCTGGATTTCACTCCAAATGGCGTGGCATGCATGGCCCTTTTCGCCCATCTCTGCGAGGGCTTCGCCGGAGTGCATCCCAACACGGCGCTTTTTCGCCACTACTTCTATCCTCGGATCCAGAAGGGAGGCGCCATCTCTGGTTGTGTCGCCTGGATCCCAAGGACCCAGGAGAAGGGGACATATCCGGAGGGCGCTCAGAAGTAGAGGTGGGAGGAGTGGCGGAGCCGGTGGTGCTGGATTGAGGAGGAGGACCCACAGGACTTTTGCCAGGTTCGCCAGGCGCCGCCGGTTTGCAGAGACGACTGGGGCAATGTCGACGCCCGGGATGGGAAGCTCAAGGTCGCCACCACTAGGATCCATCGCCCCACCATTGTCGAGCTCACCCTGGAGATGATTGGGGCGGATTTCATCCGTCGCCGAATCGCTCCACTGCACAACAAGGGGAGGCCGACCTGGCTTTTCATGAATGCGGCTGACATCATGCGGCTTCGCCCCGGCTTGAACCACAACTTCACGGTGATGGGGCACGCCCACTTCTGCCAGCGGCTTTTTCAGCTCAACGTGAACCGCGACGGCAAGGCTGAGAGGACCGGCAAGGCCGCCAAGGGCGCCAAGGGGCCCCTGTTTGGGTTGCCGGCGGGGGTGGTCCCGCTGAGCAACAACTCCCGCCAAACCGACATCATCGCCATGATGCCGGACTTTAATGCACATGGCCATGACCCGAATTGGGCCGAGCCGGAGCGGGTCAGGTGCAGAAGTTATTCGACACCTTGTCGGAGAAGTACGTCTGCGAGGAGCCGTTGCTCACCCAGGACACCACCCAAGCGGAGCTGGATTATATCGCCGCCAGGGCGGCGGAGGCGGAGCTCGCCAAGGAGGCCAGCAGCGCTAGCAGCGTGGAGGACAAGGCTGCGACGGTCGTGGAGGAGAGGGAGCTCGCCCAGTGGGCGGAATCCGCTGGGGAGGCCAGCAGCGCCGGCATCAGGGCCCCTCTCATTGAAGATGTGGTCGATGAGTTGTCCGGGGAGGAGTTCGAGGCTGTCGACCCCCCGGCCATGGGGAGAGGGCATATCCTGCGGTGGGCCAGCTCTAGTGAGCCGGTCCGGCCCGGCAGGGCCGCGCAACTGCAACAAACCCAAGAGGCGTCTGTGCACCAGACGAGGGTTGTGGCGGCGAGGAAGGCGGTGAAGGCTGCAGTGGCGAAGAAGAAAGCGACTGCCTCTTCTTCGTCCAAGCGTCCTTGGACTCCACCCGCTTCCCCTCCTCCCGCATATGACGACACGGAGGTCATCTTCGACTTCGGTCCCTCAGCCCGAGGAGGAAGAGGAAGACAGCGGAAGAGGAGGTGGAGGATGAGTAAGTATCTTGTCTTTTGTCATCTCCGTCCCCTCAGACCGTGCCGCTTTTCTTGACTTGTCTTTATCTTTGTAGGGATGTGGAGACGCTGGCCCAGAGGGTGGCGAAGAGGGCCAGGGCCTCGACGGGCGGCCAGCCCCCGACGGGCACCTCGGGTACGCCGCTGGTGGTGGAGAGGAGCCCGGATAGCATCCCCCGGCGCAGCCCCCAGCGTGCGTTTATCACTCGCTCCCCATCAACGTGTGCTGGGGCACGATCTGTTGGTGCTGACCTTGCCGTGGTTGCAGGAGGAGGACGGCAGCAGGAGGAGCCACTGAGGGCCACCCCCAACACGCCGCTCCCATCAACCACGCCGCCCCGAGGGGCGTCTCCGGGAAGGGCGCCAAGCACCGAGCCCATGCTCACGGAGGAGGAGGAGGCAAACCCGGGCGTCGGCGGCTCCGTCCCGGCACCGAATGTTGGTGGGAGGGAGCCACTTCTTCCTAGCCTGGCACGGGTGAGTTGTTTGCCTTCTGTCCCTGCTCTTTTTTCTTCTTTTGAATTATGGTCTTGACTTTGCCTCATTCCCCTTCTCGGTATCCAGACCCATCCTCGGGGGACCGGGAGGACATGGACACCGTCATCGAGGAGGTTGCCAGGGATGCCACGGCCGAGGCCGACAAGATCGCCGCTGAGGAGGCCACCAAGGGCGCTGCTGATGACGCCGCCAAGGGGCCTGCCGGGGAGACCAGCGAGGCCGTTGCTGAGGAGGCCGACAAGGGGCCTGCCGGGGAGGCTGGCAAGGCCACCGCCGAGGAGGAGGTGGTTGATGACCATCCTTCCTCCTCCGCTGCCTCTGGCTCGGGGCAAGTACCTGAAGGTGGGCGACGACCTGTTCGTCCACCTCCCATGGACGGCGAGCACCAGGGCACCCGCCGAGGGGGATGTGTTCGACGACGAGGTGCTTGCTGCCGCCGGGCTTGAGGTCGTTGATGAACCGAGTGCCGGTGGCAGCGGTTCCCAGGAAGAGCGGCTCCTCCAGGGCATGAGCGCCAACTTCCATAAGCTCCAGGTGCTTCAATGTGCCCGCCTGGACAAGGCCAAGTCCAGGATGGCAGAGGTGGACCTCAAGGGGCATGTCGCCGAGACGCAGGCTTGGTTCCGCCAGGCCTGTGAGGAACTGAAGACCGCCTAGGATCTGCTAGCCGAGCGCAAGCTGGAGCTCGTCATGAAGCAGGCCGGTATCGAGAAGGCCCAGGAGGCGGCGAGACAACAGACCGCCAAGGACGAGGCCGCTCGGCGCCAGCACCAGGCCGCGCTGAACTCCCAGGAGGAGGACCTTGAGGCTCACGAGGAGAAACTCGCCACGACACTCAGTGGCATGGACGAGGAGGTCAAGAAGCTTGTCGTGCAGTGGACCCAGGAACTGGAGCAGAGGCACGAGGAGGCACTCAATGCTGAGGCCCAGGTCCATGCCGGCAAGGTGAACGAGCTGGAGGTGGAGCGGGACAGGTTGAAGAAGCAGATCTTGGAGCTGACAGGGGATAAGGACGCGGCCAAAGGCGCTTTGACTGACGCGCAGGCCACAGTCCTCGGCAAGGCCGAGCTACTCTCCAAGGTCAATGACTCCATCCAAGACATGAACCTAAAGCTGGAGGGTCTTGAGGGGACGATGTCAGAGGTCAGGGCCCGGGAGGAGACCCTGACCAAGAATCTGGAGAAGGAGAGGCAGCTGCGGAAGAACGAAGCCGCCAACCACGAGGATTTTGTGAAGGGCGAGAACCTCTGGATCAACCGCCTCGCCGGCGTCACCGGCAGGATCACCACGCAGCTGGCTACCATGGGGATGCCAAACGTGAGGTACATCCCGGAGCCGAGCGTGAGTCCCAATGCCAGGCAGACCTTGTTCTTCGAGGGTGTTCTCGGGGCCCTGGATCAGTTCCGCTCCAACAGGGCGGCCCCGCTGGCCGATGAGGCCCGGAGGCTTTGCCGGGGTGCCATGACCAAGGTCCTCACCAAGGTGGCATACTGGAACCCCAACCTCGACTTCGACGCTGCGCTGGAGAGCTTGCCGGAGACGTGGACCTCGCGATGCTCGACGAGCGTATCGAGCCCGTCATCAGCCGCATCGACGGAGTTCGGAGGATAGAAGGCCAGCGCCGGGACTAGGCACCCCATTTCTTATCGCCGTTGCAGGTTCACGACCAAGACAATTTTTATCTTTAGTTAGAACCGCAGCAATAATTGATGTAATATAACTCTGCAGTGCTTTTGAAATGATGCATGTTATTTTCCCGTTCGATCTCCCTTTGTATGTCCACCCTACGTTAATCGGGTAGGCTTGCCGGCGCGGAAACCCAGGCCGTGGCGCCTTGAGGACGGACCCCCAATGGCCTGCCGGGTGCGCTTGCTGTCGGGCAAACCACCTCACTGCTCTTAACATGGCCGCTCGAACTGTCGAGCGGACTCGAGATAGAACGAGAGCGTTGCCAATCGCAGAAGGTCATCCTGTAATTCTCGACGTAGCCGCTTGAACTATTGAGCGGACTCGAAACAGAACGAGGGTGTTGCCAATAGTGGTAGGGCCCCCGTTGCGTGCAGGTTTTCCATACACAGGGCAAGATCGTCAAGGATGATAACCTTATATATAAAAAGGAATTGCTCAAAGTTTTGCATGACTTAGCTTTTTTGTCGCCGCGTGAGCATTCACGGCATCCACCGAGGATGCCACTTGTTCGGTCGTCTTCTTCCTTGGAGTGATGACCATGATGAAGCCGCTGCTTCAACCTGACCAGATTTCCACAACTGCGCCCCCTACCTGGCGCGCCAGAGATGTTGGGGAAACGACACCTGTGGAATCATTGGGATCCCTTCTACGATTGGCGGGCACGAGGTTGTGCAAAGAGCGGGCCTGGCGGTCAGCACAATGATCGTTTACCCAGGTTCGGGCCGCGGAGACGCGTAATACCCTAGTCCTTCTTTGATGTATATTTGAGTGTTCTTGAGTTCTTGAACTAGCTACGGTGTGTGTCTAGTTCCAAAGATCTGAATCCCCCTCCAGTACGCCTCAGGCCTCCTTTTATACCCAAAAGGGGTCGCCACAGTGTCACACAGGAGGTGGAAGGGTGAATAATGGTTGACTCTATCCTCTGGCACCATCGGACAAATGCATTTAATGCACTACCGACGTACCCCTCTTGCTTTATCGAGGACGGCAAGGAAGCTCGTCCCAGCTGTCGCTGACTCGCCTGGCTCCGACGCGCGTCTGAACTGACGAGGCGTTGTAGTGCCACCTTGGCTGGCCGCTGGGCTGGCATGGTGGCGGAGTCTTCACGAAGATCTGCATGCCACCACGCAGGTGCTTGCTGAGTCGGTGTGGAGGCCGCATGCTGCCACGCAGATGCCTGCCCATCTGGTTGAGCTAGCAGCTGCATGGGAGCAGTGGTGGAGTCTTGGCAGACGTGGGCCTGGCTGCGACCCCATAGATGTCCTCGGCAAGGGTCTTGCCGAGGGCCCGGCAAGGGTCTTGCCGTGGCACCGCGGTCATCCCCGGCAAGGATCTTGCCGGGGGTCTCGTGGATCTCCTAGGCAAGGACCCTGCCAAGGATCATCGTCTTCTGGTCCTCGTCTGATCTTGTGTATTTATGATCTCCACAAAGATCTGCATGCCACCATGGAGGTGCCTCCCGAGCCTTGGTTCCAATGTGGTTGACGGTGTTGGAACCCCTTGGCTCAAGGGCGGCGCGCTCTGCTGGCATTGGGCAAGTTGCCCCGGCAAGGCTCTTACCGGGGCCGCGGAGGCTGCCCCGGCAAGGGTTTCGCTCTCTTGCTCTTTGTGTCTCTATTCTTGGCATTGCTTCGGTTGTCTCGTGCTCCGGCTTCCCTCCTCTGCCCTGCTCAGTGTGGCCGCGGGCGCGGCTCTGACTGCCCATGCACAAGTAAAGGGGTACAAAGAGAGCCCCTACTTTTGTACACCGACACAAGATGACATCATGGCAGGTTAACATAAATCGATGAGCTGACGTCATGGCGGGTTACCACAAGTTCATAAAATTGATGATGAAAGGTTCTGCTAAGTCAAGTACTGAAGATTGATGTGAATAAGTTCAAATCAACCTGGGGCCTAATGTTGGGGATATAACTATCGGGTATGACCCGCCCAGGAGGGGCCGGGTCATACCACTAGCGACTTAAAGATGAAGATGGCGGGTTATGAAGCAAGCTTATTGAAGGTCCAGGACCCAGAGGCGACTGGATGCCCAAGAGGATGAACCGCCATATGTTTAACTTGTATTGTAAGGCAAGTTTAGTTAGTCACCGAGTCGTACATGTTGTGTATGAACCGGTCGGGACTCTGTAAGCCGCCGGGCATCAACCTGTGTATATAAAGGGGTGACCCGGCAGCGGGTTAAGGCAAGAAAACAACAAGTCGAGAACTAGGTCAAGCGTATTCGCTCCCTGGTAATCGAAACCCAAGCAATACAACCTAAAGCAGGAGTAGGCTTTTACCTCGTTGAGAGGGGCCGAACCTGGGTAAAACTCTCTGTGTCCTTTGTCCCGTTTAACCCCTTTAAGCTAACTACGTCGCGATGGCTCCACACCTAAGTCCTTTTGCTAGGGCATCTGTTGTGTTAAGTCCAGGACATCCTATATATTCTCAAATACCCCAAAACCTTCCAGGGGAGCCACGAAACCATTTTTCCACCGCCGCAACCTTCTGTACCCGTGAGATCCCATCTAGGGGCCTTTTTCGGCGTCCTGCTAGAGGGGGATTTGATCACGAAGGGCTTCTACATCAACACCATTGCCTCTCCGATGAAGCATGAGTAGTTTGCCACAGACCTATGGGTCCATAGCTAGTAGCTAGATGGCCTTTTCTCTCTCTTTGATTCTCAATACCATGTTCTCCTCGATGTTCTTGGAGATCTATTCGATGTAATACTTGTTGCGGTGTGTTTGCCGAGATCCGATGAATTGTGGATTTATGATCATCTTATCTATGAATATTATTTGAATCTCCTCTGAATTCTTTTATGCTTCATTTGATATCTTCGCAAGTCTCTTTGAACTATCGATTTGGTTTGGCCAACTAGATTGGTTTTTCTTGCAATGGGAGAAGTGCTTAGCTCTGGGTTCAATCTTGCGGTGCTCGATCCTAGTGACAGAAGGGGAACTGACACATATTGTATTATTTCCATCGAGGATAACAAGATGGGGTTTTCATCACATTGCTTGAGTTTATCCCGCTACATCATGTCATCTTACTTAATGCGTTACTCTGTTCTTATGAACTTAATACTCTAGACGCAGCCGGGAGTCAGTCAATGTGTGGAGTAATAGTTGTAGATGCAGAATCATTTCGGTCTACTTGATAGAGACGTGATGCCTATTGATATGTCTCCAACGTATCTATAATTTTTTATTGTTCCATGTTGTTTTATTATCAATCTTGGATGTTTTATAATCATTTTATAGTCATTTTATATCATTTTTTGGTACTAACCTATTGACATAGTGCCAAGTGCCAGTTGCTGTTTTTTCCATGTTTTTACATCGCAGAAAATCAGTATCAAATGGAGTCCAAATGCCATGAAACTTTACGGAGATTTTTTATGGACCAGATGGAAGATATTGGGCCCTGGAAGCACCTGGGGGGAGTCCCGAGGAGGGAACAACCCACCAGGGCGCGCCTCGGACCGCCTCTTTGCTCTATAAATACCCCACAAATCCCAGAACCCTAGGGGAGTCGAAGAGATATTCATCCAGCCGCTGCAGAGTCCAGAACCACCAGATCCAATCTAGACACCATCACGGAGGGGTTCACCACTTCCATTGGTGCCTCTCCGATGATGCGTGAGTAGTTCTTTGTAGACCTTCGGGTCCGTAGTTAGTAGCTAGATGGCTTCATCTCTCTCTCTCTCTTGATTCTCAATACAATGGTCTCTTGGAGATCCATATGATTTAACTCTTTTGCGGTGTGTTTGTTGGGATCGATGAACTTTGAGTTTATGATCAGATCTATCTTTTTATATCCATGAAAGTATTTGAGTTTCTTTGATCTCTTTTATGCGTGATCTCTTATAGCCTCGTATTTCTTCTCCGATATTTGGGTTTTGTCTAGTCAACTTGATCTATTTATCTTGCAATGGGAAGAGGTGCCCGGTAGTGGGTTCGATCTTATGGTGCTTGATCCCAGTGACAGAAAGGGAACCGGCACATATGTATCATTGCTACTAAGCATAAAAAGACGAGATCTATATCTACCGCCATATAGATAAACGGATCTTGTCTACATCATGTCATCGTTCTTATTGCATCACTCTGTTTTTCCATGAACTTAATACACTAGATGCATGCTGGATAGCGGTCGGTGTGTGGAGTAATAGTAGTAGATGCAGGCAGGAATCGGTCTACTAATCTTGGATGTGATGCCTATGTAATGATCATTGCCTGGATATTGTCATAATTATTTGAGGTTCTACCAATTGTGTCGGTGTACAAAAGTAAGGGCTCTCCTTTTGCACCCCTTTACATATCGATGTATGCAGTCCAATGAGTGTTGAGGCTCGCGGCGGGTATCGTTATTTTCTGACATTCACAGATGATTTGAGCACAAGTCTGAAACATTTGAAAAATTCAAAGAATTTCAGAGTGAAGTTGAGAATCATTGTAACAAGAAAATAAATTTTCTATGATCTGATCGCGGAGGCGAATATTTGAGTTATGAGTTTGGTCTTCATTTGAAACAATGCGGAATAGTTTCGCAACTCACGCCACCTGGACCACCACAGCGTAATGGTGTGTCCGAACGTCGTAACCGCACTTTATTAGATATGGTGCGATCTATGATGTCTCTTACTGATTTACCGCTATCGTTTTGGGGGTTATGCATTAGAGACAACTGCATTCACGTTAAATAGGGCACCATCTAAATCCGCTAAGACGACACTGTATGAACTATGGTTTGGCAAGAAACCAAAGCTGTCGTTTCTTAAAGTTTGGGGCTACGATGCTTATGTGAAAAAGTTTCAAAATGATAAGCTCGAACCCAAATCGAAGAAGTGCGTCTTCATAGGATACACAAAAGAAATGTTGGTTACACCTTCTATCACAGATCCAAAGGCAAGATATTCGTTGCTAAGAATGGATCCTTTCTAGAGAAGGAGTTTCTCTCGAAAGAAGTGAGTGGGAGGAAAGTAGAACCTGATGAGGTAATTGTACCTTCTCCCGAATTGGAAAGTAGTTCATCACAGAAACCAGTTCCAGTGATTCCTACACCAATTAGTGAGGAAGCTAATGATGATGATCATGAAGCTTCAGATCAAGTTACTACCAAACCTCGTAGGTCAACCAGAGTACGATCCGCACTAGAGTGGTATGGTAATCCTGTTCTGGAGATCATGTTACTTGACCATGACAAACCTACGAACTATGAGGAAGCGATGATGAGCCCAGATTCCGCGAAATGGCTTGAAGCCATGAAATCTGAGATGGGATCCATGTATGAGAACAAAGTGTGGACTTTGATTGACTTGCCCGAAGATTGGTGAGCCATTGAGAATAAATGGATCTTCAAGAGGAAGACGGATGCTGATACTAGTGTCGCTATCTACAAAGCTCGAATTGTCACGAAAGGTTTTTGACAAGTTCAAGGTGTTGACTATGATGAGATTTTCTCACTCGTATCGATGCTTAAAGTCTGTCCGAATCATGTTAGAAATTGCCGCATTTTATGAAATCTGGCAAATGGATGTCTATTCCTTAATATATTTATTAAATAAGAGTTGTATATGATGCAAGCAGAAGGTTTTGTCGATCCAAAAGGTGCTAACAAAGTGTGTAAGCTCCAGCGATCCATTTATGAATTGGTGCAGGCATCTCGGAGTTGGAATATATGCTTTGATAGTGTGATCAAAGCATATGGTTTTATACAGACTTTTGGAGAAGGCTGTATTTACAAGAAAGTGAGTGGGAGCACTACAACCTTTCTGATAAGTATATGTTAATGACATATTGTTGATCAGAAATGATGTAGAATTTTCTGAAAGCATAAAGGAGTGTTTGAAAGGAGTTTTTTCAAAGAAAGACCTCGGTGAAGCTACTTACATATTGAGCATCAAGATCTATAGAGATAGATCAAGACGCTTGATAAGTTTTTTTCAATGAGTACATAGCTTGACAAGTTTTTGAAGTAGTTCAAAATAGATCAGTCAAAGAAGGAGTTCTTGCCTGTGTTGCAAGGTGTGAAGTTGAGTAAAGACTCAAAACCCGACCACGCAGAAAATAGAAAGAGAATGAAAAGTCATTCCCTATGCGTCAGTCATAGGTTCTATAAAGTATGCTATGATGTGTACCAGACCTATTGTGTACCTCACCATAAAGTTTGGCAAGAGGGTACAATAGTGATCCAGGAGTGGATCACTAGATAGCGGTCAAAATTATCCTTAGTGGAATAAGGACATGTTTCTCGATTATGAAGGTGATAAAGAGTTCATCATAAAGAGTTACGTCGACGCAAGCTTTTACACCAATCCGGATGACTTTGAGTCTCAATCTGGATACATATTAAAAGTGGGAGCAATTAGCTAGAGTAGCTCCAAGCAGAGCATTGTAGACATAGAAAATTTGCAAAATACATACAGCTCTGAATGTGGCAGACCCGATGACTAAACTTCTCTCACAAGCAAAACATGATCACTCTTTGGGTGTTAATCACATAGAGATGTGAACTAGATTATTGACTCTAGTAAACCCTTTGGGTATTAGTCACATGGAGATGTGAACTAATCACATAAAGATGTGAACTATTGGTGTTAAATCACATGACGATGTGAACTAGATTATTGACTCTAGTGCAAGTGGGAGACTGAAGGAAATATGCCCTAGAGGCAATAATAAAGTTGTTATTTATATTTCCTCATATCATGATAAATGTTTATTATTCATGCTAGAGTTATATTAGCCGGAAACTTAGTACATGTGTGAATACATAGACAAACAGAGTGTCCATAGTATGCCTCTACTTGACTAGCTCGTTAATCAAAGATGGCTAAGTTTTCTAGCCATAGACATGTGTTGTCATTTGATGAACGGGAATACATCATTAGAGAATGATGTGATGGACAAGACCCATCCGTTAGCTTAGCATTATGATCGTTTAGTTTTATTGCTATTGCTTTCTTCATGACTTATACATGTTCCTCTGACTATGAGATTATGCAACTCCCAAATACCGGAGGAACACCTTGTGTGCTATCAAACATCATAACGTAACTGGGTGATTATAAAGATGCTCTACAGGTGTCTCCGATGGTGTTTGTTGAGTTGGCATAGATCGAGATTAGGATTTGTCACTCCGTGTTTCGGAGAGGTATCTCTAGGCCCTCTCGGTAATGCACATTACTATGAGCCTTGCAAGCAATGTGACTAATGAGTTAGTTACAGGATGATGCATTACAGAACGAGTAAAGAGACTTGCCGGTGACGAGATTGAACTAGGTATGATGATACCGACAATCGAATCTCGGGCAAGTAACATACCGATGACAAAGGGAACAACGTATGTTGTTATGCGGTTTGACCGATAAAGATATTTGTAGAATATGTAGGAACCAATATGAGCATCCAGGTTCCGCTATTGGTTATTGACCGGAGATGAGTCTCGGTCATGTCAACATAGTTCTGGAACCCGTAGGGTCCTCACGCTTAACGTTCGATGACGATATGTATTGTGAGTAATGTGATTTGATATACCGAAGGTTGTTCGGAGTCCCAGATGTGATCACGGACATGACGAGGAGTCTCGAAATGGTTGAGACATAAAGATTGATATATTGGAAGGTTATGTTTGGACACCGGAAAGGTTTCAGATAGGTTCGGGCATTTTCCAGTGTACTGGGAGGTTACCGGAACCCCCCGGGGGGGTTAATGGGCCTTCATGGGCTTTAGTGGAAGAGAGGAGGAGGCGGCCAAGTGGAGGGGCGCGCCCCCAGAAGCCCAATCCGAATTGGGAGGGGGTGGCGGCCCCCTTTCCTTCTCTCCCTCTTCCCTTTCCTTCCCCTCCTAGTTGGATTAGGAAAGGGGGGAACCTACTCCTAGTAGGAGTAGGATTCCCTCCCTTGGGGCGCGCCCCATGAGGCCGGCCGGCACCCTCCTCCACTCCTTTACATATGGGGGAGGGGGGCACCCCATAGACACACAAGTTGATCTTTAGCCGTGTGCGGTGCCCCCCTCCACAGTTTTCCACCTCGGTCATATTGTCGTAGTGCTTTGGCGAAGTCCTACGTCGGTGACTTCATCATCACCGTCAACACGCCGTCATGCTGACGCTACTCACCCGCGGCCTCAACTGGATCAAGAGTACGAGAGACGTCACCGAGCTGAACGTGTGCAGATCACGGAGGTGCCGTGCGTTTGGTACTTGATCAGTTGGATCGCGAAGACGTTCGACTACATCAACCGCGTTACTAAACGTTTCCGCTTTCGGTCTACGAGGGTACGTAGACACACTCTCTTCTCTCGTTGCTATGCATCTCCTAGATAGATCTTGCGTGATCGTAGGATAATTTTTGAAATACTGCATTCCATAACACTACGGGGCACGAGAGGACGCGCGCATGGGCTCGCTAGGCTCCTGGAAGCACCAGGAGCTCGTTGCTGGGCTCAAGCGGAGGGTTGCAAGGACGGTTGTCACGGCGGCGATCTCGGGCACGACGGTAGCTACGGCTAGGGGCGACGGGAGGCAGCGCTAGGAGAGGGGTTCTACGCGTGGGCTCACCTAGATCCTTTAGGGGTGCAACATGGGCTCAGGGGAGGCTTGACAGGGGCGAATCAACGGTGAGGGCCGGCGGCGTCAGAAGGTTGGAGGTGACGGCGGATTCGGCGAAGCAGGGGCACCCAGCTCCGTCGGGTGGCAGTAGTTGATGCAGCAAAGGCCGGTGGAGCTCGTGGATAAGGTGGCGTGGCGCGGGGAGGCAAGTGGCTACACGCACAAGCGAGCGGAGGCGACGACAGAGGCAGCAATGGTGTGGGAGGACGAAGCGGTGCGAGAAGGGGGGAAGATCTTGCGCGTGTCCCCTAGGTCCATGGTGGAGTTCTTATCCACCCGCGGGCACCTGTAGCAGCGCGGGCGGCGAGGTGGCTCGACAGGGACGGGCACGGGCGCTCGGTCGGCCTCATGTAGCGGGAGGTTGAAGGTGAGGTGGTGGGTGGGCTGGGCCTGTCCCTACATACTAGAGCTTAGCTGAACAGGTGAGCTCTTTTCTCTTGTTTTTTTATTCCTTTTCTATTTTGCATTTCTTTTTAGTATCAAAAGAGTTTTGTAAAATATGGAACTTGGCCACTTAATTACATTGTAATATTTGGCACTGTCACAAAAAGTTTGAGAGGTAATTGAATTTGTCTGAATTTTTCATAAATGGAAAAGCACTTAAAAATATGCTGATTTGGCACTGTTTAATTGCTATAGTCCATTTAAGCAAATAAGTGATGTTGTTTTCCTTAACAAATAATTGTTATGAAATATTTTTCTAAATGATGAACTATTTTGCAATCATGTTTGTGAAACTTTAAATTTCACTTGCAATTTGAATTGATTTCAAAGGTGGAGTTTGAAATGAGATTTGAATCCATAGTGATCAAGCATGGCAAAGCAAAGTGACCTAGCATATTCATGAGGATTACTGTAGCTTAATACATGGGAGTGTTACAGTCATAGAAAGAGATACGACGACTAATGGGACTCGGGCCACCCCTCGTTGGCACGGCGGTGTGACGGCCGTGGATGCATCCGCTTCCCCACCCGTGTGCGGGCGGTTGCTGATCCGGTGATGTTTTGAGGTGGGGCGAATGCTGCGGTTTCGTTGGTTGAGTGTGTCCCCTTTTGACCAAAGCCGACCTCTTTGGGATGGTCTTGGGAGTGTCTGGATGTTGGGCAGCGGCCTTGGCGGCGGGAGGCATGGCGTTTCTAGGCGGAGTGTGTGTCTCAGGTGCGGGCGGGCAGCCATGGCCATGCGGGTGGCTTGGTTGTGAGTGGTTGGCGGAGTTAGGGTCGGACGGATAAGTGTGCATGTTGTTAGAATAAATCTGAGGCTACCACTGCCCATATGAAGACCAAGCAATCACACGAGCATGACACCGAGATTTGTTAATGAGGTTCACCGATATGGCTACATCCCCGAAGCCTGACTATGGGCGCTCCTCCCCATGACACCGCTATAATACCGCATACAATCGCCCTGGACACCGGCACATGCCGCCGGCTTCCCCTGCGTTCATATGCTATTATGTTGGCATATATTACACTGTGTGTCTACCCTCTCATTATATAAGCGAACTAGGATATAAGTGTCCTACTTAGACACGACTCAATATCATATCTAAACACAATACAACTCAGAGTCTAACTATAACATATCTTGTACACTATATTTGACACAACTCTAACAAACTCCACCTTGACGAAATAGATGGATATGATATAAACGATTTTGGCATTCAAATATACTCTAAAAAGTATGCTTAAAATCCACTCATCACGAGATGGGAGGCCACCGGCACTCAGGTCCAGGGAAGACCGCCACTCCTCCCCTCCCGTTGAAGGTAAACTTGTCGAGCTCGTCATCGTCGACCGATTGACCGCTTGTAGGTTGCGAAGGCAAAGCTTCATTTTTCAGGCCTCGTGGTCGGACGGACATGAGAAGTGGATACCGGCGGTCATTTAAACTAGATTTAGGGTACAATTAGTTGAAATATGTCTAAATATAATGAATTTGTGTCGGTTTAGATGAAAAACATCCGGTTTTATGTAAACATTATTCAAATATGAATGAAAATCATTTTGTTTGTTTAAATATGCATTAAATTTGTTCATTTTTAATATATTTCTTTTAAAATGTCCATAATTTATGATTACGATTAAATAGCCGACTACTGTATCAATGTCCGCAGACTGTCCCGCTCGGAGGTGTCCGATTTGGGTCAGCGTTGGAGATGCATCCCCAAAAGAACGGGGGATTTGATTTTGTGCCCCGTCTTACTTTGTACTTTGACAATCTGCCACCGGTTACTTTGTCATTGATTTTTTGCCACACGTTACTTTGTACTTTGATATTTTGCCCCTGTCAAATGGGACCCACGATGAAATCCCTAATTTGCCCTTTGCAGTCGATTGAGGATAGCCTCGATCCCCATCTCTCCTTCGTCGTCGCCGGCGCTCCGGCGGCCTTCGTCGTCGGCGACTACCTCCCGGCGTCAGCCTTCAAAGACCCTAGATCGGCAGCCCCGTACCCTCGCCGCAGCCAGGGCGGACTGGGGGCCTCCTTGGCTCCTTGGAGACCACCACGAGCAGCCATGGCGGCGCATATAGGAACGTCCATGGCAAACTGCTCCGTGCCTCTGCTTGCCACCGACCCTTCCAGCCATGCGCCGCTGCTCGCTGCCGCCACGTCCAGCTGCTTGTCCCCGCCGTCCCGTGGTACTGATGCCTGCCGCCACCACGGGCTACTGCTGCTGCTTGTCGTCGGCGCCGCATACTGCTGCTTGCCACCGCTTCGTGGAGCCGTCGCCGGGACCAAGTCGCGACTCACCATGGACGTCGGGAGGTAGCCGGCGACCGTCAGGGACCACCGTGCGCTGCGAGGTAGCGGCTGCTGGCTGCTGCCGCTTCTCCTGTGTCCTGGCATGCATCGGCGTCTAACAGGCACACAAGGGCATACTTGCCCATCGTTTTGTCCATACAATATATCCATCATTTGCAAGTATTGTTTTATGTTAAAAAGTGGCAAAAAATCAAATGGCAAACTAAGGCCGTGTTCGGCAGCCCTCCGCTTCACCGCTCTGCTCCTGAAGCGGCCAGAGCGGAGCGACGTGCAGTGCAATTTTCTGAAGTTGCAAAACTGACGATCCGTTCGCTCCCGTATTATACGGAGCTGAAGAGCTGCCGAACAAGACCTAAAGAGTGGCAAAAGATTATTTACAATCTAAGCAGTGACAAATTGTTAAAGTCCAAAGTAAGTAGTGGCTGAAAATCAAATCGCCCCGAAAGAACATCAGATTTGGTAAGCATTCACACCGACTTGTCCCTTTCTTCCGTCTCCCGCCGCCTTCGATGACCTTCGCCGGCGCTTCACGCCGCCGGCGAGTATCTGGTTCCCATCCCCCTCTCCCTCTCATAGCCATCGTCCTCCTGCTAGTCTTCCCACCTCCTCCCCGCGCTTACGCGCTCCGCGTCCCACTGCGCGAGGTCGCCTCCCTCCTCTCCCTCTCCCACTCCCTCCTCACCCGCGTCGCGGTCGCCCGCGCCGACCGGGGGGACGCCGCTGCCGCTGCCCGCGCTCGCCGAATCGCCTCGCACCTGTCCATTCTCTCCTCTCGCGGTGCGTGGGCACTCGGCTGGGACTACCTCCGCCACTATGCTTTCTCCTCCGTCACCGGATGCGGCTTCTCCTGCGCCACTGCCGCCGCCCGCCTCCTCGCCGCTGCGGCGGAGGCCTCGCGCCTAAAGTCACCGGTCGAGGCGGCCCAGTGGCTGCGCCGTAATTACGGTGACCTCCTAGCCGCCGCTACTCAGCTCCTAAACGGCCTCCTCTCTACCTTCTCCGAGCAGGTACATGATCTGGTCTTCTTCTGCTTTCTTTAGAAATGACTTGGTCCCTAGGTCATCCAACGGACCATATTGCAGCAATGATCAGTCGGTAAATTTTTGTACGCTTGTGTTTAGGGGCCGCTAAGGGAGGTGGTGTTGGATGTGAAGTGGGAGGTGGAGGAAGGGGGGTTGCTGAAGGATTGCCTTCAGGCGGGAGCCAAAGACTTGGAGGGCTTGCTTATCATTGCCAAAGATCTCTTTGGTGCTTCAAGGGCTTCTTCACGCCACAGTGAACTCTGAGGTTTGCTCACACCTTGTGTTTCGCTTATCTTTCCTTTGAATTATCACATTCCTGCTTACTTGCTTTCAGTTTATGATTTTGGAACTTAGAACTGTTATACATCCGACCACGGAATCAAACCAGCATCCTGTCACCGATAAGCATTCGAGAGAGTGGATGTGTGAACAATATAAGATGTATAGTCCATAAATGACCTGCTGGCTGTTGAAAGTACTAGTAATTGCAGAGTATTTTGGAGCATGTTCTGTTTGCTCTTAAAGAAAATTTGTAGTTGAAAATAGGTTTTTTGAAAGATCCAGCCGATTATTGGCTATAAATTGTAAGCAGATAGCCCCTCTTGCAGTAGCTGCACATACGTGATCTGTCCAGTACGAGAATCACTGACCATAGTATCATATCCAAGCAGGTGAGTCCTGACCAAGAAACTACAGCCGCTCCATTCTGTCCTCCACCGATGCAGAATGCTTCAGATCCAACAGTTCACCTACACAATTAAAGCTGCTCAGTTTGGTGACTCTGCATACAACACATCATGTTAAGCTATCTTATCTCTTCGGGAAAAAGGTTAAGCTACCTTATCTTGTCCAGTAGTTCCTGAACAGAAAGATTAACCCTACTGTTTAATGACATTGCAGCTTTAACTGTGATTGTAATAGAATTGTGTCCCTTGTGTCCGTTCTGTTGACTTTGGAGTACTGTTTTTGCTAAATGATAACTTTTAGATGGTTGCAAGGCTTTTGTCACTAGTGCTGTTGTCATTGTAAGATCCATGTGAACAGTTTCCAGTTCAAAACATAACTTTGTTGCATGGTAGATTTTGTACCTTCGCCAAATTGTGATATTCCCTTTATTTCAGGTCCTTCGTCCATGCATAGGAAAAAATTCTGTAATTAAAGGCTAATTGACTTACAACATCTACCATAGGTAACTGCTTGCGCAACGCACTATGTTTGTTTTTCTCTTTCCCTTCTGAAGGCCAAACACCTGTTCTTGACTAGTGTTACTTTAACTCCTTGCGAAGCATGAGGCTGCTGGATGAGTCCAGTAGATATCCCTCGCCTCCAAACTACTTACTTGACATCCTGAAATGACCACGTTTCCGCTGACATGGCATCCATGTCTCTGAATTTTGCATGGCGGAAATACTTCAACATGTGTGTGCCTGGTGCCCTGTTAGCAAAGATGTCCACGTCTCTAAGAATACATTTTGTGTTGCTACCATTATGTGCTGTATATACAGGTCGACACATGGGCCTTCGATGATAACAAACTTCAGGACCCTCTAGTGATATCTCACAAGTTATCCTGTTACCTCTCGGACCATCTTGTCTAGACAATACTTATGATCATTCCACATGAGAACCTCTTCAGGTATGACCTTGACCTTGTTAGGGGAGCTGAGAATTTATTAAAAAGTCACATTGCACTTTACAAATTACAAACGTGAGTGTCATGCTCATAATCTGAACTACGGTGCTGACAAATTCGTGATGTAAATCTGTCATAAATAATGTGTGATAACAACATCTCCAGTCACGGTTTTATGCCTATAAGGCCATGCAAAATCCACTGGACATAAGCTGTAGGGTAACATAACACTGTGATGTAATAGATATTGGCAGGCAGCCACAAAATAATAATTGGATATAAGTTGTCTTGGTTGAACTTGAAAGACTCGTTACGTCGGAAAGGGAAAAGGGAAAAGAAAAAAGTTGAAGCAAATTTAGGAAAGAAGAAGCATTGTTTCCGCTTCATCCATGAGTTCAGCTAGATATTTGAAATGCAAAGCTACTGTGGGAAATATTTTGTCAGGAACCTAGGAAAGTGATAGTCAGTAAATTAGTTGTGGAAGCATTTGGAACTACCACTATTTTTAACTTTGATTCCATTTATTAGATTTGCTATGGAGACACCCAATTTATTTTTGGGTTAATTGGATAAATGCCACTCGAATTCTGGCGATTCCGGGAAGCACCACTGCAATTTCCAAACTTTGAGAAACGCCATGGCAGACTTTGGAAAATGCCACTGGAAATGGCATTTTTCAAAGTTTGGAAATTGCAATGGCATTTCTGGGAATCGCCAGAATTCGAGTGGCATTTATCAAATTAACCCATTATTTTTCCTTGTTGCTGAAGGATCACTTTGTTAATTGGTGCTCTTGTTCTGTGCCTCCTGTATGATTGATGTACTGCTAGAATTACAGATAAGATGACAAGTGGTTAGTTGAGATTTGTGCACCATTCTCAAAAACATAACTGTTGTGTTTTGTGGATTTCTAGCATATTATGGCATCATTCTTTTTTCTTGGACATGTATCAACATGCATGCTGTTTTGTATTAGATGTACGAGAACTTGAGAAGAATGGTGAGAAGGTACAGAAGTTCACAAAATAACACCAAACAAACCAATAAACTGAAAAGGCAGCCAACCAGAGCATATACTAACAAAACCCAAAAAAAACTATTGTATCAAAAAACCAAAAAGAAGAAAGCAAAACCAGGGCAATACTTATATACTCCTACAACTATAGCTGCAGGTCAGAGGGGGCTCGTATGCAGAGGCAGACTTCACTGTATTGGCGCTGGCCATCTTTCATTGATCGATCTTCGAGCCAAATCTCCTCCATGAGGGCATAGAGGGTGCTTGGATCCAAGGGACTTATTTTAGTCTGACTAAAAATAGTCTCTTTAAGAGGCTAAAGTTTCAAGCACCCCTGACTAAAGAGAGGCTAAAACTAGTCTTGAGGCTAAATTTTTTTAGTCAGGGTACCCCTGCTAAAATGTGGATTCGTCCTCTCTCTCTCCTCATTTAACTCCTTTCTTTTAACACAGGCGAGTTCTGGATTGGAGGGTTTGGAGGATAATAAATGTTCATTAATTTGATTTTTGTCTCTTTAGTATTTGGATCCAAGCATGGGTGAAGCTAGCAAGTTTTAGTCCCACTACTTTTAGTCATGAGACTAAAACGTATCCAAGCACCCTCATCATTTCCTATCACTTTCGTACTAATGGCGTGCCATTGTGAATTAACGAGCTTGGATTTATTTTTGACTTTTGCTGAGGTCAAGGTCGTTCTGTTCCATCTATTCCCAATAGTTTTGGTTATTAATATCATTTCCTGTTTGCTTGTATTCAGATCTTATATTCCTTTCGTTCCAAGTATCTGCCATTTTGCTAGCAATTTGAAGCCTGGAAGCTTTACAGTTGGATTTTGAACACAGTGGAATGAGGGAGTTAACAGGACTGCCGCTGGATATCCATGTTCAGAACTGTGCATTGTCTAATTAAACAACAATCTCCGTCATATTTTCCCAATAATTTTCTGCTAAATGCACCCTTAAACTTAAATACAGTATATGCTTGTACAACTGTGAACTCTGTTAGCGATGATTAGGTCGATAGTGTTTGAATTGCATTGTTGATAGTCAGCTAGTTATATTATTTGAAAATTCTCATTTATCCTAGAGTAGTGAAGCCTTGTGCTATTGTTGTTAGCCACTGCGAACTTTATACGGAGTAGTTACCACGTCGGAGGAAAAGTTTGGATGGATTTGTTCTCTTGTTTAATTTGATTATTACTGTACTGTATATGCAATAAGCGCTAGATCCTGCAATGCAGTTCAGGCTACGTAATCTATCTGACTGGGACTTGTGGTTTGCATATAGCGTACTGACCGATATGAGGCCACATTCGTCTGTGAGTCGCTACCAGTTCAAGGACGAGCACGTACATACGCCGCACTCATACTGACTTATACCGTACACGTGCAACAGTGAGATACCGTGCTGCTACAGTATTACAAACTGAAAGGTCCCTTCCACTAATACTAAAGCCATGGAAGTCATAGAGCCCGAGCAAACTTGTCGGTGTTGAGCATTCCAAGGCCGCCATATTCTTGAGGGCGACACACCGTCTTTCAATTGACCTTGCATTCGGCACCCGTCGTCTTGTCAGAGCCAGACCAGAGAGCTGTTGTATCGTTTTCTTTTCCTCTTGTCCTGGCGGCTGGAACCCTAGCCACTGTCAGGAGAGGCCAATCTTCCAGCACCGTCCTCCATCGGCTCCCCTTCGCCGGCGACCTATGTCGTTGGTGGTGAGGGGGGTCGCCGGGTCCACGCGTGTGGATCATTTTTACTCCCTCGTAGTCTAGGTTTTTAGGTTGTTCATCGTCTTGGCTTCGGCGACGATGATGACGGTGCTGAATAAAGATTCTTCAGGTTCTTCCTTGACGAGGCCATCGGTTCTATCGTTGGGGATGAATTTGGAAACCAGTCTACTCAAGTAAGGATGGCGTGGCGGTGGCATCCTCGTGGTGGACCTATGTGTCATGGGAGTAAGTCTGACAATAGAATAGGGGGTACGTAGGAGGCAAGATCCCAGCTACGGTGAGGTTGTGCACGCAAGGTTTACGAGTTCAGGCCCTTCTCGGAGGAAGTAACAGACCTATGTCTCGGTGCCCGAAGGCTTTGGTCGACTGGATTATGCGTGAGAGTTACAGGGGGTGCGAACCCTTGTGCCAGAGGAGGGGGTGGCTTATATAGAGTGCGTCAGGACCCCGGCCATCCCACGTTACACAAGGTTCAATGTATATTAAGACAGAGCATCACTGGTAACGCCAGTCATGAAGAGCTATAAATGATCTTTAAGACTACAGAGTGAACGCCTGACCGTTGCCATCCTGAGTGACTTTGGGCCTTCTGTATTCCGAGTGGTGTCTTATATGGTCGAGTGACTTTATCTTGGTCGAATGGAATTGGGATTTCCGAGTGAGGTTGGAGGTCGAGTGGATTGCACTCCTTGGTGGACTCAGTCAGTTTCTTCTGTTGTACTTTGAATGTCTTTGACTCTAGGGCAGTGTCCTTGGGTAAGGTGTCTAGGTCAGGCCTATGACCCTACCCTAGGCACATGTCATCTTCATTAGCCCCCGAATGGATTTGAGGTCCGAGTGAAGAAAGAGCTGAAGTTGACTCCGTCTCGATTCCATACTTCGGAGGTATTTCGTCTGAGTTTGTGAATCATGTTGAAGCTTCGATCTTGTTTCAGTCACCTCGATCGATTCAGAGGTCGTCAAGTGAACTTAACTGATAAACTTCAAGTGTTGATATGGTACGAAATCTTTGGCGCGATTGGTTATTTTGCGGTCTCCTGATCTCACGGGATTCGAAATTTCGCGGAAGCCCATGGAACGGAGCACGCCGCAGTAAACAAAGTGGATAGACGAGGATGCCTCGATCTTCATGCCACCTTTTCTGCCACGTATTGGGCGAGCGCCTGCTGCGGGATATGATTAGATTGCTCCGGCCCACTCATCAGCCACCCGGAAGTGGCCTCATAAATAGCGTCTGGACCGAGACAAAGCACAGTGCGCCCCATGAAGGAAATATGCCCTAGAGGCAATAATAAAGTTTTTATTTATATTTCCTTATATCATGATAAATGTTTATTATTCATGCTAGAATTGTATTAACCGGAAACTTAGTACATGTGTGAATACATAGACAAAACAGAGTGTCCCTAGTATGCCTCTACTTGACTAGCTCGTTAATCGAAGATGGTTAAGTTTCCTGACCATAGACATGTGTTGTCATTTGATGAACGAGATCACATCATTAGAGAATGATGTGATAGACAAACCCATCCATTAGCTTGGCATAAATGATTGTTTAGTTTTATTGCTATTGCTTTCATCATGACTTATACATATTCCTCTGACTATGAGATTATGCAACTCCCGAATACCGGAGGAACACCTTGTGTGCTATCAAACGTCACAACGTAACTGGGTGATTATAAAGATGCTCTACAGATGTCTCCGATGGTGTTTGTTGAGTTGGCATAGATCAAGATTAGGATTTGTCACTCCGATTGTCGGAGAGGTATCTCCGGGCTCTCTCGGTAATGCACATCACTATAAGCCTTGCAAGCAATGTGGCTAATGAGTTAGTTGCGGGATCTTGCATTACGGAACGAGTAAAGAGACTTGTCGGTAATGAGATTGAACTAGGTATGATGATACCGACGATCGAATCTCGGGCAAGTAACATATCGATGACAAAGGGAACAACGTATGTTGTTATGCGGTTTGACCGATAAAGATCTTCATAGAATATGTAGGAGCCAATATGAGCATCCAGGTTCCTCTATTGGTTATTGACCAGAGATGTGTCTCGGTCATGTCTACATAGTTCTCGAACCCGTAGGTTCCGCACGCTTAATGTTCGATGACGATTTGCATTATGAGTTATGTGATTTGATGTACTGAAGGTTGTTCGGAGTCCCGGATGAGATCACGACCATGGCGAGGAGTCTCGAAATGGTCGAGACATAAAGATCAATATATTGGAAGGCTATATTCGGACATCGGAAAGGTTCCGAGTGATTCGGGTATTTTTCGGAGTACCGGAGAGTTACGGGAATTAGCCGAGGGAAGTAGTGATGGGGAACGTTGCAGAAAACAAAAATTTTCCTACGGTTTCACCAAGATCCATCTATGAGTTCATCTAGCAACGAGTGGTCGGATTGCATCTACATACCTTTGTAGATCACGCGCGGAAGCGTTCAAAGAACGGGGATGAGGAAGTCGTACTCGACGTGATCCAAATCACCGGAGATCCTAGCGCCGAACGGACGGCACCTCCGTGTTCAACACACGTACGGTCAGCGTGACCCCCGAAACTCTCCCGATGGCCGAAACTGCACTTCCTACATATAATTTTTCACCTCCGGACCATTCCGGAACTCCTCGTGATGTCCGGGATCTCATCCGGACTCCGAACAACTTTCGGGTTACTGCATATTCATATCTCTACAACCCTAGCGTCACCGAACCTTAAGTGTGTAGACCCTACGGGTTCGGGAGACATGTAGACATGACCGAGACGGCTCTCCGGTCAATAACCAACAGCGGGATCTGGATACCCATGTTGGCTCCCACATGCTCCTCAATGATCTCATCGGATGAACCACGATGTCGAGGATTCAAGCAACCCCGTATACAATTCCCTTTGTCAATCGGTACGTTACTTGCCCGAGATTCGATCGTCGGTATCCCAATACCTCGTTCAATCTCGTTACCGGAAAGTCACTTTACTCGTACCGTAATGCATGATCCCGTGACCAGACACTTGGTCACTTTGAGCTCATTATGATGATGCATTACCGAGTGGGCCCAAAGATACCTCTCCGTCATACGGAGTGACAAATCCCAGTCTTGATCCGTGTCAACCCAACAGACACTTTCGGAGATACCTGTAGTATACCTTTATAGTCACCCAGTTACGTTGTGACGTTTGGTACACCCAAAGCATTCCTACGGTATCTGGGAGTTACACGATCTCATGGTCTAAGGAAAAGATACTTGACATTGGAAAAACTCTAGCAAACGAACTATACGATCTTGTGCTATGTTTAGGATTGGGTCTTGTCCATCACATCATTCTCCTAATGATGTGATCTCGTTATCAATGACATCCAATGTCCATAGTCAGGAAACCATGGCTATCTGTTGATCAACGAGCTAGTCAACTAGAGGCTTACTAGGGACATGTTGGTGTCTATGTATTCACACATGTATTACGATTTCCGGATAACACAATTATAGCATGAATAAAAGACAATTATCATGAACAAGGAAATATAATAATAATCCTTTTATTATTGCCTCTAGGGCATATTTCCAACAGTCTCCCACTTGCACTAGAGTCAATAATCTAGTTACATTGTGATGAATCGAACACCCATGGAATTCTGGTGTTGATCATGTTTTGCTCTAGGGAGAGGTTTAGTCAACGGATCTGCTATATTCAGGTCCGTATGTACTTTACAAATATCTATGTCTCCATCTTGAACATTTTCACGAATGGAGTTGAAGCGACGCTTGATGTGCCTGGTCTTCTTGTGAAACCTGGGCTCCTTGGCAAGTGCAATAGCTCCAGTGTTGTCACAGAAGAGTTTGATCGGCCCCGACGCATTGGGTATGACTTCTAGGTCGGTGATGAACTCCTTCACCCAAATTGCTTCATGCGCTGCCTCCGAGGCTGCCATGTACTCCGCTTCACATGTAGATCCCGCCACGACGCTCTGCTTGCAACTGCACCAGCTTACTGCCTCACCATTCAAAATATACACGTATCCGGTTTGTGACTTAGAGTCATCCAGATCTGTGTCGAAGCTAGCGTCGACGTAACCCTTTACGACGAGCTCTTCGTCACCTCCATAAATGAGAAACATTTCCTTAGTCCTTTTCAGGTACTTCAGGATATTCTTGACCGCTGTCCAGTGTTCCTTGCCGGGATTACTTTGGTACCTACCTACCAAACTTACGGCAAGGTTTACATCAGGTCTGGTACACAACATGGCATACATAATAGAACCTATGGCTGAGGCATAGGGGATGACACTCATCTCTTCTATATCTTCTGCTGTGGTCGGACATTGAGCTGAGCTCAATTTCACACCTTGCAACACAGGCAAGAACCCCTTCTTAGACTAATCCATATTGAACTTCTTCAATATCTTATCAAGGTATGTGCTTTGTGAAAGACCTATGAGGCGTCTTGATCTATCTCTATAGATCTTGATGCCTAATATATATGCAGCTTCTCCAAGGTCCTTCATTGAAAAACTCTTATTCAAGTAGGCTTTAATGCTGCCCAAAAGCTCTATATCATTTCCCATCAAAAGTATGTCATCTACATATAATATGAGAAATGCTACAGAGCTCCCACTCACTTTCTTGTAAACGCAGGCTTCTCCATAAGTCTGCATAAACCCAAACGCTTTGATCATCTCATCAAAGCGAATGTTCCAACTCCGAGATGCTTGCACCAGCCCATAAATCGAGCGTTGGAGCTTGCACACCTTGTCAGCATTCTTAGGATCGACAAAACCTTCCAGCTGCATCATATACAATTCTTCCTTAAGGAAACCATTAAGGAATGCCGTTTTGACGTCCATTTGCCATATCTCATAATCATAGAATGCGGCAATTGCTAACATGATTCGGACGGACTTCAGCTTCGCTACGGGTGAGAAAGTCTCATCATAGTCAACCCCTTGAACTTGTCGATAACCCTTAGCGATAAGCCGAGCTTTATAGATGGTCACATTTCCATCCGCGTCTGTCTTCTTCTTAAAGATCCATTTATTTTCTATGGCTCGCCGCTCAACGGGCAAGTCAGTCAAAGTCCATACTTCGTTTTCATACATGGATCCTATCTCGGATTTCATGGCTTCCAGCCATTTGTCGGAATCCGGGCCTGCCATCGCTTCTTCATAGTTCGAAGGTTCACCGTTGTCTAACAACATGATTTCCAAGACAGGGTTGCCATACCACTCTGGTGCGGAACGTGTCCTTGTGGACCTACGAAGTTCAGTAGCAACTTGATCTGAAGTTTCATGATCATCATCATTAACTTCCTCTCTAGTCGGTGCAGGCATCTCAGGAACATTTTCTTGAGTTGCGCCATTTTCTGGTTCAAGAGGTAATACTTCATCAAGTTCTACTTTCCTCCCAGTTACTTCTTTCGAGAGAAACTCCTTCTCTAGAAAGGATCCATTCTTGGCAACAAAGATCTTGCCTTCGGATCTGAGGTAGAAGGTATACCCAATAGTTTCTTTAGGGTATCCTATGAAGACGCATTTTTCCGACTTGGGTTCGAGCTTTTCAGGTTGAAGTTTCTTGACATAAGCATCGCATCCACAAACTTTTAGAAATGATAGCTTAGGTTTCTTCCCAAACCATAATTCATACGGTGTCGTCTCAACGGATTTCGACGGAGCCCTATTTAAAGTGAATGCGGCAGTCTCTAAAGCATAGCCCCAAAATGATAGCGGTAAATCGGTAAGAGACATCATAGATCGTACCATATCTAATAGATTGCGATTACGACGTTCTGACACACCATTACGCTGAGGTGTTCCAGGCGGCGTTAGTTGTGAAACTATTCCACATTTTCTTAAGTGTGTGCCAAACTCGTGACTCAAGTATTCTCCTCCACGATCTGATCGCAAGAACTTGATTTTCCTGTCACATTGATTCTCAACCTCACTCTGAAATTCCTTGAACTTTTCAAAGGTCTCAGACTTGTGTTTCATTAAATAGACATACCCATATCTACTCAAGTCATCAGTGAGGGTGAGAACATAACGATAGCCACCGCGAGCCTCAACACTCATTGGACCGCACACATCAGTATGTATGATTTCCAATAAGTTGGTTGCTCGCTCCATTATTCCTGAGAACGGAGTCTTGGTCATTTTACCCATGAGGCATGGTTCGCACGTGTCAAATGATTCGTAATCAAGAGACTCTAAAAGTCCATCCGCATGGAGCTTCTTCATGCGTTTGACACCTATGTGACCAAGGCGGCAGTGCCACAAGTATGTGGGACTATCATTATCAACCTTACATCTTTTGGTATTCACACTATGAATATGTGTAGCATTACGCTCGAGATTTATTAAGAATAAACCATTCACTATCGGAGCATGACCATAAAACATATCTCTCATATAAATAGAACAACCATTATCTCGGATTTAAATGAGTAGCCATCTCGAATTAAACGAGATCCTGATACAATGTTCATGCTCAAAGCTGGCACTAAATAACAATTATTGAGGTTTAAAACTAATCCCGTAGGTAAATGTAGAGGTAGCGTGCCGACGGCGATCACATCGACCTTGGAACCATTCCCGACGCGCCTCGTCACCTCGTCCTTTGCCAGTCTCCGCTTATTCCGCAGCTCCTGCTTTGAGTTACAAATGTGAGCAACCGCACCGGTATCAAATACCCAGGAGCTACTACGAGTACTGGTAAGGTACACATCAATTACATGTATATCACATATACCTTTCGTGATGCCGGCCTTCTTGTCCGCTAAGTATTTGGGGCAGTTCCCACTTCCCTTGCAATAAAAGCACTCAGTCTCGGGCTTGGGTCCATTCTTTGGCTTCTTCCCGGCAGCTTGCTTACCGGGCGCGGCAACTCCCTTGCCGTCCTTCTTGAAGTTCTTCTTACCCTTGCCTTTCTTGAACTTAGTGGTTTTATTCACCATCAACACTTGATGTTCCTTTTTGACTTCTACCTCTGCTGATTTCAGCATTGCAAATACTTCAGGAATGGTCTTTTCCATCCCCTGCATATTGAAGTTCATCACAAAGCTCTTGTAGCTCGGTGGAAGCGACTGAAGGATTCTGTCAATGACCGCGTCATCCGGGAGATTAACTCCCAGCTGAGTCAAGCGGTTATGTAACCCAGACATAGTGAGTATGTGCTCACTGACAGAACTGTTTTCCTCCATCTTACAGCTGAAGAACTTGTCGGAGACTTCATATCTCTCGACCCGAGCATGAGCTTGAAAAACCATTTTCAGCTCTTCGAACATCTCATATGCTCCGTGTCTCTCAAAACGCTTTTGGAGCCCTGGCTCTAAGCTGTAAAGCATGCCGCACTGAACGAGGGAGTAATCATCGGTACGTGTCTGCCAAGCGTTCATAACGTCTTGTTCTGCAGGGAGAGAAGGTGCTTCACCTAGCGGTGCTTGTAGGACATAATCTTTTTTGGCAGCTATGAGGATGATCCTCAGGTTCTGGACCCAGTCTGTATAGTTGCTGCCATCGTCTTTCAGCTTGGTTTTCTCTAGGAACGCGTTGAAGTTGAGGACAACATTGGCCATTTGATCTACAATACATGTTGTAAAGATTTTAGACTAAGTTCATGATAATTAAGTTCATCTAATCAAATTATTCAATGAACTCCCACTTAGATAGACATCCCTCCAGTCATCTAAGTATAACATGATCCGAGTTAACTAGGCCGTGTCCGATCATCACGTGAGACGGACTAGTCGACATCGGTGAACATCTTCATGTTGATCGTATCTTCTATACGACTCATGCTCGACCTTTCGGTCTTCCGTGTTCCGAGGCCATGTCTGTACATGCTAGGCTCGTCAAGTCAACCTAAGTGTTTGCATGTGTAAATCTGTCTTACACCTGTTGTATGTGAACGTTGGAATCTATCACACCCGATCATCACGTGGTGCTTCGAAACAACGAACTGTCGCAACGGTGCACAGTTAGGGGGAACACTTTCTTGAAATTATTATGAGGGATCATCTTATTTACTACCGTCGTTCTAAGTAAACAAGATGCAAAAACATGATAAACATCACATGCAATCGAATAATAGTGACATGATATGGCCAGTATCATATAGCTCCTGTGATCTCCATCTTGGGGCTCCATGATCATCTTGTCACCGGCATGACACCATGATCTCCATCATCATGATCTCCATCATCGTGTCTCCATGAAGTTGCTCGCCAACTATTACTTCTACTACTATGGCTAACAAATTTAGCAATAAAGTAAAGTAATTTACATGGCGTTTCTCAATGACACGCAGGTCATACAAAAAATAAAGACAACTCCTATGGCTCCTGCCGGTTGTCATACTCATCGACATGCAAGTCGTGATTCCTATTACAAGAACATGATCTCATACATCACATATATATCATTCATCATTCATCACAACTTTGGCCACATCACATCACAGAACACTTGCTGCAAAAACAAGTTTGACATCCTCTAATTGTTGTTGCAAGTTTTACGTGGCTGCAAGAGGGTTCTAGCAAGAACGTTTTCTTACCTACATTAAAGCCACAACGTGATTTGTCAACTTCTATTTACCCTTCATAAGGACCCTTTTCATCAAATCCGCTCCAACTAAAGTGGGAGAGACAGACACCCGCCAGCCACCTTATGCAACTAGTGCATGTTAGTCGGTGGAACCGGTCTCGCGTAAGAGTACGTGTAAGGTTGGTCCGGGCCGCTTCATCCCACAATACCGCTGAAGCAAAATAAGACTAGTAGCGGCAAGAAAGTTGACAACATCTACGCCCACAACAAATTGTGTTTTACTCGTGCAAAAAGAACTACGCATAGACCTAGCTCATGATGCCACTGACGGGGAACGTTGCAGAAAACAAAAAATTTCCTACGGTTTCACCAAGATCCATCTATGAGTTCATCTAGCAACGAGTGATCGGATTGCATCTACATACCTTTGTAGATCACGCGTGGAAGCGTTCAAAGAACGAGGATGAGGAAGTCATACTCGACGTGATCAAAATCACCGGAGATCCTAGCGCCGAACGGACGGCACCTCCGTGTTCAACACACGTATGGTCGTCGTGACGTCTCCTCCTTCTTGATCCAGCAAGGGGGGAGGAGAGGTTGATGAAGATCCAGCAGCACGACGGCGTGGTGGTGGATGCAGCAGTCACCGCAGTAGGGCTTCGCCGTTCTTCTGCGAGAGGGAGAGGTGTAGCAGGGGAGAGGGAGGCGCCAAGAGTCAAGGGTGCGGCTGCCCCTCCCTCCCCCCTTTATATAGGCTCCCCTAGGGGGGGGCGCCGGACCTAGGAGATGGGATCTCCTAGGGGGGGCGGCGGCCAAGGGGTGGAGTGCCCCCCAAGCCAGGTGGGGCGCCCCCCACCCTAGGGTTCCCAACCCTAGGCGCATGGGGTGGGCCAAAGGGGGTGCACCAGCCCACTATGGGCTGGTTCCCCTCCCCACTTCAGCCCATGGGGCCCTCCGGGATGGGTGGCCCCACCCGGTGGACCCCCGGGACCCTTCCGGTGGTCCCGGTACAATACCGGTGACCCTCGAAACTCTCCCGATGGCCGAAACTGCACTTCCTACATATAATTCTTCACCTCCGGACCATTTCGGAACTCCTCGTGACGTCCAGGATCTCATCCGGGACTCCGAACAACTTTCGGGTTACTGCATATTCATATCTCTACAACCCTAGCGTCACCGAACCTTAAGTGTGTAGACCCTACGGGTTCGGGAGACATGTAGACATGACCGAGACGGCTCTCCGGTCAATAACCAACAGCGGGATCTGGATACCCATGTTGGCTCCCACATGCTCCTCAATGATCTCATCGGATGAACCACGATGTCGAGGATTCAAGCAACCCCATATACAATTCCCTTTGTCAATCGGTACGTTACTTGCCCGAGATTCAATCGTCGGTATCCCAATACCTCGTTCAATCTCGTTACCGGCAAGTCACTTTACTCGTACCGTAATGCATGATCCCGTGACCAGACACTTGGTCACTTTGAGCTCATTATGATGATGCATTACCTAGTGGGCCCAGAGATACCTCTCCGTCATACGGAGTGACAAATCCCAGTCTTGATCCGTGTCAACCCAACAGACACTTTCGGAGATACCCGTAGTATACCTTTATAGCCACCCAGTTACGTTGTGACGTTTGGTACACCCAAAGCATTCCTACGGTATCCGGGAGTTACACGATCTCATGGTCTAAGGAAAAGATACTTGACATTGGAAAAACTCTAGCAAACGAACTATACGATCTTGTGCTATGTTTAGGATTGGGTCTTGTCCATCACATCATTCTCCTAATGATGTGATCTCGTTATCAATGACATCCAATGTCCATAGTCAGGAAACCATGGCTATCTGTTGATCAACGAGCTAGTCAACTAGAGGCTTACTAGGGACATGTTGGTGCCTATGTATTCACACATGTATTACGATTCCTGGATAACACAATTATAGCATGAATAAAAGACAATTATCATGAACAAGGAAATATAATAATAATCCTTTTATTATTGCCTCTAGGGCATATTTCCAACAAGTAGTGGGCCTTAGTGGGCCATACGGGAAAGGAGAAAAGGGCCTCAAGGGTTGGCCGCGCGCCCCCTGAGGGAGTCCTGGATTAAGGGGTCCTCGGGCATCCGACCTGTTGGACATGGGCCGGACTAATGGGCTATGAAGATACAAGACAGAAGACTCTCTCCCGTGTCCGGATGGGACTCTCCTTGGTGTGGATGACAAGTCTGGCGTTCGGATATAAAGATTCCTTTCTCTGTAACCGACTTTGTACAACTCTAGTCCCCTCCGGTGTCTATATAAAACGGAGGGTTTAGTCCGTAGAGGTAATCATGATCTTACATGCTAGACTTCTAGGGTTTTAGCTATTACAATCTCGTGGTAGATCAACTCTTGTAACCCTCATACTTATCAATATCAATCAAGCAGGACGTAGGGTATTACCTCCATCAAGAGGGCCCGAACCTGGGTAAAACTTCGTGTCCCCTGTCTCATATTACCATCAACCTTAGACGCACAGTTCGGGACCCCCTACCCGAGATCCGTCGGTTTTGACACCGACATTGGTGCTTTCATTGAGAGTTCCACTTTGTCGTGACTAGAAGGTTCAATGGCTCCCTCAATCATCTACAACAAAGCTGCCTTGGGGGAGGTTTTCCTCCCTGGCCAGATCTTTGTGTTCAGTGGCTTCGCACTGCGGGCCATCTCGCTTGGCCATCTAGAGCAGATCGACAGCTATGCCCCAGGTCACCAGATTAGTTTTGGAAATCTGGACTATGTCACGGATATCCAAGGAGACTTGATCTTCCAAGGATTCGCGCCCTCAATCTCCGCTCTGGCCATAGATCTGGAGCGTATCGCCAGGTCCGAAGACAGGCTCTCTGAGCTCGCCGGACTATCTACGGCCACCAAACCCATTGTGGGAGAGCCGGGGGAAGTAGTGTCGCTGGCAGGCATCATGGAGCCGGACCCTTCTCCGGCATCGTGTGAGTTCGGCCAAGGAGTCTCCCTCTCGCCGTACTCCACATGCTCTGTTTCTCGGGCCAAACCTCGCCTTTAAGCGAGGCTCTGGACTTGATGTGATCCGTCGTGATTACAGAGGAGCAACGTCCGAACTACGCCTAGCCCGGACTAGGGCTGAGAGCGGGGAATTTTACATCCCACCCACCACCCACTTCATCACCACAGTCGAGGACTTAACTGACATGCTCGATTACGTCTCCGAAGACATCGACGGTATGGATGACAATGCCGGAGAGGAGCAAGCCAAAAACTCGCCGTTTACTGGACGCTGGCCGGCCACCTCCTCGTATGACGCATACATGGTGGATACGCCCAAGCAAGCTAACGGCGATGACAAAGAAGACCCAGTCGAGGGTAAACCTCCTGAGATACAACCAAAGCACCGACGGCGCCGCTCTAAATCACGCCGCAGCAAAGACAACAATACCGACACGAGAAACAACAATACTCCGGATGATGCTGAAGACCAAGAAAACCCCGTCGAGCAAAACTCTGAACAAAACGATCGGGAGGATGGGCAAGCTAGCCTTGATGAACAGGCCGCAAACGAAGACTCGGAGGACAGTAATTACCTTCCACCCTCCGAGGATGAGGTGAGCCTCGGCGATGGAGATTTTATCGTGCCTGAGGAACCTCTCGAGCAGGAGTGATGTCTACTACACAACTTCTTCTTGTAGACGTTGTTGGGCCTCCAAGTGCAGAGGTTTGTAGGACAGTAGCAAATTTCCCTCAAGTGGATGGCCTAAGGTTTATCAATCCGTAGGAGGCGTAGGATGAAGATGGTCTCTCTCAAGCAACCCCGCAACCAAATAACAAAGAGTCTCTTGTGTCCCCAACACACCCAATACAATGGTAAATTGTATAGGTGCACTAGTTCGGCGAAGAGATGGTGATACAAGTGGTATATGGATAGTAGATAAAGGTATTTGTAATCTGAAATTATAAAAACAGCAAGGTAACTAATGATAAAAGTGAGCGTAAACGGTATTGCAATGCTAGGAAACAAGGCCTAGGGTTCATACTTTCACTAGTGCAAGTCCTCTCAACAATAATATCATAATTGGATCACATAACTATCCCTCAACATGCAACAAATAGTCACTCCAAAGTCACTAATAGCGGAGAACGAACGAAGAGATTATGGTAGGGTACGAAACCATCTCAAAGTTATTCTTTCCAATCAATCCGTTGGGCTATTCCTATAAGTGTCACAAACAGCCCTAGAGTTCGTACTAGAATAACACCTTAAGACACAAATCAACCAAAACCCTAATGTCACCTAGATACTCCAATGTCACCTCAAGTATCCGTGGGTATGATTATACGATATGCGTCACACAATCTCATATTCATCTATTCAACAAACACAAAGGACCTCAAAGAGTGCCCCAAAGTTTCTACCGGAGAATCACGACGAAAACGTGTGCCAACCCCTATGCATAGGTTCATGGGCGGAACCCGCAAGTTGATCACCAAAACATACATCAAGTGAATCACGTGGTATCCCATTGTCACCACAGATACGCACGGCAAGACATACATCAAGTGTTCTCAAATCTTTAAAGACTCAATCCGATAAGATAACTTCAAAGGGGAAACACAATCCATTACAAGAGAGTAGAGGGGGAGAAGAAACATAAGATCCAACTATAATAGCAAAGCTCGCGATACATCAAGATCGTGCCAAATCAAGAACATGAGAGAGAGAGATCAAACACATAGCTACTGGTACATACCCTCAGCCCCGAGGGAGAACTACTTCCTCCTCGTCATGGAGAACACCAGGATGATGAAGATGGCCACCGGAGAAGGATTCCCCCTCCGGCATGGTGCCGGAACGGGTCTAGATTGGCTTTCAGTGGCTACGGAGGCTTCTGGCGGCGGAACTCCCGATCTATTGTGCTCCCTGATGTTTTTAGGGTATATGGAGATATATAGGCGGAAGAAATACGTCAGGGGGGCACGAGGGGCCCACGAGGGTGGAGGGCGCGCCCAGGGGGGTGGGCGCGGCCCCTGCCTCGTGATCTCCTCGCAGATCCCCTGACGTGCACTCCAAGTCTTCTGGGCTTCTTTCCTTCCAAAAAAGAGTTCCGTGAAGTTTTAGGTCAATTGGACTCCGTTTGATTTTACTTTTCTTCGAAACCGTAAAACAGGGTAAAAACTGGCACTAGGCTCTGGGTTAATAGGTTAGTCCCAAAAATGATATAAAAGTGTATAATAAAGCCCATAAACATTCAAAACAGTATATAATATAGCATGGAGCAATCAAAAATTATAGATACGTTGGAGACGTATCAAGGAGCGGTTTAAGCAACGGCTAATAGCCACTTCAAGGAGCCTGAAAAAGAAACAACATCAGCTTCAAGCTGATCAAGATCTACTCAACGATAGATGGACTAATGTCCTAGCAGTAGAGGAATATGACCTCGAGCGCCCAACCAAAAGTTACCCGAAGCGCAAATTGCTACCTCAATTCGATGACGAGGCACTTGAGCCCGTACCATCAGCGCATAACGCGGCTGATCGACCACCACATGGCCGGGACATAGCGGCAACTCAAGCCGAACACCAGCCCGTCCTACCTCGTCGTAAAGGCAGAGATAAAGCAGCTCGGGAACATACATATGACATGCGGCAGGACCTGAAGAATAAAGCAGGTCCAGCCAGATCGATCTACGGATCGCAGGGGCGTGCCCCGACGCGAGACGACGTCTATCAAGCCGAACATGACAAGCACAATCACGTCCGGGCCGAAAACCGCAGACGGACTCCATCCGGACTACGTCGCGATCTGGCCCGATATAGAGGCGCCGCACCCCCCCTCTGCTTCACTGATGAAGTAATGGAGCATGAATTCCAAGAAGGGTTCAAACCCGTGAATATCGAATCATATGATGGAACAACAGATCCCGTGGTATGGATTGAAGACTTTATTCTCCATATTCATATGGCCCGCGGTGATGATCTTCATGCCATCAAATACCCCCCCTAAAACTCAAGGGACCGGCCTGATACTAGCTGAACAGTGTGCCTGAAAACTCTATTGGCAGCTGGGAGGACCTGGAAGACACCTTCCGCGACAACTTCCAAGGCACATACGTCCGATCTTCGGATGCCGATGACCTAAGTCACATAGTCTAACAGCCCAGAGAGTCAGCCAGGAAATTCTGGACCAGATTCTTAACTAAAAAGAACCAGATCGTCGACTGCCCGAATGCCATAGCCCTAGCGGCCTTTAAGCATAGCATCTGCGACGAATGGCTCCCCCGGCACCTCGGCCAAGAAAAGCCGAAGTCCATGGCGGCCCTCACGACACTTATGGCCCGCTTCGTGCAGGCGAAGATAGTTGGCTAGCCCGTAGCAATAATAATGCAAGCTAACCTGGCACCTACGAAACCAGGAATAGCAATGGTAAGACCCGATGCAACAGGCATAAGCGTCGAAACAATGGTGACAATATTGATGACACGACGGTCAACACCGGATTCTGCGGCTCCAAGTCCGGTCAGCGGAAGAAGTCATATAAAAGGAATAATCAGGGTGCTTCCAGCTTGGACCGTATACTCGATCGTCCATGTCAGATCCACGACACCCCTGATAAACCAGCCAATCATACCCACCATAGCTGTTGGGTCTTTAAACAGGCCGACAAATTAAATGCTGAAGAGAAGGAGAAGGGGTCGCAAGGCGAGAATGACGACGAGGAGCCCCGTCCGCCGAACACAGGGGGATAGAAGAAGTTCCCCCCAGGTCAAAACGGTGAACATGATATACGTCACCCATATCCCCAAGAGGAAGCGCAAGCGCGCGCTTAGGGACGTTTATGCGATAGAGCCAGTCGCCCCGAAATTCAACCCATGGTCGTCCTGCCCGATCACCTTCGATCGTAGGGACCATCCGACCAGTATCCGTCATGGCGGTTCAGCTACACTAGTTCTTGACCCAATAATTGATGGATTCCACCTCACACGAGTCCTCATGGACGGTGGCAGCGGCCTCAGCTTGCTCTATCAGGATACAATGCGCAAAATGGGCATCGATCCATCAAGGATCAAGCCCACCAAAACTACCTTTAAAGGAGTTATACCAAGTGTAGAGGCCCATTGCACGGGCTCAATCACATTGGAGGTCATCTTCGGATCTCCGGACAACTTCCGAAGCGAAGAGTCAATCTTCGATATCGTCCCCTTCCGTAATGCCTATCACGCACTGCTCGGATGAACTGCATTCGCGTGATTCAATGCGGTGCCACACTATGCTTATCTCAAGCTCAAGATGCCCAGACCACGCGGTGTCATCACAGTCAATGGAAACACGGAGCGCTCCCTTCGTACTGAGGAGCACACCGCGGCCCTGGCAGCAGAAGTACAGAGCGGCCTTCACAAGCAGAACCTTAATTCGGCGGCCATGCTCCCGGACACTGTCACACGAGTCCGGACTACTCTGCAGTAGGACAGTCCAGCTTGTCAGGAGCTCGACTAGCAATTCGGCCTTCGTCTCAGTCCTGACCAAGTGGCGGCATACGTACCGTGCGTACATAACTATGCACTAAAAATACCATGGGCAGAGATGGAGGCATAACCAAACTCTGGTCCACAACATGGCTCGACCTTCCCTGGACACACATACTTTTACTTTTCTTTTTATCCTTTTTAGGTTTATTTTTCACATGCCCCTCTCGACGGCCAGGCCCCTCTCGACGGCCTGATAATCGGTCCTTTCGAAGGACGGATATACCAAGGTGGCAAGTAGCACAAACGTGTGGGGGAATCTCTAAATGTTCTTCTTAACAATCATTTACTTGTTTTCAGGACCTGTACGCATCTCCCCCTTGGTCTTGGCATGTTAAATAGCCCTGTTGCTTATCACACTATTTGTACAAATACGCTTTAATGTATTAATTAAAATTATAATGAAAACAGTTTGCGGCCTAACTCATGTGGCACTAGCTTTTTACTTCATTTTATTTTGCTATTCTTATTGACTGCATCCATACACTTTGGTACGATGTAATTCGCCAGGGGCTTTATTGCGCTCCATACTACGGCAGCAAGTCCGAGCACTTTTACAGTATAGTTCGGCCCTCGAATTTAGCATTATATGCATCGGCTAAGAATCATGTATTTGTTCAATAGTTGGGTTGCCCGACTCCTGTGCTTACTACCTTATGTTCCGCTCTATCGGCTAGGATAGTAAAGGGAGACCTAGTGCGATTGTGTCCTTTATCCGGATGAGCACCTCAGTAGAGAAAGTCGAAAACTGACTGTCATGATGCGGCCTGAGCCGGTCAGCTCTTCGGAGGTTAAAAATCTTTTGCCATTTTCCGCATTTTGCAATGAATCGGCCTTCATCCGATCAGGTGTTTAAAGCACCCTAGCCCGGATTAAATGCTAACTAGGGGCTGCTCCTACATTTTTATTGTTAAACTGCTATGGCTAAGTGAGGGTAATAAAGCCACATAGTCAGATTGCCTGGTTCGTTGCGCTAAACACCTCCTTCAAGGACTAAATTCTTGGATCAAGAGTGTTTAGATTCCACTCCGAACACCCCCATACTACCTACGTGGGGGCTAAAGCCGACGACTGGCCAACTCTCAGATGTAATAAAATAGCCGCATAGGAGGTAAAATTCCAAAATAAAGAGCAAGCATTATATTACATATCAATCTTGTTTTCATCATACAGAGTGGGATAACATGAAGGTACTCATTCAAAGATAATATCTTTTGAACACTGGCCCTCTACAATGCGGGGTCCCTTGAGGACATCATCAAAATACCGCACTGGCGTGCGGTGCTCCTTGCCAGCGGGCGGTCCCTCGATCGCAAGCTTGATGACATCCATCTTCGCCCACTATATCTTGACACGGGCGAAGGCCATCCGCACACCTTCGAGGCAGACTGACCGCTTGATGACGTCAATCCGGAGGCAGGCATTGACCAGTCTCTTCACGAGCCCGAAGTAGCTGCTGGGTATGACTTCGACTGGCCATAGCCGGATTATTAAATCCTTCATGGCTAGTTCGGCCACCCTATGCAGTTCGACCAACTATTTTAACTGGTCGCTAAAGGGCACCAGATGTTCTTGCGCAAGGTATTGCGACCAGAACAACTTCTCCGTCGAGCTCCCCTCTTCGGCTCGGAAGAACTCCGCAGCGTTGGCAACACTGCGCGGCAGATCCACAACGCCCCTGGAGAACTCCAAGTCTGGGTCAGTAAGAGGAACCTTTTCTTCACATACTTGCTCTGCATAATAAAGGCCTTACCCGTCGCGATTTTTCTAGCCTCCTGGATTTCTTGGAGGGTGCCCTGGACTTCAACCTGGGTATCGTGCGCGCTTTGGCAGGCCTTGGCGAGTTCGTACTCTTGATCCGCAACGTTGCGCTCCAAGGACTCGTATTTCTTAACGGCGTCCTGGAGATCCTGCTGGACCTCACCGACCCTGGCCTCAAGCTTTTTGCGGGCGGCCTGTTCCTTTGCCGCTCTCTCCTCGGCCTCGGCCAGGGCCTTCTTGAGGGCCTCCACCTCGGTCGCCGCTCCTAACAAATATTATGGCACTATGGTCAGTACAAATCTTTCATCCTTTCCGGATATACAAAAGGTCATTGCATACCTTGCTTGTCTTCTAACTGCTTTTTTACACGACCGAGATCTTCCTCGGCTCGCTCTAGACTCTGCTTTATTCCAGATACCTCAGCAGCATGAGAGGTCGCAGCCAGCAACGACGCCTGCTTATTCACATAAGACATATTTTGTTAGTCTCCTGCGAAAATTACTTGATCCTCTGTCCGGCTTTTCTTTCCGAACACCGGACAGAGTCTCAGGGGCTACTGTCTATACTATGACATTCTTTTTATACAATTGCGTTGCTTACCTCAAATCTTGTTAGAAGGCTTGTGCTCGCTTTGGTCAGTCCGCTCTTTGCGGATAGAATCCTCTAAACCACCAAACCCATGAGGGTACGGTGTTCCTCAACAATGGAAGCACTTCGCAATACTTCCAGTAGAGTATCCGGTGCCTCTGGATGGACAGAGGTCACCGGTGGAATCGGTGCACCTCCTTCTTTCGAAGGAGGCTGCTTGCCGGATTCCGGAGTCGTATAGGTCTCCGGGATCGTATTCGGCTGGGGCCAAATTGGATATGTGATAACTCACAAGTATAGGGGATCAATTGTAGCCTCTTTCGATAAGTAAGAGTGTCGAACCAAACGAGGAGCTAAAGGTAGAACAAATATTCCCTCAAGGTTTATCGACCACTGATACAACTCTACGCATGCTTGACGTTCGCTTTACCTAGAACAAGTATAAAACTAGAAGTACTTTGTAGGTGTAACGGGATAGGTTTGCAAGAATATAAAGAGCACGTAAATAAAAACTAGGGGCTCTTTTAGGTAAAGAAGCAATAAAGTTAGTATAGCGAGTGTGGAAAAGTGGTGGTAGGAGTTGCGAAATTGTCCCTAAGCAATTGACTACTTTACTAGAGTGATAGCAAGTTTTATGTGGGAGAGGCCACTACTAGCATGTCATCCCTGACTTGGAATTCTATGCACTTATGATTGGAACTATTAGCAAGCATCCGCAACTACTAACATTCATTAAGGTAAAACCCAACCATAGCATTAAGATATATTGGTCCCCCTTCAATCCCGTATGCATCAATTTCTATGCTAGGTTGAAGCTTCTGTCACTCTTGCCCTCCAATACATAGTCCTATCAACATACAACTAACCCTATGGTGTGATCCACACGCGCGCTCATATGATGGGCACCAAAGGACATCAACATAACCACAAGCAAATTAAATCAATCATAGCAATTCATCAATTACCTATAGGACAACGAAAATCTACTCAGACATCATAGGATGGCAACACATCATTGGATAATAATATGAAGCATAAAGCACCATGTTCAAGTAGAGGGAACAACGGGTTGCGGGAGAGTGGACAGATGTAGATAGATGGGGGAAGGTGATGAAGATGTTGGTGAAGATGACGGAGGTGTTGGTGTAGATCGCCGTCACATGATTCCCCGACGGCATTCCGGCGCCACCGGGAGAGAGGGGGAGAGGGCCCCCCTTCTTCTTCCTTGACCTTCTCCCTAGATGGGAGAAGGGTTTCCCCTCTGGTCCGTGGCCTCCATGGCATGGGAGGGGCGAGAGCCCCTCCGAGATTGGATTTGTCTCTTTGTCTCTCTCTGTTTCGGCGTTTCAGATTCTAGCCTTTCAATGTTTCTTATATTCCCGGAGATCCGTAACTCCGATTGGGCTGAAATTTTAACACGTTTTCTATCCGGATATTGGCTTTCTTGTGGCAAAAGAAGGGCACCAACCGCCTTACGGGGTGGCCACGAGGGCCCAGGGCGCACCTGCCCCCCTCGGGCACGCCCCCCTGCCTCGTGTCCCCCTCGGGCATCGTCTCACGTTAATTCTTCTTCCCAAAAATCACATATATTCCAAAAAAATCTCTGTCAGTTTTTATCCCGTTGGACTCCGTTTGATATGGATTTTCCGCGAAACAAAAAACATGCAACAAACAGGAACTGGCACTGGGCACTGGATCAATATGTTAGTCACAAAAATAGTATAAAAATTTGCAAAAAAGTATATGAAATTTCTATAATGTTGGCATGGAACAATCAAAAATTATAGATACGACAGAGACTTATCAGCATCCCCAAGCTTAATTGCTGCTTGTCCTCAAGTAGGTAAATGATAAAAAAGATAATTTTTGATGTGGAATGCTACCTAGCATAATCTTGATCATGTAATCTTATCATGCAATGAATATTAAGACACGAGTGATTCAAAGCAATAGTCTATCATTTGACCTTAAGACAATAATACTTCAAGCATACTAATAAAGCAATCATGTCTTTTCAAAATAACATGGGCAAGGAAAGTTATCCCTACAAAATCATATGGTATGACCATGCTCCATCTTCACCACACAAAATATTCAAATCATGCACAACCCCAATGATAAGCCAAGCAATTATTTCATACTTTTGACGTTCTCAAACCTTTTCAACTTTCACGCAATACATGAGCATGATCCATGGACATAGCACTATAGGTGGAATAGAATATGATGGTGGAGGTTGTGTGGAGAAGACAAAAAAGGGAGAAAGTCTCACATCGACGCGGCTAATCAATAGGCTATGAAGATGCCCATCAATTGATGTCAATGCGAGGAGTAGGGATTTCCATGCAACAGATGCACTAAGAGCTATAAATGTATGAAAGCCCAAACTGAAACTAAGTGGGTGTGCATCCAGCTTGCTTGCTCATGAAGACCTAGGGCATTTGAGTAAGCCCATCGTTGGAATATACAAGCCAAGTTCTATAATGAAAATTCCCACTAGTATATGAGAGTGATAACTCAAGAGACTCTCTATATGAAGAACATGGTGCTAATCTGAAGCACAAGTGTGGTAAAAGGATAGTAACATTGTCCCTTCTCTCTCATTTTTTTATTTTGTTTTTTTTGTAGGCTTCTTTGGCCTCTCTCTCTTTTTTGGGGCTTCTCTGGCCACTTTTATTTTGATAACCTCACATGGGACAATGTTCTAATAATGATGATCATCACACTTTTATTTACTTACAACTCAATATTACAACTCGATACTAGAACAAAGATATGACTCTATATGAATGCCTCCGGAGGTGTACCGGGATGTGCAATGATCTAGCGTAGCGATGACATAAAAAACGGAAAAACCATGAAAACATCATGCTATCTATCTTATGATCATGCAAAGCAATATGACAATGAATGCTCAAGTCATGTATATGATGATGATGGAAGTTGCATGGCAATATATCTCGGAATGGCTATGGAAATGCCATAATAGGTAGGTATGGTGGCTGTTTTGAGGAAGATATATGGAGGCTTATGTGCAATAGAGCGTATCATATCACGGAGTTTGGATGCACTGGCGAAGTTTGCACCAACTCTCAAGGTGAGAAAGGGCAATGCACGGTACCGAAGAGGCTAGTAATGATGGAAGGGTGAGAGTGCGTATAATCCATGGACTCAACATTAGTCATAAAGAACTCACATACTTATGGCAAAAAAATATTAGTCATCGAAACAAAGTACTACGTGCATGCTCCTAGGGGGATAGATTGGTAGAAAAAGACCATCGCTCGTCCCCGACCGCCACTCATAAGGAAGACAATCAATAAATACCTCATACTCCAACTTCGTTACATAATGGTTCACCATAGAGCATGCTACGGGAGTCACACACTTCAACACAAGTATTTCTACAATCCACAACTACCCTAACGCATGACTCTAATATCACCACCTTTATATCGCAAAACTATTGCAAGGAATCAAACATATGATATTCAGTGATCTACAAGTTTTATGTAGGATTTTATGACTAACCATGTGAATGACCAATTCCTGTCATCTCTCTAAATAGATATAAGTGAAACAAGAGAGTTTAATTCTTTCTACAAAAGATATGCCCACGCTCTAACAAATATAAGTGAAGCAAAAGAGCATTCTACAAATGGCGGTTTTCTATGTGAAGAGAGACAGGCAATCCAAACTTCAAATGATATAAGCGAAGCACATGAAGCATTCTATAAAGCCATACTCAAAAGATATAAGTGAAGTGCAACGAGCATTCTATAAATCAAACATGGACTATCTCATACCAGCATGGTGCATCAAAGAAAAGTGATGACTAAATGCAAAAGACGCTCCAAGATTTGCACATATCGCATGAACGAAACGAATCCGAAAACATACCGATACTTGTTGAAGAAAGATGGGATGCCTTCCGGGGCATCCCCAAGCTTAGACGCTTGAGTCTCCTTGAATATTTACTTGGCGTGCCTTGGGCATCCCCAAGCTTGGGATCTTGTCTCTCCTCCTTCTCCTCACATCGAGACCCCCTCGATCTTCGAACACTTCATCCACACAAAACTCAACAGTAAGCTCGGTAAGATCCGTTAGTATAATAAAGCAAATCACTACTCTAAGTACTGTTGCAAACCAATTCATATTTTGTTTTTTGCATTGTATCTACTGTAATATAACTTTTCCATGGCTTAATCCACTGATAGAAATCGATATTTCATCAAAACAAGCAAACTATGCATCAAAAACACAATCTGTCTTAAACATGACAGTCTGTAATAATCTGAACATTCACCATACTTCTGTTACTCCAAAAATTCTTAAATAATTAAGAAAAATAATTTTTTTATAGCAAGACAGTGCAAAAAGTTTCAGAACTGTTTGACGTTCTAGTAAAAAAATGTAAAATCGCACATTACAGCCAAAGTTTCTGTCCTGCACCGCACAAACCAACAAGCAATGTAAACATCCTAAAGGCAAAACTTGGCACATTATTTTTATAATACAATGGAATTGTACAAGGGGATAATTATTTTTGTTGAAAAGTTTCTGTAATCAAGATTCACAAAGTTTCTGTGAGCATGAACAAAGTTCAAGGAGCTCCCCCACTTCAACAATGCTTGTCTCTCTCACTTTCACTTTCCTTTTTGAAAAGTTTTGGGTTCCCGTCTTTATTTTTTTGTTTTTAAACTTTATAAAAGCACTCAATAGAAATAAATAACTCTCTAAAACTTCCGGGTTGTCTCCCTGGAAGCGCTTTCTTTAAAGCCATTAAACTAGGCATAAAGTGCTCAAGTAATGAATCCACCCGGATCCCAAGGTATATCAAAGCCAATTTGAATCAACAATGATTTGTATTTTAGTAGTGAGTGTTGTGGTTCTAACTCTGACAGTGATGTAGGGGGGTGAGTATGGAGAGGCGAGATCCTAGCTATTGGGAAGTTGTTACACGCGAGGTTTACGAGTTCAGGCCCTTCTGGGAGGAAGTAATAGCCCTACGTCTCGGAGCCCGGAGGCGGTCGACTGGATTATGCGTGTATGGATTACAGGGGTGCGAACCCTTGTGCCTGTGGAGGGGGGTGGCTTATATAGAGTGCGCCAGGACCCCAGCCAGCCCACGTCACAAAGGGTTTTAAGGTACATTTAAGGTCGGGCGTTACTGGTAACGCCCCTAATAAAGAGCTATAATGACCATAAAGACTACTTAACAGCTGACCGTTTGCCTGCGGAGTGACTATAGATCTCCCGGCGGTCGAGTGGTTGGCTTCATGGTCGAGTGATAGCTTCTTGGTCGAGTGTCTTGAACCTGTCGAGTGGGATGCCTTCAAGTCGATTGAAAGGTGATTTCTCCCAGGGGTGTCCTAGAGTAGGACTCTTCGGTCAGGTCCGTGTCCCTACCCTAGGTACATGTCTTCATCATTAGCCCCCGAATGGATCGAGGTTAGAGTGGGGAAAGAGTTGCAGATCTTTCCGACTGGTTCTTCGGGCTATGTGAACGCCTTGTTTCGGGACAATCGTCACGGATGACGTTGCCAACCTTTTTCAGTCGCCTTGATCCATTCCAGGCCTTCCTCGAGTGAATTTCTTCGTTTGTGCCATACCGAGTGCCGACGCGATCGGGGTCTTCTGTTTTTTAGCAAGTTGTTCTGCGGCCCGCGGATGTCGCGGGATTTGGATTTTGGGAAGCGCGCGGGACGGGAGCAGCCGCAGTAATCGGAAGCGATAAAGCGGAAGTTCCTCGATCTTCGCGTCGCCTTTTTCGCCACGTACTGCGCGCGCGTCTGTTGCGGGATTTGACTGGATGGCCTGGGCCTAGCGGTCAGCCACTCGGGAGCGGCCCCTTATAAGTTGCCGGCTCAGGGTTTCCAAGCCGTGCGCTCTCTTCTCCTTCCTTCTTCCTCTCTCCCTTTGCCAGTCTCTCTGCTACCTCTGCTCTCACCCTAGCGCCGCGAGCCCGTGCGAGATCTCTCCGGCGACGATGGTGAAGGGCAAGACCACCGCTTTGGAGTGCGCGAAGAAGGCGGCGGCGGCGGGGAAAGGGAAGAGATCTGCTCGGGGCGGATCCTCCTCCAGGACCGCTCTGCCCAAAGGTTGGATCCAGGGCGACTGGATGCCCTCGGTGCTCCGGCAGGAGGATCTTGACGACATGGTCGAGGGGGGAGCCATTCCCCACGAAGCTGCACGTCTTCCGGAGGGAGAGATCGAGCCTCAACCCCGTGACAGTGAGTGCGTGCTCCTAGCCACCCACATCGACCGAGGGTTTTCTCTGCCGCCCCATCCTTTCTTCCGGAGTTTCCTGAATTTCTTCGGAGCGCAGCTCCATCACTTTACCCCCAATTCCATAGTCTATCTTGCCGCGTTCATTTCCATGTGCGAGGCCTTCCTGGGTTGCCGTCCGCATTGGGGGCTTTTCAAGCATATTTTCACTTGCTGCTCTCAGTCGGTTAAAAAGGCCAAGTCGAGTGATGAAAAGACGCAAGTGATCCAGCTGTGCGGGGGCCTGGCGATCCAGACGAGGGGGAAGAGCTATTTTCCCTCTATCACCTTCCCGGAGTCAGTCCGCGGCTGGCAGTCGACCTGGTTCTACTGCCAGGACCAGGCGACCCCCGGACAGTCGACTGGTCTTCCTACTTTTTCCCTCGACCGAGCCGAGAAGCCTGTCTCTCTGAAAGTCACGCCGGAGGAAAGGGCCCAGGTCAAGGTGTTGGCGGGTCGAGTGGTTGAGCTTGTCCGTGAGGGGGTGACTGGGATGGACCTGTTAGAGGTCTTCCTCCAGAGGCGCATTCAACCGCTCCAGGCGCGAGACCACCTGATGTGGCTGTATTCTGGCCTTGACGACACCACTCGGATCCACCCGGAGGAGGTCACCGATGAGATGCTGGAGGGGTGGCTGTCAAGTATCACGGGGAACAAAGACAACCCCGAGGAGCCAGAAGGGTGATTCCACTCGACAACTCATATGAAGTGGATCAGGTATGTCTTTGTGTCGGATATCTGGCCTTCTGTATTAGTCTTCTTTGTGTGAGTCAACTGACTTTCGTCCTGTCTGTTGTCTTCCAGGCGACCACTGAGATGTACTCGACGCCCAACGGGGCACAAGGGTCGACTGAGGAAGGTGAGGGGAGCGGAGGCGAGAGCGGGGACGACCAGGTCGAGTGGGAGTCCGACGGTGAGGGAGAGGAGGGCGACGACATCTTCTCCAGTGAAGAGGAGGAGGAGGCTGAACCCTCCCGCCCGGAGGGACGGTCCAAGCTCACCCACGATCCAGCGCAGGAACGTGGCAAGGCGGCCGCTCCTATTGGGCAGTCGTCGAAACGCCCTCGGACTTCTTCTCCTCCGCCGACCGGGAAGGCTCCCAAGCACCCACGAACGGCGCCATCTAAGCCGCCCAAGGCCTTGCCCAAGATGAAGATAGCTGTTCCCACCATTTCGGGGTAACAACAACACTTGCTTTCCTTTGTCGACTGTGGACGGATCCTTGGTCGATTCGCTGGGCCAACTGACTAACTTTCGAGATTTGCAGTGGTGCAACTTCTGAGGTCTCCGCCAGGAACGACGACCAAGAGATGGAGGACGCTGCCACCTCCAACCCTGGTACGATTACTGCCGTCCTGCTTACGAGTCGACTGAAGCATTGGTTGATTGAATGTTTTCCTTGCAGCTCCTCCTCATGTTATAGACCTTCCGGACGACGACAACACACCACTGAGGGTGAAGAGGAAGAAGAAGGTGTTGGCTGGCAAGACTCCGCAATCCACTCCCGCGCTTGAGGCTGCAGTTCGGGATGACGGCGAACCCACTCGGACTTCCGTGACTTTCGCTGTTCCTTTGACGAGTGTGCAGCCTTCAGCATCGACTGCAGATCCGTCTTTGCTTTTTGCTGCGTACCCCGTCCCCGAGGACCAAGTGGCTGCTGCGAAGGAGGCTGTACGCCAGGCTGGAGTCATGATGGAACAGGTAAAAGTGGCTCGGGAGGCTTGCCAGGCGGCTTACGACGCAAGCTCGGCTCTTCAGAGCAATGTCCAGGTCAGTCGACTTCAACGCTTGGTCTGTTTTGGTATGTCCTTTGAAGATTCTCTTTTCTGAAGGTCTTTAAGTTTGTACACCCAGTGGGTGTGTTTGTCAATTCTTGGACGAGTGGGGGCATGCTAAGTGCACCCACTGGGTGTAGTCCCCGAGACTACGGTGGACCGCTGGCGGTCGACTGTAGTCATTAAATCGAGTCGTTGTAGTTGAATTTCTTCACTCTGTCTGATCGGGTCATGTCGAATGGAACGGAATCCTGTCGACTGCGGGCAGTCGACGTCTTTCTCTCTTTTTTTTACTGTGGGGGCACGCTGAGTGCACCCACTGGGTGTAGCCCCCGAGGCTACTGTCGAATGTTTTGCTTCGGCTGTAGTCTTAGAAACTCTGTTATTGTCTCTTAACTGCTCGGAAGCAGCTTGTCTTGGACTCGACTTCAGGGATCGGTCGAGTGAGATAGGAACCGGTGGGGGCATGCTGAGTGCACCCACTGGGTGTAGTCCCCGAGACTATGGTGGACTGCTGGCAGTCGACCGTAGTCTTAGTATTTACTGCCTTTGTTGCTTTTTTCTTTTTACTGAAATTGTAACTCCTCCTCTTTGACTTCAGAAATCTTGTGATCTTGGGACCCGCTTGGCTGACTTGGAGAAGCAGCGAATTCAAATGAACCTTGATCTGGAGCTGGCCAGGACAGAACTGCAGACAGTCAGAGACGGGGCCGCAGGTAAGATGCCTTTGTTGACTGGTTAGTTTTTAGGCTTGAGTATTTTCGCTTTCTCCGACTCAATCATCATTTTTTGCAGAAAAACTGAAAGAAGCTCTGGCGAAGAAGGATCAGGACTTGGCTGCTGCCCGTAAGGAGGCTGATGACAAGACCGCTCTGGCCGCACAGAAGCTAGCTTTGGTCGACCACTTAGAACAAGAGAATACCAAGCTCAAGACCGCTCTGAATGAAGCCAACAGGGAGTGTTCATGTTGGAAGAAGGAGAACCTCACCCTGAGCGAGAAGCTGGAAGGCCTCGTTCGCGGGAGAAACGACCTAGAGAGCTACTTGGGGAGCCTCGCCAAGAAGTTGTACCTTAAGCTTGAAGGTGCGCATTCAATTCCGACTGGTTTTTGAGTCGACTCATTCTGTGAAAATTGTCTTATCCTTGAATCTTGTATGCAGAGCTTTGCCAGAATTTTGAAGAGGAGACCAGTCGAGTGGAGCCGAGCTTGGACCCTGTTAACTCTCTTGTGAAGGACGAGGCCGCAATGAACGTGCTCCGTCTGGAGTCTCGTGTTGACTGCGTCGTGGATTACTTGGCTCGACTGAAGGTTGCCATGACGTGGATCGACTCGACACTTTGGCCGGAATCTATGCTTCAGAATGATCTCGAGTCTCTGATGACTCGACTCAATGGAATCTCTGACCGAGTGCAGGAGTGGAAGAAGTCTTCAGCTCGGTGTGGCGCTGATGTGGCTCTGTCCCTGGTCCGCGTCCATTGCAAGGAGGTGCGGGAGGAGAAGCTGGCTGCCATCCAAGTCGCCAACACGAGGAAGCACAACTTCCAGGACTTCATGGAGACATTTATTGCTGCTGCTACCCGCATCGCAGATGGGATCGACTTGGATGAGTTCGTGGCCCCTGCCAGTCCTCCTCCTCCTGAGGAATGAAAAAACTTGCCTCGGAATGCCGAGTGTATTTTGTAAACCGTTAAACTCTGCCTTAAATTTGCCTCAGAATGCCGAGTGGAAGTGTAACAGTTAAACTCTGCCGAGCCGGGGGCTCGAGTACTTTGACTTGAGGTTTCTAGGACCTTTTAGGCTTTATCCGTAATTGATTTGTCGTTGAATCTCTTTGTGGACGACTCGTCGAGTGGGATTTGATCTTCACTCGAAATAACTTTGTGGTGCAGCTCCGAAGGAGAAGGTGGCAGTCGACCTGCCTCTCGTCATCCTTGAGACACGAGAAGTGTTTCATACTTAGGCGAGCGTTGGGCTGCAGCTAAGCCTCCGAGTGGGAGGATTGCTCTCCACTCGGTAGGATTTTTCAAACTTAGGCGAGTGCTGACTGCAGCTAAGTCTCTTCGTAAGAGAACTTAGGCGAGTGCTGGACTGCAGCTAAGCTCCCGAGTGGGAGGTTTCCTCTCCACTCGGTAGGATTTTTCAAACTTAGGCGAGTGCTGACTGCAGCTAAGTCTCTTCGTAGGAGAACTTAGGCGAGTGCTGGACTGCAGCTAAGCCCCCGAGTGGGAGGTTTGCTCTCCACTCGGTAGGATTTTTCAAACTTAGGCAAGTGCTGACCGCAGCTAAGTCTCTTCGTAGGAGAACTTAGGCGAGTGCTGGACTGCAGCTAAGCCCCCGAGTGGGAGGTTTGCTCTCCACTCGGTAGGATTTTTCAAACTTAGGCGAGTGCTGACTGCAGCTAAGTCTCTTCGTAGGAGAATTTAGGCGAGTGCTGGACTGCAGCTAAGCCCCCGAGTGGGAGGTTTGCTCTCCACTCGGTAGGATTTTTCAAACTTAGGCGAGTGCTGACTGCAGCTAAGTCTCTGCATAGGAGAACTTAGGCGAGTGCTGGACTGCAGCTAAGCCTCCGAGTGGGAGGTTTTCTCTCCACTCGGTAGGATTTTTCAAACTTAGGCGAGTGCTGACTGCAGCTAAGTCTCTGCGTAGGAGAACTTAGGCGAGTGCTGGACTGCAGCTAAGCCCCCGAGTGGGAGGTTTGCTCTCCACTCGGTAGGATTTTTTTTGAACTTAGGCGAGTGCTGACTGCAGCTAAGTCTCTGCATAGGAGAACTTAGGCGAGTGCTGGACTGCAGCTAAGCCCCCGAGTGGGAGGTTTGCTCTCCACTCAGTAGGATTTTTTTGAACTTAGGCGAAACGGGTTCGCGGCTAAGTCACCCACTGGGGGTTTTCGTATGTAAACAGAAGTGACAGCAATCATTGGAACACTCTTAACTTTGATAAAAATGAACTGCGGAAGTTTCTCTTATTACATCTTTATGGGAAGGAACTTAAGTGTAAAAGGGGCGGAGTAGTTCCGCATTCCAAGCTCGCGGCTCATCAATCTGGCGATTAACATTGTAGAGGTGATACGCTCCGTTGTGGAGGACTCTGGTGATGATGAAGGGGCCTTCCCAAGTAGGAGCAAGCTTGTGTGGTTTCTGTTGATCCACTCGGAGGACCAAATCTCCTTCTTGGAAGGCTCGACTCTTCACATGTCGGGCATGGAATCGACGCAAGTCTTGCTGATAAATGGTCGATCTGATCATGGCCATCTCTCTTTCTTCTTCCAGGAGGTCTACTGCATCTTGCCGAGCCTGTTCAGCTTCATCTTCGGTGTAAAGCTCGACTCGGGGAGCGTTGTGAAGAAGATCACTTGGCAGAACGGCTTCGGCTCCATAAACAAGAAAGAATGGGGTTCTTCCAGTCGACCGGTTAGGGGTGGTCCTTAATCCCCACAAAACTGACGGAAGCTCGTCGACCCAGGCACCTGCTGCGTGCTTGAGATCACGCATTAGCCGAGGCTTTAGTCCTTTGAGGATCAGACCATTTGCTCTTTCAGCTTGTCCATTCGACTGGGGATGGGCGACTGACGCATAGTCGACACGAGTGCCTTGAGAGGCGCAAAAGGCTCTGAACTGGTCTGAATCGAAGTTTGACCCATTGTTAGTGATGATGTTGTGAGGGACTCCATATCTGAATGTTAGTCCTCTGACGAAACTAATAGCAGTGCCAGCATCGAGGTTCTTGATGGGTTTAGCTTCAATCCACTTGGTAAACTTGTCGACTGCCACAAGCACATGGGTGAAACCGCTCCTGCCTGTTCTCAGAGGACCGATCATGTCCAGTCCCCAGACAGCGAAGGGCCAGACGAGTGGAATGGTCTTCAGGGCTGATGCGGGTTTGTGGGACATGTTGGAGTAGAACTGACACCCCTCACACTTGTCAACTATCTCCTTTGCCATCTCATTTGCTCTTGGCCAGTAAAATCCTGCTCGGTATGCTTTGGCCACAATGGTCCAGTAGGACGCATGGTGACCGCAGGTCCCCGAATGGATCTCATCAAGGATCATATGACCTTCTTCCGGAGTTATGCACTTCTGACCGATTCTAGTCGCGCTTTCTCTGTACAACTGCCCCTTTATGACTGTGAAGGCCTTGGATCGGCGGACGATCTGTCGAGCCTCTTCCTCGTCCTCTGGGAGCTCTTTCCTTAGGATATACGCGATGTATGGTATCGTCCAGTCGGGAGTAATGGCCAAGACTTCCATGATCAGGTCGACCACAGCAGGAACTTCGACTTCAGTCGGATCTGTGGCACTTTTCGGTTGTGGGGCTTCCTCTGTGAAAGGATCCTCCTGAACTGACGGCGAGCGGATGTGCTCCAAAAACACATTGCTGGGAATGGCTTCTCGCTTGGAGCCTATCTTTGCCAGGTCATCAGCTGCTTGGTTTTTCAGTCGGGGGATGTGATGAAGCTCTAACCCCTCGAATTTCTTTTCTAGCTTTCTCACTGCATTGCAGTAACCAGTCATAGCTGGACTTCTGACGTCCCACTCCTTCATCACCTGATTAACCACCAAATCTGAGTCGCCATAGACCATGAGGCGACGGACGCCAAGTGAAATGGCCATGCGCAACCCATACAAAAGTGCTTCATACTCTGCTTCGTTGTTGGAGGAATCGAAGTGAATCTGGAGAACATATCTGAGCTTATCTCCTCGGGGGGAGACTAGAACTACCCCAGCACCGGAACCATTCAGCATCTTAGATCCGTCGAAAAACATGGTCCAGTGCTCCGAGTGAACTTGAGTCGGAAGCTGCTGTTCAATCCACTCGGCGACGAAATCTGCGATTGCTTGGGACTTAATAGCCTTCTTTGCTTCAAACCTGATATCTAAGGGAAGGAGTTCAATCGCCCACTTGGCCACTCGACCAGTTGCATCTCTGTTATGCAGTATCTCTGACAGTGGGGCGTCGCTGACGACTGTAATGGAGTGGTCAGAGAAGTAATGTGCAACCTTCTTCGTGGTCATGTAAATCCCATATACAAGCTTCTGGTAGTGAGGGTATCTTTGTTTTGAAGGGGTCAAAACTTCAGACAGATAATAGACTGGGCGCTGAACTCTGAAGGCTTTTCCTTCTTCTTCCCGCTCGACCGTGAGTACTGTACTGACAACTTGTCCCGTGGCCGCAATGTACAACAGCAGAGGCTCTTTGCTGATTGGGGCAGCAAGCACCGGCTGGGTGGAGAGCAGAGCTTTGAGTTCTTCAAACGCTGCGTCAGCTTCTGGAGTCCACTCGAACTTGTCAGACTTCTTCATCAGTCGGTAGAGAGGCAACGCCTTTTCACCGAGGTGAGAAATGAATCGACTCAAGGCGGCCAAGCAGCCTGTAAGCTTTTGGACATCGTGCACGCGTACAGGATGCTTCATCCGGAGTATGGTGCCAATTTTCTCAGGATTGGCGTCGATCCCTCGTTCGGAAACGAGAAAACCGAGTAACTTTCCGCCTGGAACTCCGAATGTGCATTTTGATGGATTGAGCTTGATATCATACCTCCTGAGGTCGGCAAAAGTTTCGGCAAGGTCAGCTCACAGGTCGGAACCTTTGCGTGACTTGACCACAATATCATCCATGTATGCCTCCACATTCCGACTGATTTGAGTGAGTAAACACTTCTGAATCATTCTCATGAACGTGGCTCCGGCGTTCTTGAGGCCGAACGACATAGTGACATAACAGAAGCATCCGAATGGGGTGATGAAAGCTGTTTTGATTTCGTCGGGTCCATACAGACGGATCTGATGGTACCCGGAATAAGCATCTAAAAAAGACAATCTCTCGCACCCCGCAGTCGAGTCGACTATTTGGTCGATGCGAGGAAGAGGAAAATGATCTTTCGGGCAGGCCCGATTGATATGTTTGAAATCAATGCACATGCGAAGTGACTTGTCCTTCTTGGGGACTATGACGACATTGGCGAGCCACTCAGAGTGGTAAATTTCTCGGATGAACCCTGCTGCTAAGAGCCGAGCCACCTCCTCACCAATGGCTTGCTTCTTCTGGACGGCGGACCGTCGAAGATGTTCCTTTACAGGCTTGAATTTTGGGTCGACCCATAGACGGTGCTCAGCCAGCCCCCTGGGAACTCCAGGCATGTCAGAGGGTTTCCATGCGAAGATGTCCCAGTTCTCACGGAGGAGCTGGATGAGCGCTTCTTCCTATTTGGAGCCAAGCGTCGTTGAGATGTGAGTCGGGGCAGCGTCGGGGTCGGTCGGGTGAATGTCGACTGTTTTTGTTTCACCGGATGACTGAAAAGCTGATTCTGAAGCAGGCTTCTTGGCTTGTAGCAACTCGCTTGGGTCGACAGTCTTTTGGTATTCTCGCAGCTCGACCACTGCCATCTGAGCATCTGCAATCTTTGAGCCCTTCTGAAAACACTCTTCCGCCTTCTTCCGATTGCCTGTGACAGTGATCACACCTTTGGGGCCAGGCATCTTCAGTTTGAGGTACACGTAACATGGTCGGGCCATGAAGCGTGCGTAAGCTGGCCTGCCCAAAATGGCGTGATAAGCACTTTGGAAGTCCACGACCTCGAATGTCAACTTTTCCTTGCGGTAATTCTTTGAATCACCGAAAAGCACATCAAGAGCGATCTGGCCGAGTGATTGGGCTTTCTTCCCAGGAATGACTCCATGGAAACTCATGTTACCGGTGCTGAGTCTGGACATCGGAATGCCCATTCCTTTCAATGTTTCAGCATACAATATGTTCAGGCCACTGCCTCCATCCATCAGGACTTTAGTCAGTCGAGTGCCTTCAACAATTGGGTCGACCACCAAAGCTTGCCTCCCAGGGGTGGCAATGTGCGTCGGGTGATCAGACTGGTCGAATGTGATGGCAGTCTAGGACCACTTCAGGTAACTGGGTGTTGCCGGGACAACCATGTTCACCTCTCGGTTAATGACTTTCAGTCGACTTTTGCTTTCGACATCGGCAAAAATCATCAGGGTGGAATTGACCTGGGGGTATCCATCATCACTGTCTTCCTTGTCCTCGACTCTGTCCGACTCTTTTTCCTTATCCTTGGACTGTTTTCCTTGGAACTGCTGGATCAGGAGCCGACACTGTCGAGTGGTATGCTTTGGCTAAATAAAATTACCCTCTTCATCCTTCTTGGTGTGGATGTGACATGGCAGATCCAAAACATCATTTCCGTCTTGATCCTTGACTTTTTTGGGATTCCAGGTGCCCTTGGGTTTTCCCTTGAAGTTTCCCTGGGTTACGGCCAGGGCCTCTCCAGGGGCGGCTGGCTCGGCCTTTCGCTTCTGCTTCCGACCGGAATTGCCCCCAATTTCCTGGGCGATTGTTTTCTGCTTGCCACTCCGGAGTCGATCTTCGTCTTCTCCGTTAGCATACTTGGTGGCAATCTCCATCATCCGATTCAGAGACATCTCTCCAGTTAGACCGAACTTCAGATTCAACTCTCTGTATTTAACACCTTCCTTGAAGGCATAAACCGCTTGATGGTCCGGCACGTTCTCAACCGAGTGATGCAGCGTGATCCACCTCTGGATGTATTCCCTCAGAGTTTCATTCGGCTTCTGTATGCAAGACCGCAGCTCGGTTAGGCCTGTAGGTCACTTGCATGTTCCTTCAAAGGTTGTGATAAACACTCGGGAGAGGTCCTCCCAAGTGTAAATGCTGCTGGGTGCCAACTGATTTAGCCATGCTCTGGCCGAGCCCTCTAACATGAGAGGCAAATGCTTCATGGCCACCTCGTCATTGCCACCGCCAATCTGTACAGCCACTCGGTAGTCTTCGAGCCAGGTATCAGGCTTAGATTCACCGGTGAACTTGCCGATTCCAGTCGCCAACCTGAAATTGGGAGGTATCACTGCGGCTCTGATGGCTCGACTGAAACACTCTGGCCCTGAAGCACGTACCCTGCTGCTGGCAGGCGCATCTCTGTTGTGGCCTTCTCGATGAGCTCTGTTCCTGTCAACCAAACCTTGAACGAGGATGGATCTCGCATCAAAGCCTGGGTCTCTGGGGTCGACTGGAATCCTCTGCCCAACACTATGAGGGCGTCTGTCATCTTGCCGTCGAGGCGCATATGACCCACTCCTCGGGGGAGGGGTTGGCACTAGACGTCGATCATCACGGTCGAATCGGTGATCATACTGCTCATTCCTCCTGTACTGATCATGCTGGCCACCACGTCCCTCACGCCTTGGGGGCGATCTCGGGCTGTGAGCTGACTCGACTGTATCTGTTGCGACAGACCGACTGTGGATCCTATTCCGTGACTGAGAGACAGCGGAATTCTGGTCTCCCGCCGCCCGGAGCAATGCTCTGATCTGTAACAAGCCCCTGCCAGCCTCCGACTGGGAGGGCTGAATCGATTCTACTATACGGGCCGCGGCGGCCAGATTCTGAACTGGGGTTCGATATACCTGCGTCGGCGGGAAGAGCTGGCGTCGACTAGACTCGGGAGCCCGCTGACGCGCTCGCTCGTCGAGTGCTCGCTGGAGATTCTCCAGTCGAGTGCGCTCGGCCAAGTTGGCCAAACGCGCGTCCTCCAAGGCCCGGGCCTCGGGGGTCTCTTCGATGATAGGAGTGCGGAGCGCGTCCATGTTCCGGCGGCGAAGCTCCTCTCGCTGCAATGATGTGAGAGGTTCGGGGAGATACTCGTCGTGGGGATGCGACGGATCGCCACCACCCGCGCCTCCATCAGTGCGAGGGAAACCAGGAGGACTGTGTGTTCCATCGACCGCCAGAACCTCAGCCGCTGGATCGCTGCTGTCGCACTCGGATGCGGTCTCCACGGAGCCAGTCGACAGGTCGAACAGGCCGTAGAGGGATTCGACGGGCTCGATGGCCGCGACTTGCGGGGCTGCCGATTGGCGGGCCACGGCGTGCCTCACCCACCGCTGAAGCCTCGACCGACCGGAGCGCTTGCGCTGGTGGGAGACAGGGTGGGGAGACGATACGGGGGCCGACCCGTATTGGGTCGACGGTTGCCGCAGGAGGACGCCACGAACGCATGCGCGGAAATGTGTCGCACCGCGGGCGGGGAGCGCGTCGATGTCGAGCGGTGCCTCCTGAAGCCAGGCGGAGTCGTCGACGATGAAGGTGAGCGCGCCGAGACGGATCTCGCGGTCCTCCACCAAAACTCCGCAAGAAAACATGATCAAAGGGATCGAGAAAAATCACAACTTCTCCAACTAAGCGCTAAGATTCCGGCCCCACGGTGGGCGCCAACTGTCGTGGTTCTAACTCTGACAGTGATGTAGGGGGGTGAGTATGGAGAGGCGAGATCCTAGCTATTGGGAAGTTGTTACACGCGAGGTTTATGAGTTCAGGCCCTTCTCGGAGGAAGTAATAGCCCTACGTCTCGGAGCCCGGAGGCGGTCGACTGGATTATGCGTGTATGGATTACAGGGGTGCGAACCCTTGTGCCTGTGGAGGGGGGTGGCTTATATAGAGTGCGCCAGGACCCCAGCCAGCCCACGTCACAAAGGGTTTTAAGGTACATTTAAGGTCGAGCGTTACTGGTAACGCCCCTAATAAAGAGCTATAATGACCATAAAGACTACTTAACAGCTGACCGTTTGCCTGCGGAGTGACTATAGATCTCCCGGCGGTCGAGTGGTTGGCTTCATGGTCGAGTGATAGCTTCTTGGTCGAGTGTCTTGAACCTGTCGAGTGGGATGCCTTCAAGTCGATTGAAAGGTGATTTCTCCCAGGGGTGTCCTAGAGTAGGACTCTTCGGTCAGGTCCGTGTCCCTACCCTAGGTACATGTCTTCATCAGTGAGCACAAAGTAACATATATCAAGCAATGACGAATTCTAACTCTCTTCCTATGCATCGGCATGTCATACAAGAACAATTCATGCACATCAAGTAAAGGCCAATACATAGCATAAGCAGTTTCTTGCAATTCTATCGTGTTGGAAACATAAAGAGGCGGAGATGTAGTTCCTCTCTCATAATAATTGCAAGTAGGAGCAGCAAGCACATGCATATTATAGTCATCAAAATTATCATGTGCAATGGTAAAAGGCAACCCATCAATATAATCCTTAATAAGTGCAAACTTCTTCGATATAGTGTAGTCGGGAGAATTTAAAAAGATAATAGGACTATCATGCGTGGGTGCAATAGCAACAATTTCATGTTTAACATAAGGAACTATAGCGAGTTCATCTCCATAAGCATAATTCATATTGGCATCTTGGCCACAAGCATAGCAAGCATCATCAAAAAGGGATATTTCAAAAGAATCAACGGGTTCATAACAATCATCATAGCATTCATCCTTCGGTAGATTCGAAGGGAAATTAAACAATGTATGGGTTAAAGAGTTAGTTTCATTAGATGGTGGGAAACGGGTGATCAATCTGCTCTTCCTCCTTTTGTTCTTCTCTCTCTTCCTCATCTTTTTCATCCAATGAGCTCACAATGTCATTAATTTCTTCTTCCATTGACTCCTGAAAAATATTAGTCTCTTCTTGGACAATAGAGGAATCCTCAATATATGGTTTAACATAGGCATTAGAAGCATAATTATCATAACAATATTTAAGTATGGCAAATTTTTCAGATTTGTAAAGAGTAGCATCATACTTTCCAATCAAAGAAGAAATTTCATAAGCACCCTTAAAAGCAACAAATTCATCAATTTGTTGAACATCATAGTAATTATAAACACCTTTAGCATACGAAGATACGATTCCATTATCACTAAACTCACATTGGTAGGGAAGGTGTTTCTTAGGGTCTTCAGAACAACAAGTAAAATCCTATATTTCACATAAATTCCAAGCATAGCATTGCAAACGATGAATTTGATCCAGCAAAAGTTTCCCTTTTTGAGATAAGCGGTGTCGCACATAACAAGCATGCTCATCTAAAGATTTGCCCTCAACTAAGCTAGTTGGGGTTTCAGCCCGAGCACGTAGGGATCGAAGATGATCCAAGTAAAAAGCTTCAGTAGTGTGATAGATTTTGAGTGGTTCTTCAACCATTGGTTCAGTAGGTACCACTATTTTTTTTTGATATTTTGTGTTTCCTACCCATAATTAAAGATAGAAAACAAGAACACAAAATAAAAACTACTTAGTGATAAAGCAAACAAGCACATACGAGAATATTCACCCCATGCTATAACTCCCCGGCAACGGTGCTAGAAAAAGGTCTTGATAACCCACAAGTATATGGGATCAATTGTAGCCTCTTTCGATAAGTAAGAGTGTCGAACCCAAGGAGGAGCTGAAGGTAGAACAAATATTCCCTCAAGTTTTATCGACCACCGATACAACTCTACGCACGCTTGATGTTCGCTTTACCTAAAACAAGTATAAAACTAGAAGTACTTTGTAGGTGTAACAGGATAGGTTTGCAAGAATATAAAGAGCACGTAAATAAAAACTAGGGTCTGTTTTAGGTAAATAAGCAATAAAGTTAGTATAGCGAGTGTGGAAAAGTGGTGGTAGGAGTTGCGAAATTGTCCCTAAGCAATTGACTACTTTACTAGAGTGATAGCAAGTTTTACGTGGGAGAGGCCACTGCTAGCATGCCATCACTGACTTGGAATTCTATGAACTTATGATTGGAACTATTAGCAAGCATCTGCAACTACTAACGTTCATTAAGGTAAAACCCAACCATAGCATTAAGATATTGGTCCCCCTTCAATCCCATATGCATCAATTTCTATGCTAGGTTGAAGCTTCTGTCACTCTTGCCCTCCAATACATAGTCCTATCAACATACAACTAACCCTATGGTGCGATCCACGCGCGCGCTCATATGATGGGCACCAAAGGACATCAACATAACCACAAGCAAATTAAATCAATCATAGTAATTCACCAATTACTGATAGGACAACGAAAATCTACTAAGACATCATAGGATGGCAACACATCATTGGATAATAATATGAAGCATAAAGCACCATGTTCAAGTAGAGGGTACAACGGGTTGCAGGAGAGTGGACCGCTATAGATAGATGGGGGAAGGTGATGAAGATGTTGGTGAAGATGACGGAGGTGTTGGTGTTGATTGCCGTCACACGATGATGGCCCCGGCGGCGTTCCGGTGCCACCGGGAGAGAGGGGGAGAGGGCCCCCCTTCTTCTTCTTCCTTTACCTTCTCCCTAGATGGGAGAAGGGTTTCCCCTCTGGTCCATGGCCTCCATGGAATGGGAGGGGCGAGAGCCCCTCCGAGATTGTATTTGTCTCTCTGTCTCTCTCTGTTTCTGCGTTTCAGATTCTGGCCTTTCACCGTTTCTTATATTCCCGGAGATCCGTAACTCCGATTGGGCTGAAATTTTAACACGATTTGTATCTGGATATTGGCTTTCTTACACCGAAAGAAGGGCACCAACCGCCTTACGGGGTGGACACGAGGGCCCAGGGCGTGCCTAACCCCCTGGGGCACGCCCCTGCCTCGTGGCCCCCTGGGGCATCGTCTTGTGTTGATTCTTCTTCCCAAAAATCACATATATTCCAAAAAAAATCTCGTCAGTTTTTATCCCGTTTGGACTCCGTTTGATATGGATTTTCTGCGAAACAAAAAATATGCAACAAATAGGAACTGGCGCTGGGCATTGGATCAATATGTTAGTCCCAAAAATAGTATAAAAATTTGCCAAAAGTATATGAAAGTTGTATAATATTGGCATGGAACAATCAAAAATTATAGATACGACAGAGACGCATCAATATGGCCCCCATTGCCAGTCTCCATGGGGATCTACTCCCCCTTGTGTCCGGCGGCCGAGGTATCATCCTCCGGCGCCACCGTGACGGCCTCCTGTGCCTCCTCCTGAGCTGGGAGGGTCCTTCGGGACAACACCTTCAGCGTCCTCCATAGTCTTGGGAGAGGAGGCCGTTGGAAGGGACCCGCTGTCCATCACCTTCGGATCTAGCGATTTTCCCAAAGATGAGGACCGCTCGAGGTCGGAACGAGCCGGACTGCAAGTGTATGATTTAACATGTTAAAATTATGAAGTAAAGAGGCTGGGTATATGAACGCGCTAGTGCCTTTGAGTACTCACGATTCGGCCAGGGGCTTATCCCTAGGGCGCCACTCGGAGCTGCTATCAATGTCCCACGCGGAGTTGTCCGCGGCGGAGGCCTTCCCCTTTTTGGACGCCACCGGCTCCAGATGCCTGGAGGACGCCCTCTTCTGCCCTCCCCCCTCCGGGGGAGAATTTCTCTCCTCCTCTTCCTCGTCGTCGGTGATAGGAGGGGAGTGGGTTTTGATGTCTTCGGACGTCACGTCTGAAGTGCCCTTATGGCGGAGACTACCTCTGGGCCCATTGGCCTCCTTCTTGTCCTTCTTCTCCGGTGCTTGATAGGGCGCCGGAACCAGCATCTTCATCAGAAGCGGGATAGCTGGTTCTTCGGGTAGCGGAGCCGGACGCGGAATCCGCTCCGCCTTCTTTGTCTAGCCCTGAGAAAACAAATAGGGAAGCTTAGACATCTTCCTTGAGTAAGCAAGTAAAGGATACACCTTGAAATACAGGAAACTTACCGCACTGGCGGGATGGGCAAGGTCGTGCCCGCGGTCCTTGGTCGTCGCCGGCCACGTCTCATTGGCCTCGAAGAGCACCTTCCAGATGTCTTCATGTGCAGTGTCGAAGAACTGTTGCAAGGTCTGGTGCTTGGCCGGATCGAACTCCCACAAGTGGCAAGTCCGGCTTTAGCACGGAAGGATCCGACGAGCGAGCATCACCTGGATCACATTGACAAGCTTGACGTTCTTGTCCACCATGCTCCTGATGCGCGTCTGAAGCACTGTCAGCTCGTCCGACGAAGACCAGTCCAGGCTCTTCTCTAGCCAGGAGGTGAGCCGCATCGGGGCGCCGGACTGGAATTCAGCAGTCGCGGCCCAGGTGGCGTCATGAGGTTCTGTGACGTAGAACCACTGCTGTTGCCACCCTTTGATGGTCTCCATGAAGGTACCTTTTGGCCATGTGACATTGGGAAGCTTGCTCACCATGGCGCCTCCGCACTCCGCATGTTGGCCATCCACCACCTTCGGCTTCACGTTGAAGACCTTCAACCACAACCCGAAGTGGGGTGGGATACGGAGGAAGGCCTCGCACACAACAATAAATGCCGAGATATTGAGGAAGGAGTTGGGGGCCAGATCATGGAAATCCAGCCCGTAGTAGAACATGAGTCCGCTGACGAATGGGTGGAGAGGAAATCCCAACCCGCGGATGAAATGGGGGATGAACACGACCCTCTCATGGGGCTTCGGAGTGGGGACGATCTATCCCTTGGCCGGGAGCCGGTGGGCGATTTCCTTAGCTAAGTACCCAGCCTCCCGGAGCTTGGTGATGTACTTCTCCTTGACAGAGGAAACCATCCACTTGCCTTGCGCTCCAGATCCGGACATGGCTGGAGTGCTTTTTTGAGGTGGAAAGGATGGAGGCTTGGGCGTTGGAGCTCGAGAATGGATGGGCAGAGAGAAGGAAGGCGTGGGTGAACGAGATGAATCATTATCCCTTTATAAAGGTAGTGAATATCAAGCACCTCCCCACTCACCTTAAAACTCGCCTATTCCCCAAGGGTCGTGCAGGCGGCGCGTTTGGATTACCTACGCCCGTATTGATGAGAATCCCGTAATAAGGGGGCATGATCTCTGCTTTGACAAGACGTGCCAATAAAACCGCATCTTGAAACATGGAGCGGGAGGCTAGAAAACAGTTTGAAATAATGACCGGGCTATGACATGATGTCACGCTACAAAGTTGTCAGTGGATTGGACTCATAAAATATTATACTCTCTGCGGATATGCGTGGTGTTTGTTTTACAAAGCCGGACACTCGAGAGCTGTTTTGGAGTATTCGGAGGAGGAACCGCCTTGCAATGCCAAAGACGATCTGCGCGTCGGACACCTCATCATTGAAGCCTGGTTCAGGGGCTACTGAGGGAGTTCTGGATTAAGGGGTCCTCGGGCATCTGACCTGTTGGACATGGGCCGGACTAATGGGCTATGAAGATACAAGACATAAGACTCTCTCCCGTGTCCGGATGGGACTCTCCTTGGCGTGGATGGTAAGCCTGGCGTTCGGATAGAAGATTCCTTTCTTTGTAACTGAGTTTGTACAACCCTAGTCCCCTCTGGTGTCTATATAAACCAGAGGGTTTAGTCCATAGGGGCAATCATAATCTTACAGGCCAACTTCTAGGGTTTTAGCCATTACGATCTCGTGGTAGATCAACTCTTGTAACCCTCATACTTATCAATATCAATCAAGAAGGACGTAGGGTATTACCTCCATCAAGAGGGTCCGAACCTGGGTAAAACTTCGTGTCCCCTGTCTCCTGTTACCATCAACCTTAGACACACAGTTCGGGATCCCCTACCCGAGATCCACCGGTTTTGACACCGACAATAAGCTCTACGTTCACATACAACGGGTGCAAGCCAGTTTTGCACACGCAGAATACTCGAGTTAAACTTGACGAGCCTAGCATATGCAGATATGGCCTCGGAACACGGAGACCGAAAGGTCGAGCGTGAATCATATAGTAGATATGATCAACATATTGATGTTCACCATTGAAAGCTACTCCATCTCACGTGATGATCGGACATGGTTTAGTTGATATGGATCACGTGATCACTTAGATTATTAGAGGGATGTCTATCTAAGTGGGAGTTCTTACGTAAAATGATTAATTAAACTTCAATTTATCATGAACTTAGTCCCGATAGTATTTGTATATCTATGTTGTAAATCAATTGCTCGCGTATAGCTTCCCCGTTTTATTTATGATATATTCCTAGAGAAAACTATGTTGAAAGATGTTAGTAGCAATGATGCGGACTAGCTCTGTGATCTGAGGATTATCCTCATTGCTGCAAAGAAGAATTATGTCCTTGATGCACTGCTAGGTGATGGACCTATTGCAGGAGCAGATGCAGACGTTATGAACTTTTGGCAAGCTCGATGTGATGATTACTTGATAGTTTAGTGCGCCATGCTTTACGGCTTAGAACCGGTAATTCAAAAATGTTTTGAACACCACGGAGCATATAAGATGTTCCAAGAGCTGAAATTGGTATTTCAGACTCATGCCCGAGTTGAGAGGTATGAGACCTCTGACAAGTACTTTGCCTACAAGATGGAGGAGAATAGCTCAACTAGTGAGCATATGCTCAGAATGTCTGAGTACTACAATCGCTTGAATCAAGTGGCAGTTAATCTTCTAGACAAGATAGTGATTGACAGAGTTCTCTAGTCACTATCGCCAAGTTACTAGAACTTCGTGATGAACTATAATATGTAAGGGATGACGAAAAATGATTCCCGAGCTCTTCGCGATGCTGAAATCAGCGAAGGTAGGAATCAAGAAAAGCATCAACTGTTGATGGTTGACAAGACCACTAGTTTCAAGTAAAAGGGCAAGGGAAAGAAAGGGAACTTCAAGAAGAATGGAAAGCAAGTTTCCACTCCCATGAAGAAGCCCAAAGGTAGACGCAAGCCTGAAACTGAGTGCTTCTACTGCAAAGGAAATGGTCACTGGAAGTGGAACTTCCCTAGATACTTGGCGGATAAGAAGGATGGCAAAGTGAATAAAGGTATATTTGATATACATGTTATTGATGTGTACTTTACTAGTGTTTATAGCAACCCCTCAGTATTTGATACTGGTTCAGTTGCTAAGAGTAGTAACTCGAAATGGGAGTTGCAAAATAAACAGAGACTAGTTAAAGGCAAGGTGATGATGTGAGTTGGAAGTGATTCCAAGGTTGATAAGATCACCATCGCACAGTCCCTTTACCTTTGGGATTAGAGTTGAACCTAAAATAAATGTTATTTGGTGTTTGTGTTGAGCATAAATATGATTGGATCATGTTATTGTAATACGGTTATTCATTTAAGTCAAAGAATAATTGTTGTTCTATTTACATGAATAAAACCTTCTATGGTCATACACTCAATATAAATGGTTTATTGAATCTCAATCATAGTGATACACATATTTATAATATTGAAGCCAAAAGATGCAAAGTTAATAATGATAGTGCAACCTATATGTGGCACTGCCGTTTAGGTCATATTGGTGTAAAGCGCATGAAGAAATTCTTCTGATGGACTTTTGGAATCACTTGATTATGAATCACTTGATGCTTGTGAACCATGCCTCATGGGCAAGATGACTAAGACTCCGTTCTTCGGAACAATGGAGCGAGCAACAGACTTGTTGGAAATAATACATACTGATGTGTGCGGTCCAATGAGTGTTGAGGCTCGCGGTGGGTATCATTATTTACTGACCTTCACAGATGATTTGAGCAGATATGGGTATATCTACTTGATGAAACATAAGTCTGAAACATTTGAAAAGTTCAAAGAATCTCAGAGTGAGGTGGAAAATCATCGTAACAAGAAAATAAAGTTTCTACGATCTGATCGCGGAAACAAATATTTGAGTTACGAGTTTGGTCTTCATTTGAAACAATGTGGAATAGTTTTGCAACTCACGCCACCTGGAACACCACATTGTAATGGTGTGTCCGAACATCATAACCGTACTTTATTAGATATGGTGCAATCTATTGATATCTCTTACTGAATTACCACTATTGTTTTGGGGTTATGCATTAGAGACAGCTACATTCACGTTAAATAGGGCATCGTCTAAAAATCCGTTGAGACGACACCATATGAACTATGGTTTAGCAAGAAACCTAAGCTGTCGTTTTTTAAAGTTTGGGGTTGTGATGCTGATGTGAAAAAGTTTCAACCTGATAAGCTCAAACCCAAATCGGAGAAGTGCGTCTTCATAGGATACCCAAAAGAAACAGTTGGGTACACCTTCTATCACAGATCTGAAGGCAAGATCTTTGTTGCTAAGAGCAGATCCTTTCTAGAGAAGGAGTTTCTCTCGAAAGAAGTGAGTGGGAGGAAAGTAGAACTTGATGAGGTAATTGTACCTGGTCCCTTATTGGAAAGTAGTTCATCACAAAAATTAGTTTCAGTGATTCCTACACCAATTAGTGAGGAAGCTAATGGTGATGATCATGAAAACTTCTGATCAAGTTACTACCGAACCTCGTAGGTCAACCGGAGTAAGATCCGCACCAGAGTGGTATGGTATTCCTGTTCTGAAGGTCATGTTACTTGACCATGATGAACCTATGAACTATGAGGAAGCGATGATGAGCCCAGATTCCGCAAAATGGCTTAAGGCCATGAAATCTGAGATAGAATCCATGTATGAGAACAAAGTGTGGACTTTGGTGGACTTGCCCGTTGATCGACAAGCCATTGAGAATAAATGGATCTTCAAGAGGAAGACGGATGCTGATAGTAGTGTTACTATCTACAAATCTCGAATTGTTGCAAAAAAATTCGACAAGTTCAAGGTGTTGACTATGATGAGATTTTTCTCACTCGTAGCGATGCTTAAGTCTGTCCGAATCATGTTAGCAATTGCCAAATTTTATGAAATCTGGCAAATGGATGTCAAAAGTACATTCCTTAATGGATTTCTTAAAGAAGAGTTGTATATGATACAACAAGAAAGTTTTGTCAATCCTAAAGGTGCTAACAAAGTGTGCAAGCTCCAGCGATCCATCTGTGGACTGGTGCAAACATCTCGGAGTTGGAATATACGCTTTGATGAGTTGATCAAAGCATATAGTTTTATACAGACTTGCGGTGAAGCCTGTATTTACAAGAAAGTGAGTGGGAGCACTATAGAATTTCTGATAAGTATATCTGAATGACATATTGTTGATCGTTAATAATGTAGAATTTTCTGGAAAGCATAAAGGAGTGTTTGAAAGGAGTTTTTTCAAAGAAAGACCTTGGTGAAGCTGCTTACATATTGAGCATCAAGATCTATAGAGATAGATTAAGACACTTGATAAATTTTCTCAATGAGTACATACCTTGACAAGTTTTTGAAGTAGTTCAAAATGGAACAGTCAAAGAAGGAGTTCTTTCCTATGTTGCAAGGTGTGAAGTCGAGTAAAGACTCAAAACCCGACCACAACAGAAAATAGAAAGAGAATGAAAAGTCATTCCCTATGCCTCAGTCATAGGTTCTATAAAGTATGCTATGATCTGTACTAGACCTATTGTGTACCTCACCATGAGTTTGGCAAGAGGGTACAATAGTGATCCAGGAGTGGATCATTGAACAATGGTCAAAATTATACTTAGTGGAATAAGGAAATGTTTCTCGGTTATGGAGGTGTCAAAGAGTTCGTCGTAAGGAGTTACGTCGATGCAAGGTTTGACACCAATCTGGATGACTCTAAGTCTCGATCTAGATACATATTGAAAGTGGTAGCGATTAGCTAGAGTAGCTCCGTGCAGAGCATTATAGACATAGAAATTTTGCAAAATACACATGGCTCTAAATGTGGCAGACCCGTTGACTAAACTTCTCTCACAAGCAAAACATGATCACTCTTTGGGTGTTAATCACATAGCGATGTGAACTAGATTATTGACTCTAGTAAACCCTTTGGGTATTAGTCACATGGAGATGTGAACTAATCACATAAAGATGTGAACTATTGGTGTTAATCACATGGTTATGTGAACTAGATTATTGACTCTAGTGCAAGTGGGAGACTGAAGGAAATATGCCCTAGAGGCAATAATAAAGTTGTTATTTATATTTCCTTATATCATGATAAATGGTTATTATTCATGCTAGAATTGTATTAACCGGAAACTTAGTACATGTGTGAATTCATAGACAAATCAGAGTGTCCCTAGTATGCCTCTACTCGACTAGCTCATTAATCAAAGATGGTGAAGTTTCCTGACCATAGACATGTGTTGTCATTTGATGAACGGGATCACATCATTAGAGAATGATTTGATGGACAAGACCCATTAGTTAGCTTAGCATAAATGATCGTTTAGTTTTATTTCTATTGCTTTCATCATGATTTATACATGTTCCTCTGACTATGAGATTATGCAACTCCCGAATACCGGAGGAACACCTTGTGTGCTATCAAATGTCACAACGTAACTGGGTGATAATAAAGATGTTGTACAGGTGTCTCCGATGGTGTTTGTTGAGTTGGCATAGATCGAGATTAGGATTTCTCACTCCGATTGTCGGAGAGGTATCTCTGGGCCCTCTCGGTAATGCACATCACTATAAGCCTTGCAAGCAATGTGGCAAATGAGTTAGTTGCGGGATGTTTCATTACAGAACGAGTAAAGAGACTTGCCGGTAACGAGATTGAACTAGGTATGATGATACCAACAATCGAATCTCGGGTAAGTAACATACTGATGACAAAGGGAACAATGTATGTTGTTATGCGGTTTGACCGATAAAGATCTTCGTAGAATATGTAGGAGCCAATATGAGAATCTAGGTTCCGCTATTGGTTATTGACCGGAGATGTGTCTCGGTCATGTCTACATAGTTCTCAAACCCGTAGGGTCCGCACGCTTAATGTTTGATGACTATTTGCATTATGAGTTATGTGATTTGATGTACTGAAGGTTGTTCCGAGTCCCGGATGAGATCACGGACATGACGAGGAGTCTCAAAATGGTCGATACGTAAAGATCGATATATTGGAAGGCTATATTCAGACATCGAAAAGGTTCTGAGTGATTCGGGTATTTTTCGAATTACCGGAGAGTTACGGGAATTCGCCGGGGGAAGTAGTGGGCCTTAATGGGCCATACGGGAAAGGAGAGAAGGGCCTCAAGGGTTGGCCGCCCCCCATGGCAAGTACGGATTGGACTAGGGAGGGGGCGGCACCCCCTCTCTTTCCTTCTCCCTCTCCTACTCCTTCACTCACTCCCTTCTTGGAAAAAGGAAGGGGACTCCAACTAGGATTGGGAATCCTAGTTGGACTCTCCCTATAGGCGCGCCCTCCTAGGTCGGCCTCCTCCTCCCTCCTTTATATACATGGGCAGGGGGCACCCTAAAGGCACTCCAAGATTTTTCTTAGCCGTGTACGGTGCCCCCTCCGCAGTTACACACCTCGGTCATATCGTCGTAGTGCTCAGGTGAAGCCCTGCGCCGGTAACTTCATCATCACCATCGCCACGCCGTCGTGCTGACGGAACTCTCCTTCGGCCTCAACTGGATCAAGAGCCCGAGGGACGTCATCGAGCTGAACGTGTGCTGAACGCGGAGGTGCTGTACGTTCGTACTTGGATCGGTTGGATCGCGAAGACGTTCGACTACATCAACCGCGTTACTAAACGCTTCCGCTTTCGGTCTACGAGGGTACATAGACACACTCTCCCCTCTCGTTGCTATGCATCTCCTAGATAGATCTTGCGTGATCGTAGGTAATTTTTTTAAATACTGCGTTCCCCAACAGCCCAATCGTCCCCTTCTTCCCCCGCTTCTCCACCGCACTCTCCGCCCTCTTTGTCGTCTATGTTTGCCTACACACTCCGTCGCCATGGGAAAGGACAAGACGGCGGCCCTGTAGCGCAAGAAGGCGGCGGCGGTGAAGGTCAAGAAGACGAGTCGGTGGTCATCGTCGAGGTCCGGTCTGCGGCCTGGTTGGATCCAAGGGGACTGGATCCGCTCCGCGATCCAGAAGGAGGACTTGGAGGACATGGCCAACGGAGGCCTGATCGCCCACGGGTCTTGGAGGCTGCTGGGGAACGAGACCGAGCCTCGGCCACAGGAGGGTGAGTGCGTCCTCCTTGCCACTCATGTCGACCGCGGTTTCAGTCTACCTCCACATCCTTTTTTCCGGGTTTCTTGAATTTTTTTGGTGCTCAACTTCATCACTTCTCCCCCAACACAATCACATATCTCGTCGCCTACATCTCTCTGTGTGAAAACTTCCTGGGCTGTCGACCACATTGGGGTTTGTTCAAGCAGATCTCTACTTGCCGCTCTTAGTCTGTGAAGAAGGCAAATCCGAATGACGAAAATATGCACGTGATCCAAATGTGAGGGTGTTTAGGGATTCAGACGAGGGATATGAGTACTTTTCCAGCCATGACCCTTCCCGACTGAGTTAGAGGGTGGCAGTCGACCTGGTTCTACTGCCGAGACGTTCCGACTCCCGGTCAGTCGACCAGTCTTCCCCCTTCACCATGGACCGAGTCCGCCAACCCTCTTCGCTTATCGTGACCCCAATAGAGAAGGGAGAGGTGTCCATGCTAGTCGACCGGGTAGTCCAACTGGTTTGTGATGGCGTGACTGGCATGGATTTGTTGGAAGTATTTCTCAGTAGACGTGCTACCTCTTGAGCATGCGTTAGTTTTCCCTTGAAGAGGAAAGGGTGATGCAGCAAAGTAGCATAAGTATTTCCCTCAGTTTTTGAGAACCAAGGTATCAATCCAGTAGGAGGTAACACGCAAGTCCCTAGTACCTGCACAAACAAACAAGAACCTCGCAACGAATGCGATAAAGGTGTTGTCAATCCCTTCACGGTCACTTACGAAAGTGAGAGCTGATAGAGATAATACGATAAATATCTTTGGTATTTTTATTGTATAGATTGGAAAATAAAGATTGCAAAATAAACAACGAGAGAAATAGCAAGTTGATAGGAAAATATTATAATGGAAAACAGACCCGGGGGCCATAGGTTTCACTAGTGGCTTCTCTCAAGATAGCAAATTCTATGGTGGGTGAACAAATTACTGTCGAGCAATTGATAGAAAAACGCATAGTTATGAGAATATCTAGGCATGATCATGTATATAGGCATCACGTCTGCGACAAGTAGACCAAAACGATTCTGCATCTACTACTATTACTCCACACATCGACCGCTATCTAGCATGCATCTAGAGTATTAAGTTCATAAGAACAGAGTAACGCATTAGGCAAGATGACATGATGTAGAGGGATAAACTCAAGCAATATGATATAAACCCCATCTTTTTATCCTCGATGGCAACAATACAATACGTGACTTGCTGCCCCTACTGTCACTGGGAAAGGACACCACAAGATTGAACCCAAAGCTAAGCACTTCTCCCATTGCAAGAAAAATCAATCTAGTAGGCCAAACCAAACTGATAATTCTAAGAGACTTGCAAAGATATTAAATCATGCATAAAAGAATTCATAAACCCACAATTCATCGGATCTTGACAAACACACCGCAAAAAGAATTACATTGAATAGATCTCCAAGAGAATCGAGGAGAACTTTGTATTGAGATCCAAAGAGAGAGAAGAAGCCATCTAGCTAATAACTATGTACATGAAGGTCTGTGGTAAACTACTCACACATCATCGGAGAGGCTATGGTGTTGATGTAGAAGCCCTCCGTGATCGATTCCCCCTCCGGCGGAGCACCGGAAAAGGCTCCAATATGGGTTCTCATGGGCACAGAAGGTTGCGGCCATGGAAATAGGGTTTCGTGGTGCTCTCGGATATTTTCGGCGTATATGAGTATAAATAGGCGAAGAAGTAGGTCGGCGGAGCCACGAGGGGCCCACGAGGGTGGGGGCGTGCCTACCCCCTGGGCGCACCCTCCTACCTCGTGGTCGCCTTGTTTATTCCTTGATGTCCACTCCAAGTCTCCTGGATTGCGTTTGTTCCAAAAATAACTCCCCCGAAGGTTTCATTCCGTTTGGATTCTGTTTGATATTCCTTTTCTGCGAAACACTGAAATAGGCAAAAAGACAACAATTTGCACTGGGCCTTTGGTTAGTAGGTTAGTCCCAAAAATAATATAAAAAATTATATTAAAGCCCATTAAACATCCAAACCAGATAATATAATAGCATGGAACAATCAAAAATTATAGATACATTGGAGACGTATCAAGCACCCCCAAGCTTAATTCATGCTCGTCCTCGAGTTGGTAAATGATAAAAACATAATTTTTGATGTGGAATGCTACCTAACATAATTCTCAATGTAATTTTGTTTATTGTGGCATGAATATTCAGATCCAAAAGATTCAAGACAAAAGTTTAATATTGACATAAAAATAATAATACTTCAAGCATACTAACAAAGTAATCATGTCTTCTCAAAATAACATGGCCAAAGAAAGTTATCCCTACAAAATCATATAGTCTGGCTATGCTCTATCTTCATCGCACAAAGTATTTAGTCATGCACAACTCCGATGACAAGCCAAGCAATTGTTTCATACTTTTGATGTTGTCAAACTTTTTCAATCTTCACGCAATACATGAGCATGAGCCATGGACATAGCACTATATGTGGAATAGAATGGTGGTTGTGGAGAAGACAAAAAGGGAGAAGATAGTCTCACATCAACTAGGCGTATCAACGGGCTATGGAGATGCCCATCAATAGATATCAATGTGAGTGAGCAGGGATTGCCATGCAACAGATGCACTAGAGCTATAAGTGTATGAAAGCTCAACAAAATAAACTAAGTGGGTGTGCATCCAACTCGCTTGCTCACGAAGACCTAGGGCATTTTGAGGAAGCCCATCATTGGAATATACAAGGCAAGTTCTATAATGTAAAATTCCCACTAGTATATGAAAGTGACAACATAGGAGACTCTCTATCATGAAGATCATGGTGCTACATTGAAGCACAAGTGTGGTAAAAGGATAGTAACATTGTCCTTTCTCTCTTTCTCTCTCATTTTTTTATTTGAGCCTTTTCCTCTTTTTTTATGGCCTCTTTTTTCCCTCTTTTTTTTCTTTTCGTCCGGAGTCTCATCCCGACTTGTGGGGGAATCATAGTCGCCATCATCCTTTCCTCACTTGGGACAATGCTCTAATAATGATGATCATCACACTTTTATTTACTTACAACTCAAAAATTACAACTCGATACTAGAACAAAATATGACTCTATGTGAATGCCTCCGGCTGTGTACCAGGATATGCAATGAATCAAGAGTTACGTGTATGAAAGAATTATAAATGTGACTTTGCCACAAATACGATGTCAACTACACGATCATGCAAAGCAATATGACAATGATCTAACATGTCATAACAAATGGAACGGTGGTAAGTTGCATGGAAATATATCTCGGAATGGCTATGGAAATGCCATAATAGGTATGTATGGTGGCTGTTTTGAGGAAGGTAATGGTGGGTGTATGGTACCGGCGAAAGTTGCGCGGTACTAGAGAGGCTAGCAATGGTGGAAGGGTGAGAGTGTGTATAATCCATGGACTCAACATTAGTCATAAAGAACTCACATACCTATTGCAAAAATCTATTAGTTATTGACACAAAGTACTATGCGCATGCTCCTAGGGGGATAGATTGGTAGGAAAAGACCATCGCTCGTCCCTGACCGCCACTCGCAAGGAAGACACTCAATAAATAAATCATGCTCCGACTTCATCACATAACAGTTCACCATACGTGCATGCTACGGGAATCAAAAACTTTAGAACAAGTACTTCTCAAATTCACAACTACTCAACTAGCATGACTCTAATATCACCATATTCATATCAACAATCATCAAGTATCAAACTTCTCATAGTATTCAATGCACTTTTTATGAAAGTTTTTATTATACCCATCTTGGATGCCTATCATATTATGACTAATTTTATAGCCAAAGCAAATTACCATGCTATTCTAAAAGACTCTAAAATAATATAAGTGAAGAATGAGAGATCAATAATTTCTATAAAATAAAACACCACCGTGCTCTTAAAGATATAAGTGAAGCACTAGAGCAAAATTATCTAGCTCAAAAGATATAAGTGAAGCACATAGAGTATTTTAATAAATTCCGATTCATGTGTGTCTCTCCAAAACGTGTGTGCAGCAAGGATGATTGTGGTAAACTAAAAAGAAAACACTCAAATCATACAAGATGCTCCAAGCAAAACACATATCATGTGGTGAATAAAAATATAGCATCAAGTAAAGTTACCGATGGACGAAGACGAAAGAGGGGATGCCTTCCAGGGCATCCCCGAGCTTAGGCTTCTGGTTGCCCTTGAATTTTACCTTGGGGTGCCTTGTGCATCCCCAAGCTTAGGCTCTTGCCACTCCTTATTTCAAAATCCATCAAATCTTTACCCAAAACTTGAAAACTTCACAACACAAAACTCAACAGAAAATCTCATGAGCTCCGTTAGTAAAAGAAAACAAACCACCACTTCAAGGTACTGTAATGAACTCATTCTTTATTTATATTGGTGTTAAACCTACTGAATTACAACTTCTCTATGGTTCATACCCCCCGATAGTAGCCATAGATTCATCAAAATAAGCAAACAACACACGAAAAACAGAATCTGTCAAAAACAGAACAGTCTATAGTAATCTGTAGGTTTAGAATACTTCTGTAACCCCAAAAATTCTGAAATAAATTGGTGGACATGAGGAATTTGTCTATTAATCATCTGCAAAAATAATCAACCTAATTGCACTCTCCAGTAAAAAATGGCAACTAATCTCGTGAGCGCTAAAGTTTATGTTTTTTACAGCAAGATCGCAAAGACTTCCCCCAAGTCTTCCCAAAGGTTCTACTTGGCACAAACACTAATTACAAACATAAAACCACATCTAAACATAAGCTAGATGAATTATTTCTTAATAAATAGGAACAAAAAAAATAAACAAAAATAAAATTGGGTTGCCTCCCAACAAGCGCTATCGTTTAACGCCCCTAGCAAGGCATAAAAACAAGAATAGATCTAGGTATTGTCGTCTTTTGTATGCAAGTGTGCATATGAATAAATTGTCTTTCAATTTCAACTATGAGCAAAGATATAGCATCCGCAAAACTACTAGTTCTGTGAAGAATAGACCCTCACATAGTGGGTAAAGCATCTTCACAAGTAAATAAATCTTGAATAACTCCTTTTCCAATAATATTACCACTACCGATCCGAAACTTTTTAGTGTGCAAAATAGTAGGTTCTTCATGAGGATAATCAAAAGCATCAACATTTTCCATGTTACTACCACTATCATTATCAACGATAACCTCCCCAATTTCAGACATGATGGCAGCAAATTGCATAAAGAACGGGCTAACAAAAAGCAAGAAGAAGAGCGAACAAAAAAGAGGGCGAATAAAACTGCAAGGGTGAAGTGGGGGAGAGGAAAATGAGAGGCAAATGGCAAATAATGTAATGCGAGGGATAAGAGTTTGTGATGGTTATTTGGTATGTCTTGACTTGTGCGTAGATCTCCCCGACAACGGCACCAGAAATGGCTTGTTTACGGGAGATCAAATCTTGACTTGACTTTGTGCAACCTCCCCGGCAATGGCGCCAGAAATCCTTCTTGCTACCTCTTGAGCATGCGTTGGTTTTCCCTTGAAGAGGAAAGGGTGATGCAGAAAAGTAGCGTAAGTATTTCCCTCAGTTTTTGAGAACCAAGGTATCAATCTAGTAGGAGATAACACGCAAGTCCCTAGTACCTCCACAAACAAACAAGAACCTCGCAACCAACGCGATAAAGGGGTTGCCAATCCCTTCACGGCCACTTACGAAAGTGAGATCTGATAGAGATAATAAGATAAATATTTTTGGTATTTTTATTGTATAGATTGGAAAATATAGATTGCAAAATAAACAATGAGAGAAACATCAAGATGATAGGAAAATAATATAATGGAAAATAGACCCGGGGCTGATACGTCTCCAATGTATCTATAATTTTTGATTGTTCCATGCTATTATATTATCCATCTAGGATGTTTTATATGCATTTATATGGTATTTTATATGATTTTTGGGACTAACCTATTAACATAGAGCCCCGTGCCAGTTTCTGTTTTTTCCTTGGTTTTGAATATTCCTGAAAAGGAAAACCAAATGGGGTCCAATTGACCTGAAATTTCATGGAGATCATTTTTGGACCAGAAGAAGCCCACGGAGTACCGGAGATGGGCCAGAAGAGTCTTGAGGCCACCACGAGGGTGGGGGCGCGCCCTACCCCCCTGGGCGCTCCCCCCTACCTCGTGGCCGCCTCGGGGACCCCCCTAACTTGTTCCTAACTCCAACACCTCTTATATATACCCAAACTTCCAGAAATGAACCTAGATCGGGAGTTCCGCCACCGCAAGCCTCTGTAGCCACCGAGAACCAACCTAGACCCGTTCCGGCACCCTGCCAGAGGGGGGGAATCCCTCTCCGGTGGCGATCTTCATCATCCCGGCGCTCTCCATGACAGGATGGAGTAGTTCACCCTCGGGGTTGAGGGTATGTACTAGTAGATATGTGTTTGATCTCTCTCTCGTGTTCTTAATTTGGCATAATCTTGATGTATCGCGAGCTTTGCTATTATAGTTGGATCTTATGATGTTTCTCCCCCTCTACTCTCTTGTAATGGATTGAGTTTTCCCTTTGAAGTTATCTTATTGGATTGAGTCTTTAAGGATTTAAGAACACTTGATGTATGTCTTGCATGTGCTTATCTGTGGTGACAATGGGATATCACGTGATCCACTTGATGTATGTTTTGGTGATCAACTTGCGAGTTCCGTGACCTCATGAACTTATGCATAGGGGTTGGCACACGTTTTCGTCTTCACTCTCCGGTAGAAACTTTGGGGCACTCTTTGAAGTTCTTTGTGTTGATTGAATAGATGAATCTAAGATTGTGTGATGCATATCGTATAATCATACCCACGGATACTTGAGGTGACATTAGAGTATCTAGGTGACATTAGGGTTTTGGTTGATTTGTGTCTTAAGGTGTTATTCTAGTACGAACTCTAGGATAGATTGAACGAAAAGAATAGCTTCATGTTATTTTACTACGGACTCTTGAATAGATCGATCAGAAAGAATAACTTTGAGGTGGTCTCGTACCCTACAATAATCTCTTCGTTTGTTCTCCGCTATTAGTGACTTTGGAGTGACTCTTTGTTGCATGTTGAGGGATAGTTATATGATCCAATTATGTTATTATTGTTGAGAGAACTTGCACTAGTGAAAGTATGAATCCTAGGCCTTGTTTCAACGCATTGCAATACCATTTGTGCTCATTTTTACCACTTGCTACCTTGCTGTTTTTATATTTTCAGATTACAAAAACCTTTATCTACCATCCATATTGCACTTGTATCACCATCTCTTCGCCGAACTAGTGCACCTATACAATTTACCATTGTATTGGGTGTGTTGGGGACACAAGAGACTTTTTTATTTGGTAGCAGGGTTGCTTGAGAGAGACCATCTTCATCCTACGCCTCCCATGGATTGATAAACCTTAGGACATCCACTTGAGGGAAATTTGCTACTGTTCTACAAACCTCTGCACTTGGAGGCCCAACAACGTCTACCAGAAGAAGGTTGTGTAGTAGACATCAAGCTATTTTCTGGCGCCGTTGCCGGGGAGGCGAGTGCTTGAAGGTATATCTTTAGATCTTGTGATCTAATCTTTTTGTTTCTTGTTTTATCACTAGTTTAGTCTATAAAAGAAAACTAAAAAATGGAATTAAGGTTGCCTCATATGCTTCATCTTTTTAATGTATTTCGTGAAAATAAGGATTCCGATAATTGTGCCAAAGTATTAGAAGAAGAATGCATTAAAATGTTTGGTACTAAATCTTTGGATGATGAGCATGATTGCGATGTTGTTAGTATGAATTCTTTGAATACCCTTGATGCTAATTATATGCAAAGCCACAAGCTTGGGGAAGCTATGTTTGATGAAGATGATATTTTTTGTCTCCCATGTTTTAATGAGCAAATTTATTATGATGATAGCATGCCTCCTATTTATGATGATTATATTGATGAAAGTGGGTTTGTAATAGTGTCAACTTTAGGAAGTGATGATCCCACTATTTTGGAGGATGTTGAATCTTAGTGTGACAATTATAAAAGTGGATTTGGAGAGGTCATGACTTTATCTAGTAATGATTCCACTATTTTGGAAGAGGTTCCAATTGATTATGAGAACAAAGTTGCTATCTATGATGATTATTGTGATGACTTGTATGCTATTAAGAATAATGATGAAACATGTCATCATGATTTTAGTTTTCAATTGGATTATGCCTCACATGATAGTTATTTTTTTGAGTTTACTCCCACTATTCCGAATGAGATTTTTTTTTTTGCTTATGTGGAGAGTAGTAAAATTTCTATGCTTGTAGATCATGAAAAGAATGCTTTGTGTGATTGTTATATTGTTGAATTCATTCATGATGCTACTAAAAATTGTTATGAGGGAGGAATATATGCTTGTAGGAATTGCAATAATATCAAGTTTCCTCTCCATGTGCTTAAAGTTTTAAAGTTATGCTTGTTTTGCCTTCCTATGCTAGTTGATTATTGTTCCCATAAGTTGTTTAATCACAAAATCCCTATGCATAGGAAGAGTGTTAAACTTAAATGTGCTAGTCATATTCTTCATGATGCTCTCTTTATGTTTCAATTCTTATCTTTTATGTGAGCATCATTGAAATCATCATGCCTTGCTAGGGGCGTTAAACGATAGCGCTTGTTGGGAGGCAACCCAACTTTATTTTTGTTCTTTGCTTCTTGCTCCTGTTTAGTAATAAATAATTCATCTAGCCTCTGTTTAGATGTGGTTTTATGTTTTAGTTAGTGTTTGTGCCAAGAATAACATTTGGGAAGACTTGGGTGAAGTCTTTGCGATCTTGCTGTAAAAAACAGAAACTTTTGCGCTCACGAGATTAGCTGCCATTTATTACTGGAGGGTGAGTTTAGGTTGATTATTTTTGCGTATGATTAATAGACAAATTCCTCAGGTCCACCAATTTATTTAAGAATTTTTGGAGTGACAGAAGTATTCGAATGATACAGATTACTACAGACTGTTCTGTTTTTGACAGATTCTGTTTTCATTGTGTTGTTTGCTTATTTTGATGAATCTATGAGTAGTATCGGAGGGTATGAACCATAGAGAAGTTATAATACATTAGATATTACACCAATATGAATTTATAATGAGTTCACAATAGTACCTAAGTGGTGATTTATTTTCTTATACAAACGGAGCTTACGAGTTTTCCGTTAAGTTTTGTGTTGTGAAGTTTTCAAGTTTTGGGTAAAGATTCGATGGACTATGGAATAAAGAGTGGCAAGAGCCTAAGCTTGGGGATGCCCAAGGCACCCCAAGGTAATATTCAATGACAACCAAGAGCCTAAGCTTGGGGATGCCCCAGAAGGCATCCCCTCTTTCGTCTTCATTCATCAGTAACTTTACTTGGAGCTATATTTTTATTCACCACATGATATGCGTTTTGCATAGAGCATCATTTTATTTTGTCTTGCTTGATGTTTGAATAAAATACCAAGATATGAAATTCTTAAATGTTATAGAGTCTTCACAGAGTTACATAATTATTCAACTACTCATTGTGCTTCACTTATATCTTTCGGAGTAGTTTGTCATTTGCTCTAGTGCTTCACTTATATCTTTTTAGAGCACGGCGTTGGTTTTATTTTAAAGAAATTGTTGAACTCTCATGCTTCACTTTTATTGTTTTGAGAGTCTTAGACAGCATGTTAATTTGCTTTGGCTATAAATTTAGTCCTAATATGATAGGCATCCAAGAGGGATATAATAAAAACTTTTATATAGAGTGTATTGAATACTATGAGAAGTTTGATACTTGATGATTGTTTTGAGATATGAAGATGGTAATATTAGAGTCATGCTAGTTGAGTAGTTGTGAATTTGAGAAATACTTGTGTTAAAGTTTGTGATTCCAGTAGCATGCACGTATGGTGAACCGTTATGTGATGAAGTCGTAGCATGATTTATTTATTGATTGTATTCCTTATGAGTGGCGGTCAGGGACGAGCGATGGTCTTTTCCTACCAATCTATCCCCCTAGGAGCATGCGCTTAGTACTTCGTTTCGATAAATAATAGATTTTTGCAATAAGTATGTGAGTTCTTTATGACTAATGCTGAGTCCATGGATTATACGCACTCTGACCCTTCCACCATTGCTAGCCTCTCTTGTGCCACGCAAATTTCGCCGGTACCATACACCCACCATTACCTTCCTCAAAATATCCACCATGCCTACCTATTATGGCATTTCGATAGCCATTCCGAGATATATTGCCATGCAACTTTCCACCGTTCCGTTTATTATGACACGCTTCATCATTGTCATATTACTTTGCATGATCATGCAGTTGACATCGTATTTGTGGCAAAGCCACCGTTCATAATTTCATACATGTCACTCTTGAATCATTGCACATCCTGGTACACCACTAGAGGCATTCACATAGAGTCATATTTTGTTCTAAGTATCGAGTTGTAATTCTTGAGTTGTAAGTAAATAAAAGTGTGATGACCATCATTATTAGAGCATTGTCCCATGTGAGGAAAGGATGATGGAGACTATGATTCCCCCACAAGCCGGGATGAGACTCCGGACAAAAAATAAAAAAAGGGAGAAAAAGGTCGTAAAAAAGAGAAGGCCCAACAAAAAAACAAAAAAATGAGAGAAAAAGAGAGAAGGGGCAATGCTACTATCCTTTTGCCACACTTGTGCTTCAAAGTAGCACCATGATCTTCATGATAGAGAGTCTCCTATGTTGTCACTTTTCATATACTAGTGGGAATTTTCATTATAGAACTTGGCTTGCATATTCCAATGATGGGCTTCCTCAAAATGCCCTAGGTCTTCGTGAGCAAGCGAGTTGGATGCACACCCACTTAGTTTCTTTTGTTGAGCTTTCATACACTTATAGCTCTAGTGCATCTGTTGCATGGCAATCCCTACTCACGCACATTGATATCTATTGATGGGCATCTCCATAACCCGTTGATACGCCTAGTTGATGTGAGACTATCTTCTCCTTTTGTCTTCTCCATAACCACCATTCTATTCCACCTATAGTGCTATATCCATGGCTCACGCTCATGTATTGCGTGAAGATTGAAAAAGCTTGAGAACATCAAAAGTATGAAACAATTGCTTGGCTTGTCATCGGGGTTGTGCATGATTTATATATTTTTTGTGATGAAGATAGAGCATAGCCAGACTATACGATTTTGTAGGGATAGCTTTCTTTGGCCATGTTATTTTGAGAAGACATGATTAATTTGTTAGTATGCTTGAAGTATTATTATTTTTATGACAATATTAAACTTTTGTCTTGAATCTTATGGATCTGAATATTCATGCCACAATAAAGAAAATTACATTGATAATTATGTTAGGTAGCATTCTGAAAGTGCTAGTGATCGACTAGAGGGGGGGGGGGTGAATAGGCGATTTTTATGAAAGTCTTCAAAACATGGAAGTTTCGAAGACAAACGATAGAAATAAACCTATTACCATGCAGCGGAAGGTAGACTACACTAGGCAAGACATAGTCAAGTATTCAATGAAGTGAAAGCACAATGACTAATAGCAGCTAGGCAGTAAAGATCAGGTAGGAAGATATTGTGAAGCCAATCAGAACAAGCAGTCACTCAGTGAATACAAAAGATAATGCAATCATACAATGACTTCACAAGGACCAACAGTAAGTAAAGGGAAGGGAAGGATGAAACCAGTGACTCGTTGAAGACAATGATTTGTTGGACCAGTTCCAGTTGCTGTGACAACTGTACGTCTGGTTAGGGAGGCTGAGATTCAACTCAGAAGACCTCGTCTTCACCTTATTCCCTTTGAGCTAAGGACACCCAATCATCGCCCAATCACTCTGGTAAGTCTTCAAGGTAGACTTCCAAACCTTCATAGACTTCGTTCACCGGTGATCCACAATGACTCTTGGATGCTCAGAACGCGACGCCTAACCGGCTGGAGGATTCACAGTCCTCAAGTGTAATAAGTCTTCAGATCACACAGACAGGAAGACTTAAGTGATGCCTAACACTCTTTGGCTCTGGGTGTTTAGAGCTTTATACTTGCAAGGAATTCTCTCTCAAAGGCTTCGAGGTGGGTTGCTCTCAAACGACAAAAGCCGTACTCTAACTCTAAGCAGCCAACCGTTTATGGTTGTAGGGGGTGGGCTATTTATAGCCACTCGACAACCCGACCTGATTTGTCCGAAATGACCCTGGGTCACTAAGGAACTGACACGTGTTCCAACGGTCAGATTTCAAACACACACGACAACTTTACTTGGGCTACAAGCAAAGCTGACTTATCCAACTCTAGACAAGATTTGCTCTCATAGTCTTCACTTGAAGACATAGGATTTTGGTTAAGCATCACTTCAGTCATTCCGACTGGTTCTCTTGGACCCCACTTAACAGTACGGTGGTTCCTATGACTCAACAAATAAGAAAAAGAACGACGAAAGAATTAAAGTCTTCGCGCTCCATAGTCTTCATGCGATGTCTTCTCTTGTCATAGTCTTCAATGTGAATGTCTTCACATACCACCTTTGACTTCAATGTCTTCTTACATTTTTAGGGGTCATCTCTGGTAGGAAAACCGAATCAATGAGGGACTTCTACCTGTGTTATCCTGCAATTCTCACAAACACATTAGTCCCTCAACTAGGTTTGTCGTCAATACTCCAAAACCAACTAGGGGTGGCACTAGATGCACTTACAATCTCCCCCTTTTTGGTGATTGATGATAAACTAGTTGAAGTTTTCAACGGGGAATATAATATGTGAAATTGTAAAGGATAGGGGATTGTCTTCATAAGTGGCAAAGGCTCCCCCTGAAGATGTGCATATAAGTAATTTGATTTTGGTATGCAAATGCACATGGCAGGTTGTACTTGTGGAGATCCTCTTCAACTTATGATGACAATTCATCATGCATGAAAGGTATGTGAAGATAGTGACATGCATAATGAAAAATGGACGTCTGCAAAATGATCTAAGTGCGGAATTTATCGTCGCACATGCGGAATTTATCATCGCATCAAAGTAAAGCAAATAAGTAGCAGACGACCATCGAGTTTGAGTGTTACAACTCAAAGAACCAAATGTATCAAAACGCAAGAGTTGTAAACACTAGGCAAAATATAAAACCACCGCCCATATGGTCCCGCTTGAAGACTATCAAACTCATATGCTTCTCCCCCTTTTGTCAGTAAGGACCAAAAAGGTTTGAAGACATAGAGCATCTACTCGTTCCCATGAGAAGTAGGTGAAGAAGCAGGGTCATCGGTGTTATTTGGCGGTGCAGACGAAGTTGGTGCAGTGACGATGCGTGCAGAAGTAGGGGGCGGTGAAGTAGCATCATCTTCATCATCGATGACACATGCATTCACTGTTGCAGCAGAGGAGGAGAACTCAGAGTCTTCAAGAGACGGAGTACGCCGCAGCACAGTCCTTCTTGGAGGTGTTGAGTCAAACTTGAAGCGTTCAGAGAAACCATCCTCTTGAAGATCATCTTCAGAACACATAAGCGTCAGCCCTTTCCATGTACGCTGACAGGTTTCATGGGCAACAAAGGCATTCTTGGTGGCAAGGTTGCGAATCCTGTTTACGTCCACCAAGAGGCTTTGCATTTGGCGCTTCAGCCAGTCATGATGCAAATCCTGTTTCTGATGAAGGGCAACTAGAAGCTCTTTGTCATTGAGAACACGGGATCGCTTCTTGGGCCGTTGTGCAATGGTGCTTTTAGTGGCTTCAGTGAGGGCACAATGAGGTGCACGGGTAGTACCAGCCAGAGGATAAACATGAGTGACTGCTGGGTCGCCTTCAATGTGTTGAGAGAAACTGTGCTTATCAGCATTCTGAAGACTAAGGGGCTCCTTGGCAGGCTCTGGATAGATGGCTTCAGCTGACATATCAATGTCAGGCAGAAAGATCCGATGATTGCGAGCAGAGGGCTGATAGGTGATAGCTGAGTGTAGTTTGATCAGCCGCATAATCCATGGAGCATAAAACTTCAAGCCAAAGAGATCAGATCCTGATGCAGCAAGTTGGCGGATGAAGAAGTCTTGTGCATTGAAGCTTTTGGCGTGAAGAATATGCAAGACCAAAGTCTTCATTGCACCTTCCAGCTTTGCATGTGGAGAATGTCCTTTTATGTGCCAGAGAGTTCGCCTTATGATGTGATAGAGAGTGCGTGGCAGATACTCAAGGTCTTCAACAAAGAAATCCTTAGGATATTCAGCATCTGGAGGCAAAGGCTTCATCATGCTAAGCATCTGACTCATGTTTGGTCCAGGCTTGTGAAAAATGCTCTCCATAGCTGCACTGTGAAGCTGACAACCAGGTTCATAAAGATCTCCTGGACTGGGCAGGCCAGTGAGCTCAATGATATCAAAGGCTTTGGCTTCATGATGAACATTGCCTGCCATCCACTCAAGGACCCAAGTCTTCGGATCTCTGTTGTAGCCACGAATATGAAGAGTGGCATAGAATTGGAGCAGCAATTCTTCGTTCCAGTGCTCCTTGTCAGTGATGAACGGCAACAATCCAGACTCTCTAAAGCAATCCAGAGCTTCTTCCAAACACGGCAGACCAGTTATGCCTTCAGTGTCAAGACGCATATGTGGGAAAATGCGACCTTGATTGTACAGAATGCATGAGTAATAACTGCGCTGCTGATAGCTCCAGAACCTATCAGAAGATATTCTTGCCTTGGTGTAGGGGTTCTTGGCGCTATCAAAGAAGGTATCGTGTGCCTTGAAGCCATTGATATTGAACGATCCGGGTGTAGATGCAGTGCCTGGAAACTTGGGCAACCTTGGTATTGGCTTCTGAACCTGAGGCCTGTGCTCAACGTGATAGTCAAACTGAGGACCAGCAGCAGGCGGAGGAGTCAGAAAAGGCCATTTGACAGTGATAAGTTGGCCATAGTTGAATGCTTGCTCGATAGTGTGTGGCCTTGGTGGCGGAACAGGAGCAGTGGCATCAACAGAGGCGTCAGGCTGCACAAAAGAGGCTTCAGGAGCAGTTGCATCATTGGCTTCATTGGCTTCTGGCACATTGGTTGGTGTAGGCTCCACATTTGCTTCAGCCATGACTACGTCATTGGCTTCATTTGTGTTGGTGGTGGCAGCCTCAAGATTCTCAACCTCCACTTCAGAAGCTGGAGGGTCGGTCACGTTCTCCTCGAGAACAACATCTTGGTGAGACGGGGGTGTAGCAACTCTTGGGGCTTCTTCTTCATCGGCTGATGCAGCCGAAACATCTTTAGCCATTTTGGCTTCGGATTCAGAGACAGTCGCAGTAGGAGTGGCATCTGGGAACACTTGACGTGCAACAGATTGGTGGTGCACTTCTCCTTCTGGAACGCTCGAAAGAGGGACTTGAGGCCCTGGTCCTTTGCGAAGCCTGCGTAGCGCTGGCGACGCCTGTGGAGATGGAGTTGGCTGGGCCTCAAAGTCTTCTTCTTCGTCTGGCATAGGTGGTGTGACTTGTTGTTGTTGGGGAGTACTCGGGGTGTCTTGTTGTTGTGGGTGATCAGCCCACAATGCATCCTGAGCAATTGGCGTCAGAGGTCGACCAATGCTGATGAGTTCGCTGTGCGTGAGCACAGGCGATGATACCAGTTGGTGCTCGATCTAAGGAAGAACTACATCATCTTCAACATTGTCATGGTGACCAATGTCTTCAGCAGCAGTGGTGTCAACTGCTGGAATGTCTTCAGCTTCATGAGCCTCTGTGGAAGCAGGCTCATGAACAATCAGTTGGCGCTCGTGGTGTTCAGATGCAGGGCCAACCATTGAGATAGGTTCAACAACTAAGGGCTCTGTGGGAGCAGCCCGATCCTTCTTGGTTTTGCGCTTCTTCTTAGAGGGAGCGACATCAGAAGCTTCATGATTTTTCCTTTTTATGGCTTCAGCCTCGGCAGTCCTCGTCTTCTTCAGTTCTGAAGCGGTTGACCTGACCTTTGGCTTCGAGCCAGTCATGCTGCTTGGGAAGACTATGCGAGGTTCTTCCTGCCTTGAAGGTGCAGATTGGTCAGTTGAGGGCTTCTTCTTCTTTGCAGCCATTCTGGGTCGATGCCAGGACGACCGAGAGCCTTGCGCTTCTCAGCCTCATTGTAGGCTTGCACACACTTGTCAGCCAGGCTCTTCATGCGCTCACGAGAACCTTTAGCTTCTTCACGCTTCTTGAGAAAGGCTTCCTTGAGCTCGTGCAGCATAATCTTGAAGTTTTTCACATCTTGCACACTGAGCTTGGCCATGTGCTTCTTGAACTAAGCTTTCTCATAGTCGATCTTTTGCTTCAGTTCAACGATGCGCTGAGCTAGAGCTAGCTCGGAAGCAATGGCGCCAGTGAAGGCGACACTGGGGCCAATTGGAAGTTGCAGATCTTCAAAGCTGAGGTTGGGCGTGTCAAACCACTCATCTATGAAGTTATGGATGATTGCCACATCAAAGAGAGGCAAATCATTGAAGATCTCTGCTTCTTCCTTGCTCTTGATCAGTTGCTCAAGAGCGTCATCTGCAAGATCTTCATCGCTGGACAGATCAATGGCGTCATTGCGCAGAATAGCAGCAACAGTCAGTGCCTGATCAGTATTCTTTCTCATCTCAGTCTTCTTGGAGATACATGATAGATCTTCAGACTGCACACTGTCTTCAGGAGGTGCAGTAGCTAGTGGCTTCGCCCGTAAGATTTTTGGTGCTGAGGCAGGCTTTGAAGCTTTAGGCTTCTTCAGTTTCTGTGGCTTCGGCGGTGCAGGCGCTTCATCAGATTCAACGTCATCTGCAGGCTCATCCATGGCTGTCCCTTGAACCATGATATGAGTGATGAGACCTTCCAGGTTGTAGAAGGACCCAACAAGATTGGGTTCAGCTTCGCGGGTGCCATCGGCACGGGGAGCAGAAGGACCAGGGTTGAAGTCTAGTCCCAATGACTTCTTGTTTTGCTTAGCCGAGTTCTTGGCAAACTGGATGTTGTGCTTGAACAGATTGTCGTCACGACACCATAGCAATGACGATGGGTCAGCATCTGCAGGCTGTGGTCCAGGGACCATGCAGGGATAGAAGCCTTGTTGAATGGCTTCATCTCTGGACCTGGGTTGAAGATTTCTGTATAGGATGTCTCCCCATGGTCGTTTGATGGCATTCTTCTGAGCATATTCCTGGGTCACAAACTTGTACTTGAACCATTGCTCGGCCTAGTATCTTCGAATCCATTGGATTCGTGTCTTGCGCTGATTGTAATCCTCTTCTGGATTCGTCTTGTACAGCTCTGAGAGGTCATTAGGCAGATCTCTTGATGTTCCCCCTCGACGCTGTCTTCCACCCTTCCTTGCTGATTTCTCTGTAGCCATGAACTTCAAACTGAATGGCTTCAACACGTTCAAAGGTTTCAAAGGCTTCTGCTTGCTGGTCAAACAGGAACTGGCTTCGGGAGAATTTATATGATGCTGTAAGAATTCTGCAAATGAATGCAGACTATGAGAACCAAGGGATTCTCCCACGGACATGTACCTGTGACAACATTAAGGTGTGAGGGAAGGGGAAGAGGTCATATGCATTCTCAGAAGATTTTGAAGATAAATCAGTTTAGAAGACATTGACCTCATAGTGCGAAGACATTCACTCATAGAAGGAGAGTTGGTTCCAGATTTGTATGAATCCATGAATAAGTACAAGTGAGGAATCTAACTACTTTGTGAAGCATAAGTGAACATACTAGGCATATTATGATATGAAGTATGAAATAGATCCAACTTGTGTGAACAGAAACTTCTTGTGGTAGAAAGTGATGAATCTATAGGATCAAAGGGGCCGTAAAAAGGAAGTTTTATTTATCACACAAAGAACTGCTAGACAGAGTGGGAGAGGAGGCCGAGCAGTTCGATCGTCCGTGCCCTAACTTGGCGACGGAGGACACCTAAGGCGACGGCGGAGAAGACGATGTCCGCGGCCGGCGTGAAGACGACGTCAGTGAGGTCGCGACAGCTAAGCGCTTCATCGCCGGCATCGTCGAGGGCTAGCTGTGGCGCTAGGGTTTGTGCGAGAGTGGAAGAAAGGATAATGACTGGGGTGAGGCATGTATTTATAGGGACAGGGACGGCACAGTGTTATTACACAGGTGCCCCTGGCGATTCACATCTGAAGGACACGTGGCTATCATGCAACATATCAGAGGTTGTTCCACGTTCCCACGTACGCCTGGATTGTCGGGTGGTCGTTCCCACTTCTCCGGGTTTCAGGTGAAAGGATTTAGCATTGAAAATAGACTTAATGTTTGTCTCTGTATCTTCTGCTGACAAGGACGCAGTGAATATATTCGATAGTTTCAATAGAATGCATATGATTTGGAGAGATAGAGTTTGAGATAGAAAGCATAGAGAGGTTAGGGTCCGATCACATTCACTTAGTTCAAAAGATTCAACAAGAAGACATAGCTATAAGTGAATGCTGTTGAGGACAGAACACTAGTATATATATATGAGAAAGACAATCAAATCAACATAGTGAAGATAATCATGAAGACAAGTTGAGATTGAAGCCAAACCAAATGTGAAGACATACCAAACATAACGCCATGAGTGAAACACTTCAAACAGAAAAATTTGGTGGTGGCGTTACCCACCGTATAGGAAATATTAGACCCAGATACAGCGCACAATTATTGTGGCGCTCCGAAGTCAAATTCCACATTAATGTATTCACACTTAGAATGTAAGTCTTCATTGATTGAAGATATACTTCACTTCGTGTGTTGCACATCTAAGTCATCAATATGCATAAGTGTTAGGATGTGTGCCTGATCACAGGACATTTGAGGATTCCAAGATATTTAGCTCTCACTGTAACTTGCAAAACCTCTTCTCATCCAAGGGCTTGGTGAAGATATCTGCCAATTGCTCTTCAGTGTTGACGTGTATGATATCAATATCTTCCTTCACAACATGATCTCTGAGAAAGTGATGACGAATTTCAATGTGCTTTGTATTTGAGTGCTGAACTGGGTTGTTGGCAATCTTGATGGCGCTTTTGTTGTCGTAGTAGAGTGGCACTTGCTTCAGATGAATGCCATAGTCTTTGAGTGTTTGCTTCATCCATAGAAGCTGAGCGCAGCAAGATCCAGCAGCAATGTATTCAGATTCAGCAGTGGAGAGAGATACACAGTTCTGCTTCTTTGAAGACCAACATACAAGTGATCATCCCAGAAAATGACATGTGCCTGATGTAGACTTGCGATCCACCTTGTCACCAGCATAATCAGCATCCGAGAATCCAACCAGATCAAACTCTGAGCCCTTTGGATACCATAATCCTAATGTTGGGGTGTAAGCCAAATATCGAAGAATTCGCTTCACAGCTAAGTGATGCGATTCCTTTGGTGCCGCTTGGAATCGAGCACACATGCAAACACTAAGCATAATATCTGGCCTAGATGCACATAGATAAAGTAAAGAACCAATCATGGAGCAGTATACCTTTTGATCAAACTCTTTACCATTGTCGTCGGGACCCAGATGATGTTTGGCTGGCATTGGCGTCGTGAAGCCTTTGCAGTCTTGCATCCCAAATTTCTTCAGGAAATCTTTGAGGTACTTCTCTTGAGATATGAAGATGCCGTTGCGTTGCTGACGTATTTTAAGACCAAGGAAGAACTTCAGCTCACCCATCATGGACATCTGATATTGCTCTTGCATCATATATCCAAACTCGTCAGTGTATTTCTGATTGGTGCAGCCGAAGATAATGTCATCCACATATATTCGGCACACAAACAGTTCACCATCATATGTCTTCGTGAAGAGAGTGGGGTCGAGGGAAACAGGTTTGAAGCCTTTGCTCTTCAGGAAGTCTTTGAGTGTGTCATACCAAGCCCGAGGGGCTTGTTTGAGGCCATACAGTGCCTTGTTGAGCTTGTACACCATGTCAGGATGTTTTGGATCTTCAAAGCCAGGCGGTTGTGCAACATACACTTCTTCTTCAATCTTGCCATTGAGAAAAGCGCTCTTCACATCCATTTGATACAGAAGAATGTTATGATGATTTGCATAGGCCAGCAGTATGCGTATGGCTTCAAGTCTAGCCACAGGAGCAAATGTTTCATCGAAGTCAATCCCTTCAACTTGAGTGTACCCTTGAGCAACGAGACGAGCTTTGTTTCTGACAACTTGACCATGCTCATCTTGCTTGTTGCGATATATCCATTTGGTGCCTATTATATTGTGCTTGCGAGGATCAAGACGCATAACCAGTTCCCATACATTATTCAGCTCAAACTGTTGAAGCTCTTCTTGCATAGCTTGAATCCATTCAGGTTCCATGAAGGCTTCTTCAACTTTCTTGGGTTCAGATATTGAGACGAATGCAAAGTGCCCACAGAAATTTGCTAGCTGTGTTGCCCTTGAACGAGTGAGTGGACCTGGTGCGTTGATGCTATCAATTATTTTCTCAATCTGTACTTCATTTGCAACACGAGGATGTACAGGACGAAGATTTTGCTCTTGCTGATCATTGTCATTGTTAGAAGGATTGTCTTCAGGCTGAGCATTGTCTTCTGTTTGATCAGGTGCGGAGATGATAAGTTCCTCTTCAGGCTGAGATTCAGATGGTATGATTTCTCCAGTTCCCATAAGTTTGATTGATTCACTGGATGGAACTTCATCTAGCACGTTTGGCAGGTGCTCTCTTTGTGAGCCGTTAGTCTCATCGAACTGCACATCCACTGTTTCAACCACTTTATAGTGAAAAAGGTTGAAGACTCTGTAGGAGTGCGAATCCTTTCCATATCCAAGCATAAAACCCTCATGTGCTTTTGGTGCAAATTTTGAAGTGTGATGTGGATCCTTGATCCAGCACCTGGCACCAAATACTCTGAAGTAACTGACATTTGGCTTCTTGCCAGTAAGGAGCTCGTAGGATGTCTTGTTGAGAAGCTTGTGAAGATACACCCGGTTGATGATATTGTAAGTGCATCTAGTGCCACCCCTAGTTGGTTTTGGAGTATTGACGACAAACCTAGTTGAGGGACTAATGTGTTTGTGAGAATTGCAGGAAAACACAGGTAGAAGTCCCTCATTGATTCGGTTTTACTACCAGAGATGACCCCTAAAAATGTATGAAGACATTGAAGACAAAGGTGGTATATGAAGATATTCACATTGAAGACTATGACAAAACAAGACACGTTATGAATATGGAACTCGAAGACTTAGATCTTTCGTAGTTCTTTTTATTTTGTGTTGAGTCATAGGAACCACCGTACTGTTAAGTGGGGTCCAGGAGAACCAGTCAGAATGACTGAAGTGATGCCTAAATCAAAAACCTATGTCTTCGAGTGAAGACAATGAGAGCGAATCTTGTCCAGAGCCGGACAAGTCAGCTTTGCTTGTAGCCCAAGTAAAGTTATCATGAGAGTTCGAAATCTGACCGTTGAGACACGTGTCAGTTCCTTAGTGACCCAGGGTCATTTCGGACAAATCAGGCCGGGTTGCCAAGTGGCTATAAATAGCCCACCCCCACAACCATAAACGGTTGGCTGCTCAGATTTCAGTGCACGGCTTTTGTCGTTTGAGAGCAACCCACCTCGAAGCCTTTGAGAGAAAATTCCTAGTGAGGAGAAAAGCCCTAACCACCCAGAGCCAGAGTAAATTGGGCATCACTTGAGTCTTCTTGTCTGTGTGATCTGAAGACTTATAACACTTGAGGACTGTGAATTCTCCAGACGGTTAGGCGTCGCGTTCAGAGCATCCAAGAGACATTGTGGATTGCCAGTGAACGAAGTCTGTGAAGGTTTGGGAGTCTACCTTGAAGACTTACCAGAGTGATTGGGCGAGGACTAAGTGACCTTAGCTCAAGGAGAATACGTTGAGGACTTGGTGTCCTGAACTGTGTGTTCAGGACTGGGTGTCCGGGACTGTGTGTCCTAAGGTTTAAATACCTAGCCGCTCCAACCAGACGTACAGTTGTCACAGCAACTGGAACTGGTCCAACATATCATTGTCTTCAACGAGTCACTGGTTTCATCTTCACTTCCTTCTCTTGCTGTTACTCATTGTGAAGTCACTGCATGCTTGCTTTATCATTTGTCTTCACAACGTGAATGCATGATCTGTTTGCCTTCATAACTTCTTCCTACTTGATCCTTATTACACTGAAGCTGTTTGTCACTGTGCTTTCACTCTAATGAATACATGACCATGGCTGGCCTAGTGTAATCTAACTTCCGCTGCATAGTAATAGGCATAATCTTCACTGTTTGTCTTCATAACTCCCAAGTTTTGAAGACTTTCATAAAAATCGCCTATTCACCCCCCCTCTAGTCGATATAACGCACTTTCAATTGGTATCAGAGCAAGGTGCTCCCTTGTTCTGTGTGATTCGGTTTAACCACCTGGAGTTTTAGCTATGTCGACTGCAGGGATAATCAAAATCTCCGCTGCGTGCCCCGTCTTCGATGGAACTGAATATCCCTACTGGAAGAATAAGATGCGAATGCATCTTGAAGCCATTGACGTCGACCTATGGTATGTCGTCGAGAACGGCGTTCCCAAGGCTGGAGAAGGTGTCACTGCTGCTGATGTCAAGAAGTTCACTCAACTGGACTCTACTGCCAAAAATATCATCTGTGGTCATCTGACAAAAGGACAGTATGGCCGTGTGAGTGCCTTGAAGACATCCAAGCTGGTCTGGGACTGGCTCTCCAAGGTCAATGAAGGCGTCTCAACCCAGAGAGATCAAAGAATCAGTGTTCTTCGCAACCTCTTCAACCGCTTCAAGCGAAATGACAATGAGAATGTCCAGCACACATTTGACCGACTCACTGACATCACAAATGAGCTTCAAGCCCTCGGCGCCACTGAAATCACCAAACATGAAATTGTCAAGACGCTGCTGAGATCACTTGATAGTTCGTTTGACATCCTGGCCCTGATGATTCAAGAACGTCCTGATTTCAAGACACTCGATCCGTCTGACATACTTGAGAGGCTCAACACACATGAGTTTCAGCTTTCTGAGAAAAGAGATATCTACGGTCCAAACTATGGGCAAATTTGCGCCTTGAAGGAAAAAGCTGTCTCCTCATCTAAAGAAGAATCTGACTGCAATTCTGATGATCCTGAAGACATTGGAAGAGAACTTGCAATGCTAGTGAAGAAGTTCCAAAAATTCACCAAGAAGAAACGCTTCAGAAAATCTTCACGATCAAGCTCAAGGAATGATGAAGCTTCTGCTCATGACTACAAGAAGAAAACATGTCACAAGTGCAAGAAAACTGGACACTTCATCTCTGAGTGTCCTCAGTGGGACAATGAGAACAAAAGGAAGAAGAAGAGCAAGGAATATGATTCTGACGACAAGAAGAAGAAGAAATACTCAAAGTCTTCTTCCAAGTCTTCATCAAAGTCTTCATCACACAAGAAGAGCTCATCTGGCAAGGCACGTGCATTTGTTGGAAAGGAGATGGATTGATAGGAGGAGTCCGCATCTGAGGAGGCAGAGGTGGAGTCTGAGGAGGAGTCTGATTCTGGCATTGCGAGTCTGGCTACAACATACGTCGCGAAGTCTATCTTCAACACTGAAGACAATGACTGCATCACCAACACCGACGCAAATGACAAGAACGACTCCACTCCTACCTACTGCTTCATGGCACGCGGTGCCAAGGTAAACACACGCACTACTCGCTATCAAACATCTAGTGACGATGACTCTGAATGTGATTCAAAACCTAGCTACAAAACACTTGCTAAAATTGCAACTGAACAACAGAAAGCTATGGAACATATTCAAAAACTGTTAGACAGAAGCGATGATCTGTTAGGTGCTGAAATGACTCGATCTGAATCCTTAATTGAAGACATAAAAAACCTTCACATTAAGTATCAGGAACTTGAAAGTCATCATGAAACTCTCTCAACAACTCATGAAAAGCTTTCCTATGATTATCTTCAAAGGAAGCAAGAACTTGAGAAATTGAGAGCGGCTCATGAAGATCTTCAAAAGGAAAACGAGTCACTTCGCTCTGAACAGATCAGTCCCACTCAGGAAGGATTTGAACCACCATGTCTTAAATGCATTGAGCGTGATAATGCTAATTCTGTTGCTGAATGTTCCACTGCTACTACTGTTGCAATATCTTCAACTGTTGATGTGTTAACTAACCCCTCTGCTGAGGATACCACTGCTATTGCTGATGAGAATGCTAGGTTGAAGACATTGCTTGAAACAGGGATGTACAAAATTCTTAAAGGACATCAGACATTATGTGATGTCCTCAAGAAGCAGATTCTGAACCGAAACCCTAGGAAAGAGGGTGTTGGATTTGTGAGGAAAATAAATGCAGATGGCTCTTACTGGAAACCTGAGCAGTACCCCAAAACCACATGGGTTGCTGCAAAGGAACTTTCAGCAGATCCATCCAACTTATCTGGCTTCACTTGTGCTAACCCCATTATCATTGATGAATCCTTTGATGCAAACTATAAACTGTTTAAGAATCAGAATGGTGAAGTGTTTGCCAGGTACATTGGTACTAACTGCAGGAATGGACCGCCTATGAAGAAGATCTGGGTTCCGAAAAAGTGTCTGGAAAATCTTCCTGTGAATGTCTTCATGACACCTCACTTAAAGAAGACAAACCTCAGACCAAAGGCTTCATATGGTCCAAAGGCTTCATACAAACAGAGGACTCACCTGAGTCACACTAACGCAAATATTTTGCAGGGAAACTATACTCAGGCATATGAATATGAGAGCGGTTCATCGAACCGTGTTCATGTGACCAAAAATTATTCTGCTTATTCCTATGAGTATTATTGTCCACCTGCTAGACTGTTTGCTAAGGCTTCAAAGCCAAAATTCTCAGATGCTGCACTTAGACTTATTGCTTCTAAGCCACCCTTGAAGATGTGGGTGGTTAAGAAAGCTTAACTCTCTTTTGCAGGGAAAGGTCTCCAGCAGAAGAACAAAATCTTCTGATGCTATTGCTGGGGACCTTAAAAATCTTGTAGGGCGCAAGATAAAATGCCCGAATGGCATCATTATGTACTTTGTTCCTGAATCGCATGCTACTCTCCCTATTAGTCCTAATCTGGATCTAAGTTTTCATAACCCACTGGTTCGTCAAATGTTTATGCTTCACAATTCTCTTCGTGAAGCCTATCCCCCTAACTGCACTGTAGGGTACGACACCAGCGACTTCAAAGTCTTCAGAATGGATTATTGATAGTGGGTGTACAAATCACATGACTGGCAAAAGAAGCCTTCTTATGGACTCAACATTACGTCCATCCAATAGGAGCCACATCACATTTGCTGACACTGTTAAAAGTAAGGTATTGGGTCTAGGTAGAGTTGCAATCTCAAAGGATCAACACATGGATAAAGTCATGCTTGTTGAATCCCTTGGCTTCAACTTAATGTCTGTCTCAATGCTTTGCGATTTGAATATGATTGTAATGTTTGGAAAATATCGTTGCCTGGTGCTAATGGAATCTAACAAATCTCTAGTGTTTGAAGGGTATCGGAAAGGTGATTTGTACGTGGTAGATTTCTCAGCAGGACCACAACTTGCAGTATGTCTTCTTGCAAAAGCTTCAGAATGCTGGCTTTGGCATCGGAGGCTTGGGCATGCTGGCATGAGGAACCTCCACACCCTTGCGAAGAAGAAGCATGTCATAGGCATCGAGGGTGTCAAGTTCAAGAAAGATCACTTATGCGGTGCCTGTGAAGCAGGGAAGATGACAAGGGCAAAACATCCTTCGAAGACAATCATGACTACTACACAACCCTTCGAACTGCTCCACATGGATCTTTTTGGTCCCACTCACTACTCAACTTTTACTACTTCTGCTTGCCTCTATGGCTTCGTCATTGTTGATGATTACTCTAGATATACTTGGGTACACATAATCCTTTACAAGACTGAAGTGCAGGATGTCTTCAGACGCTTCGCCAATTGAGCCATGAACAATTTTGGCGCCAAGATAAAGCACATCAGAAGTGACAATGGCACTGAATTCAAGAACACTGGCCTTGATACATATCTTGATACCTTGGGCATCACACATGAATTCTCAGCTCCGTACACGCCACAGCAGAATGGCGTCGGCGAACGCAAGAACAGAACACTCGTTGAAATGGCCAGAACAATGCTAGATGAATACAAGACTCCAAGAAAATTCTGGACTGAAGCCATTGATACTGCATGCCATACAATCAATCGTGTTTATCTTCACAAGCTTCTGAACAAGACTTCTTATGAACTCCTAACTGGCAAGAAGCCAAATGTCAGTTACTTCAGAGTATTTGGCGCAAAGTGCTGGATCAAGGACCCACACCACACCTCAAAGTTTGCACCAAAAGCACATGAGGGCTTCATTCTTGGATATGGAAAGGATTCACACTCCTACAGAGTCTTCAATCTCTTCCATTACAAAGTGGTCGAAACAGTGGATGTGCGGTTTGATGAAACAAATGGTTCACAAAGAGAGCAACTGCCAAATGTGCTAGATGAAGTTCCAGCTAGTGAATTAATCAAGCTTATGGGAACTGGAGAGATTATGCCGTCTGAAGCTCATCCTGAAGAAGAACTCATCATCTCAGCACCTGATCAACATGAAGACAATGCTCAGCATGAAGACATTCCTCCAAATAACAACGCAGATCATCAAGAGCAAAGTCTTCGCCCTATACATCCTCGTGTTGCAAATGAAGTGCATATTGACAGAATAATTGACAGCATCAATGCACCTGGTCCACTCACTCGTTCAAGGGCAACTCAGCTAGCAAATTTCTGTGGGCACTTCGCATTCGTGTCAATATCAGAACCCAAGAAAGTTGAAGAAGCCTTCATGGAACCTGAATGGATTCAAGCTATGCAAGAAGAGCTTCAATAGTTTGAGCTGAATAATGTATGGGAACTGGTTAAGCGTCCTGATCCACGGAAGCACAACATAATAGGCACCAAATGGAAATACCGCAACAAGCAAGATGAGCATGGTCAAGTTGTTAGAAACAAAGCTCGTCTCGTTGCTCAAGGATATACTCAAGTGGAGGGCATTGACTTCGATGAAACATTTGCTCCTGTGGCTAGGCTTGAAGCCATACGCATACTGCTGGCCTATGCAAATCATCATAACATACTTCTATATCAAATGGATGTGAAAAGTGCGTTTCTCAATGGCAAGATTGAAGAAGAAGTGTATGTTGCACAACCGCCTGGCTTTGAAAATCCAAAACATCCTGATATGGTATACAAGCTCAACAAGGCACTGTATGGCCTCAAACAAGCCCCTAGGGCCTGGTATGACACACTCAAGCACTTTCTGAAGAGCAAAGGCTTCATACCTGGTTCCCTGGATCCCACTCTTTTCATGAAGACATACGATGGTGAACTGTTTGTGTGCCAAATATATGTGGATGACATTATCTTCGGCTGCACCAATCAGAAGTATAGTGAAGAGTTTGGATATATGATGCAAGAGCAATATCAGATGTCCATGATGGGGGAGCTGAAGTTCTTCCTTGGTCTTCAAATACGACAACAGCACAATGGCATCTTCATATCTCAAGAGAAGTATCTCAAAGATTGCCTGAAGAAGTTCGGTATGCAAGACTGCAAAGGCTTCACAACACTGATGCCAGCCAAACATCATCTAGGTCCTGACGACAATGGTAAAGAGTTTGATCAAAAGGTATACCGCACCATGATTGGGTCTTTGCTTTATTTATGTGCATCTAGGCCAGATATCATGCTTAGTGTTTGCATGTGTGCTCGATTTCAAGCGGCACCAAAGGAGTCGCATCACTTATCTGTGAAGCGAATTCTTCGATATTTGGCTCACACCCCAACTCTAGGATTATGGTATCCAAAGGGCTCAGAGTTTGATTTGGTTGGATTTTCGGATGCTGATTATGCTGGTGACAAAGTTGATCGCAAGTCAACATTAGGCACATGTCACTTTCTGGGACGATCACTTGTATGTTGGTCTTCAAAGAAGCAGAACTGTGTATCTCTCTCCACTGCTGAATCTGAATACATTGCTGCTGGATCTTGCTGCGCTTAGCTTCTGTGGATGAAGCAAACACTCAAGGATTATGGCATTCATCTGAAGCAAGTGCCACTTTATTGCAACAATGAAAGTGCCATCAAGATTGCCAACAACCCAGTTCAGCACTCGAAGACAAAGCACATTGAAATTCGTCATCACTTTCTCAGAGATCATGTTGTGAAGGAAGACATTGATATCATACACGTCAACACTGAAGAGCAATTGGCAGATATCTTCACCAAGCCCTTGGATGAGAAGAGGTTTTGCAAGTTACGGTGTGAGCTAAATATCCTGGAATCCTCAAATGTCCTGTGATCAGGCACACATCCTAACACTTATGCATATTGATGACTTAGATGTGCAACACAAAAAGTAAAGTATATCTTCAATCAATGAAGACATACATTCTAAGTGTGAATACATTAATGTGGAATTTGACTTCGGAGCGCCACGATAATTGTGCGCCGTGTCTGGGTCTAATACTTCCTATACGGTGGGTAACGCCACCACCAAACGTTCCATTTTGAAGTGTTTAACTCTTGGCGTTACCTTGCAATATCTTCACATTTAGCTTGGCTTCGAACTCAATATGTCTTCATGATTATCTTCATTACGTTGATTATATAGATATATATATGCTCTAGTGTTCTGTCCTCTACAGCATTCACTTATCGCTATGTCTTCTTGGTTGAATCTTTTGAACTAAGTGAATGTGATCGGACCCTAATCTCTCTATGCTTTCCATCTCAAACTCTATCTCTCCAAGTCATATGCATTCTGTTGAAACTGTCGAATGTCTTCACTGTGTCCTTGTCAGCTGAAGACATAGAGACAACCATAAAAGTCCGTTTTTAATGCTCATTCCTCCACATAAGATCCGGAGAAGCAGGAACGACCGCCCGACAATTTAGGCGTGCGTGGGACGCGGAACAAACCCCAAACTTCCGCTAACTGGCCACGCGTGCCTCAAATGCGAACCGCCAGGGGCACTTGCGTAATAGCACAGTGCCGCCTCTGAGTCTATAAATTCACACTTATCGCGGTCATTATCTCCTTCTTCCATCCTCGCACGAACCCTAGCGCCACCGCTAGCACTCGACGACGCCGGAGACGAAGCGCTTCGCTGCCGCAACCTCTCCAACGCCGTCCTCACGCCGACCGCGGACATCGTCCTCTCCGCCGTCGCCGTAGGTGTTTTCCGTCGCCAAGTTAGGGCACGGAGGACTGAACTGCTCGGCATCAACTTCCTTCCATCTAGCAGTTCCAGTGTGGTAAATAAAACTTCTTTTTACAGCCTCTTTTGATCTCATGGTTCTGTCACTTTCTACCATAAGAAGTTTCTCTTTACACCAGTTAGATCTCTCGCTGCATCTCATAACATGCCTAGTATATTCACTTGTGCTTCATAAAGTAGTTAGATTCCTCACTTGTACTGATCTATGGGTTCGTACAAATCTGGAACCAACTTCTTATCTATAAGTGAATGTCTTCGCACAATGAGGTCAATGTCTTCTAAACTGATTAATCTTCAAAACCTTCTGAGAATGCATATGACCTCTTCCCCTTCCCTCGCACCTTAATGCTGTCACAGGTACATGTCCGTGGGAGAATCCTTCGGTTCTCATAGTCTGCATTCATTTGCAGAATTCCTACAGCATCACATAAACTCTCCTGAAGCCAGTTCCTGTTGGTCCAGAAAAAGAAAGCCTTTGAAGCCTTTGAAAGTTTTGAAGCCTTTCAAGTTAAAGTTTATGGCTTCAGTTGCCGCAGCAAGAAAGGGGGGCAGACAGAGACGTGAGGGAACTTCCAAGGATCTGCCTGAAGACTTGGCAGAAATGTACAAAACAGATCCAGAAGAGAGCTATGGGCAGCGCAAGACTCGAATCCAATGGATTCGACGCTATTGGGCAGAACAGTGGTTCAAATATCGCTTCATCACCCAGGAGTATGCCCAAAAGAATGCTATCAAGAGTCCATGGGGGGATATCTTATACAAAAACCTTGTACCCAGGACCAGAGATGAAGCCATTGCTCAAGGCTTCTACCCATGCATGGTCCGAGGACCACAGCCTGATGATGCACATCCGTCATCACTTCTCTGGTGTCGTGACGACAATCTCTTCAAACGCAACTTTCAGTTTGCTCAACAGTCAGCGAAGCTAAACAAGAAGAAATTTGGGCTTGACTTCAACCCTGGTCCCTCCTCACCAAGGGCAGATGGCACACGCGACGCGGAACCCAATATCATCGGTCTGTTTGCCAATCTTGAGGGCCTGGTCACCCACATCTTAGTCCAAGGGACTGCTGTGAATGACCCTCCAGCTGATTCTGAGTCTGATGAAGCTCCTGCTGTGCCGAAGCCAAAGCAGACAAAGAAACCAAAAGCTTCGAAGCCGGCCCCTGCCTCAAAAATCTCAAGGGCGAAGCCATTGAAAACTGCACCTCCTGAAGTCAGTGTGCAGTCTGAAGACGTATCCCGCGTCTCCAAGCCCCTGAAGGAAAAGGAGCCCCAGCAACAAACAGGCAAAGAGCTCACTGCTGCTGCCATTCTGCGCAGTGAAGCCATTGATCTATCAAGCGATGAAGATCTGGGCGATGACGCACTAGAACAGCTCATCAAAAGCAAGGAGGAAGCGGAAATCTTCAACAATCTGCCTCTCTTTGATGTCGCCATCATCCACAGCTTCATCGATGAATGGTTTGACACACCAGATATTAGCTTCAATGATCTGCAGCTGCCTGTTGGACTCAGCGTCGCCTTCCAAGGCGCAATTGCTTCAGAACTGGCCATTGCTCAGCGCATTGTTGAGCTGAAGCAGAAAATTGATCACGAAAAAGCTCAGTTCAAGAAGCACATGGCCAGCCTCAGCGTGCAGGAAGTGAGGAGCTTCAAAATCATGCTGCATGATCTTAAAGAAAACTTTCTGAAGAAGCGTGCTGAAGCTCAAGGCTCGCGTGAAAGTATGAAGTCTTTGGCAGACAAATGTGTTCAAGCCTACAACGAGGCTGAAAAGCGCAAGGCACTTGGGCGTCCTGGCATCGACCCCAAGATGGCCGCAAAGAAGAAGAAGCAGCCTGTTGTGAGTGAATCAAAGGCATCAAAACAAGCAGCTATTCCGATTGTCTTCCCAACCGCCATGACTGGCTCGAAGCCAAAGAGCCGGTCAACAGCTTCAGAGCTAAAGAAGACAAGAGCTGCAGAAGCTGAAGCCAGAAAAAGGAAGAGCTCTGAAGCCTCTCCTACTGCCCCCAGTAAAAAGAAGCGCAAGACCAAGAAATCTAGGGCTGCTCCCACAGAGCCCTTGATGGTTGAACCCCTTTCTGTCATTCACCCCAATGCAGAAAGAAGACTGACAGTTCATGAGCCTGCTCCCACAGAGGCACCTGACGCTGAAGATATTTCAGCAGCCGATCCAATAGCTGCTGAAGACATTGGTCATCAGGACAATGTGCAAGGTGATGCAGCCCTTCCTCAGCTTGAAACAAGCGAACTCATCAGGATTGGACGTCCTCTGACGCCAATGGCACAGGATGAGTCATGGGCGGATCGCCCTCAGGAGGAAGAAGAAGACATTGAGGCCCAGCCCACTCCGACACCACAAGCGTCTTCTGTGTTCCGTAGGCTTCGCAAAGGTCCACGGCCTCAAGTCCAGTATGCAGAAATTCCGGCTGCATCAGCCGAAGACAATGAAGAAGCACCTCCAGAACCCACTCCCTCGCTCCATCAAGATGCAGTTCCCCAGGAGAACGTGCCTGAGGTTGTCCCTCCAACTACAAACACTGAAGCCAATCTGGAGCCTGCCCCACCAAATGCTTCAGCGGACAGCGAAGCCACTGAGCCAGACACTTCAGTTCCTGAGTCTGCTGCAGGTCCACAATTTGATTATCACATAGAGCACAGGCCTCATGTCCAGAAGCCAGTCCCAAGGCTTCCAAGGTTCCCAGGTCCTGCATCAGCACCTGGCTCCTTTGATATAAACAGCTTCAAGGCAGACAACACATTTTTCAATAGCTCCAAGAACCCCTATTCAAGGGAAAGGATTGTATCAGACAGGTTCTGGAGCTATTCACAGCACAGCTATTATTCATGCATCTTATACAACCAAGGTCGCATCTTCCCTCACAAGCGCCTTGAGGTTGAAGCCATTGCTGGTCTGCCATGTCTTGACGAAGCTTTGGACTGCTTCAGGCAAGTAGGTCTGCTGCCGTTCGTGACTGATGAAGAGCACTGGAACGAAGAGCTTCTGCTTCAGTTTTATGCCACTCTCCATATCAAAGGATACAACAGAGATCCGAAGACTTGGATCCTGGAGTGGATGACCGGAAATGTCCATCATGAAGCCAATGCATTTGATATCATTGAGCTCACCGGCCTGCCCACTCCAGGCGAATTCTTCGAGGAAGGCTGCCAACCACATTCTGAAGCTATTGAGAGTATTTTCCAGAGACCTGAACCAAATATGAGTCAGATGCTCTCAATGATGAAGCCATTGCCTCAGGATGCACCCTATCCAACTGAGTTCTTCGTTGAAGACCTAGAGTACCTACCCAGGACCATATATCACATTATCCGGCGGACTCTCTGGCCCATTAAGGGACACTCTCCACATGCCAAAATTGAGGGTGCAATGAAGACTCTCATATTCTATATCATGCATGGCAAATGCTTCAACGCACAGGATCTTTTCATACGACAACTTGCAGCGTCAGGCTCGGACTTATTTGGTCTAAAAATCTATGCCCCTTGGGTGATGAGGCTGATAAAACTGCACTCTCCAATTTCGTATCAGCCCTCAGCCCGAAACCATCGCATCTTCCTACCAGATGTGGATATCTCTGCTGAAGCAATATACCCTGAGCCTGCCAAGCAACCAATAAGTCTTCAGAATGCCGAACACCAGAGCTTCACGCAGAATGTTGAAGGTGTTGAAGCCATGTCCAGAATCTATCCGATGGCTGGCACTACACGTGCACCAGCATCAACTGAAGCCACAGATAGCACAAACGCTCCAAGACCCAAGAAGCGTGCTCGTGTCCTCACTGACCGAGAGCTTCTTGTGGCCCTTCACCAAAAGCAAGATAGGCATCACGACTGGCTGAAACGTCAGATGAAGAGCCTCTTGGTGGATGTCAATCGTCTTCGAAACCTGGCCACCAAGAATGCCTTCGTTACACATGAGACTTGCCGTCGTACGTGGAAAGGGCTCTCAATGATCTGCACTGAAGCTGAACTTGAAGAGGATGGCTTCACAGAGCGCTTCAAATTTGACACCACACCCCCTAGGAGGGCTGTGATGCGCAACACACCGTCACTTGAAGACTTTGAGTTTTCCTCATCTGCTGCCACCGTCACTGCAAGGATCATTGATGAAGATGATGATGCTACTTCACCACCACCTGCTTCAGCACCTCAAAGCTCAGCACCGCCAAACAACTCCACCGACCCTGCTGCGCCTGGGAACGCGTAGAAAACTCTATGTCTTCAAACCTTTTTGGTCATTCCTGACAAAAGGGGGAGAAGCATATGATGTTTATAGTCCTCAAGCGGGTCAACATGGGCGGGTGCCTTGTTTTGTTATACTTTGCTTCGTGTTTACAACTCTTGTTTTTGCTTCATTTGGTTCTTTTGAGTTGTAAACACTAAAACTCGATGGTCGTCTGCTACTTTTTTACCACTCTGTTTGCGAAGATAAATTCCGCATGTGCGACGATAAATTCCGCACTCACCTCATTGTGCAGACGTCCATTTTCCATTATGCATGTCATTATCTTCATATACTCTCACATGCATAGTGGATTGTCATCATAAGCTGAAGCTGACCTCCACAAGTACAACCTGCCATGTGCATTTGCATTCCAAAAGCAAATTAACTTATATGCACATCTTCAGGGGGAGATCTTGCAACTTATGAAGACAATTCCTTTACAAACTTCACACTTTATATTCCCCGTTGAAAACTTCAACTAGTTTGTCATCAATCACCAAAAAGGGGGAGATTGTAAGTGCATCTAGTGCCACCCCTAGTTGGTTTTGGAGTATTGACGACAAACCTAGTTGAGGGACTAATGTGTTTGTGAGAATTGTAGGAAAACACAGGTAGAAGTCCCTCATTGATTCGGTTTTACTACCAGAGATGACCCCTAAAAATGTATGAAGACATTGAAGACAAAGGTGGTATATGAAGATATTCACATCGAAGACTATGACAAAACAAGACACGTTATGAAGCCTATGGAACTCGAAGACTTAGATCTTTCGTAGTTCTTTTTATTTTGTGTTGAGTCATAGGAACCACCGTACTGTTAAGTGGGGTCCAGGAGAACCAGTCAGAATGACTGAGTGATGCCTAAATCAAAAACCTATGTCTTCGAGTGAAGACAATGAGAGCGAATCTTGTCCAGAGCCGGACAAGTCAGCTTTGCTTGTAGCCCAAGTAAAGTTGTCATGAGAGTTCGAAATCTGACCGTTGAGACACGTGTCAGTTCCTTAGTGACCCAGGGTCATTTCAGACAAATCAGGTCGGGTTGCCAAGTGGCTATAAATAGCCCACCCCCACAACCATAAACGGTTGGCTGCTCAGATTTCAGTGCACGGCTTTTGTCGTTTGAGAGCAACCCACCTCGAAGCCTTTGAGAGAAAATTCCTAGTGAGGAGAAAAGCCCTAACCACCCAGAGCCAGAGTAAATTGGGCATCACTTGAGTCTTCTTGTCTGTGTGATCTGAAGACTTATTACACTTGAGGACTGTGAATTCTCCAGACGGTTAGGCGTCGCGTTCAGAGCATCCAAGAGACATTGTGGATTGCCAGTGAATGAAGTCTGTGAAGGTTTGGGAGTCTACCTTGAAGACTTACCAGAGTGATTGGGCGAGGACTAAGTGACCTTAGATCAAGGAGAATACGGTGAGGACTTGGTGTCCTGAACTGTGTGTTTAGGACTGGGTGTCCGGGACTGTGTGTCCTAAGGTTTAAATACCTAGCCGCTCCAACCAGACGTACAATTGTCACAGCAACTGGAACTGGTCCAACATATCATTGTCTTCAACGAGTCACTGGTTTCATCTTCACTTCCTTCTCTTGCTGTTACTCATTGTGAAGTCACTGCATGCTTGCTTTATCATTTGTCTTCACAACGTGAATGCATGATCTGTTTGCCTTCATAACTTCTTCCTACTTGATCCTTATTACACTGAAGCTGTTTGTCACTGTGCTTTCACTCTAATGAATACATGACCATGGCTGGCCTAGTGTAATCTAACTTCTGCTGCATAGTAATAGGCATAATCTTCACTGTTTGTCTTCATAACTCCCAAGTTTTGAAGACTTTCATAAAAATCGCCTATTCACCCCCCTCTAGTCGATATAACGCACTTTCAGATATGGCATGCAGTATCAATGGCTTTAGGCCAGAACTTTCTTGGTGTCTTGTATTCATCAAGCATTGTCCGGGCCATCTTAATGAGTGTTCTGTTCTTGCATTCCACGACGCCATTCTGCTGCGGTGTGTACGGAGCTGAGAATTCATGTGTAATGCCCAAAGTATCAAGATAAGTGTCTAGACCAGTGTTCTTGAATTCAGTGCCATTGTCACTTCTGATGTGCTTGATCTTGACGCCATAGTTGTTCATGGCTCGATTGGCGAAGCGTCTGAAGACATCCTGCACTTCAGTCTTGTAGAGGATTATATGCACCCAGGTATATCTTGAATAATCATCAACAATGACAAAGCCATAGAGACAAGCAGTAGTAGTAAGAGTTGAGTAATGAGTGGGACCAAAAAGGTCCATGTGGAGCAGTTCGAAGGGTTGAGTCATTGTCATGATTGTCTTCGAGGGATGCTTGGCCCTCGTCATCTTTCCTGCTTCATAGGCACCGCATAAGTCATCCTTCTTGAACTTGACGCCCTCGATGCCTATGACATGCTTCTTCCTTGCAAGGGTGTGGAGGTTCCTCATGCCAGCATGCCCTAGCCTCCGATGCCAGAGCCAGCATCTAGAAGCTTTTGCTAGAAGACATACAGCAAGTTGTGGTCCTGCTGAGAAATCTACCACATACAAATCATCTTTCCGATACCCTTCAAACACTAGAGACTTGTCAGATTCCATTAGAACAAGGCAACGATATTTTCCAAACATCACAATCATGTTTAAATTGCAAAGCATTGAGACGGACATTAAGTTGAAACCAAGGGATTCAACAAGCATGACTTTATCCATGTGTTGATCCTTTGAGATTGCAACTCTACCTAGACCCAATACCTTGCTTTTACCAGTGTCAGCAAATGTGATGTGACTTTTGTCAGATGGACGTAAGGTTGAGTCCATGAGAAGGCTTCGCTTGCCAGTCATGTGATTAGTGCACCCACTATCAATAATCCATTCTGAAGCAGCTGGTGTCGTACCCTACAGTGCAGTTAGGAGGATAGGATTCACGAAGAGAATTGTGAAGCAGAAACATTTGACGAGCCAGTGGATTATGAAAGCTTAGATCGAGATTAGGACTGATAGGGAAAGTAGCAAGCAACTCAGGAACAAAGTACATAATAAGTCCATTTGGGCATTTGATCTTGCGCCCTACAAGATGTTTAAGGTCCCCAGCAATAGCGTCAGACGATTTTGGTTTTTGGCTGCAGACCTTTCCCTGCAAAAGAGAGTTAAGCTTTCTTAGCCACCCACATCTTCAAGGGTGGCTTCGAAGCAATGAGTCTAAGTGCAGCATCTGAGAACTTTGGCTTTGGAGCCCTAGCAAAAAGTCTTGCAGGTGGACAATAGTACTCATAAGAATAAGCAGAATAGTTCTTGGTCTTATGAACATGGCGGTTTGATGAACCGCGCTCATATTCATAGGCCTGAGTATGGCTTCCCTGCAACACATTTTCATTAGTGCGACTCAGATGAGTCCTCTGTCTATATGAAGCCTTTGGGCCGTATGAAGCCTATGGTCTGGGGTTTGTCTTCTTCACTTGTGGTGTCATGACGACATTCACAGGAAGATTCTCCAAACACCTTTTCGGCACCCAGACCTTCTTCTTAGGCGGCCCATTCCTGCAGTTAGTACCAATATACCTGGCAAACACTTCACCATTCTGATTCTTAAACAGTTTATAGTTTGCATCAAAGGATTCATCAATAACAATGGGATTAGCACAAGTGAAGCCAGATAGGCTGGATGGATCCGCTGAAGGTTCCTTTGCAGCAATCCATGTGGTTTTGCGGTACTGCTCAGGTTTCCAGTAAGAGCCATCAGCATTCATTTTCCTTTCGAACCCAGCACCCTCTTTCCTAGGGTTTTGGTTCAGGATCTGCCTTTTGAGGACATCACATAGTGTCTGATGCCCTTTGAGACTTTTGTACATCCCTGTTTCAAGCAATGTCTTCAACCTAGCATTCTCATCAGCAATAGCAGTGGTATCCTCAGTAGAGGGGTTAGTTACCACATCAACAGTTGAAGATATTGCAATAGTAGCAGCAGTAGAACACTCAGAACAGAAGTAGCATTATCACACTCGATGCATTTAAGACATGGTGGTTCAAATCCTTCCTGAGCGGAACTGATCTGTTTGGTGCGAAGTGACTCATTTTCCTTTTGAAGATCTTCATGAGCCGCTCTCAATTTCTCAAGATCTTGCTTCCTTTGAAGATAGTCATAGGAAAGCTTTTCATGAGTTGTTGAGAGCGTTTCATGACGACTTTCAAGTTCCTCATACTTAACGTGAAGATTTTTTATGTCTTCAATTAAGGACTGAGATCGAGTCATTTCAGCGTCTAACAGATCATCGCTTTTGTCTAACAGTTTCTGAATATGTTCCATAGCTTTCTGTTGTTCAGTTGCAATTTTAGCAAGTGTTTTGTAGCTGGGTTTGGAACCACAATCAGAGTCATCTTCACTAGATGTTTGATAGTGAGTAGTGCGTGTGTTTACCTTGGCACCGCGTGCCATGAAGCAGTAGGTAGGAGCGGAGTAGTCCTTGTCATTTGCATCGGTGTCAGTGATGAAGTCATTGTCTTCAGTGTTGAAGATGGACTTGGCAACGTATGCTGTAGCCAGACTCGCAACGCCAGAATTAGACTCCTCCTCAGACTCCACCTCCACCTCCTCAGAAGCAGACTCCTCCTCTAAATCCATTTCCTTGCCAACAAACGCACGTGCCTTGCCATATGAGCTCTTCTTGTGTGATGAAGTCTTTGAGGAAGACTTGGAAGAAGACTTTGAGTATTTCTTCTTCTTCTTGTCGTTAGAGTCATACTCTCTTCTTCTTCTTGTTCTCATTGTTCCACTGCAGACACTCAGAGATGTAGTGGCCAGGTTTCTTGCACTTGTGGCATGTTCTCTTCTTGTAGTCATGAGCAGAAGATTCATCATTCCTTGAGCTTGATCGTGAAGACTTTCTAAAGCCTTTCTTCTTGGTGAATTTTTGGAACTTCTTCACAAGCATAGCAAGCTCCTTTCCAATGTCTTCAGGATCATCAGAACTGCTATCAGATTCTTCTTCAGATGAGGAGACAGCTTTTGCCTTCAAGGCACGAGTTCGCCCATAGTTGGGACCATAGATGTCTCTTTTCTCAGAAAGCTGAAACTCGTGTGTGTTGAGCCTCTCAAGTATGTCAGACGGATCGAGTGTCTTGAAATCAGGGCATTCTTGAATCATCAGGGCTAGGGTGTCAAACGAGCTGTCAAGTGATCTCAGGAGTGTCTTGACGACTTCATGCTTGGTGATCTCAGTGGCGCCGAGAGCTTGAAGCTCATTTGTGATGTCAGTGAGTCGATCAAACATGAGCTGGACATTCTCATTGTCATTTCTCTTGAAGTGGTTGAAGAGGTTGTGAAGGACACTGATTCTCTAATCTTCTGGGTTGAGACGCCTTCATTGACCTTGGAGAGCCAGTCCTAGACTAGCTTAGATGTTTCCAAAGCACTCACGCGGCCATACTGTCCTTTGGTCAGATGACCACAGATGATGTTCTTGGCAGTGGAGTCCAGTTGAACGAACTTCTTGACATCAGCAGCGGTGACACCTTCACCAGCCTTGGCAACGCCATTCTTGACGACATACCATAGGTCGACAACAATGGCTTCAAGATGCATGCGCATCTTATTCTTCCAGTAGGGATATTCAGTTCCATCGAAGACGGGGCATGCAGCGGAGACTTTAATTATCCCTGCAGTCGACATAGCTAAAACTCCAGGTGGTTAAACTGAATCACACAGAACAAGGGAGTACCTTGCTCTGATACCAATTGAAAGTGCTAGTGATCGTCTAGAGGGGAGGGGGTGAATAGGCGATTTTTATGAAAGTCTTCAAAACATGGAAGTTTCGAAGACAAATGATAGAAATAAACCTATTACCATGCAGCGGAAGGTAGACTACACTAGGCAAGCCATAGTCAAGTATTCAATGAAGTGAAAGAACAATGACTAATAGCAGCTAGGCAGTAAAGATCAGGTAGGAAGATATTGTGAAGCCAATCAGAACAAGCAGTCACTCAGTGAAGACAAGAGATAATGCAATCATACAATGACTTCACAAGGACCAACGGTAAGTAAAGGGAAGGGAAGGATGAAACCAGTGACTCGTTGAAGACAATGATTTGTTGGACCAGTTCCAGCTGCTGTGACAACTGTACGTCTGGTTAGGGAGGCTGAGATTCAACTCAGAAGACCTCGTCTTCACCTTATTCCCTTTGAGCTAAGGACACCCAGTCCTCGCCCAATCACTCTGGTAAGTCTTCAAGGTAGACTTCCAAACCTTCACAGACTTCGTTCACCGGCGATCCACAATGACTCTTGGATGCTCAGAACGCGACGCCTAACCGGCTGGAGGATTCACAGTCCTCAAGTGTAATAGGTCTTTAGATCACACAGACAGGAAGACTTAAGTGATGCCTAACACTCTTTGGCTCTGGGTGTTTAGGGCTTTATCCTCGCAAGGAATTCTCTCTCAAAGGCTTCGAGGTGGGTAGCTCTCAAATGACAAAAGCTGTACTCTAACTCTAAGAAGCCAACCGTTTATGGTTGTAGGGGGTGGGCTATTTATAGCCACTCGACAACCCAACCTGATTTGTCCGAAATGACCCTGGGTCACTAAGGAACTGACACGTGTTCCAACGGTCAGATTTCAAACACACACGACAACTTTACTTGGGCTATAAGCAAAGCTGACTTATCCAACTCTAGACAAGATTCACTCTCATAGTCTTCACTCGAAGACATAGGATTTTGGTTAAGCATCACTTCAGTCATTCCGACTGGTTCTCTTGGACCCCACTTAACAGTACGGTGGTTCCTATGACTCAACAAAGAAGAAAAAGAACGACGAAAGAATTAAAGTCTTCGCGCTCCATAGTCTTCATGCGATGTCTTCTCTTGTCATAGTCTTCAATGTGAATGTCTTCACATACCACCTTTGACTTCAATGTCTTCTTACATTTTTAGGGGTCATCTCTGGTAGGAAAACCGAATCAATGAGGGACTTCTACCTATGTTATCCTGCAATTCTCACAAACACATTAGTCCCTCAACTAGGTTTGTCGTCAATACTCCAAAACCAACTAGGGGTGGCACTAGATGCACTTACACATTCCACATCAAAAAATTCTGTTTTATCATTTACCTACTCGAGGACGAGCAAGAATTAAGCTTGGGGATGCTTGATACGTCTGCAACGTATCTATAATTTTTTATAGTTCCATGCTATTATATTATCCATCTAGGATGTTTTATATGCATTTATATGGTATTTTATATGATTTTTGGGACTAACCTATTAACCTAGAGCCAAGTGCCAGTTTCTGTTTTTCCTTGTTTTTGAGTATCGCAGAAAAGGAAAACCAAACGGAGTCCAATTGACCTGAAATTTCACGAAGATCATTTTTGGACCAGAAGAAGCCCACGGAGTATCGGAGATGGGCCAGAAGAGCCCGAGGCCACCACGAGGGTGGGGGGCACGCCCTACCCCCGTGGGCGCGCCCCCTACCTCATGGCCGCCTCGGGGACCCCCTGACTTGTTCCTGACTCCAACACCTCTTATATATACCCAAACTTCCAGAAAGAAACCTAGATCGGGAGTTCTGCCGCCGCAAGCCTCTGTAGCCACCGAAAACCAATCTAGACCCGTTCCGGCACCCTGCCGGAGGGGGGATCCCTCTCCGGTGGCCATCTTCATCATCCCGGCGCTCTCCATGACGAGGAGGGAGTAGTTCACCCTCGGGGCTGAGGGTATGTACCAGTAGATATGTGTTTGATCTCTCTCTCTCTCATGTTCTTAATTTGGCACGATCTTGATGTATCGCGAGCTTTGCTATTATAGTTGGATCTTATGATGTTTCTCCCCCTCTACTCTCTTGTAATGGATTGAGTTTTCCCTTTGAAGTTATCTTATTGGATTGAGTCTTTAAGGATTTGAGAACACTTGATGTATGTCTTGCATGTGCTTATCTGTGGTGACAGTGGGATATCACGTGATCCACTTGATGTATGTTTTGGTGATCAACTTGCGAGTTCCGTGACCTCGTCAACTTATGCATAGGGGTTGACACACATTTTTGTCTTGACTCTCCGGTAGAAACTTTGGGGCACTCTTTGAAGTACTTTGTGTTGGTTGAATAGATGAATCTGAGATTGTGTGATGCATATCGTATAATCATACCCATGGATACTTGAGGTGACATTGGAGTATCTAGGTGACATTAGGGTTTTGGTTGATTTGTGCCTTAAGGTGTTATTCTAGTACGAACTCTAGGATAGATTGAACGGAAAGAATAGCTTCATGTTATTTTACTACGGAATCTTGAATATATCAATCAGAAAGAATAACTTTGAGGTGGTTTCGTACCCCTACAATAATCTCTTCATTTGTTCTCCGCTATTAGTGACTTTGGAGTGACTATTTGTTGCATGTTGAGGGATAGTTATATGATCCAATTATGTTATTATTGTTGAGAGAACTTGCACTAGTGAAAGTATGAACCCTAGGCCTTGTTTCAATGCATTGCAATACCGTTTGTGCTCACTTTTACCACTTGCTACCTTGCTGTTTTTATAGTTTCAGATTACAAAAACCTTTATATACCATCCATATTGCACTTGTATCACCATCTCTTCGCCGAACTAGTGCACCTATACAATTTACCATTGTATTGGGGGTGTTGGGGACACAAGAGACTCTTTGTTATTTGGTTGCAGGGTTGCTTGAGAGAGACCATCTTCATCCTACGCCTCCCACGGATTGATAAACCTTAGGTCATCCACTAGAGGGAAATTTGCAATTGTCCTACAAACCTCTGCACTTGGAGGCCCAACAACGTCTACAAGAAGAAGGTTGTGTAGTAGACATCAAGATCTTTTCTGGCGTCGTTGCCGGGGAGGAGAGTGCTTGAAGGTATATCTTTAGATCTCGCGATCGAATCTTTTTGTTTCTTTTTTTATCACTAGTTTAGTCTATAAAAGAAAACTAAAAATGGAATTAAGGTTGCCTCATATGCTTCATCTTTTCAATGTATTTCGTGAAAATAAGGATTCCGATAATTGTTCCAAAGTGTTAGAAGAAGAATGTATTAAAATGTTTGGCACTAAATATTTGGATGATGAGCATGATTGCAATGTTTTTAGTAAGAATTCTTTGAATACCCATGATACTAATTATATGCAAAGCCACAAGCTTGGGGAAACTATGTTTGATGAAGATGATATTTTTTGTCTCCCATGTTTTAATGAGCAAATTTATTATGATGATAGCATGCCTCCTATTTATGATGATTATATTGATGAAAGTGGGTTTGGAAGAGTGTCAACTTTAGGAAGTGATGATCCCACTATTTTGGAGGATGTTGAATCTTATTGTGACAATTATAAAAGTGGATTTGGAGAGGTCATGATATTTAGTAATGATTCCACTATTTCGGAAGAGGTTCCAATTGATTCTGAGAACAAAGTTGATATCTATGATGATTATTGTGATGACTTGTATGCTACTAAGAATAATGATGAAACTTGTCATCCTGATTTTAGTTTTCAATTGGATTATGCCTCACATGATAGTTATTTTGTTGAGTTTACTCCCGCTATTCCGAATGAGAATCATTTTGCTTATGTGGAGAGTAGTAAAATTTCTATGCTTGTAGATCATGAAAATAATGCTTTATGTGATGGTTATATTGTTGAATTCATTCATGATGCTACTGAAAATTATTATGAGGGAGGAATATATGCTTGTAGGAATTGCAATAATATCAAGTTTCCTCTCTATGTGCTTAAAGTTTTAAAGTTATGCTTGTTTTGCCTTCCTATGCTAGTTGATTATTGTTCCTGTTGGGGATATGACTACTAGATATAACCCACCCAGGGGGGGCCGGGTCAACCACAATGGCAGTTCATCTATATGAAGCCCAAGAATATACAAGATGGCAGTTCACAGATGGGATTTTAAGAGGCCCAAGCCCAGAGGCGGCTTAAGGCCCGTAAGTATAAACCGCCATGTACGTGTAGACTTGTAATATAAGGCATGTAAGATACGTCACTGAGTCGGACACATTGTATGAGCCGGCTGGGACTCTGTAGGCCGTAGGGACTCTACAAGATCGAAGGCTTGGGGGCTGTTCCGATGGCGACAGTATTCCGAACCCCCGTGAGCCGCCAAATAGGGTGGCGATCTTCATGGCTGTCACACAACCGGTTCTTGGCTCGACAGCCGCCGCGGCTATAACTTCTGGTGCAGCTACGGTCACGGCAGCTGGGGCTGGCGGTTCAGCTCGCCCACCGGCTCAAGTCTTAACAGATCTACTCGATGCTCTAGCAACTCTAATGGAGGTTGAAGTAACCCCAGAAAACCAGGAGCAACAGAAGGTAGAAGTGGCTAAATTACGTGATGGAATAGCGCAAGCTAAGGCGGACTTAGAGGCAGAGAATGCTAGGATGGCCGCAGAACAAGCCGTTTTGGACGCCCAAGCACAGCGAATTCAAGCAGATTCATATCGGCTTAGGGTAGATCAGAACGCCTCAGATGAAGTCTTGAGGAGGAAGCACCGGAGTCGTTTTCCCTTGGTTTACGAGTCAAGGGACCTCTTCAACACCCCTGGAGATGGGGCCAGTAACCCGCCGGTGGTAAACCGGATAGTTGAACCGCCCGACCAGCCGCATATGAACAACACTCCGCCTCAGCGTGTGATGACACCGCCAGGTCATTACTCCACCCCTCTAGACAACATGATTGCTGCAGCTACACGATTGGCGGCTCTGCCCGACAGGGGTGAAACTCCAGCGGCGGTTGAAACCCGAAGGGCCAGGGAGCTTCTTCAAACAGCTCTGGTGCAGCAGCAGGCTTACTCTTATAGTCGTGACCGGATTCATGAGACCCCTCGTCCAAGCCAGAGGTATAGTAGGCACATTGACTCGCCAGCGGTCTCAAGTACTGAACGACACCGTAACCAACCTCATGACCCGACACGCAATGGAGCCAACACACAGGATTTGGTGGACCAGGCCCGAGCATGTCGGGAGGCTGAGCTGGCAGCTCAACTGGCGGCTCATCAGCACGCGCCGGTTTACCCGACAGCTTCAATTGAGGCAGGTGTGACTTCCAAGGCTTCCGGTGTGCTGTGTCTAACGACAACTATACAACACGAGCATCTGCCCAAGGACTTCAAAGGCCCTCACAAGGTGCCTAATTACACAGCCGATCAACCCCCTGAGGCGTGGGTGGAGAGTTATGAGATGGCCATGGAGATGCTGGATGTTAGTGAAGCTGCTTACGCCAAGTACCTCACCATGATGTTAGAAGGGAAGGCTCGTACTTGGTTGAAGGGATTGCCGGCTAATTCCATCAGGTCATGGGCGGAGTTGAAGGCCCGGTTTATACAGAATTTCAAAGACACGTGCAAGCAGCCTATGTCGATTGAGGATTTGGTTTCTTGCGTTCAGGCTGAAGGCGAGTCAACAACCAGCTGGGTGCGCTTGTGATGCCCCCGATTCAATCATACACTAATCATACACGCAAACGTGTATGATCAAGATCAGGGACTCACAGGAAGATATCACAACACAACTCTACAAATAAAATAAGTCATACAAGCATCATATTACAAGCCAGGGGCCTCGAGGGCTCGAATACAAGAGCTTGATCATAGGCGAGTCAGCGGAAGCAACAATATCTGAGTACAAACATACGTTAAACAAGTTTGCCTTAAGAAGGCTGGCACAAACTGGGATACATATCGAAAGAGGCGCAGGCCTCCTGCCTGGGATCCTCCTAAACTACTCCTAGTCATCGTCAGCAGCCTGCACATAGTAGTATGCACCTCCCGAGTAGTAGCAGTCGTCATCGACATTAGCGTCTGGCTCCTGGACTCCAACGTCTGATCGCAACAATCGGATATAGAAAGGGGGAAAAGGGGAGCAAAGAAACCGTGAGTACTCATCCAAAGTACTCGCAAGCAAGGAGCTACACTACATATGCATTGGTATCAATGAAAGGGGGTAGTATATGTGGACTGAACTGCAGAATGCCGGAATAAGAGGGGGCTAGCTAGTCCTGTCAAAGACTACGCTTCTGGAAGCCTCCATCTTGAAGCAGTAGAAGAGAATAGATGGTAAGTTCACCAAGTATCATCGTATAGCATAATCCTACCCGGCGATCCTCTCCTCGTCGCCCTGTTAGAGAGCGATCACCGGGTTGTATCTGGCACTTGGAAGCGTGTGTTTTATTAAGTATCCGGTTCTAGTTGTCATAAGGTCAAGGTACAACTCCGGGTCGTCCTTTTACCGAGGGACACGACTATTCGAATAGATCAACTTCCCTGCAGGGTGCACCACATTTCCCAACACGCTCGATCCCTTTTCTCCGGACACACTTTTCTGGGTCATGCCCGGCCTCGGAAGATCAACACGTCGTAGCCCAACCTAGGCACAACAGAGAGGTCAGCACGCCGGTCTAAATCCTATGGCGCAGGAGTCTGGGCCCATCGCCCATTGCACACCTGCATGTTGCGTACGTGGCCGGTGGGCAGACCTAGCAACCTCCATTACAAAGGAAGTTGCGTTACGCGGTCCAACCCGGCGCGCGCCGCTCAGTCGCTGACGTCACGAAGGCTTCGGCTGATACCACGATGTCGAGTGCCCATAACTGTTCCCGCGTAGTTGGTTAGTGCGTATAGGCCAGTGGCCAGACTCAGATCAAATACCAAGATCTCGTTAAGTGTGTTATCTTGAAGTAACCGCGAACGCCGACCAGGGCCAGGCCCACCTCTCTCCTGGGTGGTCTCAACCTGCCCTATCGCTCCGCCACAAAGATCCACACAGAGGGCCATCGGGAAAGTATGTCCTTTCAGCCCCCAATTTGTGAATCAACCGCGGGTAAGAAACGAGCCGACCCGACTTTAGTCACAACATATATCATGTGTATTATTTATAGTATATACCCGTGATCAACACCCGACGTGATCACGGGCCGATAGTATAGCATGGAAGACTGACAAGAATGTAGGGCCACTGATGATAAACTAGCATCCTATACTAAGCATTTAGGATTGCAGGTAAGGTATCAACAACTGTAGCAACAATGACAGGCTATGCATCAGAATAGGATTAACAGAAAGCAGTAACATGCTACACTACTCTAATGCAAGTAGTGGAGAGAAGAATAGGTGATATTTGGTGATCAAGGGGGGGCTTGGCTAGTTGCTGTGGCAAGTAGGGGTCGTCAACAACGTAGTCCATCGGGGCACCAGCAGCGGCGTCAGTCTCGTAGTCTACCGGAGAGAAGAGGGGGAAGAAACAATGAATACAATGCAAACAGATGCATATCGATGCATGACATGACAATGAGCTTTGCTAGGTGTGCCCTAATGCGGTAGGAGGTGATACTGGTGAAGGGGGGAAACATCCGGGAAAGTATTCCCGGTGTTTCACGTTTTCGGACAGATGAACCGGAGGGGGAAAGTTACGTGTTTGCTATGCTAGGGATGTGTGGCGGATGAACGGGCTGCGTATTCTGATTCGTCTTGTCGTTCTGAGAAACTTTAATGTAGAAAACATTTCATCCGAGTTACAGTTTATTTTCTATGTTTTTCTAAAGTTTTAATCATTTTCTGAATTTATCTGAATTAACAGAAATGGAATTATGTCATCAGCATTGCGTGGGGATGACATCAGCAGTGAACACACTATTTGACTGGTCAAAATGACCAGTGGGGCCCACTCGTCATAGACAGTGGGGCTAACAGGGGTTTATTTTAATTAGTCAGAGCTAATTAGCAGTAGGGCCCCACATGTCAGTGACTGTTTAGCTTAATTAATTAGTTTTATTTATAAAAACGTTTTAATTAGTTTAATTACGCGGTGGGGCCCGCATGTCAGTGCCACTGGGCTGCCCAGTCAGCACATTGACTGGGTCAACCCAGTCAACGGGGCCCCCATGACCCACTGGCAGTGACCCAAGGGTGGGGTCCGCCTAGCCACGTCGGCGGACGGCGCCGGAGCGACGCCAGTGAGGCAAAACGCAGCCGCGCGGCACGCGAGGTGCGCATATTTCGCACACAGGGGTCGACTGGGCTGTGGCCAGGCGCGTTCAATGCGACTCGGCGTCGCGCGTCGAACGGTGGTGGTTGTGACGGCAGGGGTGACCGGAGTCGAGCGCGGCGAGCTCATCGGCGGACGACCGGAGTCAGGCGCGAGAGGAAACGGCGATGCAACGCGTTAGCGAGCGAACTAAGAGGCGAGGCGAGACCTACGTGCACGTGCGAGCACAATGGCACGAGCCCGGGACCAAATGGTCACCGGATGGCTGCCAGCGATGAGCGCGGGCGGCGACGCGTACAGGAGCTCGACGAGCTAGGGCATAGGGGCCACGGGCAAGTGCGTGCGCGGGTGCGTTGGGTTCCTGGAAGCGCCAGGAGCACGGTGACGGGCTCAGGCGAGCATGACGACGGCTATGGCGACGGCCATGAGCTCGTCGGCGGCGGACAGATTACGGGCGCGGTGGCAAGCTATCTACCGCGTGCGAGGGAGCTAACGGGAAGGAGAAGCAGGTGGAGGAGCTCACCGAGCGGCTCACACGATGACCTGTGGTGGTTTAGGAGTTGCCGAGACATCGCCGGAGTTGGTGTAGAGCGGCGGCGACTAGAGATGTGGAAGAAGAGGAACCGGTGCAGCAACTCCTCCAAGCTCCAGCTGCGGCCACCGGTCGACGAGGAAGACGATGGCGGAGACGACGAACACGTTGGCGAGCCGAGGTGATGATGGTGGCCGCATGTTTCACGGTGGCGAGCCCATGGCGGCGCTCGGATGCGGTGGGGAAGGAGGAGTGGCGAGGTGGATCCGAGGGAAGGGGAGGCGCAGGGGCCGAGAGGGAGTGCGGGGTGAGAAGGAGAAGGAACTAAGGAGGCGGGGGCATGGCGGCCTTATCCCCTCCCGGCGTCGGTGCCGACGAGGTGGTCGGGCGGGGACGCGCCCCTGTTCCGACCCTGGTCGGGGGAACATGGAAGGGGGATGGCAGGGGGCCGGGCCAGTTGGCCTTTGCCCAGTTGGGTCGGTGGCCTGCTGGGCCGGATCCCAGTGGGGGGGGGGCTTTTCTATTTCTCTTTTGTTTTGTTTTCTGCTTTTTATTCCTTTTCTTTTATTTATTTTCTTTTCTGTTTTAAATCATTTTTAAATATTTAGGCAATTTCTAAAAATGAGTTTTCTCCACAATAATTACCAGTGCAATATTTGGCACCCACCGAACTTTTTTTGTTACAATGTTTTGAATTTTTTTGTTGTTTGCCATATTTTGAATTGATAATTCGAATCGGTTTTGATCTAACGAGAGATTAGCAATAGTAACGGACGTGTCGTGGCATCATTAACAGAGTTTTACTGTAGCTTAATTATCCGGGCGTTACAAAACTCCTCCACTACAAGAAATCTTGTCCCGAGATTTTAGGAGGTAGAAGGAAACAATGCTGGGTATTCAGCATGCAGGCGATCCTCGCGTTCCCAAGTGGCTTCTTCTTCAGAGTGATGTGACCACTGGACCTTGAGGAATTTGATCACCTTCTTACATGTGCGGCGTTCAGCTTGATCGAGAATGCGGACCGGATGCTCTTTATAGGAGAGGTCATGTTGCAATTCGAGCACTTCATAATCCACTACTCGGATTGGGTCCTTGAAGCAACGACGGAGCTGTGACACGTGGAACACATCGTGAACCTGAGAAAGGTTCGGCGGAAGCTCCAGTTGATATGCTACTTTTCCACACCTTTCAAGAATAGTGAATGGGCCAATATAGCGAGGAGCTAGCTGGCCCTTAATCCCAAAGCGGTGAGCACCCTTCATTGGTGTAACTCGAAGATAAGCCTTTTCGCCAGGTTGATAGACCATGTCTTTATGATGACGGTCATACTGACTCTTCTGACGTGACTGAGCAGTCTTGAGATTCTCATGAATAAAGCGGACTTGTTCTTCGGCATGTTGGATAATATCCGGACCAAAGAGTGGACGTTCCCTAGTTTCTGACCAGTTCAGAGGGGTTCGACACTTCGTCCATATAATATTTCGAGGGGGGCCATCATCAGACTAGCTTGATAGCTATTATTATAAGAGAACTCGGCATACGGAAGAGATTCCTCCCATTTCTTGCCAAAGGAAATTACACAAGCTCGAAGGATGTCTTCGAGAACTTGGTTGACACGTTCAACTTGTCCTTGCGACTAAGGATGAAACGCAGTACTAAACGACAGATGAGTTCCCATAGCTTCTTGGAAACTAGTCTGGAATCTTGAAGTGAACAAGCTGCCACGGTCTGAACTGATAACCAGTGGAATACTGTGAAGTGAAACAATTATGGACATGTAGAGAGTTGCAAGCTGACTAGCAGTGATTGTTTCTTTGACCGTTAGAAAATGTGCAACTTTAGAAAGCCGGTCAATGACGACAAGAATAGCATCATTACCTTTCTACGATTTGGGAAATCCAGTGACGAAGTCCATTTCAACATGGTCCCATTTCCATTCAAGAATAGTGATAGGTTGCAGAGTTCCAGCAGGCCTTTGATGCTATGCTTTGATACAGCGGCAAACGTCACACTCAGCAACATATCGAGCAATGTCTTGCTTCATATTAGACCACCAGAATCTCTAACGAATATCCTGGTACTTCTTTTTACTACGAGGATGGATGGACAGAGGCGTATCATGAGCTTCTTTCATAACCTTTTTAGTCTGATCCAGGTTTTCCTCGAACATGGTACCACTAGGCGGCCTTTGAAGTACAAGGCGCCATCATTGGTGACATTGAAGAATGAGGGCTTTCCTTCTGCGAGATGGTGTTTAATCTTCTGGACTTCAGAGTCATAACCTTGAATAGTCTTTATACCGTCTACGAGATCTGATACGACAGCCAGGGTATTTAGACAACCCCTAGTAACAACACGAAGATTCATCTTTTGGAACTCTGGGGCAGGGGGAGCAAGTGCACTAGGAGGGACAATATGAAGGTTCAACTTTCTAAACTCTTCGACAAACAAGGGCTGAACTTTTCGAACCTGGAGGTGGTTGCAGTAAGACTTGCGGCTCAAGGCATCAGCCATTACATTAGCCTTTCCTGGTGTATAGGAGATGCCCAAGTCAAAGTCCGCAACAGTCTCCATCCATCTCTGCTAACGGAGGTTCAGGTCTGGCTGAGTAAACAGATACTTCAAACTTTGGTGGTCGGTGAAGATCTCGCAACGATTACCGAGAGCCACTGATTCAGAGCATGAATGACAACAGCAAGCTCGAGGTCGTGAACTGGGTAGTTTTCTTCGTGAGGGCGCAGTTGACGAGAGGCATAAGCAATCACTCTGCGCTCTTGCATTAGGACACAGCCTAATCCTTGACGGGAAGCGTCACCGTAAACGACGAAGTCCTTCTTAGTATCAGGTGGAGCAAGCACTGGGGTAGAAGTCAACTTGTCTTTGAGCGCCTGGAAACTTTCCTGACACTTGTCTGTCCATTGGAACTTGACGCTCTTATGCAACAGGTTAGTCAGGGGCCTGGCAATCTTGGAGAAGTTCTCGACGAATCGACGGCAACAGCTGGCGAGACCGAGAAAACTTCGGACTTGCTTGACATTCTTTAGAGGAGTCCAATCGAGAATAGCCTGGACTCGTTCAGGGTTGACGTCAATACCATCCTTGGAGATGACATGCCCAAGATAGGTTACTTCGGGGAGCCATAATTCACACTTGGAATACTTAGCGTAGAGTTGAGGCTCTCGAAGCTTTTCCAACACAAGGTGAAGATGTTCAGCATGTTCTTCTTTGTTCTTGGAAAATACAAGGATATCATCCAGATAAACCATGATGAACTTGTCGAGGTAATCCATGAATATATAGTTCATCAGACGAGAGAAGGTGGGTGGAGCATTCATTAAGCCGAATGACATGACGGTGTACTCGTATGATCCATATCGAGTCACGAAGGCGGTCTTTGGGATATCCTCTTCACGAACACAGATCTGGTGGTAACCCAACCTCAAGTTGAGTTTGTAGAACACTGATGAACCAGCCAGTTGATCATAAAGATCATTGATTCGAGGGAGGGGATATTTGTTCTGGATGGTGGCTTGGTTAATAGGATGATAATCTTGGACTAATCGGGTTGTCCCATCTGTCTTATTAACAAAGAGAGAAGGTGCTCCCCAAGGAGAGCAACTAGGGTGAATGAAACCTTTGCAAAGAGATTTGTCGATTTCCTCCTTAAGCTCAATGAGTTCATGCGGTGGCATCTTGTAGGGTTGTTTGGCTATAGGGGTGGTGCATGGTTTCAAGTTGATGATGAATTCGACAGCTCTAGCTGGGGGAATCCCTGGAAGTTCTTCCGGAAAGACGTCTTGGAATTTGCGAATGACGGGAATGTTCTCAATGCCCTCGAGTGGTGCAGCGTTCAATGCATTCAAGGCATAAAGCCGTGCCTTGGCATTCTGAACCAGATGAGCCTGGTAAGTAACTATTTCATCAGAAGGGTGTAGCAGATGGACGGTCTTAGTGGTGCAAACTATAGAAGCAGTGTGCGCTTTCAACCAATCCATCCCCAGAATGAGGTCGATGTTAGACGACTTCAGGATAATGGGAGAGGCATAGAATTCCATCCCTTCGATTTCCACGGGGACGTCGATGCCAACCATGGAGGTTTGACATTGTCCCACGGGGGTTTTTACCACTACCAAAGTGTTCATATCCTCACATCTAACGTCGTGCTTGTATGCAAAATCTTCTGACATGAATGAATGCGATGCTGCTAAATCGAATAAAACAGATGCAGGTACTGAATTTACGAGGACTGTACCCATCACAGTAGCAGGCTGGTCTTGAGCTTCATTGAGATCAATGTGGTTGGCATGAACACGACCATAAGACCTGGCATTGGTGTTGCAGGGATGGTTGCTTCCACGGCCAGCTATGGGAAGGGCCAGTTGATTCTGGTTCTGAAAGCAGTTCCTGGCGAGGTGACCTGGTTGACCACAGTTGTAGCACGGACCATTATTGGGAGTGGGAACAGGAGCTCGGGATGGTGGAGCTGGAAGTGTTGGCTGCCTAGTTGGTGGGGGAGGCAGATGCGGTGCAGCATAGGACTGTCTTGGAGCAGGTGCAGTTAGCTGGTACATGCTGTTGGGAATCCATATCCTATGCTTCTGCGAGGACGGGCCCGAAGATGAGCCTGTGTCACGGTTGCGCGTGTGAGAGCTCTGGTGTTCCTGCAGACCAATTTCGACATTGATGGCCTTGTTCACCAAGGTGGCAAAATCAGCAAAGTCATGCACTACAAGTGCGAGCTTGATGTCAGCTTGAAGGCCATCACGGAACTTCTCCTGTCTGCGTGCATCAGTTGCAATGTCTTCTTCAGCATAGCAGGATAAATCGAGAAACTCCCGCTGATAAGCTTTGACAGTTTTGTTGCCCTGGGTGAGGCTGCGGAACTCATGCTTCTTCCGGTCCATGACTCCCTGAGGAATGAAGTGGGCACAGAAAGCAGCTGATAACACACAAGTATAGGGGATCGCAATAGTTTTCGAGGGTAGAGTATTCAACCCAAATTTATTGATTCGACACAAGGGGAGCCAAAGAATATACTCAAGTATTAGCAGCTGAGTTGTCAATTCAACCACACCTGGAAACTTAATATCTGCAGCAAAGTATTTAGTAGCAAAGTAATATGATAGTAGTGGTAACGGTAGCAAAAGGGAACAATAGAAAAAGTAATGTTTTTGGTATTTTGTAGTGATGATAGCAATAGCAACGGAAAAGTAAATAAGCGAAGAACAATATGTGGAAAGCTCGTAGGCAATGGATCGGTGATGGAGAATTATGCCGGATGCGGTTCATCATGTAACAATCATAACATAGGGTGACACAGAACGAGCTCCAATTCATCAATGCAATGTAGGCATGTATTCCGAATATAGTCATACGTGCTTATGGAAAAGAACTTGCATGACATCTTTTGTCCTACCCTCCCATGGCAGCGGGGTCCTAATGGAAACTAAGGGATATTAAGGCCTCCTTTTAATAGAGTACCAGAACAAAGCATTAGCACATAGTGAATACATGAACTCCTCAAACTATGGTCATCACTGGGAGTGGTCCCGCTTATTGTCACTTCGGGGTTGCCGGATCATAACACATAGTAGGTGACTATAGACTTGCAAGATAGGATCAAGAACACTCATATATTGATGAAAACATAATAGATTCAGATCAGAAATCATGGCACTCGGGCCCTATTGATAAGAATTAAGCATAGCAAAGTCATAGCAACATCAATCTCAGAACATAGTGGATACTAGGGATCAAACCCTAACAAAACTAACTCGATTACATGATAGATCTCATCCAACCCATCACTGTCCAGCAAGCCTATGATGGAGTTACTCACGCACGGCGGTGAGCATCATGAAATTGGTGATGGAGGATGGTTGACGATGACGATGGCGACGGATTCCCCTCTCCGAAGCCCCGAACGGACTCCAGATCAGCCCTCCCGAGAGGTTTTAGGGCTTGGCGGCGGCTCCGTATCGTAAAACACGATGAATATTTCTCTATGATTTTTTTCTCTCCGAAACCAAATATATAGAGTTGGAGTTGAGATCGGAGGAGCTCCAGGGGGCCCATAAGGTAGGGGGGCGCACCCTAGGGGGGACGCCCTCCACCCTCGTGGACAGGTGGTGGGGCCCCTGGTCTTCATCTTTTGCAAGGATTTTTTATTATTTCCGAAAAGATGTTCCGTGAAGTTTCATGTCATTCCGAGAACTTTTGTTTCTGCACATAAATAACACCATGGCAATTCTGCTAAAAACAACGTCAGTCCGGGTTAGTTCCATTCAAATTATGCAAGTTAGAGTCCAAAACAAGGGCAAATGTGTTTGGAAAAGTAGATATGATGGAGACGTATCAACTCCCCCAAGCTTAAACCATTGCTTGTCCTCAAGCAATTCAGTTGATAAACTGAAAGTGATAAAGAAAAACTTTTACAAACTCTGTTTGCTCTTGTTGTTGTAAATATGTAAAGCCAGCATTCAAGTTTTCAACAAAGATTATGACTAACCACATTCACAATAACGCTTAGGTCTCATGTTTACTCATATCATTGGCATAATCAACTAGCGAGCAATGATAATAAATCTCAGATGACAACACTTTCTCAAAACAATCATAATATGATATAACAAGATGGTATCTCGCTAGCCCTTTCTGAGACCGCAAAACATAAATGCAGAGCACCTTTAAAGACCAAGGACTGACTAGACATTGTAATTCATGGTAAAAGAGATCCAGTCAAGTCATACTCAATGTAAAATAACAGTAATGAATGCAAATGACAGTGGTGCTCTCCAACTGGTGCTTTTTAATAAGAGGATGATGACTCAACATGAAAGTAAATAGATAAGCCCTTCGCAGAGGGAAGCAGGGATTTGTAGAGGGGCCAGAGCTCAGTTTTGGAATAGAGATGAATAATATTTTGAGCGGTATACTTTTATTGTCAACATAACAAACAAGAGATGGCAATATCTTCCATGCTACACACATTATAGGTGGTTCCCAAACAGAATGGTAAAGTTTATACTCCCCCTCCACCAACAAGCATCAATCCATGGCTTGCTTGAAACAAGGAGTGCCTCCAACTAACAACAGTCCCAGGGGGAGTTTTGTTTGCAATTATTTTGATTTAGTTTGCATAAAGCATGGGACTGGGCATCCCAGTGACCAGCCACTTTCTCGTGAGTGAGGAGCGGAGTCCACTCCTCTTGAGAATAACCCGCCTGACATGGAAGATACAGACAGCCCTAGTTGATACATGAGCAATTCGAGCATACAAAACAGGATGAATATTTGAAGGTTTAGAGTTTGGCACATACAAATTTACTTGGAACGGCAGGTAGATACCGCATATAGGAAGGTATAGTGGACTCATCTGGAATAACTTTGGGGTTTATGGGATTGGATGCGCAAGCTGTATTCCCGCTTAGTACAGGTGAAGGCTGGCAAAAGACTGGGAAGCGACGAGCTAGAGAGCGACAATAGTCATGAACATGCATTAAAATTAATCAACACTGAATGCAAGCATGAGTAGGATATAATCCACCATGAACATAAATATCGTGAAGGCTATGTTGATTTTGTTTCAACTACATGCATGAACATGTGCCAAGTCAAGTCACTTAAATCATTCAGAGGAGGATACCACACTATCATACCACACCACAACCATTTTAATAGCATGTTGGCACGCAAGGAAAACCATTATAACTCATAGCTAATCAAGCATGGCACAAGAAACTATGATCTCTAGTTGTCATTGCAAACAGGTTTATTCATAATAGGCTGAATCAGGAATGATGAACTAATCATATTTACAAAAACAAAAGAGGTCGAGTTCATACCAGCTTTTCTCGTCTCAGTCAGTCCATCATATATCGTCATAATTGCCTTTCACTTGCACGACCGAACAATGTGAATAATAATAATAGTGCACGTGCATTGGACTAAGCTGGAATCTGCAAGCATTCAATAAGCAGGAGAAGACAAGGCAATATGGGCTCTTTTGTCAATAATGCATATAAGAGCCACTTCAACAATTTAATTATGGTCTTCTCCTATCAACCCCCAAAGAAAAGAAAAGGAAATAAAACTATTTACACGGGAAAGCTCCCAACAAGCAAAAGAAGAAGAAGAAATATTTTTGGGGTTCCTTTTTTAATTACTACTACAAGCATGGAAAGTAAACTAATTAAAAGTTGCAACTATTTTTCTTGGTATTTCTTAAGGTTTATTCAACACACAAGAAGAAAGCATGAAAAGGAAAATAAACTAGCATGGATGATACAATGAAAAAGTATGAGCACCGATATCCAGCAATGAGTGTGTGAACATGAATATAATGTCGGTGAGAAATACGTACTCCCCCAAGCTTAGGCTTTTGGCCTAAGTTGGTCTATGGCCACGGTTGGCCTGGCTGATATCCATAGTAGTAGTTGGGGTCATACTGAGATGAGGAAGGCTCTGATTGCCACTGGTTGGCAATCATCTCCGGATCCCACAGGTAATTAGACTGTCGTGGAGGATCAACTTGTGGTTCCGACTCTGGCTCGGTGGCTGATGTAGGCTTCGGGTGGGCGTGAATATCCTCCAGCGAAACGAGGTACTTGCCTGAAGATAAATCAAACAAGGAAGGAGCAGGCAAGGTGATAGTCTCAGGATGACGTTTATCGAAGAACAGTTTGTATTTCAGCTCCCCTTCCCTATTCTTTATAATAAAATCATGCGCTACCATACTCTTATAATCTAAATAAACAGTAGACAACAATTTTTCTTCTTTTTCATAGTGCCTAATAGGTATATTATAATGTGCAGCAGGGCGTGAAGCATAAATACCACCAAAGATGGGGCCCTTAGTACGGTTCAGACTTAACCGTTTAGCAATAATACCGCCCATACTAACAGTGTTATCAGAATATAAACCATGGAGCAGAAGGGTAATATCAGGGACACTAAGGTTTCCACAATTTCCGCGACCAATTAAGCAACGACTAGCAAATATTGCAAAAATAGCATAAAACAGGAAAATGTATGCTAGTGATTCTTGCATCGGAAGGCTCCCTAGTTTCCCCTACAGTAATAGTCTGAATAAACCCATCCACATCCTTGTGATATGGTTCCTCTAAACTACCCCCGAAAGGTACTTTTCAAACCCTGCGGAATTCATACAGTGACACCTTCTTAACCACATCATATAAATGAAACTCTACTGAAGGGGGTGATTCCTCTAAACTACCCCCGAAAAGTATTGGTGAGTAAGAGATACTGTTTGCGTTGGTCGCGGAGGAAGTCGGTGAGGCCAGCATTCTCAACCAATGAATAGAAATCATTATAAATCCCGGCTTCTCTCAAGAAATCATCGGAAGGCCATTCACACGGCCGGACCTCCGCGGTGCGAGGAAAAGTATATTTGGGCCTCTGTGCTTCTTCGTTTTGCTTTTCCCTTGAGCTTCGGCTCGATGAGCCCCTCAAAAATCTCTTCATCATTTTCTGAAAAATTCTGAAATTTTTAGTAACTTCAAAATAAAAGTGAACCAAACTCAATAATATTGATAGCAACTACTCCTACAAGTGCCTAGGGCCTATATCATGCATCAAAACTACTTTTGACCATATAAATTTGACATGCAAGCTCAAGAACAGGGTCACCTAAGCAGCAAAAATATGCAATGAATAAAGCACTAGAACAAAAACTAATTGGACCAATGGAGGAGTCACATACCAAGGAACAATCTCCCCAAGCAGTTTTGTGAGAGGCGCTTTGAGCAAGGATATCAAAAATGGCAGCAAAATGAGCTAGAATTCGTGCTTGAGTTGGATATTCGTGTTTGTGGGAGGAAAAGGAAGTGTATGGGTGCAGAAATAAGTGGAGGAGATCCACCATGGGCCCACGAGGTAGGGGGCGCGCCCAGGGAGTAGGGCGCGCCCTCCACCCTCATGGCCAGGTGGTTGATCCCCCTGCTGTGTTCTCAGTTCCATATATTCTCAAATATTCCAGAAAAAAAAATCATATTTAAATTTCAGGGCATTTGGAGAACTTTTATTTTTGGGGTATTTTTATATTACACGGATATTCAGATAACAGACGTGAATACTTATTTTTATTTTATTTAATATAAATAACAGAAAGTAAAAGGAAGGTACAGAGAGTTGTGCTTTCTAGTTTCATCCATCTCATGCTCATCAAAAGGAATCCACTAACAAGGTTGATCAAGTCTTGTTAATGAACTAATTCTGAATAACATGGAACCGGAGAAATTTCGAATAACACTATGTTACCTCAACGGGGATATGCACATCCCCAATAATAATAATATCATATTTCTTCTTGACAGTAGGAAGAGGATATTCAAAACCTCCAAATATAATCGATGGAGTTTTTCCAATAGAGTTGATACTATGAACTTGAGGTTGTTTCCTCGGAAAGTGTATCGTATGCTCATTACCATTAACATGAAAAGTGACATTTCCTTTAGTGCAATCAATAACAGCCCCTGCAGTCTTCAAAAAAAGTCCTCCAAGAATAATAGTCATACTATCGTCCTCGGGAATATCAAGAATAACAAAGTCCGTTAAAATAGTAACGTTTGCAACTACAACAGGCACATCCTCACAAATACCGACAGGTATAGCAGTTGATTTATCAGCCATTTGCAAAGATATTTCAGTAGGTGTCAACTTATTCAAATCAAGTCTACGATATAAAGAGAGAGGCATAACACTAACACTGGCTCCAAGATCACATAAAGCAGTTTTAACATAATTGCTTTTAATGGAGCATGGTATAGTAGGTACTCCTGGATCTCCAAGTTTCTTTGGTATTCCACCCTTAAAAGTATAATTAGCAGGCATGGTTGAAATTTCAGCTTCCGGTATCTTTCTTTTATTAGTAACAATTTCTTTCATATACTTAGCATAAGGATTCATTTCGAGCATATCAGTTAATCGCATGCGCAAAAAGATAGGTCTAATCATTTCAGCAAAGCGCTCAAAATCCTCATCATCCTTTTTCTTGGATGGTTTGGGAGGAAAAGGCATGGTTTTCTGAACCCAAGGCTCTCTTTCCTTACCATGTTTCCTAGCAACAAAGTCTTTCTTATAATAATGTTGATTCTTTGATTGTGGGTTATCAAGATCAGTAGCAGGTTCAATTTCTACATCATTATCATTACTATGTTGAGCATCATCATGACCATTATCATTAATTTCAGGTTCATTACCAGATTGTGTTTCAGCATCAGAAATAGAAATATCATTTGGATTCTCAGGTGGTGCAGTAATAGGTTCACTAGAAGCATGCAAAGTCCTATCATTTTTCTTTTTCTTCCTTTTAGAAGGACTAGGTGCATCTACATTATTTCTCTGAGAATCTTGCTCAATTCTCTTAGGATGGTCTTCAGGATACAAAGGTTCTTGAGTCATTCTACCACCTCTAGTCATAACTCTTACAACGTTATCATTTTTATTACTATTCATTTCATTGAGCAAATCATTTTGAGCTTTAAGTACTTGTTCTACTTGAGTGGTAACCATGGAAGCATGTTTACTAATAAATTTAAGTTCACCTTTGACATTAGCCATATGATCACCCAAGTGTTCAAGCATATTTGAATTGTATTTCAATTGTCTACCAAAATAAGCATTAAAATCTTCTTGCTTAACAATAAATTTATCAAACTCATCTAAGCATGGGCTAGTAAATTTAGTAAACGGGATTTCAACTTTATCATATCTATAGAGAGAATTTACCTTTACTACCTGTGTCGGGTTATCAAGACCATGAGTTTCTTCAATAGGTGGAGGATTAAGATCATATGTTTCTTCAACAGGCGGTAAATTAAGACCGTGTATTAATTCAATAGGAGGTAAATTCTTAACATCTTCAGCTTTAATACCCTTTTCTTTCATAGATTTCTTTGCCTCTTGCATATCTTCAGGATTGAGAAATAGAATACCCCTTTTCTTCGGAGTTGGTTTAGGAATAAGCTTGGGAAGTGTCGAATTATTTTCACTTGTCAACATATTATTCAATAGAATTTCAGCTTCATCCGGTGTTCTTTCCCTGAAAACAGAACCAGCACAACTATCTAGGTAATCTCTGGACGCATCGTTAGTCCATTATAAAAGATATCAAGTATTTCATTTTTATTAAGAGGATGATCAGGCAAAGCATTAAGTAATTGGAGAAGCATCCCCCAGGCTTGTGGGAGACTCTCTTCTTCAATTTGCACAAAATTATATATATCCCTTAAAGCAACTTGTTTCTTATGAGCAGTGAAATATTTAGCAGAGAAGTAATAGATCATATCCTAGGGACTACACACACAACCAAGATCCAGAGAATTAAACCATATCTTAGCATCACCTTTTAATGAGAACAGAAATATTTTAAGGATATAAAAGTAGCGAGTTATTTCATCATTAGTGTTGGGGATATTACTGCTGGGCGTAAACCGGCCTATCTGGGCTGGGTCAACTTCATCAGTAATTCAAGAGTGATAAAGCCCAAGAAGGCAGATGAGGGCCTAAGGCCCGTAGCCGGTTCAAGACTTGTAGCTATAAACCGGGATTTGTATATAAACTTGTATTGTAAGTTAGGAATAAGGAGAGACCAACCCGGAATATGAATATCGACCGGTGTTGGGACTCTGTAACCGACGGGTGTCACCCGTGTATATAAGGGGACGACCCGGCGGCGGTTCAAAGAGAGACAACAACTAGAGACATAGGCGAAGCTTGTTTGCTCCCTGGTCATCGAAACCCCATCAATTCCATCACAACTAGACGTAGGCTTTTACCTTCATCGAAGGGGCCGAACTAGTATAACTCTCTTGCGTCCCTGTGTCCGCTTTAACCCCTTCAAGCTAACCTGTCGCGATGGCTCCACGACTAAGTCCTTTCTCTAGGACATCTGCCGTGACAAAACCACGGCAGTTGGCGCCCACCGTGGGGCAATCGCACGATGGTTTCCGGTTCTTGGAGGGCCGCTTTGAAGGACTCGAGGGCTACGCTGTAGGACGGATGACTAAGAGTCGTCGCGGCAAGTTCTACATCGACGACGCAGGCTGGGGCCCCGAGGCCGGCTCAATTGAGTACGGGTACCGGGCCCCCTTTGGTGGCATTCACGTTTTCATTGGCAAGATCGGTGAACCGGGCCCTGAGCCGGACATCTGCACCGACCTCGTCGAGATGGTTCAGCGTGCGCGATCCGCCCGTGTTAAACCGACCATGAAGCGTGCCTTCGTGGGAGTCATCCATGGAGGAAGTTATGAGGATGGATCGGAATCTCGCGGCTATACCATCGTTTGTTCCGATGACGAGTCATCGACCGGAGAAACCGAATCTCTTTATCAGCTACAAGACGGCCAGATTGGGGGCTGTTCCGATGGCGACAGTATTCCGGACCCCTCTGATCTGCCCAACCGGGTTGGAATATTCATGACTGGCACACAAGCAGCGCTTCATTCTTTGACCGCTGCGGCAACAACCTCCGGTTCAACAGCGGCGATGGCTGCCGGGGCAGGAGGCCCTGTGCGCCCACCGGCTCAAGTTCTATCAGAGCTATTTGATGCATTGGCTGTGCTTATGGCGGAGGCTAATCCGGCGGATCAGGGCGTTCACAATGCAGAGATTGCAAAAGTGAAGGAATAGATCACCCAGGCCAAGGCAGATCTGGCAGCTGAGGACACCAGGATGGCCACAGAGCGGGCCACTTTAGACGCACAAGCCTACAGGCTCATGTTGGACCAGAGTGTGTCGCAGGAAGTCATGAGGAGGAAGTACCGATCCCGTTTGCCTCCGGTTTTTGAGGCCAGAGACCTTTTCAACACTCCAGGAGTAGGAACCGGCAATCCGCTGGAGGGAAACCGGGCGGAAGCTCCTGGGACCGATGCACCGGTTCAGCCTCGTCAGATGGACCCGCCTCGTCAAAACACCGTTATACGTCAGGCTGTTTTAACACCTCCGGGTCACTACTCCAACCCGATGGACAATCTCGTTGCCGCTGCTACACGGCTGGAGGCCATTCCAATTGAAGGTGATTCGCCGCAGGCAGTAGAGACGCGACGGGTCAAGGAGCTTCTGAGGACAGCTTTGGTCCAACAGGAAGCATACTCGTACAGCCGCGACCGGATCCACTCGACCCCCCATCCAAGCCGGAGCTATAGCAGACATATGGATGAACCGGAAGTGTCGAGTAACGAACGACGTGGAGCACCCCGTGGCAACAACCCGACGGGTAGTGCTGATAATGCTCAGGAAGTGGTGAACCGGGCCCGAGCGCGCAGGGAGGCCGAGTTAGCCACACAGCATCAGGCTCAGCAGCTCACGCCGGTTTGTCCAACCATCTCGATCGAACCTGGTGTTACTTCTAGTTCTTTGGGGGTGCCTTGCCTTATCCCCGCTTTACGCAATGTGCGCCTGCCCAAGGATTTCAAGGGCCCGCGTAAGGTACCAAATTACATGGCGGATCAGCCTCCAGAGACATGGGTGGAGAGCTATGAGATGGCCATGGAGATGCTTGATGCGGATGATGCGGCGTGTGCGAAATACTTCACCATGATGCTTGAAGGAACGGCCCGTACTTGGTTAAAAAGCTTGCCGGCTAATTCTATCAGTTCATGGGCCCAATTACGAGCCCGGATATTCAGCAATTTCAAGGATACATGTAAACAGCCTATGTCGATAGTGGACTCAGCTGCATGCGTCCAGGAGGAAGGAGAATCAACGACTCATTGGGTGCGCCGGGTTTCACAAGTGTTGCACTCATCAGACCGCATCAACGCTGACACCGCAGTATTAACCCTAGAAGGCAACTGCCGGTTTGGGCCCCTGAAGCTGAAGTTGGGACGGATGAAGCGTCATTGCACTGACATGGGGACCCTCATGGCCGGTTTGGTGAAATATGCTGATTCTAATAGTACCAAGGATCCCGAATCTGATGATGACAAGACAGGGAAGGGAAAGAGGAACAGCAACTCCAAAGGTCAGCAGCATCACTGGGTAGGCAATGGTGGTGGAGGCAAGCGTAAAGCGGATGGTAACATGGACTTTGTGGCTAATACCAACGCACAGGACAATGGCCAGCGACGCAAGGGTAAACCGAAAAATCATAATGGGGCACCCAACCCTAACCCAGACCGCCTAAACTATCTGCTAAGCCAGCCCTGTCCAAGACATGGGACGAAGGAGGCGCCAGCAAACCACCTTTGGAAGGATTGCTTTATTATGCAGGAGTTCAAGAATTCTAATAATTTCCGGTATGATCACGAATCTGGCGGTGGCTCAGGATCCGGGCTGGGTTACGGTGGAGGAAGTTCCGGTTCAGGATTTAATGGTAATCCGGGCGGACATAATGGTCAAAATAGTCAGAACAACCAGGGTGGTTACGACCAACAGCAGCAACAGTCAGGTTACCAGAGCAACCCAAAGCAGTTGAGTAGTGGGCAGTACCATGTCTTCACCACTAGCTTGGACAAGCGAGACCGGAAGGTTCAGAGGCGGGCGGTCAACTCTGTTGAACCGGCCATACCCCGTTATCTATGTTGGTCTGAACAGCCAATCATATGGAGCAGAGAGGATCACCCTCCCCAGGTCGATAATCCGGGTCAGTTGGCTCTGGTGGTGGCGCCTCAGGTGGGAGGTTACAAGTTCACCAAGGTGCTCATGGATGGAGGTAGCAGCATTAATATCTTGTACTATGAGACCTTTCATCGTATGGGATTAACAGATAAAAATCTTAAACCGTCTAATACGGTGTTCCACGGTGTAGTACCTGGCAGATCAGCATATCCTGTTGGTAAGATAGCTCTGGAAGTGGCCTTTGGGGATGATCATGTTTCCAGGTCGGAGACATTGATGTTTGAAGTGGTGAAAATCCAAAGTCCATATCACGCCCTATTTGGGCGACCGGCCTACGCCAAGTTTATGGCACGGCCCTGTTATATGTATTTGCAGCTCAAGATGACGGGTCACAAGGGGACAATAACGGTTCACGGAAGTCGCAAAATCGCTTTGGAGTGTGAGGAAGGTGATGCGGCCTATGCAGGGTCGGTTTGTGCCACTTAGGAGCTGAAGTATTATAAGGACAATGTTGATCCGGCGGACATGACTCCATTAAAGAAGCCAACTACGGAGCATGATCCACCCCTGAAGTTCAAATCGGCAGCAGAAACTAAGCTTGTTGACTTTGTACCTAGCGATTCGTCCAAGCAGTTCAGCATCAGCGCTAATTTGGATCCGAAATAGGAAAGCGCGCTCATCGAGTTCATCCGTGAGAATCGGGACATTTTTGCATGGAAGCCCTCTGATATTCCAGGTGTACCGAGGCAACTCGCTGAGCACACCCTTAATGTGGATCCTAAATACAAACCGGTGAAACAGTTCCTCCGCCGGTTTAACGAAGAAAGACGCAAGGCAATTGGAGAAGAGGTAGCCAGGCTCTTAGCAGCTGGTTTTATTGTTGAAGTTTTTCACCCTGAGTGGCTTGCCAATCCGGTGCTGGTCCTTCAGAAAAACGGCACCTGGCGCATGTGTGTGGATTACACAGATCTTAATAAAGCTTGTCCAGCAGATCCTTTTGCCCTCCCCCGTATTGATCAAATTATTGATGCTATGGCGGGTTGTGAGCGTTTAAGTTTTTTGGATGCATATTCTGGCTATCATCAGATCAAAATGGCAGTTAAGGACCAGGAGAAAACGGCATTCATAACTCCCTTTGGAGCCTTCTGCTATGTGTCTATGCCCTTTGGGCTCAAGAGTGCCCAGGCAACTTATCAACGTTGTGTGCAAAATTGTCTACACAAACAGATTGGCCGTAATGTACACGCCTATGTGGATGATATCGTGGTTAAATCCAGGGAGAAGGAGACTCTGATTGGTGATTTAAAGGAAACTTTTGATAACCTGAGGACATACAAGATGATGCTTAATCCGGACAAATGTGTCTTTGGTGTACCGGCGGGCAAGTTATTAGGCTTCCTGGTGTCCAATAGGGGAATTGAGGCTAATCCGGAGAAGATCACAGCCATCACCTCCCTGGCTAAACCGAAGTGTATCAATGATGGTCAACGCCTGGCAGGCCGGATTGCGGCGTTAAGCCGGTTTATCAGTCGTCTTGGTGAGAAGGCAATCCCGTTGTATCAGATGTTGAAGAAGACGGATCAGTTTGTCTGGATTTCTGCTGCTGATGAAGCATTTGAGGACTTAAAGCGGCAATTGGCCAATCCGCCTGTGCTCGCCACTCCCATTGACAAGGAGCCGTTACTGCTATATGTTGCTGCTAATGCTCGGGTGGTCAGCGTGGCTATTGTGGTGGAGCGAAAGGAGGCAGGTAAGGAGCATCCGGTTCAACGTTCGGTCTATTATAACAGCGAGGTGCTCATTGAGTCCAAGCAAAGGTATCCGCATTGGCAGAAGCTGGTGTATGGAGTTTTTATGGCAAGCCGGAAGCTTAAACAATACTTCCAAGGGCATCCAATTACGGTGGTCAGTTCTGCTCCTTTGGGGGATATCATCCAGAACCGGGAAGCAACTGGCCGGATTGCCAAGTGGGCTATAGAGCTTGGGCCGCACGATTTGAAGTATGTGCCTCGGACGGCAATTAAGTCTCAAGCACTGGTTGATTTTATCAATGATTGGACGGAAATGCAAGCACCTGAGGAAAAGCCGTATCACACATATTGGACCATCCATTTTGACAGATCCCGGCAATTGGAAGGTTCGGGGGCTGGAGTCGTATTAACTTCCCCGCGATGTGATAAGTTTTGTTATGTTCTCCGCTTAATGTTCCCTTGTATTAACAATGCAGCTGACTATGAAGCCTTGCTCCATGGTCTCCGGATGGCTAAGGAGATGAATCTAGGTCGAGTTAAGTGCTTCGGTGACTCGGACCTCATGGCTCAGCAAGTGTGTGGCACTTGGGACTCCAAGGATCCACTCATGGCAGCATATCGTCGTGAGGTGGATATTGTTGCAGGTCATTTCAAAGGCTATCAGGTGGACCACATGGACCGGCGAAAAAATGAAGCGGCGGACGCTTTAAGCCGGCTGGGCTCTCAGCGCAAACCGGTTCCACCCAATGTTTTTCTGGATGTGCTGCACAACCCGTCGGTCAAGATCCCTGGTGAAGCATATTTGGCTATTCCTGATCCGGAGGCTCAATTGGTGGCAGCTCTTCATGTTATTCCAGATTGGACGCTTCCCTACCTGGCGTACAAGAACCGGGGCGAGTTACCAGAGGATGAGATTCTGGCCAGACAGATAATCCGGCGATCCAAGTCCATGACTATTATCAACGGAGAGTTGCATCATTGCAGTGTGTCAGGAGCATTTCAACGCTGTGTGTCTCATGAAGAAGGCCGTGAAATTTTGCGTGAGATCCACGCAGGAGATTGTGGTCACCACGCCGGTTCAAAATCTCTGGTGGCTAAAGCGTTTCGCCATGGCTTCTATTGGTTAACTGCTCATGCTGATGCAGAGGATCTGGTCAGACGGTGTGATGGTTGCCAAAAGTTCTCAAGACGTACTCATGTACCAGCTCAAGAATTGAGAATGATTCCAATTACTTGGCCGTTTGCGACTTGGGGGCTGGATATGGTTGGGCCTTTAAAAAGGTCCAAAGATAAGAAGACCCACCTCCTGGTGGCGGTTGACAAGTTTACAAAGTGGGTGGAGGCAAAACCTGTTAGCAAGTGTGATGCGGCCACGGTGGTTCAGTTCATTAAGAAAGTGATTTTCCGGTTTGGCTTTCCACACAGTGTCATCACAGATAATGGTACCAATTTGTCCAAAGGTGCCATGAAGGAGTTCTGCGAACGGGAGCACATCCGGCTCGACGTTTCATCAGTGGCACACCCACAGTCCAATGGTCAAGCAGAAAGAGCTAATCAAGAGATCTTGAGAGGCATCAAGCCCCGGCTCATGGTTCCTTTGCAGAGAACGCCGGGTTGTTGGGTAGAAGAATTACCATCTGTGTTATGGAGCATCAATACAACACCCAACAGGTCAACAGGATACACACCGTTCTTCATGGTTTATGGAGTGGAGGCGGTTCTCCCCAGTGATATCCGTCATGATTCACCTCGTGTGACGGCTTATATTGAAGCGGACAACGAGACAACACGGCAAGATGCTTTGGACCGGTTGAATGAAGAGCGTGACATAGCAGCCGCCCAATCGGCGATTTACCAACAGTATCTTGGTCGTTATCACAGTCGCCGAGTGAGAACCAGAACCTTCCAGGAAGGAGATTTGGTGCTTCGGCTCATCCAAGATCAGACTGATATGCATAAGTTATCCCCACCTTGGGAGGGGCCTTTCATGGTCAGCAAGAATCTGCACAACGAGTCATACTATCTGATCGATATTCGAGAGCATAAGGACTCACGTACGTCAGAGGAGGAGACCAACAGGCCGTGGAACATAGCTCATCTTCGGCCTTATTATACCTGAGCCATTGGTTCTACTTATGTACATATTACAACGATGTATATATTATGATTAAATATAATAAACCGGAACCTCAGCTAAAGCGGGGTATCTGTTCTTTTACATCATGTGTGGTTACACGGAGTTGTTCTAAAGCGGCCTCCGGTTTACCCCTTGAGTTCGCTTTTTAAAAAGCATCATGTTATATCACTTGGAGGTTTGGTCGTGTCCGAACCAATACCATACCTCTTGATAGGCGAGAGCCACCAGATCACTTGGGGACTTGGTCACGTCTGAACCAATCATGCCTCTTGATCGGCCTAAGGCCACAAAATCACTTAGGGGCTTGGTCGAACCCGAACCATTGCCATGCCACTTGGTCGGCATAAATGCCACGGTTTCATTTGGGGACCTGGCTGACTAGAACCATAGTTACACCTAACGGGAGCCTGGTCGTGTTCGGTCATATGGTAACGCCATTTGATCAGCTCAAATAAACCTTTTTTGCAAAGGTTTTGTCATTGCTTTTGCTTCGCACTTTTCTTTGCAAGATACTTTTTCTTTTCTTTTTATTGCGTTTTTTAAAACCAACAAAGTTTTCAACCAATCAATTGACGGAACATAGTTCACGTCAATCCGGAGACTATTTGCCTGGTTTGATCCTTGTTGTTAACATCCTCTTATGGAGTAACACGGCGTTTATTATAACCCGGCACGGTTTACATGGTAAACCAGCGTCATATATATACAGGAGCTGTTATTTCCTCCAACAGTGTGGGTTTGCAAAACTCCGCTTCAAGATTGGCCAAGCCAACTTCACGCTCAACGGTGGCAGGTATTATGTATCTCAAAAATTTGGTCATATACTTAAAAAAATTGGATGTTTTGACTTCATATATGCAGACATCATATTCCGCCTGACGGTACAACCGCGGTGGCACTTGAAGAGTTTCTTATTGCAGAAAGTGCTTTGGAAAGTTCATCACCACAGGAAGAACAAATTATGCACGAAGGCATATCAACATCAAAAGTATCAGCTAGCTTATTACAAGGCAACACGGTGCCTATAATAATATCATTGTTTTTCGCAAAGGAGAGGCAGTTTTAAAACCGGCTTCCGGTTCAAGCTTGGTCACCAGCCTGGCCTGATGGTTGCGGGTCATCCTGCGCCGCTTCAGCCTCCATTTCTCTACCAAGTGGCAGTAAATCAACAGTTGTCCAGTCAATTCCCATTAATGCTTGAAAAATAGCTTCATCATGGATCAGCAATGACGGGTCAATATCGGGAGCGTAAGTATGCTTACGGATTGGAGGGATCAGATTTTTCAATTCATGGATTGGTGCAGCTATTCGCTTGTTCTGATTGTCATATTGGGCTTGATAATGAGACAAGTCTGCTTCTTCAGCCAATTGACAAGCTAGCGGACGTACCTCCCGGTTTATTGCTCGCAGATCCGCTTCACCAAACTCTGACCCGTCTTCCTTCAAGCTGGGATAGCCCTGAGCCTCTTCAATAGGATCAAAATCTGGCACCTAGGCTTTTGCCCGGATTAAGGCATTGATCGCACTGGTTCGAGCAGCAGATTTCTTCAGCTCTTCAACCCGGGCAGGAAGCACCGACAGTTTCATCAGAGTGTCTTGAATCAAAGTGGGCGCCGGTTTGTTATGGGATGCGGTACAGATGATCCGCTGGGCACCAATATACAATTGTTCAACCAATGTATAGGCGGCTTTCAGTTTCTTCCGCACATCTGACCCCAAGTGACCAATGCGTGTCCCTGAAATACCATAAAGAGTTAATAAACCGGCAACTCTGTAAGAAGACAGAGCCAATTCAGAAGTCAAACTGGCTTACCAAAGATAGCAGTAGTCATGCCATGCACATGCTGCTTTATGCTGGTCAGTTCATCCGCCACTGGTTTTAGTGCCGCCTCGGCATCCTCTGCTCGTTTGATTAAAGCGGACTTTTCAGTGGCCCAATCCGCCCGCTTCTTTTTGAAGCTCTCCTTAAGCTGTTCCATGGCGCTTAAAGCATTGTCTAATTCCTCTTTTGCTTTGGAGGTTTCAGCTTGTTGGGTTTTCAGATTTTCTCGGAGATCGGGGACTTGGCTTTCTTTCGTCTTCAGCTCCGCCTGCATGCAGACAGTTATATGCTTCAACAAAACGGTACAAAGATTGAAGTACCAACCACATAACAAGTTATGCACTTAGCACTTGGGGGCTAATGCACATTCGATCTTCATTTTTCAGTTGCTTACAAAGTCCCAAGATCAATACAAGTTTTAAACTTGGCACTTGGGGGCTAATGGCTATTTGCTCGTATATATATTCTGATGCGGCGATTTCAATTACTTAAAGTACCGGTTTAACTACGCTAAGTTGAACCGGCCCTTGGGGGCTACATCGGCGAATTTCAAAACATTAAGATTTATATTAGTAAGTCCCGGTTTGAAAGAAGATTACAAACCGGCCCTTGGGGGCTAGGAGAGTCAGCAAGTATTGAAGCATACAAGCAGGAAAGAGCATATGGAAGTTACCTCGTATTTATCCTTCATCATATTAACCAGACTGGCTTCATAGTCACGGCTGCTATACAGCCGGTTCAGGTAGCCGGAATGGATATCTTGGGCGTTCAGAGCAGCGTAAGTTGCCAGATCAGCATTCCACTTGCCTTTACCAAAGGCAGCAAATTCTTCCTTGGCAGAATGTTTGGACAAAGCAACAGGATTGCTTGGCTCGGTATGGCCAGTGCCAGTAATGACAACCTCATCCTCCTAAGTATCGCCGGTTTGCACTGGGGCTGTTGGCTTGTCAGTAGGTTTTGCTGGACCGGTGGATCTCTCAATCCGGATGGATCCTGTGGGCTGATTGACAGGACCTGAGGCATCAGTAGGTCTCTCTTCAGCAATAAGATCGTCGTCTTGCTGCGGTGGATCGTTGGGTATATCCTCGGGAATAGCCGCTTCAAGATCGGGTGTCTTGCCTGGCTCAAGAATGGCATCTTCTTCGGCCGCTTTGTCCAGGCAGGCCTTCTTGCTTGGCCTAGGTTTGGCCCGGAAAAGAATAACAAAATCAAATACAGCATATGTTCTAAGGTGATGTGCTGCAAATATCATAATAAGTATAGCTTACCCAAGCACCGTTTTGAGAGGTGGCAGCTGAGTAGTCGATGACTCACCAGAAGATGAGTGGGAAGTAACCTCGTAATCGGAGTTAGATGGATTAAGAGGTTGACGAAAGCAGCCCGCTTTAGGACAATCACTGACAAGCAAATTAGAGACCTCTGAACGGCGTTTCCGAACCGGACTGTTCGGTAAACCGGCGGAGGTAACTACCTGGCCGCTGTGCCAGGTTGTGCGACGAGCTTCGTGCTGTTGGGTCTTCATAAGAAATTTGGGATCCAAATAAGCAAGAGGATGAGAAAATTTAACTTTCCGGTTTGCCTGACGGATTTTTAGCGAAGCCAAAGGTTCCGAATCGGAAGAGAGAATAATTACCTCTGCAGCATCAGCGTGACTGGCTTCGGCATCATCCTGACAAATATCATCATCAATAAGACGCATGAAAAATAAGCCAAGTGAGTCAAGCTCTACCTCAAGGTCCGGATTATCCACATCATCATCAGGGGCCGGATTAGAAGATGCAGTAGTTCTTTTCCTGTGGGCCGTCTTCTTTACAGCTTTAGTCTTTTGCCGGGTTTCTCTTTCCGGTTTGTCTGGTTTTTCTGGTTTCTCCTGCGGCAATTTCTTGCTCCAAAACGGATCATTGCCCTGATTACACAGACACTGATATTAAACAATGACCAGATATATCAATAACAGATTCAGCAAAAGGAAAAATCAAGGTCTTACAGCTGGCGGTTTGTTGGTGGCACAGAAGGGAAGCAGGCTGTTTTTAGCACAGATATGTTCTGGTTCATTCAGCATCTTATTCACAGCCTCTGTGATTTCTTCATCGGCGAGCTGGATTTTGGAATGTCGCAGTGGGTCATCAACACTGCCGGTATACTCGCACATCAAACCGGAGCGCTGACTAAGGGGCAGTATGCTCCATGATATCCAACAGCGAGCGAGATCAACCCCTGTTAAACCGTTGGCCATAAAGGCTCTGAGCTTCGACAGTTGAGGAGCATATTTGCTTCTCTCCTGGGTAGTCAATCTTTGCGGAAAAGGGTGTGTATTGTTGAGCCGCTCCGGACGAAAGCCAGGCAAGGGATTCTCACCAGTAGGGGAGGTGTCTTTGCAATAGAACCATGTCTGATTCCACTCTTTGGGGTGGCTGTGCAGTTTGGCGTGAGGGTATGTGACCTCTTTCCTTTTCTGGATCGCCACGCCACCCAACTCCGTATTGGAGCTGTCAGTAAACTCAGTACGGCGGTTTAGATGGAAAAGGTCTCTGAACAATTCCACTGTGGGCTCCTCTTGAAAGAACGCCTCACAGAGCACTTGGAAGTGACACATATTTGTAACAGAATTGGGGCCAGTGTCTTGTGGATGGAGTTGGAAATCGGCCAAAACATCCTGGTAAAATTTAGAACCGGGCGGCTTAAAGCCCCGAGCTAAGTGATCTATGAAAACAACAACCTATCCTTCTTGAGGAGTGGGAGGGCATTCTTTGCCAGGAGCGCTCCAACGGATGGTATCTTTGCTGCCTAAAGCGTCGATCAGGACTAGATCGTCCAGCTGAGCCTCTGTGACACGAGAAGGAACCCAATTGCACTCATATACTTGGTTAGCCATGATGGAATCTACAAGGTAGAAGATCCCGGTTCAAAAATGCATTTGATCAAGGTACATTGGTATGTGCAATGTTAAACCGGAGACATATCTATCTGAACCGGACTTTTATGAAGCAACAACATCTGGCGGTTCAACAAGGGGACTAATGGTATATACCGGTTTGGCAATTTTTTTCTACAAGGTTAAACCGCCTGGTTTGAACATTGAAGCAGATGAGTAAGTTTATAGAAACAGATTTCGTAAGATTTTTCTACAGCGATGGATCTGAAGCAAGTTCAGAAAAAAGATAAATATTCAGAGGTCCAAAAGGAGCAGTCCCGAATCAATGAGCAAGACGTACATACAGATCTATGGTTTTGAGTTGTGTAAGTGAAGGCGAAGGGTAAAACAGCTACCATTGCACAGAGTAAAGATTTGCGGAGTCATCTAAAGATCTATCGTATGAGCAAGAGGCAGACGATGAACACTGAAGAACTGTGAAACCCTAGGTTAGATCTGCGGGGGAAAGGATAGAAGATTTACCGGAGCTGAGGAAGACACGGAAGGTTGCCGCGATGCTCTGGTGCGCTCAGGTTGATGCAGCGGCCAAGGTTGAGGCAGAGGTCGACGGCGGCGGCGGAGCTCCGAGGCTGGCGACGCGAGGAAGACGAAGAAGAAAGGCACGAAGGGGAGAAAAGAAATGACCCTTCGGTCCTATTTATAAGGCGAAAGAACATGTGTCAGGCGCGACAATCAAGGGGCCACGAAATGGAGCTATCGCCTTGATTTTCGCAGAGCTATTAAACAAAGAAGCATAATGGATAGCTTCGTTATGACAGGTGACGTCACTCCGGTTTACAGCAATTAGAGAAGATGACATCATGGCGGTTTACCAATTTATGAGAAGATGTTGAAGATGAAGCTTTTGTTAAAGGATTGACATGAACCCGTTCAAATCAATCTGGGGCCTAATGTTGGGGATATTACTGCTGGGCGTAAACCGGCCTATCTGGGTCGGGTCAACTTCATCAGTAATTCAAGAGTGATAAAGCCCAAGAAGGCAGATGAGGGCCTAAGGCCCGTAGCCGGTTCAAGACTTGTAGCTATAAACCGGGATTTGTATATAAACATGTATTGTAAGTTAGGAATAAGGAGAGACCAACCCGGAATACGAATATCGACCGGTGTTGGGACTCTGTGAACCGACGGGTGTCACCCGTGTATATAAGGGGACGACCCGGCGGCAGTTCAAAGAGAGACAACAACTCGAGACATAGGCGAAGCTTGTTTGCTCCCTAGTCATCGAAACCCCATCAATTCCATCACAACTAGACGTAGGCTTTTACCTTCATCGAAGGGGCCGAACTAGTATAACTCTCTTGCGTCCCTGTGTCCGCTTTAACCCCTTCAAGCTAACCCGTCGCAATGGCTCCATGACTAAGTCCTTTCTCTAGGACATCTGCCGTGAAAAAACCACGACAATTAGTGAACAGGGTAGCTATATCATTTAATTTACTAAGATGTGCCACAACAGTTTCAGATTCATAGCCATGAAAAGGATCAGATTCAACCAAAGTAATTATATCAGGATCAACGGAGAATTCATAATATTTATCAGTAACAAAGATAGGTGAAGTAGCAAAAGCAGGGTCAGGTTTCATCTTATCATTTAGAGATTGCTTATTCCATTTAGCTAATAAGCTCTTAAGTTCGTATCTATCTTTGCAAGCTAAAATAGCTAAAGAAGCTTCTTTATCAAAAACATAACCTTCAGGACTAACAAGTGGTTCATTATTAGGGGAAGAATCTTCATCATCACTTGTATCAATATTATCGAATTCAATATTTTCAGTCTCTCTAACCCTAGCAAGTTGTTCATCGAGAAATTCACCAAGTGGCACAGTAGTATCAAGCATAGAAGTAGTTTCATCATAAGTATCATGCATAGCAGAAATGGCATCATCAATAACATGCGACATATCAGAACGAATAGTAGAAGCAGGTTCAGGTGTCGCAAGCTTACTCAAAACAGAAGGTGAATCAAGTGCAAAGCTAGATGGCAGTTCCTTACCTCCCCTTGTAGTTGAGGGATAAATATTGGTTTTTGAATCTCTCAAGTTCTTCATAATGATAAGAAGATATAAATCCTAAGTGACTCAAAGAAATAGAGCTATGCTCCCCAGTAACGGAGCCAGAAAAAAGTCTTGATAACCCACAAGTACAGGGGATCGCAACAGTTTTCGTGGGTAGAGTATTCAACCCAAATTTATTGATTCGACACAAGGGGAGCCAAAGAATATTCTCAAGTATTAGCAGCTGAGTTGTCAATTCAACCACACCTGGAAATTTAATATCTGCAGCAAAGTATTTAGTAGCAAAGTAATACGATAGTAGTGGTCACGGTAGCAAAAGGTAACAGTAGTAAAAGTAATGTTTTTGGTATTTTGTAGTGATGATAGCAATAGCAACGGAAAAGTAAATAAGCAAAGAACAATATGTGGAAAGCTCGTAGGCAATGGATCAGTGATGGAGAATTATGCCGGATGCGGTTCATCATGTAACAATCATAACATAGGGTGACACAGAACTAGCTCCAATTCATCAATGTAATGTAGGCATGTATTCCGAATATAGTCATACGTGCTTATGGAAAAGAACTTGCATGACATCTTTTGTCCTACCCTCCCGTGGCAGCGGGGTCCTAATGGAAACTAAGGGATATTAAGGCCTCCTTTTAATAGAGTACCGGAACAAAGCATTAGCACATAGTGAATACATGAACTCCTCAAACTATGGTCATCACCGGGAGTGGTCCCGATTATTTTCACTTCGGGGTTGCCGGATCATAACACAGAGTAGGTGACTATAGACTTGCAAGATAGGATCAAGAACATTCATATATTGATGAAAACACAATAGGTTCAGATCTGAAATCATGGCACTTGGGCTCTAGTGACAAGCATTAAGAATAGCAAAGTCATAGCAACATCAATCTCAGAACATAGTGGGTACTAGGGATCAAACCCTAACAAAACTAACTCGATTACATGATAGATCTCATCCAACCCATCACCGTCCAGCAAGCCTATGATGGAATTACTTACGCACAGCGGTGAGCATCATGAAATTGGTGATGGAGGATGGTTGATGATGACGATGCCGAAGGATTCCCCTCTCCGGAGCCCCGAGCGGACTCCAGATCAGCCCTCCCGAGAGGTTTTAGGGCTTGGCGGCGGCTCCGTATCATAAAATGCGATGAATCTTTCTCTCTGATTTTTTCTCTCCGAAACCAAATATATAGAGTTGGAGTTTAGGTCGGAGGAGCTCCAGGGGGCCCACGAGGTAGGGGCGCGCCCTAGGGGGGAGCCCTCCACCGTCGTGGACAGGTGGTGGCCCCCCTGGTCTTCATCTTTTACAAGGATTTTTTTATTATTTCCGAAAAGATGTTCTGTGAAGTTTCAGGTCATTCCGAGAACTTTTGTTTCTGCACATAAATAACACCATGGCAATTTGGCTGAAAACAGCGTCAGTCCGGGTTAGTTCCATTCAAATCATGCAAGTTAGAGTCCAAAACAAGGGAAAAAGTGTATGGAAAAGTAGATATGATGGAGACATATCAGCAGCTTGCAAGTCTAGCGAGGTGATGCACTACAAAAAAATACACTTCCGTGATGATACGTGTTTGTCACAGTAGGTTGCGTTTTTTGTCATGCCTGTACATCCATGACAAATTTATGACAGAATCAAGATAGTCATACATGTGCTATCGTAGAAGTGTTCCATGACATTACCAAAATTATCATCACGGAAGTGTCCACTTCCATGACGATAAATCGCGCGTCACAAAAGTGCTTTCGTCAAGGGTGACCGACACGTGGCATCCACCATAATGGAACGCCGTTAAGCTATCGGGTCGGGTTTTGGATCCGATAACCTGTTAACAGCCCCGACCAATCGGGATTTTCCACGTGTAAAATCATCATTGGTTGGAGGAGACACGTGTCAGGTCCGCATTGGCACAGGTGTCACTCATCCAATGGGCGAGACGCGCCTATGATATGTTGACACGTGGACCGGCCCATCAAGTTTAAAATGGGCCGGCCCAACTAAAGGTCCACAAGATTTTGTGGACCATAATGGGCCGGCCCAACTGAAGGCCCACGAGATTTTGCGGACCATAATGGGCTGGCCCAGCTAAAGGCCCACAAGATTTTGCGGGACATAATGGGCCGGCCCAGGTAAAGGCCCACAAGATTTTTGTGTGCCATAATGGGCCGACCCAGGTAAAGGCCCACAAGATTCTTGTGGATCATAATGGGCCGGCCCAGCTAAAGGCCCACGAGATTTCGCTGACATTAATGGGCCGACCCAGCTGTAGGCCCACAAGATTTTGAGGACCCTAGTAGGCCGACTCATTAACTGGCTGCCATGTTTTGGGCCAAATGACGGCCCATATTTGATCCGGTCCATTAATGGCCTGCCACGCTCCGGGCCTAATAGTGGCACGTATGAGATCCGGCCCGTTAAAAGCCTACCATGTTCTTGGCCAAATTACGGCCTAGATTAGGTCCGGCCCTTTAAGAGGCTTTGGGCTCAATTATGGCCCATATCAGATTCGGACCGTCAACTGGACACTATGCTTTTGGGCCCACTTGCTAAAGGCCCACTTAGTAATTCGGCCTGATATTAGTTTTGGCCTGTTAAGGGCCCGTTTAATATTTCGGCCTGTTAAAAGACCGTCATATAGTTGGGCCTAACTACGGCCCGGTTTGCATCCGGCCTACTCGCAGCCGATATCTGATTGGGCCAAACAAGGACCGAGACAATGTTGGCCTGTTAAAAGCCCGTGATTTGATTCGCACAATCATGGTCCGGGGTTCATTTCGGGCTGCTGCCGGCCCGTGAGCAGTTCGGCACGTTTCAGGCAAAACCTACATTGTGATTGCATGACGGCCCAATTATGTACCGTAATTTTATGGTTTGCCCGGTTTACTGCGAAGACATGATACATATACAGTAAAATAACTACAGCATCGTGAATAAGAAAAGCCCTAGACTATACAATAAATAAATTACGGTATATTACATCCACTGGGCATCAAAGTTCGCCACTATGATAATAAAGCACAAGCATACAGCAGATTACATACACTGGGCATCAAAGATCGCCACTAGTGCAAATAAACACGCCGACAAAATAATATACAAAACCGACAGCACTTCAATAGAGTTCAAGAAAGGTTAGCCCTGATGGGGAGCTGCAACACAAGCAGCTGAGCAAGATGATGAGACTGCGCTTGTTCAACACTTATATCTTCCTCACTCTGAAAGATAAACAAGCCGACAGATGACAGGTTTTGCACATAAAAGTATCAGTGCTGACAATTCATCACATTTCTTACTGACGAATAAAGTGACACAGTTTAAAATTGCATTAACACAATATGCTATTGTTCAGGTCAAGACATGGCAGGAAATGACATTGTGAAGGAATTGGCAGCTTCACGACACCACTGGATTACAGATCAAGAACTCATAAGTATCAATGGTTAGTGTGTTGTCAATTTATACCATTTCAGATTGGCAAATAAAGAGACGGTTTAAATAATAGTAGAATGATATGACATTGTTCATAGTTAAGACATTGCAGAATATGACATTGTGCTGTAGTGGGTAGGTTCACCACACCACTGGATTACAGATGAAGAACAGAAGCATACATGCAGTGAGAAATAAGATCACTTGCTTTGTATAGTTTAATTTACATGGTATGAAGAAGGAACTTGGTTGTACAACTGAAAACTTAAATTGAGAAAGGACAAACTTTTGTTTATGAACTACATAATAAACTTTAAACAAGCAATTTGATGCAAACACCAAAAATAAATAGCTGTTGCAGTCATGCCTAACCAAATAAATACAACAAAGTTTGAAGGCTTGAGATGGAAAAACTTACATTATTGGTGAAGACAGGCTCTATAAAGGCCTTGTCCATGCTGGTAGGGGGGCAATTCAAGCAGTTTACCACAGAATCTTCTTCAAAAGCATTGCCTTTATTCTACATTTTGTTAGGAGTAAATATAGATGTGATAATATACGAAAAAATGGAGAATATTTAAGATAAGATGAAGAGTGATGCTACATAACCAAGTAGCTATAAATGTAAGTGCAGCGATACAGGCAAAAGGTACAGCCAAGAGCAATGCACAACTAAACTTCTTCAGTACCAACCTTATGGTAAGAGTAAATATAGATCTGATGTGTAGAAAATGGAGGGCAAAGGAAAATAAGCTGCAGAGTGATGGTACATGAACAACTACCTGTCATTATAAGCACACTGATAAAGGACAACATGTACTTACAAGAACAATGCAGAGCTAAAAAAACATTGGCATTGGATATATTCTACACTAATGTAACCATTCATACAGATCAGATAATTTGGAGCGAACAATTGATAAGCAAGCTATCATGCATACTGTTGTCACATGATGAACCAGGTATGTATGCAAGTACAGTGATACATGACAACATGTACTAACAAGAGCAAAGCAGCGAGCAGCATATTTGCGATATCCTGTCGTTCTTTTCAAACCGGAATTCTTCTTCGAGCAGATTTCCTGCAAAAAAGATCCGTAAGGCACATGCGGAAAAGTAGAAGTTCAAATTGTCATGTGATTTCATAGACATTACCTCATCCTGGGAATGAGACTAGTGCATAACAAGGTTTTTCCATTCAATGTCTTCTAAATTTAGCACAGGAGACTTCACCGGAAATTCGTTTACTTGCCATCAAAGTGTGATTTCCTCAGATAACATCGATATTGCTGCAATGCTTCCTTGAAAAGCACAAGCAAGCTTTGCTCGTCATGACTATCCAGATTGACCCTCACCTAGTTACAGCAATGTAATATAAATCATTGATGTGTTCAATCAGCAGAAAACAGGAAAATAATAACCATGAATAATAGCACTTACACGTAAGTTGGACAGGAAGATGTGAAAATGGTGTTTGTCTTCACAATAATCTTCCCATGATGGGAATATATGCACGTAGTCCCTAACAACATTGAAAGCATTGTCTTTTAAACTGGGAATAAATGGAATGGGGTTCCAATCTGCAGGAATTGGCCATCTCTGCAGTTGGGATAGGTCTTCGGCCGGTGGACTTGCTGTGCTTTTTGCTGGAGTGGGATTTTTCTATGGTACAGCTGGTGGTATGGCAAATGAAATTGGTATACCTTTTTCTGGAGTGCAGGTCCTGTGTGGTGGGGCTAGTGGTGTGGCCAGTGAAGTATGGGTACAGTCTGTTGGAGTCGGTCCTACGTTTTGTGTCACTGGTTGTACAGCCAATATAAGTGGGGTGATGTCTGATTTCTCCGGCACCACCACGTTTTTCAAGGACTTTGCTGGTGCTCCTTCAGGTTCGGCAATCACCCTCTTCCTTTTTGATGTCTGATGCACAAGAACATCATTTGAGTGGAAAAACATGGTATGATGACAGATGGAATATGTATTGATAATGGATGGGCATGGCATCTCGACATATATGATGAGTAAACTAAGCAGATGGTGGTGCAACAAAGTAGAAGAAATGCAAGACAAAATATGCAAGATACCCGCAATCAATAAAACATTGCCAAATTAGAACAGGCACCTTGATGGGTGAACAGGACAGGCCATCTGCCTTTGACTCCTCGAGGTTAGAATAGTCATTAGGATCATATTCTGAACAAGAATCAATAGGTGGGGAGCGTATGAGTTTCATTGCATCCAGAATGGCACTCGATGCCTTGGTGCCAATTTTGTAAGTCATTGCAGAGTTTAGCTTCAAGAGTGGACTGCTGCTACTGCGACACAAAGCAGCTACACAGATCATAGTGTAGATATAACGGGAAAACCTTAAGCATCAGAGTAAAATCAGCAAAGTGGAACTTGCTGGAATATATGTGCTAGTATTGCCGGTACGGCTAGAAAGGCTTCGGATACCAGCTCTCTTTAAGTGAAGGTGCGGTACTGTTAATATCAGTGTAACTCTCAAAGGCGACACAACACCCCGCATTTCCTTGCTATTCTTATAGGATTCAAGTGGGCAGGCCACTATAAATCCTATTCCTATGTTTACAAGATCCTACGAATCAAAGAGGCTCAAAGTGTCCATCACAATCGACCATATAGACCTCTACACTGCAAATGTCCCTGCTCATCTTCAGTACAAGGAACATACCGTACTACTATCATACTCCCTCCGTTCCAAAATATAAGTCTTGGTAGAGATTTCCACTATGGATCACATATAGATGTATCCAGATACATTCTAGTGTGTAGATTCACTCATTTTGCTCCATATGTAGTCCATGGTGGAATCTATACAAAGACTTGTATTTAGGAACGGAGAGAGTACATATTAAAGAAGAACGGAAGAGGAACATGGTAAAGAAGAGCAAGAAGATTTTGGATAATAAAATGTTGGTTGCGCAGTGCCCACACGTGATGAACAAGAGCGCATTAAGAATGCAACTCCCACCTGTCTCTCGACCATTTCAGGCGGTTGGATGAAGATCCTACGTCTCCTAACCCTTCTTCTTCCTCGTCTCTGATTCTTCCCATACAGAACAACGCACGGGCCGCCGGCCGGACCACCGGCCCCCACCGCCTGTGTTCCTCCGCCACCCCACCCCACCCCCGCCCCAACCCCCACCCGCGTCAAGTTTTCTTCGTTCGGCGAGGCCCCACAACCACCCGAGCCCCTTCGATCGAACCGGCGAACTCCGGCGAGCTCTGAAAAATCGACTGACCCAATTTTGAAATTTAGTCTACTGTGATTTAACTAGTGTGGAATATAAAAGGGGAAAACCATAAGCATTGCGAGTATAGTGTTGAGCGTGCCATGGCGGATTTGAAGGTGCAAACTGGACAAAGGCAACTTCGCAACCAAGACAAGAAATTAGAGTAAAGCAGTGGCGATCTATTTTCTTGCTGCGATAAATAAGGTGAGCAGATACGAAAGAGTACCGCCTCTGGTGCGGTGCCGTGTACACATCTGCTGAGAATTTGATGGTGCTGCGGTAGCGATGGCTGTTGGCGGCGTGGAAGCAGATCTAGGAGGGTAGACGGTGGCGGCAGGGCGCGGTGGACGAGACGGTCGTAGGAGTGGCGCCGGCAAGGTGGACGACGGCGGGGATGAAGCGAGAGGACGGGATGCAAGGATCCCGGTCCGAAGCCGTGGACAAGAGAGGTCGATCTCTTGTAATAGACGGCGGCGTTGGGGTATCAGCTCCGGCATGGTGGAGGAGGACGATGGTGGATGGGGCGGCGGACGGAGGAGGGTGGGGTGGAGAGGGTGTTTTGGCGCCCATGGAGTATGAATGGGGAAAAGGGAGGTAGAGAGGAAGGGGGGGACCATGTATTCAGGGCGCGCTTGTCTCAAATGCGAGGATTTACAAACTTAGCCCCCGTTTCAAATTTCTAGTACATCACATCAACATTAGTCGGTTGGGGATAGGACGGTAATATCGCATACACCAAATATTTGCTGACGAGAGTTTGTTTTTGGCGTCCACCGTGTATGAATATGAATCGGGGAGGGAGTCGATTTCGGCCGAGGACACACTGTGTTTTGGCGCCCACCGTGTATGAATCCGGGTGAGAGGCGGTTACGTCATGTTTGGGTGAAATTACAAACCTACCCCTATCGAAACCTATAGAAATCCAACAGATAGGCTTTGCGTGGCAGGGATAGGCAGTAGTGATTTCCATCTCGCAGATTTTGGTTTCGGGCGGTTACTGTGACTTTCCCCACTTCGTTCAAATTTTGCAGAGTGCATGTTTACCGTGCCAACTCAATTTGAATCCCGTTTGTATTCTGTTTTTTTCAGGCGGGATCCATTTTCAATTGGAATTACATTCTATATACATCATTTTTTTATATATACTTTCAAAAGCACAACACCATTTATACATAAATATGGTTTACAAATGGCATGATCTCAGATTCATAAGGTTGTGTCCATCAATTTGGATTTTCAAATATTTGAAACCACTTTATGTTGAAATCCAATGTATGCATTCCTCGCTAACTGTCTCCAATTAATGTGTGTTTCATGCGGTGTTTTTTTTACTTCTCAAACATGTATAATGTGTTTCACACACGCAACATATAGTGTAATCCCGTTTAGACATTAATTGCATATAAACCATGCATTGTTTGTAATTGAAGAATCTATGGATCACCAATATTGATAAACTATATAACATTACACGTGTGCCCAAATTCAAATGAATATGCATGTTTGATACACCAATATGCGTTATGATATTATCGATTTCGTGATCTCCAGTTTAAATATTTGAATCCCCTTTAATCGAGATATTCGTCTCATATAGCTATCTCTCATGCTTATATAGGACTATCTCTCTATACCTATACGTGTTCATCGTCTCTCAGGTATCTCTCGTGCTACCTGTACGTCGACAATGATCTTTTATCTTCGTAACACACTGACGGTACTCTCTCCCTCGACCTTCATCACTCTATCTCTCTCTAGGTATATCTTGCTCCCTGCTATGTGTCTCTAACTATGATTCTCCATGTGGAATCTCTTTCTCTCACACAAACACAAAACTTTGTCTCCCGGGGTCTCATTTTCTCTACTATTCCCATGTGTGCCACTCGCACACCCCTCATACAGAGATGTCTTTCGCTCCTTAGATATGAGAACCTATGACTCTTCCTCTTCAATATCTCTTTGTCACACACAAATACAAACTCTGTCTCCCAGGGTCTCATATTTCTCCATTGTTCTCTTGTATGTCGCTCACACACACACCCTCTCTCCCTAGAGATATCTTGCGTTCCCTCGTATGTCTCTCTAGCTATCACACTCGTTGTGAAATATCTTTCTCTCTTGCAGACACAAAACTCCATCTCTCTGGATCTCATTTCTCTCTGATATCTGTTTGTATATGACTCACATGCACCCTCTCTCTATCTCTCTCACACCCACACACATAACCCAGCCTTCTGATCCACTCGACTCCTATCTCTAACGCACACTAGCTAGCATCTTTATCTTTCTATTTATCTGTTTCTCCATCAACCTTCTTTCTCACCCTCACTCTTGATTCCTATCACGCACACTACATATGTTTCTCTCTACATGCAGTCAAGTGCCCTCTCACACACATATATAACTTCACCCTTTGAACCACCAGACGGTCATCTCCTACCCCCAAACTAGCGGATGTCCCTCTAGCTAGCATCTCCATCTCTGTATCTATCTATAGTTTCTCCGTCAACATTTCTTTCTCGCACGGAGTCTTGCTTCCTATCACCCACACTATATATGTCTCTCCATACATATGCATTTATAGGTTGGTCTATTTTGCACAATGTTGCGCCTCACTCCCTCTGCTCGCCATAGATGCATGGTCCAGCCCACGCCACTATCTCTTGAAGACAAAAACACATGCTCAATTGTCGAGCCTTCTTCCCTGTGTTCTCACATGCATGCATATTGTCATACCGATCCGTCTCTCCCATGTCGTTGATCTTATGACTTATGTCTTCTTTCTATTATCTCGATCATGTGCGAGCGCGCGCACACACACACACATCCCACGTATACATGTATACCTCTCACACATGCACATTCAAGGTCTCTATGTCTCCATACGTAGTTAATTACCCTCAATCCTAACGCCACATCAAATCGTTCTCCCTTTTTGTGCACATAACTTCCGCCTGGATCGGTAAAACACACACTCACACTTAACAATCTCCTTCTAGCTACCCCCCACCTCTCACTCTTCCCCTATATCCCCGAAACCAATAAGACCATCCCTTTGTTTAATTCCCGCCTACATGAACCATCGATATATAGTAGTCTTCCTCGGTGTCTCTCGAACAAACACGTTCTCTCGATGTCGACTCCTCTCACGCGCACACACCTTATCTTCCCTCTCTACAGGCATTTTCTCTCTCGCACCCCATCGTTGGCGGCCTCTGCCATACACATCACCTCTCTATGATGAAGCCATGCACACTTAAATTACATCCGCCACAGAGGACCCCGCGACACACACACACACACGCACACACACACACTAAGACTCCATCTCTCTCTCTCTCTCTCTCTCACACACACAAACACACACACACACGCACGCACGCACACCCCTCCACCACACACACACTAAGACTCCATGTCTCTCTCACACACACACACGCAAACTAAGACTCCATCTCTCTCTCTCCTCTCTCTCTCTCTCACACACACACCCCACACACACTAAGACTCCATCTCACACACACATGCTATAGGCGGAGCATTTGTTCCTACCACCCTTCATCCAACCTTACCCGTATGATAAACAATCACCTTTATTTACTTGCATAACATGGACAAATTCCACTTTACTTTAGTAGTCAGCAAACTTATCATCTGTACCCTTATAAAAAACGAGTTGGCGGTGATGGTGTGCCTGCCATCTTGTAATACAGACCGTATGATCTATATCTGAGGATAGAAAGAAAACTATGATAATTTTACAAAAGATACCCGCACCTCTCTCCACATCATTATCTCCCGCAACCTCATTGCTCAGCAACTAAAAAAGGAATAAGTCTCTGGAACAATCTAGCATGCATGGTGGCCGCTGCCGCCTGCCGGCGCCGTCCATCCCCATGCCTCCGCCCATTCCGACCACCAATCACCACCACGCTCCACTCCTCCTCGCCTTATCTCTCATCTTTCATTTTTTCGATGACATTCTCGAGATACCGGTTTTCCGATAAAATTCTCGAGATATCATTAGTTTTTACACATGGGATTACTCCTGCATGGGTCAATCACAACAGGTGTTTTGTAAAAAAATGCATATTGATGTTCCATGCAATGCACGAGAATCTTGCTTCTAATTATATAACGCAAATCACGAGCAGGAAGTGACATTTTTTGACACAACCACGTTAACATGGCCACGTAAATCACTAGCTAAAGTAAACACCATTATACTTATATCCCGATGCAAAAGGTTGAGTACATGTCCGAAGAGTAGAGTCGCACACACACACTATGTCTCTCAGAATCTCTCTCACACACACCAGTTACGTGACACCCACTTAAGCAGACATGCATGTTACAATTTGTGCACCCACGGGTACACGTGATGCTGCACATTTATTTAAGCTGGAAGGTGAACTCAAATAGTAGCTGCATTCATTCCCCTCCCTCCGCCTCTTCTCTGGTCGCTGTTGCCCGGTAGCCATGGGCCGGCCGAAGGTAACAACATACGCCATACTCCCGCCGGAGCGGCGCTTTAATATGGAAATTTTAGTGGTCATGCATGCATCTTTTTGTGCTAGCACTCCTATATAAGGGTTGACCGGCCGCTTCCCGCGGACATGCGCGGGGGGTGGAAGAGGAAGGAGAAGGGAAGCGGGCTGTGGAGTAGCGTTTTTTACCACAATTTCTTAGGAAACTGAGTGCAATAATTGAGTAGTTTTGCAAACTACCAGTACTACACTTGAAATGGTTCAAAACCTATACTCCCTTGCGCTTCCCGCGTGAAACGGTCAGCGTCACCCTGGAGCGTCAGTGCCACATTAATGCCCGGCCAGAGCGGAGGCGTCCTCTCACTGGCGCTAGCTTTGAAGTGGCGCGACGGCCAAGAGAGTGCCGCTTCCCGGTGCACGCGACTGCTCCGCGTCAAGACTGGCCATAGGCCCTGTTTGGATCCATGGGTTAGAGTTAGTTTGAGCTAGTTGGGGCTCAAATAGCCCTAAAGAATCCAAGCATGAGGGTTTAAATTGGAGCAAGTTGCACCGAACCCACCAAAAAAACCTATCCCACCCAAGAGGTGCTAACTGGAGATAGTTCTCATTGGGACCACTGAAAAATCACTTTTATCTCTCCATGAAGTGCATTTATTTTCAATCTAACCCTGTCACCCAAACACCTCTTTGGCTACAGTTAGTTCAGGGTTAGTTATGAGTTAGTCTAACCTCTAGCTAAGTTAGAGTATCAAACAGGAGCAGTATAGGACATGCAAGTTGCTCAAAGCATACAGGCAAATTCGTACGTGAAAGGATTTTTTCTTTTTGAAAACGGAACGTGAAAGGAATTTTTTTAGAATGCTCTTGGCATGTAGCTAACATGTGATAGTTAACCGACCTCAATAGACGGCAGAAACGCCAGCCCGCCGCACTTTGATAGAGACGAGGAGGGAGAAGCGATACAGGCTGCTGGATTACTAGAGATAGGTGTTGCACAGAAGCCAAGAAATATGGTGATAGCATGGGTTAGCCATGTACTAGTATGATGTAACTACACTGGGCTGCCGTGTTTCGTACTCTTCCAGTCCACTATAGAGATGATTGGTTAATTTTATATCGCTGAATAATATTAAATATTATGAGTGCAGATGCTCCACCACGAGGTTCCTTGCTCCTTCTCGGTCGTCCGGAATCTATGTTCTTCCACTCTATTTTTTTTACATGAGCTTTGTTCATCCTTTTGCCAACACGCGAGACATCTAGCATCAAGGTGCACGTGTTATGCAAGGATCGTTCCATATATATGAAGAACACGTGGGACTGGAACTACGAGACGAACATGTACCCGGGAGTGGACGTACGAACCTGAGTAATGTAGCGCAGTAAGTGAAGTGGAAAGGCACAAATGGTATGAACATGCGTGGCATATAGGGTGTGTTTGGTTGCGTTCTCGTCTCTGCATAGTTGTTCCCTCTTCATGCATGCTCAAATCAACACCCCTCTTCATGCATGCTTCTAGTGTATTTGTGCTAAACTAGTGTGGACTCATGCACCCTCCATACACTCTACCAAACACCCAAAAGTAGGTCGAGAAGGGAACTCTTGGGCGGCATTTGTCTCTTACTACGTACTACCACTAAATGTTGTACGTGCAATGCACGATGATGTTATGGAGTGCGTGCCTAAGTACTCTACTACTACTATAATAGTTGGAGGCACATATTAACTTTTATATTTGTTTACGTGTATGCCCCGAGACCTTCCAACTAGACGTGTCTTTCTCTCTAGGTCGCACTTTGTATCGTTCATACCACTAAGTACTACTACGTGTGGTCTCCGACCCAGAAGTGGAAGAAGTGGAGACGCTCTACCACGCTATTTTTTTACGCTGGGCTCTACCACGTTGTTCGTGTCCCACTCCTTTTCGCTGACGTGTGGGACATCCAGCACGTGCCGTGTTTGGCACCCTACGTCGTAAGAGTTCAAACGCTAGCATTCATCAGAAATAAAAAAATAATTATAAATCGGTAGTGATACTATTTTTTGCGAACCAATCAGCAGTGATACTATACCACGCGGTTTCCTTGCTCCTCGATATCAGAAAGAATACTTCCGTTCGCCAACATGTGGGACGTCGACCATCCTGGTCCACTTGCCATGCACGCTGAACTCCAAGGGAGAGTCACCCAGGTCGTCGCGCCGCAGTAACAATGACTAATGAGCCGTCAAATCACAGGCCCACTTCCCACTTCGAAGTTGCTCGGACGAAGGAACCATGATGACTTCGTTGAATTCCGCTTCTTGAAGAAAACTACTGTACCAGCAGTACTGCTAGCTACAGTAGTTACTCCAACAGAGGCCTCCTTTCGTTCATAGGATAGGAATATGAAAATCATAGGAAGTGAGATGACATGCATCTCAATTCCTATAGAGAAAGAGATGCCATTTGATGCTTAGGATAAGAATTTTTCCATTTAGTCTAGGCTAACGTACTGGTAATTTTCTCTAAAAACTACAGTAGTAACTATTAGTATTGGTACATGCTCGTACTCAGACACAGACACACACACTAACTACTAGTACTACTACTTCTCACATGCTAGCCAGACGCCGTCATTCTCCTTCCCGGCTTTGTCGGCGAAACCCCACCGTGCTTGGATCTCCGCCGACCTCTCCGCAGCAGCGTGTGCGTCCTTTTCTTTCTTGCGGCGGTGGGCCTCTCTTTTCTTGAGTGATTTCTGACTTTTCCGCTCCCTCTGTGCGGCTTTGGCCACCTCTTGCTCTACCGCCCATTCGGCCTTGGCATCTTCAAATTCCTCCCACATAGTTGTGAGGTCGCGAGCGGCGATGAACTCGGCACGGTGGGATGCCATCGCTTACCTACCATTTTGTGTGTGGTCGTGGGCAGCGAGGAACTCGGCGCGGCGCGATGCCATCGCTGCCTTACCGGTTAGTGTGCGGCGCGGTGTCATGAACGACGCTTGGTGAGAGCTCTGGGGTGGAGTGACCGGACAACCGTATAGTGCATTGGTTTGTCAAGAGCTCGAGGACAGAAGACGAAGCAAATTTGGATTCCCCTTCAATCCTGGTCATTTATTATCGAGTAAAATGCATTGGCGGTCATCAAACTTGTCTTGATATCTCACTTTTATCATTGTATACGAGATATGGTGATTATACGGTCACTGGCATAGCGTATAGCTCCGTATTTGTCTGGTTGACCAGTCAAATAGTCTGCATGCGCCTCATCAGCTCGTGTTCTTTATCTATCTACGCGGGCCTACCTGTCAATGGAGAAAGAAATACTGTAAAAACCAAAATTATGCGTATGTGGGGAATCAAACCACGGACTCGTCGCTGCAACGCACCCTCGTCAGCCAAATGAAAATGAAATACTTCGCGTAAGACACTCACGCTTACGCTGTCAAAGCATGCTAATGCATGCACGTTGCCCTCTAAATCAAAGTCCTGCTCATGGCGCAACGCAAACGGCGAGCCCATCACCTGCGCGCCCCGGCGGTGCCTGACATTAGTGTTTAGACGTTTGATGGAAGCCTACGCGAACGCCGAGCTTGTATTCACCTGGCTCAATACCAACGGTCATTGTCGGTGTCAAAACCGGTGGATCTCGGGTAGGGGGTCCCGAACTGTGCGTCTAGGCCGGATGGTAACAGGAGGCAGGGGACACGATGTTTTACCCAGGTTCGGGCCCTCTTGATGGAGGTAAAACCCTACGTCCTGCTTGATTAATATTGATGATATGGGTAGTACAAGAGTAGATCTACCACGAGATCAGAGAGGCTAAACCCTAGAAGCTAGCCTATGGTATGATTGTTGTTCGTCCTACGGACTAAAACCCTCCGGTTTATATAGACACCGGAGAGGGCTAGGGTTACACAGAGTCGGTTACAATGGTAGGAGATCTACATATCCGTATCGCCAAGCTTTCCTTCCAAGCCAAGGAAAGTCCCTTCCGGACACGGGATGAAGTCTTCAATCTTGTATCTTCATAGTCCAGGAGTCCGGCCAAAGGTATAGTCCGGCTATCCGGACACCCCCTAATCTAGGACTCCCTCAGTAGCCCCTGAACCAGGCTTCAATGACGACGAGTTCGGCGCACAGATTGTCTTCGGCATTGCAAGGAGGGTTTCTCCTCCAAGTACTTCATAGAAGATTTTGAACACAAAGGTAGTGTCCGTCTCTACAAAATAAGTTTCCACATATTGCCATAGAGAGAATAATATTTACACAAATCTAATCTGCTGACGTATTTCGTAGCGTGACATCACACTATGGCCAAGTCTTTATTCAAATCGTTTTACTGTCCCACCTCAGCGCGTTTAGCGAGGCGGTTTCCTTGGCACGTCTTGTTAAAGCAGAGATCGTGTCCCCTTATTCCGGTATTCTCATCAATACGGGCGTGGGTAACCCAGTCGTACCCGTTGGTATGTTTTCTCGATCAAAGGCGAGTCCCAAACGGTCATGGGGAGGGCCCTTGGTATTCAACCTCTTATAAAGAGACCAAGGCCTTACTCCTTTCTTTCAATCTCAAACGAGTTCGCCCTTCGCCTCGAGTTCCAACACCCAAGGCTCCAGATTTCAGTCACTTCGGACCTTCGACAATGTCCGATTCCGACCTTCGAGGCCAATGGATGCCCTCCTCCGTCACGGAGGAGGACGTGCTGATGTAGAGAGAGGCCAGGTTCTTGACCGGCGAAATCTGGCATAGGCTGCCTGCTCAAGGGCAGGTCATTCCCACTCCCAAGCCTGGTGAGAGTGTGGTGTTCATGTCTCACATCCTTCGGGGGCTAGGCTTCCCGACGGATCCCTTCGTGAGGGGGCTCACGTATTATTATGGGCTGGAATTTCACAACTTAGCCCCGGAGTCCATCCTCCATTTTTCCTCATTCATCATCGTGTGTGAAGCCTTCCTCCGTATCACTCCTCACTTCGGACTATTGCTCAAGACCTTCAAAGTAGAGCCGAAGATGATCGAGGGATGGCACGCGGAGTGCGGAGGTGCTTTTATAAGCAAGAATGCTGGTGCTCCATGGCCCGAGGGCTCTTTTCAAGAGGAGTCCAGCTTATGGCAACGAGAGTGGTTTTATATTACCGCTCCCAGGGCCCCCAAGTGGGTGGCGCCACCTGCCTTTCGCCCGGGTCCCCCACCACAGCTAGCGTCATGGGTTAATAAAGGACTGGACTGGGGGCCGTCCAAGGACGTGCCCTTGTTGCAGGGCTGCATTCGAGATCTCCTAGAAATATATATCAGTCTGGTCACGGTGACACAGGTTATGCTGATTAGCCGAGCTCTGCCCTGCAAACCTCGCCCCCTCCGCCTGTGGGAGTTCAATCCAGAGGGACCACGAGCTCTCCAACATTTTATGGGCGCGACGCCCGTGGAGATGTACAAATTGTTCTTCGGATCACAAGCAATGTGTCCGGACTTGACCGAGGACGCAGGTCTGAGCTGCAACCGCCCGGATACTCAAGTAAGTAGCCCCGTGCCCGGACTCGCAATCCGCATATTTATCATAAAATTGCCCTTAAAAGAGTTGTCCTTTAAACAGGAGTGGATAGCGAAAGCAAAGCTAATCAGGTGTCCGGCCCCCCTCCCTGAGACCACGCCGGGTCCTGTACTAGTCAGGATGTTGGAGGTTGTGCCTTCGGAGGAAAGCGAGGGAGGGGACAAGGAATCTACGGCCTCCTCGAAGGAGGCTGTTTGGAAGGGAGGAATCGAAAATTCCTCTCCTCAGGGGAAGAAGAGGACCGCCTCTGAAGACCCGGAGACCATGGCCTCAAAGCGGGGGAAGAAATCTTCGCCAGAGGGTCCTGTGCTGGGGGATGCTTCGGCCGAATTATGCCCTCAAGGGGATCAACCCTCCACCGAGCCGTAAGTAGAGAGGAGTTTTTATTTTTAAGAGATAAGAGAAATCCTTGCTTTATATCTGAGAAAAGTAATCAAAAATTTACCTTGTAGCTCGGACCTTAGCCCTTCTCAGCAGAGCTCGTCTTCGGGGGATCTTCTTCCGGAAATGATGGAGAGCGGAATGCCTCCCCCTGCCATACCGCCTTGCGAGGCGGGTGACCCTGAGGTATCGTCGCGGAGGGTTTCTCCGAATCCGGCAGGGCCGGAAGGTAGTCATATGGCCCCCCAAAGCCCTCCGCGTCCGGCCTTCGAAAAGGGCCATTGGACGAGTCCGGCACCGTCTGGTGCACGGTCGGAGGAGCTGAAGGATCTGCTAGGGCGAGCATCTATCTCAGAGGAGCACAGTGCATTGATGGGCACGGTGATTGAGAGGATTTCATCCGCGGAGAGCGGATTGCACGAGGCCGTCAGGAGTTTACTGACAGGTTTTGAGGTACGCGAAATAATGTACCCTTTTTGGATAGTTGCCCATAAATAAGATGCGCCCTGTGTAGGTAGTTGCCCCTGAGACTCTGTGCATTGTCAAAAGTGACGGCGCGCAGAGGATCATAATCCCAGGTCTAATACGCCGCCTTCATACGTAGGTGGCGAAGTGTCCTGTGGCCAGCCGGACTGATGAATTTGCTGAGCTAAAGCGGCAACTTGACGTGGCAGATGTCGACATCGCGCTTGTCAACAAGCGGCTTGACAAGGCACAAGGTATGTAATTCCTCCGGCGGCACCTGGTAAGAGGAGCTTTATGCCAGTATCTTACAATGTGTGCGCGTGATGCAGATGGTGCTGCTGCCATGGAGAATCTTCGGGCGGAACTTGCCCGAGCCAAGGAGCAAGCCTGGAAAAGTGATGTGGCTGCCGGAAAGGCAATTGAAGAGCTGAAAGCCGAACAGGCTGCTCACTGCCGAAGCAAGAAGGAAATGGCCGAGATGGCCGTGAAGCTAAAGAACGCTGCTAACCGTTGCAAGCTTCTTGAAAAAGAAGATCGGGCGGAACAGACGGACCTGAAGAAGGCCGCTGCCGATGCCAAGGATGCTCGCTCTGCGATGAGAGCTATGAAGGAGGAGCCGCGTCAGGCCGGAGAGATCGCGGCTGGAAAGCCCTTTATGCTGTGGAGGAAGTTCTGTGATCCTAAACATGCTCCGTTAGACCAGATGTGGAGTACGGCGGACACCTATCTGGATTTAGCAGCGAGTGCCGCAGATGCGGCCGAACACTTCCGAGATCAAGAAGATCGCGAAGTGGAAAAGCTCTTCTGGTCGCAGTTCCACAATCCAAAGCGTCCACTGTCATTAGCCGATCGTTTGGCCGAATGGGCTGAGCTAAATAGGTTGTCCGGACTCGCCATGAAGTATGTCATGAGTCATCTGTGGCCAGAGACGCAAGAGCCGAAAAGTTATTTCAACTTGGTGCAATAGTTCCTTGGTGCGGCGCCGCATATCAATGCGATGAAGAGGTCAGCATGCATAGAGGGTGCGCGGATGGCTCTTGCCCATGTCAAGACATACTGGGCGAAAATGGAAGCCACCGCTGTTGCATCCCCAGACTCGGATGGAAGCCGAGTACCTGCCGAGCACTATTTTCAGGAAGTTCTGCAAGGCGCTCGTTTAATAGAGACGTAGTGCTCGAAGGATACTATATTCAAATAGCATATATTATTGTAGAACAATATTATGATAAATTGTAGAAGCTTTTTATACTTGTGCCTGCAAGTATTATGATACCTCCTGTGCGGTCGTTTAACATCTATGTATATATAATCTGAAAGATGGCAGTTGTCGGCTTCAGCTCCCACGCACATAATGCGGGGGTGTTCGCAGAAGGCGCATTTTCACACTTGATCCAACGTCTTGGTCCTACAAAGGAGGTGATAGCGCAGCGAACTAGGAAATCGGACTATGATGCTTTATCACTTTCACTTAGCCATAGGAGTTTGACAGTGAGGCTACTTATATAGCCCCTGGTGGCACCTGCGCTCGCCCGAACTCGGGGCGCGTATGTGCCTGGCCGGGAAACGGCCCTTCGTTAATGCGGAGGAATCCTAAAGATTCTCCTATCAACCCCCAAAGAAAAGAAAAGGAAATAAAACTATTTACACGGGAAAGCTCCCAACAAGCAAAAGAAGAACAAGAAATATTTTTGGGGTTCCTTTTTTAATTACTACTACAAGCATGGAAAGTAAACTAAATTAAAGTTGCAACTATTTTTCTTGGTATTTCTTAAGGTTTATTCAACACACAAGAAGAAAGCATGAAAAGGAAAATAAACTAGCATGGATGATACAATGAAAAATTATGAGCACCGATATCCAGCAATGAGTGTGTGAACATGAATATAATGTCGGTGAGAAATACGTACTCCCCCAAGCTTAGGCTTTTGGCCTAAGTTAGTCTATGGCCACAGTTGGCCTGGATGATATCCATAGTAGTAGTTGGGGTCATACTGAGATGAGGAAGGATCTAATTGCCACTGGTTGGCAATCATCTCCGGATCCCACAGGTAATTAGACTGTCGTGGAGGATCAACTTGTGGTTCCGACTCTGGCTCGGTGGCTGATGTAGGCTTCGGGTGGGCGTGAATATCCTCCAGCGAAACGAGGTACTTGCCTGAAGATAAATCAAACAAGGAAGGAGCAGGCAAGGTGATAGTCTCAGGATGACGTTTATCGAAGAACAGTTTGTATTTCAGCTCCCCTTCCCTATTCTTTATAATAAAATCATGCGCTACCATACTCTTATAATCTAAATAAACAGTAGACAACAATTTTTCTTCTTTTTCATAGTGCCTAATAGGTATATTATAATGTGCAGCAGGGCGTGAAGCATAAATACCACCAAAGATGGGGCCCTTAGTACGGTTCAGACTTAACCGTTTAGCAATAATACCGCCCATACTAACAGTGTTATCAGAATATAAACCATGGAGCAGAAGGGTAATATCAGGGACACTAAGGTTTCCACAATTTCCGCGACCAATTAAGCAACGACTAGCAAATATTGCAAAAATCGCGTAAAACAGGAAAATGTATGCTAGTGATTCTTGCATCGGAAGGCTCCCTAGTTTCCTCTACAGTAATAGTCTCAATAAACCCATCCACATCCTTGCGATGTGGTTCCTCTAAACTACCCCCGATAGGTACTTTGCAAACCCTGCGGAATTCATACAGTGACACCTTCTTAACCACATCATATAAATGAAACTCTACTGAAGGGGGTGATTCCTCTAAACTACCCCCGAAAAGTATTGGTGAGTAAGAGATACTGTTTGCGTTGGTCGCGGAGGAAGTCGGTGAGGCCAGCATTCTCAACAATGAATAGAAATCATTATAAATCTCGGCTTCTCTCAAGAAATCATCGGAAGGCCATTCACACGGCCGGACCTCCGCGGTGCGAGGAAAAGTATATTTGGGCCTCTGTTCTTCTTCGTTTTGCTTTTCCCTTGAGCTTCGGCTCGATGAGCCCCTCAAAAATCTCTTCATCATTTTCTGAAAAATTCTGAAATTTTTAGTAACTTCAAAATAAAAGTGAACCAAACTCAATAATATTGATAGCAACTACTCCTACAAGTGCCTAGGGCCTATATCATGCATCAAAACTACTTTTGACCATATGAATTTGACATGCAAGCTCAAGAACAGGGTCACCTAAGCAGCAAAAATATGCAATGAATAAAGCACTAGAACAAAAACTAATTGGACCAATGGAGGAGTCACATACCAAGGAACAATCTCCCCAAGCAGTTTTGTGAGAGGAAGTGTATGGGTGCAGAAATAAGTGGAGGAGATCCACCATGGGCCCACGAGGTAGGGGGCGCGCCCAGGGAGTAGGGCGCGCCCTCCACCCTCATGGCCAGGTGGTTGATCCCCCTGTTGTGTTCTCAGTTCCATATATTCTCAAATATTTCAGAAAAAAAATCATATTTAAATTTCAGGGCATTTGGAGAACTTTTATTTTTGGGGTATTTTTATATTACACGGATATTCAGATAACAGACGTGAATACTTATTTTTATTTTATTTAATATAAATAACAGAAAGTAAAAGGAAGGTACAGAGAGTTGTGCTTTCTACTTTCATCCATCTCATGCTCATCAAAAGGAATCCACTAACAAGGTTGATCAAGTCTTGTTAATGAACTAATTCTGAATGACATGGAACCGGAGAAATTTCGAATAACACTATGTTACCTCAACGGGGATATGCACATCCCCAATAATAAGAATATCATATTTCTTCTTGACAGTAGGAAGAGGATATTCAAAACCTCCAAATATAATCGATGGAGTTTGCAACTACAACAGGCACATCCTCACAAATACCGACAGGTATAGCAGTTGATTTATCAGCCATTTGCAAAGATATTTCAGTAGGTGTCAACTTATTCAAATCAAGTCTACGATATAAAGAGAGAGGCATAACACTAACACCGGCTCCAAGATCACATAAAGTAGTTTTAACATAATTGCTTTTAATGGAGCATGGTATAGTAGGTACTCCTGGATCTCCAAGTTTCTTTGGTATTCCACCCTTAAAAGTATAATTAGCAGGCATGGTTGAAATTTCAGCTTCTGGTATCTTTCTTTTATTAGTAACAATTTGTTTCATATACTTAGCATAAGGATTCATTTCGAGCATATCAGTTAATCGCATGCACAAAAAGATAGGTCTAATCATTTCAGCAAAGCGCTCAAAATCCTCATCATCCTTTTTCTTGGATGGTTTGGGAGGAAAAGGCATGGTTTTCTGAACCCAAGGCTCTCTTTCCTTACCATGTTTCCTAGCAACAAAGTCTTTCTTATAATAACGTTGATTCTTTGATTGTGGGTTATCAAGATCAGTAGCAGGTTCAATTTCTACATCATTATCATTACTATGTTGAGCATCATCATGAACATTATCATTAATTTCAGGTTCATTACCAGATTGTGTTTCAGCATCAGAAATAGAAATATCATATGGATTCTCAGGTGGTGCATTAATAGGTTCACTAGAAGCATGCAAAGTCCTATCATTTTTCTTTTTCTTCCTTTTAGAAGGACTAGGTGCATCTACATTATTTCTCTGAGAATCTTGCTCAATTCTCTTAGGATGGCCTTCAGGATACAAAGGTTCTTGAGTCATTCTACCACCTCTAGTCATAACTCTTACAACGTTATCATTTTTATTACTATTCATTTCATTGAGCAAATCATTTTGAGCTTTAAGTACTTGTTCTACTTGAGTGGTAACCATGGAAGCATGTTTACTAATAAATTTAAGTTCACCTTTGACATTAGCCATATGATCACCCAAGTGTTCAAGCATATTTGAATTGTATTTCAATTGTCTACCAAAATAAGCATTAAAATCTTCTTGCTTAACAATAAATTTATCAAACTCATCTAAGCATGGGCTAGTAAATTTAGTAAACGGGATTTCAACTTTATCATATCTATAGAGAGAATTTACCTTTACTACCTGTGTCGGGTTATCAAGACCATGAGTTTCTTCAATAGGTGGAGGATTAAGATCATATGTTTCTTCAACAGGCGGTAAATTAAGACCGTGTATTAATTCAATAGGAGGTAAATTCTTAACATCTTCAGCTTTAATACCCTTTTCTTTCATAGATTTCTTTGCCTCTTGCATATCTTCAGGATTGAGAAATAGAATACCCCTTTTCTTCGGAGTTGGTTTAGGAATAGGCTTGGGAAGTGTCGAATTATTTTCACTTGTCAACATATTATTCAATAGAATTTCAGCTTCATCCGGCGTTCTTTCCCTGAAAACAGAACCAGCACAACTATCTAGGTAATCTCTAGACGCATCGTTAGTCCATTATAAAAGATATCAAGTATTTCATTTTTATTAAGAGGATGATCAGGCAAAGCATTAAGTAATTGGAGAAGCGTCCCCCAGGCTTGTGGGAGACTCTCTTCTTCAATCTGCACAAAATTATATATATCCCTTAAAGCAACTTGTTTCTTATGAGAAGTGAAATATTTAGCAGAGAAGTAATAGATCATATCCTAGGGACTACACACACAACCAAGATCCACAGAATTAAACCATATCTTAGCATCACCTTTTAATGAGAACAGAAATATTTTAAGGATATAAAAGTAGCAAGTTATTTCATCATTAGTGTTGGGGATATTACTGCTGGGCGTAAACCGGCCTATCTGGGCCGGGTCAACTTCATCAGTAATTCAAGAGTGATAAAGCCCAAGAAGGCAGATGAGGGCCTAAGGCCCGTAGCCGGTTCAAGACTTGTAGCCATAAACCGGGATTTGTATATAAACTTGTATTGTAAGTTAGGAATAAGGAGAGACCAACCCGGAATATGAATATCGACCGGTGTTGGGACTCTGTGAACCGATGGGTGTCACCCGTGTATATAAGGGGACAACCCGGCGGCGGTTCAAAGAGAGACAACAACTCGAGACATAGGCGAAGCTAGTTTGCTCCCTAGTCATCGAAACCCCATCAATTCCATCACAACTAGACGTAGGCTTTTACCTTCATCGAAGGGGCCGAACTAGTATAACTCTCTTGCGTCCCTGTGTCCGCTTTAACCCCTTCAAGCTAACCTGTCGCGATGGCTCCACGACTAAGTCCTTTCTCTAGGACATCTGCCGTGACAAAACCACGACAGTTGGTGCCCACCGTCGGGCTATCGCACGATGGTTTCCGGTTCTTGGAGGGCCGCTTTGAAGGACTCGAGGGCTACGCTGTAGGCCGGATGACTAAGAGTCGTCGCGGCAAGTTCTACATCGAGGACGCAGGCTGGGGCCCCGAGGACGGCTCAATTGAGTACGGGTACCGGGTCCCCTTTGGTGGCATTCACGTTTTCATTGGCAAGATCGGTGAACCGGGCCCTGAGCCGGACATCTGCACCGACCTCGTCGAGACGGTTCAGCGTGCGCGATCCGCCCGGGTTGAACCGACCATGAAGCGTGCCTTCGTGGGAGTCATCCATGGAGGAAGTTATGAGGATGGATCGGAATCTCGCGGCTATACCATCGTTTGTTCCGATGACGAGTCATCGACCGGAGAAACCGAATCTCTTTATCAGCTACAAGACGGCCGGATTGGGGGCTGTTCCGATGGCGACAGTATTCCGGACCCCTCTGATCTGCCCAACCGGGTTGGAATATTCATGACTGGCACACAAGCAGCACTTCATTCTTCGACCGCTGCGGCAACAACCTCCGGTTCAGCAGCGGCGATGGCTGCCGGGGCAGGAGGCCCTGTGCGCCCACTGGCTCAAGTTCTATCAGAGCTATTTGATGCATTGGCTGTGCTTATGGTGGAGGCTAATCCGGCGGATCAGGGCGTTCACAACGCAGAGATTGCAAAAGTGAAGGAATAGATCACCCAGGCCAAGGCAGATCTGGCAGCTGAGGACACCAGGATGGCCACGGAGCGGGCCACTTTAGACGCACAAGCCTACAGGCTCATGTTGGACCAGAGTGTGTCGCAGGAAGTCATGAGGAGGAAGTACCGATCCCGTTTGCCTCCGGTTTTTGAGGCCAGAGACCTTTTCAACACTCCAGGAGTAGGAACCGGCAATCCGCTGGAGGGAAACCGGGCGGAAGCTCCTGGGACCGGTGCACCGGTTCAGCCTCGTCAGATGGACCCGCCTCGTCAAAACACCGTTATACCTCAGGCTGTTTTAACACCTCTGGGTCACTACTCCAACCCGATGGACAATCTCGTTGCCGCTGCTGCACGGCTGGAGGCCATTCCAATTGAAGGTGATTCGCCGCAGGCAGTAGATGCGACGGGTCAAGGAGCTTCTGAGGACAGCTTTGGTCCAACAGGAAGCATACTCGTACAGCCGCGACCGGATCCACTCGACCCCCCATCCAAGCCGGAGCTATAGCAGACATATGGATGAACCGACGGGTGGTGCTGATAACGCTCAGGAAGTGGTGAACCGGGCCCGAGCACGCAGGGAGGCCGAGTTAGCCACACAGCATCAGGCTCGGCAGCTCACGCCGGTTCGTCCAACCATCTCGATCGAACCTGGTGTTACTTCTAGTTCTTTGGGGGTGCCTTGCCTTATCCCCGCTTTACACAATGTGCGCCTGCCCAAGGATTTCAAGGGCCCGCGTAAGGTACCAAATTACATGGCGGATCAGCCTCCAGAGACATGGGTGGAGAGCTATGAGATGGCCATGGAGATGCTTGATGCGGATGACGCGGCGTGTGCAAAATACTTCACCATGATGCTTGAAGGAACGGTCCGTACTTGGTTAAAAAGCTTGCCGGCTAATTCTATCAGTTCATGGGCCCAATTACGAGCCTGGTTTATTAGCAATTTCAAGGATACATGTAAACAGCCTATGTCGATAGTGGACTTAGCTGCATGCGTCCAGGAGGAAGGAGAATCAACGACTCATTGGGTGCGTCGGGTTTCACAAGTGTTGCACTCATCAGACCGCATCAACGCTGACACTGCAGTATTAACCCTAGAAGGCAACTGCCGGTTTGGGCCCCTGAAGCTGAAGTTGGGACGGATGAAGCGTCATTGCACTGACATGGGGACCCTCATGGCCGATTTGGTGAAATATGCTGATTCTGATAGTACCAAGGATCCCTAATCTGATGATGACAAGATAGGGAAGGGAAAGAGGAACAGCAACTCCAAAGGTCAGCAGCATCACTGGGCAGGCAATGGTGGTGGAGGCAAGCGTAAAGCGGATGGTAACATGGACTTTGTGGCTAATACCAACGCACATGACAATGGCCAGCGACGCAAGGGTAAACCGAAAAATCGTAATGGGGCACCCAACCCTAACCCAGACCGCCTAAACTATCTGCTAAGCCAGCCTTGTCCAAGACATGGGACGAAGGAGGCACCAGCAAACCACCTTTGGAAGGATTGCTTTATTATGTAGGAGTTCAAGAATTCTAATAATTTCCGGTATGATCACGAATCTGGCGGTGGCTCAGGATCCGGGCCGGGTTACGGTGGAGGAAGTTCCGGTTCAGGATTTAATGGTAATCCGGGCGGACATAATGGTCAAAATAGTCCGAACAACCAGGGTGGTTACAACCAACAGCAGCAACAGTCAGGTTACCAGAGCAACCCAAAGCAGTTGAGTAGTGGGCAGTACCATGTCTTCACCACTAGCTTGGACAAGCGAGACCGGAAGGTTCAGAGGCGGGCGGTCAACTCTGTTGAACCGGCCATACCCCGTTATCTACGTTGGTCTGAACAGCCAATCATATGGAGCAGAGAGGATCACCCTCCCCAGGTCGATAATCTGGGTCAGTTGGCTCTGGTGGTGGCGCCTCAGGTGGGAGGTTACAAGTTCACCAAGGTGCTCATGGATGGATGTAGCAGCATTAATATCTTGTACTATGAGACCTTTCATCGTATGGGATTAACAGATAAAAATCTTAAACCGTCTAATACGGTGTTCCACGGAGTAGTACCTGGCAGATCAGCATATCCTGTTGGTAAGATAGCTCTGGAAGTGGGCTTTGGGGATGATCATGATTCCAGGTCGGAGACATTGATGTTTGAAGTGGTGAAAATCCAAAGTCCATATCACGCCCTATTTGGGCGACCGGCCTACGCCAAGTTTATGGCACGGCCCTGTTATGTGTATTTGCAGCTCAAGATGCCGGGTCACAAGGGGACAATAACGGTTCATGGAAGTCGCAAAATCGCTTTGGAGTGTGAGGAAGGTGATGCGGCCTATGCAGGGTCGGTTTGTGCCATTGAGGAGCTGAAGTATTATAAGGACAATGTTGATCCGGCGGACATGACTCCATTAAAGAAGCCAACTACAGAGCATGATCCACCCCTGAAGTTCAAATCGGCAGCAGAAACTAAGCTTGTTGACTTTGTACCTAGCGATTCGTCCAAGCAGTTCAGCATCAGCGCTAATTTGGATCCGAAATAGGAAAGCGCGCTCATCGAGTTCATCCATGAGAATCGGGACATTTTTGCATGGAAGCCCTCTGATATTCCAGGTGTACCGAGGCAACTCGCTGAGCACACCATTAATGTGGATCCTAAATGCAAACCGGTGAAACAGTTCCTCCGCCGGTTTAACGAAGAAAGGCACAAGGCAATTGGAGAAGAGGTAGCCAGGCTCTTAGCGGCTGGTTTTATTGTTGAAGTTTTTCACCCTGAGTGGCTTGCCAATCCGGTGCTGGTCCTTCAGAAAAACGGCACCTGGTGCATGTGTGTGGATTACACAGATCTTAATAAAGCTTGTCCAGCAGATCCTTTTGCCCTCCCCCGTATTGATCAAATTATTGATGCTATGGCGGGTTGTGAGCGTTTAAGTTTTTTGGATGCATATTCTGGCTATCATCAGATCAAAATGGCAGTTAAGGACCAGGAGAAAACGGCATTCATAACTCCCTTTGGAGCCTTCTGCTATGTGTCTATGCCCTTTGGGCTCAAGAGTGCCCAGGCAACTTATCAACATTGTGTGCAAAATTGTCTACACAAACAGATTGGCCGTAATGTACACGCCTACGTGGATGATATCGTGGTTAAATCCAGGGAGAAGGAGACTCTGATTGGTGATTTAAAGGAAACTTTTGATAACCTGAGGACATACAAGATGATGCTTAATCCGGACAAATGTGTCTTTGGTGTACCGGCGGGCAAGTTATTAGGCTTCCTGGTGTCCAATAGCGGAATTGAGGCTAATCCGGAGAAGATCACAGCCATCACCTCCCTGGCTAAACCGAAGTGTATCAATGATGTTCAACGCCTGGCAGGCCGGATTGCGGCGTTAAGCCGGTTTATCAGTCGTCTTGGTGAGAAGGCAATCCCGTTGTATCAGATGTTGAAGAAGACGGATCAGTTTGTCTGGAGTTCTGCTGCTGATGAAGCATTTGAGGACTTAAAGCGGCAATTGGCCAATCCGCCTGTGCTCGCCACTCCCATTGACAAGGAGCCGTTACTGCTATATGTTGCTGCTAATGCTCGGGCGGTCAGTGTGGCTATTGTGGTGGAGCAAAAGGAGGCAGGTAAGGAGCATCCGGTTCAACGTCCGATCTATTATAACAGCGAGGTGCTCATTGAGTCCAAGCAAAGGTATCCGCATTGGCAGAAGCTGGTGTATGGAGTTTTTATGGCAAGCCGGAAGCTTAAACAATACTTCCAAGGGCATCCAATTACGGTGGTCAGTTCTGCTCCTTTGGGGGATATCATCCAGAACCGGGAAGCAACTGGCCGGATTGCCAAGTGGGCTATAGAGCTTGGGCCGCACGATTTGAAGTATGTGCCTCGGACGGCGATTAAGTCTCAAGCACTGGTTGATTTTATCAATGATTGGACGGAAATGCAAGCACCTGAGGAAAAGCCGTATCACACATATTGGACCATCCATTTTGACGGATCCCGGCAATTGGAAGGTTCAGGGGCTGGAGTCGTATTAACTTCCCCGCGAGGTGATAAGTTTTGTTATGTTCTCCGCTTAATGTTCCCTTGTATTAACAATGCAGCTGAGTATGAAGCCTTGCTCCATGGTCTTCGGATGGCTAAGGACATGAATCTAGGTCGAGTTAAGTGCTTTGGTTACTCGGACCTCGTGGCTCAGCAAGTGTGTGGCACTTGGGACTCCAAGGATCCACTCATGGCAGCATATCGTCGTGAGGTGGATATTGTTGCAGGTCATTTCAAAGGCTATCAGGTGGACCACATGGACCGGCGGAAAAATGAAGCGGCGGACGCTTTAAGCCGGCTGGGCTCTCAGCGCAAACCGGTTCCACCCATTGTTTTTCTGGATGTGCTGCACAACCCGTCGGTCAAGATCCCTGGTGAAGCATATTTGGCTATTCCTGATCCGGAGGCTCAATTGGTGGCAGCTCTTCATGTTATTCCAGATTGGACGCTTCCCTACCTGGCGTACAAGAACCAAGGCGAGTTACCAGAGGATGAGATTCTGGCCAGACAGATAATCCGGCGATCCAAGTCCATGACTATTATCAACGGAGAGTTGCATCATTGCAGTGTGTCAGGAGCATTTCAACGCTGTGTGTCTCATGAAGAAGGCCGTGAAATTTTGCGTGAGATCCACGCAGGAGATTGTGGTCACCACGCCGGTTCAAAATCTCTGGTGGCTAAAGCGTTTCGCCATGGCTTCTATTGGTTAACTGCTCATGCTGATGCAGAGGATCTGGTCAGACGGTGTGATGGTTGCCAAAAGTTCTCAAGACGTACTCATGTACCAGCTCAAGAATTGAGAATGATTCCAATTACTTGGCCGTTTGCGACTTGGGGGCTGGATATGGTTGGGCCTTTCAAAAGGTCCAAAGATAAGAAGACCCACCTCCTGGTGGCGGTTGACAAGTTTACAAAGTGGGTGGAGGCAAAACCTGTTAGCAATTGTGATGCGGCCACGGCGGTTCAGTTCATTAAGAAAGTGATTTTCCGGTTTGGCTTTCCACACAGTGTCATCACAGATAATGGTACCAATTTGTCCAAAGGTGCCATGAAGGAGTTCTGCGAACGGGAGCACATCCGGCTCGACATTTCATCAGTGGCACACCCACAGTCCAATGGTCAAGCAGAAAGAGATAATCAAGAGATCTTGAGAGGCATCAAGCCCCGGCTCATGGTTCCTTTGCAGAGAACGCCGGGTTGTTGGGTAGAAGAATTACCATCTGTGTTATGGAGCATCAATACAACACCCAACAGGTCAACAGCATACACACCGTTCTTCATGGTTTATGGAGCAGAGGCGGTTCTCCCCAGTGATATCCGTCATGATTCACCTCGTGTGACGGCTTATATTAAAGCGGACAACGAGACAGCACGGCAAGATGCTTTGGACCGGTTGAATGAAGAGCGTGACATAGCAACCGCCCGATCGGCGATTTACCAACAGGATCTTCGTCGTTATCACAGTCGCCGAGTGAGAACCAGAACCTTCCAGGAAGGAGATTTGGTACTTCGGCTCATCCAAGATCAGACTGATATGCATAAGTTATCCCCACCTTGGGACTCACGTAGGTCAGAGGAGGAGACCAACAGGCCGTGGAACATAGCTCATCTTCGGCCTTATTATACCTGAGCCATTGGTTCTACTTATGTACATATTACAACGATGTATATATTATGATTAAATATAATAAACCGGAACCTCAGCTAAAGCGGGGTATCTGTTCTTTTACATCATGTGTGGTTACACGGAGTTGTTCTAAAGCGGCCTCTGGTTTACCCCTTGAGTTCGCTTTTTAAAAAGCATCATGTTATATCACTTGGAGGTTTGGTCGTGTACGAACCAATACCATACCTCTTGATAGGCGAGAGCCACCAGATCACTTGGGGACTTGGTCACGTCTGAACCAATCATGCCTCTTGATCGGCCTAAGGCCACAAAATCACTTGGGGGCTTGGTCGAACCCGAACCATTGCCATGCCACTTGGTCGGCATAAATGCCACGGTTTCATTTGGGGACCTGGCTGACTAGAACCATAGTTACACCTAACGGGAGCCTGGTCGTGTTCGGTCATGGTAACGCCATTTGATCAGCTCAAATAAACTTTTTTTGCAAAGGTTTTGTCATTGCTTTTGCTTCGCACTTTTCTTTGCAAGATACTTTTTCTTTTCTTTTTTATTGCGTTTTTTAAAACCAACAAAGTTTTCAACCAATCAATTGACGGAACATAGTTCACGTCAATCCGGAGACTATTTGCCCGGTTTGATCCTTGTTGTTAACATCCTCTTATGGAATAACACGGTGTTTATTATAACCCGGCACGGTTTACATGGTAAACCAGCGTCATATATATACAGGAGCTGTTATTTCCTCCAACAGTGTGGGTTTGCAAAACTCCGCTTCAAGATTGGCCAAGCCAACTTCACGCTCAACGGTGGCAGGTATTATGTATCTCAAAAATTTGGTCATATACTTAAAAAAATTGGATGTTTTGACTTCATATATGCAGACATCATATTCCGCCTGACGGTACAACCGCGGTGGCACTTGAAGAGTTTCTTATTGCAGAAAGTGCTTTGGAAAGTTCATCACCACAGGAAGAACAAATTATGCACGAAGGCATATCAACATCAAAAGTATCAGCTAGCTTATTACAAGGCAACACGGTGCCTATAATAATATCATTGTTTTTCGCAAAGGAGAGGCAGTTTTAAAACCGGCTTCCGGTTCAAGCTTGGTCACCAGCCTGGCCTGATGGTTGCGGGTCATCCTGCGCCGCTTCAGCCTCCATTTCTCTACCAAGTGGCTGGAAATCAACAGTTGTCTAGTCGATTCCCATTAATGCTTGAAAAATAGCTTCATCATGGATCAGCAATGACGGGTCAATATCGGGAGCGTAAGTATGCTTACGGATTGGAGGGATCAGATTTTTCAATTCATGGATTGGTGCAGCTATTCGCTTGTTCTGATTGTCATATTGGGCTTGATAATGAGACAAGTCTGCTTCTTCAGCCAATTGACAAGCTAGCGGACGTACCTCCCGGTTTATTGCTCGCAGATCCGCTTCACCAAACTCTGATCCGTCTTCCTTCAAGCTGGGATAGCCCTGAGCCTCTTCAATAGGATCAAAATCTGGCACCTAGGCTTTTGCCCGGATTAAGGCATTGATCGCACCGGTTCGAGCAGCAGATTTCTTCAGCTCTTCAACCCGGGCAGGAAGCACCGACAGTTTCATCAGAGTGTCTTGAATCAAAGTGGGCGCCGGTTTGTTATGGGATGCGGTACAGATGATCTGCTGGGCACCAGTATACAATTGTTCAACCAATGTATAGGCGGCTTTCAGTTTCTTCCGCACATCTGACCCCAAGTGACCAATGCGTGTCCCTGAAATACCATAAAGAGTTAATAAACCGGCAACTCTGTAAGAAGACAGAGCCAATTCAGAAGTCAAACTGGCTTACCAAAGATAGCAGTAGTCATGGCATGCACGTGCTGCTTTATGCTGGTCAGTTCATCCGCCACTGGTTTTAGTGCGGCCTCGGCATCCTCTGCTCGTTTGATTAAAGCGGACTTTTCAGTGGCCCAATCCGCCCGCTTCTTTTTGAAGCTCTCCTTAAGCTGTTCCATGGCGCTTAAAGCATTGTCTAATTCCTCTTTTGCTTTGCAGGTTTCAGCTTGTTGGGTTTTCAGATTTTCTTGGAGATCGGCGACTTGGCTTTCTTTCGTCTTCAGCTCCGCCTGCATGCAGACAGTTATATGCTTCAACAAAATGGTACAAAGATTGAAGTACCAACCACATAACAAGTTATGCACTTAGCACTTGGGGGCTAATGCATATTCGATCTTCATCTTTCAATTGCTTACAAAGTCCCAAGATCAATACAAGTATTAAACTTGGCACTTGGGGGCTAATGGCTATTTTCTCGTATATATATTCTGATGCGGCGATTTCAATTACTTAAAGTACCGGTTTAACTACGCTAAGTTGAAGCGGCCCTTGGGGGCTACATCGGCGAATTTCAAAACATTAAGATTTATATTAGTAAGTCCCGGTTTGAAAGAAGATTACAAACCGGCCCTTGGGGGCTAGGAGAGTCAGCAAGTATTGAAGCATACAAGCAGGAAAGAGCATATGGAAGTTACCTCGTATTTATCCTTCATCATATTAACCAGACTGGCTTCATAGTTACGGTTGCTATACAGCCGGTTCAGGTAGCCGGAATGGATATCTTGGGCGTTCAGAGCAGCGTAAGTTGCCAGATCAGCATTCCACTTGCCTTTACCAAAGGCAGCAAATTCTTCCTTGGCAGAATGTTTGGACAAAGCAACAGGATTGCTTGGCTCGATATGGCCAGTGCCAGTAATGACAACCTCATCCTCCTAAGTATCGCTGGTTTGCACTGGGGCTGTTGGCTTGTCAGTAGGTTTTGCTGGACCGGTGGATCTCTCAATCCGGATGGAGCCTGTGGGCTGATTGACAGGACCTGAGGCATCAGTAGGTCTCTCTTCAGCAATAAGATCGTCGTCTTGCTGCGGTGGATCATTGGGTATATCCTCGGGAATAGCCGCTTCAATATCGGGTGTCTTGCCTGGCTCAAGAATGGCATCTTCTTCGGCCGCTTTGTCCAGGCAGGCCTTCTTGCTTGGCCTAGGTTTGGCCCGGAAAAGAATAACAAAATCAAATACAGCATATGTTCTAAGGTGATGTGCTGCAAATATCATAATAAGTATAGCTTACCCAAGCACCGTTTTGAGAGGTGGCAGCTGAGTAGTCAATGACTCGCCAGAAGATGAGTGGGAAGTAACCTGGTAATCGGAGTCAGATGGATTAAGAGGTTGACGAAAGCAGCCCGCTTTAGGACAATCATTGACAAGCAAATTAGAGACCTCTGAACGGCGTTTCCGAACCGGACTGTTCGGTAAACCGGCCGAGGTAACTACCTGGCCGCTGTGCCAGGTTGTGCGACGAGCTTCGTGCTTTTGGGTCTTCATAAGAAATTTGGGATCCAAATAAGCAAGAGGATGAGAAAATTTAACTTTCCGGTTTGCCTGACGGATTTTTAGCGAAGCCAAAGGTTCTGAATCGGAAGATAGAATAATTACCTCTGCAGCATCAGCGTGACTGGCTTCGGCATCATCCTGACAAATATCATCATCAATAAGACGCATGAAAAATAAGCCAAGTGAGTCAAGCTCTACCTCAAGGTCCGGATTATCCACATCATCATCAGGGGCCGGATTAGAAGATGCAGTAGTTCTTTTCCTGTGGGCCGTCTTCTTTACAGCTTTAGTCTTTTGCCGGGTTTCTCTTTCCGGTTTGTCTGGTTTTTCTGGTTTCTCCTGCGGCAATTTCTTGCTCCAAAACGGATCATTGCCCTGATTACACAGACACTGATATTAAACAATGACCAGATATATCAATAACAGATTCAGCAAAAGGAAAAATCAAGGTCTTACAGCTGGCGGTTTGTTGGTGGCACAGAAGGGAAGCAGGCTGTTTTTAGCACAGATATGTTCTGGTTCATTCAGCATCTTATTCACAGCCTCTGTGATTTCTTCATCGGCGAGCTGGATTTTGGAATGTCGCAGTGGGTCATCAACACTGCCGGTATACTCGCACATCAAACCGGAGCGCTGACTAAGGGGCAGTATGCTCCATGATATCCAACAGCGAGCGAGATCAACCCCTGTTAAACCGTTGGCCATAAAGGCTCTGAGCTTCGACAGTTGAGGAGCATATTTGCTTCTCTCCTGGGTAGTCAATCTTTGCGGAAAAGGGTGTGTATTGTTGAGCCGCTCCGGACGAAAGCCAGGCAAGGGATTCTCACCAATAGGGGAGGTGTCTTTGCAATAGAACCATGTCTGATTCCACTCTTTGGGGTGGCTGTGCAGTTTGGCGTGAGGGTATGTGACCTCTTTCCTTTTCTGGATCGCCACGCCACCCAACTCCGTATTGGAGCTGTCAGTAAACTCAGTACGGCGGTTTAGATGGAAAAGGTCTCTGAACAATTCCACTGTGGGCTCCTCTTGAAAGAACGCCTCACAGAGCACTTGGAAGTGACACATATTTGTAACAGAATTGGGGCCAGTGTCTTGTGGATGGAGTTGGAAATCGGCCAAAACATCCTGGTAAAATTTAGAACCGGGCGGCTTAAAGCCCCGAGCTAAGTGATCTATGAAAACAACAACCTATCCTTCTTGAGGAGTGGGAGGGCATTCTTTGCCAGGAGCGCTCCAACGGATGGTATCTTTGCTGCCTAAAGCGTTGATCAGGACTAGATCGTCCAGCTGAGCCTCTGTGACACGAGAAGGAACCCAATTGCACTCATATACTTGGTTAGCCATGATGGAATCTACAAGGTAGAAGATCCCGGTTCAAAAATGCATTTGATCAAGGTACATTGGTATGTGCAATGTTAAACCGGAGACATATCTATCTGAACCGGACTTTTATGAAGCAACAACATCTGGCGGTTCAACAAGGGGACTAATGGTATATACCGGTTTGGCAATTTTTTTCTACAAGGTTAAACCGCCTGGTTTGAACATTGAAGCAGATGAGTAAGTTTATAGAAACAGATTTCGTAAGATTTTTCTACAGCGATGGATCTGAAGCAAGTTCAGAAAAAAGATAAATATTCAGAGGTCCAAAAGGAGCAGTCCCGAATCAATGAGCAAGACGTACATACAGATCTATGGTTTTGAGTTGTGTAAGTGAAGGCGAAGGGTAAAACAGCTACCATTGCACAGAGTAAAGATTTGCGGAGTCATCTAAAGATCTATCGTATGAGCAAGAGGCAGACGATGAACACTGAAGAACTGTGAAACCCTAGGTCAGATCTGCGGGGGAAAGGATAGAAGATTTACCGGAGCTGAGGAAGACACGGAAGGTTGCCGCGATGCTCTGGTGCGCTCAGGTTGATGCAGCGGCCAAGGTTGAGGCAGAGGTCGACGGCGGCGGCGGAGCTCCGAGGCTGGCGACGCGAGGAAGACGAAGAAGAAAGGCACGAAGGGGAGAAAAGAAATGACCCTTCGGTCCTATTTATAAGGCGAAAGAACATGTGTCAGGCGCGACAATCAAGGGGCCACGAAATGGAGCTATCGCCTTGATTTTCGCAGAGCTATTAAACAAAGAAGCATAATGGATAGCTTCGTTATGACAGGTGACGTCACTCCGGTTTACAGCAATTAGAGAAGATGACATCATGGCGGTTTACCAATTTATGAGAAGATGTTGAAGATGAAGCTTTTGTTAAAGGATTGACATGAACCCGTTCAAATCAATCTGGGGCCTAATGTTGGGGATATTACTGCTGGGCGTAAACCGGCCTATCTGGGTCGGGTCAACTTCATCAGTAATTCAAGAGTGATAAAGCCCAAGAAGGCAGATGAGGGCCTAAGGCCCGTAGCCGGTTCAAGACTTGTAGCTATAAACCGGGATTTGTATATAAACATGTATTGTAAGTTAGGAATAAGGAGAGACCAACCCGGAATACGAATATCGACCGGTGTTGGGACTCTGTGAACCGACGGGTGTCACCCGTGTATATAAGGGGACGACCCGGCGGCAGTTCAAAGAGAGACAACAACTCGAGACATAGGCGAAGCTTGTTTGCTCCCTAGTCATCGAAACCCCATCAATTCCATCACAACTAGACGTAGGCTTTTACCTTCATCGAAGGGGCCGAACTAGTATAACTCTCTTGCGTCCCTGTGTCCGCTTTAACCCCTTCAAGCTAACCCGTCGCAATGGCTCCATGACTAAGTCCTTTCTCTAGGACATCTGCCGTGAAAAAACCACGACAATTAGTGAACAGGGTAGCTATATCATTTAATTTACTAAGATGTGCCACAACAGTTTCAGATTCATAGCCATGAAAAGGATCAGATTCAACCAAAGTAATTATATCAAGATCAACGGAGAATTCATAATATTTATCAGTAACAAAGATAGGTGAAGTAGCAAAAGCAGGGTCAGGTTTCATCTTATCATTTAGAGATTGCTTATTCCATTTAGCTAATAAGCTCTTAAGTTCGTATCTATCTTTGCAAGCTAAAATAGCTAAAGAAGCTTCTTTATCAAAAACATAACCTTCAGGACTAACAAGTGGTTCATTATTAGGGGAAGAATCTTCATCATCACTTGTATCAATATTATCGAATTCAATATTTTCAGTCTCTCTAACCCTAGCAAGTTGTTCATCGAGAAATTCACCAAGTGGCACAGTAGTATCAAGCATAGAAGTAGTTTCATCATAAGTATCATGCATAGCAGAAATGGCATCATCAATAACATGCGACATATCAGAACGAATAGCAGAAGCAGGTTCAGGTGTCGCAAGCTTACTCAAAACAGAAGGTGAATCAAGTGCAAAGCTAGATGGCAGTTCCTTACCTCCCCTTGTAGTTGAGGGATAAATATTGGTTTTTGAATCTCTCAAGTTCTTCATAATGATAAGAAGATATAAATCCTAAGTGACTCAAAGAAATAGAGCTATGCTCCCCAGTAACGGAGCCAGAAAAAAGTCTTGATAACCCACAAGTACAGGGGATCGCAACAGTTTTCGTGGGTAGAGTATTCAACCCAAATTTATTGATTCGACACAAGGGGAGCCAAAGAATATTCTCAAGTATTAGCAGCTGAGTTGTCAATTCAACCACACCTGGAAATTTAATATCTGCAGCAAAGTATTTAGTAGCAAAGTAATACGATAGTAGTGGTCACGGTAGCAAAAGGTAACAGTAGTAAAAGTAATGTTTTTGGTATTTTGTAGTGATGATAGCAATAGCAACGGAAAAGTAAATAAGCAAAGAACAATATGTGGAAAGCTCGTAGGCAATGGATCAGTGATGGAGAATTATGCCGGATGCGGTTCATCATGTAACAATCATAACATAGGGTGACACAGAACTAGCTCCAATTCATCAATGTAATGTAGGCATGTATTCCGAATATAGTCATACGTGCTTATGGAAAAGAACTTGCATGACATCTTTTGTCCTACCCTCCCGTGGCAGCGGGGTCCTAATGGAAACTAAGGGATATTAAGGCCTCCTTTTAATAGAGTACCGGAACAAAGCATTAGCACATAGTGAATACATGAACTCCTCAAACTATGGTCATCACCGGGAGTGGTCCCGATTATTTTCACTTCGGGGTTGCCGGATCATAACACAGAGTAGGTGACTATAGACTTGCAAGATAGGATCAAGAACATTCATATATTGATGAAAACACAATAGGTTCAGATCTGAAATCATGGCACTTGGGCTCTAGTGACAAGCATTAAGAATAGCAAAGTCATAGCAACATCAATCTCAGAACATAGTGGGTACTAGGGATCAAACCCTAACAAAACTAACTCGATTACATGATAGATCTCATCCAACCCATCACCGTCCAGCAAGCCTATGATGGAATTACTTACGCACAGCGGTGAGCATCATGAAATTGGTGATGGAGGATGGTTGATGATGACGATGCCGAAGGATTCCCCTCTCCGGAGCCCCGAGCGGACTCCAGATCAGCCCTCCCGAGAGGTTTTAGGGCTTGGCGGCGGCTCCGTATCATAAAACGCGATGAATCTTTCTCTCTGATTTTTTCTCTCCGAAACCAAATATATAGAGTTGGAGTTTAGGTCGGAGGAGCTCCAGGGGGCCCACGAGGTAGGGGCGCGCCCTAGGGGGGAGCCCTCCACCGTCGTGGACAGGTGGTGGCCCCCCTGGTCTTCATCTTTTACAAGGATTTTTTTATTATTTCCGAAAAGATGTTCTGTGAAGTTTCAGGTCATTCCGAGAACTTTTGTTTCTGCACATAAATAACACCATGGCAATTTGGCTGAAAACAGCGTCAGTCCGGGTTAGTTCCATTCAAATCATGCAAGTTAGAGTCCAAAACAAGGGCAAAAGTGTATGGAAAAGTAGATATGATGGAGACATATCAGCAGCTTGCAAGTCTAGCGAGGTGATGCACTACAAAAAAATACACTTCCGTGATGATACGTGTTTGTCACAGTAGGTTGCGTTTTTTGTCATGCCTGTACATCCATGACAAATTTATGACAGAATCAAGATAGTCATACATGTGCTATCGTAGAAGTGTTCCATGACATTACCAAAATTATCATCACGGAAGTGTCCACTTCCATGACGATAAATCGCGCGTCACAAAAGTGCTTTCGTCAAGGGTGACCGACACGTGGCATCCACCATAATGGAACGCCGTTAAGCTATCGGGTCGGGTTTTGGATCCGATAACCTGTTAACAGCCCCGACCAATCGGGATTTTCCACGTGTAAAATCATCATTGGTTGGAGGAGACACGTGTCAGGTCCGCATTGGCACAGGTGTCACTCATCCAATGGGCGAGACGCGCCTATGATATGTTGACACGTGGACCGGCCCATCAAGTTTAAAATGGGCCGGCCCAACTAAAGGTCCACAAGATTTTGTGGACCATAATGGGCCGGCCCAACTGAAGGCCCACGAGATTTTGCGGACCATAATGGGCTGGCCCAGCTAAAGGCCCACAAGATTTTGCGGGACATAATGGGCCGGCCCAGGTAAAGGCCCACAAGATTTTTGTGTGCCATAATGGGCCGACCCAGGTAAAGGCCCACAAGATTCTTGTGGATCATAATGGGCCGGCCCAGCTAAAGGCCCACGAGATTTCTCTGACATTAATGGGCCGACCCAGCTGTAGGCCCACAAGATTTTGAGGACCCTAGTAGGCCGACTCATTAACTGGCTGCCATGTTTTGGGCCAAATGACGGCCCATATTTGATCCGGTCCATTAATGGCCTGCCACGCTCCGGGCCTAATAGTGGCACGTATGAGATCCGGCCCGTTAAAAGCCTACCATGTTCTTGGCCAAATTACGGCCTAGATTAGGTCCGGCCCTTTAAGAGGCTTTGGGCTCAATTATGGCCCATATCAGATTCGGACCGTCAACTGGACACTATGCTTTTGGGCCCACTTGCTAAAGGCCCACTTAGTAATTCGGCCTGATATTAGTTTTGGCCTGTTAAGGGCCCGTTTAATATTTCGGCCTGTTAAAAGACCGTCATATAGTTGGGCCTAACTACGGCCCGGTTTGCATCCGGCCTACTCGCAGCCGATATCTGATTGGGCCAAACAAGGACCGAGACAATGTTGGCCTGTTAAAAGCCCGTGATTTGATTCGCACAATCATGGTCCGGGGTTCATTTCGGGCTGCTGCCGGCCCGTGAGCAGTTCGGCACGTTTCAGGCAAAACCTACATCGTGATTGCATGACGGCCCAATTATGTACCGTAATTTTATGGTTTGCCCGGTTTACTGCGAAGACATGATACATATACAGTAAAATAACTACAGCATCGTGAATAAGAAAAGCCCTAGACTATACAATAAATAAATTACGGTATATTACATCCACTGGGCATCAAAGTTCGCCACTATGATAATAAAGCACAAGCATACAGCAGATTACATACACTGGGCATCAAAGATCGCCACTAGTGCAAATAAACACGCCGACAAAATAATATACAAAACCGACAGCACTTCAATAGAGTTCAAGAAAGGTTAGCCCTGATGGGGAGCTGCAACACAAGCAGCTGAGCAAGATGATGAGACTGCGCTTGTTCAACACTTATATCTTCCTCACTCTGAAAGATAAACAAGCCGACAGATGACAGGTTTTGCACATAAAAGTATCAGTGCTGACAATTCATCACATTTCTTACTGACGAATAAAGTGACACAGTTTAAAATTGCATTAACACAATATGCTATTGTTCAGGTCAAGACATGGCAGGAAATGACATTGTGAAGGAATTGGCAGCTTCACGACACCACTGGATTACAGATCAAGAACTCATAAGTATCAATGGTTAGTGTGTTGTCAATTTATACCATTTCAGATTGGCAAATAAAGAGACGGTTTAAATAATAGTAGAATGATATGACATTGTTCATAGTTAAGACATTGCAGAATATGACATTGTGCTGTAGTGGGTAGGTTCACCACACCACTGGATTACAGATGAAGAACAGAAGCATACATGCAGTGAGAAATAAGATCACTTGCTTTGTATAGTTTAATTTACATGGTATGAAGAAGGAACTTGGTTGTACAACTGAAAACTTAAATTGAGAAAGGACAAACTTTTGTTTATGAACTACATAATAAACTTTAAACAAGCAATTTGATGCAAACACCAAAAATAAATAGCTGTTGCAGTCATGCCTAACCAAATAAATACAACAAAGTTTGAAGGCTTGAGATGGAAAAACTTACATTATTGGTGAAGACAGGCTCTATAAAGGCCTTGTCCATGCTGGTAGGGGGGCAATTCAAGCAGTTTACCACAGAATCTTCTTCAAAAGCATTGCCTTTATTCTACATTTTGTTAAGAGTAAATATAGATGTGATAATATACGAAAAAATGGAGAATATTTAAGATAAGATGAAGAGTGATGCTACATAACCAAGTAGCTATAAATGTAAGTGCAGCGATACAGGCAAAAGGTACAGCCAAGAGCAATGCACAACTAAACTTCTTCAGTACCAACCTTATGGTAAGAGTAAATATAGATCTGATGTGTAGAAAATGGAGGGCAAAGGAAAATAAGCTGCAGAGTGATGGTACATGAACAACTACCTGTCATTATAAGCACACTGATAAAGGACAACATGTACTTACAAGAACAATGCAGAGCTAAAAAAACATTGGCATTGGATATATTCTACACTAATGTAACCATTCATACAGATCAGATAATTTGGAGCGAACAATTGATAAGCAAGCTATCATGCATACTGTTGTCACATGATGAACCAGGTATGTATGCAAGTACAGTGATACATGACAACATGTACTAACAAGAGCAAAGCAGCGAGCAGCATATTTGCGATATCCTGTCGTTCTTTTCAAACCGGAATTCTTCTTCGAGCAGATTTCCTGCAAAAAAGATCCGTAAGGCACATGCGGAAAAGTAGAAGTTCAAATTGTCATGTGATTTCATAGACATTACCTCATCCTGGGAATGAGACTAGTGCATAACAAGGTTTTTCCATTCAATGTCTTCTAAATTTAGCACAGGAGACTTCACTGGAAATTCGTTTACTTGCCATCAAAGTGTGATTTCCTCAGATAACATCGATATTGCTGCAATGCTTCCTTGAAAAGCACAAGCAAGCTTTGCTCGTCATGACTATCCAGATTGACCCTCACCTAGTTACAGCAATGTAATATAAATCATTGATGTGTTCAATCAGCAGAAAACAGGAAAATAATAACCATGAATAATAGCACTTACACGTAAGTTGGACAGGAAGATGTGAAAATGGTGTTTGTCTTCACAATAATCTTCCCATGATGGGAATATATGCACGTAGTCCCTAACAACATTGAAAGCATTGTCTTTTAAACTGGGAATAAATGGAATGGGGTTCCAATCTGCAGGAATTGGCCATCTCTGCAGTTGGGATAGGTCTTCGGCCGGTGGACTTGCTGTGCTTTTTGCTGGAGTGGGATTTTTCTGTGGTACAGCTGGTGGTATGGCAAATGAAATTGGTATACCTTTTTCTGGAGTGCAGGTCCTGTGTGGTGGGGCTAGTGGTGTGGCCAGTGAAGTATGGGTACAGTCTGTTGGAGTCGGTCCTACGTTTTGTGTCACTGGTTGTACAGCCAATATAAGTGGGGTGATGTCTGATTTCTCCGGCACCACCATGTTTTTCAAGGACTTTGCTGGTGCTCCTTCAGGTTCGGCAATCACCCTCTTCCTTTTTGATGTCTGATGCACAAGAACATCATTTGAGTGGAAAAACATGGTATGATGACAGATGGAATATGTATTGATAATGGATGGGCATGGCATCTCGACATATATGATGAGTAAACTAAGCAGATGGTGGTGCAACAAAGTAGAAGAAATGCAAGACAAAATATGCAAGATACCCACAATCAATAAAACATTGCCAAATTAGAACAGGCACCTTGATGGGTGAACAGGACAGGCCATCTGCCTTTGACTCCTCGAGGTTAGAATAGTCATTAGGATCATATTCTGAACAAGAATCAATAGGTGGGGAGCGTATGAGTTTCATTGCATCCAGAATGGCACTCGATGCCTTGGTGCCAATTTTGTAAGTCATTGCAGAGTTTAGCTTCAAGAGTGGACTGCTGCTACTGCGACACAAAGCAGCTACACAGATCATAGTGTAGATATAACGGGAAAACCTTAAGCATCAGAGTAAAATCAGCAAAGTGGAACTTGCTGGAATATATGTGCTAGTATTGCCGGTACGGCTAGAAAGGCTTCGGATACCAGCTCTCTTTAAGTGAAGGTGCGGTACTGTTAATATCAGTGTAACTCTCAAAGGCGACACAACACCCCGCATTTCCTTGCTATTCTTATAGGATTCAAGTGGGCAGGCCACTATAAATCCTATTCCTATGTTTACAAGATCCTACGAATCAAAGAGGCTCAAAGTGTCCATCACAATCGACCATATAGACCTCTACACTGCAAATGTCCCTGCTCATCTTCAGTACAAGGAACATACCGTACTACTATCATACTCCCTCCGTTCCAAAATATAAGTCTTGGTAGAGATTTCCACTATGGATCACATATAGATGTATCCAGATACATTTTAGTGTGTAGATTCACTCATTTTGCTCCATATGTAGTCCATGGTGGAATCTATACAAAGACTTGTATTTAGGAACGGAGAGAGTACATATTAAAGAAGAACGGAAGAGGAACATGGTAAAGAAGAGCAAGAAGATTTTGGATAATAAAATGTTGGTTGCGCAGTGCCCACACGTGATGAACAAGAGCGCATTAAGAATGCAACTCCCACCTGTCTCTCGACCATTTCAGGCGGTTGGATGAAGATCCTACGTCTCCTAACCCTTCTTCTTCCTCGTCTCTGATTCTTCCCATACAGAACAACGCACGGGCCGCCGGCCGGACCACCGGCCCCCACCGCCTGTGTTCCTCCGCCACCCCCACCCCACCCCCGCCCCAACGCCCACCCGCGTCAAGTTTTCTTCGTTCGGCGAGGCCCCACAACCACCCGAGCCCCTTCGATCGAACCGGCGAACTCCGGCGAGCTCTGAAAAATCGACTGACCCAATTTTGAAATTTAGTCTACTGTGATTTAACTAGTGTGGAATATAAAAGGGGAAAACCATAAGCATTGCGAGTATAGTGTTGAGCGTGCCATGGCGGATTTGAAGGTGCAAACTGGACAAAGGCAACTTCGCAACCAAGACAAGAAATTAGAGTAAAGCAGTGGCGATCTATTTTCTTGCTGCGATAAATAAGGTGAGCAGATACGAAAGAGTACCGCCTCTGGTGCGGTGCCGTGTACACATCTGCTGAGAATTTGACGGTGCTGCGGTAGCGATGGCTGTTGGCGGCGTGGAAGCAGATCTAGGAGGGTAGATGGTGGCGGCAGGGCGCGGTGGACGAGACGGTCGTAGGAGTGGCGCCGGCAAGGTGGACGACGGCGGGGATGAAGCGAGAGGACGGGATGCAAGGATCCCGGTCCGAAGCCATGGACAAGAGAGGTCGATCTCTTGTAATAGACGGCGGCGTTGGGGTATCAGCTCCGGCATGGTGGAGGAGGACGATGGTGGATGGGGCGGCGGGCGGAGGAGGGTGGGGTGGAGAGGGTGTTTTGGCGCCCACGGAGTATGAATGGGGAAAAGGGAGGTAGAGAGGAAGGGGGGGACCATGTATTCAGGGCGCGCTTGTCTCAAATGCGAGGATTTACAAACTTAGCCCCCGTTTCAAATTTCTAGTACATCACATCAACATTAGTCGGTTGGGGATAGGACGGTAATATCGCATACACCAAATATTTGCTGACGAGAGTTTGTTTTTGGCGTCCACCGTGTATGAATATGAATCGGGGAGGGAGTCGATTTCGGCCGAGGACACACTGTGTTTTGGCGCCCACCGTGTATGAATCCGGGTGAGAGGCGGTTACGTCACGTTTGGGTGAAATTACAAACCTACCCCTATCGAAACCTATAGAAATCCAACAGATAGGCTTTGCGTGGCAGGGATAGGCAGTAGTGATTTCCATCTCGCAGATTTTGGTTTCGGGCGGTTACTGCGACTTTCCCCACTTCGTTCAAATTTTGCAGAGTGCATGTTTACCGTGCCAACTCAATTTGAATCCCGTTTGTATTCTGTTTTTTTCAGGCGGGATCCATTTTCAATTGGAATTACATTCTATATACATCATTTTTTTATATATACTTTCAAAAGCACAACACCATTTATACATAAATATGGTTTACAAATGGCATGATCTCAGATTCATAAGGTTGTGTCCATCAATTTGGATTTTCAAATATTTGAAACCACTTTATGTTGAAATCCAATGTATGCATTCCTCGCTAACTGTCTCCAATTAATGTGTGTTTCATGCGGTGTTTTTTTTACTTCTCAAACATGTATAATGTGTTTCACACACGCAACATATAGTGTAATCCCGTTTAGACATTAATTGCATATAAACCATGCATTGTTTGTAATTGAAGAATCTATGGATCACCAATATTGATAAACTATATAACATTACACGTGTGCCCAAATTCAAATGAATATGCATGTTTGATACACCAATATGCGTTATGATATTATCGATTTCGTGATCTCCAGTTTAAATATTTGAATCCCCTTTAATCGAGATATTCGTCTCATATAGCTATCTCTCATGCTTATATAGGACTATCTCTCTATACCTATACGTGTTCATCGTCTCTCAGGTATCTCTCGTGCTACCTGTACGTCGACAATGATCTTTTATCTTCGTAACACACTGACGGTACTCTCTCCCTCGACCTTCATCACTCTATCTCTCTCTAGGTATATCTTGCTCCCTGCTATGTGTCTCTAACTATGATTCTCCATGTGGAATCTCTTTCTCTCACACAAACACAAAACTTTGTCTCCCGGGGTCTCATTTTCTCTACTATTCCCATGTGTGCCACTCGCACACCCCTCATACAGAGATGTCTTTCGCTCCTTAGATATGAGAACCTATGACTCTTCCTCTTCAATATCTCTTTGTCACACACAAATACAAACTCTGTCTCCCAGGGTCTCATATTTCTCCATTGTTCTCTTGTATGTCGCTCACACACACACCCTCTCTCCCTAGAGATATCTTGCGTTCCCTCGTATGTCTCTCTAGCTATCACACTCATTGTGAAATATCTTTCTCTCTTGCAGACACAAAACTCCATCTCTCTGGATCTCATTTCTCTCTGATATCTGTTTGTATATGACTCACATGCACCCTCTCTCTATCTCTCTCACACCCACACACATAACCCAGCCTTCTGATCCACTCGACTCCTATCTCTAACGCACACTAGCTAGCATCTTTATCTTTCTATTTATCTGTTTCTCCATCAACCTTCTTTCTCACCCTCACTCTTGATTCCTATCACGCACACTACATATGTTTCTCTCTACATGCAGTCAAGTGCCCTCTCACACACATATATAACTTCACCCTTTGAACCACCAGACGGTCATCTCCAACCCCCAAACTAGCGGATGTCCCTCTAGCTAGCATCTCCATCTCTGTATCTATCTATAGTTTCTCCGTCAACATTTCTTTCTCGCACGGAGTCTTGCTTCCTATCACCCACACTATATATGTCTCTCCATACATATGCATTTATAGGTTGGTCTATTTTGCACAATGTTGCGCCTCACTCCCTCTGCTCGCCATAGATGCATGGTCCAGCCCACGCCACTATCTCTTGAAGACAAAAACACATGCTCAATTGTCGAGCCTTCTTCCCTGTGTTCTCACATGCATGCATATTGTCATACCGATCCGTCTCTCCCATGTCGTTGATCTTATGACTTATGTCTTCTTTCTATTATCTCGATCATGTGCGAGCGCGCGCACACACACACACATCCCACGTATACATGTATACCTCTCACACATGCACATTCAAGGTCTCTATGTCTCCATACGTAGTTAATTACCCTCAATCCTAACGCCACATCAAATCGTTCTCCCTTTTTGTGCACATAACTTCCGCCTGGATCGGTAAAACACACACTCACACTTAACAATCTCCTTCTAGCTACCCCCCACCTCTCACTCTTCCCCTATATCCCCGAAACCAATAAGACCATCCCTTTGTTTAATTCCCGCCTACATGAACCATCGATATATAGTAGTCTTCCTCGGTGTCTCTCGAACAAACACGTTCTCTCGATGTCGACTCCTCTCACGCGCACACACCTTATCTTCCCTCTCTACAGGCATTTTCTCTCTCGCACCCCATCGTTGGCGGCCTCTGCCATACACATCACCTCTCTATGATGAAGCCATGCACACTTAAATTACATCCGCCACAGAGGACCCCGCGACACACACACACACACGCACACACACACACTAAGACTCCATCTCTCTCTCTCTCTCTCACACACACACAAACACACACACACACGCACGCACGCACACCCCTCCACCACACACACACTAAGACTCCATGTCTCTCTCTCACACACACACGCAAACTAAGACTCCATCTCTCTCTCTCCTCTCTCTCTCTCTCACACACACACCCCACACACACTAAGACTCCATCTCACACACACATGCTATAGGCGGAGCATTTGTTCCTACCACCCTTCATCCAACCTTACCCGTATGATAAACAATCACCTTTATTTACTTGCATAACATGGACAAATTCCACTTTACTTTAGTAGTCAGCAAACTTATCATCTGTACCCTTATAAAAAACGAGTTGGCGGTGATGGTGTGCCTGCCATCTTGTAATACAGACCGTATGATCTATATCTGAGGATAGAAAGAAAACTATGATAATTTTACAAAAGATACCCGCACCTCTCTCCACATCATTATCTCCCGCAACCTCATTGCTCAGCAACTAAAAAAGGAATAAGTCTCTGGAACAATCTAGCATGCATGGTGGCCGCTGCCGCCTGCCGGCGCCGTCCATCCCCATGCCTCCGCCCATTCCGACCACCAATCACCACCACGCTCCACTCCTCCTCGCCTTATCTCTCATCTTTCATTTTTTCGATGACATTCTCGAGATACCGGTTTTCCGATAAAATTCTCGAGATATCATTAGTTTTTACACATGGGATTACTCCTGCATGGGTCAATCACAACAGGTGTTTTGTAAAAAAATGCATATTGATGTTCCATGCAATGCACGAGAATCTTGCTTCTAATTATATAACGCAAATCACGAGCAGGAAGTGACATTTTTTGACACAACCACGTTAACATGGCCACGTAAATCACTAGCTAAAGTAAACACCATTATACTTATATCCCGATGCAAAAGGTTGAGTACATGTCCGAAGAGTAGAGTCGCACACACACACTATGTCTCTCAGAATCTCTCTCACACACACCAGTTACGTGACACCCACTTAAGCAGACATGCATGTTACAATTTGTGCACCCACGGGTACACGTGATGCTGCACATTTATTTAAGCTGGAAGGTGAACTCAAATAGTAGCTGCATTCATTCCCCTCCCTCCGCCTCTTCTCTGGTCGTTGTTGCCCGGTAGCCATGGGCCGGCCGAAGGTAACAACATACGCCATACTCCCGCCGGAGCGGCGCTTTAATATGGAAATTTTAGTGGTCATGCATGCATCTTTTTGTGCTAGCACTCCTATATAAGGGTTGACCGGCCGCTTCCCGCGGACATGCGCGGGGGGTGGAAGAGGAAGGAGAAGGGAAGCGGGCTGTGGAGTAGCGTTTTTTACCACAATTTCTTAGGAAACTGAGTGCAATAATTGAGTAGTTTTGCAAACTACCAGTACTACACTTGAAATGGTTCAAAACCTATACTCCCTTGCGCTTCCCGCGTGAAACGGTCAGCGTCACCCTGGAGCGTCAGTGCCACATTAATGCCCGGCCAGAGCGGAGGCGACCTCTCACTGGTGCTAGCTTTGAAGTGGCGCGACGGCCAAGAGAGTGCCGCTTCCCGGTGCACGCGACTGCTCCGCGTCAAGACTGGCCATAGGCCCTGTTTGGATCCATGGGTTAGAGTTAGTTTGAGCTAGTTGGGGCTCAAATAGCCCTAAAGAATCCAAGCATGAGGGTTTAAATTGGAGCAAGTTGCACCGAACCCACCAAAAAAAACTATCCCACCCAAGAGGTGCTAACTGGAGATAGTTCTCATTGGGACCACTGAAAAATCACTTTTATCTCTCCATGAAGTGCATTTATTTTCAATCTAACCCTGTCACCCAAACACCTCTTTGGCTACAGTTAGTTCAGGGTTAGTTATGAGTTAGTCTAACCTCTAGCTAAGTTAGAGTATCAAACAGGAGCAGTATAGGACATGCAAGTTGCTCAAAGCATACAGGCAAATTCGTACGTGAAAGGATTTTTTCTTTTTGAAAACGGAACGTGAAAGGAATTTTTTTAGAATGCTCTTGGCATGTAGCTAACATGTGATAGTTAACCGACCTCAATAGACGGCAGAAACGCCAGCCCGCCGCACTTTGATAGAGACGAGGAGGGAGAAGCGATACAGGCTGCTGGATTACTAGAGATAGGTGTTGCACAGAAGCCAAGAAATATGGTGATAGCATGGGTTAGCCATGTACTAGTATGATGTAACTACACTGGGCTGCCGTGTTTCGTACTCTTCCAGTCCACTATAGAGATGATTGGTTAATTTTATATCGCTGAATAATATTAAATATTATGAGTGCAGATGCTCCACCACGAGGTTCCTTGCTCCTTCTCGGTCGTCCGGAATCTATGTTCTTCCACTCTATTTTTTTTACATGAGCTTTGTTCATCCTTTTGCCAACACGCGAGACATCTAGCATCAAGGTGCACGTGTTATGCAAGGATCGTTCCATATATATGAAGAACACGTGGGACTGGAACTACGAGACGAACATGTACCCAGGAGTGGACGTACGAACCTGAGTAATGTAGCGCAGTAAGTGAAGTGGAAAGGCACAAATGGTATGAACATGCGTGGCATATAGGGTGTGTTTGGTTGCGTTCTCGTCTCTGCATAGTTGTTCCCTCTTCATGCATGCTCAAATCAACACCCCTCTTCATGCATGCTTCTAGTGTATTTGTGCTAAACTAGTGTGGACTCATGCACCCTCCATACACTCTACCAAACACCCAAAAGTAGGTCGAGAAGGGAACTCTTGGGCGGCATTTGTCTCTTACTACGTACTACCACTAAATGTTGTACGTGCAATGCACGATGATGTTATGGAGTGCGTGCCTAAGTACTCTACTACTACTATAATAGTTGGAGGCACATATTAACTTTTATATTTGTTTACGTGTATGCCCCGAGACCTTCCAACTAGACGTGTCTTTCTCTCTAGGTCGCACTTTGTATCGTTCATACCACTAAGTACTACTACGTGTGGTCTCCGACCCAGAAGTGGAAGAAGTGGAGACGCTCTACCACGCTATTTTTTTACGCTGGGCTCTACCACGTTGTTCGTGTCCCACTCCTTTTCGCTGACGTGTGGGACATCCAGCACGTGCCGTGTTTGGCACCCTACGTCGTAAGAGTTCAAACGCTAGCATTCATCAGAAATAAAAAAATAATTATAAATCGGTAGTGATACTATTTTTTGCGAACCAATCAGCAGTGATACTATACCACGCGGTTTCCTTGCTCCTCGATATCAGAAAGAATACTTCCGTTCGCCAACATGTGGGACGTCGACCATCCTGGTCCACTTGCCATGCACGCTGAACTCCAAGGGAGAGTCACCCAGGTCGTCGCGCCGCAGTAACAATGACTAATGAGCCGTCAAATCACAGGCCCACTTCCCACTTCGAAGTTGCTCGGACGAAGGAACCATGATGACTTCGTTGAATTCCGCTTCTTGAAGAAAACTACTGTACCAGCAGTACTGCTAGCTACAGTAGTTACTCCAACAGAGGCCTCCTTTCGTTCATAGGATAGGAATATGAAAATCATAGGAAGTGAGATGACATGCATCTCAATTCCTATAGAGAAAGAGATGCCATTTGATGCTTAGGATAAGAATTTTTCCATTTAGTCTAGGCTAACGTACTGGTAATTTTCTCTAAAAACTACAGTAGTAACTATTAGTATTGGTACATGCTCGTACTCAGACACAGACACACACACTAACTACTAGTACTACTACTTCTCACATGCTGGCCAGACGCCGTCATTCTCCTTCCCGGCTTTGTCGGCGAAACCCCACCGTGCTTGGATCTCCGCCGACCTCTCCGCAGCAGCGTGTGCGTCCTTTTCTTTCTTGCGGCGGTGGGCCTCTCTTTTCTTGAGTGCTTTCTGACTTTTCCGCTCCCTCTGTGCGGCTTTGGCCACCTCTTGCTCTACCGCCCATTCGGCCTTGGCATCTTCAAATTCCTCCCACATAGTTGTGAGGTCGCGAGCGGCGATGAACTCGGCACGGTGGGATGCCATCGCTTACCTACCATTTTGTGTGTGGTCGTGGGCAGCGAGGAACTCGGCGCGGCGCGATGCCATCGCTGCCTTACCGGTTAGTGTGCGGCGCGGTGTCATGAACGACGCTTGGTGAGAGCTCTGGGGTGGAGTGACCGGACAACCGTATAGTGCATTGGTTTGTCAAGAGCTCGAGGACAGAAGACGAAGCAAATTTGGATTCCCCTTCAATCCTGGTCATTTATTATCGAGTAAAATGCATTGGCGGTCATCAAACTTGTCTTGATATCTCACTTTTATCATTGTATACGAGATATGGTGATTATACGGTCACTGGCATAGCGTATAGCTCCGTATTTGTCTGGTTGACCAGTCAAATAGTCTGCATGCGCCTCATCAGCTCGTGTTCTTTATCTATCTACGCGGGCCTACCTGTCAATGGAGAAAGAAATACTGTAAAAACCAAAATTATGCGTATGTGGGGAATCAAACCACGGACTCGTCGCTGCAACGCACCCTCGTCAGCCAAATGAAAATGAAATACTTCGCGTAAGACACTCACGCTTACGCTGTCAAAGCATGCTAATGCATGCACGTTGCCCTCTAAATCAAAGTCCTGCTCATGGCGCAACGCAAACGGCGAGCCCATCACCTGCGCGCCCCGGCGGTGCCTGACATTACTGTTTAGACGTTTGATGGAAGCCTACGCGAACGCCGAGCTTGTATTCACCTGGCTCAATACCAACGGTCATTGTCGGTGTCAAAACCGGTGGATCTCGGGTAGGGGGTCCCGAACTGTGCGTCTAGGCCGGATGGTAACAGGAGGCAGGGGACACGATGTTTTACCCAGGTTCGGGCCCTCTTGATGGAGGTAAAACCCTACGTCCTGCTTGATTAATATTGATGATATGGGTAGTACAAGAGTAGATCTACCACGAGATCAGAGAGGCTAAACCCTAGAAGCTAGCCTATGGTATGATTGTTGTTCGTCCTACGGACTAAAACCCTCCGGTTTATATAGACACCGGAGAGGGCTAGGGTTACACAGAGTCGGTTACAATGGTAGGAGATCTACATATCCGTATCGCCAAGCTTTCCTTCCAAGCCAAGGAAAGTCCCTTCCGGACACGGGATGAAGTCTTCAATCTTGTATCTTCATAGTCCAGGAGTCCGGCCAAAGGTATAGTCCGGCTATCCGGACACCCCCTAATCTAGGACTCCCTCAGTAGCCCCTGAACCAGGCTTCAATGACGACGAGTTCGGCGCACAGATTGTCTTCGGCATTGCAAGGAGGGTTTCTCCTCCAAGTACTTCATAGAAGATTTTGAACACAAAGGTAGTGTCCGTCTCTACAAAATAAGTTTCCACATATTGCCATAGAGAGAATAATATTTACACAAATCTAATCTGCTGACGTATTTCGTAGCGTGACATCACACTATGGCCAAGTCTTTATTCAAATCGTTTTACTGTCCCACCTCAGCGCGTTTAGCGAGGCGGTTTCCTTGGCACGTCTTGTTAAAGCAGAGATCGTGTCCCCTTATTCCGGTATTCTCATCAATACGGGCGTGGGTAACCCAGTCGTACCCGTTGGTATGTTTTCTCGATCAAAGGCGAGTCCCAAACGGTCATGGGGAGGGCCCTTGGTATTCAACCTCTTATAAAGAGACCAAGGCCTTACTCCTTTCTTTCAATCTCAAACGAGTTCGCCCTTCGCCTCGAGTTCCAACACCCAAGGCTCCAGATTTCAGTCACTTCGGACCTTCGACAATGTCCGATTCCGACCTTCGAGGCCAATGGATGCCCTCCTCCGTCACGGAGGAGGACGTGCTGATGTTGAGAGAGGCCAGGTTCTTGACCGGCGAAATCTGGCATAGGCTGCCTGCTCAAGGGCAGGTCATTCCCACTCCCAAGCCTGGTGAGAGTGTGGTGTTCATGTCTCACATCCTTCGGGGGCTAGGCTTCCCGACGGATCCCTTCGTGAGGGGGCTCATGTATTATTATGGGCTGGAATTTCACAACTTAGCCCCGGAGTCCATCCTCCATTTTTCCTCATTCATCATCGTGTGTGAAGCCTTCCTCCGTATCACTCCTCACTTCGGACTATTGCTCAAGACCTTCAAAGTAGAGCCGAAGATGATCGAGGGATGGCACGCGGAGTGCGGAGGTGCTTTTATAAGCAAGAATGCTGGTGCTCCATGGCCCGAGGGCTCTTTTCAAGAGGAGTCCAGCTTATGGCAACGAGAGTGGTTTTATATTACCGCTCCCAGGGCCCCCAAGTGGGTGGCGCCACCTGCCTTTCGCCCGGGTCCCCCACCACAGCTAGCGTCATGGGTTAATAAAGGACTGGACTGGGGGCCGTCCAAGGACGTGCCCTTGTTGCAGGGCTGCATTCGAGATCTCCTAGAAATATATATCAGTCTGGTCGCGGCAACACAGGTTATGCTGATTAGCCGAGCTCTGCCCTGCAAACCTCGCCCCCTCCGCCTGTGGGAGTTCAATCCAGAGGGACCACGAGCTCTCCAACATTTTATGGGCGCGACGCCCGTGGAGATGTACAAATTGTTCTTCGGATCACAAGCAATGTGTCCGGACTTGACCGAGGACGCAGGTCTGAGCTGCAACCGCCCGGATACTCAAGTAAGTAGCCCCGTGCCCGGACTCGCAATCCGCATATTTATCATAAAATTGCCCTTAAAAGAGTTGTCCTTTAAACAGGAGTGGATAGCGAAAGCAAAGCTAATCAGGTGTCCGGCCCCCCTCCCTGAGACCACGCCGGGTCCTGTACTAGTCAGGATGTTGGAGGTTGTGCCTTCGGAGGAAAGCGAGGGAGGGGACAAGGAATCTACGGCCTCCTCGAAGGAGGCTGTTTGGAAGGGAGGAATCGAAAATTCCTCTCCTCAGGGGAAGAAGAGGACCGCCTCTGAAGACCCGGAGACCATGGCCTCAAAGCGGGGGAAGAAATCTTCGCCAGAGGGTCCTGTGCTGGGGGATGCTTCGGCCGAATTATGCCCTCAAGGGGATCAACCCTCCACCGAGCCGTAAGTAGAGAGGAGTTTTTATTTTTAAGAGATAAGAGAAATCCTTGCTTTATATCTGAGAAAAGTAATCAAAAATTTACCTTGTAGCTCGGACCTTAGCCCTTCTCAGCAGAGCTCGTCTTCGGGGGATCTTCTTCCGGAAATGATGGAGAGCGGAATGCCTCCCCCTGCCATACCGCCTTGCGAGGCGGGTGACCCTGAGGTATCGTCACGGAGGGTTTCTCCGAATCCGGCAGGGCCGGAAGGTAGTCATATGGCCCCCCAAAGCCCTCCGCGTCCGGCCTTCGAAAAGGGCCATTGGACGAGTCCGACACCGTCTGGTGCACGGTCGGAGGAGCTGAAGGATCTGCTAGGGCGAGCATCTATCTCAGAGGAGCACAGTGCATTGATGGGCACGGTGATTGAGAGGATTTCATCCGTGGAGAGCGGATTGCACAAGGCCGTCAGGAGTTTACTGACAGGTTTTGAGGTACGCGAAATAATGTACCCTTTTTGGATAGTTGCCCATAAATAAGATGCGCCCTGTGTAGGTAGTTGCCCCTGAGACTCTGTGCATTGTCAAAAGTGACGGCGCGCAGAGGATCATAATCCCAGGTCTAATACGCCGCCTTCATACGTAGGTGGCGAAGTGTCCTGTGGCCAGCCGGACTAATGAATTTGCTGAGCTAAAGCGGCAACTTGATGTGGCAGATGTCGACATCGCGCTTATCAACAAGCGGCTTGACAAGGCACAAGGTATGTAATTCCTCCGGCGGCACCTGGTAAGAGGAGCTTTATGCCAGTATCTTACAATGTGTGCGCGTGATGCAGATGGTGCTGCTGCCATGGAGAATCTTCGGGCGGAACTTGCCCGAGCCAAGGAGCAAGCCTGGAAAAGTGATGTGGCTGCCGGAAAGGCAATTGAAGAGCTGAAAGCCGAACAGGCTGCTCACTGCCGAAGCAAGAAGGAAATGGCCGAGATGGCCGTGAAGCTAAAGAACGCTGCTAACCGTTGCAAGCTTCTTGAAAAAGAAGATCGGGCGGAACAGACGGACCTGAAGAAGGCCGCTGCCGATGCCAAGGATGCTCGCTCTGCGATGAGAGCTATGAAGGAGGAGCCGCGTCAGGCCGGAGAGATCGCGGCTGGAAAGCCCTTTATGCTGTGGAGGAAGTTCTGTGATCCTAAACATGCTCCGTTAGACCAGATGTGGAGTACGGCGGACACCTATCTGGATTTAGCAGCGAGTGCCGCAGATGCGGCCGAACACTTCCGAGATCAAGAAGATCGCGAAGTGGAAAAGCTCTTCTGGTCGCAGTTCCACAATCCAAAGCGTCCACTGTCATTAGCCGATCGTTTGGCCGAATGGGCTGAGCTAAATAGGTTGTCCGGACTCGCCATGAAGTATGTCATGAGTCATCTGTGGCCAGAGACGCAAGAGCCGAAAAGTTATTTCAACTTGGTGCAGTAGTTCCTTGGTGCGGCGCCGCATATCAATGCGATGAAGAGGTCAGCATGCATAGAGGGTGCGCGGATGGCTCTTGCCCATCTCAAGACATACTGGGCGAAAATGGAAGCCACCGCTGTTGCATCCCCAGACTCGGATGGAAGCCGAGTACCTGCCGAGCACTATTTTCAGGAAGTTCTGCAAGGCGCTCGTTTAATAGAGACGTAGTGCTCGAAGGATACTATATTCAAATAGCATATATTATTGTAGAACAATATTATGATAAATTGTAGAAGCTTTTTATACTTGTGCCTGCAAGTATTATGATACCTCCTGTGCGGTCGTTTAACATCTATGTATATATAATCTGAAAGATGGCAGTTGTCGGCTTCAGCTCCCACGCACATAATGTGGGGGTGTTCGCAGAAGGCGCATTTTCACACTTGATCCAACGTCTTGGTCCTACAAAGGAGGTGATAGCGCAGCGAACTAGGCAATCGGACTATGATGCTTTATCACTTTCACTTAGCCATAGGAGTTTGACAGTGAGGCTACTTATATAGCCCCTGGTGGCACCTGCGCTCGCCCGAACTCGGGGCGCGTATGTGCCTGGCCGGGAAACGGCCCTTCGTTAATGCGGAGGAATCCTAAAGATTCTCCTATCAACCCCCAAAGAAAAGAAAAGGAAATAAAACTATTTACACGGGAAAGCTCCCAACAAGCAAAAGAAGAACAAGAAATATTTTTGGGGTTCCTTTTTTAATTACTACTACAAGCATGGAAAGTAAACTAAATTAAAGTTGCAACTATTTTTCTTGGTATTTCTTAAGGTTTATTCAACACACAAGAAGAAAGCATGAAAAGGAAAATAAACTAGCATGGATGATACAATGAAAAATTATGAGCACCGATATCCAGCAATGAGTGTGTGAACATGAATATAATGTCGATGAGAAATACGTACTCCCCCAAGCTTAGGCTTTTGGCCTAAGTTAGTCTATGGCCACGGTTGGCCTGGCTGATATCCATAGTAGTAGTTGGGGTCATACTGAGATGAGGAAGGATCTAATTGCCACTGGTTGGCAATCATCTCCGGATCCCACAGGTAATTAGACTGTCGTGGAGGATCAACTTGTGGTTCCGACTCTGGCTCGGTGGCTGATGTAGGGTTCGGGTGGGCGTGAATATCCTCCAGCGAAACGAGGTACTTGCTTGAAGATAAATCAAACAAGGAAGGAGCAGGCAAGGTGATAGTCTCAGGATGACGTTTATCGAAGAACAGTTTGTATTTCAGCTCCCCTTCCCTATTCTTTATAATAAAATCATGCGCTACCATACTCTTATAATCTAAATAAACAGTAGACAACAATTTTTCTTCTTTTTCATAGTGCCTAATAGGTATATTATAATGTGCAGCAGGGCGTGAAGCATAAATACCACCAAAGATGGGGCCCTTAGTACGGTTCAGACTTAACCGTTTAGCAATAATACCGCCCATACTAACAGTGTTATCAGAATATAAACCATGGAGCAGAAGGGTAATATCAGGGACACTAAGGTTTCCACAATTTCCGCGACCAATTAAGCAACGACTAGCAAATATTGCAAAAATCGCGTAAAACAGGAAAATGTATGCTAGTGATTCTTGCATCGGAAGGCTCCCTAGTTTCCTCTACAGTAATAGTCTCAATAAACCCATCCACATCCTTGCGATGTGGTTCCTCTAAACTACCCCCGACAGGTACTTTGCAAACCCTGCGGAATTCATACAGTGACACCTTCTTAACCACATCATATAAATGAAACTCTACTGAAGGGGGTGATTCCTCTAAACTACCCCCGAAAAGTATTGGTGAGTAAGAGATACTGTTTGCGTTGGTCGCGGAGGAAGTCGGTGAGGCCAGCATTCTCAACAATGAATAGAAATCATTATAAATCCCGGCTTCTCTCAAGAAATCATCGGAAGGCCATTCACACGGCCGGACCTCCGCGGTGCGAGGAAAAGTATATTTGGGCCTCTGTTCTTCTTCGTTTTGCTTTTCCCTTGAGCTTCGGCTCGATGAGCCCCTCAAAAATCTCTTCATCATTTTCTGAAAAATTCTGAAATTTTTAGTAACTTCAAAATAAAAGTGAACCAAACTCAATAATATTGATAGCAACTACTCCTACAAGTGCCTAGGGCCTATATCATGCATCAAAACTACTTTTGACCATATGAATTTGACATGCAAGCTCAAGAACAGGGTCACCTAAGCAGCAAAAATATGCAATGAATAAAGCACTAGAACAAAAACTAATTGGACCAATGGAGGAGTCACATACCAAGGAACAATCTCCCCAAGCAGTTTTGTGAGAGGAAGTGTATGGGTGCAGAAATAAGTGGAGGAGATCCACCATGGGCCCACGAGGTAGGGGGCGCGCCCAGGGAGTAGGGCGCGCCCTCCACCCTCATGGCCAGGTGGTTGATCCCCCTGTTGTGTTCTCAGTTCCATATATTCTCAAATATTTCAGAAAAAAAATCATATTTAAATTTCAGGGCATTTGGAGAACTTTTATTTTTGGGGTATTTTTATATTACACGGATATTCAGATAACAGACGTGAATACTTATTTTTATTTTATTTAATATAAATAACAGAAAGTAAAAGGAAGGTACAGAGAGTTGTGCTTTCTACTTTCATCCATCTCATGCTCATCAAAAGGAATCCACTAACAAGGTTGATCAAGTCTTGTTAATGAACTAATTCTGAATGACATGGAACCGGAGAAATTTCGAATAACACTATGTTACCTCAACGGGGATATGCACATCCCCAATAATAAGAATATCATATTTCTTCTTGACAGTAGGAAGAGGATATTCAAAACCTCCAAATATAATCGATGGAGTTTGCAACTACAACAGGCACATCCTCACAAATACCGACAGGTATAGCAGTTGATTTATCAGCCATTTGCAAAGATATTTCAGTAGGTGTCAACTTATTCAAATCAAGTCTACGATATAAAGAGAGAGGCATAACACTAACACCGGCTCCAAGATCACATAAAGTAGTTTTAACATAATTGCTTTTAATGGAGCATGGTATAGTAGGTACTCCTGGATCTCCAAGTTTCTTTGGTATTCCACCCTTAAAAGTATAATTAGCAGGCATGGTTGAAATTTCAGCTTCTGGTATCTTTCTTTTATTAGTAACAATTTGTTTCATATACTTAGCATAAGGATTCATTTCGAGCATATCAGTTAATCGCATGCACAAAAAGATAGGTCTAATCATTTCAGCAAAGCGCTCAAAATCCTCATCATCCTTTTTCTTGGATGGTTTGGGAGGAAAAGGCATGGTTTTCTGAACCCAAGGCTCTCTTTCCTTACCATGTTTCCTAGCAACAAAGTCTTTCTTATAATAACGTTGATTCTTTGATTGTGGGTTATCAAGATCAGTAGCAGGTTCAATTTCTACATCATTATCATTACTATGTTGAGCATCATCATGAACATTATCATTAATTTCAGGTTCATTACCAGATTGTGTTTCAGCATCAGAAATAGAAATATCATATGGATTCTCAGGTGGTGCATTAATAGGTTCACTAGAAGCATGCAAAGTCCTATCATTTTTCTTTTTCTTCCTTTTAGAAGGACTAGGTGCATCTACATTATTTCTCTGAGAATCTTGCTCAATTCTCTTAGGATGGCCTTCAGGATACAAAGGTTCTTGAGTCATTCTACCACCTCTAGTCATAACTCTTACAACGTTATCATTTTTATTACTATTCATTTCATTGAGCAAATCATTTTGAGCTTTAAGTACTTGTTCTACTTGAGTGGTAACCATGGAAGCATGTTTACTAATAAATTTAAGTTCACCTTTGACATTAGCCATATGATCACCCAAGTGTTCAAGCATATTTGAATTGTATTTCAATTGTCTACCAAAATAAGCATTAAAATCTTCTTGCTTAACAATAAATTTATCAAACTCATCTAAGCATGGGCTAGTAAATTTAGTAAACGGGATTTCAACTTTATCATATCTATAGAGAGAATTTACCTTTACTACCTGTGTCGGGTTATCAAGACCATGAGTTTCTTCAATAGGTGGAGGATTAAGATCATATGTTTCTTCAACAGGCGGTAAATTAAGACCGTGTATTAATTCAATAGGAGGTAAATTCTTAACATCTTCAGCTTTAATACCCTTTTCTTTCATAGATTTCTTTGCCTCTTGCATATCTTCAGGATTGAGAAATAGAATACCCCTTTTCTTCGGAGTTGGTTTAGGAATAGGCTTGGGAAGTGTCGAATTATTTTCACTTGTCAACATATTATTCAATAGAATTTCAGCTTCATCCGGCGTTCTTTCCCTGAAAACAGAACCAGCACAACTATCTAGGTAATCTCTGGACGCATCGTTAGTCCATTATAAAAGATATCAAGTATTTCATTTTTATTAAGAGGATGATCAGGCAAAGCATTAAGTAATTGGAGAAGCGTCCCCCAGGCTTGTGGGAGACTCTCTTCTTCAATCTGCACAAAATTATATATATCCCTTAAAGCAACTTGTTTCTTATGAGAAGTGAAATATTTAGCAGAGAAGTAATAGATCATATCCTAGGGACTACACACACAACCAAGATCCACAGAATTAAACCATATCTTAGCATCACCTTTTAATGAGAACAGAAATATTTTAAGATATAAAAGTAGCAAGTTATTTCATCATTAGTGTTGGGGATATTACTGCTGGGCGTAAACCGGCCTATCTGGGCCGGGTCAACTTCATCAGTAATTCAAGAGTGATAAAGCCCAAGAAGGCAGATGAGGGCCTAAGGCCCGTAGCCGGTTCAAGACTTGTAGCTATAAACCGGGATTTGTATATAAACTTGTATTGTAAGTTAGGAATAAGGAGAGACCAACCCGGAATATGAATATCGACCGGTGTTGGGACTCTATGAACCGATGGGTGTCACCCGTGTATATAAGGGGACAACCCGGCGGCGGTTCAAAGAGAGACAACAACTCGAGACATAGGCGAAGCTAGTTTGCTCCCTAGTCATCGAAACCCCATCAATTCCATCACAACTAGACGTAGGCTTTTACCTTCATCGAAGGGGCCGAACTAGTATAACTCTCTTGCGTCCCTGTGTCCGCTTTAACCCCTTCAAGCTAACCTGTCGCGATGGCTCCACGACTAAGTCCTTTCTCTAGGACATCTGCCGTGACAAAACCACGACAGTTGGCGCCCACCGTCGGGCTATCGCACGATGGTTTCCGGTTCTTGGAGGGCCGCTTTGAAGGACTCGAGGGCTACGCTGTAGGCCGGATGACTAAGAGTCGTCGCGGCAAGTTCTACATCGAGGACGTAGGCTGGGGCCCCGAGGACGGCTCAATTGAGTACGGGTACCGGGTCCCCTTTGGTGGCATTCACGTTTTCATTGGCAAGATCGGTGAACCGGGCCCTGAGCCGGACATCTGCACCAACCTCGTCGAGACGGTTCAGCGTGCGCGATCCGCCCGGGTTGAACCGACCATGAAGCGTGCCTTCGTGGGAGTCATCCATGGAGGAAGTTATGAGGATGGATCGGAATCTCGCGGCTATACCATCGTTTGTTCCGATGACGAGTCATCGACCGGAGAAACCGAATCTCTTTATCAGCTACAAGACGGCCGGATTGGGGGCTGTTCCGATGGCGACAGTATTCCGGACCCCTCTGATCTGCCCAACCGGGTTGGAATATTCATGACTGGCACACAAGCAGCGCTTCATTCTTCGACCGCTGCGGCAACAACCTCCGGTTCAGCAGCGGCGATGGCTGCCGGGGCAGGAGGCCCTGTGCGCCCACTGGCTCAAGTTCTATCAGAGCTATTTGATGCATTGGCTGTGCTTATGGCGGAGGCTAATCTGGCGGATTAGGGCGTTCACAACGCAGAGATTGCAAAAGTGAAGGAATAGATCACCCAGGCCAAGGCAGATCTGGCAGCTGAGGACACCAGGATGGCCACGGAGCGGGCCACTTTAGACGCACAAGCCTACAGGCTCATTTTGGACCAGAGTGTGTCGCAGGAAGTCATGAGGAGGAAGTACCGATCCCGTTTGCCTCCGGTTTTTGAGGCCAGAGACCTTTTCAACACTCCAGGAGTAGGAACCGGCAATCCGCTGGAGGGAAACCGGGCGGAAGCTCCTGGGACCGGTGCACCGGTTCAGCCTCGTCAGATGGACCCGCCTCGTCAAAACACCGTTATACCTCAGGATGTTTTAACACCTCTGGGTCACTACTCCAACCCGATGGACAATCTCGTTGCCGCTGCTGCACGGCTGGAGGCCATTCTAATTGAAGGTGATTCGCCGCAGGCAGTAGATGCGACGGGTCAAGGAGCTTCTGAGGACAGCTTTGGTCCAACAGGAAGCATACTCGTACAGCCACGACCGGATCCACTCGACCCCCCATCCAAGCCGGAGCTATAGCAGACATATGGATGAACCGACGGGTGGTGCTGATAACACTCAGGAAGTGGTGAACCGGGCCCGAGCACGCAGGGAGGCCGAGTTAGCCACACAGCATCAGGCTCGGCAGCTCACGCCGGTTCGTCCAACCATCTCGATCGAACCTGGTGTTACTTCTAGTTCTTTGGGGGTGCCTTGCCTTATCCCCGCTTTACACAATGTGCGCCTGCCCAAGGATTTCAAGGGCCCGCGTAAGGTACCAAATTACATGGCGGATCAGCCTCCAGAGACATGGGTGGAGAGCTATGAGATGGCCATGGAGATGCTTGATGCGGATGACGCGGCGTGTGCAAAATACTTCACCATGATGCTTGAAGGAACGGCCCGTACTTGGTTAAAAAGCTTGCCGGCTAATTCTATCAGTTCATGGGCCCAATTACGAGCCTGGTTTATTAGCAATTTCAAGGATACATGTAAACAGCCTATGTCGATAGTGGACTTAGCTGCATGCGTCCAGGAGGAAGGAGAATCAACGACTCATTGGGTGCGTCGGGTTTCACAAGTGTTGCACTCATCAGACCGCATCAACGCTGACACTGCAGTATTAACCCTAGAAGGCAACTGCCGGTTTGGGCCCCTGAAGCTGAAGTTGGGACGGATGAAGCGTCATTGCACTGACATGGGGACCCTCATGGCCGATTTGGTGAAATATGCTGATTCTGATAGTACCAAGGATCCCTAATCTGATGATGACAAGATAGGGAAGGGAAAGAGGAACAGCAACTCCAAAGGTCAGCAGCATCACTGGGCAGGCAATGGTGGTGGAGGCAAGCGTAAAGCGGATGGTAACATGGACTTTGTGGCTAATACCAACGCACATGACAATGGCCAGCGACGCAAGGGTAAACCGAAAAATCGTAATGGGGCACCCAACCCTAACCCAGACCGCCTAAACTATCTGCTAAGCCAGCCCTGTCCAAGACATGGGACGAAGGAGGCACCAGCAAACCACCTTTGGAAGGATTGCTTTATTATGTAGGAGTTCAAGAATTCTAATAATTTCCGGTATGATCACGAATCTGGCGGTGGCTCAGGATCCGGGCCGGGTTACGGTGGAGGAAGTTCCGGTTCAGGATTTAATGGTAATCCGGGCGGACATAATGGTCAAAATAGTCCGAACAACCAGGGTGGTTACAACCAACAGCAGCAACAGTCAGGTTACCAGAGCAACCCAAAGCAGTTGAGTAGTGGGCAGTACCATGTCTTCACCACTAGCTTGGACAAGCGAGACCGGAAGGTTCAGAGGCGGGCGGTCAACTCTGTTGAACCGGCCATACCCCGTTATCTACGTTGGTCTGAACAGCCAATCATATGGAGCAGAGAGGATCACCCTCCCCAGGTCGATAATCTGGGTCAGTTGGCTCTGGTGGTGGCGCCTCAGGTGGGAGGTTACAAGTTCACCAAGGTGCTCATGGATGGATGTAGCAGCATTAATATCTTGTACTATGAGACCTTTCATCGTATGGGATTAACAGATAAAAATCTTAAACCGTCTAATACGGTGTTCCACGGAGTAGTACCTGGCAGATCAGCATATCCTGTTGGTAAGATAGCTCTGGAAGTGGGCTTTGGGGATGATCATGATTCCAGGTCGGAGACATTGATGTTTGAAGTGGTGAAAATCCAAAGTCCATATCACGCCCTATTTGGGCGACCGGCCTACGCCAAGTTTATGGCACGGCCCTGTTATGTGTATTTGCAGCTCAAGATGCCGGGTCACAAGGGGACAATAACGGTTCATGGAAGTCGCAAAATCGCTTTGGAGTGTGAGGAAGGTGATGCGGCCTATGCAGGGTCGGTTTGTGCCATTGAGGAGCTGAAGTATTATAAGGACAATGTTGATCCGGCGGACATGACTCCATTAAAGAAGCCAACTACAGAGCATGATCCACCCCTGAAGTTCAAATCGGCAGCAGAAACTAAGCTTGTTGACTTTGTACCTAGCGATTCGTCCAAGCAGTTCAGCATCAGCGCTAATTTGGATCCGAAATAGGAAAGCGCGCTCATCGAGTTCATCCATGAGAATCGGGACATTTTTGCATGGAAGCCCTCTGATATTCCAGGTGTACCGAGGCAACTCGCTGAGCACACCATTAATGTGGATCCTAAATGCAAACCGGTGAAACAGTTCCTCCGCCGGTTTAACGAAGAAAGGCACAAGGCAATTGGAGAAGAGGTAGCCAGGCTCTTAGCGGCTGGTTTTATTGTTGAAGTTTTTCACCCTGAGTGGCTTGCCAATCCGGTGCTGGTCCTTCAGAAAAACGGCACCTGGTGCATGTGTGTGGATTACACAGATCTTAATAAAGCTTGTCCAGCAGATCCTTTTGCCCTCCCCCGTATTGATCAAATTATTGATGCTATGGCGGGTTGTGAGCGTTTAAGTTTTTTGGATGCATATTCTGGCTATCATCAGATCAAAATGGCAGTTAAGGACCAGGAGAAAACGGCATTCATAACTCCCTTTGGAGCCTTCTGCTATGTGTCTATGCCCTTTGGGCTCAAGAGTGCCCAGGCAACTTATCAACATTGTGTGCAAAATTGTCTACACAAACAGATTGGCCGTAATGTACACGCCTACGTGGATGATATCGTGGTTAAATCCAGGGAGAAGGAGACTCTGATTGGTGATTTAAAGGAAACTTTTGATAACCTGAGGACATACAAGATGATGCTTAATCCGGACAAATGTGTCTTTGGTGTACCGGCGGGCAAGTTATTAGGCTTCCTGGTGTCCAATAGCGGAATTGAGGCTAATCCGGAGAAGATCACAACCATCACCTCCCTGGCTAAACCGAAGTGTATCAATGATGTTCAACGCCTGGCAGGCCGGATTGCGGCGTTAAGCCGGTTTATCAGTCGTCTTGGTGAGAAGGCAATCCCGTTGTATCAGATGTTGAAGAAGACGGATCAGTTTGTCTGGAGTTCTGCTGCTGATGAAGCATTTGAGGACTTAAAGCGGCAATTGGCCAATCCGCCTGTGCTCGCCACTCCCATTGACAAGGAGCCGTTACTGCTATATGTTGCTGCTAATGCTCGGGCGGTCAGTGTGGCTATTGTGGTGGAGCGAAAGGAGGCAGGTAAGGAGCATCCGGTTCAACGTCCGATCTATTATAACAGCGAGGTGCTCATTGAGTCCAAGCAAAGGTATCCGCATTGGCAGAAGCTGGTGTATGGAGTTTTTATGGCAAGCCGGAAGCTTAAACAATACTTCCAAGGGCATCCAATTACGGTGGTCAGTTCTGCTCCTTTGGGGGATATCATCCAGAACCAGGAAGCAACTGGCCGGATTGCCAAGTGGGCTATAGAGCTTGGGCCGCACGATTTGAAGTATGTGCCTCGGACGGCGATTAAGTCTCAAGCACTGGTTGATTTTATCAATGATTGGACGGAAATGCAAGCACCTGAGGAAAAGCCGTATCACACATATTGGACCATCCATTTTGACGGATCCCGGCAATTGGAAGGTTCAGGGGCTGGAGTCGTATTAACTTCCCCGCGAGGTGATAAGTTTTGTTATGTTCTCCGCTTAATGTTCCCTTGTATTAACAATGCAGCTGAGTATGAAGCCTTGCTCCATGGTCTTCGGATGGCTAAGGACATGAATCTAGGTCGAGTTAAGTGCTTTGGTTACTCGGACCTCGTGGCTCAGCAAGTGTGTGGCACTTGGGACTCCAAGGATCCACTCATGGCAGCATATCGTCGTGAGGTGGATATTGTTGCAGGTCATTTCAAAGGCTATCAGGTGGACCACATGGACCGGCGGAAAAATGAAGCGGCGGACGCTTTAAGCCGGCTGGGCTCTCAGCGCAAACCGGTTCCACCCATTATTTTTCTGGATGTGCTGCACAACCCGTCGGTCAAGATCCCTGGTGAAGCATATTTGGCTATTCCTGATCCGGAGGCTCAATTGGTGGCAGCTCTTCATGTTATTCCAGATTGGACGCTTCCCTACCTGGCGTACAAGAACCAAGGCGAGTTACCAGAGGATGAGATTCTGGCCAGACAGATAATCCGGCGATCCAAGTCCATGACTATTATCAACGGAGAGTTGCATCATTGCAGTGTGTCAGGAGCATTTCAACGCTGTGTGTCTCATGAAGAAGGCCGTGAAATTTTGCGTGAGATCCACGCAGGAGATTGTGGTCACCACGCCGGTTCAAAATCTCTGGTGGCTAAAGCGTTTCGCCATGGCTTCTATTGGTTAACTGCTCATGCTGATGCAGAGGATCTGGTCAGACGGTGTGATGGTTGCCAAAAGTTCTCAAGACGTACTCATGTACCAGCTCAAGAATTGAGAATGATTCCAATTACTTGGCCGTTTGCGACTTGGGGGCTGGATATGGTTGGGCCTTTCAAAAGGTCCAAAGATAAGAAGACCCACCTCCTGGTGGCGGTTGACAAGTTTACAAAGTGGGTGGAGGCAAAACCTGTTAGCAATTGTGATGCGGCCACGGCGGTTCAGTTCATTAAGAAAGTGATTTTCCGGTTTGGCTTTCCACACAGTGTCATCACAGATAATGGTACCAATTTGTCCAAAGGTGCCATGAAGGAGTTCTGCGAACGGGAGCACATCCGGCTCGACATTTCATCAGTGGCACACCCACAGTCCAATGGTCAAGCAGAAAGAGATAATCAAGAGATCTTGAGAGGCATCAAGCCCCGGCTCATGGTTCCTTTGCAGAGAACGGCGGGTTGTTGGGTAGAAGAATTACCATCTGTGTTATGGAGCATCAATACAACACCCAACAGGTCAACAGCATACACACCGTTCTTCATGGTTTATGGAGCAGAGGCGGTTCTCCCCAGTGATATCCGTCATGATTCACCTCGTGTGACGGCTTATATTAAAGCGGACAACGAGACAGCACGGCAAGATGCTTTGGACCGGTTGAATGAAGAGCGGGACATAGCAGCCGCCCGATCGGCGATTTACCAACATGATCTTCGTCGTTATCACAGTCGCCGAGTGAGAACCAGAACCTTCCAGGAAGGAGATTTGGTACTTCGGCTCATCCAAGATCAGACTGATATGCATAAGTTATCCCCACCTTGGGACTCACGTAGGTCAGAGGAGGAGACCAACAGGCCGTGGAACATAGCTCATCTTCGGCCTTATTATACCTGAGCCATTGGTTCTACTTATGTACATATTACAACGATGTATATATTATGATTAAATATAATAAACCGGAACCTCAGCTAAAGCGGGGTATCTGTTCTTTTACATCATGTGTGGTTACACGGAGTTGTTCTTAAGCGGCCTCTGGTTTACCCCTTGAGTTCGCTTTTTAAAAAGCATCATGTTATATCACTTGGAGGTTTGGTCGTGTCCGAACCAATACCATACCTCTTGATAGGCGAGAGCCACCAGATCACTTGGGGACTTGGTCACGTCTGAACCAATCATGCCTCTTGATCGGCCTAAGGCCACAAAATCACTTGGGGGCTTGGTCGAACCCGAACCATTGCCATGCCACTTGGTCGGCATAAATGCCACGGTTTCATTTGGGGACCTGGCTGACTAGAACCATAGTTACACCTAACGGGAGCCTGGTCGTGTTCGGTCATGGTAACGCCATTTGATCAGCTCAAATAAACCTTTTTTGCAAAGGTTTTGTCATTGCTTTTGCTTCGCACTTTTCTTTGCAAGATACTTTTTCTTTTCTTTTTTATTGCGTTTTTTAAAACCAACAAAGTTTTCAACCAATCAATTGACGGAACATAGTTCACGTCAATCCGGAGACTATTTGCCCGGTTTGATCCTTGTTGTTAACATCCTCTTATGGAATAACACGGTGTTTATTATAACCCGGCACGGTTTACATGGTAAACCAGCGTCATATATATACAGGAGCTGTTATTTCCTCCAACAGTGTGGGTTTGCAAAACTCCGCTTCAAGATTGGCCAAGCCAACTTCACGCTCAACGGTGGCAGGTATTATGTATCTCAAAAATTTGGTCATATACTTAAAAAAATTGGATGTTTTGACTTCATATATGCAGACATCATATTCCGCCTGACGGTACAACCGCGGTGGCACTTGAAGAGTTTCTTATTGCAGAAAGTGCTTTGGAAAGTTCATCACCACAGGAAGAACAAATTATGCACGAAGGCATATCAACATCAAAAGTATCAGCTAGCTTATTACAAGGCAACACGGTGCCTATAATAATATCATTGTTTTTCGCAAAGGAGAGGCAGTTTTAAAACCGGCTTCCGGTTCAAGCTTGGTCACCAGCCTGGCCTGATGGTTGCGGGTCATCCTGCGCCGCTTCAGCCTCCATTTCTCTACCAAGTGGCTGGAAATCAACAGTTGTCCAGTCGATTCCCATTAATGCTTGAAAAATAGCTTCATCATGGATCAGCAATGACGGGTCAATATCGGGAGCGTAAGTATGCTTACGGATTGGAGGGATCAGATTTTTCAATTCATGGATTGGTGCAGCTATTCGCTTGTTCTGATTGTCATATTGGGCTTGATAATGAGACAAGTCTGCTTCTTCAGCCAATTGACAAGCTAGCGGACGTACCTCCCGGTTTATTGCTCGCAGATCCGCTTCACCAAACTCTGATCCGTCTTCCTTCAAGCTGGGATAGCCCTGAGCCTCTTCAATAGGATCAAAATCTGGCACCTAGGCTTTTGCCCGGATTAAGGCATTGATCGCACCGGTTCGAGCAGCAGATTTCTTCAGCTCTTCAACCCGGGCAGGAAGCACCGACAGTTTCATCAGAGTGTCTTGAATCAAAGTGGGCACCGGTTTGTTATGGGATGCGGTACAGATGATCTGCTGGGCACCAGTATACAATTGTTCAACCAATGTATAGGCGGCTTTCAGTTTCTTCCGCACATCTGACCCCAAGTGACCAATGCGTGTCCCTGAAATACCATAAAGAGTTAATAAACCGGCAACTCTGTAAGAAGACAGAGCCAATTCAGAAGTCAAACTGGCTTACCAAAGATAGCAGTAGTCATGGCATGCACATGCTGCTTTATGCTGGTCAGTTCATCCGCCACTGGTTTTAGTGCGGCCTCGGCATCCTCTGCTCGTTTGATTAAAGCGGACTTTTCAGTGGCCCAATCCGCCCGCTTCTTTTTGAAGCTCTCCTTAAGCTGTTCCATGGCGCTTAAAGCATTGTCTAATTCCTCTTTTGCTTTGCAGGTTTCAGCTTGTTGGGTTTTCAGATTTTCTTGGAGATCGGCGACTTGGCTTTCTTTCGTCTTCAGCTCCGCCTGCATGCAGACAGTTATATGCTTCAACAAAATGGTACAAAGATTGAAGTACCAACCACATAACAAGTTATGCACTTAGCACTTGGGGGCTAATGCATATTCGATCTTCATCTTTCAATTGCTTACAAAGTCCCAAGATCAATACAAGTATTAAACTTGGCACTTGGGGGCTAATGGCTATTTGCTCGTATATATATTCTGATGCGGCGATTTCAATTACTTAAAGTACCGGTTTAACTACGCTAAGTTGAAGCGGCCCTTGGGGGCTACATCGGTGAATTTCAAAACATTAAGATTTATATTAGTAAGTCCCGGTTTGAAAGAAGATTACAAACCGGCCCTTGGGGGCTAGGAGAGTCAGCAAGTATTGAAGCATACAAGCAGGAAAGAGCATATGGAAGTTACCTCGTATTTATCCTTCATCATATTAACCAGACTGGCTTCATAGTTACGGCTGCTATACAGCCGGTTCAGGTAGCCGGAATGGATATCTTGGGCGTTCAGAGCAGTGTAAGTTGCCAGATCAGCATTCCACTTGCCTTTACCAAAGGCAGCAAATTCTTCCTTGGCAGAATGTTTGGACAAAGCAACAGGATTGCTTGGCTCGATATGGCCAGTGCCAGTAATGACAACCTCATCCTCCTAAGTATCGCTGGTTTGCACTGGGGCTGTTGGCTTGTCAGTAGGTTTTGCTGGACCGGTGGATCTCTCAATCCGGATGGAGCCTGTGGGCTGATTGACAGGACCTGAGGCATCAGTAGGTCTCTCTTCAGCAATAAGATCGTCGTCTTGCTGCGGTGGATCGTTGGGTATATCCTCGGGAATAGCCGCTTCAATATCGGGTGTCTTGCCTGGCTCAAGAATGGCATCTTCTTCGGCCGCTTTGTCCAGGCAGGCCTTCTTGCTTGGCCTAGGTTTGGCCCGGAAAAGAATAACAAAATCAAATACAGCATATGTTCTAAGGTGATGTGCTGCAAATATCATAATAAGTATAGCTTACCCAAGCACCGTTTTGAGAGGTGGCAGCTGAGTAGTCGATGACTCGCCAGAAGATGAGTGGGAAGTAACCTGGTAATCGGAGTCAGATGGATTAAGAGGTTGACGAAAGCAGCCCGCTTTAGGACAATCATTGACAAGCAAATTAGAGACCTCTGAACGGCGTTTCCGAACCGGACTGTTCGGTAAACCGGCCGAGGTAACTACCTGGCCGCTGTGCCAGGTTGTGCGACGAGCTTCGTGCTTTTGGGTCTTCATAAGAAATTTGGGATCCAAATAAGCAAGAGGATGAGAAAATTTAACTTTCCGGTTTGCCTGACGGATTTTTAGCGAAGCCAAAGGTTCTGAATCGGAAGACAGAATAATTACCTCTGCAGCATCAGCGTGACTGGCTTCGGCATCATCCTGACAAATATCATCATCAATAAGACGCATGAAAAATAAGCCAAGTGAGTCAAGCTCTACCTCAAGGTCCGGATTATCCACATCATCATCAGGGGCCGGATTAGAAGATGCAGTAGTTCTTTTCCTGTGGGCCGTCTTCTTTACAGCTTTAGTCTTTTGCCGGGTTTCTCTTTCCGGTTTGTCTGGTTTTTCTGGTTTCTCCTGCGGCAATTTCTTGCTCCCAAACGGATCATTGCCCTGATTACACAGACACTGATATTAAACAATGACCAGATATATCAATAACAGATTCAGCAAAAGGAAAAATCAAGGTCTTATAGCTGGCGGTTTTTTGGTGGCACAGAAGGGAAGCAGGCTGTTTTTAGCACAGATATGTTCTGGTTCATTCAGCATCTTATTCACAGCCTCTGTGATTTCTTCATCGGCGAGCTGGATTTTGGAATGTCGCAGTGGGTCATCAACACTGCCGGTATACTCGCACATCAAACCGGAGCGCTGACTAAGGGGCAGTATGCTCCATGATATCCAACAGCGAGCGAGATCAACCCCTGTTAAACCGTTGGCCATAAAGGCTCTGAGCTTCGACAGTTGAGGAGCATATTTGCTTCTCTCCTGGGTAGTCAATCTTTGCGGAAAAGGGTGTGTATTGTTGAGCCGCTCCGGACGAAAGCCAGGCAAGGGATTCTCACCAGTAGGGGAGGTGTCTTTGCAATAGAACCATGTCTGATTCCACTCTTTGGGGTGGCTGTGCAGTTTGGCGTGAGGGTATGTGACCTCTTTCCTTTTCTGGATCGCCACGCCACCCAACTCCGTATTGGAGCTGTCAGTAAACTCAGTACGGCGGTTTAGATGGAAAAGGTCTCTGAACAATTCCACTGTGGGCTCCTCTTGAAAGAACGCCTCACAGAGCACTTGGAAGTGACACATATTTGTAACAGAATTGGGGCCAGTGTCTTGTGGATGGAGTTGGAAATCGGCCAAAACATCCTGGTAAAATTTAGAACCGGGCGGCTTAAAGCCCCGAGCTAAGTGATCTATGAAAACAACAACCTATCCTTCTTGAGGAGTGGGAGGGCATTCTTTGCCAGGAGCGCTCCAACGGATGGTATCTTTGCTGCCTAAAGCGTCGATCAGGACTAGATCGTCCAGCTGAGCCTCTGTGACACGAGAAGGAACCCAATTGCACTCATATACTTGGTTAGCCATGATGGAATCTACAAGGTAGAAGATCCCGGTTCAAAAATGCATTTGATCAAGGTACATTGGTATGTGCAATGTTAAACCGGAGACATATCTATCTGAACCGGACTTTTATGAAGCAACAACATCTGGCGGTTCAACAAGGGGACTAATGGTATATACCGGTTTGGCAATTTTTTTCTACAAGGTTAAACCGCCTGGTTTGAACATTGAAGCAGATGAGTAAGTTTATAGAAACAGATTTCGTAAGATTTTTCTACAGCGATGGATCTGAAGCAAGTTCAGAAAAAAGATAAATATTCAGAGGTCCAAAAGGAGCAGTCCCGAATCAATGAGAAAGACGTACATACAGATCTATGGTTTTGAGTTGTGTAAGTGAAGGCGAAGGGTAAAACAGCTACCATTGCACAGAGTAAAGATTTGCGGAGTCATCTAAAGATCTATCGTATGAGCAAGAGGCAGACGATGAACACTGAAGAACCGTGAAACCCTAGGTCAGATCTGCGGGGGAAAGGATATAAGATTTACCGGAGCTGAGGAAGACACGGAAGGTTGCCGCGATGCTCTGGTGCGCTCAGGTTGATGCAGCGGCCAAGGTTGAGGCAGAGGTCGACGGCGGCGGCGGAGCTCCGAGGCTGGCGACGCGAGGAAGACGAAGAAGAAAGGCACGAAGGGGAGAAAAGAAATGACCCTTCGGTCCTATTTATAAGGCGAAAGAACATGTGTCAGGCGCGACAATCAAGGGGCCACGAAATGGAGCTATCGCCTTGATTTTCGCAGAGCTATTAAACAAAGAAGCATAATGGATAGCTTCGTTATGACAGGTGACGTCACTCCGGTTTACAGCAATTAGAGAAGATGACATCATGGCGGTTTACCAATTTATGAGAAGATGTTGAAGATGAAGCTTTTGTTAAAGGATTGACATGAACCCGTTCAAATCAATCTGGGGCCTAATGTTGGGGATATTACTGCTGGGCGTAAACCGGCCTATCTGGGTCGGGTCAACTTCATCAGTAATTCAAGAGTGATAAAGCCCAAGAAGGCAGATGAGGGCCTAAGGCCCGTAGCCGGTTCAAGACTTGTAGCTATAAACCGGGATTTGTATATAAACATGTATTGTAAGTTAGGAATAAGGAGAGACCAACCCGGAATACGAATATCGACCGGTGTTGGGACTCTGTGAACCGACGGGTGTCACCCGTGTATATAAGGGGATGACCCGGCGGCAGTTCAAAGAGAGACAACAACTCGAGACATAGGCGAAGCTTGTTTGCTCCCTAGTCATCGAAACCCCATCAATTCCATCACAACTAGACGTAGGCTTTTACCTTCATCGAAGGGGCCGAACTAGTATAACTCTCTTGCGTCCCTGTGTCCGCTTTAACCCCTTCAAGCTAACCCGTCGCAATGGCTCCATGACTAAGTCCTTTCTCTAGGACATCTGCCGTGAAAAAACCACGACAATTAGTGAACAGGGTAGCTATATCATTTAATTTACTAAGATGTGCCACAACAGTTTCAGATTCATAGCCATGAAAAGGATCAGATTCAACCAAAGTAATTATATCAGGATCAACGGAGAATTCATAATATTTATCAGTAACAAAGATAGGTGAAGTAGCAAAAGCAGGGTCAGGTTTCATCTTATCATTTAGAGATTGCTTATTCCATTTAGCTAATAAGCTCTTAAGTTCGTATCTATCTTTGCAAGCTAAAATAGCTAAAGAAGCTTCTTTATCAAAAACATAACCTTCAGGACTAACAAGTGGTTCATTATTAGGGGAAGAATCTTCATCATCACTTGTATCAATATTATCGAATTCAATATTTTCAGTCTCTCTAACCCTAGCAAGTTGTTCATCGAGAAATTCACCAAGTGGCACAGTAGTATCAAGCATAGAAGTAGTTTCATCATAAGTATCATGCATAGCAGAAATGGCATCATCAATAACATGCGACATATCAGAACGAATAGCAGAAGCAGGTTTAGGTGTCGCAAGCTTACTCAAAACAGAAGGTGAATCAAGTGCAAAGCTAGATGGCAGTTCCTTACCTCCCCTTGTAGTTGAGGGATAAATATTGGTTTTTGAATCTCTCAAGTTCTTCATAATGATAAGAAGATATAAATCCTAAGTGACTCAAAGAAATAGAGCTATGCTCCCCAGTAACGGAGCCAGAAAAAAGTCTTGATAACCCACAAGTACAGGGGATCGCAACAGTTTTCGTGGGTAGAGTATTCAACCCAAATTTATTGATTCGACACAAGGGGAGCCAAAGAATATTCTCAAGTATTAGCAGCTGAGTTGTCAATTCAACCACACCTGGAAATTTAATATCTGCAGCAAAGTATTTAGTAGCAAAGTAATACGATAGTAGTGGTCACGGTAGCAAAAGGTAACAGTAGTAAAAGTAATGTTTTTGGTATTTTGTAGTGATGATAGCAATAGCAACGGAAAAGTAAATAAGCAAAGAACAATATGTGGAAAGCTCGTAGGCAATGGATCAGTGATGGAGAATTATGCCGGATGCGGTTCATCATGTAACAATCATAACATAGGGTGACACAGAACTAGCTCCAATTCATCAATGTAATGTAGGCATGTATTCCGAATATAGTCATACGTGCTTATGGAAAAGAACTTGCATGACATCTTTTGTCCTACCCTCCCGTGGCAGCGGGGTCCTAATGGAAACTAAGGGATATTAAGGCCTCCTTTTAATAGAGTACCGGAACAAAGCATTAGCACATAGTGAATACATGAACTCCTCAAACTATGGTCATCACCGGGAGTGGTCCCGATTATTTTCACTTCGGGGTTGCCGGATCATAACACAGAGTAGGTGACTATAGACTTGCAAGATAGGATCAAGAACATTCATATATTGATGAAAACACAATAGGTTCAGATCTGAAATCATGGCACTTGGGCTCTAGTGACAAGCATTAAGAATAGCAAAGTCATAGCAACATCAATCTCAGAACATAGTGGGTACTAGGGATCAAACCCTAACAAAACTAACACGATTACATGATAGATCTCATCCAACCCATCACCGTCCAGCAAGCCTATGATGGAATTACTTACGCACAGCGGTGAGCATCATGAAATTGGTGATGGAGGATGGTTGATGATGACGATGCCGAAGGATTCCCCTCTTCGGAGCCCCGAGCGGACTCCAGATCAGCCCTCCCGAGAGGTTTTAGGGCTTGGCGGCGGCTCCGTATCATAAAACGCGATGAATCTTTCTCTCTGATTTTTTCTCTCCGAAACCAAATATATAGAGTTGGAGTTTAGGTCGGAGGAGCTCCAGGGGGCCCACGAGGTAGGGGCGCGCCCTAGGGGGGAGCCCTCCACCGTCGTGGACAGGTGGTGGCCCCCCTGGTCTTCATCTTTTACAAGGATTTTTTTATTATTTCCGAAAAGATGTTCTGTGAAGTTTCAGGTCATTCCGAGAACTTTTGTTTCTGCACATAAATAACACCATGGCAATTTGGCTGAAAACAGCGTCAGTCCGGGTTAGTTCCATTCAAATCATGCAAGTTAGAGTCCAAAACAAGGGCAAAAGTGTATGGAAAAGTAGATATGATGGAGACATATCAGCAGCTTGCAAGTCTAGCGAGGTGATGCACTACAAAAAAATACACTTCCGTGATGATACGTGTTTGTCACAGTAGGTTGCGTTTTTTGTCATGCCTGTACATCCATGACAAATTTATGACAGAATCAAGATAGCCATACATGTGCTATCGTAGAAGTGTTCCATGACATTACCAAAATTATCATCACGGAAGTGTCCACTTCCATGACGATAAATCGCGCGTCACAAAAGTGCTTTCATCAAGGGTGACCGACACGTGGCATCCACCATAATGGAACGCCGTTAAGCTATCGGGTCGGGTTTTGGATCCGATAACCTGTTAACAGCCCCGACCAATCGGGATTTTCCACGTGTAAAATCATCATTGGTTGGAGGAGACACGTGTCAGGTCCGCATTGGCACAGGTGTCACTCATCCAATGGGCGAGACGCGCCTATGATATGTTGACACGTGGACCGGCCCATCAAGTTTAAAATGGGCCGGCCCAACTAAAGGTCCACAAGATTTTGTGGACCATAATGGGCCGGCCCAACTGAAGGCCCACGAGATTTTGCGGACCATAATGGGCTGGCCCAGCTAAAGGCCCACAAGATTTTGCGGGACATAATGGGCCGGCCCAGGTAAAGGCCCACAAGATTTTTGTGTGCCATAATGGGCCGACCCAGGTAAAGGCCCACAAGATTCTTGTGGATCATAATGGGCCGGCCCAGCTAAAGGCCCACGAGATTTCGCTGACATTAATGGGCCGACCCAGCTGTAGGCCCACAAGATTTTGAGGACCCTAGTAGGCCGACTCATTAACTGGCTGCCATGTTTTGGGCCAAATGACGGCCCATATTTGATCCGGTCCATTAATGGCCTGCCACGCTCCGGGCCTAATAGTGGCACGTATGAGATCCGGCCCGTTAAAAGCCTACCATGTTCTTGGCCAAATTACGGCCTAGATTAGGTCCGGCCCTTTAAGAGGCTTTGGGCTCAATTATGGCCCATATCAGATTCGGACCGTCAACTGGACACTATGCTTTTGGGCCCACTTGCTAAAGGCCCACTTAGTAATTCGGCCTGATATTAGTTTTGGCCTGTTAAGGGCCCGTTTAATATTTCGGCCTGTTAAAAGACCGTCATATAGTTGGGCCTAACTACGGCCCGGTTTGCATCCGGCCTACTCGCAGCCGATATCTGATTGGGCCAAACAAGGACCGAGACAATGTTGGCCTGTTAAAAGCCCGTGATTTGATTCGCACAATCATGGTCCGGGGTTCATTTCGGGCTGCTGCCGGCCCGTGAGCAGTTCGGCACGTTTCAGGCAAAACCTACATCGTGATTGCATGACGGCCCAATTATGTACCGTAATTTTATGGTTTGCCCGGTTTACTGCGAAGACATGATACATATACAGTAAAATAACTACAGCATCGTGAATAAGAAAAGCCCTAGACTATACAATAAATAAATTACGGTATATTACATCCACTGGGCATCAAAGTTCGCCACTATGATAATAAAGCACAAGCATACAGCAGATTACATACACTGGGCATCAAAGATCGCCACTAGTGCAAATAAACACGCCGACAAAATAATATACAAAACCGACAGCACTTCAATAGAGTTCAAGAAAGGTTAGCCCTGATGGGGAGCTGCAACACAAGCAGCTGAGCAAGATGATGAGACTGCGCTTGTTCAACACTTATATCTTCCTCACTCTGAAAGATAAACAAGCCGACAGATGACAGGTTTTGCACATAAAAGTATCAGTGCTGACAATTCATCACATTTCTTACTGACGAATAAAGTGACACAGTTTAAAATTGCATTAACACAATATGCTATTGTTCAGGTCAAGACATGGCAGGAAATGACATTGTGAAGGAATTGGCAGCTTCACGACACCACTGGATTACAGATCAAGAACTCATAAGTATCAATGGTTAGTGTGTTGTCAATTTATACCATTTCAGATTGGCAAATAAAGAGACGGTTTAAATAATAGTAGAATGATATGACATTGTTCATAGTTAAGACATTGCAGAATATGACATTGTGCTGTAGTGGGTAGGTTCACCACACCACTGGATTACAGATGAAGAACAGAAGCATACATGCAGTGAGAAATAAGATCACTTGCTTTGTATAGTTTAATTTACATGGTATGAAGAAGGAACTTGGTTGTACAACTGAAAACTTAAATTGAGAAAGGACAAACTTTTGTTTATGAACTACATAATAAACTTTAAACAAGCAATTTGATGCAAACACCAAAAATAAATAGCTGTTGCAGTCATGCCTAACCAAATAAATACAACAAAGTTTGAAGGCTTGAGATGGAAAAACTTACATTATTGGTGAAGACAGGCTCTATAAAGGCCTTGTCCATGCTGGTAGGGGGGCAATTCAAGCAGTTTACCACAGAATCTTCTTCAAAAGCATTGCCTTTATTCTACATTTTGTTAAGAGTAAATATAGATGTGATAATATACGAAAAAATGGAGAATATTTAAGATAAGATGAAGAGTGATGCTACATAACCAAGTAGCTATAAATGTAAGTGCAGCGATACAGGCAAAAGGTACAGCCAAGAGCAATGCACAACTAAACTTCTTCAGTACCAACCTTATGGTAAGAGTAAATATAGATCTGATGTGTAGAAAATGGAGGGCAAAGGAAAATAAGCTGCAGAGTGGTACATGAACAACTACCTGTCATTATAAGCACACTGATAAAGGACAACATGTACTTACAAGAACAATGCAGAGCTAAAAAAACATTGGCATTGGATATATTCTACACTAATGTAACCATTCATACAGATCAGATAATTTGGAGCGAACAATTGATAAGCAAGCTATCATGCATACTGTTGTCACATGATGAACCAGGTATGTATGCAAGTACAGTGATACATGACAACATGTACTAACAAGAGCAAAGCAGCGAGCAGCATATTTGCGATATCCTGTCGTTCTTTTCAAACCGGAATTCTTCTTCGAGCAGATTTCCTGCAAAAAAGATCCGTAAGGCACATGCGGAAAAGTAGAAGTTCAAATTGTCATGTGATTTCATAGACATTACCTCATCCTGGGAATGAGACTAGTGCATAACAAGGTTTTTCCATTCAATGTCTTCTAAATTTAGCACAGGAGACTTCACCGGAAATTCGTTTACTTGCCATCAAAGTGTGATTTCCTCAGATAACATCGATATTGCTGCAATGCTTCCTTGAAAAGCACAAGCAAGCTTTGCTCGTCATGACTATCCAGATTGACCCTCACCTAGTTACAGCAATGTAATATAAATCATTGATGTGTTCAATCAGCAGAAAACAGGAAAATAATAACCATGAATAATAGCACTTACACGTAAGTTGGACAGGAAGATGTGAAAATGGTGTTTGTCTTCACAATAATCTTCCCATGATGGGAATATATGCACGTAGTCCCTAACAACATTGAAAGCATTGTCTTTTAAACTGGGAATAAATGGAATGGGGTTCCAATCTGCAGGAATTGGCCATCTCTGCAGTTGGGATAGGTCTTCGGCCGGTGGACTTGCTGTGCTTTTTGCTGGAGTGGGATTTTTCTGTGGTACAGCTGGTGGTATGGCAAATGAAATTGGTATACCTTTTTCTGGAGTGCAGGTCCTGTGTGGTGGGGCTAGTGGTGTGGCCAGTGAAGTATGGGTACAGTCTGTTGGAGTCGGTCCTACGTTTTGTGTCACTGGTTGTACAGCCAATATAAGTGGGGTGATGTCTGATTTCTCCGGCACCACCACGTTTTTCAAGGACTTTGCTGGTGCTCCTTCAGGTTCGGCAATCACCCTCTTCCTTTTTGATGTCTGATGCACAAGAACATCATTTGAGTGGAAAAACATGGTATGATGACAGATGGAATATGTATTGATAATGGATGGGCATGGCATCTCGACATATATGATGAGTAAACTAAGCAGATGGTGGTGCAACAAAGTAGAAGAAATGCAAGACAAAATATGCAAGATACCCGCAATCAATAAAACATTGCCAAATTAGAACAGGCACCTTGATGGGTGAACAGGACAGGCCATCTGCCTTTGACTCCTCGAGGTTAGAATAGTCATTAGGATCATATTCTGAACAAGAATCAATAGGTGGGGAGCGTATGAGTTTCATTGCATCCAGAATGGCACTCGATGCCTTGGTGCCAATTTTGTAAGTCATTGCAGAGTTTAGCTTCAAGAGTGGACTGCTGCTACTGCGACACAAAGCAGCTACACAGATCATAGTGTAGATATAACGGGAAAACCTTAAGCATCAGAGTAAAATCAGCAAAGTGGAACTTGCTGGAATATATGTGCTAGTATTGCCGGTACGGCTAGAAAGGCTTCGGATACCAGCTCTCTTTAAGTGAAGGTGCGGTACTGTTAATATCAGTGTAACTCTCAAAGGCGACACAACACCCCGCATTTCCTTGCTATTCTTATAGGATTCAAGTGGGCAGGCCACTATAAATCCTATTCCTATGTTTACAAGATCCTACGAATCAAAGAGGCTCAAAGTGTCCATCACAATCGACCATATAGACCTCTACACTGCAAATGTCCCTGCTCATCTTCAGTACAAGGAACATACCGTACTACTATCATACTCCCTCCGTTCCAAAATATAAGTCTTGGTAGAGATTTCCACTATGGATCACATATAGATGTATCCAGATACATTTTAGTGTGTAGATTCACTCATTTTGCTCCATATGTAGTCCATGGTGGAATCTATACAAAGACTTGTATTTAGGAACGGAGAGAGTACATATTAAAGAAGAACGGAAGAGGAACATGGTAAAGAAGAGCAAGAAGATTTTGGATAATAAAATGTTGGTTGCGCAGTGCCCACACGTGATGAACAAGAGCGCATTAAGAATGCAACTCCCACCTGTCTCTCGACCATTTCAGGCGGTTGGATGAAGATCCTACGTCTCCTAACCCTTCTTCTTCCTCGTCTCTGATTCTTCCCATACAGAACAACGCACGGGCCGCCGGCCGGACCACCGGCCCCCACCGCCTGTGTTCCTCTGCCACCCCCACCCCACCCCCGCCCCAACCCCCACCCGCGTCAAGTTTTCTTCGTTCGGCGAGGCCCCACAACCACCCGAGCCCCTTCGATCGAACCGGCGAACTCCGGCGAGCTCTGAAAAATCGACTGACCCAATTTTGAAATTTAGTCTACTGTGATTTAACTAGTGTGGAATATAAAAGGGGAAAACCATAAGCATTGCGAGTATAGTGTTGAGCGTGCCATGGCGGATTTGAAGGTGCAAACTGGACAAAGGCAACTTCGCAACCAAGACAAGAAATTAGAGTAAAGCAGTGGCGATCTATTTTCTTGCTGCGATAAATAAGGTGAGCAGATACGAAAGAGTACCGCCTCTGGTGCGGTGCCGTGTACACATCTGCTGAGAATTTGACGGTGCTGCGGTAGCGATGGCTGTTGGCGGCGTGGAAGCAGATCTAGGAGGGTAGACGGTGGCGGCAGGGCGCGGTGGACGAGACGGTCGTAGGAGCGGCGCCGGCAAGGTGGACGACGGCGGGGATGAAGCGAGAGGACGGGATGCAAGGATCCCGGTCCGAAGCCGTGGACAAGAGAGGTCGATCTCTTGTAATAGACGGCGGCGTTGGGGTATCAGCTCCGGCATGGTGGAGGAGGACGATGGTGGATGGGGCGGCGGACGGAGGAGGGTGGGGTGGAGAGGGTGTTTTGGCGCCCACGGAGTATGAATGGGGAAAAGGGAGGTAGAGAGGAAGGGGGGGACCATGTATTCAGGGCGCGCTTGTCTCAAATGCGAGGATTTACAAACTTAGCCCCCGTTTCAAATTTCTAGTACATCACATCAACATTAGTCGGTTGGGGATAGGACGGTAATATCGCATACACCAAATATTTGCTGACGAGAGTTTGTTTTTGGCGTCCACCGTGTATGAATATGAATCGGGGAGGGAGTCGATTTCGGCCGAGGACACACTGTGTTTTGGCGCCCACCGTGTATGAATCCGGGTGAGAGGCGGTTACGTCACGTTTGGGTGAAATTACAAACCTACCCCTATCGAAACCTATAGAAATCCAACAGATAGGCTTTGCGTGGCAGGGATAGGCAGTAGTGATTTCCATCTCGCAGATTTTGGTTTCGGGCGGTTACTGCGACTTTCCCCACTTCGTTCAAATTTTGCAGAGTGCATGTTTACCGTGCCAACTCAATTTGAATCCCGTTTGTATTCTGTTTTTTTCAGGCGGGATCCATTTTCAATTGGAATTACATTCTATATACATCATTTTTTTATATATACTTTCAAAAGCACAACACCATTTATACATAAATATGGTTTACAAATGGCATGATCTCAGATTCATAAGGTTGTGTCCATCAAGTTGGATTTTCAAATATTTGAAACCACTTTATGTTGAAATCCAATGTATGCATTCCTCGCTAACTGTCTCCAATTAATGTGTGTTTCATGCGGTGTTTTTTTTACTTCTCAAACATGTATAATGTGTTTCACACACGCAACATATAGTGTAATCCCGTTTAGACATTAATTGCATATAAACCATGCATTGTTTGTAATTGAAGAATCTATGGATCACCAATATTGATAAACTATATAACATTACACGTGTGCCCAAATTCAAATGAATATGCATGTTTGATACACCAATATGCGTTATGATATTATCGATTTCGTGATCTCCAGTTTAAATATTTGAATCCCCTTTAATCGAGATATTCGTCTCATATAGCTATCTCTCATGCTTATATAGGACTATCTCTCTATACCTATACGTGTTCATCGTCTCTCAGGTATCTCTCGTGCTACCTGTACGTCGACAATGATCTTTTATCTTCGTAACACACTGACGGTACTCTCTCCCTCGACCTTCATCACTCTATCTCTCTCTAGGTATATCTTGCTCCCTGCTATGTGTCTCTAACTATGATTCTCCATGTGGAATCTCTTTCTCTCACACAAACACAAAACTTTGTCTCCCGGGGTCTCATTTTCTCTACTATTCCCATGTGTGCCACTCGCACACCCCTCATACAGAGATGTCTTTCGCTCCTTAGATATGAGAACCTATGACTCTTCCTCTTCAATATCTCTTTGTCACACACAAATACAAACTCTGTCTCCCAGGGTCTCATATTTCTCCATTGTTCTCTTGTATGTCGCTCACACACACACCCTCTCTCCCTAGAGATATCTTGCGTTCCCTCGTATGTCTCTCTAGCTATCACACTCATTGTGAAATATCTTTCTCTCTTGCAGACACAAAACTCCATCTCTCTGGATCTCATTTCTCTCTGATATCTGTTTGTATATGACTCACATGCACCCTCTCTCTATCTCTCTCACACCCACACACATAACCCAGCCTTCTGATCCACTCGACTCCTATCTCTAACGCACACTAGCTAGCATCTTTATCTTTCTATTTATCTGTTTCTCCATCAACCTTCTTTCTCACCCTCACTCTTGATTCCTATCACGCACACTACATATGTTTCTCTCTACATGCAGTCAAGTGCCCTCTCACACACATATATAACTTCACCCTTTGAACCACCAGACGGTCATCTCCAACCCCCAAACTAGCGGATGTCCCTCTAGCTAGCATCTCCATCTCTGTATCTATCTATAGTTTCTCCGTCAACATTTCTTTCTCGCACGGAGTCTTGCTTCCTATCACCCACACTATATATGTCTCTCCATACATATGCATTTATAGGTTGGTCTATTTTGCACAATGTTGCGCCTCACTCCCTCTGCTCGCCATAGATGCATGGTCCAGCCCACGCCACTATCTCTTGAAGACAAAAACACATGCTCAATTGTCGAGCCTTCTTCCCTGTGTTCTCACATGCATGCATATTGTCATACCGATCCGTCTCTCCCATGTCGTTGATCTTATGACTTATGTCTTCTTTCTATTATCTCGATCATGTGCGAGCGCGCGCACACACACACACACATCCCACGTATACATGTATACCTCTCACACATGCACATTCAAGGTCTCTATGTCTCCATACGTAGTTAATTACCCTCAATCCTAACGCCACATCAAATCGTTCTCCCTTTTTGTGCACATAACTTCCGCCTGGATCGGTAAAACACACACTCACACTTAACAATCTCCTTCTAGCTACCCCCCACCTCTCACTCTTCCCCTATATCCCCGAAACCAATAAGACCATCCCTTTGTTTAATTCCCGCCTACATGAACCATCGATATATAGTAGTCTTCCTCGGTGTCTCTCGAACAAACACGTTCTCTTGATGTCGACTCCTCTCACGCGCACACACCTTATCTTCCCTCTCTACAGGCATTTTCTCTCTCGCACCCCATCGTTGGCGGCCTCTGCCATACACATCACCTCTCTATGATGAAGCCATGCACACTTAAATTACATCCGCCACAGAGGACCCCGCGACACACACACACACACGCACACACACACACTAAGACTCCATCTCTCTCTCTCTCTCTCACACACACACAAACACACACACACACGCACGCACGCACACCCCTCCACCACACACACACTAAGACTCCATGTCTCTCTCTCACACACACACGCAAACTAAGACTCCATCTCTCTCTCTCCTCTCTCTCTCTCACACACACACCCCACACACACTAAGACTCCATCTCACACACACATGCTATAGGCGGAGCATTTGTTCCTACCACCCTTCATCCAACCTTACCTGTATGATAAACAATCACCTTTATTTACTTGCATAACATGGACAAATTCCACTTTACTTTAGTAGTCAGCAAACTTATCATCTGTACCCTTATAAAAAACGAGTTGGCGGTGATGGTGTGCCTGCCATCTTGTAATACAGACCGTATGATCTATATCTGAGGATAGAAAGAAAACTATGATAATTTTACAAAAGATACCCGCACCTCTCTCCACATCATTATCTCCCGCAACCTCATTGCTCAGCAACTAAAAAAGGAATAAGTCTCTGGAACAATCTAGCATGCATGGTGGCCGCTGCCGCCTGCCGGCGCCGTCCATCCCCATGCCTCCGCCCATTCCGACCACCAATCACCACCACGCTCCACTCCTCCTCGCCTTATCTCTCATCTTTCATTTTTTCGATGACATTCTCGAGATACCGGTTTTCCGATAAAATTCTCGAGATATCATTAGTTTTTACACATGGGATTACTCCTGCATGGGTCAATCACAACAGGTGTTTTGTAAAAAAATGCATATTGATGTTCCATGCAATGCACGAGAATCTTGCTTCTAATTATATAACGCAAATCATGAGCAGGAAGTGACATTTTTTGACACAACCACGTTAACATGGCCACGTAAATCACTAGCTAAAGTAAACACCATTATACTTATATCCCGATGCAAAAGGTTGAGTACATGTCCGAAGAGTAGAGTCGCACACACACACTATGTCTCTCAGAATCTCTCTCACACACACCAGTTACGTGACACCCACTTAAGCAGACATGCATGTTACAATTTGTGCACCCACGGGTACACGTGATGCTGCACATTTATTTAAGCTGGAAGGTGAACTCAAATAGTAGCTGCATTCATTCCCCTCCCTCCGCCTCTTCTCTGGTCGCTGTTGCCCGGTAGCCATGGGCCGGCCGAAGGTAACAACATACGCCATACTCCCGCCGGAGCGGCGCTTTAATATGGAAATTTTAGTGGTCATGCATGCATCTTTTTGTGCTAGCACTCCTATATAAGGGTTGACCGGCCGCTTCCCGCGGACATGCGCGGGGGGTGGAAGAGGAAGGAGAAGGGAAGCGGGCTGTGGAGTAGCGTTTTTTACCACAATTTCTTAGGAAACTGAGTGCAATAATTGAGTAGTTTTGCAAACTACCAGTACTACACTTGAAATGGTTCAAAACCTATACTCCCTTGCGCTTCCCGCGTGAAACGGTCAGCGTCACCCTGGAGCGTCAGTGCCACATTAATGCCCGGCCAGAGCGGAGGCGACCTCTCACTGGCGCTAGCTTTGAAGTGGCGCGACGGCCAAGAGAGTGCCGCTTCCCGGTGCACGCGACTGCTCCGCGTCAAGACTGGCCATAGGCCCTGTTTGGATCCATGGGTTAGAGTTAGTTTGAGCTAGTTGGGGCTCAAATAGCCCTAAAGAATCCAAGCATGAGGGTTTAAATTGGAGCAAGTTGCACCGAACCCACCAAAAAAAACTATCCCACCCAAGAGGTGCTAACTGGAGATAGTTCTCATTGGGACCACTGAAAAATCACTTTTATCTCTCCATGAAGTGCATTTATTTTCAATCTAACCCTGTCACCCAAACACCTCTTTGGCTACAGTTAGTTCAGGGTTAGTTATGAGTTAGTCTAACCTCTAGCTAAGTTAGAGTATCAAACAGGAGCAGTATAGGACATGCAAGTTGCTCAAAGCATACAGGCAAATTCGTACGTGAAAGGATTTTTTCTTTTTGAAAACGGAACGTGAAAGGAATTTTTTTAGAATGCTCTTGGCATGTAGCTAACATGTGATAGTTAACCGACCTCAATAGACGGCAGAAACGCCAGCCCGCCGCACTTTGATAGAGACGAGGAGGGAGAAGCGATACAGGCTGCTGGATTACTAGAGATAGGTGTTGCACAGAAGCCAAGAAATATGGTGATAGCATGGGTTAGCCATGTACTAGTATGATGTAACTACACTGGGCTGCCGTGTTTCGTACTCTTCCAGTCCACTATAGAGATGATTGGTTAATTTTATATCGCTGAATAATATTAAATATTATGAGTGCAGATGCTCCACCACGAGGTTCCTTGCTCCTTCTCGGTCGTCCGGAATCTATGTTCTTCCACTCTATTTTTTTTACATGAGCTTTGTTCATCCTTTTGCCAACACGCGAGACATCTAGCATCAAGGTGCACGTGTTATGCAAGGATCGTTCCATATATATGAAGAACACGTGGGACTGGAACTACGAGACGAACATGTACCCAGGAGTGGACGTACGAACCTGAGTAATGTAGCGCAGTAAGTGAAGTGGAAAGGCACAAATGGTATGAACATGCGTGGCATATAGGGTGTGTTTGGTTGCGTTCTCGTCTCTGCATAGTTGTTCCCTCTTCATGCATGCTCAAATCAACACCCCTCTTCATGCATGCTTCTAGTGTATTTGTGCTAAACTAGTGTGGACTCATGCACCCTCCATACACTCTACCAAACACCCAAAAGTAGGTCGAGAAGGGAACTCTTGGGCGGCATTTGTCTCTTACTACGTACTACCACTAAATGTTGTACGTGCAATGCACGATGATGTTATGGAGTGCGTGCCTAAGTACTCTACTACTACTATAATAGTTGGAGGCACATATTAACTTTTATATTTGTTTACGTGTATGCCCCGAGACCTTCCAACTAGACGTGTCTTTCTCTCTAGGTCGCACTTTGTATCGTTCATACCACTAAGTACTACTACGTGTGGTCTCCGACCCAGAAGTGGAAGAAGTGGAGACGCTCTACCACGCTATTTTTTTACGCTGGGCTCTACCACGTTGTTCGTGTCCCACTCCTTTTCGCTGACGTGTGGGACATCCAGCACGTGCCGTGTTTGGCACCCTACGTCGTAAGAGTTCAAACGCTAGCATTCATCAGAAATAAAAAAATAATTATAAATCGGTAGTGATACTATTTTTTGCGAACCAATCAGCAGTGATACTATACCACGCGGTTTCCTTGCTCCTCGATATCAGAAAGAATACTTCCGTTCGCCAACATGTGGGACGTCGACCATCCTGGTCCACTTGCCATGCACGCTGAACTCCAAGGGAGAGTCACCCAGGTCGTCGCGCCGCAGTAACAATGACTAATGAGCCGTCAAATCACAGGCCCACTTCCCACTTCGAAGTTGCTCGGACGAAGGAACCATGATGACTTCGTTGAATTCCGCTTCTTGAAGAAAACTACTGTACCAGCAGTACTGCTAGCTACAGTAGTTACTCCAACAGAGGCCTCCTTTCGTTCATAGGATAGGAATATGAAAATCATAGGAAGTGAGATGACATGCATCTCAATTCCTATAGAGAAAGAGATGCCATTTGATGCTTAGGATAAGAATTTTTCCATTTAGTCTAGGCTAACGTACTGGTAATTTTCTCTAAAAACTACAGTAGTAACTATTAGTATTGGTACATGCTCGTACTCAGACACAGACACACACACTAACTACTAGTACTACTACTTCTCACATGCTGGCCAGACGCCGTCATTCTCCTTCCCGGCTTTGTCGGCGAAACCCCACCGTGCTTGGATCTCCGCCGACCTCTCCACAGCAGCGTGTGCGTCCTTTTCTTTCTTGCGGCGGTGGGCCTCTCTTTTCTTGAGTGCTTTCTGACTTTTCCGCTCCCTCTGTGCGGCTTTGGCCACCTCTTGCTCTACCGCCCATTCGGCCTTGGCATCTTCAAATTCCTCCCACATAGTTGTGAGGTCGCGAGCGGCGATGAACTCGGCACGGTGGGATGCCATCGCTTACCTACCATTTTGTGTGTGGTCGTGGGCAGCGAGGAACTCGGCGCGGCGCGATGCCATCGCTGCCTTACCGGTTAGTGTGCGGCGCGGTGTCATGAACGACGCTTGGTGAGAGCTCTGGGGTGGAGTGACCGGACAACCGTATAGTGCATTGGTTTGTCAAGAGCTCGAGGACAGAAGACGAAGCAAATTTGGATTCCCCTTCAATCCTGGTCATTTATTATCGAGTAAAATGCATTGGCGGTCATCAAACTTGTCTTGATATCTCACTTTTATCATTGTATACGAGATATGGTGATTATACGGTCACTGGCATAGCGTATAGCTCCGTATTTGTCTGGTTGACCAGTCAAATAGTCTGCATGCGCCTCATCAGCTCGAGTTCTTTATCTATCTACGCGGGCCTACCTGTCAATGGAGAAAGAAATACTGTAAAAACCAAAATTATGCGTATGTGGGGAATCAAACCACGGACTCGTCGCTGCAACGCACCCTCGTCAGCCAAATGAAAATGAAATACTTCGCGTAAGACACTCACGCTTACGCTGTCAAAGCATGCTAATGCATGCACGTTGCCCTCTAAATCAAAGTCCTGCTCATGGCGCAACGCAAACGGCGAGCCCATCACCTGCGCGCCCCGGCGGTGCCTGACATTACTGTTTAGACGTTTGATGGAAGCCTACGCGAACGCCGAGCTTGTATTCACCTGGCTCAATACCAACGGTCATTGTCGGTGTCAAAACCGGTGGATCTCGGGTAGGGGGTCCCGAACTGTGCGTCTAGGCCGGATGGTAACAGGAGGCAGGGGACACGATGTTTTACCCAGGTTCGGGCCCTCTTGATGGAGGTAAAACCCTACGTCCTGCTTGATTAATATTGATGATATGGGTAGTACAAGAGTAGATCTACCACGAGATCAGAGAGGCTAAACCCTAGAAGCTAGCCTATGGTATGATTGTTGTTCGTCCTATGGACTAAAACCCTCCGGTTTATATAGACACCGGAGAGGGCTAGGGTTACACAGAGTCGGTTACAATGGTAGGAGATCTACATATACGTATCGCCAAGCTTTCCTTCCAAGCCAAGGAAAGTCCCTTCCGGACACGGGATGAAGTCTTCAATCTTGTATCTTCATAGTCCAGGAGTCCGGCCAAAGGTATAGTCCGGCTATCCGGACACCCCCTAATCTAGGACTCCCTCAGTAGCCCCTGAACCAGGCTTCAATGACGACGAGTTCGGCGCACAGATTGTCTTCGGCATTGCAAGGAGGGTTTCTCCTCCAAGTACTTCATAGAAGATTTTGAACACAAAGGTAGTGTCCGTCTCTACAAAATAAGTTTCCACATATTGCCATAGAGAGAATAATATTTACACAAATCTAATCTGCTGACGTATTTCGTAGCGTGACATCACACTATGGCCAAGTCTTTATTCAAATCGTTTTACTGTCCCACCTCAGCGCGTTTAGCGAGGCGGTTTCCTTGGCACGTCTTGTTAAAGCAGAGATCGTGTCCCCTTATTCCGGTATTCTCATCAATACGGGCGTGGGTAACCCAGTCGTACCCGTTGGTATGTTTTCTCGATCAAAGGCGAGTCCCAAACGGTCATGGGGAGGGCCCTTGGTATTCAACCTCTTATAAAGAGACCAAGGCCTTACTCCTTTCTTTCAATCTCAAACGAGTTCGCCCTTCGCCTCGAGTTCCAACACCCAAGGCTCCAGATTTCAGTCACTTCGGACCTTCGACAATGTCCGATTCCGACCTTCGAGGCCAATGGATGCCCTCCTCCGTCACGGAGGAGGACGTGCTGATGTTGAGAGAGGCCAGGTTCTTGACCGGCGAAATCTGGCATAGGCTGCCTGCTCAAGGGCAGGTCATTCCCACTCCCAAGCCTGGTGAGAGTGTGGTGTTCATGTCTCACATCCTTTGGGGGCTAGGCTTCCCGACGGATCCCTTCGTGAGGGGGCTCATGTATTATTATGGGCTGGAATTTCACAACTTAGCCCCGGAGTCCATCCTCCATTTTTCCTCATTCATCATCGTGTGTGAAGCCTTCCTCCGTATCACTCCTCACTTCGGACTATTGCTCAAGACCTTCAAAGTAGAGCCGAAGATGATCGAGGGATGGCACGCGGAGTGCGGAGGTGCTTTTATAAGCAAGAATGCTGGTGCTCCATGGCCCGAGGGCTCTTTTCAAGAGGAGTCCAGCTTATGGCAACGAGAGTGGTTTTATATTACCGCTCCCAGGGCCCCCAAGTGGGTGGCGCCACCTGCCTTTCGCCCGGGTCCCCCACCACAGCTAGCGTCATGGGTTAATAAAGGACTGGACTGGGGGCCGTCCAAGGACGTGCCCTTGTTGCAGGGCTGCATTCGAGATCTCCTAGAAATATATATCAGTCTGGTCGCGGCGACACAGGTTATGCTGATTAGCCGAGCTCTTCCCTGCAAACCTCGCCCCCTCCGCCTGTGGGAGTTCAATCCAGAGGGACCACGAGCTCTCCAACATTTTATGGGCGCGACGCCCGTGGAGATGTACAAATTGTTCTTCGGATCACAAGCAATGTGTCCGGACTTGACCGAGGACGCAGGTCTGAGCTGCAACCGCCCGGATACTCAAGTAAGTAGCCCCGTGCCCGGACTCGCAATCCGCATATTTATCATAAAATTGCCCTTAAAAGAGTTGTCCTTTAAACAGGAGTGGATAGCGAAAGCAAAGCTAATCAGGTGTCCGGCCCCCCTCCCTGAGACCACGCCGGGTCCTGTACTAGTCAGGATGTTGGAGGTTGTGCCTTCGGAGGAAAGCGAGGGAGGGGACAAGGAATCTACGGCCTCCTCGAAGGAGGCTGTTTGGAAGGGAGGAATCGAAAATTCCTCTCCTCAGGGGAAGAAGAGGACCGCCTCTGAAGACCCGGAGACCATGGCCTCAAAGCGGGGGAAGAAATCTTCGCCAGAGGGTCCTGTGCTGGGGGATGCTTCGGCCGAATTATGCCCTCAAGGGGATCAACCCTCCACCGAGCCGTAAGTAGAGAGGAGTTTTTATTTTTAAGAGATAAGAGAAATCCTTGCTTTATATCTGAGAAAAGTAATCAAAAATTTACCTTGTAGCTCGGACCTTAGCCCTTCTCGGCAGAGCTCGTCTTCGGGGGATCTTCTTCCGGAAATGATGGAGAGCGGAATGCCTCCCCCTGCCATACCGCCTTGCGAGGCGGGTGACCCTGAGGTATCGTCGCGGAGGGTTTCTCCGAATCCGGCAGGGCCGGAAGGTAGTCATATGGCCCCCCAAAGCCCTCCGCGTCCGGCCTTCGAAAAGGGCCATTGGACAAGTCCGGCACCGTCTGGTGCACGGTCGGAGGAGCTGAAGGATCTGCTAGGGAGAGCATCTATCTCAGAGGAGCACAGTGCATTGATGGGCACGGTGATTGAGAGGATTTCATCCGCGGAGAGCGGATTGCACGAGGCCGTCAGGAGTTTACTGACAGGTTTTGAGGTACGCGAAATAATGTACCCTTTTTGGATAGTTGCCCATAAATAAGATGCGCCCTGTGTAGGTAGTTGCCCCTGAGACTCTGTGCATTGTCAAAAGTGACGGCGCGCAGAGGATCATAATCCCAGGTCTAATACGCCGCCTTCATACGTAGGTGGCGAAGTGTCCTGTGGCCAGCCGGACTGATGAATTTGCTGAGCTAAAGCGGCAACTTGACGTGGCAGATGTCGACATCGCGCTTGTCAACAAGCGGCTTGACAAGGCACAAGGTATGTAATTCCTCCGGCGGCACCTGGTAAGAGGAGCTTTATGCCAGTATCTTACAATGTGTGCGCGTGATGCAGATGGTGCTGCTGCCATGGAGAATCTTCGGGCGGAACTTGCCCGAGCCAAGGAGCAAGCCTAGAAAAGTGATGTGGCTGCCGGAAAGGCTATTGAAGAGCTGAAAGCCGAACAGGCTGCTCACTGCCGAAGCAAGAAGGAAATGGCCGAGATGGCCGTGAAGCTAAAGAACGCTGCTAACCGTTGCAAGCTTCTTGAAAAAGAAGATCGGGCGGAACAGACGGACCTGAAGAAGGCCGCTGCCGATGCCAAGGATGCTCGCTCTGCGATGAGAGCTATGAAGGAGGAGCCGCGTCAGGCCGGAGAGATCGCGGCTGGAAAGCCCTTTATGCTGTGGAGGAAGTTCTGTGATCCTAAACATGCTCCGTTAGACCAGATGTGGAGTACGGCGGACACCTATCTGGATTTAGCAGCGAGTGCCGCAGATGCGGCCGAACACTTCCGAGATCAAGAAGATCGCGAAGTGGAAAAGCTCTTCTGGTCGCAGTTCCACAATCCAAAGCGTCCACTGTCATTAGCCGATCGTTTGGCCGAATGGGCTGAGCTAAATAGGTTGTCCGGACTCGCCATGAAGTATGTCATGAGTCATCTGTGGCCAGAGACGCAAGAGCCGAAAAGTTATTTCAACTTGGTGCAGTAGTTCCTTGGTGCGGCGCCGCATATCAATGCGATGAAGAGGTCAGCATGCATAGAGGGTGCGCGGATGGCTCTTGCCCATGTCAAGACATACTGGGCGAAAATGGAAGCCACCGCTGTTGCATCCCCAGACTCGGATGGAAGCCGAGTACCTGCCGAGCACTATTTTCAGGAAGTTCTGCAAGGCGCTCGTTTAATAGAGACGTAGTGCTCGAAGGATACTATATTCAAATAGCATATATTATTGTAGAACAATATTATGATAAATTGTAGAAGCTTTTTATACTTGTGCCTGCAAGTATTATGATACCTCCTGTGCGGTCGTTTAACATCTATGTATATATAATCTGAAAGATGGCAGTTGTCGGCTTCAGCTCCCACGCACATAATGCGGGGGTGTTCGCAGAAGGCGCATTTTCACACTTGATCCAACGTCTTGGTCCTACAAAGGAGGTGATAGCGCAGCGAACTAGGCAATCGGACTATGATGCTTTATCACTTTCACTTAGCCATAGGAGTTTGACAGTGAGGCTACTTATATAGCCCCTGGTGGCACCTGCGCTCGCCCGAACTCGGGGCGCGTATGTGCCTGGCCGGGAAACGGCCCTTCGTTAATGCGGAGGAATCCTAAAGATTCTCCTATCAACCCCCAAAGAAAAGAAAAGGAAATAAAACTATTTACACGGGAAAGCTCCCAACAAGCAAAAGAAGAACAAGAAATATTTTTGGGGTTCCTTTTTTAATTACTACTACAAGCATGGAAAGTAAACTAAATTAAAGTTGCAACTATTTTTCTTGGTATTTCTTAAGGTTTATTCAACACACAAGAAGAAAGCATGAAAAGGAAAATAAACTAGCATGGATGATACAATGAAAAATTATGAGCACCGATATCCAGCAATGAGTGTGTGAACATGAATATAATGTCGGTGAGAAATACGTACTCCCCCAAGCTTAGGCTTTTGGCCTAAGTTAGTCTATGGCCACGGTTGGCCAGGCTGATATCCATAGTAGTAGTTGGGGTCATACTGAGATGAGGAAGGATCTAATTGCCACTGGTTGGCAATCATCTCCGGATCCCACAGGTAATTAGACTGTCGTGGAGGATCAACTTGTGGTTCCGACTCTGGCTCGGTGGCTGATGTAGGGTTCGGGTGGGCGTGAATATCCTCCAGCGAAACGAGGTACTTGCCTGAAGATAAATCAAACAAGGAAGGAGCAGGCAAGGTGATAGTCTCAGGTGACGTTTATCGAAGAACAGTTTGTATTTCAGCTCCCCTTCCCTATTCTTTATAATAAAATCATGCGCTACCATACTCTTATAATCTAAATAAACAGTAGACAACAATTTTTCTTCTTTTTCATAGTGCCTAATAGGTATATTATAATGTGCAGCAGGGCGTGAAGCATAAATACCACCAAAGATGGGGCCCTTAGTACGGTTCAGACTTAACCGTTTAGCAATAATACCGCCCATACTAACAGTGTTATCAGAATATAAACCATGGAGCAGAAGGGTAATATCAGGGACACTAAGGTTTCCACAATTTCCGCGACCAATTAAGCAACGACTAGCAAATATTGCAAAAATCGCGTAAAACAGGAAAATGTATGCTAGTGATTCTTGCATCGGAAGGCTCCCTAGTTTCCTCTACAGTAATAGTCTCAATAAACCCATCCACATCCTTGCGATGTGGTTCCTCTAAACTACCCCCGACAGGTACTTTGCAAACCCTGCGGAATTCATACAGTGACACCTTCTTAACCACATCATATAAATGAAACTCTACTGAAGGGGGTGATTCCTCTAAACTACCCCCGAAAAGTATTGGTGAGTAAGAGATACTGTTTGCGTTGGTCGCGGAGGAAGTCGGTGAGGCCAGCATTCTCAACAATGAATAGAAATCATTATAAATCCCGGCTTCTCTCAAGAAATCATCGGAAGGCCATTCACACGGCCGGACCTCCGCGGTGCGAGGAAAAGTATATTTGGGCCTCTGTTCTTCTTCGTTTTGCTTTTCCCTTGAGCTTCGGCTCGATGAGCCCCTCAAAAATCTCTTCATCATTTTCTGAAAAATTCTGAAATTTTTAGTAACTTCAAAATAAAAGTGAACCAAACTCAATAATATTGATAGCAACTACTCCTACAAGTGCCTAGGGCCTATATCATGCATCAAAACTACTTTTGACCATATGAATTTGACATGCAAGCTCAAGAACAGGGTCACCTAAGCAGCAAAAATATGCAATGAATAAAGCACTAGAACAAAAACTAATTGGACCAATGGAGGAGTCACATACCAAGGAACAATCTCCCCAAGCAGTTTTGTGAGAGGAAGTGTATGGGTGCAGAAATAAGTGGAGGAGATCCACCATGGGCCCACGAGGTAGGGGGCGCGCCCAGGGAGTAGGGCGCGCCCTCCACCCTCATGGCCAGGTGGTTGATCCCCCTGTTGTGTTCTCAGTTCCATATATTCTCAAATATTTCAGAAAAAAAATCATATTTAAATTTCAGGGCATTTGGAGAACTTTTATTTTTGGGGTATTTTTATATTACACGGATATTCAGATAACAGACGTGAATACTTATTTTTATTTTATTTAATATAAATAACAGAAAGTAAAAGGAAGGTACAGAGAGTTGTGCTTTCTACTTTCATCCATCTCATGCTCATCAAAAGGAATCCACTAACAAGGTTGATCAAGTCTTGTTAATGAACTAATTCTGAATGACATGGAACCGGAGAAATTTCGAATAACACTATGTTACCTCAACGGGGATATGCACATCCCCAATAATAAGAATATCATATTTCTTCTTGACAGTAGGAAGAGGATATTCAAAACCTCCAAATATAATCGATGGAGTTTGCAACTACAACAGGCACATCCTCACAAATACCGACAGGTATAGCAGTTGATTTATCAGCCATTTGCAAAGATATTTCAGTAGGTGTCAACTTATTCAAATCAAGTCTACGATATAAAGAGAGAGGCATAACACTAACACCGGCTCCAAGATCACATAAAGTAGTTTTAACATAATTGCTTTTAATGGAGCATGGTATAGTAGGTACTCCTGGATCTCCAAGTTTCTTTGGTATTCCACCCTTAAAAGTATAATTAGCAGGCATGGTTGAAATTTCAGCTTCTGGTATCTTTCTTTTATTAGTAACAATTTGTTTCATATACTTAGCATAAGGATTCATTTCGAGCATATCAGTTAATCACATGCACAAAAAGATAGGTCTAATCATTTCAGCAAAGCGCTCAAAATCCTCATCATCCTTTTTCTTGGATGGTTTGGGAGGAAAAGGCATGGTTTTCTGAACCCAAGGCTCTCTTTCCTTACCATGTTTCCTAGCAACAAAGTCTTTCTTATAATAACGTTGATTCTTTGATTGTGGGTTATCAAGATCAGTAGCAGGTTCAATTTCTACATCATTATCATTACTATGTTGAGCATCATCATGAACATTATCATTAATTTCAGGTTCATTACCAGATTGTGTTTCAGCATCAGAAATAGAAATATCATATGGATTCTCAGGTGGTGCATTAATAGGTTCACTAGAAGCATGCAAAGTCCTATCATTTTTCTTTTTCTTCCTTTTAGAAGGACTAGGTGCATCTACATTATTTCTCTGAGAATCTTGCTCAATTCTCTTAGGATGGCCTTCAGGATACAAAGGTTCTTGAGTCATTCTACCACCTCTAGTCATAACTCTTACAACGTTATCATTTTTATTACTATTCATTTCATTGAGCAAATCATTTTGAGCTTTAAGTACTTGTTCTACTTGAGTGGTAACCATGGAAGCATGTTTACTAATAAATTTAAGTTCACCTTTGACATTAGCCATATGATCACCCAAGTGTTCAAGCATATTTGAATTGTATTTCAATTGTCTACCAAAATAAGCATTAAAATCTTCTTGCTTAACAATAAATTTATCAAACTCATCTAAGCATGGGCTAGTAAATTTAGTAAACGGGATTTCAACTTTATCATATCTATAGAGAGAATTTACCTTTACTACCTGTGTCGGGTTATCAAGACCATGAGTTTCTTCAATAGGTGGAGGATTAAGATCATATGTTTCTTCAACAGGCGGTAAATTAAGACCGTGTATTAATTCAATAGGAGGTAAATTCTTAACATCTTCAGCTTTAATACCCTTTTCTTTCATAGATTTCTTTGCCTCTTGCATATCTTCAGGATTGAGAAATAGAATACCCCTTTTCTTCGGAGTTGGTTTAGGAATAGGCTTGGGAAGTGTCGAATTATTTTCACTTGTCAACATATTATTCAATAGAATTTCAGCTTCATCCGGCGTTCTTTCCCTGAAAACAGAACCAGCACAACTATCTAGGTAATCTCTGGACGCATCGTTAGTCCATTATAAAAGATATCAAGTATTTCATTTTTATTAAGAGGATGATCAGGCAAAGCATTAAGTAATTGGAGAAGCGTCCCCCAGGCTTGTGGGAGACTCTCTTCTTCAATCTGCACAAAATTATATATATCCCTTAAAGCAACTTGTTTCTTATGAGAAGTGAAATATTTAGCAGAGAAGTAATAGATCATATCCTAGGGACTACACACACAACCAAGATCCACAGAATTAAACCATATCTTAGCATCACCTTTTAATGAGAACAGAAATATTTTAAGGATATAAAAGTAGCAAGTTATTTCATCATTAGTGTTGGGGATATTACTGCTGGGCGTAAACCGGCCTATCTGGGCCGGGTCAACTTCATTAGTAATTCAAGAGTGATAAAGCCCAAGAAGGCAGATGAGGGCCTAAGGCCCGTAGCCGGTTCAAGACTTGTAGCTATAAACCGGGATTTGTATATAAACTTGTATTGTAAGTTAGGAATAAGGAGAGACCAACCCGGAATATGAATATCGACCGGTGTTGGGACTCTGTGAACCGATGGGTGTCACCCGTGTATATAAGGGGACAACCCGGCGGCGGTTCAAAGAGAGACAACAACTCGAGACATAGGCGAAGCTAGTTTGCTCCCTAGTCATCGAAACCCCATCAATTCCATCACAACTAGACGTAGGCTTTTACCTTCATCGAAGGGGCCGAACTAGTATAACTCTCTTGCGTCCCTGTGTCCGCTTTAACCCCTTCAAGCTAACCTGTCGCGATGGCTCCACGACTAAGTCCTTTCTCTAGGACATCTGCCGTGACAAAACCACGACAGTTGGCGCCCACCGTCGGGCTATCGCACGATGGTTTCCGGTTCTTGGAGGGCCGCTTTGAAGGACTCGAGGGCTACGCTGTAGGCCGGATGACTAAGAGTCGTCGCGGCAAGTTCTACATCGAGGACGCAGGCTGGGGCCCCGAGGCCGGCTCAATTGAGTACGGGTACCGGGTCCCCTTTGGTGGCATTCACGTTTTCATTGGCAAGATCGGTGAACCGGGCCCTGAGCCGGACATCTGCACCGACCTCGTCGAGACGGTTCAGCGTGCGCGATCCGCCCGGGTTGAACCGACCATGAAGCGTGCCTTCGTGGGAGTCATCCATGGAGGAAGTTATGAGGATGGATCGGAATCTCGCGGCTATACCATCGTTTGTTCCGATGACGAGTCATCGACCGGAGAAACCGAATCTCTTTATCAACTACAAGACGGCCGGATTGGGGGCTGTTCCGATGGCGACAGTATTCCGGACCCCTCTGATCTGCCCAACCGGGTTGGAATATTCATGACTAGCACACAAGCAGCGCTTCATTCTTCGACCGCTGCGGCAACAACCTCCGGTTCAGCAGCGGCGATGGCTGCCGGGGCAGGAGGCCCTGTGCGCCCACTGGCTCAAGTTCTATCAGAGCTATTTGATGCATTGGCTGTGCTTATGGCGGAGGCTAATCCGGCGGATCAGGGCGTTCACAACGCAGAGATTGCAAAAGTGAAGGAATAGATCACCCAGGCCAAGGCAGATCTGGCAGCTGAGGACACCAGGATGGCCACGGAGCGGGCCACTTTAGACGCACAAGCCTACAGGCTCATGTTGGACCAGAGTGTGTCGCAGGAAGTCATGAGGAGGAAGTACCGATCCCGTTTGCCTCCGGTTTTTGAGGCCAGAGACCTTTTCAACACTCCAGGAGTAGGAACCGGCAATCCGCTGGAGGGAAACCGGGCGGAAGCTCCTGGGACCGGTGCACCGGTTCAGCCTCGTCAGATGGACCCGCCTCGTCAAAACACCGTTATACCTCAGGCTGTTTTAACACCTCTGGGTCACTACTCCAACCCGATGGACAATCTCGTTGCCGCTGCTGCACGGCTGGAGGCCATTCCAATTGAAGGTGATTCGCCGCAGGCAGTAGATGCGACGGGTCAAGGAGCTTCTGAGGACAGCTTTGGTCCAACAGGAAGCATACTCGTACAGCCGCGACCGGATCCACTCGACCCCCCATCCAAGCCGGAGCTATAGCAGACATATGGATGAACCGACGGGTGGTGCTGATAACGCTCAGGAAGTGGTGAACCGGGCCCGAGCACGCAGGGAGGCCGAGTTAGCCACACAGCATCAGGCTCGGCAGCTCACGCCGGTTCGTCCAACCATCTCGATCGAACCTGGTGTTACTTCTAGTTCTTTGGGGGTGCCTTGCCTTATCCCCGCTTTACACAATGTGCGCCTGCCCAAGGATTTCAAGGGCCCGCGTAAGGTACCAAATTACATGGCGGATCAGCCTCCAGAGACATGGGTGGAGAGCTATGAGATGGCCATGGAGATGCTTGATGCGGATGACGCGGCGTGTGCAAAATACTTCACCATGATGCTTGAAGGAACGGCCCGTACTTGGTTAAAAAGCTTGCCGGCTAATTCTATCAGTTCATGGGCCCAATTACGAGCCTGGTTTATTAGCAATTTCAAGGATACATGTAAACAGCCTATGTCGATAGTGGACTTAGCTGCATGCGTCCAGGAGGAAGGAGAATCAACGACTCATTGGGTGCGTCGGGTTTCACAAGTGTTGCACTCATCAGACCGCATCAACGCTGACACTGCAGTATTAACCCTAGAAGGCAACTGCCGGTTTGGGCCCCTGAAGCTGAAGTTGGGACGGATGAAGCGTCATTGCACTGACATGGGGACCCTCATGGCCGATTTGGTGAAATATGCTGATTCTGATAGTACCAAGGATCCCTAATCTGATGATGACAAGATAGGGAAGGGAAAGAGGAACAGCAACTCCAAAGGTCAGCAGCATCACTGGGCAGGCAATGGTGGTGGAGGCAAGTGTAAAGCGGATGGTAACATGGACTTTGTGGCTAATACCAACGCACATGACAATGGCCAGCGACGCAAGGGTAAACCGAAAAATCGTAATGGGGCACCCAACCCTAACCTAGACCGCCTAAACTATCTGCTAAGCCAGCCCTGTCCAAGACATGGGACGAAGGAGGCACCAGCAAACCACCTTTGGAAGGATTGCTTTATTATGTAGGAGTTCAAGAATTCTAATAATTTCCGGTATGATCACGAATCTGGCGGTGGCTCAGGATCCGGGCCGGGTTACGGTGGAGGAAGTTCCGGTTCAGGATTTAATGGTAATCCGGGCGGACATAATGGTCAAAATAGTCCGAACAACCAGGGTGGTTACAACCAACAGCAGCAACAGTCAGGTTACCAGAGCAACCCAAAGCAGTTGAGTAGTGGGCAGTACCATGTCTTCACCACTAGCTTGGACAAGCGAGACCGGAAGGTTCAGAGGCGGGCGGTCAACTCTGTTGAACCGGCCATACCCCGTTATCTACGTTGGTCTGAACAGCCAATCATATGGAGCAGAGAGGATCACCCTCCCCAGGTCGATAATCTGGGTCAGTTGGCTCTGGTGGTGGCGCCTCAGGTGGGAGGTTACAAGTTCACCAAGGTGCTCATGGATGGATGTAGCAGCATTAATATCTTGTACTATGAGACCTTTCATCGTATGGGATTAACAGATAAAAATCTTAAACCGTCTAATACGGTGTTCCACGGAGTAGTACCTGGCAGATCAGCATATCCTGTTGGTAAGATAGCTCTGGAAGTGGGCTTTGGGGATGATCATGATTCCAGGTCGGAGACATTGATGTTTGAAGTGGTGAAAATCCAAAGTCCATATCACGCCCTATTTGGGCGACCGGCCTACGCCAAGTTTATGGCACGGCCCTGTTATGTGTATTTGCAGCTCAAGATGCCGGGTCACAAGGGGACAATAACGGTTCATGGAAGTCGCAAAATCGCTTTGGAGTGTGAGGAAGGTGATGCGGCCTATGCAGGGTCGGTTTGTGCCATTGAGGAGCTGAAGTATTATAAGGACAATGTTGATCCGGCGGACATGACTCCATTAAAGAAGCCAACTACAGAGCATGATCCACCCCTGAAGTTCAAATCGGCAGCAGAAACTAAGCTTGTTGACTTTGTACCTAGCGATTCGTCCAAGCAGTTCAGCATCAGCGCTAATTTGGATCCGAAATAGGAAAGCGCGCTCATCGAGTTCATCCATGAGAATCGGGACATTTTTGCATGGAAGCCCTCTGATATTCCAGGTGTACCGAGGCAACTCGCTGAGCACACCATTAATGTGGATCCTAAATGCAAACCGGTGAAACAGTTCCTCCGCCGGTTTAACGAAGAAAGGCACAAGGCAATTGGAGAAGAGGTAGCCAGGCTCTTAGCGGCTGGTTTTATTGTTGAAGTTTTTCACCCTGAGTGGCTTGCCAATCCGGTGCTGGTCCTTCAGAAAAACGGCACCTGGTGCATGTGTGTGGATTACACAGATCTTAATAAAGCTTGTCCAGCAGATCCTTTTGCCCTCCCCCGTATTGATCAAATTATTGATGCTATGGCGGGTTGTGAGCGTTTAAGTTTTTTGGATGCATATTCTGGCTATCATCAGATCAAAATGGCAGTTAAGGACCAGGAGAAAACGGCATTCATAACTCCCTTTGGAGCCTTCTGCTATGTGTCTATGCCCTTTGGGCTCAAGAGTGCCCAGGCAACTTATCAACATTGTGTGCAAAATTGTCTACACAAACAGATTGGCCGTAATGTACACGCCTACGTGGATGATATCGTGGTTAAATCCAGGGAGAAGGAGACTCTGATTGGTGATTTAAAGGAAACTTTTGATAACCTGAGGACATACAAGATGATGCTTAATCCGGACAAATGTGTCTTCGGTGTACCGGCGGGCAAGTTATTAGGCTTCCTGGTGTCCAATAGCGGAATTGAGGCTAATCCGGAGAAGATCACAGCCATCACCTCCCTGGCTAAACCGAAGTGTATCAATGATGTTCAACGCCTGGCAGGCCGGATTGCGGCGTTAAGCCGGTTTATCAGTCGTCTTGGTGAGAAGGCAATCCCGTTGTATCAGATGTTGAAGAAGACGGATCAGTTTGTCTGGAGTTCTGCTGCTGATGAAGCATTTGAGGACTTAAAGCGGCAATTGGCCAATCCGCCGGTGCTCGCCACTCCCATTGACAAGGAGCCATTACTGCTATATGTTGCTGCTAATGCTCGGGCGGTCAGTGTGGCTATTGTGGTGGAGCGAAAGGAGGCAGGTAAGGAGCATCCGGTTCAACGTCCGATCTATTATAACAGCGAGGTGCTCATTGAGTCCAAGCAAAGGTATCCGCATTGGCAGAAGCTGGTGTATGGAGTTTTTATGGCAAGCCGGAAGCTTAAACAATACTTCCAAGGGCACCCAATTACGGTGGTCAGTTCTGCTCCTTTGGGGGATATCATCCAGAACCGGGAAGCAACTGGCCGGATTGCCAAGTGGGCTATAGAGCTTGGGCCGCACGATTTGAAGTATGTGCCTCGGACGGCGATTAAGTCTCAAGCACTGGTTGATTTTATCAATGATTGGACGGAAATGCAAGCACCTGAGGAAAAGCCGTATCACACATATTGGACCATCCATTTTGACGGATCCCGGCAATTGGAAGGTTCAGGGGCTGGAGTCGTATTAACTTCCCCGCGAGGTGATAAGTTTTGTTATGTTCTCCGCTTAATGTTCCCTTATATTAACAATGCAGCTGAGTATGAAGCCTTGCTCCATGGTCTTCGGATGGCTAAGGACATGAATCTAGGTCGAGTTAAGTGCTTTGGTTACTCGGACCTCGTGGCTCAGCAAGTGTGTGGCACTTGGGACTCCAAGGATCCACTCATGGCAGCATATCGTCGTGAGGTGGATATTGTTGCAGGTCATTTCAAAGGCTATCAGGTGGACCACATGGACCGGCGGAAAAATGAAGCGGCGGACGCTTTAAGCCGGCTGGGCTCTCAGCGCAAACCGGTTCCACCCATTGTTTTTCTGGATGTGCTGCACAACCCGTCGGTCAAGATCCCTGGTGAAGCATATTTGGCTATTCCTGATCCGGAGGCTCAATTGGTGGCAGCTCTTCATGTTATTCCAGATTGGACGCTTCCCTACCTGGCGTACAAGAACCAAGGCGAGTTACCAGAGGATGAGATTCTGGCCAGACAGATAATCCGGCGATCCAAGTCCATGACTATTATCAACGGAGAGTTGCATCATTGCAGTGTGTCAGGAGCATTTCAACGCTGTGTGTCTCATGAAGAAGGCCGTGAAATTTTGCGTGAGATCCACGCAGGAGATTGTGGTCACCACGCCGGTTCAAAATCTCTGGTGGCTAAAGCGTTTCGCCATGGCTTCTATTGGTTAACTGCTCATGCTGATGCAGAGGATCTGGTCAGACGGTGTGATGGTTGCCAAAAGTTCTCAAGACGTACTCATGTACCAGCTCAAGAATTGAGAATGATTCCAATTACTTGGCCGTTTGCGACTTGGGGGCTGGATATGGTTGGGCCTTTCAAAAGGTCCAAAGATAAGAAGACCCACCTCCTGGTGGCGGTTGACAAGTTTACAAAGTGGGTGGAGGCAAAACCTGTTAGCAATTGTGATGCGGCCACGGCGGTTCAGTTCATTAAGAAAGTGATTTTCCGGTTTGGCTTTCCACACAGTGTCATCACAGATAATGGTACCAATTTGTCCAAAGGTGCCATGAAGGAGTTCTGCGAACGGGAGCACATCCGGCTCGACATTTCATCAGTGGCACACCCACAGTCCAATGGTCAAGCAGAAAGAGATAATCAAGAGATCTTGAGAGGCATCAAGCCCCGGCTCATGGTTCCTTTGCAGAGAACGCCGGGTTGTTGGGTAGAAGAATTACCATCTGTGTTATGGAGCATCAATACAACACCCAACAGGTCAACAGCATACACACCGTTCTTCATGGTTTATGGAGCAGAGGCGGTTCTCCCCAGTGATATCCGTCATGATTCACCTCGTGTGACGGCTTATATTAAAGCGGACAACGAGACAGCACGGCAAGATGCTTTGGACCGGTTGAATGAAGAGCGTGACATAGCAGCCGCCCGATCGGCGATTTACCAACAGGATCTTCGTCGTTATCACAGTCGCCGAGTGAGAACCAGAACCTTCCAGGAAGGAGATTTGGTACTTCGGCTCATCCAAGATCAGACTGATATGCATAAGTTATCCCCACCTTGGGACTCACGTAGGTCAGAGGAGGAGACCAACAGGCCGTGGAACATAGCTCATCTTCGGCCTTATTATACCTGAGCCATTGGTTCTACTTATGTACATATTACAACGATGTATATATTATGATTAAATATAATAAACCGGAACCTCAGCTAAAGCGGGGTATCTGTTCTTTTACATCATGTGTGGTTACACGGAGTTGTTCTAAAGCGGCCTCTGGTTTACCCCTTGAGTTCGCTTTTTAAAAAGCATCATGTTATATCACTTGGAGGTTTGGTCGTGTCCGAACCAATACCATACCTCTTGATAGGCGAGAGCCACCAGATCACTTGGGGACTTGGTCACGTCTGAACCAATCATGCCTCTTGATCGGCCTAAGGCCACAAAATCACTTGGGGGCTTGGTCGAACCCGAACCATTGCCATGCCACTTGGTCGGCATAAATGCCACGGTTTCATTTGGGGACCTGGCTGACTAGAACCATAGTTACACCTAACGGGAGCCTGGTCGTGTTCGGTCATGGTAACGCCATTTGATCAGCTCAAATAAACCTTTTTTGCAAAGGTTTTGTCATTGCTTTTGCTTCGCACTTTTCTTTGCAAGATACTTTTTCTTTTCTTTTTTATTGCGTTTTTTAAAACCAACAAAGTTTTCAACCAATCAATTGACGGAACATAGTTCACGTCAATCCGGAGACTATTTGCCCGGTTTGATCCTTGTTGTTAACATCCTCTTATGGAATAACACGGTGTTTATTATAACCCGGCACGGTTTACATGGTAAACCAGCGTCATATATATACAGGAGCTGTTATTTCCTCCAACAGTGTGGGTTTGCAAAACTCCGCTTCAAGATTGGCCAAGCCAACTTCACGCTCAACGGTGGCAGGTATTATGTATCTCAAAAATTTGGTCATATACTTAAAAAAATTGGATGTTTTGACTTCATATATGCAGACATCATATTCCGCCTGACGGTACAACCGCGGTGGCACTTGAAGAGTTTCTTATTGCAGAAAGTGCTTTGGAAAGTTCATCACCACAGGAAGAACAAATTATGCACGAAGGCATATCAACATCAAAAGTATCAGCTAGCTTATTACAAGGCAACACGGTGCCTATAATAATATCATTGTTTTTCGCAAAGGAGAGGCAGTTTTAAAACCGGCTTCCGGTTCAAGCTTGGTCACCAGCCTGGCCTGATGGTTGCGGGTCATCCTGCGCCGCTTCAGCCTCCATTTCTCTACCAAGTGGCTGGAAATCAACAGTTGTCCAGTCGATTCCCATTAATGCTTGAAAAATAGCTTCATCATGGATCAGCAATGACGGGTCAATATCGGGAGCGTAAGTATGCTTACGGATTGGAGGGATCAGATTTTTCAATTCATGGATTGGTGCAGCTATTCGCTTGTTCTGATTGTCATATTGGGCTTGATAATGAGACAAGTCTGCTTCTTCAGCCAATTGACAAGCTAGCGGACGTACCTCCCGGTTTATTGCTCGCAGATCCGCTTCACCAAACTCTGATCCGTCTTCCTTCAAGCTGGGATAGCCCTGAGCCTCTTCAATAGGATCAAAATCTGGCACCTAGGCTTTTGCCCGGATTAAGGCATTGATCGCACCGGTTCGAGCAGCAGATTTCTTCAGCTCTTCAACCCGGGCAGGAAGCACCGACAGTTTCATCAGAGTGTCTTGAATCAAAGTGGGCACCGGTTTGTTATGGGATGCGGTACAGATGATCTGCTGGGCACCAGTATACAATTGTTCAACCAATGTATAGGCGGCTTTCAGTTTCTTCCGCACATCTGACCCCAAGTGACCAATGCGTGTCCCTGAAATACCATAAAGAGTTAATAAACCGGCAACTCTGTAAGAAGACAGAGCCAATTCAGAAGTCAAACTGGCTTACCAAAGATAGCAGTAGTCATGGCATGCACGTGCTGCTTTATGCTGGTCAGTTCATCCGCCACTGGTTTTAGTGCGGCCTCGGCATCCTCTGCTCGTTTGATTAAAGCGGACTTTTCAGTGGCCCAATCCGCCCGCTTCTTTTTGAAGCTCTCCTTAAGCTGTTCCATGGCGCTTAAAGCATTGTCTAATTCCTCTTTTGCTTTGCAGGTTTCAGCTTGTTGGGTTTTCAGATTTTCTTGGAGATCGGCGACTTGGCTTTCTTTCGTCTTCAGCTCCGCCTGCATGCAGACAGTTATATGCTTCAACAAAATGGTACAAAGATTGAAGTACCAACCACATAACAAGTTATGCACTTAGCACTTGGGGGCTAATGCATATTCGATCTTCATCTTTCAATTGCTTACAAAGTCCCAAGATCAATACAAGTATTAAACTTGGCACTTGGGGGCTAATGGCTATTTGCTCGTATATATATTCTGATGCGGCGATTTCAATTACTTAAAGTACCGGTTTAACTACGCTAAGTTGAAGCGGCCCTTGGGGGCTACATCGGCGAATTTCAAAACATTAAGATTTATATTAGTAAGTCCCGGTTTGAAAGAAGATTACAAACCGGCCCTTGGGGGCTAGGAGAGTCAGCAAGTATTGAAGCATACAAGCAGGAAAGAGCATATGGAAGTTACCTCGTATTTATCCTTCATCATATTAACCAGACTGGCTTCATAGTTACGGCTGCTATACAGCCGGTTCAGGTAGCCGGAATGGATATCTTGGGCGTTCAGAGCAGCGTAAGTTGCCAGATCAGCATTCCACTTGCCTTTACCAAAGGCAGCAAATTCTTCCTTGGCAGAATGTTTGGACAAAGCAACAGGATTGCTTGGCTCGATATGGCCAGTGCCAGTAATGACAACCTCATCCTCCTAAGTATCGCTGGTTTGCACTGGGGCTGTTGGCTTGTCAGTAGGTTTTGCTGGACCGGTGGATCTCTCAATCCGGATGGAGCCTGTGGGCTGATTGACAGGACCTGAGGCATCAGTAGGTCTCTCTTCAGCAATAAGATCGTCGTCTTGCTGCGGTGGATCGTTGGGTATATCCTCGGGAATAGCCGCTTCAATATCGGGTGTCTTGCCTGGCTCAAGAATGGCATCTTCTTCGGCCGCTTTGTCCAGGCAGGCCTTCTTGCTTGGCCTAGGTTTGGCCCGGAAAAGAATAACAAAATCAAATACAGCATATGTTCTAAGGTGATGTGCTGCAAATATCATAATAAGTATAGCTTACCCAAGCACCGTTTTGAGAGGTGGCAGCTGAGTAGTCGATGACTCGCCAGAAGATGAGTGGGAAGTAACCTGGTAATCGGAGTCAGATGGATTAAGAGGTTGACGAAAGCAGCCCGCTTTAGGACAATCATTGACAAGCAAATTAGAGACCTCTGAACGGCGTTTTCGAACCGGACTGTTCGGTAAACCGGCCGAGGTAACTACCTGGCCGCTGTGCCAGGTTGTGCGACGAGCTTCGTGCTTTTGGGTCTTCATAAGAAATTTGGGATCCAAATAAGCAAGAGGATGAGAAAATTTAACTTTCCGGTTTGCCTGAAGGATTTTTAGCGAAGCCAAAGGTTCTGAATCGGAAGACAGAATAATTACCTCTGCAGCATCAGCGTGACTGGCTTCGGCATCATCCTGACAAATATCATCATCAATAAGACGCATGAAAAATAAGCCAAGTGAGTCAAGCTCTACCTCAAGGTCCGGATTATCCACATCATCATCAGGGGCCGGATTAGAAGATGCAGTAGTTCTTTTCCTGTGGGCCGTCTTCTTTACAGCTTTAGTCTTTTGCCGGGTTTCTCTTTCCGGTTTGTCTGGTTTTTCTGGTTTCTCCTGTGGCAATTTCTTGCTCCAAAATGGATCATTGCCCTGATTACACAGACACTGATATTAAACAATGACTAGATATATCAATAACAGATTCAGCAAAAGGAAAAATCAAGGTCTTACAGCTGGCGGTTTGTTGGTGGCACAGAAGGGAAGCAGGCCGTTTTTAGCACAGATATGTTCCGGTTCATTCAGCATCTTATTCACAGCCTCTGTGATTTCTTCATCGGTGAGCTGGATTTTGGAATGTCGCAGTGGGTCATCAACACTGCCGGTATACTCGCACATCAAACCGGAGCGCTGACTAAGGGGCAGTATGCTCCATGATATCCAACAGCGAGCGAGATCAACCCCTGTTAAACCGTTGGCCATAAAGGCTCTGAGCTTCGACTGTTGAGGAGCATATTTGCTTCTCTCCTGGGTAGTCAATCTTTGCGGAAAATGGTGTATTGCTGAGCCGCTCCGGACGAAAGCCAGGCAAGGGATTCTCACCAGTAGGGGAGGTGTCTTTGCAATAGAACCATGTCTGATTCCACTCTTTGGGGTGGCTGTGCAGTTTGGCGTGAGGGTATGTGACCTCTTTCCTTTTCTGGATCGCCACGCCACCCAACTCCGTATTGGAGCTGTCAGTAAACTCAGTACGGCGGTTTAGATGGAAAAGGTCTCTGAACAATTCCACTGTGGGCTCCTCTTGAAAGAACGCCTCACAGAGCACTTGGAAGTGACACATATTTGTAACAGAATTGGGGCCAGTGTCTTGTGGATGGAGTTGGAAATCGGCCAAAACATCCCGGTAAAATTTAGAACCGGGCGGCTTAAAGCCCCGAGCTAAGTGATCTATGAAAACAACAACCTCTCCTTCTTGAGGAGTGGGAGGGCATTCTTTGCCAGGAGCGCTCCAATGGATGGTATCTTTGCTGCCTAAAGCGCCGATCAGGACTAGATCGTCCAGCTGAGCCTCTGTGACACGAGAAGGAACCCAATTGCACTCATATACTTGCTTAGCCATGATGGAATCTACAAGGTAGAAGATCCCGGTTCAAAAATGCATTTGATCAAGGTACATTGGTATGTGCAATGTTAAACCGGAGACAGATCTATCTGAACCAGACTTTTATGAAGCAACAACATCTGGCGGTTCAACAAGGGGACTAATGGTATATACCGGTTTGGCAATTTTTTTCTACAAGGTTAAACCGCCTGGTTTGAACATTGAAGCAGATGAGTAAGTTTATAGAAACAGATTTCGTAAGATTTTTCTACAGCGATGGATCTGAAGCAAGTTCAGAAAAAAGATAAATATTCAGAGGTCCAAAAGGAGCAGTACCGAATCAATGAGCAAGACGTACATACAGATCTATGGTTTTGAGTTGTGTAAGTGAAGGCGAAGGGTAAAACAGCTACCATTGCATAGAGTAAAGATTTGTGGAGTCATCTAAAGATCTATCATATGAGCAAGAGGCAGACGATGAACACTGAAGAACTGTGAAACCCTAGGTCAGATCTGCGGGGGAAAGGATAGAAGAATTACCGGAGCTGAGGAAGACACGGAAGGTTGCCGCGATGCTTTGGTGCGCTCAGGTTGATGCAGCGGCCAAGGTTGAGGCAGAGGTCGACGGCGGCGGCGGAGCTCCGAGGCTGGCGACGCGAGGAAGACGAAGAAGAAAGGCATGAAGGGGAGAAAAGAAATGACCCTTCGGTCCTATTTATAAGGCGAAAGAACATGTGTTAGGCGCGACAATCAAGGGGCCACGAAATGGAGCTATCGCCTCGATTTTCGCAGAGCTATTAAACAAAGAAGCATAATGGATAGCTTCGTTATGACAGGTGACGTCACTCCGGTTTACAGCAATCAGAGAAGATGACATCATGGCGGTTTACCAATTTATGAGAAGATGTTGAAGATGAAGCTTTTGTTAAAGGATTGACATGAACCCGTTCAAATCAATCTGGGGCCTAATGTTGGGGATATTACTGCTAGGCGTAAACCGGCCTATCTGGGTCGGGTCAACTTCATCAGTAATTCAAGAGTGATAAAGCCCAAGAAGGCAGATGAGGGCCTAAGGCCCGTAGCCGGTTCAAGACTTGTAGCTATAAACCGGGATTTGTATATAAACTTGTATTGTAAGTTAGGAATAAGGAGAGACCAACCCGGAATACGAATATCGACCGGTGTTGGGACTCTGTGAACCGACGGGTGTCACCCGTGTATATAAGGGGACGACCCGGCGGTAGTTCAAAGAGAGACAACAACTCGAGACATAGGCGAAGCTTGTTTGCTCCCTAGTCATCGAAACCCCATCAATTCCATCACAACTAGACGTAGGCTTTTACCTTCATCGAAGGGGCCGAACTAGTATAACTCTCTTGCGTCCCTGTGTCCGCTTTAACCCCTTCAAGCTAACCTGTCGCGATGGCTCCACGACTAAGTCCTTTCTCTAGGACATCTGCCGTGACAAAACCACGACAGTTGGCGCCCACCGTGGGGCGATCGCACGATGGTTTCCGGTTCTTGGAGGGCCGCTTTGAAGGACTCGAGGGCTACGCTGTAGGCCGGATGACTAAGAGTCGTCGCGGCAAGTTCTACATCGACGACGCAGGCTGGGGCCCCGAGGCCGGCTCAATTGAGTACGGGTACCGGGCCCCCTTTTGTGGCATTCACGTTTTCATTGGCAAGATCGGTGAACCGGGCCCTGAGCCGGACATCTGCACCGACCTCGTCGAGACGGTTCAGCGTGCGCGATCCGCCCGGGGATCCAAAGAATATTCTCAAGTATTAGCAGCTGAGTTGTCAATTCAACCACACCTAGAAACTTAATATCTGCAGCAAAGTATTTAGTAGCAAAGTAATACGATAGTAGTGGTCACGGTAGCAAAAGGTAACAGTAGCAAAAGTAATGTTTTTGGTATTTTGTAGTGATGATAGCAATAGCAACGGAAAAGTAAATAAGCAAAGAACAATATGTGGAAAGCTCGTAGGCAATGGATCAGTGATGGAGAATTATGCCGGATGCGGTTCATCATGTAACAATCATAACATAGGGTGACACAGAACTAGCTCCAATTCATCAATGTAATGTAGGCATGTATTCCGAATATAGTCATACGTGCTTATGGAAAAGAACTTGCATGACATCTTTTGTCCTACCCTCCCGTGGCAGCGGGGTCCTAATGGAAACTAAGGGATATTAAGGCCTCCTTTTAATAGAGTACCGGAACAAAGCATTAGCACATAGTGAATACATGAACTCCTCAAACTATGGTCATCACCGGGAGTGGTCCCGATTATTGTCACTTCGGGGTTGCCGGATCATAACACAGAGTAGGTGACTATAGACTTGCAAGATAGGATCAAGAACATTCATATATTGATGAAAACACAATAGGTTCAGATCTGAAATCATGGCACTTGGGCTCTAGTGACAAGCATTAAGAATAGCAAAGTCATAGCAACATCAATATCAGAATATAGTGGATACTAGGGATCAAACCCTAACAAAACTAACTCGATTACATGATAGATCTCATCCAACCCATCACCGTCCAGCAAGCCTATGATGGAATTACTTACGCACAGCGGTGAGCATCATGAAATTGGTGATGGAGGATGGTTGATGATGACGATGCCGAAGGATTCCCCTCTCCGGAGCCCCGAGCGGATTCTAGATCAGCCATCCCGAGAGGTTTTAGGGCTTGGCGGCGGCTCCGTATCATAAAACGCGATGAATCTTTCTCTCTGATTTTTTCTCTCCAAAACCAAATATATAGAGTTGGAGTTTAGGTCGGAGGAGCTCCAGGGGGCCCACGAGGTAGGGGCGCGCCCTAGGGGGGAGCCCTCCACCGTCGTGGACAGGTGGTGGCCCCCCTGGTCTTCATCTTTTACAAGGATTTTTTATTATTTCCGAAAAGATGTTCTGTGAAGTTTCAGGTCATTCCGAGAACTTTTGTTTCTGCACATAAATAACACCATGGCAATTTGGCTGAAAACAGTGTTAGTCCGGGTTAGTTCCATTCAAATCATGCAAGTTAGAGTCCAAAACAAGGGCAAAAGTGTATGGAAAAGTAGATATGATGGAGACATATCAGCAGCTTGCAAGTCTAGCCAGGTGATGCACTACAAAAAATACACTTCCGTGATGATACGTGTTTGTTACAGTAGGTTGCATTTTTTGTCATGCCTGTACATCCATGACAAATTTATGACAGAATCAAGATAGTCATACATGTGCTATCGTAGAAGTGTTCCATGACATTACCAAAATTATCATCACGGAAGTGTCCACTTCCATGACGATAAATCGCGTGTCACAAAAGTGCTTTCGTCAAGGGTGACCGACACGTGGCATCCACCATAACGGAACGCCGTTAAGCTATCGGGTCGGGTTTTGGATCCGATAACCTGTTAACAGCCCCGACCAATGGGGATTTTCGACGTGTAAAATCATCATTGGTTGGAGGAGACATGTGTCAGGTCCGCATTGGCACAGGTGTCACTCATCCAATGGGCGAGACGCGCCTATGATATGTTGACACGTGGACCGGCCCATCAAGTTTAAATGGGCTGGCCCAACTAAAGGTCCACAAGATTTTGTGGAACATAATGGGCCGGCCCAACTGAAGGCCCACGAGATTTTGCGGACCATAATGGGCTGGCCCAGCTAAAGGCCCACAAGATTTTGCGGGACATAATGGGCCGGCCCAGGTAAAGGCCCACAAGATTTTTGTGTGCCATAATGGGCCGACCCAGGTAAAGGCCCACAAGATTCTTGCGGATCATAATGGGCCGGCCCAGCTAAAGGCCCACGAGATTTCGCTGACATTAATGGGCCGACCCAGCTGTAGGCCAACAAGATTTTGAGGACCCTAGTAGGCCGACCCATTAACTGGCTGCCATGTTTTGGGCCAAATGACGGCCCATATTTGATCCGGTCCATTAATGGCCTGCCACGCTCCGGGACTAATAGTGGCACGTATGAGATCCGGCCTGTTAAAAGCCTACCATGTTCTGGGCCAAATTACGGCCCAGATCAGGTCCGGCCCTTTAAGAGGCTTTGGGCTCAATTATGGCCCATATCAGATTCGGCCCGTCAACTGGACACTATGCTTTTGGGCCCACTTACTAAAGACCCACTTAGTAATTCGGCCTGATATTAGTTTTGGCCTGTTAAGGGCCCGTTTAATATTTCGGCCTGTTAAAAGCCCGTCATATAGTTGGGCCTAACTACGGCCCGGCTTGCATCCGGCCTACTCGCAGCCGATATCTGATTGGGCCAAACAAGGACCGAGACAATGTTGGCCTGTTAAAAGCACGTGATTTGATTCGCACAATCATGGTCCGGGGTTCATTTCGGGCTGCTGCCGGCCCGTGAGCAGTTCGGCACGTTTCAGGCAAAACCTACATCGTGATTGCATGACGGCCCGATTATGTACCGTAATTTTATGGTTTGCCCGGTTTACTGCGAAGACATGATACATATACAGTGAAATAACTACAGCATCGTGAATAAGAAAAAACCTAGACTATACAATAAAGAAATTATGGTATATTACATCCACTGGGCATCAAAGTTCGCCACTATGATAATAAAGCACAAGCAGACAGTAGATTACATACACTGGGCATCAAAGATCGCCACTAGTGCAAATAAACACGCCGACAAAATAATATACAAAACCGACAGCACTTCCATAGAGTTCAAGAAAGGTTAGCCCTGATGGGGAGCTGCAACACAAGCAGCTGAGCAAGATGATGAGACTGTGCTTGTTCAACACTTATATCTTCCTCACTCTGAAAGATAAACAAGCCGACAGATGACAGGTTTTGCACATAAAAGTATCAGTGCTGACAATTCATCACATTTCTTACTGACGAATAAAGTGACACAGTTTAAAATTGCATTAACACAATATGCTATTGTTCAGGTCAAGACATGGCAGGAAATGACATTGTGAAGGAATTGGCAGCTTCACGACACCACTGGATTACAGATCAAGAACTCATAAGTATCAATGGTTAGTGTGCTGTCAATTTATACCATTTCAGATTGGCAAATAAAGAGACGGTTTAAATAATAGTAGAATGATATGACATTGTTCATAGTTAAGACATTGCAGAATATGACATTGTGCTGTAGTGGGTAGGTTCACCACACCACTGGATTACAGATGAAGAACAGAAGCATACATGCAGTGAAAAATAAGATCACTTGCTCTGTATAGTTTAATTTACATGGTATGAAGAAGGAACTTGGTTGTACAACTGAAAACTTAAATTGAGAAAGGACAAACTTTTGTTTATGAACTACATAATAAACTTTAAACAAGCAATTTGATGCAAACACCAAAAATAAACAGCTGTTGCAGTCATGCCTAACCAAATAAATACAACAAAGTTTGAAGGCTTGAGATGGAAAAACTTACATTATTGGTGAAGACAGGCTCTATAAAGGCCTTGTCCATGCTGCTAGGGGGGCAATTCAAGCAGTTTACCACAGAATCTTCTTCAAAAGCATTGCCTTTATTCTACATTTTGTTAAGAGTAAATATAGATGTGATAATATACGAAAAAATGGAGAATATTTAAGATAAGATGAAGAGTGATGCTACATAACCAAGTAGCTATAAATGTAAGTGCAGCGATACAGGCAAAAGGTACAGCCAAGAGCAATGCACAACTAAACTTCTTCAGTACCAACCTTATGGTAAGAGTAAATATAGATCTGATGTGTAGAAAATGGAGGGCAAAGGAAAATAAGCTGCAGAGTGATGGTACATGAACAACTACCTGTCATTATAAGTACACTGATAAAGGACAACATGTACTTACAAGAACAATGCAGAGCTAAAAAAACATTGGCATTGGATATATTCTACACTAATGTAACCATTCATACAGATCAGATAATTTGGAGCGAACAATTGATAAGCAAGCTATCATGCATACTGTTGTCACATGATGAACCAGGTATGTATGCAAGTACAGTGATACATGACAACATGTACTAACAAGAGCAAAGCAGCGAGCAGCATATTTGTGATATCCTGTCGTTCTTTTCAAACCGGAATTCTTCTTCGAGCAGATTTCCTGCAAAAAAGATCCGTAAGGCACATGCGGAAAAGTAGAAGTTCAAATTGTCATGTGATTTCATAGACATTACCTCATCCTGGGAATGAGACTAGTGCATAACAAGGTTTTTCCATTCAATGTCTTCTAAATTTAGCATAGGAGACTTCACCGGAAATTTGTTTACTTGCCATCAAAGTGTGATTTCCTCAGATAACATCGATATTGCTGCAATGCTTCCTTGAAAAGCACAAGCAAGCTTTGCTCGTCATGACTATCCAGATTGACCCTCACCTAGTTACAGCAATGTAATATAAATCATTGATGTGTTCAATCAGCAGAAAACAGGAAAATAATAACCATGAATAATAGCACTTACACGTAAGTTGGACAGGAAGATGTGAAAATGGTGTTTGTCTTCACAATAATCTTCCCATGATGGGAATATATGCACGTAGTCCCTAACAACATTGAAAGCATTGTCTTTTAAACTGGGAATAAATGGAATGGGGTTCCAATCTGCAGGAATTGGCCATCTCTGCAGTTGGGATAGGTCTTCGGCCGGTGGACTTGCTGTGCTTTTTGCTGGAGTGGGATTTTTCTGTGGTACAGCTGGTGGTATGGCAAATGAAATTGGTATACCTTTTTCTGGAGTGCAGGTCCTATGTGGTGGGGCTAGTGGTGTGGCCAGTGAAGTATGGGTACAGTCTGTTGGAGTCGGTCCTACGTTTTGTGTCACTGGTTGTACAGCCAATATAAGTGGGGTGATGTCTGATTTCTCCGGCACCACCACGTTTTTCAAGGACTTTGCTGGTGCTCCTTCAGGTTCGGCAATCACCCTCTTCCTTTTTGATGTCTGATGCACAAGAACATAATTTGAGTGGAAAAACATGGTATGATGACAGATGGAATATGTATTGATAATGGATGGGCATGGCATCTCGACATATATTTTGAGTAAACTAAGCAGATGGTGGTGCAACAAAGTAGAAGAAATGCAAGACAAAATATGCAAGATGCCCGCAATCAATAAAACATTGCCAAATTAGAACAGGCACCTTGATGGGTGAATAGGACAGGCCATCTGCCTTTGACTCCTCGAGGTTAGAATAGTCATTAGGATCATATTCTGAACAAGAATCAATAGGTGGGGAGCGTATGAGTTTCATTGCATCCAGAATGGCACTCGATGCCTTGGTGCCAATTTTGTAAGTCATTGCAGTGTTTAGCTTCAAGAGTGGACTGCTGCTACTGCAACACAAAGCAGCTACACAGATCATAGTGTAGATATAACGGGAAAACCTTAAGCATCAGAGTAAAATCAGCAAAGTGGAATTTGCTGGAATATATGTGCTAGTATTGCCGGTACGGCTAGAAAGGCTTCGGACACCAGCTCTCTTCAAGTGAAGGTGCGGTACTGTTAATATCAGTGTAACTCTCAAAGGCGACAAAACTCCCCGCATTTCCTTGCTATTCTTATAGGATTCAAGTGGGCAGGCCACTATAAATCCTATTCCTATGTTTACAAGATCCTACGAATCAAAGAGGCTCAAAGTGTCCATCACAATCGACCATATAGACCTCTACACTGCAAATGTCCCTGCTCATCTTCAGTACAAGGAACATACCGTACAACTATCATACTCCCTCCGTTCCAAAATATAAGTCCTGGTAGAGATTTCCACTATGGATCACATATAGATGTATCCAGATACATTTTAGTGTGTAGATTCACTCATTTTGCTCCATATATAGTCCATGGTGGAATCTATACAAAGACTTGTATTTAGGAACGGAGAGAGTACATATTAAAGAAGAACGGAAGAGGAACATGGTAAAGAAGAGCAAGCAGATTTTGGATAATAGAATGTTGGTTGCGCAGTGCCCACACGTGATGAACAAGAGCGCATTAAGAATGCAACTCCCAGCTGTCTCTCGACCATTTCAGGCGGTTGGATGAAGATCCTACGTCTCCTAACCCTTCTTCTTCCTCGTCTCTGATTCTTCCCATACAGAACAACGCACGGGCCGCCGGCCGGACCACCGGCCCCCACCGCCTGTGTTCCTCCGCCACCCCCACCCCACCCCCGCCCCAACCCCCACCCGTGTCGAGTTTTCTTCGTTCGGCGAGGCCCCACAACCACCCGAGCCCCTTCGATCGAACCAGCGAACTCCGGCGAGCTCTGAAAAATCGACTGACCCAATTTTGAAATTTAGTCTACTGTGATTTAACTAGTGTGGAATATAAAAGGGGAAAACCATAAGCATTGCGAGTATAGTGTTGAGCGTGCCATGGCGGATTTGAAGGTGCAAACTGGACAAAGGCAACTTCGCAACCAAGACAAGAAATTAGAGTAAAGCAGTGGCGATCTATTTTCTTGCTGCGATAAATAAGGTGAGCAGATACGAAAGAGTACCGCCTCTGGTGCGGTGCCGTGTACACATCTGCTGAGAATTTGACGGTGCTGCGGTAGCGATGGCTGTTGGCGGCGTGGAAGCAGATCTAGGAGGGTAGACGGTGGCGGCAGGGCGCGGTGGACGAGACGGTCGTAGGAGTGGCGCCGGCAAGGTGGACGACGGCGGGGATGAAGCGAGAGGACGGGATGCAAGGATCCCGGTCCGAAGCCGTGGACAAGAGAGGTCGATCTCTTGTAATAGACGGCGGCGTTGGGGTATCAGCTCCGGCATGGTGGAGGAGGACGGCGGTGGATGGGGCGGCGGACGGAGGAGGGTGGGGTGGAGAGGGTGTTTTGGCGCCCACGGAGTATGAATGGGGAAAAGGGAGGTAGAGAGGAAGGGGGGGACCATGTATTCAGGGCGCGCTTGTCTCAAATGCGAGGATTTACAAACTTAGCCCCCGTTTCAAATTTCTAGTACATCACATCAACATTAGTCGGTTGGGGATAGGACGGTAATATCGCATTCACCAAATATTTGCTGACGAGAGTTTGTTTTTGGCGTCCACCGTGTATGAATATGAATCGGGGAGGGAGTCGATTTCGGCCGAGGACACACTGTGTTTTGGCGCCCACCGTGTATGAATCCGGGTGAGAGGCGGTTACGTCACGTTTGGGTGAAATTACAAACCTACCCCTATCGAAACCTATAGAAATCCAACAGATAGGCTTTGCGTGGCAGGGATAGGCAGTAGTGATTTCCATCTCGCAGATCTTGGTTTCGGGCGGTTACTGCGACTTTCCCCGCTTCGTTCAAATTTTGCAGAATGCACGTTTACCGTGCCAACTCAATTTGAATCCCGTTTGTATTCTATTTTTTTCAGGCGGGATCCATTTTCAATTGGAATTACATTCTATATACATCATTTTTTTATATATACTTTCAAAAGCACAACACCATTTATACATAAATATGGTTTACAAATGGCATGATCTCAGATTCATAAGGTTGTATCCATCAATTTGGATTTTCAAATATTTGAAACCACTTTATGTTGAAATCCAATGTATGCATTCCTCGCTAACTGTCTCCAATTAATGTGTGTTTCATGCGGAGTTTTTTTTTACTTCTCAAACATGTATAATGTGTTTCACACACGCAACATATAGTGTAATCCCGTTTAGACATTAATTGCATATAAACCATGCATTGTTTCTAATTGAAGAATCTATGGATCACCAATATTGATAAACTATATAATATTACACGTGTGCCCAAATTCAAATGAATATGCATGTTTGATACACCAATATGCGTTATGATATTATCGATTTTGTGATCTCCAGTTTAAATATTTGAATCCCCTTTAATCGAGATATTCGTCTCATATAGCTATCTCTCATGCTTATATAGGACTATCTCTCTATACCTACACGTGTTCATCGTCTCTCAGGTATCTCTCGTGCTACCTGTACGTCGACAATGATCTTTTATCTTCGTAATACACTGACAGTACTCTCCCCCTCGACCTTCATCACTCTATCTCTCTCTAGGTATATCTTGCTCCCTGCTATGTGTCTCTAACTATGATTCTCCATGTGGAATCTCTTTCTCTCACACAAACACAAAACTTTGTCTCCCGGGGTCTCATTTCTCTCTACTATTCCCATGTGTGCCACTCGCACACCCCTCATACAGAGATGTCTTTCGCTCCTTAGATATGAGAACCTACGACTCTTCCTCTTCAATACCTCTTTGTCACACACAAACACAAACTCTGTCTCCCAGGGTCTCATATTTCTCCATTGTTCTCTTGTATGTCGCTCACACACACACCCTCTCTCCCTAGAGATATCTTGCGTTCCCTCGTATGTCTCTCTAGCTATCACACTCGTTGTGAAATATCTTTCTCTCTTGCAGACACAAAACTCCATCTCTCTGGATCTCATTTCTCTCTGATATCTGTTTGTATATGACTCACATGCACCCTCTCTCTATCTCTCTCACACCCACACACATAACCCAGCCTTCTGATCCACTCGACTCCTATCTCTAACGCACACTAGCTAGCATCTTTATCTTTCTATTTATCTATTTCTCCATCAACCTTCTTTCTCACCCTCACTCTTGATTCCTATCACGCACACTACATATGTTTCTCTCTACATGCAGTCAAGTGCCCTCTAACACACATATATAACTTCACCCTTTGAACCACCCGACGGTCATCTCCAACACCCAAACTAGCGGATGTCCCTCTAGCTAGCATCTCCATCTCTGTATCTATCTGTAGTTTCTCCGTCAACATTTCTTTCTCGCACGGAGTCTTGCTTCCTATCACCCACACTATATATTTCTCTCCATACATATGCATTTATAGGTTGGTCTCTTTTGCACAATGTTGCGCCTCACTCCCTCTGCTCGCCATAGATGCATGGTCCAGCCCACGCCACTATCTCTTGAAGACAAAAACACATGCTCAATTGTCGGGCCTTCTTCCCTGTGTTCTCACATGCATGCATATTGTCATACCGATCCGTCTCTCCCATGTCGTTGATCTTATGACTTATGTCTTCTTTCTTTTATCTCGATCATGTGCGCGCGCGCACACACACACACACATCCCACGTATACATGTATACCTCTCACACATGCACATTCAAGGTCTCTATGTCTCCATACGTAGTTAATTACCCTCAATCCTAACGCCACATCAAATCGTTCTCCTTTTTTGTGCACATAACTTCCGCCTGGATCGGTAAAACACACACTCACACTTAACAATCTCCTTCTAGCTACCCCCCACCTCTCACTCTTCCCCTATATCCCCGAAACCAATAAGACCATCCCTTTGTTTAATTCCCGCCTACATGAACCATCGATATATAGTAGTCTTCCTTGGTGTCTCTCGAACAAACACGTTCTCTTGATGTCGACTCCTCTCACGCGCACACACCTTATCTTCCCTCTCTACAGGCATTTTCTCTCTCGCACCCCATCGTTGGCGGCCTCTGCCATACACATCACCTCTCTATGATGAAGCCATGCACACTTAAATTACATCCGCCACAGAGGACCCCGCGACACACACACACACACGCACACACACACACTAAGACTCCATCTCTCTCTCTCTCTCACACACACACACACAAACACACACACACACGCACGCACGCACACCCCTCCACCACACACACACTAAGACTCCATGTCTCTCTCACACACACACACGCAAACTAAGACTCCATCTCTCTCTCTCCTCTCTCTCTCACACACACACACACCCCACACACACTAAGACTCCATCTCACACACACATGCTATAGGCGGAGCATTTGTTCCTACCACCCTTCATCCAACCTTACCCGTATGATAAACAATCACCTTTATTTACTTGCATAACATGGACAAATTCCACTTTACTTTAGTAGTCAGCAAACTTATCATCTGTACCCTTATAAAAAACGAGTTGGCGGTGATGGTGTGCCTGCCATCTTGTAATACAGACCGTATGATCTATATCTGAGGATAGAAAGCAAACTATGATAATTTTACAAAAGATACCCGCACCTCTCTCCACATCATTATCTCCCGCAACCTCATTGCTCAGCAACTAAAAAAGGAATAAGTCTCTGGAACAATCTAGCATGCATGGTGGCCGCTGCCGCCTGCCGGCGCCGTCCATCCCCATGCCTCCGCCCATTCCGACCACCAATCACCACCACGCTCCACTCCTCCTCGCCTTATCTCTCATCTTTCATTTTTTCGATGACATTCTCGAGATACCGGTTTTCCGATAAAATTCTCGAGATATCATTAGTTTTTACACATGGGATTACTCCTGCATGGGTCAATCACAACAGGTGTTTTGTAAAAAAATGCATATTGATGTTCCATGCAATGCACGAGAATCTTGCTTCTAATTATATAACGCAAATCACGAGCAGGAAGTGACATTTTTTGACACAACCACGTTAACATGGCCACGTAAATCACTAGCTAAAGTAAACACCATTATACTTATATCCCGATGCAAAAGGTTGAGTACATGTCCGAAGAGTAGAGTCGCACACACACACTATGTCTCTCAGAATCTCTCTCACACACACCAGTTACGTGACGCCCACTTAAGCAGACATGCATGTTACAATTTGTGCACCCATGGGTACACGTGATGCTGCACATTTATTTAAGCTGGAAGGTGAACTCAAATAGTAGCTGCATTCATTCCCCTCCCTCCGCCTCTTCTCTGGTCGCTGTTGCCCGGTAGCCATGGGCCGGCCGAAGGTAACAACATACGCCATACTCCCGCCGGAGCGGCGCTTTAATATGGAAATTTTAGTGGTCATGCATGCATCTTTTTGTGCTAGCACTCCTATATAAGGGTTGACCGGCCGCTTCCCGCGGACATGCGCGGGGGGTGGAAGAGGAAGGAGAAGGGAAGCGGGCTGTGGAGTAGCGTTTTTTACCACAATTTCTTAGGAAACTGAGTGCAATAATTGAGTAGTTTTGCAAACTACCAGTACTACACCTGAAATGGTTCAAAACCTATACTCCCTTGCGCTTCCCGCGTGAAACGGTCAGCGTCACCCTGGAGCGTCAGTGCCACATTAATGCCCGGCCAGAGCGGAGGCGACCTCTCACTGGCGCTAGCTTTGAAGTGGCGCGACGGCCAAGAGAGTGTCGCTTCCCGGTGCACGCGACTGCTCCGCGTCAAGACTGGCCATAGGCCCTGTTTGGATCCATGGGTTAGAGTTAGTTTGAGCTAGTTGGGGCTCAAATAGCCCTAAAGAATCCAAGCATGAGGGTTCAAATTGGAGCAAGTTGCACCGAACCCACCAAAAAAAACTATCCCACCCAAGAGGTGCTAACTGGAGATAGTTCTCATTGGGACCACTGAAAAATCACTTTTATCTCTCCATGAAGTGCATTTATTTTCAATCTAATCCTGTCACCCAAACACCTCTTTGGCTACAGTTAGTTCAGGGTTAGTTATGAGTTAGTCTAACCTCTAGCTAAGTTAGAGTATCAAACAGGAGCAGTATAGGACATGCAAGTTGCTCAAAGCATACAGGCAAATTCGTACGTGAAAGGATTTTTTCTTTTTGAAAACGGAACGTGAAAGGAATTTTTCTAGAATGCTCTTGGCATGTAGCTAACATGTGATAGTTAACCGACCTCAATAGACGGCAGAAACGCCAGCCCGCCGCACTTTGATAGAGACGAGGAGGGAGAAGCGATACAGGCTGCTGGATTACTAGAGATAGGTGTTGCACAGAAGCCAAGAAATATGGTGATAGCATGGGTTAGCCATGTACTAGTATGATGTAACTACACTGGGCTGCCGTGTTTCGTACTCTTCCAGTCCACTATGGAGATGATTGGTTAATTTTATATCGCTGAATAATATTAAATATTATGAGTGCAGATGCTCCACCACGAGGTTCCTTGCTCCTTCTCGGTCGTCCGGAATCTATGTTCTTCCACTCTATTTTTTTTACATGAGCTTTGTTCATCCTTTTGCCAACACGCGAGACATCTAGCACCAAGGTGCACGTGTTATGCAAGGATCGTTCCATATATATGAAGAACACGTGGGACTGGAACTACGAGACGAACATGTACCCAGGAGTGGACGTACGAACCTGAGTAATGTAGCGCAGTAAGTGAAGTGGAAAGGCACAAATGGTATGAACATGCGTGGCATATAGGGTGTGTTTGGTTGCGTTCTCGTCTCTGCATAGTTGTTCCCTCTTCATGCATGCTCAAATCAACACCCCTCTTCATGCATGCTTCTAGTGTATTTGTGCTAAACTAGTGTGGACTCATGCACCCTCCATACACTCTACCAAACACCCAAAAGTAGGTCGAGAAGGGAACTCTTGGGCGGCATTTGTCTCTTACTACGTACTACCACTAAATGTTGTACGTGCAATGCACGATGATGTTATGGAGTGCGTGCCTAAGTACTCTACTACTACTATAATAGTTGGAGGCACATATTAACTTTTATATTTGTTTACGTGTATGCCCCGAGACCTTCCAACTAGACGTGTCTTTCTCTCTAGGTCGCACTTTGTATCGTTCATACCACTAAGTACTACTACGTGTGGTCTCCGACCCAGAAGTGGAAGAAGTGGAGACGCTCTACCACGCTATTTTTTTACGCTGGGCTCTACCACGTTGTTCGTGTCCCACTCCTTTTCGCTGACGTGTGGGACATCCAGCACGTGCCGTGTTTGGCACCCTACGTCGTAAGAGTTCAAACGCTAGCATTCATCAGAAATAAAAAAATAATTATAAATCGGTAGTGATACTATTTTTTGCGAACCAATCAGCAGTGATACTATACCACGCGGTTTCCTTGCTCCTCGATATCAGAAAGAATACTTCCGTTCGCCAACATGTGGGACGTCGACCATCCTGGTCCACTTGCCATGCACGCTGAACTCCAAGGGAGAGTCACCCAGGTCGTCGCGCCGCAGTAACAATGACTAATGAGCCGTCAAATCACAGGCCCACTTCCCACTTCGAAGTTGCTCGGACGAAGGAACCATGATGACTTCGTTGAATTCTGCTTCTTGAAGAAAACTACTGTACCAGCAGTACTGCTAGCTACAGTAGTTACTCCAACAGAGGCCTCCTTTCGTTCATAGGATAGGAATATGAAAATCATAGGAAGTGAGATGACATGCATCTCAATTCCTATAGAGAAAGAGATGCCATTTGATGCTTAGGATAAGAATTTTTCCATTTAGTCTAGGCTAATGTACTGGTAATTTTCTCTAAAAACTACAGTAGTAACTATTAGTATTGGTACATGCTCGTACTCAGACACAGACACACACACTAACTACTAGTACTACTACTTCTCACATGCTGGCCAGACGCCGTCATTCTCCTTCCCGGCTTTGTCGGCGAAACCCCACCGTGCTTGGATCTCCGCCGACCTCTCCGCAGCAGCGTGTGCGTCCTTTTCTTTCTTGCGGCGGTGGGCCTCTCTTTTCTTGAGTGCTTTCTGACTTTTCCGCTCCCTCTGTGCGGCTTTGGCCACCTCTTGCTCTACCGCCCATTCGGCCTTGGCATCTTCAAATTCCTCCCACATAGTTGTGAGGTCGCGAGCGGCGATGAACTCGGCACGGTGGGATGCCATCGCTTACCTACCATTTTGTGTGTGGTCGTGGGCAGCGAGGAACTCGGCGTGGCGCGATGCCATCGCTGCCTTACCGGTTAGTGTGCGGCGCGGTGTCATGAACGACGCTTGGTGAGAGCTCTGGGGTGGAGTGACCGAACAACCGTATAGTGCATTGGTTTGTCAAGAGCTCAAGGACAGAAGACGAAGCAAATTTGGATTCCCCTTCAATCCTGGTCATTTATTACCGAGTAAAATGCATTGGCGGTCATCAAACTTGTCTTGATATCTCACTTTTATCATTGTATACGAGATATGGTGATTATACGGTCACTGGCACAGCGTATAGCTCCGTATTTGTCTGGTTGACCAGTCAAATAGTCCGCATGCGCCTCATCAGCTCGTGTTCGTTATCTATGCGGGCCTACCTATCAATGGAGAAAGAAATACTGTAAAAACCAAAATTATGCGTATGTGGGGAATCAAACCACGGACTCGTCGCTGCAACGCACCCTCGTCAGCCAAATGAAAATGAATACTTCACGTCAGACACTCACGCTTACGCTGTCAAAGCATGCTAATACATGCACGTTGCCCTCTAAATCAAAGTCCTGCTCATGGCACAACGCAAACGGCGAGCCCATCACCTGCGCGCCCCGGCGGTGCCTGACATTACTGTTTAGACATTTGATGGAAGCCTACGCGAACGCCGAGCTTGTATTCACCTGGCTCAATACCAACGGTCATTGTCGGTGTCAAAACCGGCGGATCCCGGGTAGGGGGTCCCGAACTGTGCGTCTAGGCCGGATGGTAACAGGAGGCAGGGGACACGATGTTTTACCCAGGTTCGGGCCCTCTTGATGGAGGTAAAACCCTACGTCCTGCTTGATTAATATTGATGATATGGGTAGTACAAGAGTAGATCTACCACGAGATCAGAGAGGCTAAACCCTAGAAGCTAGCCTATGGTATGATTGTTGTTCGTCCTACGGACTAAAACCCTCCAGTTTATATAGACACCGGAGAGGGCTAGGGTTACACAGAGTCGGTTACAATGGTAGGAGATCTACATATCCGTATCGCCAAGCTTTCCTTCCAAGCCAAGGAAAGTCCCTTACGGACACGGGATGAAGTCTTCAATCTTGTATCTTCATAGTCCAGGAGTCCGGCCAAAGGTATAGTCCGGCTATCCGGACACCCCCTAATCTAGGACTCCCTCAGTAGCCCCTGAGCCAGGCTTCAATGACGACGAGTCCGGCGCGCAGATTGTCTTCGGCATTGCAAGGCGGGTTCCTCCTCCAAGTACTTCATAGAAGATTTTGAACACAAAGGTAGTGTCCGTCTCTGCAAAATAAGTTTCCACATATTGCCATAGAGAGAATAATATTTACACAAATCTAATATGCTGACGTATTTCGTAGCGTGACATCACACTATGGCCAAGTCTTTATTCGAATCGTTTTACTGTCCCACCTCAGCGCGTTTAGCGAGGCGGTTTCCTTGGCACGTCTTGTTAAAGCAGAGATCGTGTCCCCTTATTCCGGTATTCTCATCAATACGGGCATGGGTAACCCAGTCGTACCCGTTGGTATGTTTTCTCGATCAATGGCGAGTCCCAAACGGTCATGGGGAGGGCCCTTGGTATTCAACCTCTTATAAAGAGACCAAGGCCTTACTCCTTTCTTTCAATCTCAAACGAGTTCGCCCTTCGCCTCGAGTTCCAACACCCAAGGCTCCAGATTTCAGGCACTTCGGACCTTCGACAATGTCCGATTCCGACCTTCGAGGCCGATGGACGCCCTCCTCCGTCACGGAGGAGGACGTGCTGATGTTGAGAGAGGCCAGGTTCTTGACCGGCGAAATCTGGCATAGGCTGCCTGCTCAAGGGCAAGTCATTCCCACTCCCAAGCCTGGTGAGAGTGTGGTGTTCATGTCTCACATCCTTCGGGGGCTAGGCTTCCCGACGGATCCCTTCGTGAGGGGGCTCATGTATTATTATGGGCTGGAATTTCACAACTTAGCCCCAGAGTCCATCATCCATATTTCCTCATTCATCGTCGTGTGTGAAGCCTTCCTCCGTATCACTCCTCACTTCGGAATATTGCTCAATACCTTCAAAGTAGAGCCGAAGATGATCGAGGGATGGCACGCGGAGTGCGGAGGTGCTTTTATAAGCAAGAATGCTGGTGCTCCATGGCCCGAGGGCTCTTTTCAAGAGGAGTCCAGCTTATGGCAACGAGAGTGGTTTTATATTACCGCTCCCAGGGCTCCCAAGTGGGTGGCGCCACCTGCCTTTCGCCCGGGTCCCCCACCACAGCTAGCGTCATGGGTTAATAAAGGACTGGACTGGGGGCCATCCAAGGATGTGCCCTTGTTGCAGGGCCGCATTCGAGATCTCCTAGAAAGAGATATCAGTCTGGTCGCGGCGACACAGGTTATGCTGATTCGCCGAGCTCTGCCCTGCAAACGTTGCCCCCTCCGCCTGTGGGAGTTCAATCCGGAGGGACCACGAGCTCTCCAACATTTCATGGGCGCGACGCCCATGGAGATGTACAAATTGTTCTTCGGATCACAAGCAATGTGTCCGGACTTGACCGAGGACACAGGACTGAGCTGCAACCGCCCGGATACTCAAGTAAGTAGCCCCGTGCCCGGACTCGCAATCCGCATATTTATCATAAAATTGCCCTTAAAAGAGTTGTCCTTTAAACAGGAGTGGATAGCGAAAGCAAAGCTAATCAGGTGTCCGGCCCCCCTCCCCGAGACCACGCCGGGTACCGTACTAGTCAGGATGTTGGAGGTTGTGCCTTCGGAGGAAAGCGAGGGAGGGGACAAGGAATCTACGGCCTCCTCGAAGGAGGCTGTTTGGAAGGGAGGAATCGAAAATTCCTCTCCTCAAGGGAAGAAGAGGACCGCCTCTGAAGACCCGGAGACCATGGCCTCAAAGCGGGGGAAGAAATCTTTGCCAGAGGGTCCTGTGCTAGGGGATGCTTCGGCCGAATTATGCCCTCAAGGGGATCAGCCCTCCACCGAGCCGTAAGTAGAGAGGAGTTTTTCTTTTTAAGAGATAAGAGAAATCCTTTCTTTATATCTGAGAAAAGTAATCAAAAATTTACCTTGTAGCTCGGACCTTAGCCCTTCTCAGCAGAGCTCGTCTTCGGGGGATCTTCTTCCAGAAATGATGGAGAGCGGAACGCCTCCCCCTGCCATACCGCCTTGCGAGGCGGGTGACCCTGAGGTATCGTCGCGGAGGGTTTCTTCGAATCCGGAAGGGCCGGAAGGTAGTCATATGGCCCCCCAAAGCCCTCCGCGTCCGGCCTTCGAAAAGGGCCATTGGACGAGTCCGGCACCGTCTGGTGCACGGTCGGAGGAGCTGAAGGATCTGTTAGGGCGAGCATCTATCTCAGAGGAGCACCGTGCATTGATGGGCACAGTGATTGAGAGGATTTCATCCGCGGAGAGCGGATTGCACGAGGCCGTCAGGAGTTTACTGACAGGTTTTGAGGTACGCGAAATAATGTACCCTTTTTGGACAGTTGCCCATAAATAAGATGCGCCCTGTGTAGGTAGTTGCCCCTGAGACTCTATCCGTTGTCAAAAGTGACGGTGCGCAGAGGATCATAATCCCAGGTCTAATATGCCGCCTTCTTATGTAGGTGGCGAAGTGTCCTGTGGCCAGCCGGACTGATGAATTTGCCGAGCTAAAGCGGCAACTTGACGTGGCAGATGTCGACATCGCGCTTGTCAACAAGCGGCTTGACAAGGCACAAGGTATGTAATTCCTCCGGCGGCACCTGGTAAGAGGAGCTTTATGCCAGTATCTTACAATGTGTGCGCATGATGCAGATGGTGCTGCTGCCATGGAGAATCTTCGGGCAGAACTTGCCCGAGCCAAGGAGCAAGCCTGGAAAAGTGATGCAGCTGCCGGAAAGGCAATTGAAGAGCTGAAAGCCGAATAGGCTGCTCACTGCCGAAGCAAGAAGGAAATGGCCGAGATGGCCGTGAAGCTGAAGAACGCTGCTAACCGTTGCAAGCTTCTTGAAAAAGAAGATCGGGCGGAACAGACGGACCTGAAGAAGGCCGTTGCCGATGCCAAGGATGCTCGCTCTGCGATGAGAGCTATGAAGGAGGAGCTGCATCAGGCCAGAGAGATCGCGGCTGGAAAGCCCTTTATGCTGTGGAGGAAGTTCTGTGATCCTAAACATGCTCTGTTAGACCAGATGTGGAGTACGGCGGACACCTATCTGGATTTAGCAGCGAGTGCCGCAGATGCGGCCGAACACTTCCGAGATCAAGAAGATCGTGAAGTGGAAAAGCTCTTCTGGTCCCAGTTCCACAATCCAAAGTGTCCACTGTCATTAGCCGATCGTTTGGCCGAATGGGCCGAGCTAAATAGGTTGTCCGAACTCGCCATGAAGTATGTCATGAGTCATCTGTGGCCAGAGACGCAAGAGCCGAAAAGTTATTTCAACTTGGTGCAGTAGTTCCTTGGTGTGGCGCCGCATATCAATGCGATGAAGAGGTCAGCGTGCATAGAGGGTGCGCGGATGGCTCTTGCCCGTGTCAAGACATACTGGGCGAAAATGGAAGCCACCGCTGTTGCATCCCCAGACTCGGATGGAAGCCGAGTACCTGCCGAGCACTATTTTCAGGAAGTTCTGCAAGGCGCTCGTTTAATAGAGACGTAGTGCTCGAAGGATACTATATTCAAAAAGCATATATTATTGTAGAACAATATTATGATAAATTGTAGAAGCTTTTTATACTTGTGCCTGCAAGTATTATGATACCTCCTGTGCGGTCGTTTAACATCTATGTATATATAATCTGAAAGATGGCAGTCGTCGGCTTCAGCCCCCACGCACATAATGCGGGGGTGTTCGCAGAAGGCGCATTTTCACACTTGATCCAACGTCTTGGTCCTACAAAGGAGGTGATAGCACAGCGAACTAGGCAATCAGACTGTGATGCTTTATCACTTTCACTTAGCCATAGGAGTTTGACAGTGAGGCTACTTATATAGCCCCTGGTGGCACCTGCGCTCGCCCGAACTCGGGGCGCATATGTGCCTGGCCGGGAAACGGCCCTTCGTTAATGTGGAGGAATCCTAAAGATTCCGGTAAGTCATCAAGTGGTTGACCAGTCTCACGCTATATCATGACAGTCAGTTTTCGGCTTTCTCTACTGAGGTGCTCGCCTGGCCGAACCGGGGCACAATCGCAGTAGTTCTCCTGGTGGCGCCTTAGCCGATAGAGTGGAACGTAAGGCAGCAAAACACAGGAGCCGGGCAAACCCAACATTTGACCAAAGACATGATTCAGAGCTGATGCATATAAGGCCAAACCTGCGACGCCGAACACTCCCTAAGGTATTCGGTCTTTATGAGGGTGGGCGGGATAACGCCCTTAGTAATAAGCCCCTAGTGTCCAGGTATGCGCAAAACTCTAACGTGGCCACATGCCAAAACCCCAACCTCCTCCTTGGTTATACCAAGAAACCAGGGGATGTGTATCAACAAGGGACAGTAAAAAAGGTTTACGCAGGGTCTTAATCTGAAAAGAATCCTTGGAACGGGTCCCTGCTGCACGTCTACGCCCGTGTCTCCATTCTGCCGTATCCTGGACGGGCGTAGCACGGTGTTCATCTGTAAAAAGAGAGGAACTTAGTTGAAGAAAGATCGTGCTGAACATAAGTTATACTAAATAAACAAAGTATAAATCGAAATGGGTAAAATTGAGCTTTATTGTCTCTTGTTTTATATGCGCGGAGCCCCTAGTACAGGGGTATACGGCTATTAAGCCTTTATCAATTGTATGTTTATGCTGGACTCGTCTAGCCGTGTCCGTGGTCTTGACGACCTGTGTAGGTGCTTTGGCTGATGAAGCCGCTTTATTGTGGGGCTGTCAAGGCAGCCGCACTGTCTTCCGCGCGAGAGGGACACTCAATGTTTTCCTTTTAATGAGATGATACCTCGTGGACCGGGCATCTTAAGCGTAAGAGATGCATAATGCGGTATTGCATTAAAGCGGGCAAAAGCTTTGCGTCCCATCAGTGCTTGATAGCTACTTGAGAATGGGGCGATGTGGAAAGTTAGCTGTTTGCGACGGAAGTTATCGGGGGAGCCGAACATAACTTCTAGCCGGAGAGAACCCATACAACGGGCATGCTGGCCTGGCGTTACCCCTTGAAAGGAGGTTTTGCTATGGCGAATTTTTGTTGGGTCTATCCCCATGTTGCGGATTGTGTCCTGGTATAACAAGTTTAGACCACTGCTGCCGTCCATCAGGACATTTGTAAAGTGGAGTCTGCCGATTATTGGATCTAATACCAAGGCAGTCCAGCCTGCGTTCCGGATACTTCTAGAGTAATCCTGATGGTCGAAGGTGATCGGTTTTAACAACCATTGGCGAGACTCCTTTGGGACAGGCCATATGGCGCGTATCTCTGGTGGTGCCGTTCTGTTCGTCACGTGAAGTAAGTTTACTGTTTTGACTTCTTGTGGGAAATCATTTTGTTTCCTGGTGCTCTGCTTGTGGGGTTCATCGTCGTCCTCACTTGGTGTGTCGAGCCCCTTGTGTTCGGCGTTGAGTTTGCCAGCTTGCTTGAAAACCCAACAATCTCTGTGGGTATGGTTCGCAGGCTTCCCGGGAGTACTGTGTATTTGACATATCTTGTCCAAGATTTTGTTTAAGTTGGATAGCTCGTCCATGTTATCCTTGAGGGGTGGCTTTCTCTGATTCTTCTGCGAGCTTTTGAATCCGGCGTTGACCGCCGTGCTCTTTGGGCTGTTTCCCTTATTCTGGCGCTGGTCCTTGCTGCGTCGGGGTTTTCCGTTTCCATCGCTAACTTCGGATGTACTTGGGTTGCTGGTGCTACATCTTGCCAACCAGCTGTCCTCTCCTGCGCAAAAGCAGGTCATGAGGCTTGTTAATGCGGCCATTGTTCTTGGATTTTCTTGGCCGAGGTGTCTGGCGAGCCATTCGTCTCGAACGTTATGCTTAAAAGTTGCTAGGGCTTCAGCGTCCGGATAGTCGACTATCTGATTCTTTTTAGTAAGAAATCTGTTCCAGAATTTCCGGGCTGACTCTCCGGGCTGTTGAGTTATGTGACTGAGATCGTCTGCATCCGGAGGGCGGACATAGGTCCCTTGAAAATTTGCCGGGAAAGCATCCTCAAGCTCTTCCCAACTTCCAATGGTGTTTTCGGGAAGGCTTTTGAGCCAACACCGGGCTAGCCCTTTAAGCTTAGGGGTAAGTATTTTATGGCGTGGAGGTCATCTCCTCTGGCCATGTGTATGTGGAGGATATAATCCTCGATCCAGACCCCAGGGTCTGTTGTTCCGTCGTACGCCTCTATGTTTACGGGCTTGAATCCTGCTGGAAATTCATAGTCCAGCACCTCATCGGTGAAACATAGGGGGTGTGCGGCACCCCTGTATTTGGGTGTGCCGTGATGTTCAGATATTTGTTGTGTTGCATTGCTTACTAGAGCTTGCTTTCTTGGCCCATATATAGATCTGGCTGGGCTGTCTTTTTGATGCGGATCCTTTGGTGGATCGCGTGCCAGCTTGTGTGCGGCGCCGCTTGCCCCTCCATGCTGGCCATGCGGTCGTCCATCCGGGACGACCGCATGGCTTTCCTATTTTTTTGACTGCGGGGGCTCTAAGGCCTCCTCGTCAAATTCAGGCAGTAGCTTTCGCATTGGATAGCTTTTTGTGCGGCGACTGCCGCCATATTTGTCTGCGGTGTTGCGTACTTTGCTCCATCTAATTCTGAGTGCATCTTCCGCAGTTTTGAGCTTCCGCTTCTGCTTTTTCAGGCTATGTGCAGTGGCGACGAGCCTTTTGTGGAGGTTCTTCTGCTCCATGAGTTTATCCGGCGTAAGGTCATCCGGACTGTTGTTTTCGCCGGGGACGGGGTGTTCGGTTTGTTTATCCAAGTTGCCCTGTTCGGACGCTTTCTCGAAGGCATGTTCGTCGTCCGCCGGCTCGTCCCGCTCTATGGCTGGGTCTGTATGGCTGCTGTCCCTGTCGAGGCGGGGCTTGGAGCGGCGCTTATGTCGCCGCTTTGATTGCTTTTCGAGTGAACGATCCCTCGTTGCATCCCTGTGTTCCTCATTGCCGCTTCCTTTGGGTGTGTCCGCCATGTATACATCATGAGATGAGGTGGCTGTCCAGTGCCTTATAGGCGTTGGTTCATGTTCATCTCCTACATCGTCGTCCATACCGTCGATGTCTTCGGAGTCGAAGTCGAGCACGTCGTTTAAATTATCGACAGTGGCTACGAAGTGGGTGGTGGGTGGGCATCGAATTTCTTCGTCGTCCACATCCCAATCCAGCCGGTCATAGTCCGGCCAGGGCTCTCCTGACAAAGAGAGAGACTTGAGTGAATTCAGAATGTCGCCGAAGGGCGAGTGTTCAAAGATGTCTGCGGCGGTGAATTCCATGATCGGCGCCCAATCGGATTCGATCGGTAGGGGCGCGGAGGGCTCGAAGTCCGGAGAGGAGTCCGGCACCTTGGAGTCACGGGCTTCGCAGAGGACAAGGCTGGTGTTTGGCTTGATCGCCGTAGAGATTGCAGCCCCTGAGGCAGTGTCTAACCACCCATCCTCGATTGGTGTGATCGGCTCTGAGCTAGGGGTCGGAGCGGACACAGATGCGGCCTCCAGGGCACTGTTCGGCGGTAGAGCTAGATCATGCCCATCGTGACAGTGCGGCGCGCTCGGCTGTGGCTCGAATCCGTCGAAGATCAACTCTCCGCGGATGTCAGCCGTGTAGTTCAAACTTCCAAATCTGACCTGATGGCCAGGGGCGTAGCTTTCGATCTGCTCCAGATGACCAAGCCAATTGGCCCACAGTGCAAAGCTGCCGAATACGAAGATCTGTCCAGGGAGAAAAGTCTCACCCTGGATCGCATTGTTGTTGATGATCGGAGAAGCCATCGGGCCTAAAAGTGACGACACAGAGGAACTCTCAATGAAAGCACCAATGTCGGTGTCAAAACCGGCGGATCTCGGGTAGGGGGGTCCCGAACTGTGCGTCTAAGGCAGATGGTAACAGGAGGCAGGGGACACGATGTTTTACCCAGGTTCGGGCCCTCTTGATGGAGGTAAAACCCTACGTCCTGCTTGATTAATATTGATGATATGGGTAGTACAAGAGTAGATCTACCACGAGATCAGAGAGGCTAAACCCTAGAAGCTAGCCTATGGTATGATTGTTTTTCGTCCTATGGACTAAAACCCTCCGGTTTATATAGACACCGGACAAGTCTAGGGTTACACAGAGTCGGTGACAATGGTAGGAGATCTACATATCCGTATCGCCAAGCTTGCCTTCCACGCCAAGGAAAGTCCCTTCCGGACACGGGACGAAGTCTTCAATCTTGTATCTTCATAGTCCAAGAGTCCGGCCGAAGGTATAGTCCGGCTATCCGGACACCCCCTAATCTAGGACTCCCTCGGTCATACTCGGACGGCCTTGCTCATGTATATCGTCCTGTTGGAAATATGCCCTAGAGGCAATAATAAAAGCATTATTATTATATTTCCTTGTTCATGATAATTGTCTTTATTCATGCTATAATTGTATTATCCGGAAATCATAATACATGTGTGAATAACAGACACCAACATGTCCCTAGTAAGCCTCTAGTTGACTAGCTTGTTGATCAACAGATAGTCATGGTTTCCTGACTATGGACATTGGATGTCATTGATAACGAGATCACATCATTGGGAGAATGATGTGATGGACAAGACCCAAACCTAAACATAGCACAAGATCGTATAGTTCGTTTGCTAGAGTTTTCCAATGTCAAGTATCTTTTCCTTAGACCATGAGATCGTGTGACTCCCGGATACCGTAGGAGTGCTTTGGGTATGCCAAACGTCACAACATAACTGGGTGACTATAAAGGTAGACTACGGGTATCTCCGAAAGTGTCTGTTGGGTTAACATGGATCAAGACTGGGATTTGTCACTCCGTATGACGGAGAGGTATCGCTGGGCCCACTCGGTAATGCATCATCATAATGAGCTCAAAGTGACCAAGTGTCTGGTCACGGGATCATGCATTACGGTACGAGTAAAGTGACTTGTCGGTAACGAGATTGAACGAGGTATTGGGATACCGACGATCGAATCTCGGGCAAGTAACATATCGATTGACAAAGGGAATTGCGTACGGGGTTGATTGAATCCTCTACATCGTGGTTCATCCGATGAGATCATCGTGGAGCATGTGGGAGCCAATATGGGTATCCAGATCCCGCTGTTGGTTATTGATTGGAGAGTCGTCTCGGTCATGTCTGCTTGTCTCCCGAACCCGTAGGGTCTACACACTTAAGGTTCGGTGATGCTAGGGTTGTGAAGATATGTATATGCAGTAACCCGAATGTTGTTCGGAGTCCCGGATGAGATCCCGGACGTCACGAGGAGTTCTGGAATGGTCCGGAGGTATAGAATTATATATAGGAAGTGCTGTTTCGGACATCGGAACAAGTTTCGGGGTTATCGGTATTGTACCGGGACCACCGGAAGGGTCCCGGGGGTCCACCGGGTGGGGCCACCTATCCTGGAGGGCCCCATGGGCTGAAATAGGAGGGAACCCAGCCCATAGTGGGCTGGGGCACCAGCCCCTATAGGCCCATGCGCCTAGGGTTTCCACCATGGAAGAGTCCATGTGGTGGAAGGCACCCCTAGGTGCCTTGGGGGGGGGGGAGGGAAACCTCCCCTTGGCCGCCGCCCCCCTAGTAGATCTCATCTACTAGGGCCGGCGCCCCCCTGGCACCCCTATATATAGTGGGGGGAGAGGAGGGATTTCAGACCAGCCCCTGGCGCCTCCATCTCCCCCCGTTACGTCTCTCTCTCGCAGTCTTGGCGAAGCCCTGCTTCTGTGATGCCCTGCATCCACCACCACGCCGTCGTGCTGCTGGATCTTCATCAACCTCTCCTTCCCCCTTGCTGGATCAAGAAGGAGGAGATGTCTCCCGTCCCGTACGTGTGTTGAACGCGGAGGTGCCGTCCGTTCGGTGCTGGTCATCGGTGATTTGGATCACGTCGAGTACGACTACATCATCACCGTTCTTTTGAACGCTTCCGTGCGCCATCTACAAAGGTATGTAGATGCATCCGATGACTCGTTGCTAGATGAACTCCTAGATGATCTTGGTGAAACGAGTAGGAAAATTTTTGTTTTCTGCAACGTTCCCCAACAGTGGCATCATGAGCTAGGTCTATGCGTAGTTCTTCTTGCGCGAGTAGAACACAATGAGTTGTGGGCGTAGATTTGTCAACTTTCTTGCCGTTACTAGTCTTTTCTTGCTTCAGCGGTATTGTGGGATGAAGTGGCCCGAACCAACCTTACACGTACGCTTACGTGAGACCGGTTCCACCGACTAACATGCACTAGTTGCATAAGGTGGCTGGCGGGTGTCTGTCTCTCCCACTTTAGTTGGAGCGGATTCGATGAACAGGGTCCTTATGAAGGGTAAATAGAAGTTGACAAATCACGTTGTGGCTTTAACGTAGGTAAGAAGACGTTCTTGCTAGAACCCTAATTCAGCCACGTAAAAACTTGCAACAACAATTAGAGGACGTCTAACTTGTTTTTGCAGCAAGTGGTTTGTGATATGATATGGCCAAAGATGTGATGAATGATGAATGATCTATATGTGATGTATGAGATGTTCATGCTATTGTAATAGGAATCACGACTTGCATGTCGATGAGTATGACAACCGGTAGGAGCCATAGGAGTTGTCTTTATTCTTTTATATGACCTGCGTGTCATCGAGAATCGCCATGTAAATTACTTTACTTTATTTCTAAACGCGTTAGCCATAGTAGTAGAAGTAATAGTTGGCGAGCAACTTCATGGAGACACGATGATGGAGATCATGATGATGGAGATCATGGTGTCAAACCGGTGACAAGATGATCATGGAGCCCCAAGATGGAGATCAAAGGAGCTATGTGATATTGGCCATATCATGTCACGTTTATTAATTGATTGCATGAGATCTTTATCATGTTTTGCATCTTGTTTACTTAGAACGACGGTAGTAAATAAGATGATCCCTCATAATAATTTCAAGAAGTGTTCCCCCTAACTGTGCACCGTTGCGACAGTTCGCTGTTTCAAAACACCACGTGATGATCGGGTGTTTTATTCAGACGTTCACATACAACGGGTGTAAGACAGATTTACACATGCAAACACTTAGGTTGACTTGACGAGCCTAGCATGTACATACATGGCCTCGGAACACAGAAGACCGAAAGGTCGAGCATGAGTCATATAGAAGATACGATCAACATGAAGATGTTCACCGACATTGACTAGTCCGTCTCACGTGATGATCGGACACGGTCTAGTTAACTCGGATCATGTAATACTTAGATGACTAGAGGGATGTCTAATCTAAGTGGGAGTTCATTAATAATTTGATTAGATGAACTTAATTATCATGAACTTAGTCTAAAATATTTGCAATATGTCTTGTAGATCAAATGGCCAACGTAGTCCTCAACTTCAACGCGTTCCTAGAGAAAACCAAGCTGAAAGACGATGGCAGCAACTATACGGACTGGGTCCGGAACCTGAGGATCATCCTCATAGCTGCCAAGAAAGATTATGTCCTACAAGCACCGCTAGGTGATCCTCCCGTCCCACAGAACCAAGACGCTATGAACGCTTGGCAGACACGTGTTGACGACTACTCCCTCGTTCAGTGCGGCATGCTTTACAGCTTAGAGCCGGGGCTCCAAAAACGTTTTGAGAGACATGGAGCATACGAGATGTTCGAAGAGCTGAAAATGGTTTTTCAAGCTCATGCCCGGATCGAGAGATATGAAGTCTCCGATAAGTTCTTCAGCTGTAAGATGGAGGAAAATAGTTCTATCAGTGAGCACATACTCACTATGTCTGGGTTACATAACCGCTTGTCTCAGCTGGGAGTTAATCTCCCGGATGATGCGGTCATTGACAGAACCCTCCAGTCGCTTCCACCAAGCTACAAGAGCTTCGTGATGAACTTCAACATGTAGGGGATGCAAAAGACCATTCCTGAGTTGTTCTCAATGCTGAAATCAGCGGAGGTAGAAGTCAAGAAGGAACATGAAGTGTTGATGGTCAATAAAACCACTAAGTTCAAGAAAGGCAAGGGTAAAAAGAGCTTCAAGAAGGATGGCAAGGAGGTTGCCGCGCCTGGCAAGCAAGCTGCCGGGAAGAAGCCAAAGAATGGACCCAAGCCCGAGACTGAGTGCTTTTATTGCAAGGGAAGCGGTCACTGGAAACGGAACTGCCCTAAGTACTTAGCGGATAAGAAGGCCGGCAAAACAAAAGGTATATGTGATATACATGTAATTGATGTGTACCTTACTAGTGCCCGTAGTAGCTCCTGGGTATTTGATACCGGTGCAGTTGCTCACATTTGTAACTCAAAGCAGGGGCTGCGGAATAAGCGGAAACTGGCAAAGGACGAGGTGACGATGCGCGTCGGGAATGGTTCCAAGGTCAATGCGATCGCCGTCGGCACGCTGCCTCTGCATCTCCCTTCGGGATTAGTTTTAAACCTTAATAATTGTTATTTAGTGCCAGCTTTGAGCATGAACATTGTATCGGGATCTCGTTTAATTCGAAATGGCTACTCTTTTAAATCTGAGAATAATGGTTGTTCCATTTTTATGAGAGATATGTTTTATGGTCATGCTCCTATGGTGAATGGTTTATTCTTTATGAATCTCGAACGTGATGCTACACATGTTCATAATGTGAGTACCAAAAGAAGTAAGGTTGATAATGATAGTCCCACATACTTGTGGCACTGCCGCCTTGGTCACATAGGTGTCAAACGCATGAAGAAGCTCCATGCAGATGGACTTTTAGAGTCTCTTGATTATGAATCATTTGACACATGCGAACCATGCCTTATGGGTAAAATGACCAAGACTCCGTTCTCAGGAACAATGGAGCGAGCAACCGACTTATTGGAAATCATACATACTGATGTGTGCGGTCCAATGAGTTTTGAGGCTCGCGGTGGCTATCGTTATGTTCTCACCCTCACTGATGACTTGAGTAGATATGGGTATATCTACTTAATGAAACACAAGTCTGAAACCTTTGAAAAGTTCAAGGAATTTCAGAGTGAGGTTGAAAATCAACGTGACAGGAAAATCAAGTTTCTATGATCAGATCGTGGAGGAGAATACCTGAGTCACGAATTTGGCACACACTTAAGAAAATGTGGAATAGTTTCACAACTCACGCCGCCTGGAACACCTCAGCGTAACGGCGTGTCCGAACATCGTAATCGCACTCTATTGGATATGGTGCGATCTATGATGTCTCTTACCGATTTACCGCTATCCTTTTGGGGCTATGCTTTAGAGACTGCCGCATTCACTTTAAATAGGGCTCCGTCGAAATCCGTTGAGACGACACCGTATGAATTATGGTTTGGGAAGAAACCTAAGCTGTCGTTTCTAAAAGTTTGGGGATGCGATGCTTATGTCAAGAAACTTCAACCTAAAAAGCTCGAACCCAAGTCGGAAAAATGCGTCTTCATAGGATACCCAAAAGAAACTATTGGGTACACCTTCTACCTCAGATCCGAAGGCAAGATCTTTGTTGCCAAGAATGGGTCCTTTCTAGAGAAAGAGTTTCTCTCGAAAGAAGTAAGTGGGAGGAAAGTAGAGCTTGATGAAGTATTACCTCTTGAACCAGAAAATGGCACAACTCAAGAAAATGTTCCTGAGGTGCCAGCACCGACCAGAGAGGAAGTTAATGATAATGATCAAGATACTTCTGATCAAGCTCCTACTGAAATTCGAAGGTCCACAAGGACACGTTCCGCACCAGAGTGGTACGGCAACCCTGTCTTGGAAATCATGTTGTTAGACAATGGTGAACCTTCGAACTATGAAGAAGCGATGGCGGGCCCGGATTCCGAAAAATGGCTGGAAGCCATGAAATCCGAGATAGGATCCATGTATGAAAACGAAGTATGGACTTTGACTGACTTGCCCGTTGAACGGCGAGCCATAGAAAATAAATGGATCTTTAAGAAGAAGACAGACGCGGATGGTAATGTGACCATCTATAAAGCTCGGCTTGTCGCTAAGGGTTATCGGCAAGTTCAAGGGGTTGACTACGATGAGACTTTCTCACCGGTAGCGAAGCTGAAGTCCGTCCGAATCATGTTAGCAATTGCAGCATTTTATGATTATGAAATTTGGCAAATGGACGTCAAAACGGCATTCCTTAATGGTTTCCTTAAGGAAGAATTGTATATGATGCAGCCGGAAGGTTTTGTCGATCCTAAGAATGCTGACAAGGTGTGCAAGCTCCAACGCTCGATTTATGGGCTGGTGCAAGCATCTCGGAGTTGGAACATTCGCTTTGATGAGATGATCAAAGCGTTTGGGTTTACGCAGACTTATGGAGAAGCCTGCGTTTACAAGAAAGTGAGTCGGAGCTCTGTAGCATTTCTCATATTATATGTAGATGACATACTATTGATGGGAAATGATATAGAACTCTTGGACAGCATCAAGGCCTACTTGAATAAGAGTTTTTCAATGAAGAACCTTGGAGAAGCTGCTTATATATTAGGCATCAAAATCTATAGAGATAGATCGAGACGCCTCATAGGTCTTTCACAAAGCACATACCTTGATAAGATATTGAAGAAGTTCAATATGGATCAGTCTAACAAGGGGTTCTTGCCTGTTTTGCAAGGTATGAAATTGAGCTCAGCTCAATGTCCGACCACGGCAGAAGAAATAGAAGAGATGAGTGTCATCCCCTATGCCTCAGCCATAGGTTCTATTATGTATGCCATGCTGTGTACCAGACCTGATGTAAACCTTGCCGTAAGTTTGGTAGGAAGGTACCAAACTAATCCCGGCAAGGAACACTGGACAGCGGTCAAGAATATCCTGAAGTACCTGAAAAGGACTAAGGAAATGTTTCTCATTTATGGAGGTGACGAAGAGCTCGTCGTAAAGGGTTACGTCGACGCTAGCTTCGACACAGATCTGGATGACTCTAAGTCACAAACCGGATACGTGTACATGTTGAATGGTGGAGCAGTAAGCTGGTGCAGCTGCAAGCAGAGCGTCGTGGCGGGATCTACATGTGAAGCGGAGTACATGGCAGCCTCGGAAGCAGCACATGAAGCAATATGGGTGAAGGAGTTCATCACCGACCTAGGAGTCATACCCAATGCGTCGGGGCCAATCAAACTCTTTTGTGACAACACTGGAGCTATTGCACTTGCCAAGGAGCCCAGGTTTCACAAGAAGACAAGGCACATCAAGCGTCGCTTCAACTCCATTCGTGAAAATGTTCAAAATGGAGACATAGAGATTTGTAAAGTACATACGGACCTGAATGTAGCAGATCCGTTGACTAAACCTCTCCCTAGAGAAAAACATGATCAACACCAGAATTCCATGGGTGTTCGATTCATCACAATGTAACCAGATTATTGACTCTAGTGCAAGTGGGAGACTGTTGGAAATATGCCCTAGAGGCAATAATAAAAGCATTATTATTATATTTCCTTGTTCATGATAATTGTCTTTATTCATGCTATAATTGTATTATCCGGAAATCGTAATACATGTGTGAATAACAGACACCAACATGTCCCTAGTAAGCCTCTAGTTGACTAGCTTGTTGATCAACAGATAGTCATGGTTTCCTGACTATGGACATTGGATGTCATTGATAACGAGATCACATCATTGGGAGAATGATGTGATGGACAAGACCCAAACCTAAACATAGCACAAGATCGTATAGTTCGTTTGCTAGAGTTTTCCAATGTCAAGTATCTTTTCCTTAGACCATGAGATCGTGTGACTCCCGGATACCGTAGGAGTGCTTTGGGTATGCCAAACGTCACAATGTAACTGGGTGACTATAAAGGTAGACTACGGGTATCTCCGAAAGTGTCTGTTGGGTTAACATGGATCAAGACTAGGATTTGTCACTCCCTATGACGGAGAGGTATCGCTAGGCCCACTCGGTAATGCATCATCATAATGAGATCAAAGTGACCAAGTGTCTGGTCACGGGATCATGCATTACGGTACGAGTAAAGTGACTTGTCGGTAACGAGATTGAACGAGGTATTGGGATACCGACGATCGAATCTCGGGCAAGTAACATATCGATTGACAAAGGGAATTGCGTACGGGGTTGATTGAATCCTCGACATCGTGGTTCATCCGATGAGATCATCGTGGAGCATGTGGGAGCCAACATGGGTATCCAGATCCCGCTGTTGGTTATTGACTGGAGAGTCGTCTCGGTGATGTCTGCTTGTCTCCCGAACCCGTAGGGTCTACACACTTAAGGTTCGGTGACGCTAGGGTTGTGAAGATATGTATATGCAGTAACCCGAATGTTGTTCGGAGTCCCGGATGAGATCCCGGACGTCACGAGGAGTTCCGGAATGGTCCGGAGGTACAGAATTATATATAGGAAGTGCTGTTTCGGGCATCGGGACAAGTTTCGGGGTTATCGGTATTGTACCGGGACCACCGGAAGGGTCCCGGGGGTCCACCGGGTGGGGCCACCTATCCCGGAGGGCCCCATGGGCTGAAATAGGAGGGAACCCAGCCCATAGTGGGCTGGGGCACCAGCCCCTATAGGCCCATGCGCCTAGGGTTTCCACCATGGAAGAGTCCATGTGGTGGAAGGCACCCCTAGGTGCCTTGGGGGGGGGGGAGGGAAACCTCCCCTTGGCCGCCGCCCCCCTAGTAGATCTCATCTACTAGGGCCGGCGCCCCCTGGCACCCCTATATATAGTGGGGGGAGAGGAGGGATTTCAGACCAGCCCCTGGCGCCTCCATCTCCCCCCGTTACGTCTCTCTCTCGCAGTCTTGGCGAAGCCCTGCTTCTGTGACGCCCTGCATCCACCACCACGCCGTCGTGCTGCTGGATCTTCATCAAACTCTCCTTCCCCCTTGCTGGATCAAGAAGGAGGAGACGTCTCCCGTCCCGTACGTGTGTTGAACGCGGAGGTGCCATCCGTTCGGCGCTGTTCATCGGTGATTTGGATCACGTCGAGTACGACTACATCATCACCGTTCTTTTGAACGCTTCCGTGCGCCATCTACAAAGGTATGTAGATGCATCCGATGACTCGTTGCTAGATGAACTCCTAGATGATCTTGGTGAAACGAGTAGGAAAATTTTTGTTTTCTGCAACGTTCCCCAACACGTCCATCACAACGACAATCTATAAAACAGCCTAAGCTAGAGAGGGTACTATGGTAGTATGGTATGGAGTATGTACTATCGTGAGCGACCGATCTTAGACTAGCCACAGTGGGAGTAACTTTAGAAGTAACATCGAGTCCAACTCAACAAATTTGCTTATGTGGCAATGAGTTAATGAGGAAAGAGGTAGTAGCAGTAACTTAGCTAGTTACTGTAACATCACATGTCCCAATGCAATATGAGTCTATAACATAATAAATGAAGCTCTGCATGTTACCACACTTATGTTACTACCCACTATGAAGGTAGTAACATAGTCTAGGAATATGTGTATGTTACTAGTGTATGTTACTCTTCATTGTGGCTAGTCTTAGTGCCACTGCACACCAAAAACAAATAGTCCCAAAACACTTAGGTGCGGTGCATTAACTTCTACCTTGTTTCTTGTTTCTTGACATATCAACCAATAAGAGATGAGAGGTGTGCATGCTTTTAATGACTTGCAATGGCTAGTTCATTGCATGCAATGCTATTAATTAGCAAATAAACATTGGTGACCCCAGGAGGAAACGGTACTAAGCGCATGGACCTATGAAAAATGAGTATCAACCAATGGATTATGGATTTAATTGTTAAACAATAGCAATTTTGTCTCATGCAAGAGCCTGGCTAGTACTCCAAGGAACCGCACCACGCGAGCATTCGCAACTGCCATGTTCGGCTTGCGCTTGGCTCTTCGCCTCTTCAAGAAGATGAACAATGATGTTACTCCTACTTCTACAGTATCGAATCCACTGCTGCATGTCCGTCCACCTCGTGCGGGAGGGATAGCATGTAGCGAAAGCTTCTACTTACTGCTCCTGCCTTTGCGTCTATGACAGGTGGGCCCAACAGGTGGTTGGCCCTCCTGTCATGCAGCCAAAGGCAGGTGCAATTAAGGCACTAGAGCTCAGTCCGCGAGGGAGAGGGCGTTGTAGTAAAAATTTCTCGGTCTTGTACGAGTTGACACGACACATCAAAGCACTGCACTCGATATAAGTCTTTTTACACATTTCGAATGGGCTACTTCGTATGTAGGAGTAGACATATTCTGCTTCGTATGTAGTCACTTGTTGCAATCTCTAAAAAGACTTGTATTTGGAAACGGAGGGAGTACAACGCATGCATGCATGCCGTGACTTTCCTTTTGATACTTGCATGTGTTGATTTGATGCACCTTGCCAAATTTTGACTATAAATTTAACTAATCAAATTTTCATGCATGTCACAAAAAATTACGGGGCTGTTTGGATTGTGACTATGTTTGTCTTATGTTGCCACATTATTTTTCCCACACTTGCCACACTTGCCTAACCTGAGTTGCTCAAATTGTTAGACACACTTTGGCTTGCCTAAGGGAATCTAGCCACAATTTTTGTGTCTATGACATGTGGGGTTCACTTCTAATAAAAAAAATTCTTTTCTTAGGTGTGGCTAATAAAAAAGACTTATATTTAGGAATGGATGGAGTAGAAAATATAAATAATAATGCATGTTGGGGCAACCCATGTTTCCGCTAATTTTAGCCGTGGGCTTGTTCACCATTTTTACGAGGGGGTGGTTGTTCATTTAATGGAGGGACTTGTAGTACCAGACTTGAACGATACAAAGTGCGACCTGGCACACCGTAACACCACTTGGAACAAGCGGGTAGCTATCTCAAAAAACAATCAACAACTAAAAAAACCGTGACCTGGCATGTAGTAGTACACAATTTTAAACGATTGTTTTGATGGAGTGAAAAAGGAAACCTACCCCACTACGTATATATGGGCCGGAGCCTCCGCGCTTGCTTGCTAGGGTTGCTCTATTCACACACTCTCATCCTCTCCAGATCTAAACAAGATAGGGGTAGTAACACTGTCTTTCTCCCTTCAAAAAACACTGGCTTTCTATCCTCACCGCTTGTTACAGATCCGGACGTATCCCCCTCCGCCGGTGAAGGGGAGGAGGGGCAGCGTTTAGGCCATCGTCGATAGCGAGGGAGGAGACCCACTGCCGGCCGCACTATTATCTCTGGCCGAGCGCCGGCGCGGGAGGTCCTCCGATCCCTTTGTCGTTGCTTGTGGGCGGATCCGGCCTCCTGCCGCCCACCTATCCACATCCCGACGACCTTCAGGTATATTTTCGTTCGATACTGCCTTAGCTCTACTTCCCCAACTCGCTACGTCGCTGCATGTGCATCATTTTCTACCTCTCAGCCCCTCTCGATCGGATGGTCCAACATCACATTTTTTTCTATTGTTAGAGGTAAAGCTACTTCATGGAGTCGAATCTTGTACTCCCTCCATCCGAAAATACTTCTCATTGAATTGGATGTATCTAGATGTATTTTTGTTCTAGACACGTCCATTTTGATGACAAGTAATTCTGAACAGAGGGAGTACTTGGTTCAAACAAGAAATAAACTGGGGGTGGGGGAATTTAGTATGTACATCGGACTTGGTACAAACAGGAAGGAAAGGGGGTGAAAGTAGTACAGACTGGTCATCCAACCGGTCTCTTGGTCGAAAAGGGAAATATAGGGGTAACGCTGTACACAGTGGTATGACCAGGACTAGATTTTCTATCCACACATAGGAGTAGGTGGCTGGAGTGAACAAAAATGGGACCAACCTAGATATGTTTCTTGGATATTTGTTTCTCGGGGAAACAAACTATGAATCACCACTTTATGCCCCTCTTTACGTACATGGTGATGGATTGCTGGTGCACCCACTGTCCCATGCCCTTATACCAAATATTTAGGCTCCGTTCGGAATAAAGGGGCAGAAAACATATGTCTTGATGAAAATAGAGTAATAGGAAAGGAATGTAGGTATAAAACTATGGAACAGCGAACCGGAGGAAACTCTCAAGAGAATGTGTTCGGATGGACTATGAAATGTACGGATTTGTTTTTTTAGAGTAGCATGCTTGGCAGTATGAGATGCTATTTGTTTATTTAGATGCACAGTGACTACTCTTGTCCTCACCTCACGTACCACACATAGGTTGATTTTTTTATTCTGGCAACACAACACAGCAACCTGTCTAACGCATGGCAGCGAGCGCCTGCCTCGGGCTTCCGCCCAAAAAATGAGCAGCGCGTGGATGTTTGTAATCCTATGGAATCAGTACTACCAGACCAGCTTTCCTATGAAACACTATTCACCTTTCCCATGTTCCGAACGGTTGGAAGGGAAAGAATACCGTAGGAATTGTGTTCCTACGAAAATCCTGCACCAAACCTGTGAACCGACCGCAGCCTTAGCTGTTCTTAATCTAATGTCCCTGGTAAAAATGAAGCCATGCCACTGTTATAATCCATGACAAGTTTAGCCAAATGTTTTTGCCTGTAATTGTTTGAGACTCTGACTGTTTCCTCTGTGCCTTTTTGTGCAAACAGGGATATCCAATTCACCTGGTTGTTGTTGTGACCTTTTGGTGCACTACACAAAACTCTTCTTAAAAGAACTTTTGTGTTGTTTAACTGGAATGTTAGAACGGAACAGTTGGTTCATTTTGGTGGAACTGCACAAAGGGAGATCTGTGTTCCAATCCTCATCATCCATATTGGCGCCATAACCTTCCTTTAGGTAAGAATGATATTTAATGCATGTGTTCATCTCTATTTTCTGATTGCCATGAGAAAATAATGTTTTTTTACTAGTACACTTGTACTCCCTCACTGACAAAACCAATTCTGAATTAGAAGGACAATCATGTACTTGGTTTCACCAACTGGTGAGGAGAAAGAGAAATAGAGCATGAAGAGGAAGAAGAAGAAGAATAAACAATGCCAAGGCAATCTTGCTAAAGCCAGAGGCCTCAGTCGAGGCCATTCAAGGGCTCCGGCAACGACTACCTTACATGTGAGACGATCCTCCAGGGAGCCCTTCCACTTCTGCTGTCTCACTTAATTAATTAGGAGTACTTAAGTACCACTAATTATTACTGCCTAATTTTCCTGTTGGAGTTAAACAAATCTTTAGTAGGACCCTATGCTGAATCATGTACGTGTGTATGTTTGTCTATGGAGGTGAATCATGTGGTGGAGCAGGGAGGGAATATTATTAGTGTCATGACATAATAGTGCTATTGTTTTGCATGTCAATTTATTGCCATTGGTTCAATGAGGCAATGTTTTGCGTATTGTCCATCATGAATTTGATGCTACTGTTTGAGTAATATGCTAATGCCTTCCTATCCTTTCTCACTAAGCTAATGAAGGTTTCACCTTGTTCCTACTTGTGCAAACAGGGATCATGTTGTGCCAATCATACATTTTAGTGGAACTACACAAGACAATACAATGAACTGTATCCCAGCCGGTGCTTTAACTCCGCTGGAAGTTCTTGATAATCTTTCGATATAATCTCAGCACTGGTAAACAACAGTGATTTCAACCATACATTTGAAGTGCACAAAAATATATACTATTGTGTGATTCCAGTGAGTGCTTTATCATTTCTTATGGGACTACATGAATAAGTTTTTTTTCTTAGGTTGGTACGGGCCTAAGGCCTTCATCCATATTAGTTTGTTGTCATCTCTATTTGTATCGTGCTACTGTCATGAGAAACTCCTTTATCTTTGCACGTTAAAGTTTTGCAACCTATGATAAATGGCAATGCTTTGAGTGTTGAGTTGAGCTAATTGGCACTGATTAAATAAACTAATACCTCTCTCTAAGCAAGACTACTATGTTGCTAACTTTACCCATTAAGATAATGAGGGTGCTTCTATTTGTTAGTGTATGTTTCATCAACTAGTCCCACTATTACAATAATCTCACTCTCTCAATATATGTGCCAACAGGGATGCTCGATTTTGGTGGAACCACACAAAAACTTTTGGTGCTTCATTGCCTCAACAACTTCCGTCCTTTCCTGTCAGTCGCTAATCTCCGCTTGCTTTCTTCCTTTGCTGTCAGTCGCTTGGCTTATCTCGGCTTCCAGACAAAGGAAATAGTAATTGATATGCTACCTCACACAGGTTGGTACTGGTCTTTATCCTGATTATTGTGCCTGTCATATGTATTGGTAATTTGGTATTTTGCTACTGTTTGCCGATTTCATAAAGGAGTAATTTGGAGCCTGAACTCGCAGGCAAATCATTACATCGGGTGATTTCAGTAGAACTACACAAAATGATCAGATGGACAAGTACTTATGCTGCTGTTATGTACTCCAAAGTTCACTCAGACAAGCATCGATGTTGACAAGAAGTGCCTATATTCATTCGAGTATCAACCGGCGTCAACCAATTGTCAAACTCCAAGTATTAGGAGAGTGAACGCCAAAAATATTGCTTGGTGCATAGCCCAGAAAAACACAGTCCAGTCTTTGGTCCCAACTTGTGCCTTTTGGTTATCGGCACATATGGTAGCGAACTATATGGCATGGAGTCTAAAGATTCCAGACAAGTTGGTTGACGCGTATATTCATCTGGCACTTAATCAGTCTGCACGCCAAGGATGCTCCATTTCAGTTGAACTGCACAAAAAATTTGGGTGGTTCATTTTCTCAACCGCCTCCTTTCTCGTTTGCAATGTAGAATTTTGGCAAGATAGAGGACCGAGATGAGCCAGTAAACTAGTTGGATGAAAGTAGTGGCCAAGTTGCTCAAACCTCCCTCGGCACGAGGCCACTATTTGAGGATAAACCTACAAGCAAAGTTCAGATTGTCTGTGTTGCCTCTTATGTACTCGAAAGTTTACTCGTACGAGAACTAATTTTAGCAAGAAGTACCTCCGATTGAACACCATTTACCAGTCTGTATCCTAGGTAATTAAAGTTTGTCCATGGATCATATTGACTGTGATCTCAATCATTTGGATGCATAAACATACTGAACATGTGTATATCTGAATCTTTTTGTGAATTATGTATGAATATTGTCGTGTGATCTATCAATCATTTGGATGCATAGATATGCTGAGCTTGTGTATATATGAATCTTTTGAGTTGTTGATAGTGAATGTTGGCTATGAATATGAAGGTGTCCTGTGAACCTGAGTTTGATATGAATGTTAACCTTTTCTGTTGTATTTGTGTGTGAACTTGTTAGTATGCCTACTGTGGGGTATAAAACGCAGGTCTCTTATAAAAGTAATGATGTGTCCAATTTATGTTTTCCCTTCTAACCACATTATATATATATTTATATTATTACTATTATCGTATATTTTATATAGACTTATATATACATTATAAAAACATCCCACGTGTTATTAACTTATAAAAGTAAATGTTTAACGGAAGTTGGCAAGGAAAATCCTGGTTGTTTTTGACTCACACGCAAGGAAAATCCTGGTGATTGCGTACAAAAGCCTGCGAAGATTTTAAGGACCAATTTAATAATAACGCGCTCATTTTTATTTTGAGCAATAACTCGCTAATTTCTTAATTATATATATAATGTGCCTCTCCGGTTTATTCTTTGATATTAATTGCTCCTTCTAAGATAACATTATATATATAACGAGCCCACCTAATACATGTATTTCAAGGAAGTGCAAATAGGCTGGGATTTCTTAGAAAATATAAATGGGCCTGATTGACGCGAAATTATTTGTTCACTCAGCCCAGCAAATGGACTGTACATTCTAGAAAACATGGGTTAAATATATGCCACATTTTTGCAGGCTGACATGTGGGCCAATAGGTCGAAGCCTATGCAGGGCATTGTCAACTTGGTCAACAAATGATTGTGTCATCCACAGCCATTGGATTTATATCCAACGGCCGGCATGCACCTTCAATCTCTCGTCTTCTTCCTCCAGCGTTGCCGAGACCGCCTGGTCCGGCCTCCGGCAGCTAGCAGCTCTGCTTAGCATGCATCACTGCGAAGCGCTACCCCACCGCCGGCCAGGCTATCCCTCCAGCCCTCGACACCTCCTGTTATTCTCCACAAACTACATCCCCACGCCGCAACAGAACCAGTTATAACCCTTCTCCTCCTCTCAATCTGCGACTCCACTGTTGCGTTTTCCCATCTTTGAGACGTTCCCGTCCGGGGCCTCGCCGTCGTCCACCGCCTCGCTGCATTCGGTGCGGCGTGGTCAACAAACGAGAGTCATCAGAAGAGGACTGTACGTGGAGAGCCTGACGGCTGGGACCCACAAGGTCCATGGTCGCACGCAAGGAAAGTTCCTTCTTATTAAGCTGAAAAAAATGTTTCCTCCACCCGACAGCTGGGACCCACCGGCTCTATCTTCGCACGGAAGGAAGTGCCTCCTTGTTTTGCGAAAAAAATTATTCATCCCGTTGACAGTTGGGACCCGTCAGATTTGGTGACTGACTTGTGGGCCTACTAAGCGGACGTGTACGCACGGCTTTGTCAACTTAATCAACAAATGATTCTAGCAGCTGGACCGTTGGATGTTAGTCCAATAGCCGTGCTCCTTCTTCAACCTCTGTTCTTGCTCCTGTCTCCCATGGGCGGCACCGCGGCTGTGCTGCCGCGCACCCGAACCAGTGAAGTTTCCCACTCCTCTCCATCTGCGACTCCACTGCCCCGTCTTCCCCATCTCCGGGTCGTTCCAGTCTGGGTGCGCTCGGCACGGTGTGGTCAACTAGGTCAGTAACCGAGAGTCATTGGAAGATGACTATATGTGAGAGGCTGACAGTGGGGACGCACCACGCCCATGGACGCATGCATGCAACGGAACGCTGTGGTCAAGGAACAACTTCCATCGGAAGTATAGTGTACATGGAGAGTCTCAGCTGGGTCCACGGCCGCAGCAAGTAAGTGCCTCCTTATTACGCGGAAAATAATGATTCCTCCAACTGACAGCAGGGACCCACTGGACGTGCCACCGTATTTTGTGAAAAATCGTTTGCCCCCTGACTGCTGGGACGCACCTGACAGGCCACCGTATTTCGCGAAAAAATGTTTCCCCCACTGTCAGCTCGGACCCACTGGAAGTGCCTCCTTATTACGCACAAAAAATGAATACTCCCACGGCTAGCTGGGACCCACCTTGGTGGGAGGCTGACTTGTGGGCCTACTAAGTTGACGGGGACGAAGGGCTTTGTCAACTTAGTCAATATGAACGATTCTAGCTCCAGTGACCGTACGATGTCCATCCAACGGCCGTAGTGCTTCTTCAACCTCTGGTCTTCTTGCTCCAGCTGCCCAAAGCAGCGCAGGTCGTGCCGCATGCTCCTGCCTCTCGTGGCCGGCTATGCTGATGCGGAGGCCTCACCGCCCCCTACTATTCCCACCGCTGGCCAGGCCCTACGGCGACGGCAGCCTCACACCGCAGCCGAACCAGTGAACCCTCATACTCCTCTCCGCGCGGGCTTCCACTGCCGCATCTTCCCCGGCTCCGCGTCGTCCCCTTCCTAGGTCACGCCGTCGTCCACCGCTGTGGTGCTCTCCACGCGGCGTGGTCAACATGGTCAAGGAACGACTTCCATCGGAAGAGTACTGTACGTGGAGAGGCTGATAGCTGGGTCCACAGCCACAGCCTAGTTTTTTTTGTGATTTTCCAAGTAAGTTGCTTTGTCAGGCATGTTGGGCTGCAAATCTTTCAAGACAAGGAGAGCTTTCATTCGGCTGGCCGAGAAAATGGCCCATCAGTAATGAGAAATGGGTTGTACATTTTTAAAACACATAAAACCGGCAATTAGTTTCAAATATCTTTTTTTTCGAGATTTTAAATTACATTAATGTTTATGCGTGGAGAATTTGTTGGATTTTATATTGATATACATTTATTTTTAAAATCAGTTTGAATGTGAGTCGAAATTTCGGGACTAAAAACAGTTCGGACCGCACCAAAATAAGCAAAATTTCGTATAATTTTTTAACCATGGCCACAATATGGGCTGTAATGCTAACAAAAAGAATATGGGATCCAAAAAAACCTTAATAATTAGCAAATGGGCTGTAAATTATTAGAAATAATGGTAGATGGGATGTATGTTGTTTTCCACAGATTTAAGGCTTTCTTAAAAAAAGGTTGACGCACAAGCAGTGACTGTTGGATGGCCATCCAATGGCCGTCGTGCTTCTTCAATCTCTGCACGTCCTGCTCCAGCCGCTCAAACAAGCACCGGCGGGACTGCCTGCTCCCTCCTCCCCGCGGTCGGCTCTGCTACCGCGCAGGCCTCACCGCCCCACCGTACTCCCATCACTGGCCTAGCCATCCCTCTACTCACCCACACCTGCTGTTATTCTCCGGCCACGGCAGACGAACCAATAAACCCTCGTAAAGTCGTACTCCCCTCCGCGTGGGAAACAACTGTCGAGTCTGCCCTACCTCCATGTTGTTCCCTTCCCAGGCCTCGCCATCGTCCACCACCCTGGTGCTCTCGGCGCGGCCTGGTCAACGTGGTCAATGACCGACATGCATCTGAAGTGGACTGTACGTGGAGAGGCCGACAACTGGGTCCACGGCCGCACGCAAGGAAATGCCTCCTTATTACGCCCAAAATGATGATTCCTCCACCTGACATCAGGGACCCACCGAAAGTTCCTCTGTATTTCGCGAAAAAAACGTTACCGCCGCTAACAGCTCGGACCCACCACCTATATCTTCGCACGCAAGTAAGTGCCTCCTTATTACGGACAAAAAAATGAATACTCCCCGTGTTAGCTGGGACCCAGTATAGTGGCAGGCTGACTTGTGGGCCTACTAAGTTGACGGGGATGGAGGGCTTTGTCAACTTAGTCAATATGCACGATTCTAGCTCCAGTGACCGTACGATGTCCATCCAATGGCCGTAGTGCTTCTTCAACCTCTGGTCTTCTTGCTCCAGCCGCCCAAACCAGCGCCGGTCGTGCCTCGTGCTCCTGCCTCCCATGGCCGGCTGCGATGCGGCGGAGGCCTCACCGCCCCCTACTACTCCCACTGCTGGCCAGGCCATCCCTCTACTCACCCACACCCCCTGTTATTATGCGGCGACGACAGCCTCACACCGCAGCAAACCAGTGAACCCTCGTACTCCTCTACGCGTGGGCATCCACTGTCGCGTCTTCCCCGGCTCCGTGTCATCCCCTTCCTAGGCCTCGCCGTCGTCCACCGCCCTGGTGCTCCCGGCGCGGCGTGGTCAACGTGGTCAAGGAACGGATTCTATCGGACGTGGACTATACGTGGAGAGGCTAACAGCTGGGTCCACGGCCGCAGCAAGGAAGTGCCTCCTTGTTGCGTGTAGAATAATTATTCCTCCACCTGACAGCAGGGACCCACCGGACGGGCAACCGTATTTCGCGAAAAAAATGTTTGCCCCTGATTGGTGGGACCCACCAGCTACATCTTCGCACACAAGGAAGTGCATCCGGGCAAAAAAAAACGATTCGCCCCCCTGACTGCTGGGACCCACCAGCTACATCTTCGCAGGCAAGGAAGTGTCTGATAGTCGGGACCCACCTGGTCGAAGCGTACGTAGCGTTGTCATTCTGGTCGCGAACGTGTACGTACATATATACTGGTGGATGTAGAGGCGCGCACGTGTCGTAGTAGAGGCGCATACGTGTCGTAGTAGAGGTGCGCACATAGCATGTACACGTACGTACAGCGGCCAGGGTGCAAGAAAGAAAATACGGCCACGTATGTACATACGGGCGGGGTCTCGAACGCCTACTCGCGCATACGTACGGCCAGGGCTCGTGTACATGGTTGGGTCGGAATGGAGAAACAGCGTTGTCGTCGTGTTCATGGGGACGCAACGGAATGCGTCGTATTCATGGGGAGGCAACGGAATCCGTCGTGTTCATCGGGAGGCAACGGAACGCGTGGGAGCCAACCGGCTGGGTCGGAAAGGAATGCGTGGTCGTGTTCATCGGGAGGGCTTGGACGGAACAGGCGATGGAAACGAGGCCTGGCGTACCGGACAACGGAGGAAACGGACCTCCTATGTTCGGAACGGCGTCCTATTGATCGGGAGGAGTGTGGCGTACCGCAAAATGGAGGAAATAGACCTCCTACGGTCGAAACGGGGGTCATGTTGATCGGGAGGGGTGTGGCGTACCCCGAAACGGACGAAACGGACCTCCTACGGTCGAAACGGGGGTCCTGTTGATCGGGAGGGGTGTGGCGTACCGCAAAACGGTCGAAACAGACCTCCTACGATCGAAACAGGGGTCCTGTTCATCGGGAGGGGTGTGGCATACCGCAAAATGGGACTCCACGGGATACTGTTCATCTCCACCGTCGACCTCCTCCAGCCTCGACGGGCTACCGTCGACCTCCTCCAGCCTCCACGGGCTCCTGTTCATCCAGCCTCCACCGCGCGCTACTCCACCGGCTACTGTTCAACCACCCCTCCACAGGCACCCCTCCACCGTCTACTGTTCATCCAACCCTCCACCACACCACGGGGTCCTGTTCATCCAGAGGCAACGCCACCGCACACTGTTCATCCAACCCCCCCCCCCCCCCCGCAATGCTCACTGTTCATCCCAGAGGCAGCATCGACCAGCTTCAGTTAGCAGCAGTAGCGAAGGAATCGGTCGATCGGGTTCAATTAACAGCCATCGATCGATCGCTCGGGTTCAGTAACGCGTAGCCTGCAGTGCAATCGCTGGGGTTCAGTTAGAGCCCAACGCCTCGCTCGGGTTCAGTTAGAGCCAACGCCTCGCACACACGCTCATACGTGTACGAGAGAAACGCGCATCGCTCGGCCCCCGACCTCCCACTGTAACCGGGAACTCCCCGAAATTTTCCTCGCCCTCGCTTCTACCACGGTTTTTTCCGTCATGGACGGCCCAAAGAATGTCATGCAGCTGCGTCTCCGGCCCGCCCAGGGTGAAAAGACCATTTTATGTCATGATTTTTTGTCATAGAAGTAGGAGCCCACCACATCTATGATGATACCGGGTTTTGGCACAATTATCGTCATACAAGTGTCATATGTATGATAGAAAAAAATCGTTCGGCCCAAAATGTCACGGATGTGTCTTTTTTTTGTAGTGATGATTTTTCCAACCGGCAGAGTACGCCTGTGGCTATCCCACCATTGAGCAGCGGGTCCCTTCAAGAAGAAGGAAGCAAAGGTGACATAGCTGGCAGGGGCTACATCAGCAGACTCCATCTCATAGGTGATGTCACGGAGCCACTCATCAGCATCCAGAGGCTAAGTTGAGATGTGGCACACAGTTGGGTTGAGGCGCATGAAATCCTGCAGAGTCACTTGGGCTGGCTGCTGGTTCATATTGGGGCGAGGAAACTAAGCCATAATATTCTCCATGAACTGGCAATTCAGATCGAACTGTTGCATCATCCTCGCCATGTACTCAGGCGGTGGTGGGGGATGGCCACCACGACCACGACCACCTGGTCTAACCACCTTGCTAAAATATAACAAGGGTAGTTCAGCATTGAGAAATTTGCAAAGACAAACATCATTCAAGATGAAGAATGCACAATGAAAGAAGCACGGTAGATACTACATAGTAGTCGGCATATCTTACCAAAGGGATCATGCATAGAGTTCGGTACACAGAGTTCAGTACATAGACTAAAGACATCATAGGCGGCACGCAGGCTCGCGGCGAATGCATCTAACACTAACAAGCAAGCCTACATCAGTCCTAAGAGGAACTGTGGAGGTAGGTGTAGCCGGCCAGCTGCTAGTGACGCGACGGGAAGTCCTCCATGTCAGTAGCCTGAGGTCCATGGATACTCTGGTGCAGAACCCGACGCGCAAGTGGCAGAAGAGGACCAAGTGTGGGAGAGTAGCCTCCCACATCTGGTCAGCCGACACCCTGGGGCATCACGGTCCTGGCAGGGTAGATCACAGAACGCGACAGATCACCAGATCGGACAAGGGGTGCAATAGTGTCAGAGCACAGTACAGGTGCTGACAGGTGGTGTACAACTCATGGCAAAGAGCTCAGTTAGCTCTATCTAGCCCATCAGCATGCAGAACCAGGTTCCAATGCTAGAAGGGCTCTCGGTTGACAGTGGAGTAGGCAGCAGTGTAGTATCCCTCTGCACCAACATTGGATGCGATAGCAATGTGCCTGAAAGGGGAGGTGTCCAACTCTCGATACTCTCCACAAAGACGTGTCAGAGCAGCATAAGCAGCATCGTGGACTGCCATGTCGATAGTCACTCCAACACCATGAGTAGTGTGCAGCACGGTAGTGGAGTCATACTCCCGAGAGTAGAGGTGGACGATGGCACGGTACTGCTCCTGGTTAAAGTCCTGCTACTCCTCGTAGACGGTGTACTCAGGGTGCCAGCGATAACCCAGATAGGTCATCATCTCAGCTAACACAGCAAGTGATCCTGAGACACCAATGGCCGTTGTGTGGCGCACGACCTGCCTCATGGGTTCCATCTGAAAACAAAGATGTTTCAAAGGAGTCAAATGACAGTGTGGATATTGTTCAATATACTATTCTAAGAAATAACTAGGGCTTATCCAACTTTTAGGTGAACATGGTCACAGGATCCTAATGTTAGAGTTAGTAAATTCGTTTAACCCGAGTAGAAGAGAGTTCAGAGTCCCAGAGTAAGGATCGAGGAGTAAAAGATCCTAATACCACCCAATTGGCGACATGGGCCCGTAAGACACACAACCATGTTAGTAAAAAGTTTTGCAATGTCTAGACTCGACTTCAGCCAAGGAGTGTGGAAGGGGGATTCCTATAGGCAGTCAGCTCTGATACCAACTTGTGACGCCCCGATTCAATCGTACACTAATCATACACGCAAACGTGTACGATCAAGATCAGGGACTCACGGGACGATATCACAACACAACTCTACAAATAAAATAAGTCATACAAGCATCATATTACAAGCCAGGGGCCTCAAGGGCTCGAATACAAGAGCTCGATCATAGACGAGTCAGCAGAAGCAACAATATCTGAGTACAGGCATAAGTTAAACAAGTTTTCCTTAAGAAGGCTAGCACAAACTGGGATACAGATTGAATGAGGCGCAGGCCTCCTGACTGGGATCCTCCTAAACTACTCCTCGTCGTCGTCAGTGGCCTGCACATAGTAGTAGACACGTCCCGAGTAGTAGCAGTCGTCATCGACAGTAGCGTCTGGCTCCTAGACTCCAAGGTCTGATCGCAACAATCGGATATACAAAGGGGGGGAAAGGGGAGCAAAGCAACCGTGAGTACTCATCCAAAGTACTCGCAAGCAAGGAGCTACACTACATATGCATTGGTATCAATGAAAGGAGGTAGTATATGTGGACTGAACTGCATAATACCGGAATAAGAGGGGGGATAGCTAGTCCTATCGAAGACTACGCTTCTGGCAGCCTCCATCTTGAAGCAGTAGAAGAGAATAGATGGTAAGTTCACCAAGTATCATCGTATAGCATAATCCTACACGGCGATCCTCTCCTCGTCGCCCTGTTAGAGGGCGATCACCGGGTTGTATCTGGCACTTGGAACTGTGTGTTTTATTAAGTATCTGGTTCTAGTTTTCATAAGGTCAAGGTACAACTCCGGGTCATCCTTTTACCAAGGGACGCGGCTATTCGAATAGATCAACTTCCCTGCAGGGGTGCACCTGTAACGCCTCGGACACACCCACCGGTGGTCGTTACTCCTGGCAGGATCTAGACTAGCCCCACAGATCAATACTAGTCTTTTCTGCGCACTTTGACCTCACTCGTGCGCACCCGGGAGCAACTTCCCGATCGGTCACCCATCCTGACACTACTCCAAGCTAAGCACGCTTAACTTTGGAGTTCTGTCCGAATGGGCTCCCGAAAAAGAAGGAATTCCTTATTGATATGAGTAGTCTATCATCCCTAATAAGCCAGGCTATCACATACACCCCCACTCAGAGGAACCGACGTCCTCGTCGGGCCACAGGAACGTTCCCTCTTGGCACAAACGTCTGTGCTTCCAGTCCGGTACATCTGCCATGCCGGGTGCCACGACGGGTCACAAACGTCATGAACAACATGACCACGCACCTGTCCGCAACCATTCGTGTAACCGCGAGGGTCGGCTCTGATACCAACTTGTAACGCCTCGGACACACCCACCGGTGGTCGTTACTCCTGGCGGGATCTATACTGGCCCCACAGATCAATACTAGTCTTTTCTATGCACTTTGACCTCACTCGTGCGCACCCGGGAGCAACTTCCCGGTCGGTCACCCATCCTGACACTACTCCAAGCTGAGCACGCTTAACTTTGGAGTTATGTCCGAATGGGCTCCCGGAAAAGAAGGAATTCCTTATTGATATGAGTAGTCTATCATCCCTAATAAGCCAGGCTATCACAGCACCACATTTCCCAACACGCTCGATCCCCTTTGTCCGAACACACTTTTCTGGGTCATGCCCAGCCTCGGAAGATCAACACGTCGCAGCCCTATCTAGGCACAACAGAGAGGTCAGCACGTCGGTCTAAATCCTATGGCGCGGGGGTCTGGGCCCATCGTCCATTGCACACCTACACGTTGCGTACGCGGCTGGTGAGCAGACCTAGCAACCTCCATTACAAAGGAAGTTGTGTTATGCGGTCCAACCCGGCGTGCGCCGCTCAGTCACTGACGTCACGAAGGCTTCGGCTGATACCATGACGTCGAATGCCCATAACTGTTCCCGCGTAGTTGGTTAGTGTGTATAGGCCAGTGGCCAGACTCAGATCAAATACCAAGATCTCGTTAAGCGTGTTATCTTGAAGTAACCACGAACGCCGACCAGGGCCAGGCCCACCTCTCTCCTGGGTGGTCTCAACCTGCCCTGTCACTCCGCCACAAAGATCCACACAGAGGGTCGTCGGGAAAGTATGTCCTTTCAGCCCCCAATTTGTGAATCAACTTCGGGTACTCAAAGAGCGGACCCGACTTTAGTCACAACATATATCATGTGTATTATGTATAGTATATACCTGTGATCAACACCCGACATGATCACGGCCCGATAGTATAGCATGGCAGACTGGCAAGAATGTAGGGCCACTGATGATAAACTAGCATCCTATACTAAGCATTTAGGATTACAGGTAAGGTATCAACAATTGTAACAACAATGACAGGCTATGCATCAGAATAGGATTAACGGAAAGTAGTAACATGCTACACTACTCTAATGCAAGCAGTAGAGAGAAGAATAGGCGATATCTGGTGATCAAGGGGGCTTGCCTAGTTGCTCTGGCAAGTAGGGGTCATCAACAACATAGTTGATCAGGGCACCAGCAGCGGCGTCAGTCTCTAGTTTACCGAGGAGAAGAGGGGGAAAAACAATGAATAAATGCAAACAGATGCATATCAATGCATGACATGACAATGAGCGTTGCTAGGTGTGCCCTTACGCGGTAGGAGGTGATACCGGCGAAGGGGGAAAACATCCGACAAAGTATTCCCGGTGTTTCATGTTTTCTGACAAATGAACCAGAGGGGGAAAGTTACGTGTTTGCTATGATAGGGATGTGTGGTGGACAAACGGGCTGCGTATTCGCATTCATCTCGTCGTTCTGAGCAACTTTCATGTAGAAAACATTCTCATCCGAGTTACAGTTTATTTTCTATGTTTTTCTAAAGTTTTAATCATTTTCTGAATTTATCTGAATTAACAGAAATGGAATTATGACATCAGCATTGCGTGGGGATGACATCAGGAGTCAACACACTGTTTGACTGGTCAAAATGACGAATGGGGCCCACTCGTCATAGACAGTGGGGCTAACAGGGGTTTATTTTAATTAGTCAGAGTTAATAAGCAGTAGGGCCCCACATGTCAGTGACTGTTTAGGTTAATTAATTAGTTTTATTTATAAAAAATTTTTAATTAGTTTAATTACGCAGTGGGCCCGCATGTCAGTGCCACTGGGCTAACCATTCAGCACGTTGACTGGGTCAACCAAGTCAACGGGGCCCCCATGGCCCACTAGCAGTGACCCAAGGGTGGGGCCCACCTAGCCACGTCGGCGGACGGCGCTGGAGCGACGCCGGTGAGGCAAAATGCGGCGGTGCGACATGAGAGGGGTGCGGATTTCACGCACAGGGGGTCGGTGGGCTATGGTCGGGCGCGTTCAGCGCGGCTGGGCATCGCGCGTCGAACGGTGGTGGTTGTGGCGACAGGGGTGACCGATGTCAAGCGCGGTGAGCTCATCGGCGGACGGCCGGAGTCGGGCGCGAGAGGAAACGGCGATGCAACGCATTAGCAAGCAAACTGAGAGACGAGGCGAGACCTATGTGCACGCGCGAGCACAACGGCACGAGCCCGGGACCAAATGGTCACCGGACGGCTGCCGGCGACGAGCGCGGGCGGCGACGTGTACGGGAGCTCGATGAGCTAGGGCATAAGGGCCACGGGGAAGCGCGTGCATGGGTGCGTTGGGTTCCTGGAAGCGCCAGGAGCACGCTGATGGGCTCAGGCGAGCATGATGACGGCTGTGGCGACGGCCATGAGCTCGTTGGCGGCGGACAGATTATGGGCGCAGTGGCAAGCTAGCTGCGGCGCGCGAGGGAGCTAATGGGAAGGAGAAGGAGGTGGACGAGCTCATCGGGCGGCTCACACAATGGCCCGTGGTGGTTTAGGACCTGCCGTTACGTCGCCGGAGTTGGTGAAGAGCGGCGGCGACCGGAGATGTGGAAGAAGAGGAACCGGTGCAGCAGCGCCTCCAAGCTCTAGCTTCGGCCACCGGTCGACGAGGAAGACGATGGTGGAGACGACAGACACGTTGGCGAGGCGAGGTGATGACGGTGGCCGCACGTTTCACGGTGGAGAGCCCGTGGCGGCGCTCGGATGCGGTGGGGAAGGAGGAGCGGCGAGGTGGATCTGAGGGGAGGGGAGGCGAAGGGGCCGAGAGGGAGTGCGGGTGAGAGGAAGAAGGAACCGAGGAGGCGGGGCATGGCGGCCTAATCCCCTCCCGGCGTCGGTGCCGGCGAGGTGGTCGGGCGGGGACGTGCCCCTGTTCCGACCCTGTCAGGGGAAATGGGAAGGAGGATGGCAGGGGGCTGGGCCGGTTGGCCTTTGCCTAGTTGGGTCGGTGGCCTGCTGGGCCGGAGCCCAGTGGGGGGCTTTTCTATTTCTCTTTTGTTTTGTTTTCTGTTTTTTATTATTTTCCTTTTATTTATTTTCTTTTCTGTTTTAAATCATTTTCAAATATTTAGGCAATTTCTAAAAATGAGTTTTCTCCACAATAATTACCAGTGCAATATTGGGCACCCACCGAAATTTTTTGTTACAATGTTTTGAAAACTTTTGTTGTTTGCCATATTTTGAATTGATACTTCGAATCGGTTTTGATCTAACGAGAGATTAGCAACAGTAACGGAGGTGACGTGGCATCATTGACAGAGTTTTACTGTAGCTTAATTATCCAACGTTACAGCCGGGTCTCAACTATCATACATTCTTCAGATAATATCAACGTTGGCTCGGCGGTTCTGATGTTGGAGAAAAATTGCCGGTTCATTCCACTCAAGCAAAAGCTTGGGCAACTCAAGCGTCGTTGCAACGACATGGGGGAGCTGATGGCGGCTCTAGTTAAGTATGCGAACTCTGATGGTACCAAGGACCCCGATTCAGAGGACGAAAGGTCGGGAAAGGGAAAGAAGAGTAATGGCGTGTGGGGACAACACTACAACTCTACCAGCCAGGGTGGCAACGGTAAACGCAAAGCTGATGACTTTGTGGCTAACACAGGTGCACGCATTGATAACCAGCATCGTAGGGGACCACAGGGGCCGCCGGCTTCGAGGGCGGGATTCAACATTGAAGCAATGTTAAACCAGCCGTGTCCAAAACACGGAACAGATCGTGAGCCGGCTACTCATTCATGGAAGGATCGCAGCATAATGAGAAGCTTTCGGGAATCCATCCAGCGCCACCATGGCCCAGATGGCGGATCAGGGTCTGGCTCTCACGGTCCGGGCCATGGATGTGGCGGTTCAAGTTCCGGGTTTCAAGGTCACGGTAACCAAGGTGGTTACAATGAGCAGAATAGTCAGGGGAATCAATAGCAGCAGTAGTCCAGTTATCAGAGCAATCCAAAACAATTGAATAGTGGGCAGTACCACGTCTTCACCACCAGTTTGTGTAAACGGGATCAGAAGCTTCACAAGAGAGCTGTGAATGCTGTTGAGCCGGCGGTCCACGTTATCTGCGATGGTCAGAGTAGCCTATTGTATGGAGTCGAGAGGATCATCCACCCCGGGTTGATAATCCGGGTCATCTGGCTTTGATAGTGGCGCCTCAAGTTGGGGGTTATAAGTTTATTAAGGTGCTCATGGATGGAGGTAGCAGCATTAACATGCTTTATTATGAGACCTTCCGTCGCATGGGACTCACAGATAAGAATCTTAAGTCGTCCAACACTGTCTTCCATGGTGTCATGCCGGGTAATTCAGCCTACCTAGTGGGGAAGCTATCGTTGTAAGTTGCCTTTGGAGATGAGCATGATTCCAGGTCTGAGACATTAAACTTTGATGTGATAAAAATCAAAAGCCCTTATCATGCTCTGTTCGGACGGCCGGCTTATGCTAAGTTCATGGCCAGGCCCTGTGTCGGTGTCAAAACCGGCGGATCTCGGGTAGGGGGTCCCGAACTGTGCATCTAGGCCGGATGGTAACAGGAGACAAGGGACACAATGTTTTACCCAGGTTCGAGCCCTCTTGATGGAGGTAAAACCCTACGTCTTGCTTGATTAATATTGATGATATGGGTAGTACAAGAGTAGATCTACCACGAGATCAAGGAGGCTAAACCCTAGAAGCTAGCCTATGGTATGATTGTTGTATGATGAAGTTCTCCTACGGACTAAAACCCTCCGGTTTATATCGACATCGGAGATGGTTAGGGTTACACAAAGTCGGTTACAATGGTAGGAGATCTTGAATATCCGCATCGCCAAGCTTGCCTTCCACGCCAAGGAAAGTCCCATCCGGACACGGGACGGAGTCTTCAATCTTGTATGTTCATAGTCCTGGAGTCCGGCTGAAGGTATAGTCCGGCTACCCGAACACCCCCTAATCCAGGACTCCCTCAAACATGCTGCATCCGTACACTGTGGTACGGCAAAATACACCAGGGGCTTCAGTACCCACCAATATGGCGTGAGAAGTCCGTCCACTTTCACAAGTGCGGCACCCCGAACTTATAGCACTATATGCATCGGCTCCGAGCAGGCGCCAACTGAGGTGGCGACAACTGAGGTGGCGACCCTCAAGCAGGCGCTGTCCGAGGCCGAGAAGAAAGCGGCCACGGAGCGCGCCGAGCGGGAGAAATTTGAGGCACAGGTCAGCGAGGTGCGGCAAGAGCTTCAGATTCTCATGCAAAAACATGAGAGTTTGGAGCTCGACTCGGACGCGAGCGTCTGAGCTTGCTGCGGCCCTTAAAACTGCCAAATCTGCCAAGGCCGAAGCCCAGAAGGCCCCCCAGGAATTGGATGCGGTGAAAAAGATAGCGGCGGGTAAGGCATTCTATATGCAAAGCAGACATATAAAAGTAAACTACTTGTTACTTATCCGAATCTGGAGCTCTCCAGGGGCATTCGCAGATCTTCCCCGCAGCATATCCAATGCCGCCGCATTCTACCGAGCCGAGGAAGGCAGCTCGACGGAGAAGGTGTTCTGGTCTCAGTACGCTGAGGCCGGACACCCTGTGCCCTTGAGCGACCAGCTGAAGCAGCTGGTCGAGCTCCACAAGGTGGCCGAACAGGCCCTGAAGGGCTTCATAGTTCGGCTGTGGCCTAGAGAGGCCCTGCCTGGGAGCTACTTCGGACTGGTGCGGCGACTGGTGGAGGCTTGTCCAAGGCTCGAGGTCATCAAGCGCTCCGTCTGCATCGAAGGTGCCCGTAGGGCCCTTGCCCGTGCAAAGGTGCATTGGGGTAAGCTGGATGGTGAGAAGCTTGTGAAGGACGGGCCGCCGCTGGGGAAGGAGCATCGCAAGCCCGAGAACTATTACAAGGATGTTCTTGCTGGTGCCCGCCTTGTGGCGGATGAATGTACCAAGGATGTAATTTTTGAATGAACTCGCTCGTGTTATCCTGTGCACTGAAAACTTGTTCATATGCGCTAAGCAATGCTTGAATTTAAAATATTACTTTCTGTGCGGCCGTTTATCAAAAAATTGAGAGATGGCCAGTCTTCGGCTTCTGCCCCCATGCCACTAGTGCTGGGGTGTTCGGGATAAACCTGAGCGCTCTTTTTCCCATGATTGGGTCCGTCGAGGGAGGCGGTCAGCACAACGAACAAGGCAATCGGACTATAATGCTTGAACACTCTCACTTAGCCATAGAACTCTATAATTTTAAATTTCGGCGAAGCCCCTAGTATTCGGAAGACTGAGTTCGGGGCGCTATCCACGCCTTGGCCGGACAAAGCCGGTTCCTCGCTAGAAGCGGCATAAGCCTTTAAGGACTCGAAAAACCTCTCGGACAGCGACCGGTCTCTCGCCTCATCATGACAGTCAGTTTTAGCTTTCTCCACTGAGGTGCTCGGCCCAGCTCAACTGGGGCACAATCACAGTGGTTCTCCTAGTGCTACCTTAGCCGATATAGCGGAACGTAAGGCACCAAAACATAGGAGCCGGGCAAACCCAACTATTGACCCAAATCATGATTCGGAGCCGATGCATATAGTGCTATAAGTTCGGGGTGCCGCACTTGTGAAAGTGGACGGACTTCTCACGCCATATTGGTGGGTACTGAAGCCCCTGGTGTATTTTGCCGTACCACAGTGTACGGATGCAGCATGTTTGAGGGAGTCCTGGATTAGGGGGTGTTCGGGTAGCCGGACTATACCTTCAGCCGGACTCCAGGAGTATGAAGATACAAGATTGAAGACCTCGTCCCGTGTCCGGATGGGACTTTCCTTGGCGTGGAAGGCAAGCTTGGCGATGCGGATATTCAAGATCTCCTACCATTGTAACCGACTCTGTGTAACCCTAACCCTATCCGGTGTCTATATAAACCGGAGGGTTGTAGTCCGTAGGACATCAACTCCATACACAACAATCATACCATAGGCTAGCTTCTAGGGTTTAGCCTCCTTGATCTCGTGGTAGATCTACTCTTGTACTACCCATATCATCAATATTAATCAAGCAGGAGTAGGGTATTACCTCCATCGAGAGGGCCCGAACCTGGGTAAAAACATCGTGTCCCTTGTCTCCTGTTACCATCCGGCCTTGACGCACAGTTCGGGACCCCCTACCCGAGATCCACCGGTTTTGACATCGACATTGGTGCTTTCATTGAGAGTTCCTCTGTGTCGTCGCCTTTAGGCCCGATGGCTCCTTTGATCATCAACAACGATGAGGTCCAGGGTGAGACTTTTCTCCCCGGACAGATCTTCATCTTCGGCGGCTTCGCACTGCGGGCCAATTCGCTTGGCCACCTGGAGCAGATCGAAAGCTACGCCCCTGGCCATCAAGTCAGGTTTGGAAGCTTAAACTACACGGCTGACATCCGCGGAGACTTGATCTTTGACGGGTTTGAGCCACGGCCAAGCGCGCCACACTATCTCGAGGGGCATGATCTAGCTCTGCCTCCGGACAGTGTCCTGGAGGCCGCACACGCACCGGTTCCGACCTCTAACTCGGAGCCTATTGCACCAATTGAGGATAAGCGGTTGGACGTCACCTCGGGGGCTGCAATGTCAAAGGCGATCGAGCCGAACGCCAGCCCCGCACTCTGCATGACCCGTGACTCTGAGAATCCGGACTCTTCCCCGGACTCCGAACCCACCGCGCCCCTGCCAATCGAATGCGATTGGGCGCCGATAATGGAGTTCACCGCCGCGGACATCTTTCAGCACTCGCCTTTTGGTGACATCCTAAATTCTCTCAAGTCTCTCTCTTTATCAGGAGAGCCCTGGCCGGATTACGGTCAGCGAGGATGGGATACGGACGATGAAGAAGTTCAAAGCCCACCCACCACCCACTTTGTAGCCACTATCGACGATTTAATCGGCATGCTTGACTTCGGCTCCGAAGACATCAACGGTATGGACGAAGATGTAGGAGACGAACAGGAACCAGCACCTGTAGGGCGCTGGAAGGCCACCTCGTCATATGACATATATATGGTGGATACTCCAAAAGATGGAGATGGCGATGGAACAGCGGGGGATGACACCTCCAAGAAACAGCCAAAGCGCCGGCGTCAGCGGCGCCGCTCTAAATCCCGCCAAAGCAAAAAACGGTGATTCTGGCACGGGAGATAATACTACCCCTGATAGCGCCGAAGAACACCCACCCCAGCAAGATTCGGCACAGGGAGATGGAGAAGCCAGCCCTCATAAGAGAGCGGCAGACCGAGAGGTCGAGGATGATAACTATATGCCTCCCTCCAAAGACGAGGCAAGCCTCGATGACGACGAATTCGTCATACCATCAGACCCCGCCGAACAAGAGCGTTTCGAACGCAGGCTTTTAGCCACGGCAAGCAGCCTCAAGAAAAAGCAGCAACAGCTTAGAGCTGACCAAGATTTGCTAGCTGACAGATGGACTGAAGTCCTTGCGGCCGAAGAGTATGAACTCGAACGCCCCTCCAAGAGTTACCCAAAGCGCAGGCCGCTACCCCGATCAGAGGAGGAAGCACCTACATCACCAGCGCACGACATGGCAGACCGGCCACCTCGCGGCCGCGATAGAGAGGCCTATCGGCCCTCCACCCAAGCCATGTCCCGACGCCGCTCAACTAAGGCATGGGAAAATGCGCCAGACCTGCGAGACATACTGGAGGATAAGGCAAGACAAACAAGATCGATCTACGGATTGCGCAGGCGCCCTACGGCACGTGATGAAGATCTTCACTCCGGATACAACAAATCCAGCCAGGCCGAACACAACGGACATAGCTCTTCCGAGCTGCATCGTGATATAGCCCAATACAGAGGCGCCGCACACCAGCTATGCTTCACGAATGAAGTAATGGATCATAAAATCCCAGAGGGTTTCAAACCCGTAAACATCGAATCATACGATGGCACAACAGATCCGGCGGTATGGATCGAGGATTATCTCCTTCACATCCACATGGCACGTGGCGATGATCTACACGCCATCAAATACCTCCCACTCAAACTTAAAGGACCAGCCCGGCATTGGCTTAACAGCTTGCCAGCAGACTCAATCGGTTCTTGGGAGGACCTGGAAACCGCATTCCTCGACAACTTCCAGGGCACTTACGTGCGACCACCGGATGCCGACGACTTAAGCCACATAATTCAGCAGCCAAAGGAATCGGCCTGGCAATTCTGGACATGGTTCCTAACAAAGAAAAACCAGATAGTCGACTGTCCGGACGCAGAGGCCCTAGCAGCCTTCAAGCATAACATCCGCGATGAGTGGCTTGCCCGGCACCTGGGACAGGAAAAGCCAAAATCTATGGCAGCCCTCACGACACTCATGACCCGCTTTTGTGTGGGAGAAGACAGCTGGCTAGCTCGCAGTAACAACTTATCAAAGAACCCTGGTAATTCGGATACCAAGGACAAAAGTTGTAGGACACGTCGGAATAAGCAAAAACACCACGTTAGCAGCGACAGCAATGAAGACACGGCAGTCAATGCCGGATTCAGAGGCTATAAATCCGGTCAGCAGAAAAAGGCATTCAAAAAGAATACTCAGGGCCCGTCCAGTTTGGACCGAATACTCGACCGCTTGTGCCAGATACATGGCACCCACGAAAGGCCAGCCAATCACACTAACAGGGATTGTTGGGTGTTCAAGCAGGCAGGCAAGTTAAGAGCCGAAAACAAAGACAAGGGGCTGCACAGCGACGACGAGGAGGAGCCCAGGCCGCCGAACAACAATGGACAGAAGGTCTTTCCCCCACAAGTGCGGATGGTGAATATGATATACGCAACCCACATTCCCAAGAGGGAGCGGAAGCGTGCGCTACGGGACGTATACGCGATGGAGCCAGTCGCCCCAAAGTTCAACCCATGGTCCTCCTGCCCGATCACTTTTGATCAAAGGGACCATCCCACTAGCATCCGTCATGGCGGCGCGCCACATTGGTTCTCGACCCAATCATCGACGGATTTCAGCTCACAAGAGTCCTCATGGACGGCGGCAGTAGCCTGGACCTGCTTTACCAGGATATAGTGCGGAAAATGGGCATAGATCCCTCAAGGATTAAGCCCACAAAAACGACCTTTAAAGGCGTTATACCAGGTGTAGAAGCCAACTGTACAGGCTCAGTAACACTTGACGTGGTCTTCGGATCCCCGAACAATTTCTGAAGTGAAGAGTTAATATTCGATATAGTCCCGTTTCGCAGTGGCTATCACGCCCTGCTCGGACGAACCGCATTCGCAAAGTTCAATGTGGTGCCGCACTACGCATATCTCAAGCTCAAGATGCCAGGCCCTCGAGGAGTAATCACGGTCAACGGGAACACCGAACGCTCCCTCCGTACGGAGGAGCACACGGCGGCTCTCGCAGCGGAAGTACAAGGTAGCCTTCTTAGGCAATTCTCCAGTCCGGCTGTTAAAAAGCCAGACACTGCCAAGCGCGCCTGGAGTAATCCACAGCAGGACCGCCTGGCACGCTCTGAGCAAGCGTAGCAATGCGGCCCCAACCCCAGCTCTCGCGACATAGCAAAACCAGTGCCTCGCGTACATAACTACGCCCTTGAAATACCATGGGCACAGGGGAAGGGGCACAATAACGGCACACCCAAAATACGGCTTAAAACGTACTAGGGGCTGCCGGATTCTTTTTTTTAATTTTTTCTTACTTTCAGGACTCCATACTTCGGACGATCTGTTCAGCAATTCGACTGCCGCACAAACGATGCAAGATCCAGGGAGGCAGACAAGCCATGCCGCATTCTGGAACTCCCAGGTGGTCTCTGTTACGAGCAGTATACCTGTTTTGAATACAATTCCACGGCCTACCCCTGGTCAGGACATGTTAAATAGTCCAATATCTTTTTTGCTTATCGCACTATTTGTATCATTCGGCTTTGATAAGTAGCCTCTCTATAAACAATGCATAGCTTTTTGTCTATTTTTTGCATTATCCTCTTTTCACATATATGTTTATTAAATGACATGATTGCACCCGTACACCATGGTACAGCAAACACGCCAGGGGCTTCAGTACCCCTCATTATGGTGTGAGAAGTCCGTACACTTTCACAAGTGCGGCACCCCGAACTTATAGCACTATATGCATCGGCTCCGAATCATGATTTGGGTCAATAGTTGGGTTTGCCCGGCTCCTATGTTTTGGTGCCTTACGTTCCGCTATATCGGCTAAGGTAGCACTAGGAGAACCACTGCGATTGTGCCCCGGTTCAGCTGGGTTAAGCACCTCAGTGGAGAAAGCTAAAACTGACTGTCATGATGAGGCGAGAGACCGGTCGCTGTTCGAGAGGTTTTTCGAGTCCCTAAAGACTTATGCCGCTTCGAGCGAGGAGCTGGCTTTGTCCGGCCAAGGCGTGGATAGCGCCCCGAACTCGGTCTTCCGAACTAGGGGCTTCGCCGAAATTTAAAATTATAGAGTTCTATGGCTAAGTGAGAGTGTTCAAGCATTATAGTTCGATTGCCTGGTTCGTTGTGCTGAGCGCCTCCCTCGAAGGACACAACTATGGGGAAAAGAGCGCTCAGGTTTATCCCGAACACCCCAGCACTAGTGGCATGGGGGCAGAAGCCGACGACTAGCCATCTCTCAATTTTTGATAAACGGCCGCACAGAAAGTAATATTTTAAATTCAATAAGCATTGCTTAGCGCATATGAACAAGTTTTCAACACACAGGATAAACACGAGCGAGTTCATTCAAAAATCACATCCTTGGTACATTCATCTGCCACAAGGCGGGCACCTGCAAGAACATCCTTGTAGTAGTCCTCGGGCTTGCAATGCTCCTTCCCCGGTGGCGGCCCGTCCTTCACCAGCTTCTCACCGTCCAGCTTACCCCAATGCACCTTTGCACGGGCAAGGGCCCGACGGGCACCTTCGATGCAGACGGAGCGCTTGATGACCTCGAGCCTCGGACAGGCCTCCACCAGCCGCCGCACCAGCCCGAAATAGCTCCCAGGCAGGGCCTTTCCGGGCCACAGCCGAACTATGAAGACCTTCATGGCTTGTTCGGCTGCCTTGTGGAGCTCGACCAGCTGTTTCAGCTGGTTGCTCAAAGGCACAGGGTGTCCGGCCTAAGAATACTGAGACCAGAACACCTTCTCCGTCGAGCTGCCCTCTTCAGCTCGGTAGAATGCGGCGGCGTCGGATACGCTGCGGGGAAGATCTGCGAATGCCCCTGGAGAGCTCCGGATTCGGGTAAGTAACAAGTAGTTTACTTTTATATTTCTGCTTTGCATAAAGAATGCCTTACCCGCTGCTATCTTCCTCATCTCCTCCAACTCTCAGAGTGCCTTTTGGGCTTCGGCCTTTGCAGACTTGGCAGTCTCAAGGGCCGTCGCGAGCTCGGATGCTTGCGCCTTTGACTCAAGCTCCAAACTCTCATGTTTTTTCATGAGAGCCTGAAGCTCTTGCTGCACCTCGCCGACCTGAGTCCCAAGTCTGTCTCGCTCGGTGCGCTCTGCGGCCGTTTTCTTTTCGGCCTTAGACAGCGCCTGCTTAAGGGTCGCCACTTCAGTCGTGGCCCCTACAATAAGCAGTACAATCCTGTTATCTTTTTTGCAATCACGCCTTTTTATAGGCACTTTTCTGTAAGGTATTTCTTACCTTATTGCTCCTCGAGCCGCCTCTTGGCAAGGTCGAGCTCTTGCTCGGTCCGCTCGAGGTCCTGCTTCAGGACACCCACCTCCGCAGTCAGTGCGGCGGTGGATAGCAGCGAAGCCTGCATACGCATATTGACTCTTTTTTGTTAGACTCCTGCGATATTTAATAGATCCTCTATTCGGCTTTTCTTTCCGAACGCCAAACAGAGCATCAGGGGCTACTGTCTATGCGGTAATATTTTTACATATTTTTACTTACCTCGAAGCCTGTTAGAAGGCTAGTGCAAGCTTCAGTCAGTCCGTTCTGGGCGGACCGAACCTTCTGGATCACCGTACTCATAATAGTACGGTGCCCCTCGTCGATGGAGGTGCCGTCAAGCACCTCCAGCAGATTTTCCGGCACCTCCGGTTGGACGGAGGCCGCCGGCTCAGAAGGCTTGCTCCTCTTGGAAGGAGTTCACCTACCGTGGTCCGGAACTGTGGAAGATTCAGGCGCGGTGTCCGGCACAAAGCCGGACTTGGAGCCCTGGGGGGCCTTATCCCCTTCACTCCTGGAGTCCGGGAGGTTGCCTTACGGCTCCTCCGGGACCACCTCCTTCTGCCCCAGAGCTTGTCGCGACGCCACTTCGGCGTCGTCTGCAGTGCGGGGGGAGATAGCAGGCGGAACTGAGTTCACGTCCGATGAGTCTAGGGAGCCGCCCGACGATTCGTTGAATTCGGCCCGGGGCGGGCTGCATAATTACGTTCGACATTACGGAAAGCTGTGCAACAAAGGAGCATCATGAGTTACTCTGATATCCGAACTTACGATTTCGCCGGACGCTTGGCCCTGTTTGGCCACTCCTCTTCGCCCCCTTCGGCATCGGGGGAGTAGTCCGGCGGAGGGGTCTTCCTTTTCCTAGACCCCTCGGCCTCCCCCGTATGGGCGGCCTTCCTCTTCTCTCCTTCCTCCGCTAGGGGGGAGAGTTTTCTTCTTCCTCCTCCTCGTTTCCACGGGAAGACGGCGTCTCGGACTCGTCGGATGACGAGTCCGACACCACCACGTTACAGGCACTCTTTCGAGTCCCCGTGGTCTTCTTCTTCTTGGCCTTCTTCTCCGGCACCACATAAGGTGCCGGAACCAGCAGCTTCACTAGTAGAGCTGGGGCTGGGTCTTCGGCAGCGGAGCTGGACAGTTAATCGGTCCGGATATCGCTCGCTAAGCCTGTCAAAGGTAAGGGAGTTTAGATCCCGCATAGAGTCAAACTATGAAAAAAGCTTAACATCCTGTAAAAGGTGAAGATAGCTACCTCGCTAGCGTGACGCTGCGAGCTGTATCCGCGGTCCTCAGAAGCGGATGTGGGAGCCTCGGCGCCCTTTAATAGCACCTTCCAGGCATCTTCGTACGTCGTGTCGAAGAGCCTGCTAAGGGTTTGGTGCTGCGCCGGGTCGAACTCCCATAGATTAAAATCCCGTTGTTGGCACGGGAGGATCCGGCGGACGAGCATAACCTGGATTACATTAACAAGCTGGATTGGCTTGTTCACCAGGGACTGGATGCATGTTTGCAATCCGGTCACCTCTTTTTCGTCACCCCACGACAGGCCCGTCTCTTTCCAGGACATAAGCCGAGTGGGGGGTCCAGATCGGAACTCGGGGGCTGCGGTCCAGTTCGGATCGCGTGGCTCGGTGATGTAAAACCACCCAGATTGCCACCCCTTTAGGGTCTCCACAAAAGAGCCCTCGAACCATAGGACGTTGGCCATCTTGCCAACCATGGCGCCTCCGCACTCCGCCTGGCTGCCGTGCACCACCTTGGGCTTGACGTTGAAGGTCTTGAGCCAGAGGCCGAAATGAGGGCGGGCGCGGAGGAAAGCCTCGCACACGACGATAAACGCCGAGATGTTGAGGATGAAGTCCGGGGACAGATCGTGGAAATCCAGGCCGTAGTAGAACATGAGCCCCCGGACAAATGGGTGGAGTGGAAAACCCAGTCCGCGGAGGAAGTGGGGAAGAAATACTACCCTCTCATGGGGCCTCGGGGTGGGGAGAAGCTGCCCCTTTTCGGGAAGCCTGTGCGCGATGTCCCTGGACAGGTATCCGGCCTTCCTTAGCTTCTTGACTTGGCCCTCGGTAGCGGAGGAGACCATCCACTTGCCTCCCGCTCCGAACATTGCTGGAGAAGGTTGAGGTGGGAAGTGCGGGCTTGGGCGCTGGAGCTCGAGCGCGCAGGAGATGGATAGGCAAAGGAGGAAGAAGGCGTAGGTAAAAAGGTGGATCCTTATCCCCTTATATGGGCGGATGCGGTTGTGCGTCCCCACCAGCCTAGTAAAACTCGCTTGCCTCCCAAGCACCGTGATAAATGGCGCGGTTGGGTTACCCACGTCCGTATTGATGAGAATCCCGTAAAAGGGGTACACGATCTCTGCTTTGACAAGACGTGCCAAGGAAACCGCCTCTCAAAATGTGCTGAGGTGGAAAAGTAAAAACGATTCGAGTAAAGGACTTGGCCGTAGTGTGATGACCCACTGCGGAATACGTCAGCAGATTTGATTTGTGTTAATATTATTCTCTCTATGGCAACATGTGGAAACTTATTTTGCAGAGCCGGACACTACTCTTGGTGTTTACAATCTTCTATGAAGGACTTGGAGGAGGAACCCGCCTTGCAATGCCGAAGACAATCTGCGCGCCGGACTCGTCGTCATTGAAGCCTGGTTCAGGGGCTACTGAGGGAGTCCTGGATTAGGCGGTGTTCGGGTAGCCGGACTATACCTTCAGCCGGACTCCAGGACTATGAAGATACAAGATTGAAGACCTCGTCCCGTGTCCGGATGGGACTTTCCTTGGCGTGGAAGGCAAGCTTGGCGATGCGGATATTCAAGATCTCCTACCATTGTAACCGACTCTGTGTAACCCTAACCCTATCCGGTGTCTATATAAACCGGAGGGTTGTAGTCCATAGGACATCAACTCCATACACAACAATCATACCATAGGCTAGCGTCTAGGGTTTAGCCTCCTTGATCTCGTGGTACATCTACTCTTGTACTACCCATATCATCAATATTAATCAAGCAGGAGTAGGGTATTACCTCCATCGAGAGGGCCCGAACCTGGGTAAAAACATCATGTCCCTTGTCTCCTGTTACCATCCGGCCTTGACGCATAGTTCGGGACCCCCTACCCGAGATCCGCCGGTTTTGACACCGACAATGTTATTAATAAACATATATATAAAAGAGGGTAATGCAAAAAATAGACAAAAAGCTATGCATTGTTTACAGAAAGGCTGCTATGAAAGCAGAACGATGCAAATAGTGCGATAAGCAAAATAAATTGGACTATTTAACATGTCCTGGCTAGGGGCAGGCCGCAGAATTGTATTAAAAAACAGGTATACTGCTCGCAATAGAGACCACCTGGGAGTTCCATAATGCGGTGTGGCTTGTCTGCTTCCCTGGATCTTGCATCGTTTGTGCGGCAGTTGAATTGCCGAACGGGTCGTCCGAAGTATGGAGTCCTGAGAATAAGAGAAAAAAAAGAAGGAATCCAGCAGCCCCTGGTGCGGTTTAAGCCGTATTTCGGGCGTGCTGTGATAGTGCCCCTTCCCCTGTGCCCATGGTATTTCAAGAGCGTAGTTATGTACGCGAAGCGCTGGTTTCACTATATTGCGAGGGCTAGGGTTGGGACCGCATTGCTATGCTAGCTCGGAATGTGCCAGGCGGTCTTGTTGTAGGGTACTCCAGGCGCGCTTGACAGTGTCCGGCTTTTTGAAGGCCGAACTGGAGAGCTGCCTAGAGAGGCTGCTTTGTACTTCTGCTGCGAGCGCTGCCGTGTGCTCCTCCGTTCGGAGGGAGTGTTCAGTGTTCCCGTTGACCGTGATTACTCCTCTAGGGCCTGGCATCTTGAGCTTGAGGTATGCATAGTGCGGTACAGCATTGAATTTTGCGAATGCGGTTCACCCGAGCAGTGCGTGATAGCCACTATGGAACGGGACTATGTCGAAGATTAACTCCTCGCTTCGGAAGTTATCCGGAGATCCGAAGACCACTTCCAGTGTAACTGAGCCTGTACAGTTGGCTTCTACACCTGGTATGACGCCCTTAAAGGTCGTTTTGGTGGGCTTGATCCTCGAGGGATCTATGCCCATCTTTCGCACTGTATCCTGGTAAAGCAGGTTCAGGCTGCTGCCGCCGTCCATGAGGACTCTTGTGAGATGAAATCCGTCAATGATTGGGTCTAGAACCAATGCGGCGAAGCCGCCGTGACCGATGCTAGTGGGGTGGTCCCTTCGATCAAAGGTGATCGGGAAGGAGGACCATGGGTTGAACTTTGGGGCGACCGGCTCCATCGCATATACGTCCCATAACGCACGCTTCCGCTCCCTCTTGGGGATGTGGGTTGCGTATATCATGTTCACCGTCCGCACTTGCGGGGGAAATCCCTTCTGTCCACTGTTGTTCGGCGGCCTGGGCTCCTCCTCGTCGTCGCTATGCAGCCCCTTGTCTTTGTTTTCAGCTCTTAACTTGCCTGCCTGCTTGAACACCCAACAATCCCTGTTGGTGTGATTGGCTGGCTTTTCGGGGGTGCCATGTATCTGGCACAAGAGGTCGAGTATTCGGTCCAAATTGGACAGGCCCTGAGTATTTCTTTTGAATGGCTGTTTCCGTTGACCGGATTTGTAGCCTCGGAATCCGGCATTAACTGTCGTATACTCGTTGCTGTTGCTGTTAACGCGGCGCTTTTGTTTGTTCCGACGCGACCTGTCACTTTTGTCCTTGGTATTCGAATTACCAGTGTTCTTGGTTAAGTTGTTACTGCGAGCTAGCCAGCTGTCTTCTCCCGCGCAAAAGCGGGTCATGAGTGTCGTGAGGGCTGCCATAGATTTCGGCTTTTCCTATCCCAGGTGCCGGGCCAGCCACTCGTCACGGATATTATGCTTGAAGGCCGCTAAGGCCTCTACGTCCGGACAGTCGACTATCTGGTTTTTCTTTGTTAGGAACCGTGTCCAGAATTGCCTGGCCGATTCTTCTGGCTGCTGAATTATGTGGCTTAGGTCATCGGTGTCCGGTGGTCGCACATAGGTGCCCTGGAAGTTGTCAAGGAATGCGCCTTCCAGGTCCTCCCAAGAACCGGTTGAGTTTGCTGGCAAGCTGTTAAGCCAATGCCGGGCCGGTCCCTTAAGTTTGAGTGGGAGGTATTTGATGGCGTGTAGATCATCGCCGCGGGCCATGTGGATATGAAGGAGATAATCCTCGATCCATACCGCAGGATCTGTTGTGCCATTGTACGATTCGATGTTTACGGGTTTAAAGCCCTCAGGGATTTTATGATCCGTTACTTCATCTGTGAAGCATAGTGGGTGTGCGGCGCCTCTGTATTGGGCTATATCACAACGCAGCTCGACGGAGCTTTGTCTGTTGAGTTCGGCCCGGCCGGATTCATTGCGTCCGGAGTGACGATCACCGTCACATGCCGTGGGGCGCCTGTGCGATTCGTAGATCGATCTTGTTTGCCTTGCCTTGTCCTCCAGGATGTCGCGCAGGTTGGGCGCATTTTCCCGTGCCTTAGTATGCTTGACGCGGTGCCGGGGCCTGGCTTGAGTGGAGGGCCAAGAGGCCTCTCTGTCGCGGCCACGAGGTGGCCGGTCAGCCATGTCATGCGCTGGTGATGTAGGTGCTTCCTCCTCTAGTCGAGGTAGCAGCCTGCGCTTTGGGTAACTCTTGGAGGGGCGTTCGAGTTCATACTCTTCGGCCGCAAGGACTTCAGTCCATCTGTCAGCTAGCAAATCCTGATCAGCTCTAAGTTGTTGCCGCTTTTTCTTGAGGCTGCTTGCCGTGGCCATGATCCTGCGTTTAGAACGCTCTTGTTCGGCAAGATCCTCTGGCACGACGAACTCGTCGTTGTTGAGGCTTGCCTCGTCTTCGGAGGGAGGCGTATAATTATCATCCTCAACTTCTTGGTCCGCCGCCCTCTCATGAGGGCTGGCTTCTCTGTCCTCCTGTGCCGAATTTTGCTGGAGGGGGTGTTCTTCGGCGCTATCCGGAGTAGTATTATCTCCCGTGCCGGAATCACCGTTTTTGCTTTGGCGGGATTTAGAGCGGCGCCGCTGACGCCGGCGCTTGGGCTGTTTCTTAGAGGTATCGTCCACCGCTGTTCCATCGCCATCTCCATCCTTTGGAGTGTCCACCATATATATGTCATATGACGAGGTGGGCTTCCAACGCCCTACAGGTGCTGGTTCTTGTTCATCTCCTGCATCGTCGTCCATGCCATCGATGTCTTCGGAGTCGAAGTCAAGCATGTCGGTTAAGTCGTCGACAGTGGCTACGAAGTGGGTGGTGGGTGGGTTTTGAATTTCTTCATCGTCCGTATCCCAACCTTGCTGACCGTAGTCTGGCCAGGGCTCTCCTGATAAAGAGAGAGTCTTTAGAGAATTCAGGATGTCGCCGAAGGGCGAGTGCTGAAAGATGTCCGCGGCGGTGAACTACATTATCAGCGCCCAATCGGATTCGATCGGCGGGGGCGTGGGGGGCTCGGAGTTCGGAGAGGCCGGCTCCTCGGAGTCACGGGCCATGCGGAGTGTGGGGCTGGAGTTTGGCTCGATCGCCTCTGAGATCGCAGCCCCTGAGGCAGCGACCAACCGCTGATCCTCGATTGGCGCAGTGGGCTCCGAATCACTAGTCGGAACCGATGCGTGTGCGGCCTCCAAGGCGCTGTTCGGTGGCAGAGCTATATCGTGCCCATCGAGACAGTGCGTCACGCTTGGCTGTGGCTCGAATCCGTCAAAGATCAAGTCCCCGCGGATGTCAGCCCTGTAGTTTAGGCTTCCAAACCTGACCTGATGGCCAGGGGCATAACTTTCGATCTGCTCAAGGTGACCAAGCGAGTTGGGCCGCAGTGTGAAGCGGCCGAAGACGAAGATCTGTCCGGGGAGAAAAGTCTCACCCTGGACTGCATCGTGGTTGATGATAGAAGAAGCCATCGGGCCTGAAAGCGACGACACAGAGGAACTCTCAATGAAAGCACCAATGTCGGTGTCAAAACCGGCGGATCTCGGGTAGGGGGTCCCGAACTATGCGTCTAGGCCGGATGGTAACAGGAGACAAGGTACACAATGTTTTACCCAGGTTCGGGCCCTCTTGATGGAGGTAAAACCCTACGTCTTGCTTGATTAATATTGATGATATGGGTAGTACAAGAGTAGATCTACCATGAGATCAAGGAGGCTAAACCCTAGAAGCTAGCCTATGGTATGATTGTTGTATGATGAAGTTGTCCTACGGACTAAAACCCTCCGGTTTATATAGACACCGGAGAGGGTTAGGGTTACACAAAGTCGGTTACAATGGTAGGAGATCTTGAATATCCGCATCGCCAAGCTTGCCTTCCACGCCAAGGAAAGTCCCATCCGGACACAGGACGGAGTCTTCAATCTTGTATGTTCATAGTCCTGGAGTCCGGCTGAAGGTATAGTCCGGCTACCCGAACACCCCCTAATCCAGGACTCCCTCACCCTGTTATGCCTACTTGCAGCTTAAAATGCCGGGTTATAAGGGCAGCATCACAGTGCATGGCAGTCATAAGGTGGCCTTGGAATGTGAGGAAGGAGATGCGGCTTATGCTGAATCAGTTTGTGCAACGGAGGAGATGAAATTTTACAAAGACAATGTTGACCCAGCGGACATGATGTCCTTGAAGAAACCAACCACTGAGCATGATCCTTCGTTAAAATTTAAATCGGCGGACGATACTAAGATGGTTGATTTCGTCCCTGGCGACTCATCTAAGCAGTTCAGCATCAGCGCTAATCTGGATCCGAAATAGGAAAGCACGCTCATCGAGTTCGTCCGTGAGAACCGGGACATCTTTTCATGGAAGCCTTCAGACACGCCAGGTGTACCGAGGGAACGCACTGAGCACACTCTTAATATTGATCCAATGTTTAAACTGGTCAAGCAATTTCTTCGCCGGTTTAACGAGGAGAGGCGCAAGGCCATTGGTGAGGAAGTGGCCCGGCTTTTGGCGGCCGAGTTTCTCATTGAAGTTTTTCATCCTGAGTGATTGGCTAATCCAGTGCTGGTACTAAAAAAGAACTGCACTTGGCAAATGCGTGTGGATTACACGGATGTAAATAAGGCTTGTCCGGCTGATCCGTTCGCTCTCCCTCGTATTGATCAAATCATTGATGTTACGGCGGGTTGTGAGCGTTTGAGTTTTTTGGATGCTTATTCTGGTTATCATCAGATCAAGATGGCAGTTAAGGACTAGGAGAAGACAACTTTCATTACTCCATTTGGAGCCTTCTGCTATGTGTCTATGCCTTTTGGGCTCAAGAGCACCCAGGCAACTTATTAGCGGTGTGTACAAAATTGCCTTCACAATCAGATTGGGCGCAATGTTCATGCTTATGTACATGACATTGTGGTGAAGTCAAGAGAGAAAGAGACCTTGATTAAGGGTTTGAAAGAGACATTTGACAATCTCCGGGTCTACAAGATGATGCTTAACACGGCCAAATGTGTCTTTGGTGTGCCAGCAGGCAAGCTCTTGGGATTTCTGGTTTCTAACAAAGGCATTGAAGCTAACCTGGAGAAGATCAGAGCCATTACGTCTTTGGCTAAACCGGCATGTGTCAATGATGTTTAGCGACTGGCGGGTCGTATTGCGGCTTTGAGTCGGTTCATAAGCCGACTAGGTGAGAAGGCTATTCCCCTTTACCAGATGATGAAAAAGACGGATCACTTTGTTTGGAGTGATGTTGCTGATCAGGCGTTTGAGGATCTGAAGAAACAGTTGGCTGAGCCGCCCGTGCTTGCTGCCCCTATTGATTAAGAGCCTTTGTTGTTATACGTGCCTGCTAATAGCTGGGCCGTCAGTGTAGCCATTGTGGTGGAAAGGAAGAAGGCAGGCAAAGAATATCCGGTTCAACGGCCGGTTTATTATATCAGTGAGATGCTTATCGAGTCCAAACAGAGATATCCACACTGGTAGAAGCTTGTATATGGGGTTTTTATGGCAAGCCGGAAGCTTAAGCAATATTTTCAAGGTCATCCTATCACTGTGGTAAGTTCTAGTCCTTTAGGAGATATCATTCAAAACAGAGAAGCCATAGGCCGGGTTGCTAAATGGGCCATTGAGCTCGGTCCTCACGGTTTAAAGTATGTGCCACACACGACCATCAAGTCCCAAGCACTGGTGGATTTCATCAATGATTGGACAGATTTGCAGGCGCCTCAGGAAAAGCCGGATAACACATATTGGACTATTCACTTTGATGGATCCATACAACTGGAGGGCTCGGGGGCTGGAGTTGTTTTGACTTCCACACGAGGTGACAAGTTTTCCTATGTTCTCCGGTTAATGTTCCCCTGTACTAACAATGCAACAGAGTATGAGGCCTTACTCCATGGCCTTCGGATGGCTAAGGAGATGAGCTTAAGCCGGCTGAGGTGCTTTGGCGATTCAGATCTGGTGGCTCAGCAAGTTTCTGGCACTTGGGATTCCAAGGATCCTCTTATGGCGGCTTATCCCCGGGAGGTTGATGCCATTGCAGCATTTCAAGGGTTGCCAAGTTGAACATATTGATCACCGAAAGAATGAGGTGGCTGATACCTTAAGCCGGCTAGGATCTCAGCGTAAGCCGGTGCCGCCCAATACGTTTTTGGATATTCTGCTTAACCCGTTTGTGAAAGTGCCTACAGAGGAGGACCTTGTTGTTCCTGACCCGGAAGCATAATTGGTGACGGCTCTCCATCCTATTCCTGATTGGACGGTTCCGTATTTGGCTTACATGACCCAGGGTGAGTTGCGAGAGGATGAGGTCTTGGCCAGACAGATAACCCGACGGTCTAAGTCAATGACGATTGTCAATGGAGAGTTGCACCATCGCAGCACTACAGGAGCGTTTCAACGTTGTGTCTCTCCTGAAGAAGGCTGTGAGATTTTACGAGAAATCCACGAAGGAGATTGTGGTCATCACGCCGGCTCTAAATCTCTGGTAGCCAAGGCTTTCCGTCATGGGTTTTATTGGTTAACGGCTCATGCTGATGCTGAGGATTTGGCAAGCAGATGTGACGGCTGACAGAAATTTGCACGACGAGCTCATGTGTTGGCTCAACAATTGAGGATGATTCCAATTTGAAAGTGCAACTATCCCTAGGTGGTTTTGGTAATTCATAACAACATATAGCTCATTGAGCTAATACTATTCCAAGATGATTATTTCAGGAAAGCTCAATGATTGGCATGGCGTGGATGTGAAAGTGGAACCCTCAAAATGTTAAGGACAAAGGATTGGCTCAAGCTCAAAAGCTCAAGACTCTTCATTTTATATTTTAGTGATCCAAGATCACATTGAGTCCATAGGAAAAGCCAATACTATCAAGGAGGGATGAGGTGTTGCTTAATGAGCCTCTTGCTCCATGTGCTTAATGATATGCTCCAAAACCCTCAACTACTTTCCCATATCCACATATGACCTAAACTCTAAGCCAAACTCGGTCCTACCGATTTTTCCTATCTGGCGCCACCGAGTTTCAGTTGTCATTAGCCACTGCCAAACCCTAGCAATTCGGTCCTACCGATAAGGATCTCGGTCCCACCGAGATGGGGTTGCAAACTCTCTGTTTCCCTTTCGTAACTTTTCGGTCCCACCGAAAGAGCGAATCGGTCCCACCGAGATTGCAATGTAAACTCAGTGTTTCCCCTTTGTAACTTTTTGGTCTCACCGAGTTCCACTCGGTCTCACCGAAAGAGCAAATCGGTCCCACCGAGTTTGCCTGACCAACTCTCTGGTTAGCTAATTACCAGACTCGGTCTCACCGAGTTTGTGTAATCGGTCTCACCGAGATTACGTTATGCCCAAACCCTAACCGAATCGGTCCTACCGAGTTGCATGTCAGTCCCACCGAAATTCCTAACGGTCACTAGGTTTACTACTTCGGTCAGACCGAGTTTATTTATTCGGTCCCACTAAGATTGGAAATCTGTGTAACGGTTGGATTTTGAGTGGAGGCTTTATATATACCCCTCCACCTCCTTCTCATTCGATGAGAGAGCCATCAGAACACACACATCATTCCTACTCATATGTTCTGAGAGAAAACCACCTACTCATGTGTTGAGACCAAGACATTCCATTCCTACCATATGAATCTTGATCTCTAGCCTTCCCAAGTTGCTTTCCACTCAAATCTTCTTTCCACCAAATCCAAATCCTATGAGAGAGAGTTGAGTGTTGGGGAGACTATCGTTTGAAGCACAAGAGCAAGGAGTTCATTACCTACACACCATTTGTTACTTCTTGGAGAGTGGTGTCTCCTAGATTGGCTAGGTGTCACTTGGGAGCCTCCGACAAGATTGTGGAGTTGAACCAAGGAGTTTGTAAGGGCAAGGAGATCGCCTACTTTGTGAAGATCTACCGCTAGTGAGGCAAGTCCTTCGTGGGCATTGGCCATGGTGGGATAGACAAGGTTGCTTCTTCGTGGACCCTTTGTGGGTGGTTGCTTCTTCGTGGACCCTTCGTGGGTGCAGCCCTCCGTGGACTCGTGCAACCGTTGCCCTTGGGTGGAGCCCTGTGTGGACTCGCGCAACCGTTACCCTTCGTGGGTTGAAGTCTCCATCAACGTGGATGTAGGATAGCACCACCTATCCGAACCACGGGAAAAACATCCGTGTCTCCAATAGCGTTTGAATTCTCCAAACCCTTCCCTTTACATTCTTGCAAGTTGCATGCTTTACTTTCCGCTGCCAATATACTCTTTGCATGCTTGCTTGAATTATGTGATGATTGCTTGACTTATCCTAAAATAGCTAAAATCTGCCAAGAACTAAAATTGGGAAAAGGTTAAGTTTTTATTTGGTCAAGTAGTCTAATCACCCCCCCTCTAGACATACTTTCGATCCTACAAGTGGTATCAGAGCTTTGGTCTCCATTTGCTTGATCTCCATAGCTTTTGGTGGTCATAGCCTTGGTTTCACAACCTAGGAGAGTATGGCGTCTAGCGAGGGAAATTATCACCGTAGAGGTCCTTACTTTGATGGTACTAATTTTGCTAGTTGGAAGCATAAAATGAAAATGCATATTCTTGGACATAACCCCGCCGTTTGGGCTATTGTGTGTGTTGGTGTGCAAGGTGACTTCTTTGATGGGAAAGAACCAAACCGTGAAGCTACCGCGGATGAGTTGAAGATGTTGCAATACAATGCTCAAGCTTGTGATATTCTCTTCAACGGATTGTGCCCCGAAGAATTCAACAAAATCAGCCGCCTTGAGAATGCAAAGGAAATTTGGGACACTTTGATTGATATGCACGAAGGTACCGACTCCGTCAAGGAATCCAAGTTGGATGTGCTTCAAAGCCAACTTGACAAGTTCAAGATGAAGGATGGTGAAAGTGTCGCTGAAATGTACTCTAGGATTGCTCTCATCACAAATGAGATTGCCGGCTTAGGAAGTGAAGAGATGACCGATAAATTCATCATCAAGAAGATCCTAAGAGCCTTGGATGGAAAATATGATACCGTGTGCACATTGATCCAAATGATGCCCGATTACAAAGATCTCAAGCCAACGGAGGTGATTGGAAGGATTGTTGCTCATGAGATGTCACTTAAGGATAAAGAGGAACTTCACAACAAATCAAGTGGTGCCTACAAAGCCTCATGTGAAGCCCCTATATCATCAAGTGAGAAACAAGACTTCAATGAAGAATTGAGATTAATGGTGAAGAACTTCAACAAGTTCTACAAGAGTAGAAGCAAAGATAGAAGCTCCAAGTCAAGGTCCTACAATGACAAAAGATCTTCTAGTCGAGAGCGAAACTGTTACAATTGTGGAAGACCCGGACACTATTCAAATGAGTGTACGGCTGCCTACAAGAGAAGAGAAGATTCTCCAAAAAGAAGAAGCAAAGGATCACCACCAAGAGAGAGAAGGAGTAGAGATGATCGTTATGAATGAAGATACTCACGGAGAAGCAAGGATTCGGAAAGGAAGGAAAAACCATCAAGGAGCTATACAAGACGAAGACATCAAGCTCATGTTGGTGAATGGGTATCCGGCTCCGACTCCGACAGCCACTCTGAGAGAAGTTATCACTCCGACTCCGAAGATACTCAAGAGGAAGGTGTTGCCGGTCTAGCACTTGTGTCAACCAACTCCTACGACATATTTGACTCACCAAATGAAGGGATTGGAAGATGCTTCATGGCCAAAGGTCCTAAGGTAACACACCCCGAGTATGTTGATTTCAATAGTGATGAAGATGACATGTTAGGTGATGATTTGCTTGGTGACAACTCTAGTGATGAATACTATGATGAACGACCAATTAATCATGCTAATCAAGATAAAACGAATGACAATGATAAGGAGAAGATTGAGGCTCTAACTAAAGAACTAAAAACTCTTAAGTTAGCTCATGACACTATCTTCGAAGATCATCGAGAACGTTTAAGGGCTCATGAGAAGCTACGCTTTGAAAAGCTCAATCTTGAGCAAGAGCATGAGTTCCCAAAGGAAATCAATGATGATCTCCGCAAGAAAAGTTCTTCTTACATTGCCAAGCGTTTACTCTTATCCACTTACATGCCTCAAGTCAAATCTAAAAAGAAAGATTCCTCCTCTAGTAGTAACAATGATCATGCTAAATCCAATATTGTTGCTTCTAGTAGTTCTCTTGATTCCACTAATGATTCTCTTAGCCAAGTTACACTTGAGCAAGAAAATAGCTTATTGAAGGGAATTATAGAGAAAGGAGTGTACAAGAGCCTTGCCGGGAGTAAGCAATTCGAGGAAATTGTGCGCAAGCAAGGAATGCACCGGAAGAATCAAGGTGTTGGTTTTGAACGAAAGTTCAATGCCAATGGAGTTGAATGGGAAGACGATCAATACCCCAAGACGAAGTTTGTCCCTCAACAAGAGAAGTATACTTCTTTCAAAGGGACACAAGCTCAAGATGATCTTCCACCACAAGACTACGAGCAAAAAGGCAAGGACAAGCTTCAAGAGGAAATTGATGCATTTGAAGAAGCTCCAAAGACCTTAGTCAAGTGGATTCCCAAGACTACTTCAAGTTCCACTTCATCAAGTACGACTACAACTCCAAGGATTCCCATCAAGATGATGTGGATCCAAAAGAACAAGAACTAGAGAGTTCTCGAGGGTGACTCCGCCAACATACTTCACTCTCATCATTTTGGCAAGAACAAGTGCAATCAACTTCCACATCTTGCACTAGTTCAAGGAGTCACAAACCCTCTTGTTGGTAAGACAAGGGACAAGGTAACCTAAAAGTTTTCATGGACATCATCTTTTGTGTGCATCACTCTATGTCTATGGATATCCTTGTTTGTTCCTTGTGGGACTAACCCATGTAGGTATTGAAAGTGCAATTCACTCAAAAGGATAGCTCCAAGAGATCTACATCAACATTGAGCATCCACATCTTCAATATCTACATGAAGTCATCATCGACAAAACCCAAGGTTAGTTCATCCCTCTTAGGGGGGATATCACATCTAGGGGGAGCTTTACTCTAAGACTTGAGCTAAAGCAACTCTAAAGATGTGAACAAAACAATGCTTTATGTAAAAGTGGTAACCCCACTTGAGCTTAAACGATGAGTATGACCTACGATCAAGTGTTCTCACTTGACTCCTAAGTCAATATACTCATATATAGATGACCTAGTCATCGCAAATTGCTTGATAGATGCTAGAATTGGTTGTGCATGCTTTGCCACATATTTCATTTGCTATCTTATTGTGTGAGCATGTTGGTTGCATATTTTGCTCATTCAAGGACATCCACTTGTTGTTTTGATTGTTTGGCTTTATCTTCTTTTGCCAAGTGGATGGACAAGAATGCCTAAGAACCTCCTCTAGCTATCTATGCTTTTCTCGTCTCAAAATCTATTCATGCTGCATCACAAAATTTGATCAAGTCAGATTTGAACCACTCTGTGTGAGGAGCGCTCGGAGTCCCCGATTCGTCATAGAGTTAAACTTCCAAAACCTCTTTATGAATCTCGGTCTGACCGATACTCCATTTTCGGTCCTACCGAGTTCATTAAGTTGATCTAGGTTTTTGATCTCGGTGCAACCGATTTGAACTTTTCGGTCACACCGAGTTGCAATAACTGTACACAGTTTTGCATCTCGGTGCCACCGAGTTGTTCCACTCGGTCACACCGACAGGGTCGGGCTATATATAGTGACGGGCAGAATTTTGGAAATTTCTCAGAAACCTCCTCGCCCGCGCGATAGCCTGCTCTGCCCTTGAGGTCTCCGGATCGTCTCCTCGCCGCCAGCAGCCTCCAGTCGCTGGTCTTCGCCACCGTCAACGGATTTCTGCCCCGCCGTTGCCGCCGTAGCAAGTCCACGCCGAACTAGGGTATGGACTTGATCATTGTGCTATTCCTTAATCTGATTCCTAGCACATTGTGATCATCATGAATCTTGCCACGATTGATAAACTTCTATCCAGTCAAAACGCTCGTAGATTAGGTTTAATTCGAAAATTTTAGGGTTAGGTTTCCGCTGAAACCATCTCGGACCCACCGAGTTGAAAAACTCGGTCCCACCGATCTGGCTCTTGCCATTGCACAAGTTAAACTCGGTCTAACCGAGAATAACTTATCGGTGCGACCGATTTTGGAATTCTGTGAAACCCTAGCAGTCTCGGTGCCACCGAACTGTGACTCGGTCTGATCGAGTTCACCAGTTCTGGTGCCAAAACTGCTTCGGTGTCACCGAGTTTGAAAATTGGTAGATCCGAGATGCTTTCTGTGGAAAACTAAAACTAAGTTTTTGAATTAATCTTTTGCAAAAATCTTTGCTTTTTGTGATGCTCATCCACTCTATCTCTTCTATAATCTATTCACAGGGTCAGCAGTCAGTTTGCAACATGTCTGATCAAAGTGACAGCCAGAACCTCTTAGAGCAGCAAGTTGTGATGAGTGAGGGCACTAGCCCCTCAAGTTCTTCTGATGATGGCAGCAGGAGCACACCCAGCAATCTGCCTAAGGCTGCCACACGTCAAAGGAAGAAGAGAACGTCTGATTCTGAGGATGAAGACTATGTGGCAGAGGAAGAGGCCACTTCCAAGAGGGTTGAGCCAGCTCAAGGCTCAAAGCCAGGCCTGAAAATCAAGAGGCCAGCAGGCAGGCAGCCCATGTCAAAAGCTAGAGCATCAACTGAGAAGCCTGCACCTGCTCCCATTGAGCCCATTGCTGCTGAGGGTAAGAATAGGAAAGAGAGAGTAAAGAAGACTGTAGCCAAAGTGCTTGGGAGAGCCTCCATCATGGTAGAAGAGGAGGAGGAAGAAGAGGTTGCTGCACCAGCACCCAAGGCAGCCAAACTTATGGGAGATACCATAAGGTCAGGGAGAGCTGCATCCAAGCCCAAGGAAGCTCCTAAGGATGCACCTAAGCCTAAGACAGCTCCCAAGAGAAACACAAGGAGTATACCTGCTGCAGAAAAGAACAAGGCCCCAGTGCCTGAAGCTATTGAAGAAGAGGAAGAGAGTGTCCTTCGGAAGCTCAAGCCCAAGATCTCAGACCACAACGATGCTCATCCTGTGGCTGAGGACATGAAGCTCGGGAGAGACTCAGGGCTCAGGAAATGGAGAGAAGCAGATCCATATGCTTCTAGGAGAAGGACTGCCGTGGACTACAGATTTCACACAAAGGAGCAACAAGATTTTTATGAGACTGTTTTGCTTGACAAGAAGCCAATCGTTTGCGACATGAGATGGGTCGACTGGACCTATATCAAGGAGAATGAAGAGCACTATCTAGGAGTTCAGGACAGCTTCAGAGCGTGTGGAGTAGAGGACTTTGTTGGGCAGAAGCTCACAAAGTGGAACGAGGAACTCATCATGCAGTTCTACTCCACAGCTCACTTTTATCCAGATGGCAGGATTACTTGGATGTCTGAGGGTACAAGGTACCAATCTACAGTGGCTGAGTGGGCACAGATCATCAATGCCCCAGAAGAGCAAGATGAGGACTTGGACATCTATGCCAAGAAGAAAATGGACCATAACTCCATGCCCAACATGTACAAGGAAATTCCCAGTGAAGCTCTTGACACATTCAAGTTTGGGTCAGTGCACTATCTGCTCTCAGGATTGCCTACTATCAATTGGATACTAAGGCACACTCTGTTGCCTAAGTCTGGAGATCACAAGATGATCAGAGGCCACGCGATCAACCTACTTCATGTCTTTGACGTGCCTCAGAAATTCAAGGTCATGAGTCTCATCGTGGAAACCATTAAGAGGACAGCTGCAGATCAAAAGAGGAGCTGTGGATATGCCCCTCAGATTCAGGAGCTCATCAACTCCAAGATGGGCACGGGCATATATCTTTTGGATAAGGAACACCTGCCCATCCGTCCAGATTTTGAGAACAATGAAGTTGTGATGACAGAGAATGAGCCATCGTCTGCACAAGCATTTGCAAAGAAGGAGAAGGCGAAGAAGGAGAAAGCTGCCAGGATGCCTACTCAAGAGGAGGCATCTGAGTACTTCTTGAAGACCAAACAAGAGCAGCTCAGTTACTTGATTGCATCCTCGCTGAGAATTGAGCAAAGTCTAGCCAACCTCACCAAAAATCAGCAGAGCCTAGAGAGGATCATGGAACAGAAGTTCTATGACTTGGATGTCAAGGTAACAGAAGTCCAGTCTGTAGTGGAGCAGCTCCAGGAGGACATGAATGAGAGGAGAGGCAGGACCACAACTCATGCTTTTTTTAGAGTGCCATGAGGCCCGAGGTCGTCTACACTGCCAGTTGCTGACACCAGAGCTACAACGTCTGCACCAGCCACAGCCTCAGCTCCAGCGTCTACCTCAGCTCCAACTCCAGCGACTACTTCAGCATCTACAGAAGCCTTCGTCCTTGGAGTGATCCGGACTCCACCACCACCTGAAGATCAAGCCTGAGCGACGACTTAGCACTATACATTTTCTCGGAACTTTTTGGTAACTTGTTGCCAAAGGGGGAGAAGATGTATAGATCATAGGCTTCGAGAGAGAGAGAGAGTTGCTTTTCTCTCTTGTTTTATTTGGTGGTCTTTTCGAACCTTTTTCTGCTGTTGAGTGCTTGATACTATGTCATTATTTCTGAGACATCGATGATCATGTGTTTGATAATAAGCTACACTTAATGTTTGCTTAATGCTTGCTTAAATATTATCATGCTATCTATCGCTTGTGATCATTCACTATTCTTGGTGATGAGTGCATGTATTTCATTCTTATCATTTTGAGCGCTGCACCAAGATGTATGTGACACGGAAGAGTAACCCATGACTCTAACTCTTTGTGCATTTGCAGTCCAAAGCAAATTTTATATATGCACAAATTTAGGGGGAGCTCTTACTTATCACATACTTCTCAAAGCGACGATATACTTCATGCTTATTATCATTTGTCGAAGCTTTGATCTATATGTTGTCATCAATTACCAAAAAGGGGGAGATTGAAAGTGCAACTATCCCTAGGTGGTTTTGGTAATTCATAACAACATATAGCTCATTGAGCTAATACTATTCCAAGATGATTATTTCAGGAAAGCTCAATGATTGGCATGGCGTGGATGTGAAAGTGGAACCCTCAAAATGTTAAGGACAAAGGATTGGCTCAAGCTCAAAAGCTCAAGACTCTTCATTTTATATTTTAGTGATCCAAGATCACATTGAGTCCATAGGAAAAGCCAATACTATCAAGGAGGGATGAGGTGTTGCTTAATGAGCCTCTTGCTCCATGTGCTTAATGATATGCTCCAAAACCCTCAACTACTTTCCCATATCCACATATGACCTAAACTCTAAGCCAAACTCGGTCCTACCAATTTTTCCTATCCGGCGCCACCGAGTTTCAATTGTCATTAGCCACTGCCAAACTCTAGCAATTCGGTCCTACCGATAAGGATCTCGGTCCCACCGAGATGGGGTTGCAAACTCTCTGTTTCCCTTTCGTAACTTTTCGGTCCCACCGAAAGAGCGAATCGGTCCCACCAAGATTGCAATGTAAACTCAGTGTTTCCCCTTTGTAACTTTTCGGTCTCACCGAGTTCCACTCGGTCTCACCGAAAGAGCAAATCGGTCCCACCGAGTTTGCCTGACCAACTCTCTGGTTAGCTAATTACCAGACTCGGTCTCACCGAGTTTGTGTAATCGGTCTCACCGAGATTACGTTATGCCCAAACCCTAACCGAATCGGTCCTACCGAGTTGCATGTCAGTCCCACCGAAATTCACGGTCACTAGGTTTACTACTTCGGTCAGACCGAGTTTATTTATTCGGTCCCACCGAGATTGGAAATCTGTGTAACGGTTGGATTTTGAGTGGAGGCTATATATACCCCTCCACCTCCTTCTCATTCGATGAGAGAGCCATCAGAACACACACATCATTCCTACTCATATGTTCTGAGAGAAAACCACCTACTCATGTGTTGAGACCAAGACATTCCATTCCTACCATATGAATCTTGATCTCTAGCCTTCCCAAGTTGCTTTCCACTCAAATCTTCTTTACACCAAATCCAAATCCTATGAGAGAGAGTTGAGTGTTGGGGAGACTATCGTTTGAAGCACAAGAGCATGGAGTTCATTACCTACACACCATTTGTTACTTCTTGGAGAGTGGTGTCTCCTAGATTGGCTAGGTGTCACTTGGGAGCCTCCGACAAGATTGTGGAGTTGAACCAAGGAGTTTGTAAGGGCAAGGAGATCGCCTACTTCGTGAAGATCTACCGCTAGTGAGGCAAGTCCTTCGTGGGCGTTGGCCATGGTGGGATAGACAAGGTTGCTTCTTCGTGGACCCTTTGTGGGTGGTTGCTTCTTCATGGACCCTTCGTGGGTGGAGCCCTCCGTGGACTCGCGCAACCGTTGCCCTTGGGTGGAGCCCTATGTGGACTCGCGCAACCGTTACCCTTCGTGGGTTGAAGTCTCCATCAACGTGGATGTAGGATAGCACCACCTATCCGAACCATGGGAAAAACATCCGTGTCTCCAATAGCGTTTGAATTCTCCAAACCCTTCCCTTTACATTCTTGCAAGTTGCATGCTTTACTTTCCGCTGCCAATATACTCTTTGCATGCTTGCTTGAATTATGTGATGATTGCTTGACTTATCCTAAAATAGCTAAAATCTGCCAAGAACTAAAATTGGGAAAAGGTTAAGTTTTTATTTGGTCAAGTAGTCTAATCACCCCCCTCTAGACATACTTTCGATCCTACACAATTACTTAACCTTTTGCAACTTGGGGGCTTGATATGGTTGGGCCTTTCAAAAGGTCCAAGGATAAGAAGACCCACCTCTTGGTGGTGGTTGATAAGTTTACTAAGTGGGTTGAAGCAGAGCCGGTTAGTAAATGTGATGCGGCAACGGTGGTTCAATTCATGAAGAAGGTGATCTTCCGTTTTGGCTTTCCGCACAACATCATAACAGATAATGGCACTAATCTTTCTAAAGGTGATATGGAAGAATTTTGTCAACGGGAGGATATCTGGCTTGATGTTTCCTCTGTAGCTCACCCTCAATCCAATGGATAGGCAGAACGAGCAAATCAGGAGATTCTGCGAGGTATCAAGCCCCGGCTTATGGTTCCTTTACAAAGAACGCCAGGTTGTTGGGTGGAGGAGTTACCCTCAGTGTTATGGAGCATCAACACGACCCCCAACAGATCTAGGGGTTACACACCTTTCTTCATGGTTTATGCGGCAGAGGCGGTTCTCCCTAGTGACATTAGTCACGATTCACCCTGGGTGGCGGCTTATGTTGAGGCTGACAATGAAAAGGCGCATCAAGACGCACTTGACTTATTGGACGAGGAGCGTGACCACGCGGCAGCTCGTTCGGCAATTTACCAGCAAGGACTACGGCGTTATCAGAGCCACCGGGTCAAAACCAGAACCTTTCAAGAAGGGGACTTAGTGCTCCGGCTCATCCAATATCAGGCAAATATGCACAAGCTATCACCACCTTGGGAAGGACCTTTTGTGGTCAGCAAGAACTTACAAAGGGGTCATACTACCTTAACGACATTCGAGACAACAAGGACTCACACACATCGGAGGAGGAGACCCGTCGGCCATGGAACATCGCTCATCTTCGGCCCTACTATACTTGAGCCTCCGGCTCTCATGATGTACATAGTTATCTGATGTATATATTATAAGCAGTATAATAAAGCCAGCATCCCTGACAATTCAGGGCCTCTTTTGTTTCACTTTTTCAAAGATGAGTCATTATCATCATCATAAGAGGATTGACGCCCACAATTTCAAGGACCAAAGAGAGTTGGATGCACAGCACATCTCAAACATAGGTCCCTGATGATCATTTGGGGGCTTCCTGCTCATCGAGCATAGCTGTCAGTACCCTCTTGATCGACACAATGCCAAAGTTGATGTGATCACTTGGGGGCTTCCTGTTCATCGAGCATAGTTGTCGGTGCCCTCTTGGTCGGCGCAAGGCCAAAAGTTTATATGGTCACTTGGGGGCTTCTTGTTCAAACATAGGTGTATTCACTAAAGAGAACATAGTTGTCGGTACCCTTTTGATTGGCTCAATTCCACGCTTGTAAGTATGTCATTTGGGGGCTTCCTGTTCAAACATAGGCGTATTCGACCAAAGAGATCATAGCGTTACTACCCTCTTGACCAGGTTTGTTCAAACATAGGCATATTTGACCGAAGAGAACAAACTCTGACCGGGTCGTCCTACCTGTAACACCAGTTGCTTCAACTCCATCAGGTCATCCTGATTGACCCACTAAACTCTTAATGATCAGTCCTTATGGCGTATTCGACCAAGATCTAAGCTCGATTAAGGTTCAATCGGCGGCTTGTCATGTCAGAGTGCGGTTTACAGAGTTAGATGGATCCAGGCTTCATAAGCCGCCTTCCTTGAAACTTGGATAAATCGGCCCATGATACTATTACTCTGGTCTCGCGTACTCCTCATAAGTCTTTGAGCAAGACCAGACTTATCTAGGGTTCAAATGTCGATTGGGCACACTGTGAGTCAGGATCACGGCAGCACGAACAATCCAGTGGCTCCGGCTAGTTTCATTGAAGAAGACACTTTAATTTGACAATCTACAAAATCCTTGAATTTATTTTGATTTCTTATTCGTATATGAGCTTTTCGTTGCTTTCCGATTTTTTATAAGTCGGGCCCAGCTACCCTGTTTACGGCTCACATTGGAAGCACACTTTGGGTTTATACAACCCGTCGGGAGGACAAACTCTAAATCACCAAAGCGTAATGAATACCATAGTTGAAGTAATAGTTCTAACACCTCTAAATTGCACGAAGCAGATAAGCCGGCAGTTTAAGTATATATCACAGGTATGTTGTTTTCCTTAGCAGTTATCAGACCGGCCCTGGTTATGGACTATTCGTCCCCAGCGGCTTTCATTGGGTATCATGACCCGCCGGGCGGTAAGCCGCCAGGGCCCTTGTGTTTTCTTTGTGTGCAGGATTATAATAATTCAAATATGCATAAGTCAAAGACTATCATACAAAGAGTGGTTTTTTAAACCGATGGATCATCAGTGTTACGGAAAATAGAAAATGTGCACGATGGCACGGCCAATTCAAGTTTTAACTACCCTATTACATAGCTCCATGAGCCAACATAAGGTCAAGTGTTTTGTCAAAGCTTAAGTCTTTAAACCGCCTGGCGGTTCACTCTTCTTGATCTTGCTGACGGGAGGCCTCCGGTTCACTCCTTGCCGGTTCTTCTTCCTCCTCCGCCGTCTAGAAGTTTGGTTTGGACCAGTCAAAGCCACGCAAGGAGAAGAATTCAGCTTCGTCGTCAATAAGATTGGATGGGTCAATATCATGGGGCGAAAGTGTGCTTACGAATTAGCGGAATTAAGTCCATCACTTTGTACACAGGCATATGCATCTTCTGATTATCCACTTTGTAAGCCCGCTGATATTTGGAAAGATTGATCTCTTCAGCGATGACTGTTGCATGAGGACGAATCTCTTTGACATGGGTGGAAAAGTCTTGCTGATCGAAAGAGGTTCCATCTTCCTTTAAGCTAGGATACCCACTGGCCACATCTGCAGGGTCTAATCCCCATACCGAGGCTTTAGCATGGCTCAAGGCCGTCACAGTGCTGGCTCTTGCACAAGACCACTTTATCTCTTCGATTCTGGTGGGCAGGATGGATAATTTCTTTAGCACATCGCTTAACAGATTGGGTCCTTGATTAGCCGGGGAGATGGTAGCCAATGTACGTTGAGATCCAGTATATAATTGCTCAACAAGAGTATGAACCGCCTTGAGCTTCACAAGTGTGTCTTGGCTAAGGTTGCTGCTCCTGGGACCTGAGTAAGTTACAGATTGGTTAAATGGCGGCTTACATTATGGCGAAAAGTACTCACTTTGGATGAATAACAAGGCAACTCACCGAAGATCACAGAAACCATCTGAGACACATGGTGTTTTAAGCCGGAGAGCTCAGTGGTCACCTCCTGAAGAGTTGCTTCTGCTTTCTTGGCCCGCTACATTAAAGCAGTCTTTTCTTCAATCCAAGTCTTTTTCTCTGCCTTAAAGCTGGTCTTCAGCTTTTCCGATTTAGTCACACTAAACTGGAATTTCGACTCAGCTTTCCGGATCTCATTTTCTTAAGCCGCCAGTCGGGTCTTGGCATCATTCAGTTGAGATTCCAATTCAGCAGTTACAGCATGCATGCAGCACAGATTTATCAAATATATTTCATGGCTGATTACAACAATATAAGTCCCAAGCCCTTTGCAAGCAACAACACTTGGCACTTGGGGGCTAATGTCTATCAAAATAATTTTTCAAAGAAACAGCTCTTATGAATAAAATCCCAAGCACTTTGCAAGCAACACTACTTGGTACTTGGGGGCTAATGCATATTGCTTGTATCTTAATAATAATGAGCCGGGTGTGTTGTAAACAATCTTAGCCGACTCATGGGGGCTATGAAATTAAGCTCTACTCTTTTACACAATGATCAATAGGACCGGCTCATTCATACTGATTAAACCGGACCTTGGGGACTATGAATGCAAAATTACGCTATTTCAGCATCCGGTTTAGTTTTAAACCGGACTTGGAGGGAGTCTAGGACAGAAGCTTATGATTCTTCTAAGTCTACAGATTATTCATCCTTATCATAAATCAGAAGACTTGGGGGCTAGCAGGATATACATAACTTATGTTAGCCGAATGACATACCTCATACTTCTGGTGCATTTGTTTCACCATATCCATCTCAAGGTTGCGACTGGAATGAACTTGGTTAAGATAACCAGATAATACATCATTGACGGAAAGTTGCGAATAATCAGCGATGTCAAGCTTCAATTTCCGCTTCTCAATGAACTCATCCTTCGCAAAGTGTTTGGCCAAGACAGTTGGATGTCCTAGTTCTTGAAAGCCAGTGCCAGTAATCATAACGTCTTCACCATGCTCTTCTGGCGGCTTAAATGGGTTGGATGACTCGGTGGGCGCAGGATTGACATCCGTGCGGTCATGGGAAAGGTCAGAATTTCAAGTACAGGGTCGGAGAAAAAATCTTCTGGCTGTTTGTCAGAAACTTCAGGCGCAGAAACTTGTTGCTCCGGCTCAGCAAATTCAGGCGCCTCAGTTGGCTTGATAACTTTGGCCTTCTTGTTAGGTTTTGCTTGACCACTACAGGGTTTATGACAAGTTAGTACAAGTTTCAGAGTATGAAGAGGTACAAAATAAAATAAATTGTCATTACCCGGGAGCATTTCTAAAAGTCGGCAGCTCGGTTTGTGCTGAGTCGCTAGAGGAAGAACAGGCAAGCTCCTGGTCAGTTGGTTCAACAGAGTTAGGAGGAAGGCAGATAAGACCCGCGACGAGTGGAAAGAGTTTAAAATTAAAAAGAACCTCATTTCGACCTTTTCGAGGAGCGGGAATGTTTGGTAAGCCAGAGGACAGCTCGTCACCTTCGCTGGTCCGGGTCAGATGGCGACTCTCGTGTTGTTGTTGTTTCAAAAGAAAGTGAGGATCTAAATACGCCAAGGGTGTGAAAACCTTACTTTCCGGGTTACTCGCCGATGTTTCTGCCTTGGCAAAGGTACTGAGTCGGAGGAAATAGTAGTTACTTCTTCTTCAACTGCTTGGCTGGCTCCCGTGTCATCCTGGTAATAGTTAGTGTCAATAAAGTGGTTGAAAAACAAGCCAAGAGAGTCAGGGGCTACCTCCGACTCAGAGGTATCATCCAGCTTAAGCAGATCAGAGGCGCTTGATTTCTTCCTAGGTCTCTTGTTGGTCTTTTTGGCGGCTTTCGCGGTGATATGTCCATTTTGCATCATGCTTTTATATCGATATTTATTGCATTATGGGCTGTTACTACACATTATATCACAATACTTATGCATATCCTCTCTTATTTTACAAGGTTTACATAAAGAGGGAGAATGCCGGCAGCTGGGATTCAGGGCTGGAAAAGGAGCAAATATTAGAGACCTATTCTACACAGCTCCAAAAGTCCTGAAACTTCACGGACGCTATTTCCAGAATATATAAAAAATACTGAGCGCAAGGAGTTCTAGAGGGGGGGCACACCCTGCCCACGAGGGTGGGGGCGCGCCCTACCCCCTGGGTGCGCCCCCTGCCTCGTGGGTCCCCTGGTGGCCCTCCGATGCCCATCTTCTGCTATATGGAGTCTTTCGTTGAGGAAAAAATCATAAGCAAGCTTTCGGGACGAGACTCCGCCGCCACGAGGCGGAACCAATCTAGGGCTCTGGCGGAGCTATTCTGCCGGGGAAACTTCCCTTCGAGAGGGGGAAATCATCACCATTGTCATCACCAATGATACTCTCATCGGGAGGGGGTCAATCTTCATCAACATCTTCACCAGCACCATCTCATCTCAAACCCTAGTTCATCTCTTGTATCCAATCTTTGTATCCAAACCTCAGATTGGTACCTGTGGGTTGCTAGTAGTGTTGATTACTCCTTGTAGTTGATGCTAGTTGGTTTACTTGGTGGAAGATCATATGTTCATATCCATTATGCATATTAATACCCCTCTGATTATGAACATGAATATGCTTTGTGAGTAGTTATGTTTGTTCCCGAGGACATGGGAGAAGTCTTGCTATTAGTAGTCATGTGAATTTGGTATTCGTTCGATATTTTGATGAGATGTATGTTGTCATCCCTCTAATGGTGTCATGTGAACGTCGACTACATGACACTTCAACTTTGTTTGGGCCTAGAGGGAGGCATTGGGAAGTAATAAGTAGATGATGGGTTGCTAGAGTGGCAGAAGCTTAAACCCTAGTTTATGCGTTGCTTCGTAAGGGGCTGATTTGGATCCTTATGTTTCATGCTATGGTTAGGTTTTCCTTAATACTTCTGTTGTAGTTGTGGATTCTTGCAATAGGGGTTAATCATAAGTGGGATGCTTGTCCAAGTAAGGACAGTACCCAAGCACCGGTCCACCCACATATCAGATTATCAAAGTACCGAATGTGAATCATATGATCGTGATGAAAACTAGCTTGACAATAATTCTCATGTGTCCTCGGGAGCGCTTTACATCATATAAGAGTTTGTCCAGGCTTGTCCTTTGCTACAAAAAGGATTGCGCCATCTTTCTGCACCTTATTTACTTTTATTACTTGCTACTCGTTACAAATTACCTTATCACAAAACTATCTATTACCGATAGTTTCAGTGCTTGCAGAGAATACCTTAATGAAAACTGCTTATCATTTCCTTCTGCTCCTCATTGGGTTCAACAATCTTACTTATCAAAAGGACTACGATAGATCCCCTATACTTGTGGGTCATCAAGACTCTTTTCTGGCGCTGTTGCCGGGGAGTGAAGCGTCTTTCGTAGGTGGGATTTGGTAAGGAAAAATTTATATAGTGTGCTAAAATTTACTGTCACTTGTTACTATGAAGTAATCCTTTGAGGGGCTTGTTCGGGGTATCTTCACCTCGACCGGTACAGCAAATAGTTGCTCCTCAACCTACTCAACCTACTGAAAATGAAAATGTTTACTTTGAAATGCCTTCGGGTATGATAGAGAAACTACTAGCTAATCCTTTTGCAGGAGATGGAACAATGCATCCCGACTTACACTTAATCTATGTTGATGCAGTTTGTGGATTATTTAAGCTTGCAGGTATGCCCGATGATGTTATCAATAATAAGTTCTTCCCTTTATCTTTGAAGGGAGATGCATTGACATGGTATAGGCTATGTGATGCTATGGGATCATGGGACTACAAACGGTTGAAATTGGAATTCCATCAGAAGTTGTATCCATCAGAAATTGGGATCGTTATTATATATATATATTTTGGCCTCTCGAAGGATAAAGCATCGCTCAAGCTTGGGGAGGCTTAAGTCATGTTATATTCATGCCCCAATCATGAGCTCTCAAGAGAAATGATTATTCAAAAAAAATTATGCTCAGCTTTCTGACAACAATCGCTCCATGCTCGATACTTCTTGTACTGGTTCCTTTATGATGAAGACTATTGAATACAAATGGAATTTATTGGAGAGAATTAAACGCAACTCTGAAGATTGGGGTCTCGACGAAGGTAAGGAGTCAGGTATAACACCTAAGTTTGATTGTGTTAAACCTTTTATGGATACCGATGTTTTCCGTAAATTTAGCACTAAATATGGACTTGACTCTAAGATAGTAGCTTCTTTCTGTGAATCCTTTGCTACTCATGTTGATCTCCCCAAGGAGAAGTGGTTTAAATATAATCCTCCCATTGAAGTAAAACTAGTTGCACCTATTAAAGTTGAAGAAAAGACTGTCACTTATAATGATCCTATTGTTCCTACTTCTTATGTTGAGAAACCACCTTTCCCTGTTAGAATAAAGAATTATGCTAAAACTTCAACTGTGGTCAACAAAAGTAATATTAAGACACCTAAACCCCCTGAGCAAGTTAAAGTTGAACCTAATGTTGCTATGGTTAAAGATCTCTTGGCCGATAATATTGATGGGCAGGTTATTTACTTCCGTGATGAGACTGCTAGTGCCTGTGCAATACCTATTTCTGTTAAAATAGGAGATCATTGTTATCATGGCTTGTGTGATATGGGTGCTAGTGCCAGTGCAATACATATTTCCTTATACAACGAAATTATGCATGATATTGCACCAACTGAAATAGAAGGTATTGATGTTACCATTAAGCTTGCTAATAGAGATACTATTTCACCAATTGGGATTGTTAGAGACATTGAAGTCTTGTGTGGGAAGGCTAAATATCCTGCTGATTTTCTTGTTCTTGGTTCCCCTCAAGATAGATTTTGTTCCATTATATTTGGTAGACCCTTCTTGAATACTATCAATGCTAAGATAGACTGCAATAAGGATATTGTCTCTGTTGGTTTAGGGGATATGTCTCATGAGTTTAATTTTTTAAAATTTCGTAGACAACCCCATGATAAAGAATTGCCTAGTATAGATGAAATTATTGGTCTTGCTTCTATTGTCGTGCCTCCTACTGATCCATTAGAACAATACTTGCTAGACCATGAAAATGATATGTTTATGAATGAAAGAAAGGAAATAGATGAGGTATTCTTTAAACAGGGACCTATTCTGAAACACAACTTGCCTGTTGAAATCCTAGGGGATCCTCCTCCACCCAAGGGTGATCCCGTGTTTGAGCTTAAACCATTACCCCATACTCTTAAATATGCTTATCTTGATGAAAAGAAAATATATCCTATTATTATTAGTGCTAACCTTTCAGAGAAGGAGGAAGAGAAATTATTGAAAACTCTGAAGAAGCACCATGCTGCTATTGGATATACTCTTGATGATCTTAAGGGCATTAGTCCCACTCTATGTCAACACAAAATAAATTTGGATCAAGACGCCAAACCAGGTATTGATCATCAACGACGGCTGAATCCTAAGATGAAAGAAGTGGTAAGAAAGGAAATATTAAAGCTCCTTGAGGCAGGTATAATTTATCCCGTTGCTGATAGTAAGTGGGTAAGTCCTGTTCATTGTGTCCCTAAGAAGGGAGGTATTACTGTTGTTCCTAATGATAAAGATGAATTGATTCCACAAAGAATTATTACAGGTTATAGGATGGTAATTGATTTCCGCAAATTAAATAAGGCTACTAAAAAAGATCATTACCCCTTACCTTTTATTGATCAAATGCTAGAAAGATTATCCAAACATACACATTTTTGCTTTCTAGATGGTTACTCTGGCTTCTCTCAAATACCTGTGTTAGTTGATGATCAATCAAAGACCACTTTTACTTCCCCTTTCGGTACTTTTGCTTATAGACATATGCCTTTTGGTTTATGTAATGCACCTGCTACCTTTCAAAGATGCATGATGGCTATATTCTGTGACTTTTATGAAAAGATATGTGAGGTTTTCATGGATGATTTCTCCGTTTATGGATCCTCTTTTGATGATTGCTTAAGCAACCTTGATCGAGTTTTGCAGAGATGTGAAGAAACTAATGTTGTATTGAATTGGGAGAAATGCCACTTTATGGTTAATGAAGGTACTGTCTTGGAGCATAAAATTACTAAAAGAGGTATTGAAGTTGATAAGGCTAAAGTTGATGCTATTGAAAAGATGCCATGTCCCAAGGACACTAAAGGTATAAGAAGCTTCCTCGGTCACGCCGATTTTTATAGGAGGTTCATTAAGGAGTTCTCAAAAATTTCTCGACCTCTGACTAATCTATTACAAAAAGATATTCCTTTTGTCTTCGATGATGATTGCGTAGAAGCATTTGAAATACTTAAGAAAGCATTGATTTCTGCACCTATTGTTCAGCCACCTGATTGGAATTTACCCTTTGAAATTATGTGTGATTCTAGTGATTATGTTGTAGGTACTATTCTAGGGCAAAGAGTTGATAAGAAATTAAATGTTATTCAATATGCTAGTAAAACTCTAGACAATGCCCAGAGAAATTATGCTACCACTGAAACGGAATTCTTAGCATTTGTATTTGCTTGTGATAAGTTTAGACCTTACATTGTTGATTCTAAAGTAACTATTCACACTAATCATGCGGCTATTAAATATCTTATGGAAAAGAAAGATGCTAAACCTAGACTTATTAGATGGGTTCTCTTGCTACAAGAATTTTGATTTGCATATTATTGATAGAAAGGGAGTTGAGAACCCCGTTGCAGACAACCTGTCTAGGTTAGAAAATTTTCTTGATGACCCACTACCTATTGATGATAGCTTTCCTGATGAACAATTAAATGTCATAAATGCTTCTCGAATTTCTCCATGGTATGCTGATTATGCTAATTATATTGTTGCCAAATTCATACCACCTAGTTTCACATACCAGCAAAAGAAAAAGTTCTTCTATGATCTGAGACATTACTTTTGGGATGACCCACATCTTTATAAAGAAGGAGTAGATGGTGTTATTAGACGTTGTGTACCTGAGCATGAACAGGAACAGATCCTATGCAAGTGTCACTCCGAGGCTTATGGAGGACACCATGCTGGAGATAGAACTACACATAAGGTATTGCAATCCGGTTTTTATTGGCCTGCTCTCTTCAAGGATGCCCGTAAGTTTGTCTTATCTTGTGATGAATGTCAAAGAATTGGTAATATTAGTAGATGTCAAGAAATGCCTATGAATTATTCACTTGTTATTAAACCATTTGATGTTTGGGGCTTTGATTATATGGGACCTTTTCCATCCTCTAATGGGTATACACATATTTTAGTTGTTGTTGATTACGTTACTAAGTGGGTAGAAGCTATTCCAACTAGTAGTGATGATCATAACACCTCTATTAAGATGCTTAAAGAAGTTATTTTCCCGAGGTTTGGAGTCCCTAGATATTTAATGACTGATGGTGGTTCACACTTTATTCATGGTGCCTTTCGTAAAATGCTTGCTAAGTATGACGTTAATCATAGAATTGCATCTCCTTATCACCCACAGTCTAGTGGTCAAGTAGAATTTAGTAACAGAGAGCTCAAATTAATTTTGCAAAAGACTGTTAATAGATCCAGAAAGAATTGGTCCAAGAAACTTGATGATGCATTATGGGCCTATAGAACTTCATATAAAGATCCTATGGGTATGTCTTCGTATAAAATGGTTTATGGTAAAGCATGTCACTTACCTCTCGAACTAGAACATAAGGTATATTGGGACATTAAAGAGCTCAACTATGATTTCAAACTTGCCGGTGAGAAGAGGTTATTTGACATTAGCTCACTTGATGAATGGAGAACCCAAGCTTATGAAAATGTCAAGTTGTTTAAAGAAAAGGTTAAAAGATGTTATGATAAAAGGATACAAAAGCGCGAGTTCAATGTAGGTGATTATGTATTTATATACAACTGTTGTTTAAGATTTTGGCAGGAAAACTTCTCTCTAAATGGTAAGGTCCTTACGTTATCAAGGAGGTCTATCGTTCTAGTGCCATAAAAATCAACAACTTTGAAGGCACAAATCCGAGGGTGGTGAACGGTCAAAGAATTAAACATTATATCTCAGGTAATCCTATAAATGTTGAAACTAATATTATTGAAACCGTAACCCTAGAGGAATACATAAGGGACACTTTCTGGAACGTTTCAGACTCCGAAAAAGAATAGGTACGTGGTACGGTAAGTAAACCGACTCCAAAACAGTTCTAATGGCAAAATTTCTTCGTTTCGGAATATTTAATAAAATAGGAAAACAAGAAGCAGACCGGAAAGGACACGAGGCTTCCACGAGGGTGGGAGGCGTGCCCTACCCCCCTGGGCGCGCCCCCTGCCTCATGGGCACCTCGTGTGCTCTCCGGACTCCGTTTTCTTGCACGATACTTCTTTTGGTCGGTAAATTTTCATTATATAATCTCTCGAAGGTTTTGACCACTGTATCATGCAAATATCTCTTGTATTTTTTCGAGTTGTCCTGTTGCAGATTAGAGCAGCATGTCGTCCCAGGATTCGGAAGGAGAAAGCTATGTGGCTGATTACCTTGCAGATCCTAAGGTCTATGGGGACGTGGAGCATTGTGGTTGGACTACGGAAGAAGAGGAGGACTATGAACCCAAGGGAAAAGAGGAGACGAGCTCAGACAAAGGTGAAAGTTCCATTACCTCAACCTGGGGACATGCATGTGGAGTTCAAAAGGTCAAGCCTCCCTGATAGAGTAAAGAAACCTAAGATCGAGTTTATCCATTTTCGCCTATTGCAGGAAAACAAGCAGGAGTTATGCAAAAAGATATTAAGCCTTGAGCAGGAGATCGATGATCTAAGGGATCAAAATGCTGTCCTCAAGCACAAATTAAGGAAGAAGCCTACGCCATCAACAAAACCAACACCTTCTTCACCGACAAAGAAGAACTGAGCATTGGGTATGGGCACTCCCCTTGGCAACTGCCAAGCTTGGGGGAGTGCCCCTATATCGTATCACCATCACTTTTATCTTTACCGTTTTTCTTAGTTCAATACTTTTGGTAAAATCTTGATCTAGTGGAATAAAGTTTTAGTATGATCTAGTTGTGAGTTTTTCTTTATGATCCCTCTATGTAATTGAGTCAGTGAGCTCTATAATAAAGATTAGTGTTGAGTCAAGGGCTTGATAATTTTGCTATGATCTTGAGGGAATAAAATGAAAGAGAAGAAATAAAAAGAGACAAAGAGATCATATGGATCTTATGGGAAGTAATGAGCTCACATATAAAGAGTATGATGAATAAAAGTTGTTGAGAGTTGACAAACATAGTTTTGGTAATCGTTGCAATTAATAGGAAGTAATAAAGAAAGAGAGGTTCTCATATAAATATACTTCTTGGACATCTTTTATGATTGTGAGCACTCATTAAAGTATGACATGCTAAGAGTTGATGTTGGACAAGGAAGACAATGTAATGGGTTATGTTTTCTTACATTTGAGATAAATTATATTGTCATGGATCATCCAACATGTTGAGCTTGCCTTTCCCTCTCATGCTAGCCAATTTCTTCGCACCAAGTAGAGATACTACTTGTGCTTCCAAATATCCCTAAACCTAGTTTTGCCATGAGAGTCCACCATATCTACCTATGGATTGAGTAAGATCCTTCAAGTAAGTTGTCATCGGTGCAAGCAATAAAAATTGCTCTTTAAATATGTATGACTTATTAGTGCGGAGAAAATAAGCTTTATAAGATCTTGTGATATGGAAGAAATAAAAGCGACGGACTGCATAATAAAGGTCTATATCACAAGTGGCAATATAAAGTGACGTTCTTTTGCATTAAGATTTTGTGCATCCAACCATAAAAGCGCATGATAACCTCTGCTTCCCTCTGCGAAGGGCCTATATTTTACTTTTATCTTCTACATTACATAAGAGTCATGGTGATCTTCACCTTTCCTTTTTACATTTTATCCTTTGGAAAACACAATATGTTGGAAAGATCCTGATATATATAGTCAATCGGATGTGAGTCTTCATGAACTATTATTGTTGACATTACCTGAGGGAGTCCTAGATTAGGGGGGTCTCCGGACAGCCGGACTATATCCTTTGACCGGACTGTTGGACTATGAAGATACAAGATTGAAGACTTCGTCCCGTGTCCGGATGGGACTCTACTTGGTGTGGAAGGCAAGCTAGGCAATACAGATATGTATATCTCCTCCTTTGTAACCGACCTTGTGTAACCCTAGCCCCCTCTGGTGTCTATATAAACTGGAGGGTTTTAGTCCGTAGGACAACATACAATCATACCATAGGCTAGCTTCTAGGGTTTAGCCTCTCTGATCTCGTGGTAGATCTACTCTTGTAATACTCATATCATCAATAATAATCAAGCAGGACGTAGGGTTTTACCTCTATCAAGAGGGCCCGAACCTGGGTAAACATCGTGTCCCCTGCCTCCTGTTACCATCCGCCTTAGACGCACAGTTCGGGACCCCCTACCCGAGATCCGCCGGTTTTGACACCGACATTGGTGTTTTCATTGAGAGTTCCACTGTGTCGTTGCTACCTCTTGAGCACTGTGTTGGATTTCCCCGAAGAGGAGAGGATGATGCAGCAAAGTAGCGTAAGTATTTCCCTAAGTTTTTCAGAACCAAGGTATCAATCCAGTAGGAGGCTACGCGCAAGTCCCTCGTACCTACACAAAAACAATAGCTCAACGCAACCAACGCTCTTAGGGGTTGTCAATCCCTTCACGGTCACTTACGAAAGTGAGATCTGATAGAGATGATAAATAATATATTTGGTATTTTTGGTATAGAGATGCAATGTGAAAAGTAAAAGGCAAAGTAAAAAAGCAAAGCAATAATAAAGTGATTGTAGATTGATATGATGAGAATAGACCCCGGGGCCATAGGTTTCACTAGTGGCTTCTCTCAAGAGCATAAGTATTCTACGGTGGGTGAACAAATTACTGTTGAGCAATTGACATAATTGAGCATAGTTATGAGAATATCTAGGTATGATCATGTATATAGGCATCACGTCCGAGACAAGTAGACTGACTCCTGCCTGCATCTACTACTATTACTCCACTCATCGACCGCTATCCAGCATGCATCTAAAGTATTAAGTTAAAAACAGAGTAACGCCTTAAGCAAGATGACATGATGTAGAGGGATAGTTTCATGCAATATGATAAAAAAAAACCATCTTGTTATCCTCGATGGCAACAATACAATACGTGCCTTGCTACCCCTTCTGTCACTGGGAAAGGACACCGCAATATCGAACCCAAAGCTAAGCACTTCTCCCATGGCAAGAAAAACCAATCTAGTAGGCCAAACCAAACTGATAATTTGAAGACACTTGCGAAGATAACCAATCATACATAAAAGAATTCAGAGAAGATTCAAATATTATTCATAGATAGACTGGATCATAAACCCACAATTCATCGGTCTCAACAAACACACCGTAAAAAGAAGATTACATCGAATAGATCACCACGAGAGAGGGGGAGAACATTGTATTGAGATCCAAAAAGAGAGAAGAAGCCATCTAGATACTAACTATGGACCCGAAGGTGTGAGGTAAACTACTCACACTTCATCGGAGAGGCTAGGATGATGATGTAGAAGCCCTCCGTGATCGATTCCCCTTCCGGTGGAGCTCCGAAACAGGCCCCAAGATGGGATCTCGTGGATACAGAAAGTTGCGGCAGTGGAATTAGGTTTTTGTCTCCGTCCCCGATTGTTTGGGGGTACGTAGGTATATATAGGAGGAAGGAGTACGTCGGTGGAGCTTCGAGGGGCCCACGAGGCAGGGGGACGCCCTAGGGGGCGCCCTCCACCCTCGTGACCACCTCGTGGCTTTCTTGACGGAGGGTCCAAGTCTCCTGGGTCTTATCTGATGAGAAAATCACGTTCCCGAAGGTTTCATTCCGTTTGGACTCCGTTTGATATTCTGTTTCTCCGAAACACTGAAATAGGCAAAAATCAGCAATTCTAGGCTGGGCCTCCGATTAATAGGTTAGTCCAAAAAATAATATAAAAGTGGAAAATAAAGCCCAATATATAATATAGCATGGAGCAATCAAAAATTATAGATACGTTGGAGACGTATCAGGCATCCCCAAGCTTAATTCATGCTCGTCCTCGAGTAGGTAAATGATAAAAATAGAATTTTTGATGCGCAGTGCTACTTGGCATAATTTCAATGTAATTCTTCTTAAATGTGGTATGAATATTCAGATCCGAAAGATTCAAGACAAAAGTTCATATTGACATAAAAATGATAATACTTCAAGCATACTAACTAAGAAATAATGTCTTCTCAAAATAACATGGCCAAAGAAAGTTCATCCCTACAAAATCATATAGTTTAGTCATGTTTCATTTTCGTCACACAAGTATGCTCTCATCATGCACAACCCCAATGACAAGCCAAGCAATTGTTTCATACTTTAGTAATCTCAAACCTATAAACTTTCACGCAATATATGAGCGCGAGCCATGTACATAGCACTATGGGTGGAATAGAATATAATGAGGGGGGTTATGTGGAGAAGACAAAAAAGGAGAAAGTCTCACATCAACGAGGCTAATCAATGGGCTATGGAGATGCCCACCGATTGATGTTAATGCAAGGAGTAGGGATTGCCATGCAACGGATGCACTAGAGCTATAAATGTATGAAAGCTCAACAAAAGAAACTAGTGGGTGTGCATCCAACTTGCTTGCTCACGAAGACCTAGGGCACTTGAGGAGGCCCATTGTTGGAATATACAAGCCAAGTTCTATAATGAAAAATTCCCACTAGTATATGAAAGTGATAAGATGAGAGACTCTCTACTATGAAGATCATGGTGCTACTTTGAAGAACAAGTGTGGTAAAAGGATAGTAACATTGTCCCTTCTCTCTTTTTCTCTCATTTTTTGGGCCTTTTCTCATTTTTTATGGCCTTTCTCTTTTTTGGGGGGGCCTTCTCTTTTTTTATGGCCTTTCTCTTTTTTTATTCCTCACTTTGGACAATGCTATAATAATGATGATCATCACACTTCTATTTATTTACAACTCAATGATTACAACTCGACACTAGAACAAAGATGACACTATATGAATGCCTCCGGCGGTGTACCAGGATATGCAATGAACCAAGAGTGACATATATGAAAGGACTATGAACGGTGGCTTTGCCACAAATACTATGTCAACTACATAATCATGCTAAGCAATATGACAATGATGAATGTGTCATGATGAACGGAATGCTGGAAAGTTGCATGGCAATATATCTCGGAATGGCTATGGAAATGCCATAATAGGTAGGTATGGTGGCTGTTTTGAGGAAGATATAAGGAGGTTTATGTGTGACAGAGTGTATCATATCATGGGGTTTGGATGCACCGGCGAAGTTTGCGCCAACTCTCAATGTGAGAAAGGGCAATGCACGGTACCGCAGAGGCTAGCAAGGATGGAAGGTTGAGAGTGCGTATAATCCAGGGACTCAACATTAGTCATAAAGAACTCACATACTTATTGCAAAAATCTACAAGTCATCAAAAACCTCGGTACTACGCGCATGCTCCTAGGGTGATAGATTGGTAGGAAAAGACCATCGCTCATCCCCGACCGCCACTCATAAGGAAGACAATCAAATAACACCTCATGTTTCAAATTTGTTTCATGACGTTTACCATACGTGCATGCTACGGGACTTACAAACTCCAACACAAGTATTTCCCAATTTCAAAACTACTCAACTAGCACGACTTTGATATTATTACCTCCATATCTCAAAACAATCATCAAGCATCAACTTTTCTTAGTATTCAACACACACATAAGAAAGTTTTATTATTAATCTTGCATACCAAGCATGTTTGGATTTTAAGAAAATTACAATGCTATTAAGACTCTCAAAATAATATAAGTGAAGCATGAGAGATCAATAGTTTCAATGAAACAAATCCACCACCGTGCTCTAAAAGATATAAGTGAAGTACAAGAGCAAAACTATAAAGCTCAAAAGATATAAGTGAAGCACATAGAGTATTCTAATAAATTCCAAATCATGTATGGCTCTCTCAAAAGGTGTGTACAGCAAGGATTATTGTGGTAGACTAACAAGCAAAGACTCAAATCATAAAAGACGCTCCAAGCAAAACACATATCATGTGGTGAATAAAAATATAGCTCCAAGTAAAGTTACCGATAGAAGTAGACGAAAGAGGGGATGCCTTCCGGGGCATCCCCAAGATTTGTCTTTTAGGTGTCCTTAGATTATATTGGGGGTGCCATGGGCATCCCCAAGCTTAGGCTCTTGCCACTCCTTGTTCCATAATCCATCAAATCTTTACCCAAAACTTGAAAACTTCACAACACAAAACTTAAAGTAGAAAATCTTGTGAGCTCCGTTAGCGAAAGAAAACAAAAGACCACTTCAAGGTACTGTAATGAACTCATTCTTTATTTATATTGGTGTTAAACCTACTGTATTCCAACTTATCTATGGTTTATAAACTATTTTACTAGCCATAGATTCATCAAAATAAGCAAACAACACACGAAAAACAGAATCTGTCAAAAACAGAACAGTCTGTAGTAACCTGTAGCTAGCGCAAGATATGGAACCCCAAAACTTCTAAAATAAATTTCTGGACGTTAGGAATTTATCTATTAATCATCTGAAAAAATAATTAACTAAATATCACTTTCCAAATAAAAATTACAGCAGTTCTCGTGAGCGCTAAAGTTTCTGCTTTTTACAGCAAGTTCAACAAGACTTTCCCCAAGTCTTCCCAACGGTTCTACTTGGCACAAACACTAATTAAACATAAAAACACAACCAAAACAGAGGCTAGATAAATTTATTTATTAAATAACAGCAAGGAAAAATATTGGGTTGTCTCCCAACAAGCACTTTTCTTTAAAGCCTTATAGCTAGGCATAATATTTCAATGATGCTCACATGAAAGACAAGAATTGAAGCACAAAGACAGCATCATAAAACACGTGACAAACGCATCTAAGTCTAACATACTTCCTATGCATAGGCATCTTATAGGCAAACAAATTATCATCGCAAGCAAAAACTAGCATATGCATGGAAGTGGAAAGAAACAATGGCAATCTCAACATAACGAGAGGTAATTTAGTAACATGAAAATTTCTACCACCATATTTTCCTCTCTCATAATAATTACATGTAGGATCAAAAGAAAATTCAACAAAATAGCTATCACATAAAATATTTTCAACACGATCCACATGCATGCAAAGTTGGCACTCTTCCAAAATAGTGGGATTAACATTAACTAAAGTCATGACCCAGTTTTATCAAAGATTTCATAAGATTGAAAATTTTCCAAATATGTGGGATCTAAAGTTGACACTCTTCCAAACCCACTTTCAATAATATTGCAAACACTATTACCAATCTCATATTCATCAAGGGGCTTAAATAAATTTTCAAGATTGTAAGAAGAATCACCCCAATCATGATCATTGCAACAAGATGAGGTCATAGCAAAACTAGCATCCCCAAGCTTAGGGTTTTGCATATTATTAGCACAATTTATATTAATAGAATTTATACTATCATCATTGAAATCAGGCTTTTTATTCAAAGATCCATCGGGAATCACTCCATAAGGTACTTTATCACAATTTTCAGATTCACGAATTTCAAGAAAAACTTCATAAAGATAATCTAGTGCACAAAACTCACTAGCAATTGGTTCATTATAATTGGATCTCTTAAAAAGATTAGCAAGTGGATGAGGATCCATAGGTCTTAGGTTCTCTGTTTAGTAATAAATAAACAACTATTCCAACCATACGAGCAAACAAGAAACGGGCAAGAGAGGCAAAATAGAGAAAGAGAGGGAGGATAGAGAGAGAGGCGAATAAAACGGCAAGGGTGAAGTGGGGGAGAGGAAAACGAGAGGCAAATGGCAAATAATGTAATGCGGGAGATAGGGATTGTGATGGGTACTTGGTGTGTTGACTTTTGCGCAGACTCCCTGGCAACGGCGCCAGAAATTCTTCTTGCTACCTCTTGAGCACTGCGTTGTATTTCCCCGAAGAGGAGAGGATGATGCAGCAAAGTAGCGTAAGTATTTCCCTCAGTTTCTAAGAACCAAGGTATCAATCCAGTAGGAGGCTACGCGTGAGTCCCTCGTACCTACACAAAAACATTAGCTCAACGCAACCAACGCGCTTAGGGGTTGTCAATCCCTTCACGGTCACTTACGAAAGTGAGATCTGATAGAGATGATAAATAATATTTTTGGTATTTTTGGTATTTTTGGTATAGAGATGCAAAGTGAAAAGTAAAAGGCAAAGTAAAAAAGCAAAGCAATAACAAAGTGATTGGAGATTGATATGATGAGAATAGACCCGGGGGCCATAGGTTTCACTAGTGGCTTCTCTCAAGAGCATAAGTATTCTACGGTGGGTGAACAAATTACTGTTGAGCAATTGACAGAATTGAGCATAGTTATGAGAATATCTAGGTATGATCATGTATATAGGCATCACGTCCGACACAAGTAGACCGACTCCAGCCTGCATCTACTACTATTACTCCACTCATCGACCGCTATCCAGCATGCATCTAGAGTATTAAGTTAAAAACAGAGTAACGCCTTAAGCAAGATGACATGATGTAGAGGGATAGTTTCATGCAATATGATAAAAAAACATCTTGTTATCCTCGATGGCAACAATACAATACGTGCCTTGCTGCCCCTTCTGTCACTGGGAAAGGACACCGCAAGATCGAACCCAAAGCTAAGCACTTCTCCCATGGTAAGGAAAACCAATCTAGTAGGCCAAACCAAACTGATAATTCGAAGAGACTTGCAAAGATAACCAATCATACATAAAAGAATTCAGAGAAGATTCAAATATTATTCATAGATAGACTGGATCATAAACCCACAATTCATCGGTCTCAACAAACACACTACAAAAACAAGATTACATCGAATAGATCTCCACGAGAGAGGGGGAGAACATTGTATTGAGATCCAAAAAGAGAGAAGAAGCCATCTAGCTACTAACTATGGACCCGAAGGTCTGAGGTAAACTACTCACACTTCATCGGAGAGGCTTGCATGATGATGTAGAAGCCCTACGTGATCGATTCCCCTTCCGGCGGAGCTCCGGAACAGGCCCCAAGAGGGGATCACGTGGATACAGAAAGTTGCGGTGGTGGAATTAGGTTTTTGGCTCCGTCCCCGATCGTTTGGGGGTACGTAGGTATATATAGGAGGAAGGAGTACGTCGGTGGAGCTTCGAGGGGCCCACGAGGCAGGGGGCGCGCCCTCCACCCTCGTGACCGCCTCGTAGCTTTCTTGAGAGAGGGTACAAGTCTCCTGGGTCTTATCTGATGAGAAAATGACGTTCCCGAAGGTTTCATTTCGTTTGGACTCCGTTTGATATTATGTTTCTCCGAAACACTGAAATAGGCAAAAAAAACAGCAATTCTGGGCTGGGCCTCCGGTTAATAGGTTAGTCCCAAAAATAATATAAAGGTGGAAAATAAAGCCCAATATAGTCCAAAACAGTAGATAATATAGCATGGAGCAATCAAAAATTATAGATACGTTGGAGACGTATCAGTTGTCATCATAAGAAGGATGCCTCGCCTCGTTGTCAATGACAACGTCACCTCTGGGAGAGCCCTGGCTGTAGGCCAAACTCTTCGACTAGGCGGCTTCGTCATGACCGCCCGATTGGCCGCTGCGCCGACGATGACTTCTCGGGTCATCGAAAATAGCCTCCACATCGGCTCAAAATTTGCCGAGCAGATGGATCCATTGGATCTCTCCTCTTTGAACGAGCTCTTAGATCACATTGCCGCTCTGGGAGTCACTACGGACTATGATCGGATCGGGCTTAAACCCGACCAAAGGGAGATTAACTCTCCGCCGGTCACACATCAGATAGCGGTGGTGGAGGAGCAATGCGGCGATTCTCCCTCAATCCTGAGGACGAACTACGTCCGGATTCCCGAGATCTCTGAGTCGGATACTCTCTCACGGGAGGACGCTGCCCTAACCCTGAATCCAGAATCAGGCCGCCTACCGAAACCACAGGGCAGCATCTCGGAGCCCGATCTTCTAAGATCGGAAACTCCCCTGCCCCGGGATCACAAATTGGGTCTAGGTCTGGACTTAAATCCACCCACCCACCTAGATACAAATGATCTTTCCCACATTAGGCAAGAGCCCCAAGAGTCAGTACATCACTATTGGGCCAGATTCCTCCTTGTAATGAACAAGGTCAAGGACTGTTGCGAGGAAGACGCAATTTCGTTCTTTTGCAACAATTGCACGGACAAGGGAGTCCTCAACGCCATAATTCGCCGTGACATAGCACACTTCGCTGACTTGGCGTCCATAGTACGGAAATACTGTGCGATGGAAAGTACCTGGAAAACCCAAACGCAATTTTGAGACAATCCGGCTCTGACAAAACCCTCAGTCCGAACTAAAAGGGTGCTGTCGGTGTTCTGGGAATGGGGGTCCCCAGACTTGCCTGCCTGCGGCCTGCGACATGGCTCAAGTGGGGGCCCAGCGCGGCCCATCTTCATCAGCTCAAGCTCATGACCCTCGCAAGGGGCCAAGACTTGCGGGGCGGACGACAGGAAGCTTCCTCAGAGGCAGCCTCACCAGGCAGGCTCGTGAGGAGGCGGAGAGATCAAGGCGGGGATACCTCGCGAGGAGCCCGTGACGCAAGCCATGACGATCGAGATCAGGCGGGCGCCGGCCTGCGCAGTGTCCTTGTTTCCCCTTTGGTGCCAAGGGGGCAAGCACAGGCCAAGGCACCGGGCAAAGGTTACCATTCCGGTGCAATGAGACCAAGACCAGCAGAGCGGTAGGACGGATGTCACGGTGGAGCCCAAGACGGCGTCACCACCAGTGCTTTTGGCAGTCGAAGACCACCTTTTGTCAGGATAACTTGTACTATATGTTCCCCTTCAAAATGGCCGACTGTTGGCGCCCTTCCCGCTCATTATTTGGGGAGAGGCCCAGGGCCTCTATAAATAGAGCTAGCCACCACAGAGTAGAGGGATCCGGGATCCGGACAAGGGCACCCAGGAGGGACATCTAGAAATCTGGTAGAACCCTAGCAGAGAGAGAGTGTGTGTGAGAGAGGTGACTGAACTCACCCTAGCAGTTCATCGCACCAGCTCAAGAACACCTCTCGTGAGGTTGTTCTTCCCTTGTACTGTTCATCATCAGCCCCTGAGGCAATCCACCACACCACACGCTGGAGTAGGGTATTACACCAGAACGGTGGCCCGAACCAGTATAAACCTCGTATCCCTTGTGTTGTTCGTTGTTTCCAGCTTAGATCACGCGAGGAGATTGGACGTAGAACGGTAGGGGAGAGATCTCCATGCACACCCCAGTGTTCGAACCTCAAGGGTCTGCCGGAACCCGAAATCCGACATTTGGCGCGCCAGGTAGGGGTGCGCCGGAATCTTTCTTCTGCTGTTCGCGTGTGATCTTCCGTCGTGTCCATGGCTGACACTCGTCGAGCTCGCGTCGAGCGCTGGGCTGATCTCGCCACCCGCGTCGCCCAGACAGCGCCCGTCGGCGGACACCCTCGTCGTTCCCCGTCGCCTGCCGCCAACGCCGCCACTGGCCCGACGGGGAACGAGCAGCAGGCCTCATCCCAGCATCCTTCAATACGGCGGGAGGGCCGCACCGCCACACCGTCGCTGACTCCAGCCGCTTCGTCGTCCCGCGCCCGTCGCGCCCCCACGGACGCGCACGCCACACTGCTCCTGGCAAGAGAACTCTTGCACTACCGCCCCGTCGACGACCTCTACGAAGACTGGCTCGCCCGCATCACCGAGCTCGTCAGCACCGCAGGGGGCTCCCCCTTGCCATCCTTCTCGCTGCCTCGCCCTCCATTCCGCGCAGGAGGCGAGGATCAGGAGGTGCCTCCACCACCTCCTCCCCAAGAAGGCGCCCTGGCTCCAAGGCGTGCAGCCCCAGGGCAAGACCCTCCGCGTCTGGCGCCAGCGCAGCAAGAAAGGAGCTGACAAGAGATCCCACGTCCCCAAGAAGGTGCTCGCGCGCTCCCAACGCCGGTGCGCCAAGATCGCGTCCCTGCACCCCCATGAGAAGACCCCGTGCTGCTCCAAGCAGCGACGCGCGGTAACCCCCAGGAGCAAGCCCAGTACCAGCAAAAGGCACCGGTGGCCACAGCAAGCTGCCGTGCCCTCACCCCCGAGCTACGCGGCGTCGCATGGCCAGGCAAGTTCAAGCCTGACCTGCCCCTCGCTACGATGGCACGGCGGACCCCGCGGAGTTCCTACAGCTCTACGAGTTGTGCATCGAAGCCGCCAACGGAGACCAAAGGGTCATGGCGAACTGGTTTCCCATGGCGCACAAGGACGGGGCCCGCACCTGGCTCCTGGCACAATCTCCTCCTGGGACGAGATGCGCACTCGCTTCATCGCCAACTTCCAGGGCACTCGCGATCGGCCCCCGGCCGTGAGCGATCTGCGCCGCATCAAGCAGCAGCAAGGGGAAACCCTGCAGAAATACATCCAGCCCTTCAACAACGCTCGCCTCAAGATCCCCAAGGTGACTGAAGAAGCCATCATCTCGGCCTTCTCCGATGGCGTACGTGACATCAAGATGAAGGAGGAGCTAGCAATCCATGAAGACCTATGCACATCCCTGGAGCTATTCAACTTGGCGACCAAGTGCACCAGGGCTGAGGAAGGGCACCTCTCCCTCCTCGAACTCCCAGCTGCCGACCCAGAAGAGAAGAAGCCCAAGGCCAAGGACGTGAAGCGCAAGGAGGCTGCCGTGCTTGCAGCGGAGCCAGACACCAAGCGAGGCAGGGATCAGCCTGATTCATCCAAGGGCAGCTGGTACTACGTGTACCACGACCTCCACACCCACAACACCAACGAATGTCAAGAGCTCAGGGCCGTGAGAGATGGGCGTGTCGGACGACGCCCCAAGCGCAACGACAGGAGCTATGGCCGAGGAGGAGGAAGAGATGGCGGACGATGGGAAGACCGTGGCATGACCGACCTCGCGAAGATCACTGGCAGGACCAGCCTCGGGAGGGAGGCTGGAGAGGTCAGCCTCGTGAGGATCGCCCGCACGGCAACGCAGGCCTTCCACCTCTGCCGCCACCGCCAAGGAGGAACGAAGACCAACATCAATATGAGGGGGCTGGGGGCTTCCAGGAGCCGCGCGCAATCGCTTGCATCTTGGGTGGCACGCAGGCCCCAGCCTCACAGCGCATCTTCAAGCAGTTTGCTCGTGAGGTGAATGCAGTCCTCCCCAAGCTTGAGGCCACGCGCCCTCTCAGGTGGTCTGCGTGCGCTATCACATTCAGCTCAGCGGATCAGCTCAAGTGCGCGGCAACGGCCGGGGTCCTCCCGATGCTTTGCTCCCCAGTCATCAGCAACGTGCAGGTCACCAGGACCCTCATTGACGGCGGACCAGGACTCAACGTCCTGTCCATCGAGACGTTCAACAATCTCCAAGTGTCGTACGATCAGCTTCAGCCAACCAAGCCATTCTCAGGAGTCACTGATGGTTCCACTGTTCCAATAGGGCAGGTTCGCCTTCCAGTCACCTTCGGGCAGCGCAACAACTACCGCACCGAGCTCATCGACTTCGACGTCGCCCACATCCGTCTGCCATACAACGCCATCCTCGGGTACCCAGCCCTAGCCAAGTTCATGCAGTGACTCACCATGGATACAATGTCCTCAAGATGCCAGGAAGCGGTGGAGTCATCACCGTACCCTGTGAAGAAAGGGACGCAGTGTGTTCACTTGGGCGCGCATTCCAAGCCGCAGCAATCGAAGACCCGGACCACAGAAATGGAAGACTTGCCGAGGCGATCCTTAAGAAAAAGAAGGTTTCGCCTGGCCCAAGCCATCAGGAGGCAGGCGCCTCCGGAGGTGTTGAGTCAGGATCTGCGCCCAATCAGGGAGCGCCACCCTCTCTTGCATAGGAAGGCGTGCCGGGCGCCCTCCTCAGGCAGGGATCGGGGGCTCTTTCTTGGAGAGCCACCGACCTGGCCGGAATCGCGAGGGAGGCGCTCGGGCACCACTTGGAGGGGTGCTTCCAGGCACGTTTCCCTCAGGAAGGTACAAGGCAAGGAAGACCAAACCCGCAGGAGTTCATCGCAAGGAACACCCAGGAGCTACAGGAGTCGAGAGTCATGCGCAGCAGCCGCTGTTCGCCCACCGTGGCCCCACATCCAGGCGAGGATGGTGGGCTGCGCATCTACGTCGACGTGCTAGGGCTCAACCGAGCCATGTCTCAGGAGCGCCTTCGGCCTTCGCGCATGGGGCGTTGCGAGGGTCCACCTCACAGCTACGTTCGCATGCCTTTCGGCCTGCCGGACGCGGCCGCCACTCATCAGCGCCTGCTGAGGAGCATTCTGGAGGCTCAGGAGGCCAGGCATGGTGCGGTCCTGGCAGAGATGGAGATGGCCCTCGGAGACCCACTTGTGCCTCAGGAGCCTCCCGAGGCCCCTGGGCCTGGGGGCTCGTGAGGGTCGACGTCATCATCGCGCATCGTCCACTTCTTCAGCATCACTTCATCTTCAATGGCACCAGGTGACATCTTTCTAAGTTCCGTTTTTAGCTGGGAGCGCCCACATGGCCGCATCATTCCCAGGCCGTGTGGGTCCGTCCCTACGGCATGTATCCGTTTTGCTTATGCTCTTTACTTACCTTGTTGGGGGCGCCCCCCGGGTTGCATCATCCCCGAGCTGCTCGGGCCTGGCCCTGCAGCGTTTGCTTTTCTCGCGTCTATTTAAGATGAATTTGCTCTTTCGTGCTTAATTGTCATCTAATGCTTATCGCGGACTTCTCCGCTTTCATGCAAAGCGCTTGCACGTTAAAAGGGGGGTACCTGAGCATCGCAACTCATGGGCTCCTACTGGCTCTCCAGCCCTCACCCCCTGGCCTTGACCCACGGCATTGCGACCTGTCATACCAGTGGCGGCTGAGCTAGCTCGAGGGCTAGGACCTAAGGACGTAGAGCATTTGCATTCTAACCACCCTGCAGGAACGCACCATTGATAAAGGCCCAGAGCCAGGCGCAACCCGCCTCGAGGTAGGGCCTCGTGAGTCCCGCGCTGGCTCACGAGTGCCCAAATACACCTCTCCTAGCCCTACCATGCCGGCCACGTGTCAGGGCGGGGCTGTACACGCCCCGGGGGCTCCTCCCGGAGGGGAGCCCCCTCCCACGTACCAGTGGAAGCACCATGCTCCGCGTTGGCTGACGACACTGCAGAGGAGCGGCTATGCCCGTACAAATACGGAAGCGCTATGTTCCGCGCTAGTGATAAACAACTGAGGGCGGCCTATGGCCGTACCAACCTCAGGGAGCCCAGAGCTCAGTGTCCGGCACCATCGCAACGCCTCCCCTCGGGAGCGCCGCGCGAGGGGGCTGGACACGGGGGCTACGCCCGGGTCTTGCCCGAGCGCACGCCACCCAGCCAGGTCCCTCGGACCTGGTCGTCACGCGCCCCTCCCCGAGCGGAGCCAAGGTATGGAAACCCGTTTGAACGACAAGGGGGACTGCTGAGCATCGTGACTCAGGAGCCTAACTTGCCCCGTAGCCCCTCACTCCTTAGTCCCGTCCTGGTTTCCGGTCGGGGCTAACGCTGGGTGAGGTACGCGCGGGGCCGGGCCCTGCCGACGCAGAACGATCAATCCACTCCTCGTTCCCCCCTTTCCTACTTGCTGCTTGTGCGTCAAGGGGGACTGAGGGAGTCCTAGATTAGGGGGTGTTCGGGTAGCTGGACTATACCTTCAGCCGGACTCCAGGACTATGAAGATACGAGATTGAAGACTTCGCCCCGTGTCCGGATGGGACTTTCCTTGGCGTGGAAGGCAAGCTTGGCGATGCGGATATTCAAGATCTCCTACCATTGTAACCGACTCTGTGTAACCCTAACCCTATCCGGTGTCTATATAAACCGGAGGGTTGTAGTCTGTAGGACATCAACTCCATACACAACAATCATACCATAGGCTAGCTTCTAGGGTTTAGCCTCCTTGATCTCGTGGTAGATCTACTCTTGTACTACCCATATCATCAATATTAATCAAGAAGGAGTAGGGTATTACCTCCATCGAGAGGGCCCGAACCTGGGTAAAAACATCGTGTCCCTTGTCTCCTGTTACCATCCGGCCTTGACGCACAGTTCGGGACCCCCTACCCGAGATCCGCCGGTTTTGACACCAACATTGGTGCTTTCATTGAGAGTTCCTCTGTGTCGTCGCCTTTAGGCCCGATGGCTCCTTTGATCATCAACAATGATGCGGTCCAGGGTGAGACTTTTCTCCCCGGACAGATCTTCGTCTTCGGCGGCTTCGCACTGCAGGCCAATTCGCTTGGCCACCTGGAGCAGATCGAAAGCTATGCCCCTGGCCGTCAAGTCAGGTTTGGAAGCCTAAATTACATAGCAGACATCCGCAGAGATTTGATCTTCTACGGATTCGAGCCACAACCAAGCACGCCGCACTGTCTCGCGGGGCATGATCTAGCTCTGTCACCGAACAGTATCCCGGAGGCCGCAAACGCACCAGCTCTGACCCTTAATTCGGAGCCAGTTGTGTCAATCGAGGATGAGCGGTTGCACGCCACCTCGGGGGCTGCGATCTCAAAGGCGATTGAGCCAAACGCTGGCCCCAAACTCCGCGTGACTCACGACTCCGAGGATCCGGACTCCTCTCCGGACTCCGACCCCCCCCCCCCCCCCCCCGCGCCCCTGCCGATCGAATCTGATTGGGCGCCAATAATGGAGTTCACCGCCGCGGACATCTTTCAGCACTCGCCTTTTGGCGATATCCTAAATTATCTCAAGTCTCTCTCTTTATCAGGAGAGCCCTGGACGAACTACGGTCAGCGAGGATGGGATACGGACGATGAAGAAATTCAAAGCCCACCCACCACCCACTTGGTAGCCACTGTCCACAATTTAAACGACGTGCTCAACTTCGACTCCGGAGACATCGACAGCATGGATGACGATGCAGGAGATACCGATGAACCAATGCCCATAGGGCATTGGACAGCCACCTCATCTCACGATGTGTACATGGTGGATACCCCTAAAGGAAGCGACAACGAGGAAGAAGGGGATGGAACGGGAGATCGACCCCCCGAAAAGCAATCAAAGCGTCGGCGTAAACGCCGACCCAAGCCCCGCCAAGATAAAAACCCAGCCATAGAGCAGGACGAGCCGGTAGACGATGAGCAGGCCTTAGAGCAACCGTCAGAACAGGGCAACACGGACAGAGAAACCGAACATCCCTCCTCCGGCGAAAACGGCATTCCGGACGACCTCGCCGGATAAACCCATGGAGCAGAAGAATCTCCACGAGAGGCTCGTTGCAACTGCACGCAGCCTGAAAAAGCAGAAGCGGAAGCTAAAAACAGCGGAAGATGCACTCCGGATTAGATGGAGCAAAGTAATCAATACCGCAGATAAATACGGCGACGGTAGCCGCACTAAAAGCTATCCAAAAGAAAGCTACTGCCTGAATTCGACGAAGAGGCCCTAGAGCCCTCGCATTCAGAAAATAAGAAAGCCACACGGTTGGATAGACGACCCCATAAAGCGGCAAGCAGCGCCGCACTTAAATCGGCATGCGACCCACCTAAGGATTCGCATCATGGCCCAGTTAGGTCCATTTATGGGCCAAGAAAGCAAGCTCTCGTAAGCAATGCAATAAAGCCATCATCAGAATCCGGCACACCCAAATACAGGGGTGCCGCACACCCCCTATGTTTCACTGATGAGGTCCTGGACTATGAATTTCCAGAGGGATTCAAACCCGTAAACATAGAGGCATATGATGGAACAACAGACCCTGGAGTCTGGATCGAGGATTATATCCTCCACATACACATGGCTAGAGGAGATGATCTCCACGCCATAAAATATTTACCCCTTAAGCTTAAAGGGCCAGCCCAGCATTGGCTTAAAAGCCTTCCTAAAAACACAATTAGAAGTTGGGAAGAGCTCGAGGATGCTTTCCGAACAAATTTTCAAGGGACCTATGTCCGCCCCCCGGACGCAGACGATCTTAGTCCCTCCAGGATAACAGGGATGATCCATCCAACTTAAATAAAATCCTGGACAGGATATGTCAGATACACAGTACTCCCGGGAAGCCTGCTAACCATACCCATAGAGATTGTTGGGTTTTCAAACAATCCGGCAGACTCAATGCCGAACACAGGGGGCTCGACACACCAAGCGAAGACGAGGACGAACCCCAAAAGCAGAGCACCAGGAAACAAAAGAACTTCCCACAAGAAGTAAAAACAGTGAACTTACTTCACATAACAAAACGTGCGGTGCCCATAAAGGTACGCACCACACGACCTATCCCCAAAGGGTCCCGCCACTGGTTGTCAAAACCAATCATCTTCGATCAGCTAGACTATTCTAGAAATATCAAGAATGCAGGCTGGACTGCCTTGACACTCGATCCAATAATTGGCGGACTCCAGGTTTCAAATGCCCTTATGGACGGCGGCAGTGGACTAAACCTGATATATCAGGATACAATCCATCACATGGGGATAAACCCAGCAAGAATCCGCCGCAGCAAAACCTCCTTTCAAGGGGTAACACCTGGTCCAGACACCCATTGTATGGGTTTTCTCCGGCTCGAAGTTATATTCGGCTCTGCCGATAACTTCCGCCGCGAAAAGCTGACCTTCCATATCGTCCCGTTCTCAAGTCGCTATCAAGCACTACTGGGACGCGAAGCTTTCGCTCGCTTTAACGCAATACCGCATTATGCATCTCTCACGCTTAAGATGCCCGGTCCACGAGGCATCATCTCTTTGATGGGGAAGCACTAAAGTGCGCCTCCCCAAGCGGAGGACTATGCGGCCGCTTTGATAGCCCCACAGTAAAATGGCCTCACCGGCCAAAAAACTTCGAAATAGGTCATTAAAGACCACGAACGCGGATAGACGAGTTCGGGAAAAAATCATCATTGATGCAGGCTTAGTGGCCATATACCCCCACTAGAGGCTCCATGCATATACAATAAGAGACAATAAAGCTCAATTTTATATATTTTACTTTATACTTTGTTTATTTTAAACTTTTGTTCAGCACGACCCGTTTTCAACTCAGTTCCTCTCTTTTACAGATGAACATCGTGCGGCGCCCGTCCAGGATACGGCACAACGGAGACACAGGCGCAGACGTGCAGTAGGGACCCGTCCTAAAGGATTCTTTTTAGATTAAGACCCTGCGTAAACCTTTTTTACTGTATCTTGTTGCTACACATCCCTTGGTTTTTTCTGATATAACCAAGGAGGAGGCTGGCGTCTTGGCATGTGGCCACGTCAGAATTTTTGCACGTACCTGGACACTAGGGGCTTTTTTAATAAAGAGTGTTGTTTCGCCCGCACTCATAAAGACCGAACACCTTAGGGAGTGTTCGGCGTCGCGAGTTTTGGCATTATATGCATCAGCTGCGAATCATGTCTTTGGTCAAATGTTGGGTTGCCCGGCTCCTAAGTTCGGCTACCTTACGTTCCGCTCTATTGGCTAAGGTAGCACCAGGAGAACTACTGCGATTGTGCCCCGGTTCGGCCGGGCGAGCACCTCAGTAGAGAAAGCCGAAAACTGACTGTCATGATGTAGCGTGAGACTGGTCAGCCACTCGGTGACCTATCGGAATCTATCGGATTCCTCTGCTTTAACGAAGGGCCGCTTCCCGGTCAGGCACATACGCGTACGCACCCCGAACTCGGGCGAGCACAGTCGCCACCAAGGGGCTACCTAAATAGTCTCACTGTCAAGCTCCTATGGCTAAGTGAAAGTGTTAAAGCATTATAGTCCGGTTGCCTGGCCCGCTGCGCTATCACCGCCTTTGTAGGACCAAGACGTTGGGTTAAGTGTGAAAATGCGTCTTCTGCGAGCACCCCCGCACTATGCGTGTGGGGGCTGAAGCCAACGACTGCCATCTTTCAGATTTTGTATATATATATCTTAAAACAGCCGCACAGGAGGTGTTCCCAATACTTGAAGGCACAAGTATAAAAAGGCCACTACAGTTTATCAAAATATTACTTTATAATTACATATGCTATCATAACATAGCATCTTTCGAGCACTGCGTCTCTATTACACGAGCGCCTTCAAGGACTTCCTGAAAATAGTGCTCGGAGGGTACTCGGCTTTTGTCCGAATCTCGGGACGCAACAGCGGTGGTCTCCATCTCTGCCCAGTATGTCTTGACACGGGCAAGAGGCATCCTTGTGCCCTCTATGCATGCTGACCTCTTCATTGCATTAATACGCGGCACCGCATCAAGGAATTGCTGCACCAAGCTGAAATAACTCTTCGGCTCCGATCTCCCCGGCCACAGATGACCCATGATGTACTTCATGGCGAGTCCGGACAACCTATTCAGTTCGGCCCATTGAGCCAAACGATCGTCCACTGCCAGTGGACGCTCTGGATTGTGAAACTGCGACCAGAAAAGCTTTTCCACTTCGCGATCTTTATGATCTCGAAAGTGTTTGGTCGCATCAGCAGCACTCGCTGCCAAATCCAGATAGGTATCCTCCACACTCCACATCCGGTCCAACGGAGCAAACTTCGGATCGCAAAATTTCCTTCGCAGCATAAAGGGCTTTCCAGCCGCAATCTGTTTGGCCTGACGCAGCTCCTCCTTCGCAGCTCTCATCGCAAAGCGCGAGTCCTTGGCATTGGCAATGGCCTTCTCTAAGTCCGTCTGTTTCGCTTGGTCTTCTTTCTCAAGAAGTCTGCAACGGTCTGCAGCACTCTTTAACTTTTCGGCCATCTCGGCCATCTCTCCCTTGCTTCGGCAATGAGCAGACTGTTCGGCTCTGAGCTCTTCAAGGGCTTTCTTGGCAGCCACATCACTTTCTCTGGCTTGTTCTTTAGCTCGGGCAAGTTCTGCCCTAAGACTCTCCACGGCGGCCGCACCATCCGCGTCAAGCACACACATCGTAAGACACTGGCATAAAACTCTTCTTACCTGATGCCGCCCAAGGAATTACATACCTTGAGCCTCATCAAGCCGCTTGTTGACAAGCGCGATGTCAGCATCTGCCACGTCCAGTTGCCGCTTTAGTTCGGCAAAATCATCAGTTCGGCTCGATTCCGGACACCCTGCCGCCTACATTCAAAGGCGACATCTTAGACCTGGGATTATGATCCTCCGCGTGCCGTCATTTCTTGACGATGCGCAGAGTCTTAGGGGCTACTATCTACACAGGGCGCATCTTATTCATGCGCAACTGACAGAAGTGTACATTATCTAATGTACCTCAAAACCCGTCAATAAACTTTTGACGGCCTCATGCAATCCGCTCTCTGCGGATGAGATCCTTTCAATCACCGTGCCCATCAATGCAAGGTACTCCTCCGAGATAGAAGCTCACCCCAGCAGAATCTTTAGCTCTTCCGGCCGAGCACCAGACGGTGCCGGACTTGTCACACGACCTCTTTCGAAGGCCGGACACGGAGAACCTCGGGGGGCCACATAGCTATCTTCCGCCCCTGCCGGATTCGGAGAAACCCTCCGCGACGACACCTCAGGGTCGCCCGCCTCACTAGGCGGCACGGCAGGGGAGGCGTCCCGCTCTCCATCATCTCTGGAAGGAGGTCCCCCGAAGACGAGCTCTGCTGAGAAGGGCTGAGGTCCGAGCTACAAGGTAAAAATTCGGTTAATCTTCTCAGATATAAACCAAGGATTTCCCTCACCCCTCAAAAGGAAAATCTTTCTCTACTTACGGCTCGCTGGAGGGCTGATCCCCTTGAGGGCGTAGTCCGGGCGAGGAACTCCCCGGCGTCGGACCCTCTGACGAGGATTTTTTTCCCCGCTTCGAGGCCATGGTTTTCGGGTCATCAGAGGCGGCTCTCTTCTTCCCCTTAGGAGAGGAATTGTCGGTTCCTCCCTTCGGAGCAGCCTCCTTCGAGGAGGACATAGTTTCCTTGTCCTCCCCCTTGCTTCCCTCCAAAGGCATTATCTCCAGCATCCTGACCAGCACGGGATCTGGCCTGGTTTCGGGAAGGGGAGCCGGACACCTGATCAGCTTTGCCTTCGCTATCCACTCCTATTTGAAAGGATGGCTCTTTTAGGGGCAATTTTATGACAATTATACGGATAGAAGGTCCGGGCACAAGGTTGCTTACTTGAGTATCCGGGCAATTGCAGCTTAGGCCTGCGTCCTCGGTTAAATCCGGACACATCTCTTGTCATCCGAAGAACAGTTTATACATCTCCGTGGGCGTTGCGCCCATGAAATTCTAGAGAGCTCGCGGTCCCTCTGGATTAAACTCCCACAGGCGAAGGGAGCAACGTTTGCCGGGCAATATTCGGCGAATCAGCATGACCTGCGTCACCTTGACCAGTCTGAGGTCTCCTTCCAAGAGATCCTTAATGCGGCCCTGTAACAAGGGCACGTCTTTGGGCAAACCCCAATCTAACCCTCTGTTGACCCATGACGCTAGCCGTGGTGGGGGACCCAAGCGAAAGGCAGGAGGCGCCACCCCCTTGGTACTCCGAGGAGCGGTGATATAAAACCACTCTCGTTGCCACAAGCCTAGCTCCTCTTGAAAAGAGCCCTCGGGCCATGGAGCATCAGCATTTTTGCTTATAACAGCGCCTCCGCACTCTGCGTGCCATCCCTTGATCATCTCCGGCTCCACTTTGAAGGTCTTGAGCCATAATCCGAAGTGAGGGGTAACACGGAGGAACGCTTCACACACGACAATAAACGAGGACATATGGAGGATGGACTCCGGAGCTAAGTCATGGAATTCCAACCCGTAATAAAACAGCAGTCCCCTCACAAAGGGATCCATTGGGAAGCCCAACCCCCGAAGGAAGTGAGACATGAACACCACGTTCTCACCGGGCTGGGGACTGGGAATGACCTGCCCTTGGGCAGGCAACCTATGCGAAATTTTGCCGGTCAGGAACTTAGCCTCCCTCAACTTTAGTACGTCCTCCTCCGTGATGGAGGAGGGCGTCCATCGGCCTTGAAGGTCAGAACCGGACATCGTCGAAGGTCCGAAGCGCCTGGAATCTGGAGCCTAGGGTGTTGGAACTCGAGGCGACGGGCGAACTCGCTTGAGATTGAAAAAAGGAGTAAGGCCTTGGTCTCTTTATAAGAGGTTGAATACCAAGAGCCCTCCCCGTAACCGTCCGGGACTCGTCTTTAATCGAGGAAACGTGCTAACAGGCACGGTTGGGTTACCCACGTCCGTATTGATGAGAGTCCCGTAAAAGGGGTACACTATCTCTGCTTTGACAAGACGTGCCAAGGAAACCGCCTCGCAAAACATGCTGAGGTGGAAAAGTAAAAACGATTCGAGTAAAGGACTTGGCCGTAGTGTGATGACGCACTGCGGAATACGTCAGCAGATTTGATTTGTGTTAATATTATTCTCTCTATGGCAATATGTGGAAACTTATTTTGCAGAGCCGAACACTACTCTTGGTGTCTACAATCTTCTATGAAGGACTTGGAGGAGGAACCCGCCTTGCAATGCCGAAGACAATCTGCGTGCCGGACTCGTCGTCATTGAAGCCTGGTTCAGGGGCTACTGAGGGAGTCCTGGATTAGGGGGTGTTCGGGTAGCCGGACTATACCTTCAGCCGGACTCCAGGACTATGAAGATACGAGATTGAAGACTTCGTCCCATGTCCGGATGGGACTTTCCTTGGCGTGGAAGGCAAGCTTGGCGATGCGGATATTCAAGATCTCCTACCATTGTAACTGACTCTGTGTAACCCTAACCCTATCCGGTGTCTATATAAACCGGAGGGTTGTAGTCCGTAGGACATCAACTCCATACACAACAATCATACCATAGGCTAGCTTCTAGGGTTTAGCCTCCTTGATCTCGTGGTAGATCTACTCTTGTACTACCCATATCATCAATATTAATCAAGCAGGAGTAGGGTATTACCTCCATCGAGAGGGCCCGAACCTGGGTAAAAACATCGTGTCCCTTGTCTCCTGTTACCATCCGGCCTTGACGCACAGTTCGGGACCCCCTACCCGATATCCGCCGGTTTTGACACCGACAGGGACTCCTGAGCATTGCGACTCAGGAGCCTAACTTGCCACGTAGCCCCTCACTCCTTAGTCCCGTCCTGGTTTCTAGTCGGGGCTAACGCTGGGTGAGGTATGCGCAGGGCCGGGCCCTGCCGACATAGAGCGCGAGCAAGTAGGGGAGAAAAATGCAAATTCCAGGAAATTCAAAGCAAATATTACAAGCCATAGATTGTTTCACGACGCCAAACACAAGTTTAAATGCCTCCGCGAGGCATGGTGCATGTTGCGGGAATAAAAACAGGACAGAAGACGCGAAGGGATCACTCTTCAGTGGCGCCGCCGCCTGTGGTGGAGTCACGCTGGACGACTCCGCCTCCCGGGGCCGTGGAGCTGGCGGCACCGCGCCCGGGCAAGACGCTGAAGGCGCGGAACCTCCTCAGCAAAGCTTCGGCTCGGCCTTTCACGGCCTCAGCGGCAGCGGCGGCAAGGTCGCCGCTCATGGGTTCCAGCAGGCTGTCGAAGTCGACGTCGGGGTCGCGCAGGTAGACGTGGCTGAGGACGTGCGTCAGCGCCGCAGAAGACAGGGCGCGCGCCTCGGCCTCGGCCATGGGGCCAAGGCCGTCTACGACATCTTCAAGCGCACGGACCAGGAAGGGAAGCAGCCTGGCGGGGCCGTCCTCCGCACCGGCCAGCGGCTCCTCCAAGCCGCTCTCGTAAAGCGTCTTCAGCGCAGCACGAGCACTCTTCTCCATCTTTGCGAAGGCCACCCGATCCTCCGCCAGGACCTTCGCCTTGGCGTCTAGCTTGGTCCTCTCCGCCTTCAGCGACCGGTCCAGCGTCTCCAACCGGCCATGGCGGTCATCAAGCTTGACATCCCGGTCCTTGACGGCAGCCTCCCGAGCCTTCATCTCCTTCTCTTTCTCCTAGCGGCTGCGGACCTCCTTGGCGAGCTTGTCGCGCAGGCCTTGCAGCTCGGTCTCTAGCGCCTCGCTGCGAGCCTTGGCAGCCTCAACGTCGCGCTGGCCAGTGTTACGAGCGGCCTTGGCTTGGTTGGCGGCCTGCTTCTCCCCTTCAGAGGCCGCCACGGCCTGGCTCAGCGCTGCTCGGACGGAGGCAGCGGAACGGGCCTAGCCAGAAGCTAACTCCAGGCGCCCGGCCACTAGGCGAGGGTCCGATCTTAGAAGATCCTCCCGCAGCTGGCTTAGTTCACTGGTGACCTGGTCCAGGATAGCGGCAGAGGGAGCAGAAGAAGCGGGAACCGGCGGAGCGGGCAAAGAAGACGGCAGCGTGATCACGGCTCGGCAGGAAGGACCCCCTGGGCCTGGGCTTCCCCGGCTGCAGCATCGAGCGCAGTCGACTCTAGGGTCAGCGGAGCAACGGGGGCTGACTCCTCGCCGAGGCATCCCAGTCGGCCTCGCAAGGACGACCGGGCAGGGGAGGCGCGAGCCGCGCCGTCTTTCCCCTCAATGGACGAAGGCGCCATCCCGGTAGGTGGACTCGCCCCAAGCGGGGCAGCAGAAGCTCCTTTCAACCTCTTCGCCGCAGGCGCCAGCCTGACAAAAGAATACGGACATCAAGCCTCGGTGACAGAAACCAAGCAAAGCACGAATCAAGCACTTACTGGTCGTCGCTCACGGACCCAAGCAACCTCCGGCCGAACTTGAAGCCAGAGAGCCTGCAGCTGGGGTCAGCCTCGGGAGGCCCGGAAGCAGAAGGCACCTCAGGAGGACTGGAGCTGGCCTCGGATCGCTCAAGGACCGGAGCAGACCCTGGGGCAACCAGTCCCGACCTGCCCTTCCTCGCGACCAAGGGAGAGTCCTCCCCTCCTCGCCTAGCGCCAGCATCGTCGTCGTCCGGCATGGCGCGGAGGACCTAGGACCTGCGCCGAGGGAAAGACTCCCTCGACCCCTCGCCAGTCGCCTCAGAGTCGGATTCTTCTTCCTCCGCCTCTTCTTCCTCCTCGCTCTCGCTGGAGCTGTCGGAGGACACGTTCACCATCGCCAGCGCCGCAAGACCCTCGGGAGCTTCCACGGGCACCAGCCCATCGCCATTGAAGGTGGGCATGGCATTCACCACCTGCTCCCAGTCGTCACGAAGGAACAGGGGGACGAGGCACCCACCGGCTTCGCCACGTCTACCCCAACCAAGGAATGGAGGGCCGCGACCAGATTCTCATCGGTCAGGGCCTCCGAGCTCAGGCGCAAGGCGGTGTCCGCTTCCCCAAGCCTCCACAACGGGAGCGGGTGCTCCTGGAGTGGAGCCACCCGGTGCTCCAAGAACTCCCTCAGGAGCGTGGATCCAGTCAGCTTCACCGTCCCCAAGTTGCTCGGCCTCAGGTCCGCGTTCATCCTCTTCAGCACCGCCCTCGCACGGGGGTCGACGAGCTCCGTGCGGGACCACACGTCGACAGCCTTGGGCTGCCCCGTAGGCAACACCAGACGGGGGTGGAGGCACCCGACGTCCACCATGACCCACTTGCTCCGGAAGCCTTCGATTCTCTTCCCAGGCTTCGAGATGGCATTGGAATTGGAGTATGCGATGAAGCTCGCACATGCGGAGACATGGCCACCAGAAACCCGGAGGGAAAAATAGTGACGCAACAAGGCCACCGAGGGCTTTACCCCGACATGAGCCTCACAGTAGTAAGCAAAAATCGCCAGGAGAAGAACAGAGTTGGAGTGGAGATGCAGAGCCTGCAAGTTGTACTGGCGAAGAACAACAAAGAAGGACTCAGAGAAAGGAGGCACCAGACCGGCGACGATGGCGCTCACAAAGAGCGGATAGAAGGTGCTCCCCCTGCCTTCAGGCTGGTCGGAATCGGCCTTGAGCATAGTCGCCCCCTCGCTGCCCTGCACCACCGTCATCAGGCGCGTGAGGGCGAGGCTCTTCTCCGACAAGTTCGGGGAATCCAGGGCCGGCGAGTACCAGGCCTCGGTCGGGGACTTGCGAGGCGCCATGGCGTGCCGGGCGAGAAGGATTGAGACAGATCTGGAGGATTTCGGAAGCAAGAAAGAGGAGAGCGAGAAAGGGGATCTGGAGCGAGGCAAATGAGAACAAAGCAAGTAAGTCTGGCCCGGGCACCTCTTTCGTCAGATGGACTGTTGCCAAGGCATCATGGGGGAGCGCAGACGCCCACGTCTGATCAATCGCCACGCGGCGCCCAAGGCCGTAGGCTGTTAGGGCCCGCGGCGCTTCGCGCTTGCCCCTTCGCTTCCCTGCTAAGCCAAGCCCGGGCACGCCTTGGGCCCGGGGGCTACTGTCGGCGTTCTAGGAACGAGGGTCCCCAGACTTTCCTGCCTGCGGCGTGGCTCAAGTGGGGGCCCAGCGCGGCCCATCTTCATCAGCTCAAGCTCAAGACCCTCGTGAGGGGCCAAGCCTCGTGGGGCGGATGACAGGAAGCTTCCTCAGAGGCAGCCTCACCAGGCAGGCTCGTGAGGAGGCGGAGAGATCAAGGCGGGGATACCTCGCGAGGAGCCTGTGACGCAAGTCATGACGATCAAGACCAGGCGGGCGCCAGGCGGGCGCCGGCCTGCGCAGTGTCCTTGTTTCCCCTTTGGTGCAAAGGGGGCAAGCATAGGCCAAGGCATCGGGTAAAGGTTACCATTCCGGTGCAACGAGACCAAGACTAGCAGAGCGGCAGGACGGAGGTCACCGTGGAGCCCAAGACGGCGTCACCACCAGTGCTTTTGGCAGTCGAAGACCACCTTTGGTCAGGATAACTTGTACTATATGTTCCCCTTCAAAATGGCCGACTGTTGGCGCCCTTCCCGCTCATTATTTGGGGAGAGGCCCAGGGCCTCTATAAATAGAGCTAGCCACCACAGAGTAGAGGGATCCGGGATCCGGACAAGGACACCCAGGAGGGACATCTAGAAATTTGGTAGAACCCTAGCAGAGAGAGAGTGTGAGAGGCGACTGAACTCACCCTAGCAGTTCATTGCACCAGCTCAAGAACACCTCTCACGAGGCTACTCTTCCCTTGTACTGTTCATCATCAGCCCCTGAGGCAATCCACCACACCACACACTGGAGTAGGGTATTACACCACAACGGTGGCCCGAACCAGTATAAACCTTTTGTCCCTTTTGTTGTTCATTGTTTCCAGCTTAGATCACGCGAGGAGATTGGACGTAGAACAGTAGGGGAGAGATCTCCGCGCGCACCCCAGTGTTCGAACCACAAGGGTCTGCCGGAACCCAAAATCTGACAGGTGCACTCTCATAAGTCGCCCGACTCAATTACAAAGAAGAAAAAGCCCACTACAGGGCGTGGAACCGTATTGGAGGGATGACTTAACGGGCCCTGCAAAATCCATAGTATAGCGGATACCATATCAACACACAACCTTAGAGCATGTTGGGTACTCCGGCAGGTTGCCGAAAGCGGTGAGGATCTCCTCATCCAAAATACTTCAGAGCACCTTCCCACGGATAACAATACAGTATTGACGGTCTTCGAGACCTTCGCCTCAAATAATAGGCGTAAGCAAGCACTCCGCAGCCTTGCCGAAGTCTGCCACGTGGCAGCAATAAATCCATGGAGAGACACGGCTATCACCTTCAATGCCAGTGACGAACCCAAATTCCGAATAGCCCAAGCACCAGCTGCTTTGGTCCTCAGCCCAATCGTGGATGGCTTTCGGCTCACCAAAGTGCTCATGGATGGCGGCAGCGGACTAAACCTCATTTATGAGGAGACTCTTCAAAAAATGGAAATAGACAACAACTGTATTGAGCAAAGCAGTACGACCTTATGAGGAATCATCCCTAGTCGGGAGGCACGTTGCGCTGGGAAAATCACACTTGATGTGGTATTCGGCACTCCGGAGAACTACAGGTCCGAAGAGATTACATTCCAAGTGGCCCCGTTCAGTAGCGGATACCACGCCCTTCTAGGGCGGGAGGCGTTCACGATTTTTCAAGCCATACCCCATTACGGGTACATGAAGCTCCGGCTCGGCCCCAATGGAATCATCACTCTAGTTAGTGATCCGGACATAGCACTCCGCGCCGAGAACAAAACAGCCGCACTAGCCCTCGAGGCATTATCCGAAGCCCTTATGGCAGAGGAATTAACCACGCTGCGCTCCATAGTGGACAGGGATGATCTGATACTAGACAAAAGATCCAAGTCCACCTCCTTCAAACCAGTGGACGAAATAGTCAAATTCCAAGTCCATCCAACGGACCCCACAAAAACAGCATCCACAGGGGCACAGCTAAACCCCGCTATAGACGCCGCACTATGGGAGTTTCTGCGCGAGAATTGGGACATATACGCCTGGCACCCTTCAGACATGCCAGGAATCCCATGCAGACTGGTCGAGCATAGCCTTAATGTTCTAAAAGGATTCAAGCCAGTCAAGCAGACTCTTCGGCGTTTCTCTGAACCTAAACGTGGGAGAGGAGCTAGCCAAGCTACTGGAGGCCGGATTTATCAGAGAAATAAAACATCCGGACTGGCTAGCAAACCTGGTGATGGTACCAAAGAAGGACAAATCTTGGCGCCTATGCGTCGACTTTGAAGACCTTAATAAGTCTTGCCCAAAGGATCCCTTCCCACTCCCTCGCATCGATCAAATTATCGGTGCTACTGCAGGACACGAATCACTGTGCTTCCTCGACAAATACTTCGGTTACCACTAGATTAGGATGGCGGAGTCCGACCAAGCCGCAACGGCATTTATCACGCTATACGGCCCTTTCTGTTTTAACACAATGCCGTTCGGCCTCAAAAACGCCAGCGCAACATATCAGTGCATGATCCAGACATGTCTGGAAAAGCAGATCGACAAGACTGTGGAGTGTACCTGGCCATGGGCAGCCCGGCCCGGTCGGCCCGACCCGACCCGGCCCGAAAAAGCCTGACCCGGCCCGGCCTGACCTTGTCCATGGGCCGGGCTCGGGCCTAGGTTTTGAGCCCGAAGCCCGGGCCTGGCCGGGCCCGGGCCCGTCGATTTCGCCATTTAAGGAAGAGGCCCGGCCCGAGGCCCGACGGGCTTTTAGTATGATGGGTCGGGCTTGGGCCCGATTTTTAGGCCCGATGGCCGGGCTGGGCTGGGCTCGGGCCTGAGTTTTTTGCGTTTGGCTTTGGTTGGCCCGGCCTGAAGCCCGGCCTGGCCCGAGGAATGGCCAGGTATACTGTGGAGGCATATGTAGACGATGTGGTCATCAAAACCAGACACGTCAACTCCTTAATAGATGACTTGAGGCTCACATTCGCCAATCTCCAAACATACGACATTAAGCTCAATCCGGAAAAATGTGTTTTCTGCGTTCCCGCCGGAAAGCTCCTGGGCTTCATAGTCTCCAGTAGAGGAATTGAAGCAAATCCGGCTAAAATCCGAGCTCTGTCGTAGTTGGCTATCCCAACTGGCCTCAAGCAAATCCAGAAATTAACTGGATGTGTGGCGGCTCTAAGCCGCTTTATCTCCTATTAGGAGAAAAGGCACTTCCCCTTTATCGCCTTCTTCGGCGAACCGAACACTTCGAGTGGACGGACGCAGCCACGGCCGGACTGGAAGAAATAAAAGCCATCCTGGCCACCAACCCAATCTTGGCCGCGCCAACTGTTGGCGAACCAATGCTATTATATATAGCGGCAACTCATCAAGTTGTAAGCGCAGTGCTCATTGTTGAACGAGAGATGGACGGACACAAATTCCCACTTCAAAAGCCGGTATATTATGTGTCAACCGTCCTCACTCCATGCAAATCATGGTACCCACATTATCAGAAGATAGCATACGCGATAATCATGGCATCTCGAAAATTACGACACTACTTTCAAGAGTGTTCGATTATGGTGGCCTCCGAAGTACCACTCGATGACACAATTAACAATCGCGATGCCACGGGCCGGATTGCCAAATGGGCTATCGAGCTCCTCCCGTTCGACATAACATATAAACCACGGCGAGCCATTAAGTCGCAAGTCCTGGCCGATTTCTTAGCCGAATGGACGGAAGTCGAACTCCCTAAAGAGTACGGCGCATACTCCAATTGGATCATGCACTTCGACGGCTCTAAAATGCTGGCTGGTCTGGGGGCTGGCGTCGTCCTGACGTCCCCCACCGGAGATACAGTGCAATACGTACTCCAAATACTATACACAGACTCCAATAACGCAGCCGAATACGAGCACCTATTACACGGTCTCCGGATGGCAGTCTCCATGGGCATCCAATGCCTAGAGGTGCGGGGGGATTCAAACCTCGCAATATCCCAAATAAACGGAGACTTCGATGCCAAGGATCCGAAAATGGCGGCATATCGCAACACCGTCCTCAAAATGTCAGCTCGATTCGAGGGGCTTGAATTCCACCACGTGGCTCAGGAAAACAACCAGGCGGCGGGCATCCTCGCCCGCATCGGCGCTAAACGCGACCCTGTCCCACCAAACATCTTCCTGGAAAGACTGTTTAAACCATCTATGGTATGGGAAGGGGACACCGGCAAGAATAGTCCGGACCCGGTCACAACCCCAGATACCGAACACTCTGACACAATCGGAGGCTCTGCCACCGAAATAACACCTTCAGCCCACGTGATTATGGCCGTCATTGCCCCGTGGACAGAACCATTCCTTGCCTACCTAACTAGGCAGGAACTACCCAAGGACCATAATGAGGCACGCTACATAATGCGGCGATCTAAAGCCTACAAGGTCCACGAGGGAGAGCTTTATAAGAAAAGCACAACCAGAGTCCTTCAAAGGTGCATCTCCGAAGAGGAAGGGCAGAAGCTTTTGGCAGAAATCAATGCCGGACTCGGCGGCCACCACGCCGCAGCCCGGGCCCTTGTAAGCAAGGCCTTCCGTACAAGTTTTTATTGGCCGACGGCTCGGGCAGATGCACAGCATCTGGTCCAACATTGTGTTGGTTGCCAGCTTTTTGCAAACTAAAGCCACATGCCACCTACCGCCCTCCAAACAATCCCCATTACTTGGCCCTTTGCGGTCTGGGGGCTTGATATGGTCGGACCCCTCAAAGGGGGAACCCATAAGAAAAAATACTTATTGGTCATGGTGGATAAACTCACCAAATGGATAGAAGCCAAACTTGTCAAAACGTCTGAATCCGGACCGGTGATAGACTTCATATCCGGGGTCGTACACCGTTATGGCGTCCCCCACAGCATCATCACTGACAACGGCACGAATTTCACAGCTGATGAGGTGAAACTTTGGTGCAGCAACATGGGCATCAAGCTCGATTATGCTTCTGTCTATCATCCGCAAACTAACGGTCAAGTCGAACGGGCAAATGGTCTTATCATGAGCGGCATTAAACCCAGATTAGTGCGGTCCTTAAAGGAATCAGACACGCATTGGGTAGAGGAGCTCGACTCCGTACTATGGGGGCTGCGGACCACGCCGAATCGCACTACCGGATACACACCGTTTTTTATGGTGTACGGCGCTGAGGCGGTGCTGCCTTGCGACATAATTCATGACTAACCTAGAGTGCATCATGTACGAAGAAAGAGAGGCTGAGCTCGATCGGCAAGACAATTTGGATGCCCTGGAGGAGGAGCGCGACGTGGCAAAAGCTCGTTCCGCATTCTATCAGTAACAGGCTCGAAGGTATCAAAGCAGAGAAGTGTGGGCCAAAACCTACAACGTTGGTGAACTAGTTCTACGCCTGCCGGAGAAGAAAAAGAACAAGCTCAAGACTAAATGGGAAGGTCCCTTCATTATAGACCAGGTTCTGACCGGTGGAGCGTACCGCCTACGGGATGCATCGGATAATCGACTCGAGCCAAACCCATGGAACGCAGCCAGACTCCGAAGATTCTACGCCTAGCGTCGGACTCTGTGTTCGTCTCCTTACCTCCGTCAATTTTTTGCACATTTGTTTCTTCTCTCTTTCTTTCTCTTCCTTCTTTCAAAGCCTTTTAAGGCTATACTTGTGTCTTGGTTACACAACCTTGACGCGTTAACCGCGTTCAATATACCTGGGGGCTTCTTATATAGAAGCTTAATCTAATTACCTTTCTGGGCTTCATGCCCCGCACATGTGTTATTCTTCCGCATGTACCTTTTTCGCCATTATATGCATCGATATGACTTAAGTTTTGGCCAAGCTGGGTTGCCTGGCTCTTGTGTTTATGCCCTATGTTCCCGTTAATTCGGCTAGGGCATAAGGGGAGCACCTCTGCGATTGTTGCTATCGGGTCAGCCGGATGTGTACCTCAGACTGGGTGAAGCCGAAAGCTAGCGTCCTTAAGGGAATATTCGGTCGGTGAATAAAAGATGACTTTCATTTAAATTACTACACACCCCCATATGTTTTTAGCCTGCGTCTCGCAGTTCGGACATGCACATTAGGGCATGCATACCCAGGGAAAGGAACCCTTAACGGAACTATTCTCCCTGAAAGATGTTTCTTACTATGCATGTAATATAACATAACTAGTTGGGTACTTGTCTGTTCAAGCACTTATGACCCCTACGCCTGGTTTTCATGCATACCCCGGTTTTTACATAACCGAGTGGGTATTCGGATACACTCCGGACTATCGGGTCCAGAGGTCGAAGCAAAAAGGTCTGCCATGACAAATGATTTACAATCCGACTAGGGACATTATACATGTCACTTGAAGTACACAGTCACTAAGACTGGTTAAACTCTTCTTCTATACCATCCAACAGGCTGTCTAGCCTACAATCCTGTTGGGAATACTTTGTGGCTAATTCTACTTGATCATACACTAAACTGACAGGGATCTCTTTCCCATCGGGCCCCACAGGTCCGATCTCGGCCATGTGGTTTGGGTCCGCCTTCGTATATCTTGTATTCACCATAGCCCAGGCTTCCCTTGCACCTTGTCGGCAGGCTGATATATTCCATAATCGGAAGCGCCGCCACGCTCCCTTGAGCTTCTCCATAAGCTCCCCCATGCCTCCTGGCGAGGACGCGGACGACCACAAGGCTTGGGCAATACTCTGCATCACCTGCCGAACTTGTTCGTGTAGTCGTGAGAGCTCTGGCAGAATATCACCCGAGGACCCGGGCATCTCCTTTGCGGGACGACCCGTCAGCATACCTACAGACATAACGCTGTTAGCAGGCTTCTTGGTCGAACTCCTTCAAAAAGTTCATTCAAGCGCTTACTAAAAATGTTGCGTTGAAGCCGTTTATTCTCCTTCACGGAGTCCGCAAGCTGGGCTCGGACATCCTTCAGTTCCACGCCCAGCCGGATATTGGCATCTTGGAGATCATTTTTCTCCTGCCTAACTCGCGTCAGCACGCGCTCGCCAGCATTTCATTGTCGATCATCCTGTGCCATATCCGCATCCACGGCCTCCGGATTCACTCCGGGGCCACCTACAACATCTATTGTTAGGTGTGCGTATACGCCGCATACTACCTGGTACCTATATTCTTTGCAATAGACGAAAGAGTTACCAGGGGGACCCTTTTTGGACTCCTTCAATGCGGCAACAGCGGCCTCCAGCTGGGCCTTGCAATCGTCCAGCTCTTGGGACAGTTGGGAATTCTTATCTGTAAGAACCTGCACAAATAATGATCCTTAAATCAATTGCGTCAACTGTTTCAAGTCTCAGGGGCTACTGATACATATAATCGTCAGATTTACTTACCCGTACATCCCTTACATACTGGTTTGTGGCTCTAGCTAGACCATTTTGAGCAGCACGGAGGTACGCGTCTCCAGAATTGAAGGCATCAAATGCCTCTCGTGAGAAGCAAGCGTCACGGAGTACGGCCCGGCGACGCCTATGATTCATGGCGCTCTCCACTTCTGAATTTGTAGTGGGCAGTCTATCTGCATCCTATGTAGGAGGAATATCCAGCGTCCGCCCCATGTCGGCTTCCGCCTCTATGTCCGGCCTTGGGGCCCGACTGGTGGAAGCGTGATCGGCAGCCTCTCCAGACATATTCCAGCGAGCATTTTTTAGATTAAAGAAATACTGACGTCATTATATTTTAAGAAAGACGACAACCACAGAGCGGGGTTTTTTGTCATACCTCTGCGCCGGCGTCTCCGTCCTGACCGCCTTCCTTTTTGGCCTACCCGGCCTCAGTGCCTCTTGTTGGCGAGTTGCTGCGGGTTCGGCACGGCGTCCCGAATGCCTTCCCTGTAAAACACCATATGTATATGGTAGGTGAAGTGTATAAAAGGGGATTCCTAGTTTTTGGAGTTGGGATTTTGGTTTTTCTTACATGCGACGCAGGGAGCAGTCCGGGATAATCGGCCGTAATGGCCACCATGGCGTCATCGCAGCTCAATTGATAGAACTGTCTGTCTATCAGCTCCACGAATATGTCCGGATCTTCTTCAAGTCCGGGACCGAGGGCCTGGTTAGGGTCCTCTGGTTGTGGAGATGGGTTGTTGACCTCCCTTACAGCTTTTCGCAATTCCTGCCGTAAAATGGCAAGGTGAGTACCTACGACACAGAATGCGGGAAGAATGGGAGTAAGGAGATATAACTCACCCAGCTTGGAGGGTTGTACATGGAGAATCCATCCCGTGGCTTGATGCGGATGAAGTCCTCTTCCTCTCCCTTGAACAACTCGGACAGAATTTTTGCTAAAGCAGCAGCGGAGTCCGGTCCCTTATGCCCGCAACGGGTGGCATCATCTTCCCCGTTAAAACACCACAGGGGCTGCCCTCGATATTGAAGTGGCCGCACTCCCTGCATTATGCATATTGACATAACCTCGATTACTACCAATCCTGATTGAGCCAGCGCCTTAATCCAGTTCTTCAGGTAAATGACCTCTCCGTTGTCTTCCTCCTGAGGGCTCCGTGGGCGCCAGCTTCGGCGTTTCTTCAGAGGAGCATTGTTGAACTCAGGAAGACCCTGCCGAACAGGGTCTGGAAGGGGGACGTCCTCCATATAAAACCATTCCGAAGGCCAGTCTTCGGACGTCTTCTTTGGAGTACCGGACAGGTATCTAGTTTCGGCGATGCGCCATATTTCGGCTCCGCCCACTTGATAAAGTGACCCCTTCTGTGTGCGGGGGACAAGGCAAAATAACCTTTTCCACAGCTCGAAATGAGCCTCGCAGCCCAGGAATAACTCGCAAAGGGCAACGTAGCCGGCAATGTGTAATATGGAAGCAGGGGTGAAATTATGCAGTTGGAGGCCAAAACCTCCAGGAGATCGTGGAGGAACGGATGAATTGGAAATCTGAGTCCCCTTAATAAGTAAGGAACAAGGAACACCCGCTCCCCCGTAGAAGGGCTGGGGAAGCTCTCCACTTGCTCCCCGCCATTGTAGGTGGCGAGCCCGGCTCAGACGGGAACCATATACGCTGGAGGGAGAAATCCCTGAGTTTGCAGTTCGACTAATCAACTATGTGGGATAGAACACCTCTCCCAATCACCGAGCTTAGGGCTACGAGGGCGAGAGGAGGAGTTGCGGTGGTCGGCCATGTTGGAGTGGATTTTTCCGAAGCGCGCTCCGATGGATTCTCGCTGTGGGAGGATGGTATGGATTGGATCTAAGAATCCCCATCCCTTTAATAGACAATTTATTTATTTGTCTAGGGGGGCGAATGTAAAAATGCCCTGGCTCCTCGTATTCATTCGACGCGTGGAAGATAGCCCTTATTGGGCGCAGAAGCCAAGAAGTCCAACATTTATGGGGCTGGACACTACTTGACAGACATTCAAAATTTGGAGAAGAACCCGCCCTGCAATGCCGAAGACAATACTGCGCGCCGGACTCATCGTCATTGAAGCCTAGTTCGGGGGCTACTGAGGGAGTCCTGGATTAGGGGGTCTCCGGACAGCCAGACTATATCCTTTGACCAGACTGTTGGACTATGAAGATACAAGATTGAAGACTTCTTCTCGTGTCCGGATGGGACTCTACTTGGCGTGGACGGCAAGCTAGGCAATACGGATATGTATATCTCCTCCTTTTTAACCGACCTTGTGTAACCCTAGCCCCCTCCGGTGTCTATATAAACCGGAGGGTTTTAGTCCGTAGGACAACATACAATCATACCATAGGCTAGCTTCTAGGGTTTAGCCTCTCTGATCTCGTGGTAGATCTACTCTTGTAATACTCATATCATCAAGAATAATCAAGCAGGACGTAGGGTTTTACCTCTATCAAGAGGGCCCGAACCTGGGTAAACATCGTGTCCCCTGCCTCCTGTTACCATCTGCCTTAGACGCACAGTTCGGGACCCCCTACCCGAGATCCGCCGGTTTTGACACTGACATTACCCTTGAGGTAAAATGTTGGGAGGCAAAACTATAAGCCCCTATCTTTCTCTGTGTCCGATTAAAACTTCATACCCATAAATATTGCGTGAGTGTTAGCAATTGTGAAAGACTAAAAGATGGTTGAGTATGTGGACTTGCTGAAAAGCTCTTATATTGACTCTTTCCTATGTTACGATAAATTGCAATTGCCTCATTGACTGAGATTAGAGTTTGTTGGTTCTCAATGAAGTTTATGATTCATACTTGAAATGGTGATTGAATTATTACTTTAGCATAAGAGATTATATGACAATATATATATGTTGTTGTTCTAAGAATGATCATGATGCCCTCATGTCCATATTTTATTTTTATCGACACCTCTATCTCTAAACATGTGGACATATTTTTCAATTTCGGCTTTCGCTTGAGGACAAGCGAGGTCTAAGCTTGGGGGAGTTGATGCATCCATTTTGCATCATGCTTTTATATCGATATTTATTGCATTATGGGTTGTTATTACACATTATGTCACAATACTTATGCCTATTCTCTCTTATTTTACAAGGTTTACATAAAGAGGGAGAATGCCGGCAGCTGGGATTCAGGGCTGGAAAAGGAGCAAATATTAGAGACCTATTCTGCACAGCTCCAAAAGTCCTGAAACTTCACGGAAGCTATTTCCAGAATATATAAAAAATACTGAGCGCAAGAAGTTCTAGAGGGGGCCACACCCTGGCCACGAGGGTGGGGGGCGCCCTACCCCCCTGGGCGCGCCCCCCTACCTCGTGGGCCCCCTGGTGGCCCTCTGATGCCCATATTATGCTATATGGAGTCTTTCATTGAGGAAAAAATCATAAGCAAGCTTTCGGGACGAAACTCCGCCGCCACGAGGCGGAACCTTGGCGGAACCAATCTAGGGCTCTGGCGGAGCTGTTCTGCCGGGGAAACTTCCCTCTGGGAGGGGGAAATCATCACCATCGTTGTCGGTGTCAAACCCGGCGGATCTCGGGTAGGGGGTCCCGAACTGTGCGTCTAGGCCGGATGGTAACAGGAGACAAGGGACATGAAGTTTTACCCAGGTTCGGGCCCTCTTGATGGAGGTAAAACCCTACGTCCTGCTTGATTAATATTGATGATATGGGTAGTACAAGAGTAGATCTACCACGAGATCGAGGAGGCTAAACCCTAGAAGCTAGCCTATGGTATGATTGTTGATGTGTACGTTGTCCTACGGACTAAAACCCTCCGGTTTATATAGACACCGGAGAGGGTTAGGGTTACATAAAGTTGGTTACAATGGTAGGAGATCTTCATATCCGTATCGCCAAGCTTGCCTTCCACGCCAAGGAAAGTCCCTTCCGGACACGGGACGGACTCTTCAATCTTGTATCTTTATAGTCTAGGAGTCCGGTTGAAGGTATAGTCCGGCTATCCGAACACCCCCTAATCCAGGACTCCCTCAGTAGCCCCTGAACCAGGCTTCAATGACGACGAGTCCGGCGCGTAGATTGTCTTCGGCATTGCAAGGAGGGTTCCTCCTCCAAGTACTTCATAAAAGATTTTGAACACAAAGATAGTGCCCGGCTTTGCAAAATAAGTTTCCACATATTGCCATAGAGAGAATAATATTTACACCAATCTAATCTGCTGACGTATCCCGTAGCGTGTCACACCACGGCCAAGCCTTTATCCGAGTCGTTTCATTATCCCACCTCAGCGCGTCATGCGAGGCGGTTTCCTTGGCACGTCTTGTTAAAGCAGAGATCGTGTCCCCTTATCCCGGGATTCTCATCAATACGGGCGTGGGTAACCCAACTGCGCCATTGATTACGGCGCTTGGAGATAAGCGAGTTTTACTAGGTTGGTGGGGACATGTGGTTGCGTCCACCCATATAAGGGGATAAGGATCCACCTTTTCACCTACGCCTTCTTCCTCCTTCGCCTATCCATTCTTGCGCACTCGAGCTCCAGCGGCCAAGTCCGCACTCCCCACCTCAACCTTCTCCAGCCATGTCCGGAGCGGGAGGCAAGTGGATGGTCTCCTCCGTCATGGAGGGACACATCAAAAAGCTGAGGAAAGCCGGATACCTATCTAACGACATCGCATACCGGCTTCCCAAAAAGGGGCAGCTCATCCCCACCCCTAGGCCCCATGAGAGGGTGGTGTTCCTCCCCCATTTCCTCCACGGACTGGGCTTCCCTCTCCACCCATTTGTCCGGGGGCTCATGTTCTACTATGGCCTGGATTTCCACGATCTGGCCCCGAACTTCGTCCTCAACATCTCGACGTTTATCGTTGTGTGCGAGGCCTTCCTCCGCATCCGCCCCCATTTCGGCCTATGGCTCAAGACTTTCAACGTCAAGCCGAAGGTGGTGCGCGGCAACCAGGCGGAGTGCGGAGGCGCCATGGTGGGCAAGATGGCCAACGTCCTATGGCTCGAGGGCTCCTTTGTGGAGACCCTGAAGGGGTGGCAATCGGGGTGGTTTTACATTACCGAGCCGCACGACGCCGAATGGGTCGCACCCCCTGAGTTTCGATCCGGACCCCCTACGCGGCTCACCTCCTGGAAGGAGACAGGCCTATCGTGGGGTAAGAAGGAAGAGCTTACCGGACTCCAAACATGCGTCCAAACCCTGGTGGACAAGAAGCTCAAACTTGTCAACGTAGTCTAGGTTATGCTCATCCGCTTGATCCTCCCGTGTCAACAACGGGCTTTCAACCTATGGGAGTTCGAACCGGTGTGGCACCAAACTCTGAGTAGGCTCTTCGACATGACGTACGAAGATGCCTGGAAGGTGCTTTTCAAGGGCGCCGAGGCTCCCGCATCCGCTACCGAGGATCGCGGATTCAGTGCGCAGCGTCATGCTCTCGCGGTAAGCTGTTTTTCTCCTTTTATAGGGTATCAGTTTTTCATAGTTTGACTCCATGCGGAATCTAAACTCCCTTACCCTTGACAGGACTGGCAGGTGACATCCGTACAGATCAACTGTCCGGCTCCTTTGCCCGAAGGCCCAGCGGACGCTCGCCTGGCGAAGCTGCTGGTTCCGGCACCCTGTGTGGTGCCGGAGAAGAAGGCCGCAAAAAAGGTCGCGGGAACTCGAAAGAGTGCCCGGCGCCAGGAGGTGTCGGATCCATCATCCGATGGTTCCGAGGCGCATTACTCCCGTGAAGACGAGGAGGAAGAAGAAGAGACCTCTCCCCCTCCAGCGGGGGGAGAGAAGAAAAGGAAGGCCGCCCTCTTGGGGGAGGCCGGAGGGTCCAAGAAGGGGAAAACCCCTCCTCTGGACTGCTCCACCGACGCCGACGGCGGCGGAGAGGAGTGGCAGCCTAGGGCCAAGCCCCTGGCAAAATCGTAAGTATCCAAATAGTAGAGTAATTCATAGTATTCGTTTATTGCACAGCTTTCCCTTACGTCGAATATGTTTATGCAGCCCACCCAAAGACCGGTTCGACGCATCGTCGAGCGGCTCCCTGGACTCGTCGGATGTCAACTCGCTTCCGACAGCTTCCTCCCCCCGCCCTACGGACGACACCGAAGTGTTGTCCCAACAGGTTCCAAGCCGAGAGGAGGTGGTCCTGGAGGCGCCGCAAGGCGACCTCCCGGACTCCAGGAGTAAAGGGGATGAAACCCCCTAGGGCTCCAAGTCCGGCTCTAGGCCGGACACCGCTCCGGAACCTTCAGAGGTTCCAGAGTCCGGCGGGGGACCTCCTTCCAAGAGGAGCAAGTCCACCGTGCCGGTGGCCCCCGTCCAACCGGAGGCGCCAGACAATATGTTGGAGGTGCTCCAAGGCGCCTCCATCGACGAGGAGCACCGCACTATTATGAGTGCGGTGGTCCAGAAGGTTCAGTCCGCCAAGAGCGGACTGACTGAAGCTTGTACTAGCCTTTTAACAGGCTTTGAGGAAAGTAAAGAATGTGTAAATAATATTACCGCATAGACAGTAGCCCCCGATGCTCTGTTTGGCGTTCGGGAGGAAAAGCCGAATAGAGGATCAAATAGAATTCGCAGGAGTCTAACAAAAATGAGTCAATATGCATGTGCAGGCTTCTCTGCTTGCGTCCACCGCACTGACTGCGGAAGTGGACACGCTAAAGCAGAACCTCGAGCGGTCCGAGCAAGAGCTCGGGCGTGCCAAGAAGCAGCTCGAGGACAATGAAGGTGAGAAATACCTTGTTTTTAAATATATATATAAAAAGGTGCACTTGCAAAGAATGACAGGATTATCGTGGCTATTGTAGGGGCCACATCTGAAGTGGCGACCCTTAAGCAAGCGCTGGTCGAGGCCGAGAAGAGGGCGGCCCCGGAGCGCACCGAGCGGGAGAAGTATGAGGCCGAGGTTGGCAAGGTGCGGCAAGAGCTCCAGGCTCTCATGGAAAAATATGAGAGTTTGGAGCTTGACTAGAAGACGCGAGCGTCCAAGCTCGCGGTGGCTATTGAAAATGCCAAGTCTGCCAAGGCCGAATCCCAGAAGACCCTCTAGGAGTTGGATGAGGTGAAGAAGATTGCGGTGGGTAAGGCATTCTTTATGCAAAGCAAACACATAAACGTGAGTTACTTGTTACTTACCCGAATCCGAAGCTCTCCAGGAGCATTCGCAGATCTTCCCCGGAGTGTGTCCGATGCCGCCGCATTCTATCGAGCCGAGGAGGGCAGCTCGACGGAGAAGGTGTTCTGGTCTCAGTACGCTGAGGCCAGACACCCCATGCCCCTGAGCGACCAGCTGAAGCAACTGGTCGAGCTCCACAAGGCGGCCGAACAGGCCATGAAGGGCCTCATGGTTCGGCTGTGGCCTGGAGGGGCTCTGCCTGGGAGCTATTTCGGGCTGGTGCGGCGGCTGGTGGAGGCCTGTCCAAGGCTCGAAGTCATCAAGCGCTCCGTCTGCATTGAGGGTGCCCGTAGGGCCCTTGCCCGTGCTAAGGTGCACTGGGGCAAGCTGGATGCTGGGAAGCTTGTGAAGGACGGGCCACCGCTGGGGAAAGAGCATCGCAAGCCCGAGAATTACTATAAGGATGTTCTGAAGGGTGCCTGCCTTGTGGCGGATGAATGTTCTAGGGATGTAATTTTTGAGTGAAACTTGCTGGTTTTGTCCTGTGCGCTGAAAACTTGTTTATATGCGCTAAGCAATGCTGTTGGAATTTAAAATATTACCTTCTGTGCGGTTGTTTATCAATTCTGAGAAATGGCGAGTCGTCGGCTTCTGCCCCCATGCCGCTAGTGCTGGGGTGTTCGGGAATAAACCTGAGCGCTCTTTTTCCCATGTTTGGGTCCTTCGAGGGAGGCGCTCAGCCCAACGAACAAGGCAATCGGACTATAATGCGTGAACACTCTCACTTAGCCATAGAATTCTATAATTTTAAATTTCGGCGAAGCCCCTGGTATTCGGAAGACCGAGTTCGGGGCGCTATCCACGCCTTGGCCGGACAGAGCCGGCTCCTCGCCCTAAGCGGCATAAGTCTTTAGGGACTCGAAAAAACCTCTCGAACAGCGACCAGCTCTCGCTTCATCATGACAGTCAGTTTTAGCTTTCTCCACTGAGGTGCTCGACCCAGCTCAACTGGGGCACAATCGCAGTGGTTCTCCTAGTGCTACCTTAGCCGATATAGCGGAACGTAAGGCACCAAAACATAGGAGTCGGGCAAACCCAACTATTGACCCAAGACATGATTCGGAGCCGATGCATATAATGCTATAAGTTCGGGGTGTCGCACTTGTTAGAGTGTTCAGACTTCTTACGCCATATTGAGGGGTACTAAAGCCCCTGGCGTATTTTGGCCGTACCAACGTGTACTGGTGCAACATGTCATTAAGGAACATATATAAAGAAAAAAGGAAATGCAAAAATAGATGAAAGCTATGCATTGTTTATTAAAAAGGGGTGCGATCAAGGTAGAACGATACAAGTAATGCGATAAGTGGAAGGTTGGACTAGTTAACATGTCCGTTCCTGGGGCAAGCTGCGGAATAGTATGCGGAACGGGTATACTGCTCGTGATAGAGACCACCTGGGAGTTCCGTAATGCGGCGTGGCTTGTCTGCTTCCCTGGTTCTTGCATCGTTTGTGCGGCAATTGAACTGCCGAACAGGCTTTCCGAAGGATGGAGTCCTGAAAGTAAGAGAAAATTAAAAAATCGGCAGCCCCTGGTACAGTTTAAGCCGTGTTTTGGGCGTGCCATGATGGTGCCCCTCCCCTGTGCCCATGGTATCTCTAGAGCGTAGTTATGTACGCGAAGTACTGGTGTCGCCTTTTTGCGAGGGTTGGGGTTGGGGCTGCATTGCTACGCCTGCTCGGATCGTGCCAGGCGGTCTTGTTGTAGGTTACTCCGGGCGCGCTTGACGGTGTCCGGCCGTTTAGTGGCCAGACTGGAGAACTTCCTGGAGAGGCTGCTTTGTACTTCCGCTGCAAGGGCCGTCGTGTGCTCCTCCGTTCGGAGGGAGCGTTCGGTGTTTCCATTGACCGTAATTACTCCTCGAGGGCCTGGCATCTTGAGCTTAAGGTATGCATAATGCGGTACCGCATTGAACTTAGCGAATGCAGTTCGCCCGAGCAGTGCGTGATAACCACTGCAAAACGGGACTATGTCGAAGATTAACTCCTCGCTTTGGAAATTATCCGGAGATCCAAAGACCACTTCAAGTGTGACTGAGCCTGTACAGTTGGCCTCTACACCTGGTATTACGCCTTTAAAGGTCGTTTTGGTGGGCTTAATTCTCGAGGGATCTATGCCCATTTTCCGCACTGTATCCTAGTAAAGCAGGTTCAGGCTGCTGCCGCCGTCCATAAGGACTCTAGTGAGATGAAATCTGTCAATAATTGGGTCTAGAACCAATGCGGCGAATCCGCCATGACGGATGCTAGTGGGATGGTCCCTTCGATCAAAGGTGATCAGGCAGGAGGACCATGGGTTGAACTTTGGGGCGACTGGCTCTACCGTGTATACGTCCCTTAACGCGCGCTTCCGCTCCCTTTTGGGGATGTGGGTTGTGTATATCATGTTCACCGTCTGCACTTGTGGGGGAAAACCCTTCTGTCCACTATTGTTCGGCGGCCGGGGCTCCTCGTCATCATCGCTATGCAGCCCCTTGTCTTCATTTTCGGCGTTTAACTTGCCTGCCTGCTTGAACACCCAACAATCCCTGTTGGTGTGATTGGCCGGCTTTTCGGGGGTGCCATGTATCTGGCATGAGCGGTCGAGTATTCGGTCCAAACTGGACGGGCCCCTAGGATTCCTTTTGAATGGCTTTTTCCGCTGACCGGATTTAGAGCCTCTGAATCTGGCATTAACTGCCGTATCCTCAGCATTGTCGTCGTTAATGCGGCGCTTCTGCTTGTTGCGACGCGACCTGCCACAACTGTCCCTGGTGTCCAAATTACCAGGGTTCTTGGTCATATTGTTGCTACGAGCAAGCCAGTTGTCTTCTCCCGCACAAAAGCGGCTCATGAGTGTCGTGAGTGCTGCCATAGATTTCGGCTTTTCCTGTCCAAGGTGCCGGGCCAGCCACTCGTCACGGATATTGTGCTTGAAGGCTGCTAGGGCCTCAGCGTATGGACAGTTGACTATTTGATTTTTCTTTGTTAGGAACCGTGTCCAGAATTGCCTGGCCGATTCCTCTGGCTACTGAATTACGTGACTTAGGTCATCGGCGTCTGGGGGTCGCACATAAGTGCCCTGGAAATTGTCGAGGAATGCGGCTTCCAGGTCCTCCCAACAAATAATTGATCCTGTTGGCAAGCTGTTAAGCCAATGCTGAGCTGGTCCTTTAAGCTTGAGTGGGAGGTATTTGATGGCGTGGAAATCATCGCTGCGGGCCATGTGGATATGAAGGAGATAGTCCTTGATCCATACCGCAGGATCTGTTGTGCCATCATATGATTTGATGTTTACGGGTTTGAAACCCTCGGGGATTTGATGATCCATTATTTCGTCTGTAAAGCAGAGTGGGTGTGCGGCGCCTTTGTACTGGGCTATATCATGACGTAGCTCCAATGAGCCTTGTCTACTGTGTTCGGCCCCGCCGAATTTGCGGCCGGCGTGACGGTTACCGTCTCGAGCCGTGGGGCGCCCACGTGATCCGTAGATCGATCTTGTTTGCCTTGCCTTGTCCTCCAACATGTCTTGTAAGTCCGGCGCATATTCCCGTGCCTTGGTACGGGGTGCGGCTTGAGTGGAGGGCCGAGAGGCCTCTCTGTCGCGACCACGAGGTGGCCGGTCGGCTGCATCAAGTGCTTCCTCCTCTAATCGGGGTAGCAACATGCGCTTTGGGTAGCTCTTGGAGGGGCGTCTGAGTTTATGCTCTTCGGCCGCAAGGACTTCAGTCCATCTGTCGACTAGCAAATCTTGATCAGCTCTAAGTTGTTGTTGTTTTTCTTGAGGCTTCTTGCCGTGGCCATAAGCCTGCGTTGAAAACGCTCTTGCTCGACGGGATCCTCTGGCACGACAAATTCGTTGTCGTCGAGGCTTGCCTCGTCTTTGGAGGGAGGCATATAACTATCGTCCTCGACCTCTCTGTCTGCCGCTCTCTCATGAGGGCTAGTTTCTCCGTCCTCCTGTGCTAAATCTTACTGGAGGGGGTTTTCTTCGGCACTTTCCTGAGTATTATTATCTCCCGTGCTGGAATCACCGTGTTTGTTTTGGCGGGATTTTGAGCGGCGCTGCTGACGCCGGCGCTTAGGCTGTTTCTTGGAGGGGTCATCCTCCGCTGTTTCATCGCCATCTCCCTCTTTTGGGGTGTCCACCATGTATATGTCATACGACGAGGTGGCTTTCCAGGGCCTAGTAGGCGCTGGTTCTTCATCATCTCCTTCATCGGCGTCCATACCGTCGATGTCTTTAGAGTCGAAGTCGAGCATGTCGGTTAGGTCGTCGACAGTGGCTACAAAGTCGGTGGTGGGTGGGCTTTGAATTTCTTCATCGTCCGTACCCCAACCTTGCTGACCGTAGTCCGGCCAGGGCTCTCCTGATAAAGAGAGAGACTTCAGTGACTTCAGGATATCGCCGAGAGGCGAGTGCTGAAAGTTGTCCGCGGCAGTGAACTCCATGATCGGCGCCCAATCGGATTCGATCGGCAGGGGCGCGGAGGGTTCGCAGTCCGGAGAGGAGTCCAGCTCCTTGGAGTCACGAGTCTCGCAGAGTACGGGGCTGGTGTTTGGCTCAATCACCGTTGGGGTCGCAGCCCCCGAGGTGGCGTCCAACCGCCCATCCTCGATCGGCGTAGTCGGCTCCGAATTAAGGGTCGGAGCTGACGCGGGTGCGGCCTCCAGGGCACTGTTCGGTGGCAGAGCTAAATCATGCTCGTCGTAACAGTGCGGCGCGCACGGCAGTGGCTCGAATCCATCGAAGATCAAGTCCCCGCGGATGTCAGCCATGTAGTTTAAACTTCCAAATCTGACCTGACAGCCGGGGGCGTAGCTTTCGATCTGCTCCAGACGGCCAAGCGAATTGGCCCGCAGTGCAAAGCCGCCGAAGACGAAGATCTGTCCGGGGAGGAAGGTCTCACCCTGGACTGCATCGCTATTGATGATCGTAGGAGCCATCGAGCCTAATGGCGACGACACAGAGGAACTCTCAATGAAAGCACCAATATCGGTGTCAAAACCGGCGGATCTCGGGTAGGGGGTCCCGAACTGTCCGTCTAGGCCGGATGGTAACAGGAGACAAGGGACACGAAGTTTTACCCAGGTTTGGGCCCTCTCGATGGAGGTAAAACCCTACGTCCTGCTTGATTAATATTGATGATATGGGTAGTACAAGAGTAGATCTACCACGAGATCGAGGAGGCTGAACCCTAGAAGCTAGCCTATGGTATGATTGTTGATGTGTACGTTGTCCTACGGACTAAAACCCTCCGGTTTATATAGACACCGGAGAGGGTTAGGGTAACACAAAGTCGGTTACAATGGTAGGAGATCTTCATATCCGTATCGCCAAGATTGCCTTCCACGCCAAGGAAAGTCCCTTCCGGACACGGGACGGACTCTTCAATCTTGTATCTTCATAGTCCAGGAGTCCGGTTGAAGGTATAGTCCGGCTATCCTAACACCCCCTAATCCAGGACTCCCTCAATCGTCATCACCAACGATCCTCTCATCGGGAGGGGGTCAATCTTCATCAACATCTTCACCAGCACCATCTCATCTCAAACCCTAGTTCATCTCTTGTATCCAATCTTTGTATCCAAACCTCAGATTGGTACCTGTGGGTTGCTAGTAGTGTTGATTACTCCTTGTAGTTGATGCTAGTTGGTTTACTTGGTGGAAGATCATATGTTCAGATCCATTATGCATATTAATACCCCTCTGATTATGAACATGAATATGCTTTTTTGTGAGTAGTTACATTTGTTCCTGGGGACATGGGAGAAGTCTTGCTATTAGTAGTCATGTGAATTTGGTATTCGTTCGATATTTTGATGAGATGTATGTTGTCATCCCTCTAGTGGTGTCATGTGAACGTCGACTACATGACACTTCACCATTGTTTGGGCCTAGAGGGAGGCATTGGGAAGTAATAAGTAGACGATGGGTTGCTAGAGTGACAGAAGCTTAAACCCTAGTTTATGTGTTGCTTCGTAAGGGGCTGATTTGGATCCATATGTTTCATGCTATGGTTAGGTTTACCTTAATACTTCTGTTGTAGTTGCGGATGCTTGCAATAGGGGTTAATCATAAGTGGGATGCTTGTACAAGTAAGGACAGTACCCAAGCACCGGTCCACCCACATATCAGATTATCAAAGTACCGAACGCGAATCATATGATCGTGATGAAAACTAGCTTGACGATAATTCCCATGTGTCCTCGGGAGCGCTTTACATCATATAAGAGTTTGTCCAGGCTTGTCCTTTGCTACAAAAAGGATTGGGCCATCTTGCTGCACCTTATTTACTTTTATTACTTGCTACTCGTTACAAATTACCTTATCACAAAACTATCTGTTACCGATAATTTCAATGCTTGCAGAGAATACCTTACTGAAAACTGCTTATCATTTCCTTCTGCTCCTCGTTGGGTTCGACACTCTTACTTATCGAAAGGACTATGATAGATCCCCTATACTTGTGGGTCATCACGCGGCAGCCCTAGCCTTTTTGGCAGCCTCGTGGTCATATTTTGCCTTCCAGAAGTCAAATTTAGCCTGCGGAAGAGTAACATACTTGAGTTCACGTAATGTTTCGATGATGAAGTAAAGTAAGGGAAATTAAGAGACTTACATCTGGCGGCGGGTTAAGCTTGCAGAAAGGGTTCATACCCACTTTGCTGCAGGCTTCAAATTTTCTATTTTACAAGTGTTGTTGCCATCTCAATAATGCCCTCTTGAGTCAGACGCAGAGAGCTATGGTGTAACGGGTCGTCTGTTCCTCCGGTATAAGTACACATCAAGCCAGATCGGCGGCTTAAGGGTATGATCCGCCACGTGACCCAGCAGCGGACCAAATCAACTCCGGTTAAACCATTTCCTAGCAGGGCTTGGACCTTTCTATTAGTAGGGGCGAGTTTCTTCTGTTCGGCAGCGGTAAGTTTTTTAGGGAGTTGATGTTTCGGGTCAAGACCTTCAGCACAATAACCCGGCAATGGATTTTCATCAGCCGGCGACATATCTTTACAATAGAACCATGTCTGATTCCAGACCTTGGGGTGACTCAGTAGAGCTGCTTGAGGGAAGATGGCATCTCTTCTGCGTTGAATCGAGATTCCACCAAGTTCTAAGCTGGGCCCGTTTGTGAATTCATTTTGGCAGTTCAGATAGAAGAATTCCCTGAAAAGCTCGACGCTAGGCTCTTCTTGAAGATATACTTCATAGAAAACTTGAAAGTTACAGATGTTTTACACGGAGTTGGGTCCAATGTCTTGAGGATGGAGTTTGAAGAAGTGCAGAACGTCTCAGAAAAACTTAGAGCTGGGCGGTGAGAAGCCCCGGTTCATGTGATCAGTGAATACAATGACTTCACCGTCCTTTGGCAGAGGTCTCTCTTCGCCCGGGTCAGGAGCGCGGTAATGCATGACACTCTTCTCTGGCAAATATCCAACTTTGACAAAATCTTTTAAAGTATCCTCAGTGATGATGGAGGGAACCTATTACATGTAGTAACTGTCTTTGGCGGCATTGTGAAAGACGGAAAACTTAAAGGAAGGGAATAATTTGTCGGCTCAAGTTAGTTGGTGAAATCACGAGTTAACTATTGCAGTGTACATTCAGAATGGCGGCTTAAGTAAGGACTAATGATATATGGTCAATTGTAAATCGGATATGTAAGCCGCCATGACACATACTGGTATTCAAGATCTGATAAGAGTAAAATTCTACTATGTATGGGGACAAACAAGTTTTCGCAGATCGAAGCTATGAGATTGGATCTGCGGCAGTTCAGAAAAAGGAAATAAATTCTAACTACTACAAAGGCAGCAGCAGAAAAGTGGAGGTGCCCAGAGGAGATCTATCATGATGAGGATATATTCTAGTATCAAAAATAGATGCTAAAATTGCTACCACACAGGACCTACATTATTTTCAGATCAAAACTACGCGATCTAGCAAGGAGAAGGCGGAGCAGCGATGAACACTGACGAACACCGAAACCCTAAAGGACAGATCCATGAAAAGGAAAAGGGAAGACTTACTGATGCTAGCTGACAACGGAGGAGTGCCGCGATGTTTCTGGACCGTTCGGGGCGATGCAGCGGCCGGAGTTGACGAAGGGGACGGAGGTCGACGGTGGCGGAGCTCGTGTGGGCTGGTGCATCGCGAGGAAGAAGAAGATGAGAAGGAGAAGAGAGGAGAATGAGAAAGGGGTGGTTTGACCCTATTTATAAGGAAAGGGGTAACAGGCAGGCACGAAAAACAAGGAGGCCAAATGATGATTATCCAACTAATTAAATGCCTCGATTTCTGGAAGGTCATTAAAGATAAAGATCCGTTAAAGATGATGTCATGGCAAGTTTCCGAAATTCCTGGAGATGACGTCATGACGAGTTACAAGGTTTTCACAACAGATGTAGAAGGATTTTTCTAAGTGTTGAAGATTGACATGAACAAGTTCAAATCAACATGGGGCCTAATGTTGGGGATATGACTACCAGATATAACCCGCCCAGGAGGGGCCGGGTCAACCACAATGGCGGTTCATCTATATGAAGCCCAAGAATATACAAGATGGCGGTTCATAGATAGGCTTGTAAGAGGCCCAAGCCCAGAGGCGGCTTAAGGCCCGTAAGTATAAATCGCCATGTACGTGTAGACTTGTAATATAAGGCATGTAAGATACGTCACCGAGCCAGACACGTTGTATGAGCCGGCCGGGACTCTGTAGGCCGCAGGGCGTCAACCCGTGTATATAAGGGGACGACCTGGCGGCGGCGTAGGGCAAGAAACATCAAGTCGAGAGCCAGGCAAAGCATATTCGCTCCCTGGTAATCGAAACCCTAGCAATACCACCTCAACTAGAGTAGGCCTTTATCTTCACTGCAAGGGGCCGAACCAGTATAAATCCTCGTGTCCTTTGTCCCGTTTTAACCCCTTTAAGCTAACTCGTCGCAATGGCTCTACAACTAAGTCCTTCTATGAGGACATCTGCCGTGAAACTTCCATGACAACCAAGAGCCTAAGCTTGGGGATGCCCCGGAAGGCATCCCCTCTTTCATCTTCGTTCATCGTTAACTTTACTTGGAGCTATATTTTTATTCACCACATGATATGCGTTTTTCTTGGAGCGTCATTTTATTTTTATTTTGTTTTGCTTGTTGTTTGAATAAAATACCAAGATCTGAAATTCTTAAATGTTAGAGAGTATTCACATAGTTACATAATTATTCAACTACTCATTGTGCTTCACTTATATCTTTCGGAGTAGTTTGTCATTTGCTCTAGTGCTTCACTTATATCTTTTTAGAGAACGACGATGGTTTTATTTTAAAGAAATTGTTGAACTCTCATTCTTCACTTTTATTATTTTGAAAGTCTTAGACAGCATGGTAATTTGCTTTGGCTATAAATTTAGTCCTAATATGGTAGGCATCCAAGAGGGATATAATAAAAACTTTCATATAGAGTGCATTGAATACTATGAGAAGTTTGATACTTGATGATTGTTTTGAGATATGAATATGGTAATATTAGAGTCATGCTAGTTGAGTAGTTGTGAATTTGAGAAATACCTGTGTTAAAGTTTGTGATTCTCGTAGCATGCACGTATGGTGAACCGTTATGTGATGAAGTCGGAGCATGATTTATTTATTGATTATCTTCCTTATGAGTGGCGGTCGGGGACGAGCGATGGTCTTTTCCTACCAATATATCCCACTAGGAGTGTGCGCGTAGTACTTCGTTTCGATAACTAATAGATTTTTGCAATAAGTATGTGAGTTCTTTATGACTAATGTTGAGTCCATGGATTATAACACTCTCACCCTTCCACCATTGCTAGCCTCTCTCGTGCCACGCAACTTTCGTTGGTACCATACAACCACCATTACCTTCCTCAAAACAACCACCATACCTACCTATTATGGCATTTCCATAGCCTTCTGAGATATATTGCCATGCAACTTTCCACCGTTCCGTTTATTATGACACGCTTCATCATTGTCATATTGCTTTGCATGATCATGTAGTTGACATTGTATTTGTGGCAAAGACACCGTTCATAATTTCATACATGTCACTCTTGAATCATTGCACATCCCAGTACACCGCCGGAGGCATTCACATAGAGTCATATTTTGTTCTAAGTATCGAGTTGAAAGTAAATAAAAGTGTGATGACCATCATTATTAGAGCATTGTCCCATGTGAGGAAAGGATGATGGAGACTATGATTCCCCCACAAGTCGCGATGAGACTCCAGACAAAAAATAAAAATAAAAGGGAGAAAAAAGGCCATAAAAAAGAGAAGGCCCAAAAAACACAACAAAAAAAGAGAAAAAGAGAGAAGGGGCAATGCTACTATCCTTTTGCTACACTTGTGCTTCAAAGTAGCACCATGATCTTCATGATAGAGAGTCTCTTATGTTTGTCACTTTTCATATACTAGTGGGAATTTTCATTATAGAACTTGGCTTGTATATTCCAATGATGGGCTTCCTCAAAATGCCCTAGGTCTTCGTGAGGAAGCGAGTTGGATGCACACCCACTTAGTTTCTTTTGTTGAGCTTTCATACACTTATAGCTCAAGTGCATCTGTTGTATGGAAATCCCTACTCACTCACATTGATATCTATTGATGGGCATCTCCATAACCCGTTGATACGCCTAGTTGATGTGAGACTATCTTCTCCTTTTGTCTTCTCCACAACCACCATTCTATTCCACCTATAGTGTTATATCCATGGCTCACGCTCATGTATTGCGTGAAGATTGAAAAAGTTTGAGAACATCACAAGTATGAAACAATTGCTTGACTTGTCATCAGGGTTGTGCATGATTTAAATATTTTGTGTGATGAAGATAGAGCATAGCCAGAATATATGATTTTGTAGGGATAGCTTTCCTTTGGCCATGTTATTTTGAGAAGACATGACTACTTTGTTAGTATGCTTGAAGTCTTATCATTTTTATGTCAATATTAAACTTTTGCCTTGAATCTTATGGATCTGAATATTCATGCCACAATAAATAAAATTACATTGATAATTATGTTAGGTAGCATTCCACATCAAAAATTCTGTTTTTATCATTTACCTACTCGAGGACGAGCAGGAATTAAGCTTGGGGATGCTTGATACGTCTCCAACGTATCTATAATTTTTTATTGTTCCATGCTATTATATTATCCATCTAGGATGTTTTATATGCATTTATATAGTATTATATATGATTTTTGGGACTAACCAATTAACCTAGAGCCCAGTGCCAGTTTTTGTTTTTTTCCTTGTTTTTGAGTATCGCAGAAAAGGAAAACCAAACGGAGTCCAATTGACCTGAAATTTCACGGAGATCATTTTTGGACCAGAAGAAGCCCACGGAGTACCTGAGATGGGCCAGAAGAGTCCCAAGGCCACCATGAGGGTGGGGGCGGACCCTACCCCCCTAGGCGGCCCCCCTACCTCATGGCCACCTTGGGGACCCCCCTGACTTGTTCTCGACTCCAACACCTCTTATATATACCCAAACTTCTAGAAATAAACCTAGATCGGGAGTTCCGCCGCCGCAAGCCTCTGTAGCCACCGAAAACCAACCTAGACCTGTTCCGGCACCCTGCCAGAGGGGGAATCCCTCTCCGGTGGCCATCTTCATCATCCCAGCACTCTCCGTGACGAGGAGGGAGTAGTTCACCCTCGGGGCTGAGGGTATGTACCAGTAGCTATGTGTTTGATCTCTCTCTCTCTCTCGTGTTCTTAATTTGGCACGATCTTGATGTATCGTGAGCTTTGCTATTATAGTTGCATCTTATGATGTTTCTCCCCCTCTACTCTCTTGTAATGGATTGATTTTTACCTTTGAATTTATCTTATCGGAATGAGTCTTTAAGGATTTGAGAACACTTGATGTATGTTTATTTGTGGTGACAATGGAATATCACGTGATCCACTTGATGTATGTTTTGGTGATCAACTTGCGAGTTCCGTGACCTCGTGAACTTATGCATAGGGGTTGGCACATGTTTTCGTCTTGACTCTCCGGTAGAAACTTTGGGGCACTCTTTGAAGTTCTTTGTGTTGATTGAATAGATGAATCTGAGATTGTGTGATGCATATCGTATAATCATACCCACGGATACTTGACGTGACATTGGAGTATCTAGGTGACATTAGGGTTTTGGTTGATTTGTGTCTTAAGGTGTTATTCTAGTACGAACTCTAGGATAGATTGAACGGAAAGAATAGCTTCATGTTATTTTACTACGGACTCTTGAATAGATCGATCAGAAAGAATAACTTTGAGGTGGTTTCATACCCTACAATAATATCTTCGTTTGTTCTCCGCTATTAGTGACTTTGGAGTGACTCTTTGTTGCGTGTTGAGGGATAGTTATATGATCCAATTCTGTTATTATTGTTAATAGAACTTGCACTAGTGAAAGTATGAACCCTAGGCCTTGTTTCAACGCATTGCAATACCGTTTGAGCTGACTTTTACCACTTGCTACATTGCTGTTTTTACATTTTCAGATTACAAAAACCTTTATCTACCATCCATATTGCACTTGTATCACCATCTCTTCGCCGAACTAGTGCACCTATACAATTTACCATTGTATTGGGTGTGTTGGGGACACAAGAGACTCTTTGTTATTTGGTTGCAGGGTTGCTTGAGAGAGACCATCTTCATCCTGCGCCTCCCACGGATTGATAACCCTTAGGTCATCCACTTGAGGGAAATTTGCTACTGTTCTACAAACCTCTGCACTTGGAGGCCCAACAACGTCTACAAGAAGAAGGTTGTGTAGTAGACATCAGGGGCCATAGGTTTCACTAGTGGCTTCTCTCAAGATAGCAAATTCTACGGTGGGTGAACAAATTATTGTCGAGCAATTGATAGAAAAGCGCATAGTTATGAGAATATCTAGGCATGATCATGTATATAGGCATCACGTCCGTGACAAGTAGAAGTAGACCAAAACAATTCTGCATCAGCTACTATTACTCCACACATCGACCGCTATCCAGCATGCATCTAGAGTATTAAGTTCATAAGAACAGAGTAACGCATTAGGCAAGATGACATGATGTAGAAGGATAAACTCAAGCAATATGATATAAACCCCATCTTTTTATCCTCGATGGCAACAATACAATACGTGCCTTGCTGCCCCTGCTGTCACTGGGAAAGGACACCGCAAGATTGAACCCAAAGGTAAGCACTTCTCCCATTGCAAGAAAGATCATTCTAGTAGGCCAAACCAAACTGATAATTCGAAGAGACTTGCAAAGATATTAAATCATGCATAAAAGAATTCAGAGAAGAATTGAATATTGTTCATAGATAATCTTGATCATAAACCCACAATTCATTGGATCTCAACAAACACACCGCAAAAAGAATTACATCGAATAGATCTCCAAGAGAATCAAGGAGAACTTTGTATTGAGATCCAAAGAGAGAAAAGAAGCCATCTAGCTAATAACTATGGACCCAAAGGTCTGTGGTAAACTACTCACACATCATCGGAGAGGCTATGATGTTGATGTAGAAGCCCTCCGTGATCGATTCTCCCTCCAGCGGAGCACCGGAAAAGGCCCCAAGATGGGTTCTCACGGGTACAGAAGGTTGCGGTGGTGGAAATAGGGTTTCGTAGTGCTCTTGGATGTTTTCGGGGTATATGAGTATATATAGGTGAAAGAAGTAGGTCAGCAGAGCCACGAGGGACCCATGAGGGTAGGGGGTGCCTACCCCCCTAGGCGCGCCTTCCTACCTCGTGGTCGCCTCGTTTATTCCTTGACGTCCACTCCAAGTCTCCTAGATTCCGTTTGTTCCAAAAATAACTCTCTCGAAGGTTTCATTCCGTTTGGATTCCATTTGATATTCCTTTTCTGCGAAACACTGAAATAGGCAAAAACAGCAATTTGCATTGGGCCTTTGGTTAGTAGGTTAGTCCCAAAAATAATATAAAAGGGTATATTAAAGCCCATTAAACATCCAAAACAGATAATATAATAGCATGGAACAATCAAAAATTATAGATACGTTGGAGACGTATCAAGACGCATCCAGCCCCTTCAAGCTTGCGATCATCCGATGTGGATGTATTCGGGCCCCAACGACACCACTCGGGTCGACCCAGAGGAAGTCTCCGAGGAGATGGTGGAGCAGTGGCTGCGGAGCATCACTGGAAATAAAGACAATCCCATGGGGTCCAGAAGAGTTGCCCCATTCGACGCGAAAACGAGCCAAAAAAGGTCTGACCTTTATTACCGAGTGTATTCTATTCTGACTTGCAACTGTCCTTGAATCTGATTGATGCCTGTTCAACTTCTTTCCTTGCAAATTTATACTAAGATGTACTCGATGCCGAACAGGGAGCAAGTCCAGGAGGGAACGGAGAGCACTGACTGGCAATCCCCCGACGACCACGAAGACGACAGTGACGACTCGGGCGGCAGTGAGGAAGTCGAATCACCACCTCACTCAGAGCATCGATCCAAACAGTCTCAAGACCCTGCGGGTGGGCGTGGCAAGGCAACACCTCCCAGTGCACAAGTGCAAAAACACACTCGGACTTCGTCTCCAGAGCCGACTAAAAAGGCCGCCAAGCAGCTCAAGACCGCCCCTTCGAAGCCTCGGAAGGCATTTCCCAATATCAAAGTGGATGTTCTCTTCGCTTCTGCATAAGCATTTTGCTTTCTTTCTCTCTTTTGCGTCATTTGAAAACTGCTATCTGTTTGTCGACTCATTCTACAGCTTAACCGAGTGAGTTCTGAAACTTTCAGCGCTGCCACTTCTGGGACCTCCATGGACATTTACAAGGACCAAGATGATGAGGATACTGAGGACACGGCCACTTCCAAAGAAGGTACAACTCCATTATTTTATTCTCATTTTGTCAATCTGTATTGTCGGTCGACTGAACTCTTGCGATCGAGTCCTTTGCAGCACCACCGAATGTCATTGATCTTCCAGACGATGACGAAGATGTCTGTAACGCCCACGATGCGGCTATATCCCCCATGTGTTGAGGCATGACTTAGAGGCATAACCGCATTGTGGTTTTGTCGCAGGAAGGGTCATCTTCACACAATCCCATGTAATGAACAAGAAAGGGGTAAAGAGAGTTGGCTTAAAATCGCCACTTAACACAATACTTAAATAAATCATACATCATCCAAAATACACACATAGACCGACTACGGTCAAATCCAAATAAAAAGAAGATAACCCCAAATGCTAGATCCCCGATCATCCCAACTGGGCTCCACTACTGATCATCAGGAAACGAAACATAGTAACGACCAAGGTCCTCGTCGAACACCAACTTGAGTTCAGTAGCATCACCTGCACTATTATCATCGGCACCTGCAACTGTTTTGGAAGTATCCGTGAGTCACGAGGACCCAGCAATCTCAAAACCCATGAGATCAGACTACTTAAGCTTATGGATAGGATAAGGTAATGAGGTGGAGTTGCAGCAAGCGCTAAGCAAATATGGTGGCTAACATACGCATACAAGAGTAAGATGAGAAGCTACGCAACGGTCGTTAAGCTAGAAGTGATCAAGAAGTGATCCTGAAACTACTTACGTTCAAACATAACCCAAACCGTGTTCACTTCCCGGACTCCGTCGAAAAGAGACCATCACGGCTACACACGCGGTTGATTCATTTTAATTAAGTTAAGTGTCAAGTTCTCTACAACCGGATGTTAAGAAATTCCCATCTGCCACATAACCGTGGGCACGGCTCTCGAAAGTGTATACCCTGTAGGGGTGTCCCAACTTAGCCCATCACAAGCTCTCACGATCAACGAAGGATATTCCTTCTCCCAGAAAAACCCGATCAATCTCAGAATCCTGGTTACAAGACATTTCGTCAATGGTAAAACAAGACCAGCAAGACCGCCCGATGTGCCGACAAATCCTGATACGAGTCGCACATATCTCGTTCTCAGGGCACACCGGATGGCACAAGCTATGAGTAAAACCAGACCTCAAGTTTCCCCGAGGTGGACCCGCAGGCTTCCCGTTTTGGACCAACACTCAGAGGAGCACTGGCCCGGGGGGTTAAAATAAAGATGACCCTCGGGTTTGCAACCCCTAGGGAAAGTTATAGGTTGTGAGGAAAATGTAAAATCAAGGTTGGGCCTTGCTGCAGGAGTTTTATTCAAAGCGAACTGTCAACGGGGTCCCATAACCCCAACCGCGTAAGGAACGCAAAATCAAAGAACATAACACCGGTATGACGGAAACTAAGGCGGCAAGAGTGGAACAAAACACCGAGCAAAAGGCGAAGCCTTCCACCCTTCGCCAAGTATATAGATGCATTAATTAAATAAGAAATATTGTGATATCCCAACATATCCATGTTCCAACATGGAACAACCTGCAAGGCACCTGCAACTAGCAATGTTATAAGAGGGGTAGAGCAAAAGCGGTAACTTAGCCAAACAACGATTTGCTAGAAAGATGGGTTAGAGGCTTGACTTGGCAATACGGGAGGCATGATATAACAAGTGGTAGTTAGCGTGACATAGCGATAGAGCGAACAACTAGCAAGCAAACATAGAAGTGATATCGAGGGTAATGGTCATCTTGCCTGCAAAGTTCTCAGAGTTGTAGAAAGCTTGCTCCTCGTTAGCCTACTCAACAGGTTCCTCGTTCACAAACTCGTCTCCCGTCTCTACCCAAAGCAAGAACACAAGCAATGGAACAACAATCAATCACAGTGCAAAGCACAAGCAACATGATGTAAGACATGGCATGGAATGCAAGGTATGATGTGCAATGCATAAGGGTACTCCGGAAGGGAAAGGATGATCAAGGCATCAACTTGGCAAACCAAGTATGCCGCTGGAAAGATGGGGTTATTTCGGTCGAAATCGATATAAGGATCACCGGAAACGGATGCACGGTTTGCAAATGGCAAGCAAAACAAGAATGATGCAAATCTGTGAGTAAAAGCAGCATAGCACTTAGAATGCAACAAGAAACTATGCTACTACACTCCAACATAGCAACAAAGCACATGACCATAAATTACAGGTGAATCTCTACAAATCATGAACACTGAGCTCCTGCTAGAACTCACTAGAAGAAGCTCAAAATAGCATGGCAAAAATGCAAAAGATAACATATTCACAGACTTAGAGAAAATACTAAACATGTCAAATCAATATCAGGTAGCAATGTTTAGAGCTAGAAAACAACATGGTACAGGAACATATCATGGCAAACAAAGGCATGGCATGATAGTACTAAAGGCATAGAACAAAACTCCCTTACTGAACTTTAGCCAAAGATGCATAGAAAATGATGTGGCACCCATCGAAACATGGCAAGTTATATGAACAGTTTCAGACTTAGTAGAAAAATAGAGCATGGCAGGAACAGATTCATAATAGCAACTTTGCAAGCTCAAACCACTCACTACAAAGCATTTCTTGGCATCACAAGGTAACCAACATGAAGTAGACATATTCATGAAGCTAAGCATGGCAAGAGCAAGTTCATAGGGTACATGTATCACTAGCAACACCCATAGCCTACTTTGCATGCTTGTGCTAGTCACCACATAGCTCACAAAAATAAAAGGCTTGCACCTCTGTACAGATGGCATGATGGAGATCATAAAACATGTTGACATCAAGCTCATAGGATGCACACACAAAATGCAATAAAAATGACAAATCATCAAGTTACGATAAATTCCAGCAGACAACATCATATAGCAGTTTGCAACGAGGATTAGGGCATCAATATGGACAGTAACCTGCATGCAAATGACACTAACATGAAGAGCATCATGAGACGAACATTTTGATATATCATCCACACAAAACGGAGTTATGAGCATGGAGATATAGCATGATGAACAGGGGCACATGATGTTGAAAATTTCAGGACTTAGCAAAATATCACCCTCCCGGATCTAGGGTTTGCTCGGGCATGGATTACGAGGTTGGTCGGAGAAGAGGGAGACGGCGGCCGGAGTAGCTCGAGGGGGGTCCGGCGAAGCACGTGGTGGAGGTCGCCGATGAGGGCGCCGGCCGGGTCTGGCGTCGACGGGGAAAGGCAAGGCGGGCGTGGGCGCGCGCGGGCGGCGAGGAGGGCTTCGGGCGGCGGCGCACGGCGAGGAAGAGAAGGGCGGCGAAGGCGCGTGGCGGTGGGTGCGCGGGCTCGGCGGTGCGCGGGCATGGGCTAGCGACGCCGACGGCGGCGGGGGCGCGGGCCCACCCTGGGCTCCGCGGGCCGGTGGCGCTGGGCGGCGGCGGTTGACACGTGGCGCGCTCGGAGTGGTGCGGGCGGCGGCGCGGGGCGTGTCCGGCAACGTACGGGCACGTCCGACGGCGTGGAGGGAGGTAGGCTAGGGTTTCATCTGCGAATTGGAAGGGGGATGCCTATTTATAAGTAGGGGGAGCTAGGAGTGTCCAAATGAGGTGTGGTTTTTGCCCACACGATCGTGATCTAACGATGGAGAGCATGGAGGGGGTTTAGATGGGCTAGTGGGCTGTTTTGGAGGGGTGTTGGGCTGCAACAAGAGAAAGGCTTTTGCGGTTACCCGGTTAACTGTTGGGGCATCAAACGACCTCTAAATGGAACAAAATTTGACAGGCAGCCTACCGGTGATGTACCAAGGCCACTCGACAAATCTCGACCCATTCCGAGAACGTTTTTGTCCCTCTCACGAAACAAGATTTGAGGGGTGCAACAGGTACATGTGAGAGTGTCGGATCGCAAAACGGACAATGGGGAAAATGATTGGATGCATGAGATGAACACGAATGCAAATGAGATGCACATGATTATATGAGAAGAAATGCATGACATGAACAAAATGCAAAACAAAGACAAAAACCCAACCACGAAGGAAATATCATATCACATAGCCGGAAATGGTAAGAGTTGGAGTACAAATATGGAATGTTACATCCGGGGCATTACAACACTCCTCCACTACAAGAGGATCTCGTCCCGAGATCTAGGACTGAAAGAACTCTGGATATTCGGAATAGAGGTGATCCTCGTGCTCCCAGGTGGCTTCTCGGTCGGAATGTTGCGAGCACTTAACTTTCAGGAATTTGATTGACTTGTTGTGAGTTTTGCGCTCGGTTTCTTCAAGAATGGCAACAGGATGCTCATCATAAGACAAATCTTCTTGGAGATCAATCTCTTCGAAGTTGATAGTGCGCTCAGGCATCTTGAAGCACTTGCGAAGCTGTGACATGTGAAACACATCGTGCACATTTGTGAAGTTGGACGGAAGCTCGAGTTGATAGGTGAGATCGCCTCTTTTGCCAATGATCTTGAAAGGACCCACGTATCTCGAGGCAAGCTTCCCTTTGATACCGAAGTGTTGAGTGCCTTTCATTGGAGAGACACGGAGGTAGACATGGTCTCCGATCTCCAAAGCCAAGTCACGGTGCTTGCTATCATAGTAACTCTTCTGGCGCGATTGTGCAGCTTTGAGATTTTTACGGATGACTTTACAAATATCTTCAGCTTCTGTGAGCAAGTCATTGCCAAGAAGTTGGCGTTCACCAGTCTCTGACCAATTGAGAGGAGTACAACACTTTTTGCCATAAAGAATTTCGAATGGGGCCTTGCCCAAACTTGCTTGGAAGATGTTGTTGTAGGAGAACTCGGCATATGGGACACAATCTTCCCACTTCATACCGAAAGAGATGACACAAGCCCTGAGCATGTCTTTGAGGATTTGATTGACTCGCTCGACTTGGCCGCTTGTTTGAAGGGAATGTTGGTGCCCATGGCCTTCTCGAAGGAGTCCCAGAACTTAGAAGTGAAAATGCTTCCGCGGTCTGAAGAGATCAATTGCGGAATACCATGTAAGGAGACAATTATGGAGGTGTATATCTCTGCCAACTGAGTTGCTGTGATAGATTCTTTGATTGGAAGGAAATGAGCCACTTTTGTAAGCTTGTCGATGACAACGAAGATAGCATCATTCCCACGCTTGGACTTAGGAAATCCAGTAACGAAGTCCATTTCGATATGATCAAACTTCCATTCCGGAATAGCAAGAGGTTGGGGGATACTAGATGGTCGTTGGTGTTCTGCTTTAACCCTTCGGCAAACATCACATTCATTCATGAATTGAGCATTCTCTCGCTTCATTCGAGTCCACAAATACGACTTCTTGAGGTCATGGTACATCTTCGAAATGCCTGGATGAATGGACAGAAGAGAATTGTGCGCTTTGTTCATTATGACCTTCCTTATATCACCTTTAGGAACCACAATCCGGTCCTCGAAGAATAAAGTGTCTTTGTCATCAATGTGATAGCACTTGTATTTGGATAAGCCCTTGGTAATATCGTGTTTCACGTTCTTCACCATGGTATCAAGGAGTTGTGCCTCACGAATTTGATCTTCCAAAGTAGGAGTGACTTGAAGGTTGGCAAGAAAACCTTGAGGAACAACTTGGAGGTTGAGCTTACGGAAAGCTTCACAAAGATCCGGTTGGAATGGCTTGAGAATTAAGCTGTTGCAGTAAGCCTTTCTGCTCAAAGCATCTGCAATCACATTGGCCTTGCCTGGAGTATATTCAATACTTGGATTGTACTCTTGAATCGTTTCGACCCAACGAGTTTGCCTAACGTTGAGGTTGGGTTGAGTGAATATATACTTGAGGCTCTTGTGATCGGTGAAAATGTCCACTTGCCTTCCCAACAAGAGATGTCTCCATGTTATTAATGCATGGACAACTGCCACCAACTCAAGATCGTGAGTGGGGTAGTTCCTTTTGTTGGGCTTCAACTGACAAGAGGTATAGGCCACAACTTTTTTCTCTTGCATTAACACAGCGCTGAGACCTTGCAAAGAGTCATCGCAGAAAACTTCAAATGGCTTGGATTCGTCAGGAGGAGTCAAGACAGGAGCTGAGACAAGCTTCTCTTTAAGAGTGTTGAAAGCAATGTCACACTCAAGAGTCCAGACATACTTGACATGCTTCTGGAGGAGGTTGGAAAGAGGCTTTGCAATCTTAGAGAAATTCTCAACGAATCTTCGGCAATAGCTCGCAAGTCCAAGTAAACTGCGGAGCTTCTTGACATTCTGAGGAGCCTCCCAATTCACAATTGCAAAAACCTTCTCAGGATTAACAACAATGCCCTTGGCGGAGATGATGTGGCCAAGGTAAATAACTTCATCAAGACAAAACTCACATTTGGAAAACTTCGCATAGAATTGATACTCTCTAAGCTTGTCGAGCACCAATCGCAAATGCTTGGCATGATCCTTCTTATTCTTGGAGAAGACCAAGATATCATCTAGATACACCAGGACGAATTCATTTGTGTAGGGGTTGAAGATGAAGTTCATCATGCGAGAGAACATGAGGGGGAGCATTGACAAGGCCAAAAGACATGACAGTATATTCATAAGAACCAAAGCCTGTTATGAATGCTGTCTTGGGAATATCTTGTTCACGAAGATAACCCATACAGAGGTCAAGCTTGGAGAATACTTTAGCACCTTTAAGTTGCTCGAATATCTCATTGATGTTGGGAAGAGGATACTTGTTCTTGATTGTCTTCTTGTTCAATGGACGGTAATCGACGCAAAGTCGGTCTGTGCCATCCTTCTTCTGGACAAAAAGAACACCACAACCCCACATAGATGAACTCGATCTGATCAAACCCAGATGCTCTTGTTCATCAAGTTGGTTCTTCAATTCCTTCAACTCCTTTGGTCCAAGCTTGTATGGACGCTTGCAAACGGGTTCAGTACCAGGCTCAAGATCGATAACGAATTCAACTGGCCGGTGAGGAGGCATTCCCGGAGGCTCTTCTGGAAAGATGTCTTGGTACTCACAAATGACTGGAATCTGAGAAATTGCAGCTAACTCGCCCTTCTCATTGAGAGAAAACAGTCGAATGGTTTCGTCCCGAGCGGCATAGATGATCACATCCTCAAAAGAGTGTCAACATAATCTCCTTGGCAGCACCATCAAGTTGAGCCTTGTTCTTAGAAAGCCAATCCATACCAAGAATTAGATCAATATCCGAGTCGCCAAGAACAATTGGAGAAGCCAGAAATTTATAGTTGCCCATCTTGATACCAACATTCAGAACCAACCTGCTAGAGCTCAAACGCTTAGCCAGAGAAACAACTTGCAATGCTTTAGGTAATGCCTCTGTATCAAAATTGTGCTTCGATGCAAATGGATATGACATGAAAGAATGTGATGCACCAGAATCAAATAAGACTTTTGCAAGAATATCATTAACTGGAAGATTACCCATGATCACTTGAGAAGAATCCTCTGCTTGAGCTGAATTCACCATGTTCACTCTTGCAGACTTGGGATTATGCTTGACCACTACATTGCTTGAAGACCTCACAGGAGGAGGAGGCGGCAGGCGCCTTTGGTTAAAGCACTTGTTTTCATAGTGTCATTTCTGCTGACACTTGTTGCAAGTCACCTCTGAGAGTGGACGATGATAAGGAGCACTTGACCTTGGAGCTTGAGTCTGAGACTTGTTCTGATAGCCTGGGTTGGGTGGGTGGGAAGATCCATGGCCACCTTTGCTCTTCTGCTGGTAGGGCTGACGAAACGGAGGAGGAGGAAGCCAGAACTTATGTTGCTTAGCTGCCACTTGTGAGGAATAAGAAGACTGGACTGCATCCATGATTCTCTTCTTAGAAGCCTCACACTTGAGCTGAGCACCTTCTTGATTGAGGGCCATGTTATAGAATTGATCGAACTTAGTAGGCTCAACAAGAACGAGAGCTAACTGCAGATCTTCTTTAAGGCCACCTCTAAAGTGATAGATCATGCTCTTTTCATCAGGAACGTCCTGTCTTGCAAAGCGAGCAAGTTTCTGAAATTGGATGTTGTATTGGTGCACGGACATGCTTCCTTGCTTGATATTGCGGAACTCCTCACGCTTGCTCTCAGCAATACTTGTTGGAATGTGATGAGCTTTGAAGTCTCGGCAGAAATCATCCCAGGTAATCACTCGACCTCCTTTGGAATCTTCATATTGTTGATACCAATCAGCAGCTTGGTCCTTGAGTTGAAACGAAGCGAACTTGACAAAGTCCTCAGGCTTGAAATTGCTACATTTAAAATGCTTGCAGATGTCCGCGAGCCAATCATCGGCGTCTGTGGCCTTGACACGGTTGCTGAAAGACTTTGGCTGATTTGCAAGGAACTGGTTGAGGGTAGCAAACTGAGGCTGATTGTTGAACTTCCCTTGACCTTGATTTCCTTGGTTGCCTTGGCCTTGGTTACGCTCTTGCAAGAGTTGCAAAAGCATCTGGGTGTTGGCATTGGTGGTTTCCATGACAACTTGCCATGCCTCCTGTCGGTGTCAAAACCGGCGGATCTCAGGTAGGGGGTCCCGAACTGTGCGTCAAGGCCGGATGGTAACAGGAGACAAGGGACACGATGTTTTTACCCAGGTTCGGGCCCTCTCGATGGAGGTAATACCCTACTCCTGCTTGATTAATATTGATGATATGGGTAGTACAAGAGTAGATCTACCACGAGATCAAGGAGGCTAAACCCTAGAAGCTAGCCTATGGTATGGTTGTTGTGTATGGAGTTGATGTCCTACGGACTACAACCCTCCGGTTTATATAGACACCGGATAGGGTTAGGGTTACACAGAGTCGGTTACAATGGTAGGAGATCTTGAATATCCGCATCGCCAAGCTTGCCTTCCACGCCAAGGAAAGTCCCATCCGGACACGGGACGAGGTCTTTAATCTTGTATATTCATAGTCCTGGAGTCCGGCTACCCGAACACCCCCTAATCCAGGACTCCCTCAGTAGCCCCTGAACCAGGCTTCAATGACGACGAGTCCGGCGCGCAGATTGTCTTCGGCATTGCAAGGCGGGTTCCTCCTCCAAGTCCTTCATAGAAGATTGTAAACACCAAGAGTAGTGTCCGGCTCTGCAAAATAAGTTTCCACATGTTGCCATAGAGAGAATAATATTAACACAAATCAAATCTGCTGACGTATTCCGCAGTGGGTCACCACACTACGGCCAAGTCCTTTACTCGAATCGTTTTTATTTTTCCACCTCAGCACGTTTTGCGAGGCGGTTTCCTTGGCACGTCTTGTCAAATCAGAGATCGTGTACCCCTTTTACGGGATTCTCATCAATACGGACGTGGGTAACCCAACCGCGCCATTTATCATGGCGCTTCGGAGGCAAGCGAGTTTTACTAGGCTGGTGGGGACGCACAACCACATCCGCCCATATAAGGGGATAAGGATCCACCATTTTACCTACGCCTTCTTCCTCCTTTGCCTATCCATCTCCTGCGCGCTCAAGCTCCAGCGCCCAAGCCCGCACTTCCCACCTCAACCTTCTCCAGCAATGTCCGGAGCGGGAGGCAAGTGGATGGTCTCCTCCGCTACGGAGGGCCAAGTCAAGAAGCTAAGGAAGGCCGAATACCTGTCCAAGGACATCGCGCACCGGCTTCCCGAAAAGGGGCAGCTTCTCCCCACCCCGAGGCCCCATGAGAGGGTAGTATTTCTTCCCCACTTCCTCCGCAGACTGGGTTTTCCACTCCACCCATTTGTCCGGGGGCTCATGTTCTACTACGGCCTGGATTTCCATGATCTGGCCCCGAACTTCATCCTCAACATCTTGGCGTTTATCGTCGTGTGCGAGGCTTTCCTCCGCGTCCGCCCTCATTTCGGCCTCTGGCTCAAGACCTTCAATGTCAAGCCCAAGGTGGTGCGCGGAAGCCAGGCGGAGTGCGGAGGCGCCATGGCGGGCAAGATGGCCAACGTCCTATGGTTCGAGGGCTCTTTTGTGGAGACCCTAAAGGGGTGGCAATCCGGGTGGTTTTACATCACCGAGCCACGCGATCCGAACTGGACCGCAGCCCCCGAGTTCCGATCCGGACCCCCCCCACACGGCTTATGTCCTGGAAAGAGACGGGCCTGTCGTGGGGTGAAGAAAAAGAAGTGACCGGATTGCAAACATGCATCCAGTCCCTGGTGAACAAGCCAATCCGGCTTGTTAATGTAATCCAGGTTATGCTCGTCCGCCGGATCCTCCCGTGCCAACAACGGGATTTTAATCTGTGGGAGTTCGACCCGGCGCAGCACCAAACCCTTAGCAGGCTCTTCGACATGACGTACAAAGATGCCTGGAAGGTGCTATTCAAGGGCGCCGAGGCTCCCGCATCCGCTTCCGAGGACCGCGGATACAGCTCGCAGCGTCATGCTAGCGAGGTAGCTATCTTCACCTTTTACAGGATGTTAAGCTTTTTTCATAGTTTGACTCTATGCGGGATCTAAACTCCCTTACCTTTGACAGGCTTGGCGGGCGATATCCGGACTGATTAACTGTCCGGCTCCGCTGCCCGAAGACCCAGCCCCAGCTCTACTAGTGAAGCTGCTGGTTCCGGCGCCTTATGTGGTGCCGGAGAAGAAGGCCAAGAAGAAGAAGACCACGGGGACTCGAAAGAGTGCCCGTAACATGGTGGTGTCGGACTCGTCATCCGACGAGTCCGAGATGCCCTCTTCCCGTGAAAACGAGGAGGAGGAAGAAGAAAACTCTCCCCCCCAGCGGAGGGAGGAGAGAAGAGGAAGGCCGCCCCAACGGGGGAGGCCGAGGGGTCTAGGAAAAGGAAGACCCCTCTGTCAGACTACTCCCCCGACGCCGGAGAGGGCGAAGAGGAGTGGCCAAACAGGGCCATGCGTCCAGCAAAATCGTAAGTTCGGATATCAGAGTTACTCATGATGCTCCTTTGTTGCACAGCTTTCCCTAATGTCGAACGTAATTATGCAGCCCGCCCCGGGCCGAATTCAACGAATTGTCGGGCGGCTCCCTAGACTCATCGGACGTGAACTCAGTTCCGCCCGCTGTCTCCCCCCGCACTGCAGACGATGCCGAAGTGGCGTCGCGACAAGCTCCAGGGCAGGAGGAGGTGGTCCCGGAGGAGCCGCAAGGCAACCTCCCGGACTCCAGGAGTGAAGGGGATAAGGCCCCCCAGGGCTCCAAGTCCGGCTTTGTGCCGGACACCGCGCCGGAATCTTTCACAGTTCCGGACTGCGGTAGGCGAACTCCTTCCAAGAGGAGCAAGCCTTCTGAGCCGGCAGCCTCCGTCCAACCGGAGGTGCCGGACAATCTGCTGGAGGTGCTTGACGGCGCCTCCATCGACGGGGGGCACCGTACTATTATGAGTACGGTGATCCAGAAGGTTCGGTCCGCCCAGAGCAGACTGACTGAAGCTTGCACTAGCCTTCTAACAGGCTTCGAGGTAAGTAAAAATGTGTAAAAATATTACCGCATAGACAGTAGCCCCTAATGCTCTGTTTGGCGTTCGGAAAGAAAAGCCGAATAGAGGATCTATTAAATATCGCAGGAGTCTAACAAAAAAGATTCAATATGCGTATGCAGGCTTCACTGCTATCCACCGCCGCACTGACTGCGGAGGTGGGTGTCCTGAAGCAGGACCTCAAGCGGACCGAGCAAGAGCTCGGCCTTGCCAAGCGGCGGCTCGAGGAGAAAGAAGGTAAGAAATACCTTACAGAAAAGTGCCTATAAAAAGGCGTGATTGCAAAAAAGATAACAGGATTGTACTGCTTATTGTAGGGGCCACGACTGAAGTGGCGACCCTTAAGTAGGCGCTATCTGAGGCCGAAGAGAAAACGGCCGCGGAGCGCACCGAGCGAGACAGACTTGGGGCTCAGGTCGGCGAGGTGCAGCAAGAGCTTCAGGCTCTCATGAAAAAACATGACAGTTTGGAGCTTGAGTCAAAGGCACAAGCATCCGAGCTCACGACGGCCCTTGAGACTGCCGAGTCTGCCAAGGCCGAAGCCCAAAAGGCCCTCCGAGAGTTGGAGGAGATGAGGAAGATAGCAGCGGGTAAGGCATTCTTTATGCAAAGCAGAAATATAAAAGTAAACTACTTGTTACTTACCCGAATCCGGAGCTCTCCAGGGGCATTCGCAGATCTTCCCCGCAGCGTATCCGACGCCGCCGCATTCTACCGAGCTGAAGAGGGCAGCTCGATGGAGAAGGTGTTCTGGTCTCAGTATTCTGAGGCCGGACACCCTGTGCCTTTGAGGGACCAGCTGAAACAGCTGGTCGAGCTCCACAAGGCGGCCGAACAAGCCATGAAGGGCTTCATAGTTCAGCTGTGGCCCGGAAAGGCCCTGCCTGGGAGCTATTTCTGGCTGGTGCGGCGGCTGGTGGAGGCCTGTCCGAGGCTCGAGGTCATCAAGCGCTCTGTCTGCATCGAAGGTGCCCATCGGGCCCTTGCCCGTGCAAAGGTGCACTGGGGTAAGCTGGACGGTGAGAAGCTTGTGAAGGACGGGCCACCGCCGGGGAAGGAGCATCGCAAGCCCGAGAACTACTACAAGGATGTTCTTGCAGGTGCCCGCCTTGTGGCGGATGAATGTACCAAGGATGTGATTTTTGAATCAACTCGCTCGTGTTTATCCTGTGCGCTGAAAACTTGTTCATATGCGCTAAGCAATGCTTATTGAATTTAAAATATTACTTTCTGTGCGGCCGTTTATCAAAAATTGAGAGATGGCCAGTCGTCGGCTTCTACCCCCATGCCACTAGTGCTGGGGTGTTCGGGATAAACCTGAGCGCTCTTTTTCCCATAGTTGGGTCCTTCGAGGGAGGCGCTCAGTACAACGAACCAGGCAATCGGACTATAATGCTTGAACACTCTCACTTAGCCATAGAACTCTATAATTTTAAATTTCGGCGAAGCCCCTAGTTCGGAAGACTGAGTTCGGGGCGCTATCCACGCCTTGGCCGAACAAAGCCAGCTCCTCGCTCGAAGTTGCATAAGTCTTTAGGGACTCGAAAAACCTCTCAAACAGCGACCGGTCTCTCGCCTCATCATGACAGTCAGTTTTAGCTTTCTCCACTGAGGTGCTTAACCCAGCTGAACCGGGGCACAATCGCAGTGGTTCTCCTAGTGCTACCTTAGCCGATATAGCGGAACGTAAGGCACCAAAACATAGGAGCCGGGCAAACCCAACTATTGACCCAAATCATGATTCGGAGCCGATGCATATAGTGCTATAAGTTCGGGGTGCCGCACTTGTGAAAGTGTACGGACTTCTCACACCATAATGAGGGGTACTGAAGCCCCTAGCGTGTTTGCCGTACCATGGTGTACGGGTGCAATCATGTCATTTAATAAACATATATGTGAAAAGAGGATAATGCAAAAAATAGACAAAAAGCTATGCATTGTTTATAGAGAGGCTATTTATCAAAGCCGAACGATACAAATAGTGCGATAAGCAAAAAAGATATTGGACTATTTAACATGTCCTGACCAGGGGCAGGCCGCGGAATTGTATTCAAAACAGGTATACTGCTCGTAACAGAGACCACCTCGGAGTTCCATAATGCGGCATGGCTTGTCTGCCTCCCTGGATCTTGCATCGTTTGTGCGGCAGTCGAATTGCCGAACAGGTCGTCCGAAGTATGGAGTCCTGAAAGTGAGAAAAAATTAAAAAAAAAGAATCCGGCAGCCCCTAGTACGTTTTAAGCCATATTTTGGGTGTGCCGTTATTGTGCCCCTTCCCCTGTGCCCATGGTATTTCAAGGGCGTAGTTATGTACGTGAGGCACTGGTTTCGCTATGTCGTGAGAGCTGGGGTTGGGGCCGCATTGCTACGCTTGCTCAGAGCGTGCCAGGCGGTCCTGCTATGGATTACTCCGGGCGCGCTTGGCAGTGTCTGGCTTTTTAACGGCCGGACTGGAGAATTTCCTAAGAAGGCTACCTTGTACTTCCGCTGCGAGAGCCGCCGTGTGCTCCTCCATACGGAGGGAGCGTTCGGTGTTTCTGTTGACCGTGATTACCCCTCGAGGGCCTGGCATCTTGAGCTTGAGATATGCGTAGTGCGGCACCGCATTGAACTTTGCGAATGCGGTTCGTCCGAGCAGGGCGTGATAGCCACTACGAAACGGGACTATATCGAAGATTAACTCTTCGCTTCGGAAATTGTCCGGGGATCCGAAGACCACGTCAAGTGTTACTGAGCCTGTACAGTTGGCTTCTACACCTGGTATAACGCCTTTAAAGGTCGTTTTTGTGGGCTTAATCCTTGAGGGATCTATGCCCATTTTCTGCACTGTATCCTGGTAAAGCAGGTTCAGGCTACTGCCACCGTCCATGAGGACTCTTGTGAGATGAAATCCGTCGATGATTGGGTCGAGAACCAATGCGGCGAAGCCGCCATGACGGATGCTAGTGGGATGGTCCCTTCAATCAAAAGTGATCGGGCAGGAGGACCATGGGTTGAACTTTGGGGCGACTGGCTCCATCGCGTATACGTCCCATAGCGCACGCTTCCGCTCCCTCTTGGGAATGTGGGTTGCGTATATCATGTTCACCGTCCGCACTTGTGGGGGAAAGCCCTTCTGTCCATTGTTGTTCGGCGGCCTGGGCTCCTCCTTGTCGTCACTGTGCAGCCCCTTGTCTTTGTTTTCGGCTCTTAACTTGCCTGCCTACTTGAACACCCAACAATCCCTGTTAGTGTGATTGGCTGGCCTTTCGAGGGTGCCATGTATCTGGCACAAGCGGTCGAGTATTCGGTCCAAACTGGACGGGCCCTGAGTATTCTTTTTGAATGGCTTTTTCCGCTGACCAGATTTATAGCCTCTGAATCCGGCATTGACTGTCGTGTCTTCATTGCTGTCGCTGCTAACGCGGCGTTTTTGCTTATTCCGACGTGTCCTACCACTTTTGTCCTTGGTATCCGAATTACCAGGGTTCTTTGATAAGTTGTTACTGCGAGCTAGCCATTTGTCTTCTCCCGCGCAAAAGCGGGTCATGAGTGTCGTGAGGGCTGCCATAGATTTCGGCTTTTCCTGTCCCAGGTGTCGGGCAAGCCACTCGTCATGGATGTTATGCTTGAAGGCTGCTAGGGCCTCTGCGTCCGGACAGTCGACTATCTGGTTTTTCTTTGTTAGGAACCGTGTCCAGAATTGCCTGGCCGATTCCTCTGGCTGCTGAATTATGTGGCTTAAGTCGTCGGCATCCTGTGGTCACACGTAAGTGCCCTGGAAGTTGTCGAGGAATGCGGTTTCCAGGTCCTCCCAAGAACCGATTGAGTCTGCTGGCAAGCTGTTAAGCCAATGCCGGGCCCGTCCTTTAAGTTTGAGCGGGAGGTATTTGATGGCGTGTAGATCATCGCCGCGCGCCATGTGGATGTGAAGGAGATAATCCTCGATCCATACCGCCAGATCTGTTGTGCCATCGTATGATTCGATGTTTACGGGTTTGAAACCCTTTGGAATTTTATGATCCATTACTTCATTCGTGAAGCATAGCGGGTGTGCGGTGCCTCTGTACTGGGCTATATCACGATGTAGCTCGGAAGAGCTGTGTCTATTGTGTTCGGCCCGGCCGGATTTGTTGTATCCGGAGTGAAGATCATCGTCACGTGCCGTAGGGCGCCTGCGCGATCCGTAGATCGATCTTGTTTGTCTTGCCTTATCCTCCAGTACGTCTCGCAGGTCTGGCACATTTTCCCGTGCCTTAGTTGAGCGGCGTCGGGACATGGCTTGGGTGGAGGGCCGATAGGCCTCTCTATCACGGCCGCGAGGTGGCCAGTCTGCCATGTCGTGCGTTGGTGATGTAGGTGCTTCCTCCTCTGATCGGGGTAGCGGCCTGCGCTTTGGGTAACTCTTGGAGGGGCGTTCGAGTTCATACTCTTCGGCCGCAAGGACTTCAGTCCATCTGTCAGCTAGCAAATCTTGGTCAGCTCTAAGCTGTTGCTGCTTTTTCTTGAGGCTGCTTGCCGTAGCTAAAAGCCTGCGTTCGAAACGCTCTTGTTCGGCGGGGTCTGATGGTACGACGAATTCGTCGTCATCGAGGCTTGCCTCGTCTTCGGAGGGAGGCATATAGTTATCATCCTTGACCTCTCGGTCTGCCGCTCTCTTCTGAGGGCTGGCTTCTCCATCTCCCTGTGCCGAATCTTGCTGGGGTGGGTGTTCTTCGGCACTATCCGGGGTAGTATTATCTCCCGTGCCGGAATCACCGTTTTTGCTTTGGCGGGATTTAGAGCGGCGCCGCTGACGCCGGCGCTTTGGCTGTTTCTTGGAGGTGTCATCCCCCGCTGTTCCATCGCCATCTCCATCTTTTGGAGTATCCACCATATATATGTCATATGACGAGGTGGCCTTCCAGCGCCCTACAGGTGCTGGTTCCTGTTCGTCTCCTACATCATCGTCCATACCGTCGATGTCTTCGGAGCCGAAGTCAAGCATGTCGGTTAAATCGTCGACAGTGGCTACAAAGTGGGTGGTGGGTGGGCTTTGAACTTTTTCATCGTCCGTATCCCATCCTCGCTGACCGTAATCCGGCCAGGGCTCTCCTGATAAAGAGAGAGACTTGAGAGAATTCAGGATGTCACCAAAAGGCAAGTGCTGAAAGATGTCCGCGGCGGTGAACTCCATTATCGGCGCCCAATTGGATTCGATTGGCAGGGGCGTGGGGGTTCGGAGTCCGGGGAAGAGTCCGGATTCTCGGAGTCACAGATCATGCAGAGTGCGGGGCTGGCGTTCGGCTCGATCGCCTTTGAGATCGCAGCCCCCGAGGTGATGTCCAACCGCTTATCCTCGATTGGCGCAATAGGCTCCGAGTTAGGGGTCGGAACCGGTGCGTGTGCGGCCTCTAGGACACTGTCCGGAGGCAGAGCTAGATCATGCCCCTCGAGATAGTGCGGCGCGCTTGGCCGTGGCTCAAACCCATCGAAGATCAAGTCTCCGCAGATGTCAGCCGTGTAGTTTAAGCTTCCAAACCTGACTTGATGGCCAGGGGCGTAGCTTTCGATCTGCTCCAGGTGGCCAAGCGAATTGGCCCGCAGTGCGAAGCCGCCGAAGATGAAGATCTGTCCGGGGAGAAAAGTCTCACCCTGGACCTCATCGTTGTTGATGATCAAAGGAGCCATCGGGCCTAAAGGCGACGACACAGAGGAACTCTCAATGAAAGCACCAATGTCGGTGTCAAAACCGGCGGATCTCGGGTAGGGGGTCCCGAACTGTGCGTCAAGGTCGGATGGTAACAGGAGACAAGGGACACGATGTTTTTACCCAGGTTCGGGCCCTCTCGATGGAGGTAATACCCTACTCCTTCTTGATTAATATTGATGATATGGGTAGTACAAGAGTAGATCTACCACGAGATCAAGGAGGCTAAACCCTAGAAGCTAGCCTATGGTATGATTGTTGTGTATGGAGTTGATGTCCTACGGACTACAACCCTCCGGTTTATATAGACACCGGATAGGGTTAGGGTTACACAGAGTCGGTTACAATGGTAGGAGATCTTGAATATCCGCATCGCCAAGCTTGCCTTCCACGCCAAGGAAAGTCCCATCCGGACACGGGACGAGGTCTCCAATCTTGTATCTTCATAGTCCTGGAGTCCGGCTGAAGGTATAGTCCGGCTACCCGAACACCCCCTAATCCAGGACTCCCTCACCTCCGGAGGCGGAGGTGGAGGGTTCGCCTGACTCCCATCATTGCAGTCCGGATTCAGACGCGTTGGAGAAGCCATCCTGAAGAGGGTGACATCCGTTAGAATCTTGATAGACAGATAGACAAGCTGAATCAATGGATAGAAATTGCAACATATAGTCTTCACAATAAACATTCGAACAAGGATTGAACGAATGAATTCCAAAGTTAACATCACACGTCCATTAATTTGAGAAGCCACTTAGATCAAGGTTGGTGAATGAAACCACAAGGTACGACTGGAACAAATAAGTGGTAAGGATTACCCAATCACAGACCAAATACCTGCGGGAAGAAATACCAGAGCTACTTGAATTCCCACCTATAAACTCCCGAAACTTTCTGGTTATGCAATCTGGTGTTGGGGATACAGGGAGGCACAATATATATCACACAACTAACAAGCCCTACGCTCCAACTGTATCCATCCGTCAACACATAACCAAGAAAACTCCGGAAATCATGTACCTCAACCTTCGAAAAGCATCTGTTATACGAGTTATGGCAATACTCCCGAACTCCCGCCCCAGTACTGGGTGGCGTCGAGGTTATCTCACCAACAACTACATAAAAGAGATTTTCGATGTCGGCGAACTCAGGTATTCCAGAACTGCAACGTTAAAATTGTGACGACAACACCTCGGAGCTCAACTCCCCGGGACACTGCCACAACCCCTAAATGTCAGGAGGCACCAAGAACAATGTTCTCATCACAAGAATATCAGAACGATCCCAAGATACCCGCGTGATCCTAAAAAAATCGTGAAATTTGAGGAGAGGAAAGTCAAAACATCTACGTCAGGAGGCCTCACCAGAGCGACGAAGGTGTTGAGGAGTAAAAAGAATCCTACTCTCCGATATCCCCAAAATGTTTTGACGTCTGGACTCAAAACATTTTTGTTCTAGACTCAACAACGTCAGCGATTTGATCAAGCAGGGGGCTCCTAAGTGTGGGATGGCTCTGATTACCAACTTGTAACGCCCACGATGCGGCTATATCTCCCACGTGTCGAGGCACGACTTAGAGGCATAACCGCATTATGATTTTGTCGCAAGAAGGGTTATCTTCACACAATCCCATGTAATGAATAAGAAAGGGGTAAAGAGAACTAGCTTACAATCGCCACTTCACACAATACTTAAATAAAACATACATCATCCAAAATACACACATAGACCGACTACGGTCAAATCCAAATGAAAAGAAGATAACCCCAAATGCTAGAACCCCCATAGTCCCAACTGGGCTCCACTACTGATCAACAGGAAACGAAACATAGTAACGACCAAGGTCCTTGTCGAACTCCCACTTGAGTCCAGTAGCATCACCTGCACTGGTATCATCGGCACCTGCAACAGTTTTGGAAGTATCCGTGAGTCATGAGGACTCCGCAATCTCAAAACCCGCAAGATCAAGACTATTTAAGCTTATGGGTAGGATAAGGTAATGAGGTGGAGTTGCAGCAAGCGCTAAGCAAATATGGTGGCTAACATACGCATACAAGAGTAAGATGAGAAGCTACGCAACGGTCGTTAAGATAGAAGTGATCCTGAAAACTACTTACGTTCAAACATAACCCAAACCGTGTTCAATTCCCGGACTCGCCGAAAAGATACCATCACGGCTACACACGCGGTTGATTCATTTTAATTAAGTCAAGTGTCAAGTTCTCTACAACCGGATATTAACAAATTCCCATCTGCCACATAACCGCGGGCACGGCTCTCGAAAGTTTATATCCTGCAGGGGTGTCCCAACTTAGCCCATCACAAGCTCTCACGATCAATGAAGGATATTTCTTCTCTCGAAAAGACCCGATCAGTCTCAGAATCCCGGTTACAAGACATTTCGTCAATGGTAAAACAAGACCAGCAAGACCGCCCGATGTGCCGACATATCCCGATAGGAGTCGCACATATGTCGTTCTCAGGGCACACCAGATGGGACAAGCTACGAGTAAAACCAGCCCTCAAGTTTCCCCAAGGTGGCCCCGCAGGCTGCCCGTTTCTTACCAACAGTCAAAGGAGCATTGGCCCGGGGGGGTTAAAATAAAGATGACCCTCGGGTTTGCAACCCCTAGGGAAAGTTATAGGTTGTTAGGCAAATGTAAAATCAAGGTTGGGCCTTGCTGGAGAAGTTTTATTCAAAGTGAACTGTCAATGGGGGTCCCATAACCCCAACCGCGTAAGGAACACAAAATCAAGGAACATAACACCGGTATGACGGAAACTAAGGCGGCAACAGTGGAACAAAACACCGAGCAAAAGGCCAAGCCTTCCACCCTTCACCAAGTATATATATGCATTAATTAAATAAGAGATATTGTGATATCCCAACATATCCATGTTCCAAAATGGAACAACCTGCAAGGCACCTGCAACTAGCAACGCTATAAGAGGGGCTGAGCAAAAGCGGTAACTTAGCCAAACAACGGTTTGCTAGGAAGGTGGGTTAGAGGCTTGACATGGCAATATGGGAGGCATGATATAACAAGTGGTAGGTAGCGCGACATAGCAATAGAGCAAACAACTAGCAAGCGAAGATAGAAGTGATATCGAGGGTAATGGTCATCTTGCCTGCAAAGTTCTCAGAGTTGTCGAAAGCTTGTTCCTCATTAGCGTACTCAACAGGTTCCTCGTTCATGAACTCGTCTCCTAGCTCTACCCAAAGCAAGAACACAAGCAACGGAATAACAATCAATAATGGTGCAATGCACAAGCAACATGATGTAAGACATGGCATGGAATTCAAGGTATGATGTGCAATGCATAAGGGTACTCTGGAAGGGAAACGATGATCAAGGCATCAACTTACCAAACCAAGTATGCCGCTGGAAAGATGGGGTGATTTCGGTCTAAATCTATATAAAGATCACCGGAAACGAATGCACGGTTTGCAAATGACAAGCAAAACAAGAATGATGCAAATCTGCGATTAACAGCATCATAGCACATAGAATGCAACAAGAAGCTATGCTACAACACTCCAACATAGCAACAAAGCACATGGCCGTAAAGTACAGGTGAAGCTCTAGAAATCATGAACACTGAGCTCCTGCTAGAACTCACTAGAACAAGCTCAAAATAGCATGTCAATAATGCAAAAGATAACAGATTCACGGACTTAGAGAAAATACTAAACATGTCAAAACAACATCAGGTAGCAATGTTTAGAGAAAGCAAACAACATGTTACAAGAACATATCATGGCAAACAAAGGCATTTCATGATAGTACTAAAGGCATAGAACAAAACTCCCTTACTAAACTTTAGCCAAAGATGCATAGAAAATGATGTGGCACCCATCGAAACATGGCAAGTTATATGAACAGTTTCAGACTTAGTAGAAAAACAGAGCATGGCAGGAACAGATTCATAATAGCAACTTTGCAAGCTCAAACCACTCACTACAAAGCATTTCTTGGCATGAAAAGGTAACCAACATGAAGTAGACATATACATGAAGCTAAGCATGGCAAGAGCAAGTTCATAGGGTACATGTATCACTAGCAATACCCATGGCAAAGTTGAATCTCATGTTAACAATATGTCAGGAACAATATTTAGCAAAAGTACAGCATGGAAAAGACATGCTACACAACTCCATAATTACAACCAGAGGCATGAATGGATAAAGCAATACCACATATTAAAAACACTCTTACTGAATTACCTCAAAATGTGCATGGATCTCATGGTAGCAACAAGTTTACATGGCATCAAAATGTAACAGGAAAAGGACTGCAAAATAATTGTCTGAAATCAGCAACATCACAGAGCCTACTTTGCATGCTTTTTATAGTCACCACATAGCTCATAAAAATACAAGGCTTGCACCTCTCTATATCTGGCATGATGGAGCTCATAAAACATGTAGACATCAAGCTCATAGGATGCACACACAAAATGCAATGAAAATGACAAATCATCAAGTTATGATAAATTCCAGCGGACAACATCATATAGCACTTTTGCAAAGAGGATTAGGGCATCAATATGGACAGTAGCATGCATTCAAATGACACTAACATGAAGAGCATCATGATACGAACATTTGGATATATCATGCACGCAAAACGGAGTTATGAGCATGGAGATATAGCATGATGAACAGGAGCACATGATGTTGAAAATTTCAAGACTTGGCAAAATTTCACCCTCTCAGATCTAGGGTTTGCTCGGGCACGGGTTACGAGGTTGGCTGGAGTAGATCGAGGGGGGTCTAGCGAGGCATGTGCTGGAGGTTGCCGGCGAGGGGGACCGGCCAGATCTGGCATCGACGGGGAGAGGCGGCGCGGCCGTTGGCGCGCTCGGGCTGCAAGGAGGGCCTCGGGCGGCGGCGCACGGCGAGGCGGAGAAGGGCAGCGATGGCGGACGGCGGCGGCGGCGAAGGTGCATGGCGGCGGATGCGCGGGCTCGGCGGCACGCAGGCGCGGGCCGGGGAGGCACACGGCTGCGGGGGGCGGGCTCGCGCGGGCCCGCCCTGGGCTCCGCGGGCCGGCGGCGCGGGGCGGCGGTGGTTGACACGTGGCGTGCTTGGAGTGGTGCGGGCGGCGGCGCGGGGCGTGTCCGGCGACGTACGGACATGTCTGACGGCGCAGGGGGAGGTAGACTAGGGTTTCATCTATGAATTGGAAGGGGTGCCTATTTATAAGTAGGGGAGCTAGAAGTGTCCAAATGAGGTGCGGTTTTCGCCCACATGATCATGATCCAACGACGGAGAGCATGGAGGGGGTTTAGATGGGCTAGTGGGCTGTTTTGGAGGGGTGTTGGGCTGCAATAAGAGAAAGGCTTTTGCGGTTACCCGATTAACCTTTGGGGCATCAAACGACCTCCAAATGGAACGAAATTTGACAGGCGGCCTACTGGTGATGTACCAAGGCCACTCGACAAATCTTGACCCATTCCGAAAACGTTTTTCTCCTGCTCATGAAACAAGATTTGAGGGGTGCAACGGGTGCATGTGGGAGTGTCGGAACATGAAATGGACAACGGGGAAAATGACCGGATGCATGAGATGAACACGAATGCAAATGAGATGCACATGATGATATGAGAAGAAATGCACGACATGAGCAAAATGCAAAATGAAGACAAAAACCCAACCACGAAGAAAATATCGTATCACATAGCCGGAAATGGCAAGAGTTGGAGTGCAAATATGGAATGTTACATCCAGGGCGTTACAATGTGCCTCAGAAGACCACGGGAAGAAAGGGTAGGACTTCGAGCAGGAGGGCGCCTGCCAGCAAGGTATCTCAGCTGACACCAGCGCCAGAACCAGTGATCCAGCAATCGGGAGATCCAATTCGGGCTTCTGTTTCTTCTGTCGATCATGTGTCGACTGATCGTCCTTCGGCGTCGATTGCCCAAGACCTTGCTCCGTCTGTGCAACTCAATACCTCAGATCCCCTGGCTGCTTCGACTGTTCCACCAACTCCACTGTTTGTTACCCGTCATGTCCTAGAGGACCCAGTGAGCACTGCTAAGGAAGATATACACCAAGCAGGCCTTATGATGGAGCGAGTGAAGGTGGTGCACGAGGCTAGAAAGGCTGCCTATGATGCCAGCTCTGCACTTCAAACCAATGTCCAGGTAAGTTGATTCCCAACTGATCTTTCAGCTTGATCTTTGCTCCATTAGGATATGGTACTTGAAAACTGCCCTTTATTATTCATAAGATGTCCGTGGATGAACGTTTTCAAACCTTTCAATGTGCATCTATCATGAGTCTGCACCTTGCATCTGTTCACCACTGGGTGCTTTAACCTTTGTTGAATAGTCCTTCCACTTGAGTCGACTAGATTGTGTCTAGTGAATCCTTGGATTAGTGGGGACACGCAGAATGCACCCACTGAGTGTAGTCCCCGACACCGCCGTCGGATGTTTGATTCAGCGGGGGTCTTTGTCGAATGTCTGTTTGTAATCTTCCACTCGGTCCAGATAGGTCGTACCGAGTGGTATCCGGACCAGTGGGGGCACACCAAGTGCACCCAATGGGTGTAGTCACCGAGACCGCCATCGACTGCGGGCAGTCGGCGGTGGCCTGAGAATGATTGTTGTCTCTTTTTTTTGCTCCGACTGGACGGACCATGTCAAGTGGAAAGTCGAACCAGTGGGGGCACACCAAGTGCACCCACTGGGTGTAGTCCCCGAGACTACTATTGAATGTTTGATTCAGCAGTAGTCTTAGAACTCTTTTTGCCGAAATGACCTGAACTTGTATCTTATTGTTTGGAAGCAATTGATCTTTGTTCCTGTCGACTGATTTATCTTACTTGTTGATTGTAGAAATCTTGTGATCTTGTGGTTCAATTCGCTGACTTAGAGAAGAAGCAGATCCAGCTCGATCTCGACCTGAAGCTAGCCAAAGAGAACTTGCAGAAGGCTAAGGATGAAGCGGCTGCCATGGGAGGTAATAACTTGTCGACTATTTGCCTTGTCATATTTTCCTTTCATTTTTTAACCGAGTGACTCTACTCGAACAGATGTGCATTGTGAAACCAGACAACTCCAAGCTCGTCTGAAAAATGTTATTTCTTTAGAAAAAATGAAGCAGGCTTTGGAACAGAAGGACCTCGACCTTGCAACGGAGCAAAAGACGGCGCGAGAGAAAGCTGAACTTGCTGACAAGAAGCTTGCTTCAGTAGGCAAGTTGGAAGAGGAAAACGCCAAGCTGAAGACTGCCATTAATGAAGCCGACCAAGAAGTCGGGCAGCTGAAGAAGGACAAGGTGGTTGATACGTCTCCAACGTATCTATAATTTATGAAGTATGCATGCCATGTTTACAATAGTTTTATATGATTTTGGTATGATTTGATTAGAACTAACCCGGACTGACGTTGTTTTCAGCAGAACTACCGTAGTCTTGTTTTTTGTGCAGAAATAAAAGTTCTCGGAATGCGATGAAAATCAACGGAGAATTTTTCTGGAAAATATAAAAAATTACTGGAACAAAAGACTACCGGAGGGGAGTCTCGCGGGCCCCATGAGGGTGGCGGCGCGCCCACCCCCTGGGAGCGCCCCTGTGCCTCGTGGACTTCCCGTGGGGCCCCCTGACTTGTTCTTGATGCCAACCTCTCCTATAAATGCCCAAACCTCCAGAAAATAACCTAGATCGGAAGTTCCACCTCCGCAAGCCTCTGTAGCCACGAGAAATCAATCTAGGCCCTCTTTGGCACCCTGCCGGAGGGGGCCATCATCACCGGAGGCTATGGAGGAGGATCCCGGAGGGGACATCATCACCATGAAGGCCAAGGACCAGAGGGAGAACCTCTCCTCATCCAGGGGGAGGCCATGGAGGAGGAAGAACAAGGGGGGGAACCTCTCCTCCTCTCTCTTGGTGGCACAGGAGTGCCATCGAGAGGGGAATCATCGCCGCGGTGATCGTCTTCATCAACATCACCATCATCATCATCACCCTCATATCTTTTACGCGGTCCACTCTCCCGCACCCCGCTGTAATCCCTACTTGAACATGGTGCTTTATGCCACATATTATGATCCAATGATGTGTTGCCATCCTATGATGTTTTGAGTAGATATCCTTTATCTTTGGGTTGATTTATGATCTAGATTGGTACGAGTTGTATGTTTTATTTTGGTGTTGTCCTATTGTGCCCTCCGTCTCACGCAAGCGTGAGGGATTCCCGTTGTAGGGTGTTGCAATACGTTCATGATTTGCTTATAGTGGGTTGCTTGAGTGACAGAAGCATAAACCCAAGTAAGGGGGTTGTTGCGTATGGGATAAAGGGGACTTGATGCTTTAATGCTATGGTTGGGTTTTACCTTAATGATCTTTAGTATTGTGGATGATTGCTAGAGTTCCAATCATAAGTGCATATGATTCAAGAAGAGAAAGTATGTTAGTTTATGCCTCTCCCTCATATGAAATTGCAATGACGACTATCGGTCTTGTTAACAATTGCCTAGGACAATTCCGCACACCGACCCATCATTATTCCACACTCTCTATTTATAATATTTAGTAATATATTCTAACTTTATGATAGCGGCACCTACTTTTGTTTTAGCTCTCCGATATCATGCAAAGTTATCCTCTTCATACCGAGAACATAGTTTTATTTCTCGTTTCTAGTTGGAAGAAAACGTTCGGTGTACGTAGAGTCGTATCAGTGGCAGATAGGGCTTGAGAGAATATTGATCTTACCTTTAGCTCCTTGTGGGTTCGACACTCCATACTTATCACTTCCACCATTGGGGAATTGCTACGATGATTCCCTGCACTTGGGGGTTATCAGTGGCCCTGACTGACAAGGTAGGAGATCTCACTCATAAGAGAAATGACCTGGAGGCTTATCTGGGAGGGCTCGCCAAGAAGATGTTCCTTATGGTTGAAGGTACTTTCTCTTGTCCGACTGACTTGCAACTACCAACTCGTCATGTGACCGTCGACTCATTATCTTCCTGTGTGTGCAGAATTCTGTCAAAATTTTGAAGAAGAGACTGGGCGGATTGAGACGGGCCCGGACCCCATTAACTCCCCCGTCAAAGACGAAGCTACGATGAACGTGCTGCGACTGGAGTCTCGCCTCGCCAGCGTTGTGGAGTATCTTACGCGACTGAAGGTGGCGATGTCACGGGTCGACACAGAACTCTGGCCAAAAGTGACATTCCAGAACGACCTCGAGTCTCTGATGACTCGACTCAATGAAATCCCTGGTCGAGTACAGACGTGGAAGAAGTCTTCTGCTCGGTGCGGTGCCGATGTGGCTTTGTCTTTGGTCGCGTTCATTGCAAAGAAGCTAGAGAAGAGAAGCTGGCGGCTATCAAGGTCGCCAATACCAAGAGGCTTCAATTCCAGTCCTTTATGGAGACCTTCATCGAGGCTGCTACTCGCATCGCCAATGGAATCGACCTGGATGAGTTCGTTGAGCCAGCTAGCCCTCCTCCCGCGGAGTGAACAAACTTCTACACTTTTATTTGCCTCGGAATGTCGAGTGATTTTGTAACCGTTAAACTCCGTCGGGCCTGATGCCCGAGTACTTCTGTTCGTGGTTCTGAACCTTGCTGGATTTATCTGAACTTGATTTTCCTTTGAATATGGTTGCTTTGTTTTGACCACTTGCTGGATCGACCTGAAGGCCATTGAACTTGTGTCGCAGCTCCGACGAGAGGGCCGCGCACATGAGTGCCAGGTGTCGCACACGACCTGCACCTCATCGTCCTTGCGGTTTGGGATGGAGCGGACATTGTACTTGTGGAGTAGCTCCGACGAGAGGGCTGTGGACATGAGCACCAGATGCCGCACACGACCTGCACCTCGTCGTCCTAACGGATCAGGATGGAGCGGACATTGTACTTGTGGCGTAGCTCCAATGAGAGGGCCGCGGACATGAGCACTAGATGCCCCCACATGGCCTGCACCTTGTCGTCCTGACGGATCGGGATGGAGCGGACATTGTACTTGTTTCTGAGTGGGAGGATTGCTCTCTACTCGGAGTGTTTTTGTAACTTAGGCGAGTACGGGATCGCAGGTAAGCCTCCGACTGGGAGGATTGCTCTCCACTCGGAGTAGTTTTTGAAACTTAGGCAAATCGGATTCGTGGCTAAGCCCCCAAGTGGGAGGATTGCTCTCCACTCGGAGTGGTTTTTTAACTTAGGTGATTACGGGGTCGCAGCTAAGCCACTGAGTGGGAGGATTGCTCTCCACTCAGAGTGGTTTTTTAACTTAGGCGACTACGGGGTCGCAGCTAAGCCCCCGAGCGGGAGGATTGCTCTCCACTCGGAGTGGTTCTTAACTTAGGCAACTACGGGGTCACAGCTAAGCCCTCGAGTGGGAGGATTGCTCTCCACTCGGAGTGGTTTTTTAATTTAGGCGATTACGGGGTCACAGCTAAGCCCCCGAGTGGGAGGATTGCTCTCCACTCGGAGTGGTTTTTTAACTTAATCGATTACGGGGTCGCAGCTAAGCCCCCAAGTCGGAGGATTGCTCTCCACTCGGAGTGGTTTTTGAAACTTAGGCGAATCGGGTTCGCGGCTAAGCCCCGAGTGGGAGGATTGCTCTCCACTCGGAGTGTTTTTGAAACTTAGGCAAATCGGGTTCGCGGCTAAGCCCCCAAGTGGGTGGATTGCTCTCCACTCGAAGTGTTTTTGAAACTTAGGCGAATCGGGTTCGCGGCTAAGCCCCCAAGCGGGAGGATTATTCTCCGCTCAGAGTGGTTTTTTAACTTAGGCGATTACGGGGTCGCAGCTAAGCCCCCGAGTGGGAGGATTGCTCTCCACTCGAAGTGGTTTTTATAACTTAGGCGAATCGGGTTCGCGGCTAAGCCCCCGAGTGGGAGGATTGCTCTCCACTCGGAGTGTTTTTGAAACTTAGGCGAATCGGGTTCACGGCTAAGCCCCCGAGTGGGAGGGTTGCTCTCCACTCGGAGAGTTTTTGAAACTTAGGTGAATCAGGTTCGCGGCTAAGCCCTCGTGTGGGAGGATTGCTCTCCACTCGAAGTGTTTTTGAAACTTAGGCGAATCGGGTTCGTGGCTAAGCCCCCGAGTGGGAGGATTGCTATCCACTCGGAGAGTTTTTGAAACTTAGGCGAATCGGGTTCATGGCTAATCTCTCCAGTGGGAGGATTGCTCTCCACTCGACGTGTTTTGAAACTTAGGCGAATTGAGTTCGTAGCTAAGCCCCCTAGTGGGAGGATTGCTCTCCACTCGGAGTGTTTTTGAAACTTAGGCGAATCGTATTCGCCGCTAAGCCACCTACTAGGGGATTTGAACACATGTGTTTACGGGATAACAATCATTAAGATACTGCAAAAAATCTTGTCTTTGATAAGCAAACTGAAGGATTCTTATTACAACTTGTTGATCCGAGTGTTTAGGTATAGAAACGGCGGAGCAGCTCCGCATTCCATGAGCGTGGCTCGTCTTTCTTTGTGGCTACGTTGTAGAGGTGATACGCCCCATTGTGGAGCACCTTATTGATGATGAAGGGGCCTTCCCAGGCCGGAGTGAGCTTATGAGGTCGCTTCTGATGCACTCGGAGCACAAGGTCTCCTTCCTGGAATGCTCGACCTCTGACATTACGGGCATGGAATCGACGCAAGTCTTGTTGGTAGATGGTCGATCGGATCAGAGCCATTTCACGTTCTTCCTCCAAGAGATCAACTGCATCTTGGCGTGCCTGTTCAGCTTCAGCTTCTGAGAAAAGTTCCACTCGGGGAGCGTTGTGCAGCAAGTCACTCAGAAGAACAGCTTCAGCGCCATACACCTTGAAGAAAGGGGTTCGGTCAGTCGACCGGTTTGGAGTTGTTCTCAATCCCCATAGGACACATGGCAATTCAGTCACCCAAGCTCCAGCAGCATGCTTGAGATCATGCATCAGTCGGGGTTTCAGCCCTTGAAGGATCAAACCATTCGCCCTTTCCGCTTGCCCATTTGACTGCGGGTGCGCAACAGATGCGTAATCGACCCGAGTACCTTGGGAAGCATAGAATGCCCTGAACTCATCATAATCAAAGTTGTACCCGTTATCTATGATAATACTATGAGGGACTCCATATCTGAATGTCAACTCTCTGATGAAACTGATGGCAGTGCTCGAATGAAGATTCTTGATAGGTTTGGCCTCAATCCATTTGGTGAATTTGTCGACTGCCACAAGCAAATGAGTGAAACCACTTCTGCCAGTCTTGAAGGTTCCAGCCATATCCAACCCCCAAACAGCAAACGGCCAGATGAGTGGAATAGTCTTCAAGGCAGATGCAGGCTTCTGAGACATGTTTGAGTAGAATTGGCAGCCTTCGCACTTGTCGACTATATCCTTTGCCATCTCATTTGCACGCGGCCAATAGAATCCCGCTCGGTATGCTTTGGCTACGATGGTCCAAGAGGACGCATGGTGACCACAAGTCCCCGAGTGGATATCATTTAGAATCATTCGACCTTCTTCCGGTGTGATACATCGCTGAGCGACCCTGCTGACACTTTCTCTATAAAGCTGACCACCTATAACCGTGAAGGCTTTGGATCGACGGACAATCTGACGGGCCTCGTCTTCATCCTCCGGAAGCTCTTTCCTGAGCAAATACGCAATGTATGGCACTGTCTAGTCGGGGATGATTACCAAAACTTCCATGATTAGGTCAACTATGGCCGGGACTTCAATCTCAGTCGGATCGGTAGAACTTTTCGGTTGTGGGGGCTCCTCTGTGAAAGTATCTCCTTGGACTGACGGGGTATGGAGGTGCTCCAAGAACACATTGTTGGGTATAGGTTTCTGAGTGGAACCTAACTTTGCCAGATCATCAGCGGCTTGATTCTTGATTCAGGGTATGTGGTGGGGTTCTAACCCCTCAAACTTCTTTTCTAGCGTCCTTACTGCATTGCAATAACGAGTTATGGCTGGACTCCTGATATCCCATTCCTTCAAACTTGATTGACCACTAAGTCTGAGTCACCGTAGACCATCAGCCGACGGACGCCAAGTTAGCCATACGCAACCCATACAACAGTGCATCATACTCATCTTCATTGTTTGAAGAATCAAATTGAATTTGAAGGACATAGCTGAGCTTGTCACCTCTGGGAGATACCAGAACTACACCAACAATAGAGCCATTCAGCATCTTGGACCCATCGAAGAACATAGTCCAATGTTCCGAGTGAATCTGAGTCGGTTTTTGCTGTTCAATCCACTCGGCGAGGAAATCTGCTATAGCTTGGGACTTGATTGCTTTCTTTGCCTCGAACTTGATATCCAATGGAAGGAGTTCAAGCGCCCATTTTGCCACTCGACCAGTTGCATCTCTATTGTTCAGAATTTCTGATAATGGAGCATCGCTGAAGACTGAAACCGAGTGGTCTGAAAAGTAGTGCACAGCTTTCTTCGTGGTCAAGTAAATTACATAGACAAGCTTCTGATAATGTGGATATCTCTGCTTGGACGGAGTCAAGACTTCAGAAATATAATATACTGGGCGCTGAACTTTGTAGGATTTGCCTTCTTCTTCCTGCTCGACCATGAGCAATGTGCTGACAACTTGTCCAGTGGCTGCGATGTACAGTAGTAGAGGCTCTTTGCTGACTGGAGCAGCAAGCACTGGCTGGGTGGAAAGCAGGGTTTTGAGGTCTACAAATGCTGATTCGACTTCAGGAGTCCACTCGAATTTTTCAGACTTCTTCATCAATTGGTAAAGAGGCAATGCCTTTTCATCGAGACGAGAGATGAATCGGCTCAACGCAGCCAAACAACCAGTGAGCTTCTAAACGTCGTGCACACGCATGGGGCGTTTCATTTGGAGGATTGCTCCAACCTTCTCTGGGTTTGCATCGATCCCTCGTTCGGAAACGAGGAAACCGAGTAACTTCCCACCTAGGACTCTGAACGTACACTTTGACGGATTAAGCTTGATATCATATCTTCTCAAGTTGGCAAAGGTTTCAGCGAGGTCAGTCAGTAGGTTGGAACCTTTACGTGACTTGACCACGATGTCATCCATGTATGCTTCTGCATTCCGACTGATTTGAGTGAGCAAACACTTCTGAATCATGCGCATGAATGTGGCGCCAGCATTCTTGAGACCAAAAGGCATGGTAACATAGCAAAAACACCCGAATGGGGTGATGAAGGTTGTTTTTATTTCATCGGGCCCATACAGTCGGATCTGATGGTACCCGGAATACGCGTCCAAAAAGGATAAACGCTCACACCCCGCAGTTGAGTCGACAATCTGATCAATTCGGGGGAGAGGGAAATGATCTTTCAGGCAGGCCCGATTGATGTGTTTGAAATTGATGCACATACAAAGTGAATCATCTTTCTTGGGGACCATGACGACATTGGCGAGCCACTCGGAGTGGTATATCTCTCGGGTGAACTCAGCTGCCAGAAGCCGAGCCACTTCCTCACCAATGGCCTTCCTTTTCTCCACGGCGGACCGACAGAGATACTCTTTGACTGGTTTTACTTTTGGGTCGACTCACAAACGGTGCTCAGCCAGTCCCTTGGGTACACCTGGCATGTCAGACGGTTTCCATGCGAAGATGTCCCGGTTCTCAAGGAGGAACTGGGTGAGCGCTTCTTCCTATTTGTTGTCGAGTGTTGTTGATATATGAGTCGGAGCAGCATTGGGGTCGATGGGGTAGATGTGAACAGACTTTGTTTCACCGGATGACTGAAATGCAGACTCCAAAGTAGGCTTGTTAGCGTGCAACAAATCACTCGGATCTGCAGTCTTCTTGTATTCTTCCATTTCTACTGCTGCCATCTGTTCATCGGCAATTTTGAGCCCTTCTGGAGGCACTCTTCTGCTCTTTGCCGATTTCCCGTGACTGTGATCACACCTCTAGGGCTAGGCATCTTCAGCTTGAGGTACACGTAACACAGTCGAGCCATGAAACAAGCATATGCAGGCCGACCCAGAATTGCATGATAAGCATTGTGGAAGTCTACCTCGAATGTCAACTTTCCCTTACGGTAATTCTTTGAATCGCCGAAAACCACGTCAAGAGTGATCTGATCGAGTGAGTCGGCTTTCTTTCTTGGGATGACTCCATGGAATCGCATGTTGCTCTCACTGAGTTTGGACATCGGAATGCACATCCCTTGGAGGGTCTCAGCATACAAAATGTTCAGACCACTGCCACCATCCATCAGAACCTTGGTCAGTCGGGTGCCCCCAATGACTGGGTCGACCACCAACGCTTGCCCCCAGGGGTAGCAACGTGTGCTGGGTGATCGGACTGGTCGAATGTAATGGGAGTCTTTGACCACTTCAAATACGTTGTCGTTGCCGGAGCAACCATGTTTACTTCCCTGTTAATAACTTTCAGTCGACTTTTGCTCTCGATGTCAGCAAAAATCACTAAAGTGGCATTGACATTGGGATAACCTTCATCCCCCTCTTTGTGCTCCTCCTTATCAGATTCTTTTTCTTTTTCACTGGGCTGACCCTCTCTGAAGCTCTGAATCAGGAGTCGACACTGTCGAGTGGTATGCTTGGGGTAAATCAGGTTTCCCTCTTCATCCTTCTTGGTGTGTATGTGACACGGCAAATCAAGCACGTCATTTCCCGCTTGATCTTTCACTTTCTTAGGGATCCATGGCCCCTTAGGCTTTCCTTTGAATTTCCCTTGATTCACAACTGCGGCCTCTCCAGGACCTGCGGGCTCAGCTTTGCGCTTCTGCTTCCGATTGGAATTTCCTCCTTCAGTGTCCTGGGCGACTGGTTTGTTCTTGCCACTATGGAGTCGGTCTTCTTCCTCGTCGTTAGCGTACCGAGTGGCTATTTCCATCATTCGGGCCAGGGTCATATCTCCTGTCCGACCGAATTTCAGCTCTCTGTACCGAACGCCCTCCTTGAAGGCGCAGACTGCTTGGTGTTGTGACACATTCTCCACAGTATGATGAAGAGTGGTCCACCTCTGGATGTAATCTCTTAAGGTTTCATTCGGTTTCTGGACACAATGTTGTAGTTCAGTCAGCCCTGCAGGCCGTTTGCAAGTGCCCTCAAATGTCCTGACAAACACTCGGGCCAACTCTTCCTAACTGAAGATACTACCAGGAGCCAACTGATTCAACCAAGCTTTTGTTGAACCCTCCAACATCAGGGGGAGATGCTTCATGGCTACATCGTCATTGCCGCTGCCAATCTGCACAGCCACTCGGTAATCCTCTAACCAAGTGTCGGGCTTAGACTCACCGGTAAACTTGCTTACTCCCATCGCCAACCTGAAGTTGGGCGGAATCTCAGCTGCTCTGATGGCTCTGCTGAAACATTCAAGCCCAGACACGTGAACTCTGCCGCCACTCAGGTGATTTCTATCTTGTCCTTCTCTCTGTGCCGGTTTCTATCGACCAGACCTTGTACAAGACTTGATCTTGCATCAAACCCGGGCTCTCTTGGGTCGACTGGGACCCTTCTCTCGTCGTCGTACGGGCGTCTGTCATCGTACTGCCGAGGCACATACGACCCGCCCCTCGGATGGGGCGTTGGTGTTGGAAATATGCCCTAGAGGAAATAATAAATTGGTTATTATTATATTTCTTTGTTCATGATAATCGTTTATTATCCATGCTATAATTGTATTGATAGGAAACTCAGATACATGTGTGGATACATAGACAACACCATGTCCCTAGTGAGCCTCTAGTTGACTAGCTCGTTGATCAATAGATGGTTACGTTTCCTGACCATGGACATTGGATGTCGTTGATAACGGGATCACATCATTAGGAGAATGATGTGATGGACAAGACCCAATCCTAAGCCTAGCACAAAGATCGTGTAGTTCGTATGCTAAAGCTTTTCTAATGTCAAGTATCATTTCCTTAGACCATGAGATTGTGAAACTCCCGGATACCGTAGGAATGCTTTGGGTGTATCAAACATCACAACGTAACTGGGTGACTATAAAGGTGCACTATAGGTATCTCCGAAAGTGTCTGTTGGGTTGGCACGAATCGAGACTGGGATTTGTCACTCCGTGTTAACGGAGAGGTATCTCTGGGCCCACTCGGTAGGACATCATCATATGCGCAATGTGACCAAGGAGTTGATCACGGGATGATGTGTTATGGAACGAGTAAAGAGACTTGCCGGTAACGAGATTGAACAAGGTATAGGGATACCGACGATCGAATCTCGGGCAAGTACAATACCGCTAGACAAAGGGAATTGTATACGGGATTGATTAAGTCCTTGACATCGTGGTTCATCCGATGAGATCATCGTGGAACATGTGGGAGCCAACATGGGTATCCAGATCCCGCTGTTGGTTATTGACCGGAGAACGTCTCGGTCATGTCTGCATGTCTCCCGAACCCGTAGGGTCTACACACTTAAGGTTCGATGACGCTAGGGTTGTAAAGGAAGTTTGTATGTGGTTACCGAATGTTGTTCGGAGTCCCGGATGAGATCCCGGACATCACGAGGAGTTCCGGAGTGGTCCGGAGGTAAAGATTTATATATAGGAAGTCCTGTTTCGGCCATCGGGACAAGTTTCGGGGTCATCGGTATTGTACCGGGACCACCGGAAGGGTCCCGGGGGCCCACCGGGTGGGGCCACCTACCCCGGGGGCCACATGGGCTGTAGGGGGTGCGCCTTGGCCTACATGGGCCAAGGGCACCAGCCCCAAGAGGCCCATGCGCCTAGGGAAACCCTAAAGGAAGAGTCCCAGCAGGGGAAGGCACCTCCTAGGTGCCTTGGGGGGGAGGACTCCTCCCCTGGCCGCCGCCCCCTTGGAGATTGGATCTCCTAGGGGCTGGCGCACCCCCCCTTGGGATCCCTATATATAGTGGGGTAGGAGGGCCTCTCAAACACACCCCTTATGCCCTTGGTGCAGCCCCTCCCTCTCTCCTAAGTCCTTCTCCTCTCCCGTGGTGCTTGGCGAAGCCCTGCAGGATTGCCACGCTCCTCCACCACCACCATGCCGTTGTGCTGCTGTTGGATGGAGTCTTCCTCAACCTCTCCCTCTCTCCTTGCTGGATCAAGGCGTGGGAGACGTCACCGGGCTGTACATGTGTTGAACGCGGAGGTGCCGTGCGTTCGCACTTGATCATCGGTGATCTGAATCACGACGAGTACGACTCCATCAACCCCGTTCACTTGAACGCTTCCGCTTAGCGATCTACAAGGGTATGTAGATGCACTCTCCTTCCCCTCGTTGCTAGTCTCTCCATAGATAGATCTTGGTGACACGTAGGAAAATTTTGAATTTCTGCTACGTTCCCCAACAGTGGCATCATGAGCTAGGTCTATTGCGTAGATTCTATGCACGAGTAGAACACAAAGTAGTTGTGGGCATTGATGTTGTTCAATATGCTTGCCATTACTAGTCTTATCTTGATTCGGCGGCATCGTGGGATGAAGCGGCCCGGACCGACCTTACACGTACTCTTACGTGAGACCGGTTCCACCGACAAACATGCACTAGTTGCATAAGGTGGCTGGCGGGTGTCTGTCTCTCCCACTTTAGTCGGATCGGATTCGATGAAAAGGGTCCTTATGAAGGGTAAATAGCAATTGGCATATCACGTTGTGGTCTTTGCGTAGGTAAGAAACGTTCTTGCTAGAAACCCATAGCAGCCACGTAAAACATGCAAACAACAATTAGAGGACGTCTAACTTGTTTTTGCAGGGTATGCTATGTGATGTGATATGGCCAAAAGGATGTGATGAATGATATATGTGATGTATGAGATTGATTATGTTCTTGTCAAGGGAATCACGACTTGCATGTCGATGACGAGACAACTTCAAGAAGACACGATGATGGAGATCATGATGATGGAGATCATGGTGTCATACCGGTGACAAGATGATCATGGAGCCCCAAGATGGAGATCAAAGGAGCTATATGATATTGGCCATATCATGTCACTATTATTTGATTGCATATGATGTTTATCATATTTATACATCTTATTTGCTTAGAACGACGGTAGTAAATAAGATGATCCCTTACAACAATTTCAAGAAGTGTTCTCCCCTAACTGTGCACCGTTGCTACAGTTCGTCGTTTCTAAGCACCACGTGTTAATCGGGTGTGATGGATCCTTACGTTCACATACAACGGGTGTAAGACAGTTTTACACATGCAAAAACACTTAGGGTTAACTTGACGAGCCTAGCATGTACAGACATGGCCTCGGAACACAGAAGACCGAAAGGTCGAGCATGAGTCGTATAGAAGATACGATCAACATGAAGATGTTCACCGACGTTGACTAGTCCGTCTCACGCACAGATCGGACACGGCCTAGTTGACTCGGATCATGTAATCACTTAGATGACTAGAGGGATGTCTATCTAAGTGGGAGTTCATAAGATGAACTTAATTATCTTGAACATAGTCAAAAGGATTTTGCAGATTATGTCGTAGCTCGCGCTTTAGTTCTACTGTTTAGTTATGTTCCTAGAGAAAAATTAGTTGAAAGTTGATAGTAGCAATTATGCGGACTAGGTCCGTAAACTGAGGATTGTCCTCATTGCTTCATAGAAGGCTTATGTCCTTAATGCACCGCTCAGTGTGCTAAACCTCGAACGTTGTCTGTGGATGTTGCGAACATCTGACATACACGTTTTTGATAACTACATGATAGTTCAGTTAAACGGTTTAGAGTTGAGGCACCGAAGACGTTTTTGAAACGTCGCGAAACATATGAGATGTTTCGAGGGCTGAAATTGGGATTTCAGGCTCGTGCCCACGTCAAGAGGTATAAGACCTCCGACGATTTTCTTAGCCTGCAAACTAAGGGAGAAAAGCTCAATTGTTGAGCTTGTGCTCAGATTGTCTGAGTACAACAATCACTTGAATCAAGTGGGAGTTAATCTTCCAGATAAGATAGTGATGTTTCTCCGAAGTCATTACCACCAAGCTGCTAGAGCTTCGTGATGAACTATAATATATCGGGGACATGTATGATGATCCTTGAGATATTCGCGATGTTTGACACCACGAAAGTAGAAATCAAGAAAGAGCATCAATTGTTGATGGTTGGTGAAACCACTAGTTTCAAGAAGGGCAAGGGCACGAAGGGATACTTCATAAAACGGCAATTCAGCTGCTGCTCTAGTGAAGAAACCCAAGGTTGAACCCAAACCCGAGACTAAGTGCTTCTGTAATAAAGGGAACAGCCACTGGAGCAGAATTACCCTAGATACTTGGTAGATTAGAAGGCTGGCAAGGTCGATAGAAGTATATTGGATATACATTATGTTAATGTGTACTTTACTAGTACTCCTAGTAAGCACCAGGGTATTAGATACCCGTTCGGTTACTAAGTGTTAGTAACTCGAAATAAAAGCTACGGAATAAACGGAGACTAGCTAAAGGTGAGCTGATGATATGTGTTTCCAATGTTGATATAATCAAATATCGTACACTCCTTCTACCATCGAGATTGGTGTTTGCGTTGAGCATAGACATGATTGGATTATGTCTATCGCAATACAGTTATTCATTTAAGGAGAATAATGGTTACTCTGTTTATTTGAATAATGCCTTCAATGGTCTTACACCTAAAATGAATGGTTTATTGAATCTCGATCGTAGTGATACACATGTTCATGCCAAAAGATAGTATTGATAGTACCACCTACTTGTGGCACAGCCACGTAAGTCATATCGGTATAAAACGCATGAAGAAGCTCCATGTTGATGGATCTTTGGACTCACTCATTTTTGAAAAGTTTGAGACATGCGAACCATGTCTATTGGTGTGTATGCTTGAAGAAACTCCATGCAAATGGACCGTTTTGTACTCGCTTGATTTTGAATCACTTGAGACATGCAAATCATACCACATGGGCAAGATGACTGAAAGCCTCGTTTTCAGTAAAATGGAACAAGAAAGCAACTTGTTGGAAGTAATACATTTTTTATGTGTGCAGTCCAATGAGTGCTGAGGCATGTAGTGGATATCGTTATGTTCTTACTTCACAGATGATTTGAGTAGATGTTGAGTATATTTACTTGATGAATCACGAGTCTGAATTATTGAAAGGTTCAAGTAATTTCAGGGTGAAGTTGAAAGATCGTCGTGACAAGAGGATAAAATGTCTATGATATGATCATAGAGATGAATATCTGAATTACGAGTTTGGCACAGAATTAAGACATTGTGGAAATTGTTTCAAAACTAATACAGCCTGGAACACCATAGTGTGATGGTGTGTCCGAACATCATAACTGCACCCTATTGGATATGATGCATACCATGATGTCTCTTATCAAATTACCACAATAGTTTATGGGTTAGGCATTAGAGACAACCACATTCACTTTAAATAGGGCACCACGTAATTCCGATGAGATGACACCGTATGAACTATGGTTTAGAGAAACCTAAGTTGTCATTTCTTAAAAGTTTGGGACTGCGACGCTTATGTGAAAAAGTTTCAGGCTGATAAGCTCGAACCTAAAGCGGATAAATGCATCTTCATAGGACACCCGAAACAGCTGGGTATACCTCCTGTCTCAGATTCGAAAGCAATAAGGGATTGTTTCTAGAATCAGGTCCTTTCTCGAGGAAAAGTTTCTCTCGAAAGAATTGAGTGGGAGGATGGTGGAGACTTGATGAGGTTATTAAACCGTTACTTCAACTAGTGTATAGCAGGGCACAAAGAGTTGTTCCTGTGGCACCTACACCAATTGAAGTGGAAGCTTATGATATTGATCATGAGACTTCAGATCAAGTCACTCCCAAACCTCGTAGGATGAAAAGGATGCGTACTACTTCAGAGTGGTCCGTAATCCTGTCTTGGAAGTCATGTTGCTAGACAACAATGAACCTACGAGCTATGGAGAAGCGATGGTGGGCCTGGATTCCGATAAATGGCTCGAGGCCATATAATCCGAGAGAGGATCCATGTATGAAAACAAAGTGTAGACTTTGGCAGAACGGCTCGATGGTCGTAAGGCTGTTGAGTACAGATGGATTTTAAAAAAGGAAGACGGACAATGATGGTAAATGTCACCATTGAGAAAGCTCGACTTGTCGTTAAGATGTTTTCCGACAAGTTCAAGGAGTTGACTACGGTGAGACTTTCTCACTCGTAGCGATGCTAAGAGTCTGTTGGAATTATATTAGCGATTACTGCGTTATTTATGAAATCTTGCAGATAGGATGTCAAAACATTGTCAATCCTGAAAGATGCTAATAAGTATGCAAAGCTCCAGCAATCCTTCTGAGGACTGGAGTAAGCATCTCGGAGTTGGAATGTATGCTTTGATGAGATGATCAAAGATTTTGGGTGTATACAAAGTTTATGAGAAACTGGTATTTCCAAAGAAGTGAATGGGAGCACTATAGAATTTCTGATGAATATATGTTGTTGACACATTGTTGATCAGAAATGATGTAGAATTTCTGGAAAGCATATAGGGTTATTGGGAAAGTGTTTTTCAATGGAAAGCCTGGATTAAGCTACTTGAACATTGAGCATCAAGATCTATAAGGATAGATCAAAACGCATAATGGTACTTTAAAATGAGCACATACCTTGACATGATCTTGAAGGTGTTCAAGATGGATCAGTCAAAGAAGGAGTTCTTGCCTGAGTTGTAAGGTATGAAGTTAAGACTTAAAGCTCGACCACGGCAGAATAGAGAGAAAGGACGAAGGTCGTCCCCTATGCTTAAGACATAGGCTCTACAGTATGCTATGCTGTGTACCGCACCTGAAGTGTGCCTTGCCATGAGTCAGTCAAGGGGTACAAGTGTGATCCAAGAATGGATCACAGGACAGCGGTCAAAGTTATCCTTAGTAACTAGTGGACTAAGGAATTTTTCTCGATTATGGAGGTGGTAAAAGAGTTCGTCGTAAAAGGTTTCGTCGATGCAAGCTTAACACCTATCCGGATAGCTCTGAGTAGAGATACCGGATGCATATAATGGAGCAACAATTTAGAATAGCTCCAAGTAGAACAGTTATTTGGAATAGCTCCAAATGGAACGTGGTAGCTACATCTAGGAGATGACATAGAGATTTGTAAAGCACACACGGATCTGAAAGGTTCAGACCCGTTGACTAAAACCTCTCTCACAAGCAACATGATCAAACCTAAAACTCATTGAGTGTTAATCACATAGTGATGTGAACTAGACTACTGACTCTAGTAAACTCTTGGGTGTTAGTCACATAGGGATGTGACCTTGAGTGTTAATCGCATATCGATGTGAACTAGATTATTGACTCTAGTGCAAGTGGGAGACTGTTGGAAATATGCCCTAGAGGCAATAATAAATTGGTTATTATTATATTTCTTTGTTCATGATAATCGTTTATTATCCATGCTATAATTGTATTGATAGGAAACTCAGATACATGTGTGGATACATAGACAACACCATGTCCCTAGTGAGCCTCTAGTTGACTAGCTCGTTGATCAATAGATGGTTACGTTTCCTGACCATGGACATTGGATGTCGTTGATAACGGGATCACATCATTAGGAGAATGATGTGATGGACAAGACCCAATCCTAAGCCTAGCACAAAGATCGTGTAGTTCGTATGCTAAAGCTTTTCTAATGTCAAGTATCATTTCCTTAGACCATGAGATTGTGCAACTCCCGGATACCGTAGGAATGCTTTGGGTGTATCAAACGTCACAACGTAACTGGGTGACTATAAAGGTGCACTACAGGTATCTCCGAAAGTGTCTGTTGGGTTGGCACGAATCGAGACTGGGATTTGTCACTCCGTGTTAACGGAGAGGTATCTCTGGGCCCACTCGGTAGGACATCATCATATGCGCAATGTGACCAAGGAGTTGATCACGGGATGATGTGTTACGGAACGAGTAAAGAGACTTGCCGGTAACGAGATTGAACAAGGTATAGGGATACTGACGATCGAATCTCGGGCAAGTACAATACCGCTAGACAAAGGGAATTGTATACGGGATTGATTAAGTCCTTGACATCGTGGTTCATCCGATGAGATCATCATGGAACATGTGGGAGCCAACATGGGTATCCAGATCCCGCTGTTGGTTATTGACCGGAGAACGTCTCGGTCATGTCTGCATGTCTCCCGAACCCGTAGGGTCTACACACTTAAGGTTCGATGACGCTAGGGTTGTAAAGGAAGTTTGTATGTGGTTACCGAATGTTGTTCGGAGTCCCGGATGAGATCCCGGACGTCACGAGGAGTTCCGGAGTGGTCCGGAGGTAAAGATTTATATATAGGAAGTCCTGTTTCGGCCATCGGGACAAGTTTCGGGGTCATCGGTATTGTACCGGGACCACCGGAAGGGTCCCGGGGGCCCACCGGGTGGGGCCACCTACCCCGGGGGCCACATGGGCTGTAGGGGGTGCGCCTTGGCCTACATGGGCCAAGGGCACCAGCCCCAAGAGGCCCATGCGCCTAGGGAAACCCTAAAGGAAGAGTCCCAGCAGGGGAAGGCACCTCCTAGGTGCCTTGGGGGGGAGGACTCCTCCCCTGGCCGCCGCCCCCTTGGAGATTGGATCTCCTAGGGGCTGGCGCACCCCCCCTTGGGATCCCTATATATAGTGGGGTAGGAGGGCCTCTCAAACACACCCCTTATGCCCTTGGTGCAGCCCCTCCCTCTCTCCTAAGTCCTTCTCCTCTCCCGTGGTGCTTGGCGAAGCCCTGCAGGATTGCCACGCTCCTCCACCACCACCATGCCGTTGTGCTGCTGTTGGATGGAGTCTTCCTCAACCTCTCCCTCTCTCCTTGCTGGATCAAGGCGTGGGAGACGTCACCGGGCTGTACGTGTGTTGAACGCGGAGGTGCCGTGCGTTCGGCACTTGATCATCGGTTATCTGAATCACGACGAGTACGACTCCATCAACCCCGTTCACTTGAACGCTTCCGCTTAGCGATCTACAAGGGTATGTAGATGCACTCTCCTTCCCCTCGTTGCTAGTCTCTCCATAGATAGATCTTGGTGACACGTAGGAAAATTTTGAATTTCTGCTACGTTCCCCAACAGTTGGCACTCTACGGTGGCCATCACGGCCGAGTCGATGATCGTCCTGCTCGTGGCTCCAACCCAGGTACTGCCTTTGGCGGTACCCACGACCCTCACACTGCGGAGGCGATTTTGGGCTGTGAGCCGACTGGACCGTGTCCGCTACCACGGACCTGCTGTGGATCCTATTGTGCGACTAAGAAACGACTGTGGTTTGCTCACCTGCTGCCCGGAGCAGCGCTCGGATCTGCATCAAACCTCTTCCAGCCTCTGATTGGGACGGCTGAATCGACTCTGCTATACGGGTTGCAGTTGTAAGATTCTGAATCGGAGTGCGATATACCTGGGGCTCAGGCGGAAACAATTGTCGTTGCCGTCGACTGGATTCTGGGATCAATCGACGGGCACGCTCATCGAGTGAATGCTGAAGGTTCTCCAGACGCGCGCGCTCGACCAAGGTGGCAAGGCGCGCGGTCTCCAGGGCCCGAGCATCGGAAGTCTCCCCCATGATGGGGGTCTAGAGAGTCTCCATGTTACGGCGATGCAGCTCATCCCTTTGCTCCAAGGTGAGGGCCTAGGGTTCATACTCATCGTGAACATATGGCGGGCCATCGCCTCCACCGCTGTGACAGTATCCATGCGGGCTGCGGCGGGATTCGACCATAAGGACCTTCGCCGCGGGGTCGCTGCTTCCGCACTCGGAAAGAGTGTCTACGAAACCAGTCGACTGGTCCATAGAAGGGTTCGCCAGACTCGATTGCCACAACTTGGGGGTGGCAGACTGGCGGGCCATCGCATGTTTCACCCAGCGCTGAAGTCGCGATCGACCAGACCGCTTGTGACGGCGTACAACAAGGAGAGTAGACGACGAAGGTACCGACTGATACTGGGTCGACGGCTGCCGCATGAGGACGCCGCAAGCACTCGCGCGAAAGTGCGCCGCCCCGCGAACGGGAATGGCCTCGACGTCGAGGGGGCCCTCCTGGAGCCAGGCGGAGTCGTCGGCGATGAAAACGTGCGCGCCGAGTCGGATCTCGCGGCCCAAAGCCAGACCACCGCCAGAAACCATGATGATGAAGATCGGAAAAATTGCAACCTCGCTTGAAGTCGCTAAGACACCTGCCCCACGGTAGGCGCCAACTGTCATGGGAGTAAGCTGACAATAGAATAGGGGGTACGTAGGAGGAGGCAAGACCCTGGCTATGGTGAGGTTGTGCACGCAAGGTTTACGAGTTCAGACCCTTCTCGAAGGAAGTAACAGCCCTACGTCTCGGTGCCCGGAGGCTTTGGTCGACTGGATTATGCGTGAGAGTTACAGGGGGTGCGAACCCTTGTGCCAGAGGAGGGGGTGGCTTATATAGAGTGCGCCAGGACCCCAGCCATCCCACGTTATATAGGGTTCAATGTACATTAAGACAGAGTGTTACTGGTAACGCCAGTCATGAAGAGCTATAAATAATCTTTAAGACTACAGAGTGAACGCCTGTCCGTTGCCATCCTGAGTGACTTTGGGCCTTCTGTATTCCGAGTGGTTTCTTGTATGGTCAAGTGACTTCATCTTGGTCGAATGGAATTGGGATTTCCGAGTGAGGTTGGAGGTCGAGTGGATTGCACTCCTTGATGGACTCAGTCGGTTTCTTTTGTTGTACTTTGAATGTCTTTGACTGTAGGGCAGTGTCCTTGGGTAAGGTGTCTAGATCAGGCCTATGACCCTACCCTAGGTACATGTCATCATCACTATGTCCTCGGGCTCCGCCATTGCGACGGCGTTTGCTTCAGCGTCGGCGCGGAGCTTGGGAGGTAGTTCAGAAGCGGATGCAGATTGTGGTCTGTATCGAACGACATCCGGAAGACGGAAAGTGTGCTGGGTTCATGGTTCGTGGATGGCAGGTATGGTTTCCTCCTTCGGTGTCTTAATCGTGGTGGAGTGCCAGATCTGGAGTTCGATGACGTGTCCGGGATGTTTCCCCAGTCTGATTCGTTCAACGGCAAGGGTTTCACTTTTGGTGAGCCACCTTTAAGGTCCGCAAAGCTGCATATCAGCGATGAAGCCACGTCGAGCTTGGGTGAGGAGGTGATCCGTCACTCTTTTCTTCGGTGGCTGTTGTGGTGGTGCCGGAGGCAGGTGACAGGCGTTGATGTCAAACTCATGAATGTTTTGTTATCTTTTCAGTTTTGTCACGTCGGTCGTTACGTAACTTGTATTTTGATCTTTACGACACGAATGAGACACATATTACCAAAAAAAAAGTCAGACTAGAGAGAAAGGCTATGCGAACTTATAGTTACCACGTCGGAGGAAAAGTTTTGATGGATCTGTTTTCTTGTTTAATTTGATTACTGTACTACTATAAGAGCATGCAATAAGCGCTAGATCCTGCAATGCGGTTCACTACGTAATATATCCGACTGGGACTCGTGGTTTGCAAATAGCGTACTGACCGATATGAGGCCACATTCGTCTGTGAGTCGCTACCAGTTCAAGGACCAGCACGTACATACGCCGCGCTCGTACTGACGTATATACCGTACACGTGCAACAGTGAGATACCGTGCTGCTACAGTATCACAAACTGAAAGGTCCCTTCTGGGATATTTTATCATCCCATCTCTTAACACCTTGAATCAGTGACAGTTGGAATTAGTGGTTAGTTGGGGCCCATGTACTGTGACTGTGAGTGACTTCATGATGAGGACAATAATGTAACCTCTCCTGCTGATTTCCCCTGCATGGCTCCACAAACCGGTCGATCACCTTATGTTTACCAGCAGTGCTTAGGTATACTATAAAGAAATGCCTGCCATGGTAGAGTAGTTCCAAATGCTTGCACACAGTTTGGCGCGGTTTCAGACGTGAATGCGGTGACATCCACGGCATGCAGATGCAGTGCAGCCAAACGCCAGGCCTAACTTCCACACAGGAAACAACCAGTAGTGATGACACACAAGCTTCAGCTGGTCCGTAACTTGATATGTGTATGTGGTAGTAATGCTTTTATGTGCAAATGATTGCAAATTGTTGTTCAAACCTGCGATTGGATAACGTCCAATGCTCGCTCAATTACCTACAAATGTACACACCACTGCTTTACAGTCAATTAACATATAAACACATTCACTCAGGCCTTAGGGGCATGCCTTACCGACAATTCACATCCAAGTCTACAGTTTCACAATCATTTTAACCAAACAACCTCTAGCTTTTCCACAACAATATTTTCACTGCAGCTTTTTAAGAATCTACGGCTTAACCAAACACGGCCTTAGAGCTTAGCTTCAAGCTTGCCGTGTCTTCATTGTTGGGATCTGGCAACACGGGCAGAGAAATCAAGAAAAAAACCAGCGCCCTGCCATATGTTTCCTGCTTTTAATCACGTGTTCAGTTTAATTGATCCAGCGTTACAAACTAGAGACTCCTTGACAGTGCTCTCTTTGGTGTGCCATCAGCTCATCATACCTAAACAGGACTAGTCGTCATCATATCTTTACCTATATTTGTGGCCTTGATGCCCACCAACCTGTGTATTCATTGTTGGGTTGGATTCCTTTTAGAAATGACACAACATCCAAAAGGAATATTTTCTAGATTTCTCTTCATACCAAACATGTGGAATTGCACATCAGGCAGCTCGCTGTGAATTGTTCATGGTTCCTTAAATCCAAAATGACTCAATAAACAAACACGAGACATAAATCGTCCATCAGTAGCTGCTCAGGGGGGGGTCGTATGAGTCTCCACTGACGGCAGATGAAATCATCGGTCGGTAGTGTGAGGATCAGGCGATCAGCAACACTTTGGTTGAAACTATTATTGATGGTATGTTTCCAGTTATGGTAATTAACCATGCCTCTCGATGTTCAGGCCCTGCATGGTATCGGTGTAAGTTTAAACGCACGGATTTAGTTTACAGGTGTATGTTACCGGCCCGTACGTGATTTTTGGCTGGAAAAAAAAAAGACACCTCAAGGTGTCTATCGTTTTAGGGGGTATTTAGGAGATAAACGGCAATCGAAGCGGGGCTTCAGCCTTTCAGTACTTACGGATGTGTCAACCTTTCTGATTGTGGCATCGCCTCGTTTGCTACGAATGGTTATCCATTGGTCGTTTTTAGTTGCTGCTCGTTATTCGAGGGGTGACTTAAATCATACCAAAAAGGTTGTCACCTTTCTAGAGCTCATCCTAGACACCGCCCTCTCCTTACCCTCTGGTCATGGCAGCAAACTTCACCACCCCACCTCTTTGCCTCACACCACTGCAACACCACTGCGACGGTAGAGGCCGATCCACAAACGCCTCCCTCGTGACAATGGATGATGCGCGTGTGTAACACATCGCGGTTCCATCCTCTCCCAACAGTGTTGCAACACGCAGGGAACATGGGCAACACGGCCTATCCCCTCCTCTCGCGGCCTGCATGTGTGGATCTGGGTGCCTTGGCTGCGGAACATCAATGAAGAAAAGATGGGAATATGCAAGAGATGCTGAAGTATAACTTTGTTGAAGAAATTGATGTGCTCAAACACTTTTTATCATTAATTGCCCCGCTCCTTCCTTTCCGAGAGTTCCACATCTAGGCACACACCCATATGGGACGCTATGGTTGTACTCGTTTACTCCATTCGGGAAGGGATTTATGAAAGAGCATACTAACAAATGAAATGTATGAACATATCTAATTATTTTGCCTGAAGATGAACATGTAATGCTTTCTAATCTGTGCATTTATTTAAATCAATAATAAAAAATATTTAAAATATTTATCGCCAAAATACGATAGTCACAAGCCACTGACATCCAAACACGGGAAGGCCATCACCTGCATGCTCATCGCTGACGGGCAGACACGGAGCACCATCGCTACTACTACTTACTCTCCATGGTCGGGTGACTGTCGGTGAAAACAAACTCATCACTCGCATTAACTCACAGATGGATCTGTAAAAAAAGGGTGTTCTGTTTAAGCCCCATCTATGATGTCTTTATCTGCAGTGGTGACAGGACGGGTCAAGGATAAATCGGTACGTCCGTTACCCAAAAATATTACTCCCTCTGATCCATATAAATCATCGTTGATTTACTACAATAAAGTTGTGCTTTTTTTTGCGGGTTACAATAAAGTTGTGCTAAATTAGCGATAATTAGTAAGGATTGGAGAGAGTACTAGTAGTTAGGCCTTTCGAAAAATTAGAGCACAAACTAGCCAAAAAAACTAATCAATCCATATATATGTCACGCTGTTGCAATGTTGCTGAAGTGTCTGATTGGTCTTGGCATCAGGTCGTCTCTCAGACTCCCAGGCCAATAGATCGAGCGATTTTGGGGACTTTGTCCATGCTACCTCATCCCAATTGGTACCCATATCGCAGAATTCGGTGTAGTGTTAGTCGCTGGGAGCATAGTAAATCAGTTGCACTGTCAAGGTAAGCCGCTCTCTACCCCGCAAAGAAAGAAAAAAAAGTAAGCCGTTCTGTGTTCCAAGTCTAGGACATATACATATTTTATTTGAAACGAGGCAAAGGATTTATCATTTTTATTGATTATGAAGAAGAGTTTGAGGGACAGAACCCGCAACAGCTCTGGCGGCATAATATTACACAACCACTTAGCCCCAGGCCCCAGCTAAGGCCACGATAGAAGCTTCGACCTCGATGATGCGCAGCAGCGGTTGACCAACACGACCGTGCCATTCCCTGCAGGTGCAAGGTTAGCTATCCAATCCTTGCGGGCGGCCACTCATGGCAGCGAGCCGACCATTACAACCACTGGCCCGTCCTTGGCAAGTCCGTTCCTGCATGGAAACGAAGCGTCAGAGCAGTCGCGGAGCCCCGGGACTCTATCATATCTATCTGCAGCCGCGAGTAACGCGCCGCCGTGGTAGGTCAGGTCTGCAGTCTGCTCTAGCTGTTTTGCTCACCCGTTCTGATGGGTCGTCCTCTCCTCTCCTGTGGGTGACATGCGTGCATGTGCGGCCGTCGGTTTGCGCGGCGCGGAATGCCGGCCAGCTCGGCGCCGGGGGGCTGCTTCGCGCTGCCGCAACGCAACGCAAGCGCTGGGAAACCCGCATGCATGATTTGGGGGCGGCCGATCGATGGCTCTTCAACTTGATGGCGCTCACCGCTCGCGTTGCCTCCTCCTCCTACCGGCATTAATGGAGGTGCCTCTCTATGCGCTCGTCGACGGACTCCATGCCGCGGTTCATGGCCCATCTCACGGACTAGTGTCGTACGTCCTCCATGCCTAGTTACTTGCCGCTGCGGCCTACGGGCGGCCTCACTTAAGTTGATGAAATGCTTTCTTAGTTGGTACTCCACCGGTACTGCCTTGTACTGCTGCCTGTAATTTTCGTGGAAACGATCATTTGCGAGTCACGGTACGTACAAGCAGCTAGCCTACCTTTTTCTACAGGAAGCGACTTCGTGGTTTTCCTTGCATTTAATTTTTTTGAGGTGCTTAAATTCATCATCTCATAAACAATATAGTTAGTAGTAAACCCCGGAGTAGTTGGCACATAATTGGGGCCGGCTTGCACGAATGCAGGTACTTGAAGAGGAATGCACCATGGGTGAATGACCGCAAGTCTAGGGACATTGCACCTCTAATTTTCGAGGCATCCACGAGGAAAAACTGGAAGGTGCGCGAAGCTCTCAACAACGATGCGTGGGTCTCGAAAATTTGCATACCACTCTTTTTCGCTAAATCACTTGCGTCAGTTTGTCACCCTGTGGACCACGCTTCGTGGCTTCCATCTCGAGGCGGATGCCGAGGATGATATTGTGTGGAAGCACACCGCTAGCGGGCAATACACGGCCGAGTCGGCATACAAAGCGCAATTCCTTGGCACAATCAAATCCCCTATGGAGCACACTGTGTGGAGGGCTTGGACTCCCCCCAAAGTCAAGTTCTTCGCTTGGCTGGCTATTCAGAATTTGGACGGCGGACAGATTGGAGAAGCGCGGATGGCCAAACTGTGGCCTTTGTACACTTTGCAAGCGGGAGCAAGAATCTGTTGATCACCTTTTCTACAAATGCCGCTTCTCTATCCGCCTATGGGGATTAGTCAAGGACTGGCTGCAACTGCTGAGCATTGATACATCCTCATGGCACCTCTCGGACAACATCGAGGAGTGATGGGTCGGCCTCTCCGACACATCTACCCCCAACAGGAAGGCAATGGCCTCGCTCACCATGCTCGTCGCCTGGACCATTTGGAATGAGAGAAATGCGCGAGTGTTCCGTGACAAGAGTGCCCCATCAACGGTCCTACTCGCCAACATCAAGAAGGAGGCCATGCTTTGCGTAACTACGGGTGCTAGAAAGTTGGGATACTTGATGACGCGAGAGTAGTTGGTCACATTCACTTGTGTTGTTGCGGCGCTGTCTGTGTTGTAACATAACCATAAACTCTATTCCTCTTATTAAATGAATGAGGCAAATCTTTTGCCTCTTTTCAAAAAAAAGAGGAATGCACGAAAATGCTAGCTCTTCTCGGCGTGTCCTGTTCTGAAAAGAAAAAACATGGCACTGTGGCGCACGGTAAAAACTGTTCATGTGCTTCACTGATCATGCTGCCACGGGCGCAGCGCAGACCCACACCGCACCGAATCCAACCACCGGCCAGTACTAGCTGGAGTAGCAGTACAGAACTTGCCATGCATGCAATGCAAGCACCCTACACTACAGTGCCCACTTGCATGTAGTACGTTCACTGAACCCCGTTGGTATCTAGGAGCCCGGAGAATTAAATGAACTATAGGCAAAAGCTGCAATATACAGATCCATCTAAGCTGCAGCCTGCACCGCAAGCAAACCAGTAATTACAATCGCACGTTAGACACACACTTGACAGCATCGCGCGTGCACGGGTTGTCGCGATTCTATCGTAGAAGACAAGGCCATGTTACTGTGCTATTCAATTAAATGCGGTGATGCACGGTTCTGAAAGCCGTCCCAGTTTAATAACTTAAGGCCTTGTTCGGTAATCACGGAATCTGCGGAGCGGGGAAACTGCAATTTCGCTATTTTGAGATGCAGCTCCGCCCAACTGTTGAAGAGCAGTTGTGGAGCGGAGGGATACCGAACACCGCCTAAGTCACTCAAAACTCGATCGATCGGCACATAGCTAATGCCAATACTGTATTGGGGGTATTCTAGAATGAAAAAAAGTAGTAGTACTACTGTACTGGGGCTAGCTCGCCCACCAAGCGCGACCAACAATCTACTTATGATCTATGCAAGTGGAGCGCGTCCACGAGCCCATCTGCTATCACTGCAGCCTCCTTCCGGCGCCGCTCCATCGCTGCCCGCGCGGCGCCTATATATTCTACCTCAGTCCCGTGGGTCATGTGCAAGCGTGACTCGTGCTAGCTCCCCTGGTCGACCTCCCGCCCTCTCCGTCCATATCCACCCCTCTCCCCGCCCAGCTCGTCGACCGATCTCACCTGCACCCGTGCCTAGCTATAGCGAGCTAGCTACGTCTCTCACCGGAAGCTAGCTAGGTAGCCGCGGGCGCCATGGAGCTGGTGGGGCGGCTGGCGTGGTTGGTGGCGGCGGCGGCGCTGGCGCTGGCGGCGACGGTGGCGAGGTGCGACCCGCAGGTGCCGTGCTACTTCATCTTCGGCGACTCGCTGGTGGACAACGGCAACAACAACTACATCGTGTCCCTGGCGCGCGCCAACTACCCGCCCTACGGCATCGACTTCGCCGGCGGCCCGTCGGGGCGCTTCACCAACGGCCTCACCACCGTGGACGTCATCGGTAATTAACTAACCATGCATGCATATACACACTCCACGTCAAGACCAAATTAACCCGGCCGTCGTCAGCATGCACCACCTACCTACCTTTACACAGGAGCTAGCTACAGGACATATAGGATAGCTCAAGTGAATTGTCGTCTACCACGTACCAGCGCATTCGTTTCGGACACGATCGGTCGATTCGACCATGTTTATGGCGGTCATGGGCGGTGCGTGCATGCATTGCATGCGTATCTGGGCCAGGTGATAGAAAACGGTCCGTAGCTGGCCTGCCTGGCATTCCGATCCTTCCCAAGTACAGCATGCATGCAGCAGTAGGAGTAGTAGAAATGTTCAAGGTAGGTGTGTAAATAAAGGAATGTGGCTGTAGCTCTTCTTGGCTAGGCACCCATCACGTACTACGTCCCAGCGTGGGCCAGCCCGCCGATATAGTACTTGCAGTGGTGTTCAGTGAGGGTTACACGGAATTAAATTTGCCGGGGTATTCATCAAGAACCACTGCCTAGATCCATCGTCCTCCTTCAACTTATAAAACATCAATCGATGGTGCTTACGTACGTCTCTCACTGTCACGTCACGACCTGAAACGTTAACCTTTGTTGTGAATTTTTTTTACCGATATGCGCATGCAGCTCAACTTCTGGGCTTCGACAATTTCATCCCTCCCTACGCCGCGACGGGCGGCGACCAGCTCCTCAACGGCGTCAACTTCGCCTCCGCCGCCGCCGGGATCCGTGCCGAGACCGGCCAGCAGCTGGTACGTCGTGGAGTGTGCATATCACAAGCTCACGACGATCATGCATGTCGCAGAGCCAAAAGAAATTGATCTCATGGAGTGGGCGTGATGCATGCAGGGCGGGCGGATCCCGTTCGCGGGGCAGGTGCAGAACTACCAGACGGCGGTGCAGACGCTGGTGAACATCCTGGGCGACCGGGACACGGCGTCGGAGCGGCTGAGCCAGTGCATCTTCACGGTGGGCATGGGCAGCAACGACTACCTCAACAACTACTTCCAGCCGGCCTTCTACAGCACCGGCAGCCGCTACACGCCGGAGCAGTTCGCCGACTCGCTCATCGCCGACTACCGCCGCTACCTCCAGGCCATGTACAGCTACGGCGCCCGGAAGGTGGCCCTGATCGGGGTCGGCCAGGTCGGCTGCGCCCCCAACGAGCTGGCGCGCTACAGCCCCGACGGCGCCACCTGCGTCGGCCGCATCGACAGCGCCATCCAGATCTTCAACCGGCGGCTGGTCGGCCTCGTGGACCAGATGAACACCCTCCCCGGCGCGCACTTCACCTACATCAACGCCTACAACATCTTCGCCGACATCCTGGCCAACGCCGCCGCCTACGGGTTCACGGAGTCCACCGCCGGGTGCTGCGGCGTGGGCCGGAACAACGGGGAGGTGACGTGCCTGCCGTACCAGGCGCCCTGCGCCAACAGGGACCAGCACATCTTCTGGGACGCCTTCCACCCGTCGGAGGCGGCCAACATCATCGTCGGCCGGCGGTCCTACCGCTCCCAGTCGCCCAACGACGCCTACCCGATGGACATCAGCACGCTCGCGTCCCTTTGATCCCAATCCATGAGCGGTCCATCCAGTACAGAAGTGTACAAGTCCCATTTCCTGTCGCCAATAAGGGCATGGAAAAGGATTGATTCTTTTCGCCTACATTAGCCTGTTTCTCTTTTCATTTTGCGATGAATACGACGCCATGCAGTTTGTAACGGGTATAGACAATAATTGGGTTTCATTCATCTCAAGGATTAAGGTGTTCAGTGGAGAGATGGAGATGTGTTCAGAATTATTTGGTTCATTAGTTGGACAGTTAGAATGGGTTTTCAATTTCATTCATTCAGAGACTGGTTGTGGTTGCGCTCCATTTCGTGCTGAGCACATCACATCACATTTCACATGTGTAGCCTTGAATGTTTCATTCATCATCTCTTATGTACAGCAAGGTATCTTGCCAAGCCCAACCAACAGATCAAACACACGCACACGGCACAAGGATAACAGCCGCTGAAGCATATTGATCACAACACACGGCAGCCATTTCCATTTCCACTCGTTTCTCTTCTCCCGGTTGAAAGAATGCCTTTCACCTCACCACGAGCTACATAAACCTAGGCTCTCTTGGCTTCCTGTTCAGCCTGCATGCACAAGTCAAACCATCGCATCAGGAACGAGGAAAAAAAGATAGAGAGAAACATTCAGAAACAAAAGAGCATATGTGCAGATAGTGTAGGGAACAAGGAGGACTCACGGCTTGGATGATCTTCTCCAGAGCGCCGGGCCCGTGCGTCTCGATGAAGCGCTCGACGGACTTGCGCGCGTCGAGGCTCATCATCTGCAGCACCTTCCTCTGCCTCTCGCTGTAGCCGGGGCTCACGTACTGGCCGATCTTGAAGTAGCGCCGGACATGCGTCTCGTAGATGTAGGCCGCGCCGTTGAAGATCGGCAGCACCAGCCAGCAGCAGAAGAGGAGCTTCATGTATGGCCACAGAGGGAGCCTGAAACATACATACATATACAGGCAGAGCGAAATATGAGAAATTCAGAACAATAACTGAACTAGTCAAGCAGAGGGTTACTGCTGGCTTACCACTGCAGAGCTTTCCAGCATGAGAGCTCAAAGAGGGTGATCAGGGAGTACAGCACCCAATAGGTAAGCCATTGCTGATCATCCAGGGAAGAAGGGCTCTCGATTGCGCGCATCGACGCATATCTAATCGTGCAAGAAAAAACAACCATTGTTAGAATTCAGAGCACAGTGTTCAAATATCTCTCAAACCAACCGTTCTTTCTGATGAATCACTTACAGCGGATAAAGCAGCATGATTCCTGGCCTGTGGAGTGCAACATAGGAGAAATACAAATTTTAGAGCTGTTCACAAGGAAATGAACAAAAGCAGCAACGTGAATAAACAGGTGTGATCTGCTTACCCAACAAGGGAATCCAAATGCCTGGCAAGGGCACCAAGAACACCCATGATTCGTCGCTGCGGCTTGCAAGAAAGCTTTCTCCGAGGTTTCTTGCCGTCCTCGGTCGGTCGGTCTGTCGGTATGGGACGGTGTGGATGACAAGGGACACACCTGATGGTTTTATACTTGTGTTGGGGCAGTTTAAAACTGGGGTTTAAAGGTGGGCAAGGAAGGAACCCTTGCAGATACGATGCGAAGTCTCCCTTACTCTTGGCCCAAGGAAAGCAAGAACAAACCGGAGGGTCTCAGGCGATTGCACGTTTCGCCAGCAAACTTTTGCAAGGTTGCACGACCAGAGGGCTACCTTAGGTGACATGCATCGGAAGTTTCCATTTTCAGTTCAGTTCAGAGTCAGTGGGCGCGGCTTTCTTAAAGAAACCCTGCTTTCCATGCGCCTGTCGTTGTCTCGCCTAGCTTGTTGTGCAGGGAAGTGCTGATCAATGAATCTACCAAATGATGGCTCTACTTTCTGGACCGTAGAGTATAGATTACAGATCTGAACTGATATTACTCTCTCCGCTTCCAAAATAAGTGTTGCGGTTTTAGTTCAACATACCACTTATTTTGGAACGGAAGGAGTATGTGTTAAGGGGCCAGAACACATGCTGGTAGGAACATGAGGCCCCAAAAAATACTCGAATCGACAACATTTGGCTATTTAAATGTCCCCGTGCTTGTGATATGCCATGGTATGTACCCCCTTTGTAAACTTTCATAAGACGTCTAAGGTCACGCTTTAGTGACCTAAAACGTCTTATAAAAGTTTATGGAGGGAGTACTATTCTAAGGAAAATATTCTTGCACATTTGCTCGCAAAAGTTTTTACAAGCAATGGACTGATTGCTAAACTAACATCTTGAGAAATGCAGAAAAGGCTACTACAGCTTCCCTTTTGCCTACCATTCAAATACCAAAGAAATAAGTGGAACAGGAACACTCCACTGTTTCTTTCTGACATTCCACTATTACCAACTGAAAATTTAGTGGAATGTGGCATCTTTGAATGATCGTTCTTCAGCGTGCTTTTAGCTCCTGCAAACATGCTTACAGTCCTTGATCTTGCGTCAACAACTGGAACTGACATCCCCCCTTAGTTATTGTTTTTTCATTTTTTGATATTTGTGTGGCATGTCCTGCTACTTTTGTTACTGAAGTCAAGCATCCGCGGGCCAACTGTATCATTTACTGACCAGCCAAACGAGTACTTTTCCATGCATGGGAACATCGAACCTGTTAACTCCGGTTTGTCTGCAACAAGCTGCCTCTTTGCAGGTTGCTGTGAAACATTATCTGCACAACCTGGTCTCTTGCTTCTTTCATCAACTAGGGAAACACCCTTCCTGCCATCTATATTCAGAACATCGCGAGTAGACTTACTTGCCCAAATAGACTTACTTGCCACACTAGTTGAAAGAGAAGGATGTGCTCCCTGATAAGAGTATCTGGCATCGACATCTTTTGTACAGTAGTCATGGAACTTACTTGCCGCACTACTGGGAAGAGAAGGATGTGCTCGCTGATAAGAGTTTCTCGACTCAGCATTTTTTGTACCGTAGTCATGAAAAGATATGTTTGATGCTGAAAATAGATTTGCTCCAGGTACTTGGCAGGGAGGTTGGTGGGTACGAACAGATCTAGGATCTTCGTAAACCAATGAAGTGGGATTTTGGTACTTCCCCTGCATGCTTGTATTTAATGACCACTGTGGAAATGAAGGAGAAGATCGATTTACTGCTGAACCAACAAAAGTGTGTTCTTCTGCATACATGCTTGATGCAGGATTGCCTAAGTGCAAGTATTGGTTCCGATGAATGCTTATCAACTCGGGTGGCTGAGACAACTCCATATGCCTGGTCCTTGAGTTGCCTATGACATATTCTTTGTTTACCTGAGCTTGCCGGCCAAACTGACTGCCTGAATTCCAAGTGTAATCTTTAACTGCTGAAGAAACAATATTAGTCTGTGGCAGCCTATGATTTTGAGCATCATTGACAATAGGCCTTGCCTCTGCAAAAGTACTGTTGGGAATCCTTGGCAAAGTATCTGACGATTCATGAACACGAGTTCTTGGTATCACAGAATCTTGATAAGGGAACACCTTCTTTGGGGGCAACTGGCATGAAACTGATGAGGGACGGTCTCCAACAACATTTTTGTCAATCCACTTCCCTGTAGTTGGTACCTCCTGCTCCATGCTACCTTTACAAAGTGAGACTGTCTTGCCCATTAAGCGCATGGTGGGTTGGTACGAATGACAATTATCACGTCTCACAAAACCATCTGGGGCCTTTTTCCCAGCTTGAGAATCGCTGAAACCAATCTTATTCTGACTTTGCATAGCACTGGTCATGCCACTCACCTGCTTCTGTTGTTGGCATCTTACTATGTTCATTGATCGTCCATTCATAAAGTTATTTTCACCTGTCCTCGGATCATAGCTTGAGATCTCCATCTTTTCAAGGCCAGGTAGCTCCATAAAAGGCAAACTAATACTTGCCGGAGAGCGACCTGGGTAATTTTTTGAGTACCAGCTACCTTGGTCATCCATTGATAATGATGTGCATGTATCCACAGACTTTCTACTTTCATGATACGCATTGCTTGCAACTTTACAAGGAATAGAAGCAGGGACATATTCCTGGGCAGGCATACTCCTGCAGGAAGACATGCCATCTGCATTTATTCCTGCATTGACAGTCCTCTGTGACATAACCGAGGACGATAGATTGCCTTCACCTGAAGGATGGTATTCGGTTGGAACAAGTCGACCAGAGATACCAGTGCTCTTCTTGCCATGGACTGCTGCATCTCTATCTTTTTCAATTGCTTCAGTTCTGGTTCTCACAGACATTGAACTGGTACCAGGTCTTGTCATTTCCTGAAAGCGGCTTGTGTTTGTGTAGAAATGACCCTGCGGATGGTTGCTAGAACCAGATTTTGCTCCGTCCTTACTATAAGAACTTAAAACAGGACCATGAGTAGATTTCAGCTGCATTTCAGGAAGACAAGTTTTCACCATGGTGACACTTACATTGTTTAGACCATGGCCAGCTGCATCTCTATCTTCTGCAACTGCTTCCGTTCTGGTTCTCACGGCCGCTGAACTGGTAGCAGGTCTTTCCATTTCCTGAAAGCAGTTTGTGTTTGTGTAGAAACGATCCTGCGGATGGTTGCTAGAACCAGATTTTGCTCTGTCGTTACAATAAGAACTTAAACCAGGAACATGTGTAGATTTCAGCTGCATTTCAGGAAGACAAGTTTTCGCTATGGTGACACTTGTATTGTTTGGACCATGGACAGTTGCATCTCTATCTTCTGTAACTGCTGCAGTTATGGTTCTCACGGCCGCTGAACTGGTACCAGGTCTTTTCATTTCCTGAAAGCAGTTTGTGTTTGTATAGAAACAACCCTGCGGATGGTTGCTAGGACAAGATTTTGCTCCATCGTTACAATAAGAACTTAAAGCAGGAACATGAGTAGATTCCAGCTGCGTTTCAGGAAGACTAGTTTTCTCCATGGTGACACTTGCATTGTTTACACCATGGACTGCTGCATCTTCTTTTTTAATTGCCTCAGTTCTGGTTCTCACGGCCTCTGAACAAGAACTTAAAGCAGGAACATGAGTAGATTCCAGCTGCGTTTCAGGAAGACTAGTTTTCGCCATGGTGACACTTGCATTGTTTACAACATGGATTGCTGCATCTTCTTTTTTAATTGCCTCAGTTCTGGTTCTCACAGCCACTGAACTGGTACCAGGTCTTTCCATTTCCTGAAAGCAGTCTGTGTTTGTGTAGAAACGACCCTGTGCACAGTTGCTAGTACCAGATTTTGCTCCCTCGTTACAATAAGAACTTAAAGCAGGAACATCGGTAGATTTCAGCTGCATTTCAGGAAGAGAAGTTTTCGCCATGGTAACACTAGCATGATTTAGCAGACCATCAAACTCAGCAGAGGAAGAATGACTCCTTCCTGCATCATTGAGTAAGATGCATGTTGACCCTTTGTCAGGACTCTGTTCCTTCTTCACTGAGTCTTCAAGGGGGGGTGATGTTTGCTTTGAAATGTCAGCAATAGGCATTAGCTCCAATGGTTCAGTTTCTGATATGGCATCTGGCCCATTTTGATTTTCTACAAAAGAATCTTCTATAATAGTAGGAAGTATGTCAACTCCAGTATGAAACATAACTTTTGAGCTTTCTAAAAGAGGTAGATCTCCAAAAATATCATCCTTGGGTGGGCATGCAACATGCTTCACTACTTCACAGCCAAGATTTACAGGATAATCAGTTGGCCTGCTGATTTTTATGCTTCGTTCGTGATCCATTCCTCTCACGGACTGTTTCTTCAAGCTGTTTCTGTGGGTTGACATCTGATCCTGTCGCTCTTGCAATTTCTTCCTCATAACGAGTTCTCTTAGTGTAGGAATAGTACAGCCTTTTCGTTTTCTCAACAAACTCTTATGGAGCATGCGTTGAAGTAAGCGAGATGCTGGTTGGAGTTTAGAGGTTCTCTCCTGTTAAAGAAAACATCTTACATATTATTAGCTGAGAATAACAAGGTAAGCTGACTATGTAGAGGAAACTCGAACATGGAATTAGGTGGTTAGTCAATAGAACTTCTATGTAATCCGACCAGTAAATAATACTATGTGGTATGCACTTTCAATGTTTCTTTGTACAGGTTTTCAAAGAAAGAGCAACGCGCATGTTTAAAATTATGGAAAAGTAAATGTGGATAACTAACCTAAATCTAGAACATGTAACTTAACAGTCCTAGAAACCATGATTCTCTAATCTTACAATAGGCCCAAAACAAAATCAAAACTACACTTTGATTAAAAACCAGAGATTCGACCCCTTGAACTTAGAAAAGCATGTCAACACCACAGGGCAGTCAAAATTTCAAGGTAATTCTGCCATGTCAGTAGCTTAATTGACCAAAATTCACCATGAAATGGCATCATAGCCAGCAATGGTAAATAAATAACACCCTCCTTGAACGCAACTTTGTCCTCACTCTGGCTAGTTCTCTGGGGCCATTCTAGATCCCAGGCGCAATGACCAGGAACTAGTGGGTTTGGTCGGGGCATTACAAAGGCAGCAAGTGGTCTGGGAGGGTAAAATTGGCTTATTCCTTTCTACAGTTCATCAAGTAGTTAAGTACACACTATATGCACCATTGGCCTGTTCTACCCTCAAAAGAACGGGAACATAAATTCTGTAGATTTTTTTTCCGGGAACACACACAGCTTGCCCCTCAATGCACGGATAGAAAGAATATGGTTACAACTGTACAAGCCTAAGACTAAGCCAAAACAACTAGCCACTCAACACAAGACCGGCTGTTGGACCAACATCACAACTGAGAACACAAAACAAACCCTGGCCTAGCAACCATCCATAAAAGTGCACATGACGCATCCCCCACCACGAGAAGAGAGAATCCAACTTTGCAGAGAAGGGGAAAAATGGGCCCCTCCCAAATTAGAGAAGGCAAAAGTTGATGGTGTCACGGACCGCCGGCCTCACACTACAACGGTGCCAAGGCCCTAGAATCGCTGCTGGCGTCTTGAATGCTACATCACCACACCTCGTCATATCCCTCGTTGGTCGCAACCTACACCTGCAATCATCAGCCGATACTTGTCGTGTGGCCCCATGCTTCCAAGACGCCACGACACGGGACCCATCCTCCACGATCCTCACTACCCATGACGTCCAAGGTAACCGCATTTGCATGTTGCAGCCTTGTAGGCACACCTAGATTCTACCAGCTAGAGCCAAGGCGAGTGTCACCGGTTCACGCACTAAGCTAGGGTCAGACGTCTAAGAACAACGCTTAGAACAAAGGAGCAATGTCATCTGCGCCACGACAATTTGATTTGGCAAGCCAAATCATGTTTTTCACTCAGGGAACCAGATCACGAGGGTTGGGGGTGAATGTGGGCTCCTAGATGACACCACCAATCAGACGATGCTCGAGGGCAGCCCTCCTCTCAACACCGACAAGTTCAAGCAGGGTTTCGCCTGAAGCGCCGCGGCAATAACACACGCAATGGCGCAACTCCATGATGAGCCATCAATAGAACCCTGACAATGCCTACAATAGTGTTAGCCCAAGAACCTGGTTCGCACACCACGCCGGCGACAGAAGCCACCATACGCCTAGCATTAAGTCCAACATGAGCCTACCACGACAACAACACCATCGACTACCCCCTGCCAGACGCTGGCCAACCCCACATGGCCAGCCGAAACAACCACCACACACCAAGCACACCTCATGGACCACCTGCAGGCACCGCTCTGGAAAGCCGAAGTCCCAGGGATCCCAGGCCAACATTGGCGCGTTCTGTTCGGCTCAAGAGACGAGACAATAGGGAATTGTGGATGAGAGAGGTGGCTGAGAGACCCCGCCGCGGACATAGGCGATGGCAGCGGGGAGGAGAGGACCCACACATCAATGCCCTAGCAGGGACTAGCGCCACAACATGATGAGGAGCATCCCACCGACATCACCATGGATTCATCGCCAAGGCCAGGTTGACCAATGACAAGAGCTCGTGTACACGCTATATAAACCAAGGTGAGTTCACTCCTCTTTGAGCTACCTTTGCGTTTGAATGAGATCTGACTACTACCTCAAGCCGACACCTTATGCATGCTTAGGTACAAAGGCAAGTACCAAGGAGAAGCAAGTAAGAAGCCCAAGACCCAAGTGAGGAGCGAAGACTCGAGGAAGAAGGAAAGGAAAAGAGGGAAGTGTTCCTGGTGCACTACCAGACAGTCCGGCAACCACCTGCGTGACCCCAAAACGTCTATGTTTTGCCCGGACGAATCCAGCAGATAGTCTGGGAAATCACCGGACGAAAACCAAAAACCGTATATTTCCTCCAGACGAATTCGCGGACTACCAGTCATTTCTCCGAACGTGCAACTACACCTCCACATCCGGACTGTCTGGTCCCTGCGCCCCGGACTGTCCAGCAGTGCAAAATGGCGCCAAAGGATAGCACAACCGGACTTTCCGCCCCCAACCTGGATTGTCCGGTAGTACTGTTTATGCACATTTTTTGGGCAGCGCCCGTGTATCTCCTCCCCGTACCCTTTCGGTCCTAGACTATAAATACCATGCCCCTCAATAGATCTAGTGTTAGCAAAGTACTCCCTCCGTCCGAAAAAGTTTGTCCTTCAAATGAATGTATCTAGCACTAAGTTAGTGCTAGGTACATCCATTTGAGGAGCAAGCTTGGGACAAGCTTTTCTGGACGGAGGGAGTATACACTAAGAACTTGGGAGAGCTTTGCTCAATCTACCTACCCCAAGGGGATCAAGGCGTCCTATGCAGAGAAGAATCCAACCGGCTTACAAGACCTCTATGTGGAGATGAATCCTTCTGGATTACAACGCCTCCTCTCTTCCAATTAGGGACGAACTATCTCTCAAGCCTTCCATTTCTCATGGAGATTTAGGGATTAACTACCGCCATGTTTTTTCTTTCATTTGCTTGTTATTGGATCTTGAGGTTCCTCTTGCATTGACCTTACGATTTGAGTTAGTACTTTTGTTGTGAACCTTATCCGTGCGTATGTCCCTCTTAATCCTCCCTTATTCCTCGTGTTCATCCATGAATCCCTGTCCAATCATGAAGATCAGGCCACCCCTACAATTTGCCGTGTATCACCCCGGCCGCCGATGGAGCAGGAACCATGCCTTCATTGCCATACAGACGCCGGCGACAGGTCCTGATGTCGCGCCGATGGGGAGCTGTCGGCTGACGGACCACCAATGCAGCCAACCGCCAGCACCAAACCCCTGTCGGCTCAAGCCGCCGCTCGTGGACCTATCCTTCGCCGTCGCTGCGGGCCAGAACAAGCCCGGCCACCACCATCCGGGGAGGGCGATGCAGGGTGTGGTTTTTCATTCAATTAATCAAGGTATTGGATTACTACCTCTAAATCCTATGGATTAAACATCTACTTCCAATGTCCACCTTCAAATGGCTAAAACAGGCACATTGCAGCAGAAATTTTAACCGCGGTGCTACATAATGTGGGTCTTGTTGGACGCATTGTGTTCACTGTTTATGTCTGCCAGCAGAAACATAGAGCAAGCAAATGACATTAAATTACCAATGTGACAAGGGCCTTCCTAAAAGCTAGTACTAAACTGAAGATCATATATGAAGTTGAACCGAGAGAACGGCTGCTAGCGAATACTCGGGGAAGGGCAAGCAAAGCGGGGGCACCAACCGTACCTTGTGCTTCAAAAGGAAGCTAGATTGGAGCGCTCTCCGCCGCCTCTTAGCCCTCTCGGCACCGCCGCTCCCGCGAGATCCCTTCCTCTTCGTCGCCTTCCCCAAACCATCTCCCATGCCGCCACCCACGGCGAAGTCTCCGCCCGCAGCGCAGATACCCAGCCGCGCCCGCAACGCCGCAAGCTCGTCGGCCCACCAGCGCGACCGCGGCGTCGGGTCCATTGGCGGGAGCTGCGGCGTCTCCGTGTCCCCGCCCTCGGAGCCTCCGAATGGCCAGCACTTGGCCGCGTCCACGGCCCGCATCCTGGCGGCGAACCCCCTGCGGCATTCGGTCGAACAGGTCAGCATGCATCAGCCGCGTGTCCCGGGAAAACAGGCGGAGGCAAGACGAGAGTAGGGTACCGTATGGAGAAAGCCTCGGCCGCCGCTTCGGCCGCGGCCTCCGCCGCGGCCATTTGGCTCCCGCGCGGTGCGTCTCGCCGGCGAGGGTCGTTGGCCGGGAGGGCTGCGAAGCTACGAGCGAGACTGGGAGAGAAGGCGGAACAAGTAGACAAAAAGAAGTCGGGGGGCTCGGGAGGGAGTGACGAGGTGGGACCCAGTGCGCGGCGGATTTGACGCTGGACCTGACCAGACCGCATTTTATTAAATCCCTGCGTCGGGCGGCGCGCGCGCCTGGTCTCTTCTGCCCGGCATGGTGTGCTGTACACTCTCGTGGTGGACCAAGACCCGAGAGGACCAACAAGGAAGAGGCAGCCGGCCATATGACTCTTCGCTAAAAAAAAAAGCCGGCCGTACGAGGCCAACTTCACTGCACCATCTTAAACGGACGTCTGTTTTATCCGGATTATAAGGCATGTACAATAATGGCATATGGATACATATGCCCCATAACAAAAAGTAATTTGAGGCATTTATTTATATTTTTTCACAATGCAAGATATTACTAATGAGCCTCATTAAGAAATAGAAAATAATGACTTTAGTACACATGCATCTTTACTTTTTATTCAATCTTTTTAGTTTTAGTCACCGGACCATATTTTTTCTCTTCAAGCATTCGCCTCCTGAGAGGATCCCGCTTCTCTATCCGAACCTACTTTACATCATATCCGATCCTACATGGCATGCGAGGCATCATCTTGAGGCTATGCATTATACACGCCCTTATACGTTTGGGATGGCAATGGTAGCAAAAAGGCATGCGTGTCCTGCTTCTCTTAGAGACGTCCAGCGCAGTCGACTACCCCAAAATGTCCGTCCGTGCGTTTGCCCCCGTGGTCGCCCTGCAGCAGCAGCATCAGCCGCGCCCTCCGCCGCGCCAGCCGCGCACGCCGGCGCCCAGGCACGCTCGCTGTCTAGCCCGTCGCGCCGTGCGACAGCTAGCTAGCTAGCACACCCGCCGCCCCGTGCCATAGCTAGCTAGCTCTCCCGCAAAGCCGCTTGCCATAGCTAGCTAGCTAGCTATCCCGCACAGCCGCTCGCGCACACGCCGCCGTCGCCCGCGCGCACATCGCACACCAGCCGTCGCTCGCGCCACCGCTCGCGCGCACATCGCACACCAGCCGTCGCCCGCGCGCTCGCGCCGCCACCGCATGCTGCGCCGACCTCGCCACGCTCGCGCGCGTCCGCCTGGCCGCGCCCGCCGCTCGGCAGCCCCGCGCTCGCGCCGCCCGCGCACGCCGCCTTGCCGCGCTTGCTTCATCTGCCCTAGCTGCCCCCGCGCACCCGCCTGACCGCGCTCGCCTCGCCTCGTTGCCGTTCGCCTGCCGTCCTCCCGTGCTGGCTGCCGCGCTCGTCGCCTGTCGTGTCGGACGTCCGCAGCCAGCGCGCACTCGCCGCTTAACCGCTCCGCGTGGCGTCCCGCTCCGGCCGCCACCCGTGCCCGCGCCACGCCCCGGCCCGCGCCCGCCTCGCCGCCGGACGCGCCTCGCCCCGCTCAGCCCCGCCCCCGCGCTCGTAGCCGCCGGTTCGGCCCGCCTCGACGCCCACCGCCCACCAGCGCCCGCGCGCTCGCCGGGTGCTCCTTCCTTGCCGGAGCTCGTCATGGAGGCAAGCGGTAGCACGAAGCGGGCATCCATGGACGTGGAAAAGAGAAAAAAGAGGAGAGAGGGGACGAGTGGGAAGATGGGCCCTTTTTATCCGTATGACAGGCGGGCCACCGTGCACACGCAAGCGGACCGAGACGGACGAGAAGTGGCCAAAGAGTGTCCGTCTGTGTCCGCTTCAGTCTCAAAACGAGACTAAATTTGGTCCAGAGATAGGGTGAAGCGGACACGAAACGGATAAAAAAGTAAAATAAGGTCTGCCGCTGGGCCGCCTCGTTTGTCCGTTTTACCCCAAACGGACGGGGTCGGACATGATAGGGTCGCGCTGTAGAGTTGGCCTGAGACCAACTCCACAACGCGACCCATACAGTCCGTTTTTGCCCGCATGGGGTAAAATCTGGCCCAGCAGGCACACCCAAACAGACAAGTATGTTCATTGGTGTCCGTTTTTGTCCGGCCCAATTCCAAAGCCAGACCAAACTTGTGCCACAAATACTTCCGAACGGATAGAAATGGGTGCTCTTCTCGCCTTTCTCGTTCCCTCCCGTCCGCCTGTGCCTTCTCTCTGGCCCACAAATCAGTGAGATTGAACTGTCGCCCCAGCGCGCACGACGCCGTGCGCGGCCACCGTCGTCTGGTTCGCCATAACCCAGGCCTCCAGGGCGTACGCAGCCACTATCACGTGAGGCATAATCTAATTGAAAGTTAAAATCATGATGACAAGTTTCATGGATATCATTATTCTTTATAGCATACGTGTCATTACAATAATCATCATAGATAGGAAGGATGCTTTCATCATAATAAATTTGCTCATCAAAATTTTGGGGACAAAAAGTACCATCTTCATCAAACATAGCATCCTCAAAATTGTGGCTTTGCATATCATTAGCATCATGGATATTCAAAGAATTCATACTAACAACATTGCAATCATGCTTATCATCTAAAGATTTAGTGCCAAACTTTTTAATACATTCTTCTTCTAACACTTTGGCACAATTATCGGAATCCTTATTTTCACGAAAGACATTAAAAAGATGAAGCATATGAGGCAACCTTAATTCCATATTCGATTGCAAGATCTAAATATATACCTTCAAGCGCTAACCTCCCCGGCAACGGCGTTAGAAAAAAGCTTGATGTCTACTACACAACCTTCTTCTTGTAGACGTTGTTGGGCCTCCAAGTGCAGAGTTTGTAGGATAGTATCAAATTTTCCTCAAGTGGATGACCGAAGGTTTATCAATCCGTGGGAGGCATAGGATGAATATGGTCTCTCTCAACCAACCCTGCAACCAAATAACAAAGAGTCTCTTGTGTCCCCAACACACCCAATACAATGGTAAATTGTATAAGTGCACTAGTTCGGCGAAGAGATGGTGATACAAGTGCAATATGGATGGTAGATATAAGTTTTTGTAATCTGAAAATATAAAAACAGCAAGGTAACTAATGATAAAAGTGGGCGAAAACAGTATTGCAATGCGTTGAAACAAGGCCTAGGGTTCATACTTTCACTAGTGCAAGTTCTCTCAACAAGGATAACATAATTGGATCATATAACAATCCATCAACATACAACAAAGAGTCACTCCAAAGTCACTAATAGCGGAGAACAAATGAAGAGATTATTGTAGGGTAGAAAACCACCTCAAAGTTATTCTTTCCGATCAATCCATTGGGTTATTTCTATAAGTGTCACAAACAGCCCTAGAGTTCGTAGTAAAATAACACCTTAAGACACAAATCAATCAAAACCCTAATGTCACCTAGATACTCCAATGTCACCTCAATCTGCGGGTATGATTATACGATGTGCATCACACAATCTCAGTTTCATCTATTCAATCAACACAAAGAACTTCAAAGAGTGCTCCAAAGTTTCTACCGGAGAGTCAAGACGAAAACGTGTGCCAACCCCTATGCATAAGTTCACAAGGTCACAGAACTCGCAAGTTGATCACCAAAACATACATCAAGTAGATCACGTGAATATCCCAATGTCACCACAGATAAGCACATTCAAGACATACATCAAGTGTTCTCAAATCCTTAAAGACTCAATCCGATAAGATAACTTCAAAGCGAAAACTCAATTCATCACAAGGAGATAGAGGGGGAGAAACATCATAAGATCCAACTATAATAGCAAAGCTCGCGGTACATCAAGATCGTGCCGTATCAAGAACACGATAGAGAGAGATCAAACACATAGCTACTGGTGCATACCCTTAGCCCCGAGGGCGAACTACTCCCTCCTTGTTATGGAGAGCGCCGGGATGATGAAGATGGCCACCGGTGATGGATCCCCTCTCCGGCAGGGTGCCGAAATAGGGTCCCGATTGGTTTTTGGTGGCTACAGAGGCTTGCGGCAGCGGAACTCCTGATCTAGGTTTCTTTTCGGGGGTTTATGTATTTATAGGAATTTTTGGCGTCGGTCTCACGTCAGGGGGGTCTCCGAGTCATCCACGAGATAGGGGGCAAGCCCAAGGGGTAGGGCGCGCCCTCCACCCTCGTGGATGGATCGGGACTCTTCTGGCCCAACTATTTTACTCCGGGGGCTTCTTTTGGTCCATAAAAAATCATCAAAATGGCACATCAATTGGACTCTGTTTGGTATTCTTTTTCTGTAAAACTCAAAAACAAGGAAAACCAGAAACTGGCACTGGCACTGGGCTCTAGGTTAATAGGTTAGTCCCAAAAATCATATAAAATAGCATATAAATGCATATGAAACATCCTAGATGGATAATATAATAGCATGGAACAATCAAAAATTATAGATACGTTGGAGACGTATCAGGATGATATCTTGGTGAAGTCCAGGAAGAAGGACACCTTGATAGATGATTTGTAAGAGACCTTTGACAATCTCCGGATCTACAAGATGATGCTTAACCCGGCCAAGTGTGTCTTTGGCATACCAGCATGCAAGCTCTTAGGTTTTCTGGTTTCTGAACGGGGCATTGAAGCTAACCCGGAGAAAATAAAGGCCATCACCTCCTTGGCTAAACCGACATCTATCAATGATGTTCAGCGTCTAGCGGGTCGTATTGCGGCCCTAAGCCAGTTGGGTGAGAAGGCTATCCCTCTATACCAGATGATGAAGAAGACAGATCACTTTGTCTAGAGTGATGCTACTGATAAGGCGTTTGAGGCCTTGAAGAAATAGTTAGCTGAGCCGCTGATTCTTGCTGCTCCCATTGATAAAGAGCCCGTGTTGTTGTATGTGGCTGCTAATGGCTGAGCTGTCAGTGTGGCGATTGTGGTAGAAAGGAAGGAGTCAGGCAAAGAATATCCGGTTCAGCGGCCGGTTTATTATATTAGTGAGGTACTCATTGAGTCCAAGCAGAGATATCTGCATTGGCGGAAACTTGTATATGGGGTGTTCATGGCTAGTCAAAAGCTCAAGCAATATTTTCTGGGTCATCCCATTACTGTGGTTAGTTCTGTCCCTTTAGGGGATATTATTCAAAACAGGGAAGCCACAGGTCGGGTAGCCAAGTGGGCCATTGAGTTTGGACCCCATGGTTTGAAGTATATGCCTCGCACAGCCATCAAGTCTCAAGCACTTGTGGATTTCATCAATGATTGGACAGAGTTGCGGATGCCTAAGGAGAAGTCGGATAGCACATAATGGACTATTCACTTCGATGGATCCAGACAGTTGGAAGGCTCGGGGGCTGGAGTTATCTTGACTTCCCCACGAGGTGATAAATTTTGTTATGTTTTACGATTGATGTTCCCTTGTACTAACAATGCAACTGAGTATGAGGCCTTGCTCCATGGTCTTTGGATGGCTAAGGAGATGAACTTAAGCCGAGTGAGGTGTTTTGGTGACTCAGATTTGGTAGCTCAGCAAGTTTCTGGCAGTTGGAATTCTAAGGACCCACTCATGGCGGCTTATCGCCGAGAGGTTGATATTATTGCTGGTCACTTCAAGGGATATCAAGTAGAGCATGTTGATCGAAGGAAAAATGAGGCGGCGGATGCTTTAAGCCGGTTGGGATCCCAGCATAAGCCGGTATCACCCAATACTTTCCTTGATATTCTGCATAATCCTTCAGTCAAACTGCCTACAGAGGAAGATCTTGCTATTCCTGACCCGGAGGGACAACTAGTGGCGGCTCTTCATGCTATTCCTGATTGGACGGTTCCATATTTGGCGTATATGACCCGAGGTGAGTTACCTGAAGATAAAACTTTGGCCAGGCAGATTGATACGTCTCCAACATATCTATAATTTTTGATTGTTCCATGCTATTATATTATCAACCTTGGATGTTTTATATGCATTTATATGCTATTTTATATGATTTTTGGGACTAACCTATTAACCTAGAGCCCAGTGCCAGTTTCTGGGTTTTTTCCTTGTTTTTGAGTTATACAGAAAAGGAATACCAAACAGAGTCCAATTGACGTGCCAATTTTTGACGATTTTTATGGACCAAAAGAACACCCCGGAGTAAAAGAGTTGGGCTAGAAGAGTCCCGGGCCGTCCATGAGGGTGGGGGACGCCCCCCCCCCCGGCACGTGGGCCTACCTCATGGATGACTCGGGCACCTCCTTGACGTGAGACCGACGCCAAAAATTCCTATAAATACAGAAACCTCCAGAAAATAACCTAAATCGGGAGTTCCGCCGCCAGAAGCCTCCGTAGCCACCGAAAACCAATCTAGACCCGTTCCGGCACCCTGCCGGAGGGGGGAATCCCTCTCCGGTGGCTATCTTCATCATCCCGGCGCTCTCCATGACGAGGAGGGAGTAGTTCACCCTCGGGGTTGAGCGTATGTACCAGTAGCTATGTGTTTGAACTCTCTCTCTCTCTCGCGCGTGTTCTTGAGTCGGCACAATCTTGATGTATCACGAGCTTTGCTATTATATTTGGATCTTATGATGTTTCTTCCCCTCTACTCTCTTGTGATGGATTGAGTTTTCCCTTTGAAGTTATCTTATCGGATTGAGTCTTTAAGGACTTGAGAACACTTGATGTATGTCTTGCATGTGCTTATCTGTGGTGACAATGGGATATCATATGATCCACTTGATGTATGTTTTGTTGATCAACTTGCGAGTTCCGTGACCTCGTGAACTTATGCATAGGGGTTGGCACACATTTTCGTCTTGACTCTTTGGTAGAAACTTTGGGGCACTCTTTGAAATTCTTTGTGTTGGTTGAATAGATGAATCTGAGATTGTGTGATGCATATCGTATAATCATGCCATGGATACTTGAGGTGACATTGGAGTATCTAGGTGACATTAGGGTTTTGGTTGATTTGTGTCTTAAGGTGTTATTATAGTACGAACTCTATGATAGATTGAACGAAAATAATAGCTTCATGTTATTTTACTATGGACTCTTGAATAGATCGATTAGAAAGGATAACTTTGAGGTGGTTTCATACCCTACAATAATCTTTTCGTTTGTTCTCCGCTATTAGTGACTTTGGAGTGACTCTTTGTTGCATGTTGAGGGATAGTTATATGATCCAATTATGTTATTATTGTTGAGAGGACTTGCACTAGTGAAAGTATTAACCCTAGGCCTTGTTTCCTAGCATTGCAATACCGTTTTTGCTCACTTTTATCATTAGTTACCTTACTGTTTTTATATTTTCAGATTACAAAAACCTATATCTACCATCCATATTGCACTTGTATCACCATCTCTTCACCGAACTAGTGCACCTATACAATTTACCATTGTATTGGGTGTGTTGGGGACACAAGAGACTCTTTGTTATTTGGTGGCAGGGTTGGTTGAGAGAGACCATATTCATCCTATGCCTCCCATGGATTGATAAACCTTAGGTCATCCACTTGAGGGAAATTTGCTATTGTCCTACAAACCTCTGCACTTGGAGGCCAAAAAACGTCTACAAGAAGAAGGTTGTGTAGTAGACATCAAGCTCTTTTCTGGCGTCGTTGCCGCAAAGGTTAGCGCTTGAAGGTATATCATTAGATCTTGCAATCGGATCTTTTTGTTTCTTGTTTTGTCACTAGTTTAGTCTATAAAAGAAAACTAGAAAAAATGGAATTAAGGGTACCCCATATGCTTCATCTTTATTAATGTCTTTCATGAAAATGAGGATTCCGATAATTGTGCCAAAGTGTTAGAAGAAAAATGTATTAAAATGTTTGGCACTAAATCTTTGGATGATGAGCATGATTGCAATGTTGTCACTGTGAATTCTTTGAATATCCACGATGCTAATGATATGCAAAGCCACAAGGTTGGGGAAGCTATGTTTGATGAAGATGATATTTTTTGTCCCCCAAGTTTTGATGAGCAGATTTATTTTGATGATAGCACGCCTCCTATTTATGATGATTATATTGATGAAAGTGTGTTTGGAAGAGTGTCAACTTTAGAAAGTAATGATCCCACTATTTTGGAGGGTGTTGAATCTTATTGTGATAATTATGAAAGTGGGTTTGGAGAGGTCATGACTTTAGTTAATGTTAACCCCACTATTTTGGAAGAGTGTCAACTTTGCATACATGTGGATCGTGTTAAGAATATGTTTTGTGATAGCTATATTGTTGAATTTGCTTATGATCCTACATGTAATTATTATGAGGGGGAAACATATGCTTGTAGGAATTGCAATAATATCAAGTTTCCTCTCTATGTGTTGAAAATCTTGCAGATTTGCTTGTTTTACCTTCCTATGCAAGTTGGTTATTGTTCCCATAAGTTGTTTGCTCACAAAATCCCTATGCATAGGAAGTGGGTTAGACTTAAATGTGCTAGTCATATTCTTCATTATGCTCTCTTTATGTTTCAATTCTTATCTTTTATGCGAGCATCATTGAAATTATCATGCCTAACTAGGGGCGTTAAACGATAGCGCTTGTTGGGGGGCAATCCAATTTTATTTTTTGTTCCTTGCTTTTTGTTCCTGTTTAGTAATAAATAATTTATCTAGCCTCTGTTACTATTAAGTTTTTATGTTTTAATTATTGTTTGTGCCAAGTAGAACCTTTGGGAAGACTTGGGGAAAGTCTTTGCGATCTTGCTGTAAAAAACAGAAACTTTTGCGCCCACGAGATTAGCTGCCATTGTTATTGGAGAGTGCGATTAAGTTGATTCTTTTTGCAGATGTTTAATAGACAAATTCCTCATGTCCAGAAATTTATTTTAGAATTTTTGGGGTTCCAGAAGTATACGTTTGATCCACATTACTACAGACTGTTCTGTTTTTGACAGATTCTGTTTTATTTGTGTCGTTTGCTTATTTTGATTAATCTATGAGTAGTATCGGAGGGTATGAACCATAGATAAGTTGAAATACAGTAGATATTACACCAATATGAATTTAGAATGAGTTCACAACAGTACCTAAGTGGTGATTTATTTTCTTATACTAACGGAGCTTACGAGTTTTCTGTTAAGTTTTGTGTTGTGAAGTTTTCAAGTTTTTGGTAAAGATTCGATGGACTATGAAACAAGGAGTGGCAAGAGCTTAAGCTTGGGGATGCCCAAGGCACCCCAAGGTAATATTCAAGGACAACCAAGAGCCTAAGCTTGTGTATGCCCCGGAAGGCATCCCCTCTTTCGTCTTCGTTCATCGGTAACTTTACTTGGAGCTATATTTTTATTCACCACATGATATGTGTTTTGCTTGGAGCGTCATTTTATTTTCTTTTGTTTTGCTTGCTGTTTGAATAAAATACCAAGATCTGAAATTATTAAATGTTAGAGAGTCTTCACATAGTTGCATAATTATTCGACTACTCATTGATCTTCACTTATATCTTTCGGAGTAGTTTGTCGTTTGCTCTAGTGCTTCACTTATATCTTTTTAGAGCACGGCGGTGGTTTATTTTGAAGAAATAGATGAACTCTCATGCTTCACTTATATTATTTTGAGAGTCCTAAACAGCATGGTAATTTGCTTTGGTTATGAATTTAGTCCTAATATGATGGGCATCCAAGAGGGATATAATAAAAACTTTCATATAAAGTGAATTGAATACTATGAGAAGTTTTATACTTGATAATTGTTTTGAGATATAAAGGTGGTAATATTAGAGTTGTGCTAGGTAATTGTAAAATTGATAAATACTTGTGTTGAGGTTGGCAAGTCTCGTAGTCCCGTAGCATGACAAATTTGAAGCATGGGGTGTTCTTTGATTGCTTTCCTTATGAGTGGCGGTCGGGGACGAGCGATGATCTTTTCCTACCAATCTATCCCCCTAGGGGCATGCGTAGTAGTACTTTGCTTCGAGGGCTAATAAACTTTTGCAATAAGTATATGAGTTCTTTATGACTAATGTGAGTCCATGGATATTACGCACTCCATCATTGCTAGCCTCTTCGGTACCATGCATTGCCCTCTCTTGCCTTGAGAGTTGGTGCAAACTTCACCGGTGCATCCAAACCCCGTGATACGATACGCTCTATCACACATAAACCTCCTTATATCTTCCTCAAAACAGCCACCATACCTACCTATTATGGCATTTCCATAGTCATTCCGAGATATATTACCATGCAACTTTCCACCGTTTCGTTTATTATGACACGCTCCATCATTGTCATATTGCATTGCATGATCATGTAGTTGACATCATATTTGTGGCAAAGCCACCATGCATAATTTATCATACATGTCACTCTTGATTCATTGCCCTTCCCGGTACACTGCCGGAGGCATTCATATAGAGTCATACTTTGTTCTAGTATCGAGTTGTAATCATTGAGTTGTAAATAAATAGAAGTGTGATGATCATCATTAATAGAGCATTGTCCCAAAAAAAGAAAGGCCAAATAAAAAAAGGCCCAAAAAAGAAACAAAAAAAGGAAACAAAAAAAGAAATAAAAAGGGGCAATGCTACTATCCTTTTTCCACACTTGTGCTTCAAAGTAGCACCATGATCTTTATGATAGAGAGTCTCTTGTTTTGTCACTTTCATATACTAGTGGGAATTTTTCATTATAGAACTTGGCTTGTATATTCCAACGATGGGCTTCCTCAAATGCCCTAGGTCTTCGTGAGCAAGCAAGTTGGATGCACACCCACTTAGTTTCTTTTGATGAGCGTTCATATATTTATAGCTCTAGTGCATCCGTTGCATGGCAATCCCTACTCCTCGCATTGACATCATTTGATGGGCATCTCCATAGCCCATTGATTAGCCGCGTCAATGTGAGACTTTCTTCTTTTTTTTCTTCTCACATAACCCCTATCATCATACTCTATTCCACCCATAGTGTTATGTCCATGGCTTGCGCTCATGTATTGCGTAAGGGTTGAAAAGGCTGAAGCGCGTTAAAAAGTATGAACCAATTGCTCGGCTTGTCATCGGGGTTGTGCATGATGGGAGCATTTTGTGTGACGAAAATGAAGCATGGCCAAACTATATGATTTTGTAGGGATAAGCTTTCTTTGGCTATGTTATTTTGGTAAGACATAATTGCTTGGTTAGTATGCTTGAAGTATTATTATTTTATGTCAATATTAAACTTTTGTCTTGAATCTTATGGATCTGAATATTCTTGCCACAATAAAGATAATTACATGGATAAATATGTTAGGTAGCATTCCACATCAAAAATTCTATTTTTATCATTTACCTACTCGAGGACGAGCATGAATTAAGCTTGGGGATGCTTGATACGTCTCCAACGTATCTATAATTTTTTATTGTTCCATGCTATTATATTATCAACCTTGGATGTTTTATATGCATTTGTATGCTATTTTATATGATTTTTGGGACTAACCTATTAACCTAGAGCCCAGTGCCAGTTTCTGTTTTTTCCTTATTTTTGAGTTTTACAGAAAAGGAATACTAAACGGAGTCCAATTGACGTGCCAATTTTTGACGATTTTTTATGGACCAAAAGAAGACCCCGGAGTACAAGAGTTGGGCCAGAAGAGTCCCGGGCCGTCCACGAGGGGGGGGGGGCGCCCACCCCCCGGGAGCGTGGGCCTACCTCATGGACGACTCGGGCACCTCCTTGATGTGAGACCGACGCCAAAAATTCCTATAAATACAGAAACCTCCAAAAAATAACCTAGATCAGGAGTTCTGCCGCCAGAAGCCTCCATAGCCGCCGAAAACCAATCTAGACCCGTTCCGGCACCCTGCCGGAGGGGGGAATCCCTCTACGGTGGCCATCTTCATCATCCCGGCGCTCTCCATGACGAGGAGGGAGTAGTTCACCCTCGGGGCTGAGGGTATGTACCAGTAGCTATGTGTTTGATCTCTCTCTCTCTCTCTCTCTCTCGTGTTCTTGAGTCGGCACAATCTTGATGTATTGCGAGCTTTGCTATTATATTTGAGTCTTATGATGTTTCTCCCCATCTACTCTCTTGTGATGGATTGAGTTTTCCCTTTGAAGTTATCTTATCAGATTGAGTCTTTAAGGATTTGAGAACACTTGATGTATGTCTTGCACGTGCTTATCTGTGGTGACAATGGGATATCATGTGATCCACTTTATGTATGTTTTGGTGATCAACTTGCGAGTTCCGTGACCTCGTGAACTTATGCATAGGGGTTGGCACACATTTTCGTCTTAACTCTCCAGTAGAAACTATGGGGGACTCTTTGAAGTTCTTTATGTTGGTTGAATAGATGAATCTAAGATTGTGTGATACATATCGTATAATCATGCCCATGGATACTTGAGGTGACATTGGAGTATCTAGGTGACATTAGGGTTTTGGTTGATTTGTATCTTAAGGTGTTATTCTAGTATGAAATGTATGATAGATTGAACGGAAAGAATAGCTTTGTGTTATTTTACTACGGACTCTTGAATAGATCGATCAGAAAGGATAACTTTGAGGTGGTTTCTTACCCTACCATAATCTCTTTGTTTGTTCTCCGCTATTAGCGACTTTGGAGTGACTCTTTGTTGCATGTTGAGGGATGATACGTCTCCAACGTATCTATAATTTTTGATTGTTCCATGCTATTATATTATCTATTTTGGATGTTTATGGGCTTTATTATACACTTTTATATTATTTTTGGACTAACCTATTAACCGGAGGCCCAACCCAAATTGTTGTTTTCTTGCCTATTTCAGTGTTTCGAAGAAAAGGAAAATCAAACGGAGCCCAATTGACCTGAAACTTCACAGAACTTATTTTTGGAACGGAGGCAATCTAGGAGACTTGGAGTAGACGTCAGGAAAGCCTCGAGGAAGCCACAAGGCAGGGAGGCGCGCCCCCACCCTCGTGGGCCCCTCGTGGCTCCGCTGACCGACTTCTTTCGCCTATATATGTCCATATACCCTAAAAACATCGTAGAACAAAATAGATCGTGAGTTCCGCCGCCAGAAGCCTCCGTAGCCACCGAAAACCAATCTAGACCCGTTCCGGCACCCTGCCGGAGGGGGGGGGGAATCCCTCTCCGGTGGCCATCTTCATCATCCCGGTGCTCTCCGTAACGAGGAGGGAGTAGTTCACCCTCGGGGCTGAGGGTATGTACGAGTAGCTATGTGTTTGATCTCTCTCTCTCTCTCTCGTGTTGTTGAGGTGGTACGATCTTGATGTATCGCGAGCTTTGCTATTATAGTTGGATCTTATGATGTTTCTCCCCCTCTACTCTCTTGTAATGGATTGAGTTTTCCCGTTGAAGTTATCTTAACGGATTGAGTCTTTAAGGATTTGAGAACACTTGATGTATGTCTTGCATGTGCTTATCTGTGGTGACAATGGGATATCACGTGATCCACTTGATGTATGTTTTGGTGATCAACTTGCGAGTTCCGTGACCTCGTGAACTTATGCATAGGGGTTGGCACACGTTTTCGTCTTGACTCTCCGGTAGAAACTTTGGGGCACTCTTTGAAGTTCTTTGTGTTGGTTGAATAGATGAATCTGAGATTGTGTGATGCATATCGTATAATCATACCCACGGATACTTGAGGTGACATTGGAGTATCTAGGTGACATTAGGGTTTTGGTTGATTTGTGTCTTAAGGTGTTATTATAGTACGAACTCTATGATAGATTGAACGGAAATAATAGCTTCATGTTATTTTACTATGGACTCTTGAATAGATCGATTATAAAGGATAACTTTGAGGTGGTTTCATACCCTACAATAATCTTTTCTTTTGTTCTCCGCTATTAGTGACTTTGGAGTGACTCTTTGTTGCATGTTGAGGGATAGTTATATGATCCAATTATGTTATTATTGTTGAGAGGACTTGCACTAGTGAAAGTATTAACCCTAGGCCTTGTTTCAACACATTGCAATACCATTTACACTCACTTTTATCGCTTGCTACCTTGCTGTTTTTATATTTGCATGTTACAAAAATCTTTATCTACCATCCATATTGCACTTGTATCACCATCTCTTCGCCGAACTAGTGCACATATACAATTTACCATTGTATTGGGTGTGTTGGGGACACAAGAGACTCTTTGTTATTTGGTTGCAGGGTTGTTTGAGAGAGACCATCTTCATCCTACGCCTCCCACGGATTGATAAACCTTAGGTCATCCACTTGAGGGAAATTTGCTACTGTCCTACAAACCTGTGCACTTGGAGGCCCAACAACGTCTACAAGAAGAAGGTTGTGTAGTAGACATCAAGCTCTTTTCTGGCGCCGTTGCTGGGGAGGTTAATGCTTGAAGGTATATCTTTAGATATTGCAATAGAATCTTTTTGTTTCTTGTTTTATCACTAGTTTAGTTTATAAAAGAAAACTACAAAAAATGGAATTAAGGTTGCCTCATATGCTTCATTTTTTTAATATCTTTCATGAAAATAAGGATTCCGATAATTGTGCCAAAATGCTAGAAGAAGAATGCATTAGAATGTTTGGCACTAAATATTTGAATGATGAGCATGATTGCAATGTTGTTAGTATGAATTCCTTGAATATCCATGATGCTAATGATATGCAAAGCCACAAGGTTGGGGAAGCTATGTTTGACGAAGATGATATTTTTTTATCCCAAGTTTTGATGAGCAAATTTATTATGATGATAGCATGCCTACTATTTATGATGATTATATTGATGAAATTGGGCTTGGAAGAGTGTCAACTTTAGGAAGTGATGATCCCACAATTTTGGAGGATGTTGAATCTTATTGTGATAATTATAAAAGTGGATTTGGAGAGGTCATGACTTTATTTAGTAATGATTCCACTATATTGGAAGAGGTTCCAATTGATTATGAGAACAAAGTTGTTATCTATGATGATTATTGTGAAGACTTGTATGCTATAAAGAATAATTATATCCATGAAACTTGTCATCATGATTTTAATTTTCAATTGGATTATTCCTCACATGATAGTTATTTCGTTGAGTTTGCTCCCACTACTATTGATGAGAAGAATTTTGCTTATGTGGAGAGTAATAAAAATTCTATGCTTGTGCATTATTATGCTACTCAAATTTATTATGAGGGAGTAATATATGCTTGTAGGAATTGCAATAATACCAAGTTTCCTCTCTATGTACTTAAAGTTTTGAAGTTATGCTTGTTTTACCTTCCTATGCAAGTTGATTCTTGTTCCCACAAGTTGTTTGCTCACAAAATCCCTATGCATAGGAAGTGGTTTAGGCTTAAATGTGCTATTTATATTATTCATTATGCTCTCTTTATGTTTCAATACTTATCTTTCATGTGAGCATCATTGAAACCATCATGCCTAGCTAGGGGAGTTAAACGTTAGCGCTTGTTGGGAGGTAACCCAACTTTATTTTTGTTCCTTGCTTTTTGCTCCTGTTTAGTAATAAATAATTCTTCTAGCCTCTGTTTAGATGTGGTTTTATGCTTTTAATTAGTGTTTGTGCCAAGTAAAACCGTTGGGAAGACTTGGGGAAAGTCTTTGTGATCTTGCTGTAAAAAACAGAAACTTTAACGCTCACGAGATTAGCTGCCATTTTTTACTGGAGAGTACGATTTAGTTAATTCTTTTTGCATATGATTAATATATAAATTCCTCACGTCTATCAATTTATTTTATAATTTTTGGGGTTCCATAAGTATACGTTTGATCCACATTACTACAGACTGTTCTGTTTTTGACAGATTCTGTTTTCTATGTGTTGTTTGCTTATTTTGAAGAATCTATGAGTAGTATCAGAGGATATGAACCATAGACGAGTTGAAATACAGTAGATATTACACCAATATGAATTTGGAATGAGTTCATAACAGTACCTAAGTGGTGATTTATTTTCTTATACTAACGGAGCTTACAAGTTTTCTGTTAAGTTTTGTGTTGTAAAGTTTTCATGTTTTAAGTAAAGATTCGATGGACTATGGAATAAGGAGTGGAAAGAGCCTAAGCTTGGGGATTCCCAAGGCACCCCAAGGTAATATTCAAGGACAACCAAGAGCCTAAGCTTGGGGATGCCCCGAATGGCATCCCCTCTTTCGTCTTCGTTCATCGGTAACTTTACTTGGAGCTATATTTTTATTCACCACATGATATGTGTTTTGCTTTGAGCGTCATTTTATTTTATTTTGTTTTGCTTGCTGTTTGAATAATATACCAAAATCTTAAATTATTAAATGTTAGAGAGTCTTCACATAGTTACATAATTATTCAACTACTCATTGTGCTTCACTTATATCTTTCGGAGTAGTTTGTCATTTGCTCTAGTGCTTCACTTATATCCTTTTAAAGCATGGTGGTGGTTTTATTTTGAAGAAATAGATGAACTCTCGTGCTTCACTTATATTATTTTGAGAGTCTTTTAGAACAGCATGGTAATTTGCTTTTAGGCATACTAAAAACTTTCATATAAGTGCATTGAATACTATGAGAAGTTTGATACTTGATGATTGTTTTGAGATATGAAGATGATGATATTAGAGTCATGCTAGTTGAGTAGTTGTGAATTTTAAAGATACTTGTGTTAAAGTTTGTGATTCCCGTAGCATGCACGTATGGTGAACCGTTATGTGATGAAGTCGGAGCATGATTTATTTATTGATTGTCTTCCTTCCTACCAATCTATCCCCCTAGCAGCATGCGCGTAGTACTTTGTTTCGATGAATAATAGATTTTTGCAATAAGTATGTGAGTTCTTTATGACTAATGTTGAGTCCATGGATTATATGCACTCTCACCCTTTCATCATTGCTAGCCTCTCTAGTATCGCGCAAATTTCGCCAGTACCATAAACCCACCACTTACCTTCCTCAAAACAACCACCATACCTATCTATTCTGGCACTTCCATAGCCATTCCGAGATATATTGCCATGCAACTTTCCACCGTTCCATTTATTATGACACGCTTCATCATTGTCATATTGCTTTGCATAATCATGTAGTTGACATCGTATTTGTGGCAAAGCCACCGTTCCTAATTCTTTCATACATGTCACTCTTGATTCATTGCACATCCTGGTACACCGCCGGAGGCATTCATATAGAGTCATATCTTGTTCTAAGTATCGAGTTGTAATTCTTGAGTTGTAAGTAAATAAAAGTGTGATGGTCATCATTATTAGAGCATTGTCCCATGTGAGAAGAGGATGATGGAGACTATGATTCCCCCACAAGTCCGGATGAGACTCTGGACGAAAAATAAAAATAAAAGAAAAAAGAGGCCATAAAAAAGAGAAGGCCCAAAAAAACAAAAAATGAGAGAAAAAGAGAGAAGGGGCAATGCTACTATCCTTTTACCACACTTGTGCTTAAAAGTAGCACCATGATCTTCATGATAGAGAGTCTCCTATGTTGTCACTTTCATATACTAGTGGGTATCTTTTATTATAGAACTTGGCTTGTATATTCCAATGATGGGCTTCCTCAAAATGCCCTAGGTCTTCGTGAGCAAGCGAGTTGGATGCACACCCACTTAGTTTCTTTTTGACCTTTCATACACTTATAGCTCTAGTGCATCCGTTGCATGGCAATCCCTACTCACTCGCGTTGATATCTATTGATGTGCATCTCCATAGCCCGTTGATACGCCTAGTTGATGTGAGACTATCTTCCTCCTTTTTGTCCTCTCCACAACCATCATTCTATTCCACCAATAGTGCTATATCCATGGCTCACGCTCATATATTGCGTGAAGATTGAAAAGGTTTGAGAATATCAAAAGTATGAAACAATTGCTTGGCTTGTCATCGGGGTTGTGCATGATTTAAATATTTTGTGTGATGAAGATAGAGCATAGCCAGACTATATGATTTTATACGGATAGCTTTCTTTGGTCATGTTATTTTGAGAAGACATGATTACTTTGTTAGTATGCTTGAAGTATTATTATTTTTATGTCAATATTAAACTTTTGTCTTGAATCTTATGGATCTGAATATTCTTACCACAATAGAGAAGATTACATTGATAAATATGTTAGGTAGCATTCCACATCAAAAATTCTATTTTTATCATTTACCTACTCGAGGACGAGTAGGAATTAAGCTTGGGGATGCTGATACATCTCCAACGTATCTAAATTTTTTTATTGTCCCATGCTATTATATTATCTATTTTGGATGTTTATGGGCTTTAATATACACTTTTATATTATTTTTACGACTAACCTATTAATCGGAGGCCCAGCCCAAATTGCTGTTTTCTTGCCTATTTCAGTGTTTCGAAGAAAAGGAAAATCAAACGGAGCCCAATTGACCTGAAACCTCACGGAACTTATTTTTGGAATGCAAGCAAACCAGGAGACTTGGAGTAGATGTCAGGGAAGCCTCGAGGAAGCCACGAGGCAGGGAGGCGCGCCCTACCCCCTGGGCGCGCCCCCACCCTCATGGGCCCCTCGTGGCTCCCCTGACCGACTTCTTTCGCCTATATATGTCCATATACCCTAAAAACATCATAGAACAGAATAGATCAGGAGTTCCACTGCCGGAAGCCTCCGTAGCCACCGAAAATCAATCTAAACCCATTCCGGCACCCTACCGGAGGGGGGGGGGAATCCCTCTCTGGTGGCCATCTTCATCATCCCGGTGCTCACCATGACGAGGAGGGAGTAGTTCACCCTCGGGGCTGAGGGTATGTACCAGTAGCTATGTGTTTGATCTCTCTCTCTCTCGTGTTCTTGAGGTGGTACGATCTTGATGTATCGGGAGCTTTGCTATTATAGTTGGATCTTATGATGTTTCTCCCCCTCTACTCTCTTGTAATGGATTGAGTTTTCCCTTTGAAATTATCTTATCGGATTGAGTCTTTAAGGATTTGAGAACACTTGATGTATGTCTTGCATGTGCTTATTTGTGGTGACAATGGGATATCACGTGATCCACTTGATGTATGTTTTGGTGATCAACTTGCGAGTTTCGTGACCTCATGAACTTATGCATAGGGGTTGGCACACGTTTTCATCTTGACTCTCCGGTAGAAACTTTGGGGCACTCTTTGAAGTTCTTTGTGTTGGTTGAATAGATGAATCTGAGATTGTGTGATGCATATCGTATAATCATACCCACGGATACTTGAGGTGACATTGGAGTATCTAGGTGACATTAGGGTTTTGGTTGATTTGTGTCTTAAGGTGTTATTCTAGTACGAACTCTATGATAGATTGAACGGAAAGAATAGCTTCATGTTATTTTACTATGGACTCTTGAATAGATCGATCAGAAAGGATAACTTTGAGGTGGTTTCGTACCCTACAATAATCTCTTCGTTTGTTCTTCGCTATTAGTGACTTTGGAGTGACTCTTTGTTGCATGTTTAGGGATAGATATATGATCCAATTATGTTATTATTGTTGAGAGAATTTGCACTAGTGAAAGTATGAACCCTAGGCCTTGTTTCAACACATTGCAATACCATTTACGCTCACTTTTATCGCTTGCTACCTTGCTGTTTTTATATTTTCATGTTACAAAAACCTTTATCTACCATCCATATTGCACTTGTATCACCATCTCTTCGCCGAACTAGTGCACCTATACAATTTACCATTGTATTGGGTGTGTTGGGGACACAAGAGACTCTTTGTTATTTGGTTGCAGGGTTGTTTGAGAGAGACCATCTTCATCCTACGCCTCCCACGGATTGGTAAACCTTAGGTCATCCACTTGAGGGAAATTTGCTACTGTCCTACAAACCTCTGCACTTGGAGGCCCAACAACGTCTACAAGAAGAAGGTTGTGTAGTAGACATCAAGGGACAGTTATATGATCCAATTATGTTATTATTGTTGAGAGAACTTGCACTAGTGAAAGTATGAACCCTAGGCCTTGTTTCCTAGCATTGCAATACCGTTTTTGCTCACTTTTATCATTAGTTACCTTGCTGTTTTTATATTTTCAGATTACAAAAACCTATATCTACCATCCATATTGCACTTGTATCACCATCTCTTCGCCAAACTAGTGCACCTATACAATTTACCATTGTATTGGGTGCGTTGGGGACACAAGAGACTCTTTGTTATTTGGTTGCAGGGTTGTTTGAGAGAGACCATCTTCATCATACGCCTCCCACGGATTGATAAACCTTAGGCCATCCACTTGAGGGAAGTTTGCTACTGTCCTACAAACCTCTGCACTTGGAGGCCCAACAACGTCTACAAGAAGAAGGTTGTGTAGTAGACAGCACAAATAACTCGGCGGTCTAAGTCAATGTCTATTGTCAATGGAGAGTTGCATCATCGTAGTGTCACAGGGGTGTTTCAACGTTGTGTTTCTCCCGAGGAAGGTGGTGAGATCTTATGAGAGATTCATGAAGGAGATTGTGGTCATCATGCCGGCTCTAGGTCTCTCGTAGCCAAGGCTTTCCGTCATGGGTTTTATTGGCTCACAGCTCACGTTGATGTGGAGGATTTGGTCAGTAAATGTGATGATTGTCAGAAATTCTCACGACGAGCTCTTGTGCCAGCTCAAGAATTGAGGATGATTCCAATTGCTTGGCCATTTACAGTTTGGGGGCTTGATATGGTTGGACCTTTCAAAAGGTTCAAAGATAAAAGACCCACCTTTTGGTGGCGGTTGACAAATTTACAAATTGGGTTGAAGCAAAGCTGGTTAGTAAGTGTGATGCGGCAACGACGGTTCAATTCATCAAAAAGGTGATTTTCGTTTTGGTTTTCCCCACAGCATTATAACTGATAATGGCACTAATCTGTCCAAGGTTGCTATGAAAGAATTTTGTCAACGAGAGCATATTCGACTTGATGTATCATCAGTGGCTCATCCCCAGTCCAATGGTCAAGCTGAGAGAGCTAATCAAGAAATTTTGAGAGGCATCATGCCCCGGCTTATGGTCCCTTTGCAGAGGACGCCGGGTTGTTGGGTGGAGGAGTTACCCTCAGTGTTATGGAGTATCAATACTACCCCCAACAAATCGATGGATTACACGCCTTTCTTCATGGTTTACGGGGCAGAGGCGGTTCTCCCTAGTGACATCTGTCTTGACTCGCCTCGAGTGGCGGCTTATGTTGAAGCAGATAATGAAAAGGCACGTCAGGATGCACTGGACCTGTTGGATGAGGAGCGTGACCTTGCGGCGGCTCATTCGGTGATTTACCAGCAAGATCTGCATCGTTACCACAGCCGCCGGGTTAAAACCAGGACCTTTCAAGAAGGTGATTTGGTGCTCCGACTTATCCAGGATCAAACCGATATGCACAAGCTATCCCCCCCTTGGGAAGGGCCCTTTGTGGTCAGCAAGAATCTAAACAATGGGTCATACTACCTTATCGATGTTCGAGACCACAAGGACTCACGCACATCGGAGGAGGAGACCCATCGGCCATGGAATATTGCTCATCTTCGGCCTTATTACACTTGATCCATTGGCACTTGTGATGTACATATTTCAGTGTATATATTATGATGAATATAATAAAGCCGGCATCCCTGATAATTCAGGGCCTCTGTCGTTTCATTTCTAAAGAATGTGAGTCTTTATTGTCACTTAATATAATCACTTGGAGGTTTAACGGCCAGTTTAAGGGGACCAAAGAGATTCTGTTGCACAGCACAAGTCAAACATAGGTACCCAGTGAGCACAACTCAAAAAATATCACTTGGGGGCTCCCTGTTCATAGAACATAGCTTTGATAACCCCTTGGCTTGAAATGCCAGGTGTATAACACCAAAAAAATTCAGTTAATCCTGCCTTGTACGTCTGCCACTCTGCCCAGGTAATCCTGAAATGACCCGCCGAACTCTTGACAGTCAATCTTATTAAAGACCCTGAGCTTGTCAAGGTTAAAACGTCGGTTGCTCATGTGAGGTTCGGCTTACAAGGTTTGAAGAATTAGCTAGTGGTTGCGCAAGCCCATGAAAAGCACTTGGGTTTTAGGCCTGACCGTCTATGAAAGCCTTGTTTTCTGATTTTTATTTGATTTGAAGATTTATTTTTTGAGATTTTCTTCTTGTGACATATTGATACATGATTGGAAACTGATGACAGTTACTATGCCTTGTGGTTCATATTGTGAACCTCTGTGGGGTTTATTTCACTCAACCTGGTTTTAGACTATAAGTCGCCAGGATATGCTTGGAGTGTTATGCTCTAGGCTATGGACTAATGTCCTTTGATGCATGCGGCGTTATAAACCGACGGTATAAATCAATTGAACAGGGTGTTGTTCTCTCAATCTTTGGGTTGTAACCCTTACTGCACAGGTATGATAAACCGGCAGTGTACGCAAATATCATAGGTATGATATTTTGTTATAACTATATATGGTTATGATTAAACTTGCCCTGGTTATGGACAGAGTATGTCCCCAATGGTTTTTATATAGGGTGTTATGACCCGCCCTGGGGTAAACTGCCAGAGCACTTGTAATCTGTTTGGGTGCAGGTACAATAATAAATCTGATCTGCATACTTGATAATATCATGAGAACAAGTGGTAGATCTTCAATTCATGGATCAATAGTGTTAAGCAGACGAAATGTGCATGATGGCACAGTAGATCAAAAGTTTAACTAGCCTATTACAAGGCATACAATGGCCCAAAGAGGATAAGTGTTTTTGAGGCGCAAATATCAAAGTGTTATGATTAATAAGCCGGTTCATGACTCCCGAAGGGTTGAAGCCTTCGGGTCATCCTACGTTGCGTCTTCTTCTTCTTCAGCTCCTTGATCATCCATCAACTGCAAGTCAGGCGTAGCCCAGCTGATACCAGTCAATGCTCTAAACACAACATCATCATTGATAAGGTTGGATGGATCAATATCAGGAGCGAAGGTGTGCTTACGAATCGACAGGATGAGATCCGTCTCCTGATGAACCAGCGCCTTCACCTTTTTATTATCAGCGTCGTAAGCCGCCTGGTATTGAGATAAATTGGTTTCTGCAGCCAGCTGGGTTGCTAATGGACGCATTAATCTATTTATATCATCAAAGTCGTCAGCACTGAAGGGTGACCCATCTTCCTTTACACTTGGGCAACCATTGGCCAGGTCTTCCAGATCAAGATCTGCTTGCCACACCTTGGCCCGGCTTAACGCAGTTAAAGCACCGGCTCTGGCAGAGGCTTGCTTTAATTCTTCAATCCTCTTGGGTACTGATAACCCACAAGTGTAGGGGATCGCAACAGTTTTTGAGGGTAGAGTATTCAACCCAAATTTATTGATTCGACACAAGGGGAGCCAAAGAATATTCTCAAGTATTAGCAGCTGAGTTGTCAATTCAACCACACCTGGAAACTTAATATCTGCAGCAAAGTGTTTAGTAGCAAAGTAATATGATAGTAGTGATAATGGTAGCAAAAGGTAATGATACGTCTCCGTCGTATCTATAATTTTTCATTGTTCCATGCCAATATTATTCAACTTTCATATACTTTTTGGCAAATTTTTATATTATTTGTGGGACTAACATATTGATCCAGTGGCCAGTGCCAGTTCCTGTCTGTTGCATGTTTTTGGTTTCGCAGAATACCCATATCAAACGGAGTCCAAACGGGATAAAAACGGACGGAGCTTATTTTTGGAAAATATGGAAAATTCGGAAGGAAAATCAATGCGAACCAGTGCCTGAGGTGGTCACGAGGCAGGGGGGCGCGCGCCCCCTTAGGGCGCGCTCCTACCCTCGTGAGCCCACCGTAAGGCGGTTGACGCTCTTCTTTTGCCGCAAGAAAGCTAATATTCAGAAAAAAAATCACGGCGAAGGTTTCAGGCCAATCAGAGTTACGGATCTCCATATATATACGAAACGGTGAAACAGAGCCAGAAGAGAACGCAGAACCAGAGAGAAACAGAGAGATATATCCAATCTCGGAGGGGCTCTCGCCCCTCCCACGCCATGGGAGCCAAGGACCAGAGGGGAAACCCTTCTCCCATCTAGGGAGGAGGTCAAGGAAGAAGAAGAAGAAGGGGGGCCCTCTCCCCCTTGCTTCTGGTGGCACCGGAGTGCCGCCGGGGGCCATCATCATCACCGTCATCTTCACCAACAACTTCACCGCCATCATCACCAACTCTTCCCCCCTCTATGCAGCGGTGTAACCTCTCTCTTACCCGCTGTAATCTCTACTTAAACATGGTTCTCAACGCTATATATTATTTCCCAATGATGTATGGCTATCCTATGATGTTTGAGTAGATCTGTTTTGTCCTAATGGCTATTTGATGATCGTGATTGGTTTGAGTTGTATGTTTTATTATTGGTGCTGTCCTATGGTGCTCTCCGTGTCGCGCAAGCGTGAGGGATTCCCGCTGTAGGGTTTGCAATATGCTTATGATTTGCTTATGGTGGGTGGCGTGAGTGACAGAAGCACAGGCCCGAGTAAGTAGGTTGTTTGCGTATGGGATAAAGGGGACTTGATGCTTTAATGCTATGGTTGGGTTTTACCTTAATGAATCTTTAGTAGTTGCGGATGCTTGCTAGAGTTCCAATCATAAGTGCATATGATCCAAGTAGAGAAAGTATGTTAGCTTATGCCTCTCCCTTATATAAAATTGCAATAATGATTACCGGTCTAGTTATCGATTGCCTAGGGACAAATAACTTTCTCGTAACAACAAACTCTCTACTAAACCTAACTTAGTTGTGTCTTTATCTAAACAGCCCCTACTTTTTATTTACTTGCTCTTTATTATCTTGCATACCTATCCAACAACACCTACAAAGTACTTCTAGTTTCATACTTGTTCTAGGTAAAGTGAACATCAAGCGTGCGTAGAGTTGTATCGGTGGTCGATAGAACTTGAGGGAATATTTGTTCTGCCTTTAACTCCTCATTGGGTTCGACACTCTTACTTATCGAAAGAGGCTACAATTGATCCCCTATACTTGTGGGTTATCAGGTAACAGTAGTAAAAGTAATCTTTTTGGTATTTTGTAGTGATGATAGCAATAGCAACGGAAAAGTAAATAAGCGAAGAACAATATATGGAAAGCTCGTAGGCAATGGATCGGTGATGGAGAATTATGCCGGATGCGGTTCATCATGTAACAGTCATAACCTAGGGTGACACAGAACTAGCTCCAGTTCATTGATATAATGTAGGCATGTATTCCAAACATAGTCATACATGCTTATGGAAAAGAACTTGCATGACATATTTTGTCCTACCCTCCCGTGGCAGCGGGGTCCTTACGGAAACTAAGGTATATTAAGGCCTCCTTTCAATAGAGAACCGGAACAAAGCATTAACACATAGTGAATACATGAACTCCTCAAACTACGGTCATCACCGGTAAGTATCCCGATTATCGTCACTTCGGGGTTAACGGATCATAACACATAATAGGTGACTATAGACTTGCAAGATAGGATCAAGAACACTCATATATTTATGAAAACATAATAGGTTCAGATCTGAAATCATGGCACTCAGGCCCTAGTGACAAGCATTAAGCATAGCAAAGTCATAGCAACATCAATATTAGAACATAGTGGACACTAGAGATCAAACCCTAACAAAACTAACTCGATTACATGATAGATCCCATCCAACCCATCACCGTCCAGAAAGCCTACGATGGAATTACTCACGCACGGCGGTGAGCATCATGAAATTGGTGATGGAGGATGGTTGATGATGACGATGGCGACGGAATCCCCTCTCCGGAGCCCCGAACGGACTCCAGATCAGCCCTCCCGAGAGGTTTTAGGGCTTGGCGGCGGCTCTGTATCGTAAAACGCGATGATTTCTTCTCCTTGATTTTTTTCTCCCCGAAACACAATATATGAAGTTGGAGTCGGAGAGGCAACAAGGGGCCCACGAGGTAGGGGGCGTGCCCTAGGGGGGCAGGCGCGCCCCCCACCCTCGTGGAGAGGTGATGGGCCCCATGGCCTTCATCTTTTGCAGGTATTTTTCATATTTTCTGAAAAGTGGCTCCGTGAAGTTTTAGGTCATTCCGAGAACGTTTGTTTCTGCACATAAATAACACCATGGTAATTCTGCTGAAAACACTGTCAGTCCAGGTTAGTTCCATTCAAATCATGCAAGTTAGAGTCCAAAACAAAGGCAAAAGTGTTTGGAAAAGTAGATACATTGGAGACGTATCAAGTACCACTGACAACCTTTCCAATGTGTCCTTGATAAGAGTGGGCAGCTGTTTCTTGTGCAGAGCAGCAGCAATGGTGCGTCGAGCACGAGTGTATAATTGTTCTACAATAGTGTAGACGGCTTTCAACCTGATACGTATGTCTGAGCCCAACTTGATGCTCCGAGAACCTGCATCAGTTAATTTGTTGGTAAGCCGGTAGGTGTTTATAATGTATTTATAACGATGAAAGGAGTCATGATCACTACTTACCGAAGATGGCCAATGACATATTGTTGATTTGCTGCTATAAACCGGACAATTCATCAGTCACCGGTTTAAGCGCGGCTTCAACTTCTTCTACTCTCTTCAATAGAGCCATTTTTTCGATCTCCCAGCCATCCTTATCAGTGTTTAAGTTTTGTTTAAGCCGCTCAATGTTCTCCAAAGCAGCTTTCAGTTCTGACTTGGCCTTGGATGTTTCAGATTGCTGCGTTTTGATGTTGGCCTTTAGATCATTGAGCTGTGAGTCTTTCTCAGTTAATTCAGTCTGTGACATGAGCACACATGGAAAGTATTACAATCATGATTATTTTTGAAGTCCCAAGCACAATAAAAGTATTATCATTGGCACTTGGGGGCTAATGCATATTGCTCTTCTTAAGACAAATTTTTGAAGTCCCAAGCACAATACAAGTATTGTCCTTGGCACTTGGGGGCTAATGCCCATTGCTCTTTTGAAATATGAATTTATCTGATGACTTGGGTGAAATGATCTGGTTTATCAAAATTATTGAAGTGTTGATCTATCAATGTTGTCAAGTCCCGTTTTAGCTTGACAAGTTTAAACCGGCCCTTGGGGGCTACATATGCAAAGTTGAATCCTAATATTTAAAGTCCCGGCTTAACATGATGATTAAGCCAACCCTTGGGGGCTACTAGTGAGGGAGATCTTCTACTTTGTGGCTATTTGAAAAGTCTATAGAATATTCAATCCTATCATACTCTATAGACTTGGCGGCTGATAGACATATGATTATGAAGAGAATAGGGATTGGAGTACCTCATAGCGTTCCTTTCATCATCAAGTTGACTAAGCCAGCTTCAAAGTCGCGGCTTGTGTGTAGACAGTTTAAATAACCGGAATGGATTTCTTGAGCGCTAAATTGTGAGTAGCCTTCTAATTCTATTTTCCACTTGCCTTTATCAGCAATGGAAAACTCTTCTTTGGCGCTGTGCTTGGACAGAGCAGTGGGGTTACCCGGCGCGGTATACCCAAACCCAATGACAACAACATCGTCAGTCTTTGTTTTCGAAGGCTTGATGGGACTCGGAGGATTAGGGATGACCGGTTCAACATCCATTTGATCCATGGTAACTTCATGCTCTTCTAGTGGCGGATCATCAATAATAGTTTCAACAATTGGATGAGAGAGTTCTGGTTGTTGTTGTTCCGGCTCAAGCGGGTTGGAGTCGTCGACCGGTTTGTTCAGTTTTGCCTTTTGCTGGGCTTGGTCTGGCCTATGAAAATAAGAAGCACAAAGAGGTCAGCATATTGATCAGGCATGAAGTTTTGAATAATTACATATACCCTTACCTAGGTACAGTCTTGAAAGCTGGGATTTGGGTTCCCGTTGAGTCACCAGAAGAAGAGTGAGATGTTCCCTGATAATTTGAATCAGACGGGTTAAGAGGTTGACGAACAAAACCCGCCTTGGGGTAATCTAAGTCAGAAATTTTGAAGACCTCCGGTTGACGTTTGCGAGGTGTTGGGGTGTTCGGTAAGACGGAGGATAAAACTCCACCGCCATTGTTCCGGGTTGTTCGGCGAGCTTCATGTTGCTGCTTCTTCAAAAGAAAGTTGGGATCCAAATAAGCCAAAGGATGAGAAAACCTTACTTTCCGGCTTGCCTGACGAATTTTCTGTTTTTGCATAGACTCTGAGCCGGAGGAAAGAACAATTACCTCGTCGTCACCCGCACGGCTGGCTTTAGCTTCCCCCTGATAACAATCATTGTCAATGAGATGTATAAAAAATGAGCCAAGAGAGTCAAGTTCTACCTCCGACTCATCATCATCACTGTCATCATCCGAGTTTAACCCGACGGGCTCAATGGTTTTCTTCTTAGCAGGCATCTTGGTGACCTTCGTCTTGGTACGAGCCGGTTTGGCCAGTTTTTCTTGCGGTTTCTTCTTCCAAAATGAAGAGTTGGCCTGTTAAAATCAAAAGATCATAAGTGGGCAATATTAATGCAAATGTGATTAAATGAAAGGTGTGCAATACTTACAGCTGGCGGTTTGTTGAAGGAGCAGAAAGGACTAAGTCATGTTTTACTGCAATCTGCCGAAGATTCATTCAACAACGCCTTGGCGGCTTCAGTAATTTCTGCGTCGGACAGTTGAATGTCGCAGTGGCGCTTGGGATCTTTTAAATCTCCAGTCTATTCGCACATTAAGCCGGGGCAACGGCTTAATGGCTAGATGCTCCAGGACACCCACCACCAAACAAAGTCAATGACGGTTAGGCCATTACCCATGAAGGCTCTGAGCTTTGAAAAAGCTGGTGCATATTTGGCCCGTTCCTTCTCGTTGATCCATGGGGGAAGTGGATGTGTGTTGCTAAGCCGATGATCACGGTAACCCGGCAAAGGATTTTCCTCTGTTGGAGATGTATCTTGGCAGTAAACCTAGTTTGGTTCCAATCTTTGGGGTGACTCGGCGGCTTGGCGTAGGGAAAGCTCGCTTCTTTCCTCTTCTGAATTGAAACCCCACCGAGTTCCAAGATGGGCCCGTCAGTAAACTCTGTCTGACGGTTTAAGTATTAAAATTCTCTGAATAATTCAACTGTGGGCTCCTCTTGAAGATAAGCTTCACAGAATACTTGAAAGTTGCAAATATTTGACACAGAATTGGGCCCAATATCTTGAGGGTGAAGTTGGAAAAAAATAAAGACGTCGTGGAAAAACTTTGAGTCGGGCGGGCTGAACCCCCGAATCATGTGGTCAGTGAAAATAATCACTTCTCCATCCTTGGGCTTAGGTGGATTTTCTTTGCCAGGGACCCTCCAGTGGATGTTCTCTTTCTTGGCTAAGGTGCCGGTTGCAACGAAGTTGTTCAGGTCTTCTTCAGTAAACCGGGATTGGACCCAGCTGCAAGCAGTGTATGTCTTAGTCATTTTTTGCTAATCTGAAAGGAGGATTATGCCGGTTTAAAGATTATATGGTTAAATCGTCTGTTGGTTTAAAAGCAAATAATAATGAAGCATGCATGCAAAGGTGTTAAACCGGAGGATAACATTGAAATCATAAAGGTGAATTATTGGAGGCTTAAAAGGGGGTTAATAGTACCTGGTGGGTTACGGTTTCTGAGCTAAGCAGACTGATAACCCACAAGTATAGGGGATCGCAACAGCTTTTGAGGGTATAGTATTCAACCCAAATTTATTGATTCGACACAAGGGGAGCCAAAGAATATTCTCAAGTATTAGCAGCTGAGTTGTCAATTCAACCACACCTGGAAACTTAGTATCTGCAGCAAAGTGTTTAGTAGCAAAGTAATATGATAGTGATGGTAACGGTAACAAAAGAGTAACGAAAGCAAAGTAATGTTTTTGGTATTTTGTAATGATTGTAACAATAGCAACGGGAAAGTAAATAAACGTAAACCAGTATATGGAAAGCTCGTAGGCATCGGATCAATGATGGATAATTATGCTGGATGCGGTTCATCATGTAACAGTCATAACATAGGGTGACACAGAACTAGCTCCAATTCGTCAATGTAATGTAGGCATGTATTCCGAATATAGTCATACGTGCTTATGGAAAAGAACTTGCATGACATCTTTTGTCCTACCCTCCCGTGGCAGAGGGGTCCTAATGGAAACTAAGGGATATTAAGGCCTCCTTTTAATAGAGAACCGGAACAAAGCATTAGCACATAGTGAATACATGAACTCCTCAAACTACGATCATCACCGGTAAGTATCCCGATTATTGTCACTTCGGGGTTAACGGATCATAACACATAATAGGTGACTATAGACTTGCAAGATAGGATCAAGAACTCTCATATATTGATGAAAACATAATAGGTTCAGATCTGAAATCATGGCACTCGGGCCCTAGTGACAAGCATTAAGCATAGCAAAGTCATAGCAACATCAATCTCAGAACATAGTGGATACTAGGGATCAAACCCTAACAAAACTAACTCGATTACATGATAAATCTCATCCAACCCATCACCGTCCAGCAAGCCTACGATGGAATCACTCACGCACGGCGGTGAGCATCATGAAATTGGTGATGGAGGATGGTTGATGATGACGACGGCGACGAATCCCCCTCTCCGGAGCCCCGAACGGACTCCAGATCAGCCCTCCCGAGAGATTTTATGGCTTGGCGGCGGCTCCGTATCGTAAAACGCGATGATTTCTTCTCTCCTATTTTTTCTCCCCGAAACAGTTATATAGAGTTGGAGTTGGAGTCGGGAGGTCTCCAGGGGGCCCACGAGGTAGGGGGCGCGCCCTAGGGGGGCGCCCCCCACCCTCGTGGCAAGGGTGTGGGCCCCCTGGTCTTCATCTTTGGCGAGGATTTTTTATTATTTATTGTAAGATATTTCGTGGAGTTTCAGGTCATTCCAAGAACTTTTGTTTTCTGCACATAAAACAACATCATGACAATTCTGCTGAAAACAGCGTCAGTCCGGGTTAGTTCCATTCAAATCATACAAGTTAGAGTCCAAAACAAGGGCAAAAGTGTTTGGAAAAGTAGATACGACGGAGACGTATCAACTCCCCAAGCTTAAACCCTTGCTTGTCCTCAAGCAATTCAATTGACAAACTGAAAGAAATAAAGAAAAACTTTTACAAACTATGTTTGCTCTTGTTGTTATAAATATGTCAAGCTAGCATTCAAGTTTTCAGCAAAGATTATAACTAACCACATTTGCAATAATTCTCAGGTCTCATGATTACCCATATCAATAGCATAATCAACTAGAAAGCCATAATAATAAATCTCGGATGATAACACTTCCTCAAAACAATCATAATATGATATAACAAGATGGTATCTCGCTAGCCCTTTCTGAGACTGCAAAACATAAATGCAGAGCACCTTTAAAGATCAAGGACTGACTAGACATTGTAATTCATGGTAAAAGAGATCCAATCATAGTCACACCCAATATAAACTAACAGTGATGAATGCAAATGACAGCTGCGCTCTCCAGCTAGTGCTTTTAATAAGAGGGTGATGAGTCAATATAAAAGTAAATAGATAGGCCCTTTGCAGAGGGAAGCAGGGATTTGTAGAGGTGCCAGAGCTCGGTTTTGAAATAGAGGTGAATAATATTTTGAGTGGTATACTTTCATTATCAACATAACAACCAAGAGATGGCGATATCTTCCATGCTACACACATTATAGGCGGTTCCCAAATAGAATGGTAAAGTTTATACTCCCCCTCCACCAACAAACATCAATCCATGGCTTGCTCGAAACAACGAGTGCCTCCAACATACATCAGGTCCCAGGGGGAGTTTTGTTTGCAACTATTTTGATTTAGTTTGCATAAAGCATGGGACTGGGCATCCCGGTGACCAGCCATTTATCTTGTGAGTGAGGAGCGGAGTCCACTCCTCTTGAGAATAACCTGCCTAACGTGGAAGATACATGCAGCCCTAGTTGATACATGAGCTATTCGAGCATATAAAACAGGATGATTATTTGAAGGTTTAGAGTTTGGCACATACAAATTTACTTGGAGCGGCAGGTAGAAACCGCATATAGGAAGGTATAGTGGACTCATCTGGAATAACTTTGGGGTTTAAGGGATTTGGATGCACAAGCAGTATTCCCGCTTAGTATAGGTGAAGGCTAGCAAAAGACTGAGAAGCGACCAACTAGAGAGCGACAACAGCCATGTACATGCATTAAAATTAATAAACATTGGATGCAAGCATGAGTAGGATATAGTCCACCATGAACATAAATATCATGAAGGCTATGTTGATTTGTTTCAACTACATGCGTGAACATGTGCCAAGTCAAGTCACTTAAATCATTCAGAGGAGGATACCACCCTATCATACCACATCATAACCATTTTAATAGCATGTTGGCACGCAAGGTAAACCATTATAACTCATAGCTAATCAAGCATGGCACAAGCAACTATGATCTCTAATTGTCATTGCAAACATGTTTATTCATAACAAGCTGAATCAAGAACGATAAACTCATCATATTTACAAAAACAAAAAGAGGTCGAGTTCGTACCAGCTTTTCTCATCTCAGTCAGTCCATCATATATCATCATAATTGCCTTTCACTTGCACGACTGAACGATGTGAGTAATAATAAGAGTGCACGTGCATTGGACTAAGCTGGAATCTGCGAGCATTCAATAAACAAGAGAAGACAAGGCAATATGGGCTCTTGGTTAAATCAATAATAAAGCATATAAGAGCCACTTCAACAATTTAATCATGGTCTTCTCCTACTGACCCCCAAAGAAAAGAAAAGAAATAAAACTATTTACACGGGAAAGCTCCCAACAAGCAAAAGAAGAACAGGAAATATTTTTGTGTTTTCTTTTTAATTACTACTACAAGCATGGAAATTAAACTGATTAAAGGCTACAACTAATTTTTTTGGTTTTTCTTAAGGTTTATTAAACACACAAGAAGAAAGCATAAAAGGAAATAAATTACCATGGATGATACAATGAAAAAGTATGAGCACCGACATCTAGCAATGAGTGTGTGTGAACATAAATGTAATGTCGGTGAGAAGTACGTACTCCCCCAAGCTTAGGCTTTTGGCCTAAGTTGGTCTATGGCCATGGCTGGCCTGGCTGATATCCATAATAATAGTTGTTGGGGTCGTACTATGATGCAGCGTTTATCGCCTCCTGAGCTGCAGTGTGGCGACGAGCGGCCTCCGCTCTCCTCTCATACTCATCTGTCTCCTCTCTGGTAATAGTATATCCTCCTTTTGCCTGATAATCAAAGAAAGTAGGAGCAGGGAGAGTAATATGGATAGCACGGCGTCTGTCAAAGATTAGTCGGTACTAGAGAGGTGATTCGTTCCTCTCGACAAAATGGTGGGAAACCATAAAATCAAAATCTAAATAAGCAGGAGGCAACTCCATGTCTCCTTCACGAACGTCTATCTCAAGAAATTTAGCTAAGCGGGTTACATAAATTCCTCCAAAGAAATCTCCATTATGTCTATTATGATGCAACCTATGAGCTACAATGTCTCCCATATGATAAGATTGGTCTCCTGACACAGCACTCCTGAGAATGCTAAGGTCAGGGACACACATGTGACATGCTTCATCCTTAGCATTTATGCACCTACCTATGAAGAGAGCAAAATAATGTATAGCAGGAAAGTGAATGCTCCCTATGGTAGCTTGCGTTATATCTCTAGATTCCCCTACAGTCATACTAGCAAGAAAGTTTCTAAATTCAGATTTAGGGGGATCCCTAACACTACCCCATTGTGGAAGTTTGCAAGCAAAAGTGAAATCCTCTAAGTCCATGGTATAAGATTTATTATAAAGATCAAACATGACTAAAGGAGAATTACGCGAAGATGAATACTCAAACCTCCTCACAAAAGAGCTTGTGAGATCATGATACTGGGGGCATTTGTCTGCCTCAAAGTTCTCAAGACCGGCATTACGCAAATATGCGTTAAATTCTTCTTTAATTCCCGCTCGATCCATAAATTTTTCGGAAGGCTACTCATAAGGACGCACTGGAGCATCTCTTGGTGGCTCTTCGTCCGCATCATGCATTGCAAGCCTGGGTCCTTGCTTCTTTGAAGAACCACCTTGGAACATTTTCCTAAGCATATTTCTTCCTCTGAAAAAATTCTGAAAATTTTTAGTAACTTCAAAATAAAAGTAAACCAAACTCAATAATATTGATAGCAACTACTCCTACAAGTGCCTAGGGCCTATATCATGCAACAAAACTACTTTTGACCATATAAATTTGACATGCAAGCTCAAGAACAGGGTCACCCTAGCAACACAAATTTGCAATGAATAAAGCACTAGAACAAAAACTAATTGGACCAATGGAGGAGTCACATACCAAGGAACAATCTCCCCAAACAGTTTTGTGAGAGGTGCTTTGAGCAAGGAGATCGAAAATGGCAGCAAAGAGGGCTGGAACTTGTGCTTGAGTTGGTTTTTCGTGTTTGTGGGAGGAAGAAGAAGAAGATGGGTGCAGGAATAAGTGGAGGAGGGCCACCGTGGGCCCACGAGGCAGGGGGCGCGCCTAGAGGGGTGGGCGCGCCCTCCACCCTCGTGGCAAGGTGGCTGGCCCCCCTGGTGTGTTCTTTGCACCATAAATCCTCAAATATTCTAGAAAAAATCATATTTAATTTTCAGGGCATTTGGAGAACTTTTATTTTTGAGGTATTTTTATATTGCATGGATAATCAGATAACAGACAGAAAAATATTTATTTTCATTTTATTTCAACTAAATAACAGAAAGTATAGAGAGGGTACAGAAGGTTGTGCTTCTAGTTTCATCCATCTCATGATCATCAAAAGGAATCCACTAACAAGGTTGATCAAGTCTTGTTAACAAACTCATTCCGATTAACATGGAACCGGAGAAATTTCGAATAACACTAGGTTACCTCAACGGGGATATGCACATCCCCAATAATAAGTATATCATATTTCTTCTTGACAGTAGGAAGAGGAAATTCAAAACCTCCAAATATAATCGACGGAATTTTTCCGATAGAATTGATACTATGAACTTGAGGTTGTTTCCTCGGAAAGTGTACCGTATGCTCATTACCATTAACATGAAAAGTGACATTGCCTTTGTTGCAATCAATAACAGCCCCTGCAGTATTAAGAAAAGGTATTCCAAGAATAATAGACATACTATCATCCTCGGGAATATCAAGAATAACAAAGTCCGTTAAAATAGTAACATTTGCAACCACAACAGGCACATCCTCACAAATGCCGACAGGTATAGAGTTGATTTATCAGCCATTTGCAAAGATATTTTAGTAGGTGTCAACTTATTCAAGTCAAGTCTACGATATAAAGAGAGGGGCATAACACTAACACCGGCTCCAAGATCACATAAAGCAGTTTTAACATAGTTTCTTTTAATGGAGCATGGTATAGTAGGTACTCCTGGATCTCCAAGTTTCTTTGGTATTCCACCCTTAAAAGTATAATTAGCAAGCATGGTGGTAATTTCAGCTTCTGGTATCTTTCTTTTATTTGTAATAATATCTTTCATGTACTTAGCATAAGGATTGATTTGAAGCATATCAGTTAATCGCATACGCAAAAAGATAGGTCTAATCATTTCGGCAAAGCGCTCAAAATCCTCATCATCCTTTTTCTTGGATATGACATGCATGAATGACATATGTATAACATTCCAAATTGAAAATTTGGGATGTTACATGCTTCTACCATCATCGTGGGTGATACGTCTCCGTCGTATCTATAATTTTTTATTGTTTCATGCCAATATTCTACAACTTTCATATACTTATGGCAACATTTTGTATTATTTTTTGGAACTGACATATTGATCCAATGCCCAATGCCAGTTCCTATTTGTTGCATGTTTTTTGTTTCGCAGAATATCCATATCAAACAATTTCCAAAAGCGATAAAAATGTACGGAGATTTATTTTGGAATATATGTGGTTTTGGGGAAGAAGAATCAACGCAAGACGATGCTCGAGGTCCCCACGAGGCACCAGGGCGCGCCCGAGGGGTAGGGCGTACCATGGTACCTCGTGAGCCCCTCGTAAGTCGGTTGATTCCCTTGTTGAGGGAATCCTGGATTAAGGGGTCCTCGGGTGTCCGGGCTGTGATATGGGTTGGACTGATGGGCCGTGGAGATACGAGGTAGAAGACCTTTCCCCGTGTCCGGATAGGACTCTCCTATGCGTGGATGGCAAGATTAGCGTTCGGATGTATAATTTCCTTCTTTTGCAAGCCGACTCTGTACAACTCTAGGCCCCTCCGGTGTCTATATAAACTGGAGGGTTTAGTTCGTAGCAGCAATCAGAATTCATATAGGCTAGACATCTAGGGTTTAGCCATTACGATCTCGAGGTAGATCGACTCTTGTAACCCCTATACTTATCCAATACAATCAAGCATGACATAGGGTTTTTGTCGGATTTCGGGTTCCGGCAAAACCCTTGAGGTTCAAACTCTGGGGTGCGCATGAAGATCTCTCCCCCCTAGCTCACACTCTCACCACGATCTCAAAGCTCAGCACATCGAACTCGCAGAACAAAGGACACATGGTTTATACTGGTTCGGGCCACCGTTGTGGTGTAATACCCTACTCAAGTGTGGTGTGGTGGATTGCCTCTTCGGCTGAGGATGAACAAGTACAGGGGAAGAATAGCCTCTAGAGGAGAGGTGTTCTTGGGCTCGTTGAGCTTGTGTGGTTGAGGATGGAATGGATCCGATCCAAGATCCGTTGATCCCCGACTACGGTGGTGGCTAGTCCTATTTATAGAGGCCCTGGTCCTCTTCCCAAATGTAGGCGGGAAGGGATCCCACAACGGCCAAATTTGAAGGGAGACAACTAGTACAAGTTATGTTGACAAAAGGTGGTTGTCGGTGTCAAAACCGGCGGATCTCGTGTAGGGGGTCCCGAACTGTGCGTCTAGGCTAAATGGTAACAGGAGGCAGGGGACACGATGTTTTACCCAGGTTCGGGCCCTCTTGATGGAGGTAAAACCCTACGTCCTGCTTGATTAATATTGATGATATGGGTAGTACAAGAGTAGATCTACCACGAGATCAGAGAGGCTAAACCCTGGATGCTAGCCTATGGTATGATTGTTGTCCGTCCTACGGACCAAAACTCTCCGGTTTATATAGACACCGAAGAGGGCTAGGGTTACACAGAGTCAGTTACAATGGTAGGAGATCTACATATCCGTATCGCCAAGCTTGCCTTCCACGCCAAGGAAAGTCCCTTCCAGACACGGGACGAAGTCTTCAATCTTGTATCTTCATAGTCCAGGAGTCTGGCCGAAGGTATAGTCCAGCCATCCGGACACCCCCTAATCCAGGACTCCCTCAGTAGCCCCTGAACCAGGCTTCAATGACGATGAGTCCGGCGCGCAAATTGTCTTCGGCATTGCAAGGCGGGTTCCTCCTCCAAGTACTTCATAGAAGATTTTGAACACAAAGGTAGTGTCCGGCTCTGCAAAATAAGTTTCCACATATTGCCCTAGAGAGAATAATATTTATACAAATCTAATCTGCTGACGTATTCCGTAGCGTGACATCACACCACGGCCAAGTCTTTATTCGAATCGTTTTACTGTCCCACCTCAGCGCGTTTAGCGAGGCGGTTTCCTTGGCACGTCTTGTTAAAGCAGAGATCGTGTCCCCTTATTTCGGGATTCTCATCAATACGGGTGTGGGTAACCCAATCGTACCCGTTGGTATATTTTCTCGATCAAAGGCGAGTCCCAAACGGTCACAGGGAAGGACCTTGGTATTTAACCTCTTATAAAGAGACCAAGGCCTTACTCCTTTCTTTCAATCTCAAACGAGTTCGCCCTTCGCCTCGAGTTCCAACACCCAAGGCTCCAGATTTCAGGCGCTTCGGACCTTCGACAATGTCCGGTTCCGACCTTCGAGGCCGATGGATGCCCTCCTCCGTTACGGAGGAGGACGTGCTGAAGTTGAGAGAGGCCAGGTTCTTGACCGGCGAAATCTCGCATAGGCTGCCTGCTCAAGGGCAGGTCATTCCCACTCCCAAGCCTGGTGAGAGTGTGGTGTTCATGTCTCACTTCCTTCGGGGGCTAGGCTTCCCGACGGATCCCTTCGTGAGGGGGCTCATGTATTATTATGGGCTGGAATTTCACGACTTAGCCCCAGAGTCCATCCTCCATATTTCCTCATTCATCGTCGTGTGTGAAGCCTTCCTCCGTATCACTCCTCACTTTGGACTATGGCTCAAGACCTTCAAAGTAGATCCGAAGATGATCGAGGGACGGCACGCGGAGTGCGGAGGTGCTTTTATAAGCAAGAATGCTGGTACTCCATGGCCCGAGAGCTCTTTTCAAGAGGAGTCCAGCTTATGGCAATGAGAGTGGTTTTATATTACCGCTTCCAGGGCCCCTAAGTGGGTGGCGCCACCTGCCTTTCGCTCGGGTCCCCCGCCACGAGTGGCGTCATGGGTCAATACGGGGCTGGACTGGGGGCCGGCAAAGGACGTGCCCCTGTTGTAGGGCCGCATCCGAGATCTCCTAGAAAGAGACATCAGTCTGGTCATGGTGACGCAGGTTATGTTAAATCGCCGAGTTCTGCCCTGCAAACGTCGCCCCCTCCGCCTGTGGGAGTTCAACCCGGAGGGACCACGAGTTCTCCAACATTTTCTTGGCATGACGCCCGTGGAGATGTACAAATTGTTCTTCGGACCACAAGTAGTGTGTCCGGATTCTACGGAGGACGCAGGTCTGAGCTGCAATCGTCCGGATACTCAAGTAAGTAGCCTTGTGTCCGGACTCGCTATCCGTATATTTATCATAAAATTGCCCCTAAAAGAGATGTCCTTTAAACAGGAGTGGATAGGGAAAGCAAAGCTAATCAGGTGTCCGGCCCCCCTCCCCGAGACCACGCCGGGTCCCGTGCTAGTCAGGATGTTGGAGGTTGTGCCTTCAAAGGGAAGCGGGGGAGGGGACAAGGAAGCTACAGCCCCCTCGAAGGAGGTTGTCCGGAAGGGAGGAATCAAAAATTCCTCTCCTCAGGGGAAGAAGAGGACCGCCTCTGAAGACCCTGAGACCATGGCCTTAAAGCGGGGGAAGAAATCTTCTCCAGAGGGTCCTGTGCTGGGGGATACTTCGGCCGAATTATGCCCTCAAGGGGATCAACCCTCCACCGAGCCATAAGTAGAGAGGAGTTTTCTTTTTAAGAAACAAGAGAAATCCCTGCTTTATATCTGAGAAAAGTAATAAAAAATTTACCTTGTAGCTCGGACCTTAGCCCTTCTCAGCAGAGCTCGTCTTCGGGGGATCTTCTTCCGGAGATGATGGAGAGCGGAACGCCTCCCCTTGCCGTACCGCCTTGCGAGGCGGGCGACCCTAAGGTATCGTCACGGAGGGTTTCTCCGAATCCGGCGGGGACGGAAGGTAGTCATATGGCCCCCCAAAGCCCTCCGCGTCCGGCCTTTGAAAAGGGCCATCGGACGAGTCCGGCGCCGTCTAGTGCGCAGTCAGAGGAGCTGAAGGATCTGCTAGGGCGAGCATCTATCTCAGAGGAGCACCGTGCATTGATGGGTACGGTGATTTAGAGGATTTCATCCGCGGAGAGCGGATTGCACGAGGCCGTCAGGAGTTTACTGACAGGTTTTGAGGTACGCAAAATAATGTACCCTTTTGGACAGTTGCGCATAAATAAGATGCGCCCTGTGTAGATAGTAGCCCCTGAGACTCTGTGTGTTGTCAAAAGTGACGGCGCACAGAGGATCATAATCCCAGATCTAATATGCCGCCTTTATATGTAGGTGGCGAAGTGTCCGGTGGCCAGCCGGACTGATGGATTTGCCGAGCTAAAGCGGCAACTTGACGTGGCAGATGCCGACATCGTGCTTGTCAACAAGCGGCTTGACGAGGCACAAGGTATGTAATTCCTTCGGCGGCGCCTGGTAAGAGGAGCTTTATGCCAGTATCTTACAATGTGTGCGCTTGATGCAGATGGTGCTGCTTCCATGGAGAATCTTCGGGCGGAACTTGCCCGAGCCAAGGAGCAAGCCAGGAAAAGTGATGCGGCTGCCAGAAAGGCAATTGAAGAGCTGAAAGCTGAACAAGCTGCTCACTGCCGAAGCAAGAAGGAAATGGCCGAGATGGCCGTGAAGCTGAAGAACGCTGCTGACCGTTGCAAGCTTCTTGAAAAAGAAGATCGGGCGGAACAGACGGACCTGAAGAAGGCCATTGCCGATGCCAAGGATGCTCGCTCTGCGATGAGAGCTATGAAGGAGGAGCCACGTCAGGTCGGGGAGATCGCGGCTGGAAAGCCCTTTATGCTGTGGAGGAAGTTCTGTGATCCTAAACATGCTCCGTTAGACCAGATGTGGAGTACGGCGGACACCTATCTAGATTTAGCAGCGAGTGCCGCAGATGCGGTGAACACTTCCGAGATCAAGAAGATCGCGAAGTGGAAAAGCTCTTCTGGTCGCAGTTCAACAATCTAGAGCGTCCGCTGTCATTAGCCGATCGTTTGGCCGAATGGGCCGAGCTAAATAGGTTGTCCGGACTCGCCATAAAGTATGTCATGAGTCATCTGTGGCCAGAGGGGCCAGAGCCGAAAAGTGATTTCAACTTGGTGCAGCAGTTCCTTGGTGCGGCGTCGCATATCAATGCGATGAAGAGGTCAGTGTGCATAGAGGGTGCGCGGATGGCTCTTGCCCGTGTCAAGACATACTGGGCGGAAATGGAAGCCACCGCTGTTGCATCCCCAGACTCGGATGGAAGCCGAGTACCTGCTGAGCGCTATTTTCAGGAAGTTCTGCAAGGCGCTCATTTAATAGAGACGCAGTGCTCGAAGGATACTATATTCGAATAGCATGTATTATTGTAAAACAATATTTTGATAAATTGTAGAAGCTTTTTATACTTGTGCCTGCAAGTATTGGAATACCTCCTGTGCGGCCGTTTAACATATACGTATATATAATCTGAAAGATGGCAGTCATCGGCTTCAGCCCCCACGCACATAATGCGGGGGTGTTCGCAAAAGGCGCATTTTCACACTTGATCCAACGTCTTGGTCCTACAAAGGAGGTGATAGCGCAGCGAACTAGGCAATCGGACTATGATGCTTTATCACTTTCACTTAGCCATAGGAGTTTGACATTGAGGCTACTTATATAGCCCCTACTGGCGCCTGCGCTCGCCCAAACTCGGGGCGCGTATGTGCCTGGCCGGGAAACGACCCTTCGTTAAAGCGGAGGAATCCTAAAGATTCCGGTATGTCATCGAGTGGTTGACCAGTCTCACGCTATATCATGACAGTCAGTTTTCGGCTTTCTCTACTGAGGTGCTCGCCTGGCCGAACCGGGTCACAATCGCAGTAGTTCTCCTGGTGCCACCTTAGCCGATAGAGCGGAACATAAGGCAGCAAAACACAGGAGCCGGCTAAACCCAACATTTGACCAAAGACATGATTTGGAGCTGATGCATATAAGGCCAAACTCGCGACGCCGAACACTCCCTAAGGTATTCGGTCTTTATGAGGGCGGGCGGGATAACGCCCTTAGTAATAAGCCCCTAGTGTCCAGGTACGCGCAAAACTCTAACGTGGCCACATGCCAAAACGCCAGCCTCCTCCTTGGTTATACCAAGAAACCAGGGGATGTTTATCAACAAGAGACAGTAAAAAAGGTTTACGCAGGGTCTTAATCTGAAAAGAATCCTTGGAACGGGTCCCTGCTGCACGTCTGCGCCTGTGTCTCCGTTGTGCCGTATCCTGGATGGGCGTAGCACGGTGTTCATCTGTAAAAGAGAGGAACTTAGTTAAAGAAAGATCGTGCCGAACATGAGTTATACTAAATAAACAAAGTATAAATCGAAATAGGTAAAGCTGAGCTTTATTATCTCTTGTTTTATATGCGCGGAGCCCCTAGTACATGGGTATACGGCTATTAAGCCTTTATCAATTGTATGTTTATGCCGGACTCGTCTAGTCGTGTCCGTGGTCTTGACGACCTGTTTAGATGCTTTGGCTGGTGAAGCCGTTTTATTGTGGGGCTGTCAAGGCAGCCGCACTGTTGTCCATGCGGGAGGAACACTCAATGTTTTCCCTTTAATAGATGATGCCTCGTGGACCGGGCATATTAAGCGTAAGAGATGCATAATGCGGTATTGCGTTAAAGCGGGCGAAAGCTTCGCGTCCCAGCAGTGCTTGATAGCTACTTGAGAATGGTGCGATGTGGAAAGTTAGCTGTTCGCAACAGAAGTTGTCAGGGGAGCCGAACATAACTTCTAGCCGGAGAGAACCCATGCAATGGGTATCCGGCCCTGGCATTACCCCTTGAAAGGAGGTTTTGCTATGGCGAATTTTTGTTGGGTCTATCCCCATGTTGCGGATTGTGTCCTGGTATAACAGGTTTAGACCACTGCCGCCGTCCATCAGGACGTTTGTAAAATGGAGTCCGCCGATTATTGGATCTAATACCAAGGCAGTCCAGCCTGCGTTCCGGATACTTCTAGAGTAATCCTGATGGTCGAAGGTGATCGGTTTTAACAACCATTGGCGAAACTCCTTTGGGATAGGCCGTATGGCGCGTATCTCTGGTGGCGCCGTTCTGTTCGTCACGTGAAGTAAGTGTACTGTTTTGACTTCTTGTGGGAAATCATTTTGCTTCCTGGTGCTCTACTTGTGGGGTTCGTCGTCGTCCTCACTTGGTGTGTCGAGCCCCTTGTGTTCGGCGTTGAGCTTGCCGGCTTGCTTGAAAACCCAACAATCTATGTGGGTATGGTTCGCAGGCTTCCCGAGAGTACTGTGTATTTGACATATCTTGTCCAAAATTTTGTTTAAGTTGGATAGCTCGTCCCTGTTATCCTTGAGGGGCGGCTTTCTCTGATTCTGCTGCGAGCTTTTAAATCCGGCGTTGACCGCTATGCTCTTTGGGCCGTTTCTCTTATTCCGACGCTGGTCCTTGCAGCGTCGGGGTTTTCCGTTTCTATCCCTAACTTCAGATGTACTTGGGTCGCTGGTGCTACATCTTGCCAACCAGCTGTCCTCTCCTACGCAAAAGCGGGTCATGAGGCTTGTTAATGCGGCCATTGTTCTTGGCTTTTCTTGGCTGAGGTGTCTGGCGAGCCATTCGTCTCGAACGTTGTGCTTAAAAGCTGCTAGGGCTTCGGCGTCCGGACAGTCGACTATCTGATTCTTTTTAGTAAGAAATCTGTTCCAGAATTTCCGGGCTGACTCTCTGGGCTGTTGAGTTATGTGACTGAGATCGTCTGCATCCGGAGGGCGGACATAGTTCCCTTGAAAATTTTCCCGGAAAGCATCCTCAAGCTCTTCCCAACTTCCAATGGTGTTTTCGGGGAGGCTCCTGAGCCAATGCCGGACTGGCTCTTTAAGCTTGAGGGGTAAGTATTTTATGGCGTGGAGGTCATCTCCTCTGGCCATGTGTATTTGGAGGATATAATCCTTGATCCAGACCCCAGTGTCTATTGTTCCGTCGTACGCCTCTATGTTTACGGGCTTGAATCCCGCTGGAAATTCATGGTCCAGCACCTCATCGGTGAAACAGAGGGGGTGTGCAGCACCCCTGTATTTGGGTGTGCCGTGATGTCGGATATTTGTTGTGTTGCATTGCTTACTAGAGCTTGCTTTCTTGGCCCGTATATAGATCTGGCTGGGCCGTCTTTTTGATGCGGATCCTTTGGTGGATCGCGTGTCGGCTTGTGTGCGGCGCCGCTTGCCGCTCCATGCTGGCCATGCGGTCGTCCATCCGACCGGATGGCTTTCCTATTTTTTGACTGCGGGGGCTCTAAGGCCTCCTCGTCAAATTCAGGCAGTAGCTTTCGCTTTGGATAGCTTTTTGTGCGGCGACTGCCGGCATATTTGTCTGCGGTGTTGCGTACTTTGCTCCATCTGATTCTGTGTGCATCTTCCGCTTCTGCTTTTTCAGGCTATGCGCAGTGGCGACGAGCCTTTTGTGGAGGTTCTTCTGCTCCATGAGTTTATTCGGCGTAAGGTCGTCCGGACTGTTGTTTTCGCCGGGGACGGGGTTTTCGGTTTGTTTATCCAAGTTGCCCTGTTCGGACGCTTGCTCGAAGGCATGTTTGTCGTCCGCCGGTTCGTCCTGCTCTGTGGCTGGGTCTGTATGGCTGTTGTTTCTGTCAAGGCGTGGCTTGGAGCGGCGCTTACGTCGCCGCTTTGATTGCTTTTCGAGTGAACGATCCCTCCTTGCATCCCTATGTTCCTTGTCGTCGCTTCTTTTGGGTGTGTCCACCATGTATACATCATGAGATGAGGTGGCTGTCCAGTGCCTTATAGGCGTTTGTTCATGTTCATCTCCTACATCGTCGTCCATACCGTCGATGTCTTCGGAGTCGAAGTCGAGCACGTCGTTTAAATTATCGACCGTGGCTATGAAGTGGGTGGTGGGTGGGCCTTGAATTTCTTCATCATCCGCATCCCAACCTTGTTGACCATAGTCCGACCAGGGCTCCCTGATAAAGAGAGAGACTTTAGTGAATTCAGAATATCGCCGAAGGGCGAGTGCTGAAAGATGTCCGCGGAGGTGAACTCCATGATCGGCGCCCAATCGGGTTCGATCGGTCGGGGCGCGGAGGGCTCGGAGTCTGGAGAGGAGTCCGGCTCCTTGGAGTCACGGGCTTCGCAGAGAATAGGGCTGGTGTTCGGCTCGATCACCATAGAGATTGCAACCCCCGAGGCGGTGTCTAACCACCCATCCTCGATTGGTGTGATCGGCTCCGAGCTAGGGGTCCGAGCGGACACAGGTGCGGCCTCCAGGGCACTGTTCGGCGGCAGAGCTAAATCATGCCCATCGTGACAGTGCGACGCGCTCGGCTGTGGCTCAAATCCGTCGAAGATCAAGTCTCCGCGGATGTCGGTCGTGTAGTTCAAACTTCCAAATCTGACCTGATGGCTAGGGGCGTAGCTTTCGATCTGCTCCAGATGACCAAGGGAATTGGCCCGCAGTAAAGCCGCTGAATACGAAGATCTATCCGGGGAGAAAAGTCTCACCCTGGATCGCATCGTTGTTGATGATCGGAGAAGCCATCGGGCCTAAAAGTGACGACATAGAGGAACTCTCAATGAAAGCACCAATGTCGGTGTCAAAACCGGCGGATCTCGGGTAGGGGGTCCCGAACTGTGCGTCTAGGCCGGATGGTAACAGGAGGCAGGGGACACGATGTTTTACCCAGGTTCGGGCCCTCTTGATGGAGGTAAAACCCTACGTCCTGCTTGATTAATATTGATGATATGGGTAGTACAAGAGTAGATCTACCACGAGATCAGAGAGGCTAAATCCTAGAAGCTAGCCTATGGTATGATTGTTGTCCGTCCTACGGACCAAAACTCTCCGGTTTATATAGACACCGGAGAGGGCTAGGGTTACACAGAGTCGGTTACAATGGTAGGAGATCTACATATCTGTATCGCCAAGCTTGCCTTCCACGCCAAGGAAAGTCCCTTCCGGACACGGGACGAAGTCTTCAATCTTGTATCTTCATAGTCCAGGAGTCCGGCCGAAGGTATAGTCCGGCCATCCGGACACCCCCTAATCTAGGACTCCCTCAAACACAGATAGGTGAAGTAGCAAAAGCAGGGTGAGGTCTCATCCTAGCATTTAGAGATTGCTTATTCCATTTAGCTAATAACCTTTTGAGTTCATATCTATCTTTGCAAGCTAAAATAGCTAAAGAAGCTTCTTGATCAAATAAATAACCCTCAGGAATAACAATTGATTCTTCATCATCACTTTCATCTTCATAATCAGATTCAATATTTTCAATCTCTCTAGCCCTAGCAATTCGTTCCTCGAGAAAATCACTAAGTGGCATAGTAGTATCAGGCATAGAGGTAGTTTCATCATAAGTATCATGTATAGCAGAAGTAGCATCATCAATAACATGCGACATATCAGAACGAATAGCAGAAACAGGTTTAGGTGTCGCAAGCTTACTCATAACAGAAGGTGAATCAAGTGCAGAGCTAGATGGCAGTTCCTTACCTCCCCTCGTAGTTGAGGGATAAATTGTTGTCTCAGCGTCTTTCAAATTCTTCATAGTGTCCAGCAGATATAAATCCCAAGTGACTCAAAGAATAGAGCTATGCTCCCCGGCAACGTCGCCAGAAATTAGTCCTGATAACCCACAAGTATAGGGGATCGCAACAGCTTTCGAGGGTAGAGTATTCAACCCAAATTTATTGATTCGACACATGGGGAGCCAAAGAATATTCTCAAGTATTAGCTGATGGGTTTCGTAGTAATTTCAAAAAAATTCCTACGCACACAAAAGATCATGTGATGCATAGCAACGAGAGGGGAGAGTGCTGTCTACGTACCCACGCCGACCGACGGCGGAAGCGTTGACACAACGTAGAGGAAGTAGTCGTACGTCTTCACGATCCAACCAATCAAGCACCGAAACTACGGCACCTCCGAGTTCGAGCACACATTCAGCTCGATGACAATCCCCGGACTCCGATCCAGCAAAGTGTCGGGGTAGAGTTCCGTCAGCACGACGGCGTGGTGACGATCTTGATGTACTACAGGAGCAGGGCTTCGCCTAAACTCCGCTATAGTATTATTGAGGACTATGGTGGCTGGGGGCACCGCACATGGCTAAGGAATAGATCACGTGGATCAACTTGTGTGTTCTAGGGTGCCTCTACCTTATTATATAAAGGACCAAAGGGGGGAGGCTGGCCGGCCACAAGGGGCGCGCCAGGAGAGTCCTACTCCCTCCGAGAGTAGGATTCCCCCCCCCCAATCCTAGTTGGAATAGGATTCCTCGGGGGGGAAGAGAGAGAGGGGGCCGGCCACCTCTCCTAGTCCTAATAGGACTAGGGGAGGGGGGAGGCGTGCAGCTCACCTTGGGATGCCCCTTTCTCCTTTCCACTAAAGCCCACTAAGGCCCATATGGTTCCCGGGGGGTTCCGGTAACCTCCCGGTACTCCGGTAAAATCCCGATTTCACCCGGAACACTTCCGATATCCAAACATAGGCTTCCAATATATCAATCTTTATGTCTCGATCATTTCGAGACTCCTCGTCATGTCCGTGATCACATCCGGGACTCTGAACTAACTTCGGTACATCAAAATGCATAAACTCATAATATAACTGTCATCGTAACCTTAAGCGTGCGGACCCTACGGGTTCGAGAACAATGTAGACATGACCGAGACACGTCTCCGGTCAATAACCAATAGCGGGACCTGGATGCCCATATTGGCTCCTACATATTCTACGAAGATCTTTATCGGTCAGACCACATAACAACATACGTTGTTCCCTTTGTCATCGGTATGTTACTCGCCCGAGATTCGATCGTCGGTATCCAATACCTAGTTCAATCTCGTTACCGGCAAGTCTCTTTACTCGTTCTGTAATACATCATCCCGCAACTAACTCATTAGTTGCAATGCTTGCAAGGCTTATGTGATGTGCATTACCGAGAGGGCCCAGAGATACCTCTGTGACAATCGGAGTGACAAAACCTAATCTCGAAATACGCCAACCCAACATGTACCTTTGGAGACACCTGTAGTACTCCTTTATAATCACCCAGTTATGTTGTGACGTTTGGCAGTACCCAAAGTGTTCCTCCGGTAAACGGGAGTTGCATAATCTCATAGTTATAGGAACATGTATAAGTCATGAAGAAAGCAATAGCAACATACTAAACGATCGGGTGCTAAGCTAATGGAATGGGTCATGTCAATCAGATCATTCAACTAATGATGTGACCTCGTTAATCAAATAACAACTCATTGTTCATGGTTAGGAAACATAACCAACTTTGATTAACGAGCTAGTCAAGTAGAGGCATACTAGTGACACTTTGTTTGTCTATGTATTCACACATGTATTATGTTTCCGGTTAATACAATTCTAGCATGAATAATAAAAATTTATCATGATTATAAGGAAATAAATAATAACTTTATTATTGCCTCTAGGGCATATTTCCTTCAGTCTCCCACTTGCACTAGAGTCAATAATCTAGATTACACTGTAATGATTCTAACACCCATGGAGCCTTGGTGCTGATCATGTTTTGCTCGTGTAAGAGGCTTAGTCAATGGGTCTGCAACATTCAGATCCATATGTATCTTGCAAATCTCTATGTCTCCCACCTGGACTAGATCCCGGATGGAATTGAAGCGTCTTTTGATGTGCTTGGTTCTCTTGTGAAATCTAGATTCCTTTGCCAAGGCAATTGCACCAGTATTGTCACAAAAGATTTTCATTGGACCCGATGCACTAGGTATGACACCTAGATCGGATATGAACTCCTTCATCCAGACTCCTTCATTTGCTGCTTCCGAAGCAGCTATGTACTCCGCTTCACATGTAGATCCCGCTACGACGCTTTGTTTAGAACTGCACCAACTGACAGCTCCACCATTTAATGTAAACACGTATCCGGTCTGCGATTTAGAATCGTCCGGATCAGTGTCAAAGCTTGCATCAACGTAACCTTTTACGATGAGCTCTTTGTCACCTCCATATACGAGAAACATATCCTTAGTTCTTTTCAGGTATTTTAGGATGTTCTTGACCGCTGTCCAGTGATCCACTCCTGGATTACTTTGGTACCTCCCTGCTAGACTTATAGCAAGGCACACATTAGGTCTGGTACACAGCATTGCATACATGATAGATCCTATTGCTGATGCATAGGGAACATCTTTCATATTCTCTCTATCTTTTGCAGTGGTCGGGCATTGAGTCTGACTCAACTTTACACCTTGTAACACAGGCAAGAACCCTTTCTTTGCTTGATCCATTTTGAATTTCTTCAAAATCTTGTCAAGGTATGTGCTTTGTGAAAGTCCAATTAAGCGTCTTGATCTATCTCTATAGATTTTTATGCCTAATATGTAAGCAGCTTCACCGAGGTCTTTCATTGAAAAACTCTTATTCAAGTATCCCTTTATGCTATCCAGAAATTCTATATCATTTCCAATCAGTAATATGTCATCCACATATAATATCAGAAATGCTACAGAGCTCCCACTCACCTTTTTGTAAATACAGGCTTCTCCGAAAGTCTGTATAAATCCTAATGCTTTGATCACACTATCAAAGCGTTTATTCCAACTCCGAGAGGCTTGCACCAGTCCATAAATGGATCGCTGGAGTTTGCACACTTTGTTAGCTCCCTTTGGATCGACAAAACCTTCCGGTTGCATCATATACAACTCTTCTTCCAGAAATCCATTCAGGAATGCAGTTTTGACATCCATCTGCCAAATTTCATAATCATAAAATGCGGCTATTGCTAACATGATTTGGACAGACTTAAGCATCGCTACGGGTGAGAAGGTCTCATCGTAGTCAACCCCTTGAACTTGTCGAAAACCTTTTGCGACAAGTCGAGCTTTGTAGACAGTAACATTACCATCAGCGTCAGTCTTCTTCTTGAAGATCCATTTATTCTCAATTGCTTGCCGATCATCGGGCAAGTCAACCAAAGTCCATACTTTGTTCTCATACATGGATCCCATCTCAGATTTCCTGGCTTCAAGCCACTTTGCGGAATCTGGGCTCACCATCGCTTCTTCATAGTTCGTAGGTTCATCATGATCTACTAGCATGACTTCCAGAACAGGATTACCGTACCACTCTGGCGCGGATCTCGCTCTGGTCGATCTACGAGGTTCAGTAGAATCTTGACCTGAAGTTTCATGATCAACATCATTAGCTTCCTCACTAATTGGTATAGATGTCGCAGAAACAGTTTTCTGTGATGTACAATTTTCCAATAAGGGAGCAGGTACAGTTACCTCGTCAAATTCTACTTTCTTCCCACTCACTTCTTTCGAGAGAAACTCCTTCTCTAGAAAGGATCCATTCTTAGAAACGAATGTCTTGCCTTCGGATTTGTGATAGAAGGTGTACCCAACAGTCTCCTTTGGGTATCCTATGAAGACACATTTCTCCGATTTGGGTTCGAGCTTATCAGGTTGAAGTTTTTTCACATAAGCATCGCAGCCCCAAACTTTTAGAAACGACAACTTTGGTTTCTTGCCAAACCATAGTTCATAAGGCGTCATCTCAACGGATTTTGATGGTGCCCTATTTAACGTGAATGCATCCGTCTCTAAAGCATAACCCCAAAACGATAGCGGTAAATCAGTAAGAGACATCATAGATCGCACCATATCTAGTAAAGTACGATTACGACGTTCGGACACACCATTACGCTGTGGTGTTCCGGGTGGCGTGAGTTGCGAAACTATTCCACAATTTTTCAAATGTACACCAAACTCGTAACTCAAATATTCTCCTCCACGATCAGATCATAGAAACTTTATTTTCTTGTTACGATGATTTTCAACTTCACTCTGAAATTCCTTGAACTTTTCAAAATGTTTCAGACTTGTGTTTCATTAAGTAGATATATCCATATCTGCTTAAGTCATCTGTGAAGGTGAGAAAATAACGATATCTGCCACGAGCCTCAATATTCATCGGACCACATACATCGGTATGTATGATTTCCAACAAATCTGTTGCTCTCTCCATAGTACCGGAGAACGGTGTTTTGGTCATCTTGCCCATGAGGCACGGTTCGCAAGTACCAAGTGATTCATAATCAAGTGGTTCCAAAAGTCCATCAGAATGGAGTTTCTTCATGCGCTTTACACCGATGTGACCTAAACGGCAGTGCCACAAATAAGTTGCACTTTCATTATCAACTCTGCATCTTTTGGCTTCAACATTATGAATATGTGTATCACTACTGTCGAGATTCATCAAAAATAGACCACTCTTCAAAGGTGCATGACCATAAAAGATATTACTCATATAAATAGAACAACCATTATTCTCTGATTTAAATGAATAACCGTCTCGCATCAAACAAGATCCAGATATAATGTTCATGCTCAACGTTGGCACCAAATAACAATTATTTAGGTCTAATATTAATCCCGAAGGTAGATGTAGAGGTAGCGTGCCGACCGCGATCACATCGACTTTGGAACCGTTTCCCACGCGCATCGTCACCTCGTCCTTTGCTAGTGTCCACTTATTCCGTAGTCCCTGTTTCGAGTTGCAAATATTAGCAACAGAACCAGTATCAAATACCCAGGTGCTACTGCGAGCTCTAGTAAGGTACACATCAATAACATGTATATCATATATACCTTTGTTCACCTTGCCATCCTTCTTATCCGCCAAATACTTGGGGCAGTTCCGCTTCCAGTGACCAGTCTGCTTGCAGTAGAAGCACTCAGTTTCAGGCTTAGGTCCAAACTTGGGTTTCTTCTCCTGAGCAGCAACTTGCTTGCCGTTCTTCTTGAAGTTCCCCTTCTTCTTCCCTTTGCCCTTTTTCTTGAAACTAGTGGTCTTGTTAACCATCAACACTTGATGCTCCTTCTTGATTTCTACCTCCGCAGCTTTCAGCATCGCGAAGAGCTCGGGAATAGTCTTCTTCATCCCTTGCATATTATAGTTCATCACGAAGCTCTTGTAGCTTGGTGGCAGTGATTGGAGAATTCTGTCAATGACGCAATCATCTGGAAGATTAACTCCCATCTGAATCAAGTGATTATTATACCCAGACATTTTGAGTATATGCTCACTGACAGAACTGTTCTCCTCCATCTTGCAGCTATAGAACTTATTGGAGACTTCATATCTCTCAATCCGGCATTTGCTTGAAATATTAACTTCAACTCCTGGAACATCTCATATGCTCCATGACGTTCAAAACGTCGTTGAAGTCCCGATTCTAAGCCGTAAAACATGGCACACTGAACTATCCAGTAGTCATCAGCTTTGCTCTGCCAGACGTTCATAACATCTGGTGTTGCTCCAGCAGCAGGCCTGGCACCCAGCGGTGCTTCCAGGACGTAATTTTTCTGAGCAGCAATGAGGATAATCCTCAAATTACGGACCCAGTCCGTGTAATTGCTACCATCATCTTTCAACTTTGCTTTCTCAAGGAACGCATTAAAATTCAACGGAACAACAGCACGAGCCATCTATCTACAATCAACATAAACAAGCAAGATACTATCAGGTACTAAGTTCATGATAAGTTTAAGTTCAATTAATCAAATTACTTAAGAACTCCCACTTAGATAGACATCCCTCTAATCCTCTAAGTGATCACGTGATCCAAATCAACTAAACCATAACCGAACATCACGTGAGATGGAGTAGTTTTCAATGGTGAACATCGTTATGTTTATCATATCTACTATATGATTCACGTTCGACCTTTCGGTCTCCGTGTTCCGAGGCCATATCTGCATATGCTAGGCTCGCCAAGTTTAACCTGAGTATTCTGCGTATGCAAAACTGGCTTGCACCCGTTGTAGATGGACGTAGAGCTTATCACACCCGATCATCACGTGGTGTCTGGGCACGACGAACTTTGGCAGCGGTGCATACTCAGGGAGAACACTTCTTGATAATTTAGTGAGAGATCATCTTATGATGCTACCGTCAATCAAAGCAAGATAAGATGCATAAAAGGATAAACATCACATGCAATCAATATAAGTGATATGATATGGCCATCATCATCTTGTGCTTGTGATCTCCATCTTCGAAGCACCGTCATGATCACCATCGTCACCGGCGCGACACCTTGATCTCCATCGCAGCATCGTTTTCGTCTCGCCAATCTTATGCTTCCACGACTATCACTACCGCTTAGTAATAAAGTAAAGCATTACATTGCGATTTCATTGCATACAATAAAACGACAACCATAAGGCTCCTGCCAGTTGCCGATAACTCGGTTACAAAACATGATCATCTCATACAATAAAATTCAGCATCATGTCTTGACCATATCACATCACAACATGCCCTGCAAAAACAAGTTAGACGTCCTCTACTTTGTTGTTGCAAGTTTTACGTGGCTGCTACGGGCTTAAGCAAGAACCAATCTCACCTACGCATCAAAACCACAATGATAGTTTGTCAAATAGACTCCGTTTTAACCTTCGCAAGGACCGGGCGTAGCCATACTTGGTTCAACTAAAGTTGGAGAGACAGTCGCCCGCAAGCCACCTATGTGCAAAGCACGTCGGGGGAACCGGTCTCGCGTAAGCGTACGCGTAATGTTGGTCCGGGTCGTCTCGTCCAACAATGCCGCCAAACCAAAGTATGACATGCTGGTAGGCAGTATGACTTATATCGCCCACAACTCACTTGTGTTCTACTCGTGCATATAACATCAACATAAATAACCTAGGCTCGGATGCCACTGATGGGTTTCGTAGTAATTTCAAAAAAATTCCTACGCACACGCAAGATCATGTGATGCATAGCAACGAGAGGGGAGAGTGCTGTCTACGTACCCACGCAGACCGACTGCGGAAGCGTTGACACAACGTAGAGGAAGTAGTCGTACGTCTTCACGATCCAACCAATCAAGCACCGAAACTACGGCACCTCCGAATTCGAGCACACGTTCAGCTCGATGACGATCCCCGGACTCCGATCCAGCAAAGTGTCGGGGTAGAGTTCCGTCAGCACAACGGCGTGGTGACGATCTTGATGTACTACAGCAGCAGGGCTTCGCCTAAACTCCGCTATAGTATTATCGAGGACTATGGTGGCTGGGGGCACCGCACACAGCTAAGGAATAGATCACGTGGATCAACTTGTGTGTTCTAGGGTGCCTCTACCTCAGTATATAAAGGACCAAAGGGGGGAGGCTGGCCGGCCACAAGGGGCGCGCCAGGAGAGTCCTACTCCCTCCGGGAGTAGGATTCCCCCCCCCCCCAATCCTAGTTGGAATAGGATTCCTCGGGGGGGAAGAGAGAGAGGGGGCCGGCCACCTCTCCTAGTCCTAATAGGACTAGGGGAGGGGGGAGGCGTGCAGCTCACCTTGGGATGCCCCTTTCTCCTTTCCACTAAAGCCCACTAAGGCCCATATGGTTCCCGGGGGGTTCCGGTAACCTCCCGGTACTCCGGTAAAATCCCGATTTCACCCGGAACACTTCCGATATCCAAACATAGGCTTCCAATATATCAATCTTTATGTCTCGATCATTTCGAGACTCCTCGTCATGTCCGTGATCACATCCGGGACTCTGAACTAACTTCGGTACATCAAAATGCATAAACTCATAATATAACTGTCATCGTAACCTTAAGCGTGCGGACCCTACGGGTTCGAGAACAATGTAGACATGACCGAGACACGTCTCCGGTCAATAACCAATAGCGGGACCTGGATGCCCATATTGGCTCCTACATATTCTACGAAGATCTTTATCGGTCAGACCACATAACAACATACGTTGTTCCCTTTGTCATCGGTATGTTACTCGCCCGAGATTCGATCGTCGGTATCCAATACCTAGTTCAATCTCGTTACCGGCAAGTCTCTTTACTCGTTCTGTAATACATCATCCCGCAACTAACTCATTAGTTGCAATGCTTGCAAGGCTTATGTGATGTGCATTACCGAGAGGGCCCAGAGATACCTCTCCGACAATCGGAGTGACAAAACCTAATCTCGAAATACGCCAACCCAACATGTACCTTTGGAGACACCTGTAGTACTCCTTTATAATCACCCAGTTACGTTGTGATGTTTGGCAGTACCCAAAGTGTTCCTCCGGTAAACGGGAGTTGCATAATCTCATAGTTATAGGAAACATGTATAGGTCATGAAGAAAGCAATAGCAACATACTAAACGATCGGGTGCTAAGCTAATGGAATGGGTCATGTCAATCAGATCATTCAACTAATGATGTGACCTCGTTAATCAAATAACAACTCATTGTTCATGGTTAGGAAACATAACCATCTTTGATTAACGAGCTAGTCAAGTAGAGGCATACTAGTGACACTTTGTTTGTCTATGTATTCACACATGTATTATGTTTCCAGTTAATACAATTCTAGCATGAATAATAAACATTTATCATGATTATAAGGAAATAAATAATAACTTTATTATTGCCTCTAGGGCATATTTCCTTCATTAGCAGCTGAGTTGCCAATTCAACCACACCTGGAAACTTAGTATCTGCAGCAAAGTGTTTAGTAGCAAAGTAATATGATAGTGATGGTAACGGTAACAAAAGAGTAACGAAAGCAAAGTAATGTTTTTGGTATTTTGTAATGATTGTAACAATAGCAACGGGAAAGTAAATAAGCGTAAACCAGTATATGGAAAGCTCGTAGGCGTCGGATCAATGATGGATAATTATGCCGGATGCGGTTCATCATGTAACAGTCATAACATAGGGTGACACAGAACTAGCTCCAATTCGTCAATGTAATGTAGGCATGTATTCCGAATATAGTCATACGTGCTTATGGAAAAGAACTTGCATGACATCTTTTGTCCTACCCTCCCGTGGCAGAGGGGTCCTAATGGAAACTAAGGGATATTAAGGCCTCCTTTTAATAGAGAACCGGAACAAAGCATTAGCACATAGTGAATACATGAACTCCTCAAACTACGATCATCACCGGTAAGTATCCCGATTATTGTCACTTCGGGGTTAACGGATCATAACACATAATAGGTGACTATAGACTTGCAAGATAGGATCAAGAACTCTCATATATTGATGAAAACATAATAGGTTCAGATCTGAAATCATGGCACTCGGGCCCTAGTGACAAGTATTAAGCATAGCAAAGTCATAGCAACATCAATCTCAGAACATAGTGGATACTAGGGATCAAACCCTAACAAAACTAACTCGATTACATGATAAATCTCATCCAACCCATCACCGTCCAGCAAGCCTACGATGGAATCACTCACGCACGGTGGTGAGCATCATGAAATTGGTGATGGAGGATGGTTGATGATGACGACGGCGACGAATCCCCCTCTCCGGAGCCCCGAACGAACTCCAGATCAGCCCTCCCGTGAGGTTTTAGGGCTTGGCGGCGGCTCCGTATCGTAAAACGTGATGATTTCTTCTCTCCTATTTTTTCTCCCCGAAAGCAATTATATAGAGTTGGAGTTGGAGTCAGAAGGTCTCCAGGGGGCCCACGAGGTAGGGGGGCACGCCCTAGGGGGGCGTGCCCCCCACCCTCGTGGCAAGGGTGTGGGCCCCCTGGTCTTCATCTTTGGCGAGGATTTTTTATTATTTATTGTAAGATATTCCGTGGAGTTTCAGGTCATTCCGAGAATTTTTGTTTTCTGCACATAAAACAACATCATGGCAATTATGCTGAAAACAGCGTCGGTCCGGGTTAGTTCCATTCAAATCATACAAGTTAGAGTCCAAAACAAGGGCAAAAGTGTTTGGAAAAGTAGATACGACGGAGACGTATCACAGCCCACATAATTATTGATTTACAAATCTAAGAGTGAAAAAGTTGCTATGTGTTGGAAAAACAGATTTCATAGATTGATGCTATGATTTTGGATCTACAACACTTCAAATAATGGAAAAATATCCAAACCTAAGTGGCAGTAGTTGAGTAGTTCATGTCTCCAGATTGGGTTTCTCACGCAGAGGAGATGTTTTAATATCAAAAATTAGTACTACCACTACCAGCATGTAGGAGGAGTATAAAGTTTGGACCTGCGATGAACTTGTGGAAACCCTAATGGGATCTACGGTGAAAGGAAAAGGGAAACTCACCGGAGCTGCTGAACGGCGGAGATGCGCGGATGGACTCTGGTCAGTTCAGGTTGATGCAACGGCCGTATACGAGGTAGTGGTGAAGGTCGACGGGGGCGTCGGAACTCGGGTGAAGAGGCATTGTGAGGTAGAGGATGGAGACTAGAAGGCGAAGGGGGAATGTGAGAAGGGACCCCTGGCCCTATTTATAAGGCTGGAAAGATAAAGTATCATGCGCAGGAATTGAGGAGGTTAAAAAAATGGATATGTGACATCACAGACGCCTCGATTTTTGGAGGCTCATTAAAAGAGAGGGTATATTAAGATTTGGGCCTTGCATAATATTAATGACAGGTGACGTCACACCGGGTTACCACAATCCTATGAGATGACGTCACGGCGGGTTACAAGATCTCGTAAGAGCAAATGAGGAAGGATGTTTTATAAGTATTGAAGATTGATATGAACAAGTTCACATCAACCTGGGGCCTAATGTTGGGGATATAACTACTGGGTATGAACCGCCCAGGAGGGGCCGGGTTATACCACTCGCGGTTTACCAATGAAGATGGCGGATCATACGAGCCTGGTGATGGCCCAAGACCCAGAGGTGACTTACAGCCCAGGTGGATGAACCACCATGTATGTGTGATTTGTATTGTAAGGCAGGCGTAGTTAGTCACCGAGCCGGACATGTTGTATAAGTTGGCCGGGACTCCGTAAGGCGTCGGGCGTCAACCTGTGTATATAAAAGGACAACGCAGCGGCAGTTTAGGACAAGAAACAAGAGATCGAGAACTAGGTCAAGCATATTCGCTCCCTGGTAATCGAAACCCTAGCAATACAATCCCAAACCGGAGTAGGCCTTTACCTTCATCGTAAGGGGCCTAACCAGTATAAACTCTTCGTGTCGTTTGTCCCGTTTAACCCCTTTAAGCTAACCTAGTTGTGATGGCCCTGCGACTAATTTCTTCTACTAGGACATCTGCCGTGACAATTCCACGACACCCAGCCCTCGTGCTAAACACATGGCATAAATTCCACCATAGAACCAGCCACTATTAGCATTATGTTGAAGTCTGCGTGCAACAATGACTGCAAGGTTATAATTCCTTTCACCGGTGAGAGCAGTACGTATGAGGCTCAAGTCTGGAGCACAAAGCATGCTGCAGTCTTACTTGCCTACTATGCATTTTCCGTTAAATAACACAAAGTACTAAATTACGGGGAAATGAATGCTCTTTATTCTACCTTGAGTCACTCCCCTCCTTTCATTGTAACAAAGGCTCGTTAAGAATGTTTCGAACTCAGCTTTTGGTGGTTCGTCAAGCGAACCCTAAAATGGAAGCTTGCGGTGATAAGCAAAATTCTCTAGTGAGATAAAAAATGGACTATCATAAAGTATAAACGACACCCTAGACTCACGTGGAAAATATTTAAATTCTTTGACAAATGATTCAGTGAGAAGTTGGTCTTGTTCACACTTATCTGAAAGGTAGGAATCGAGACCAACATTGTGAACATATTGCTCAAATTCCTCCTTAATGCCCACACACACCATATACTCATCGCAAGGCCATAAGCATGTTTTGGTGGTGGCATCTCGCGTGGAACTTTCACTTGGTTCAACATAAAACCGGCGAGCAGAACTGTCACTAGAAGATGCTCCCGAGGATCATCTCCTCGAAGAACTCCTTATAAATAGGTTCATCATGTCCGCGTACAATTTTCTGAAAATAAAACTTTTGAGGTGACAAAAATTTGTCAACAAAACTTTATAAGGTTGATAGCAACTACTCATTGGGATGCATAGAAGCCATAACAAGCATTCAAACTACTTAAAAAGCTAAGAATTTAACATGCAAGCGCATCTACAATAGCACCAAGAGTAGCTAATTATTCAAAATATAAACCACTAAAGCAAAAATTAATTGGACAAACGGTGGAGACACATACCAAGCAACAATCCCCCAAAACAGTTTTGGAAACGGAGCTTCGAGCGAAGAGATCAAAATTCGCGGGTTTGAGCTCAAGAACACCATCTCATCTCAAACCCTAGTTCATCTCTTGTGTTTAATCTTGTTACCGGAACTATAGATTGGTGTTTGTGGATAATTAGTAGTGTTGATTACATCTTGTAGTTGATTACTGTATGGTTTGTTTGATAAAAGTTTATATGTTCAGATCTAATATGCTATTTAATCCTCCTCTTATCTTGAGCATGGTTATCATTTATGGGTAATTATTTTTGTTCTTGAGGTCACAGAAGAAATTATATTGCAAGTAATCATGTGAAATTGATATGTGTTTGATATTTTGATAGTATATATGTTCTGATTCCCTTAATGGTGTCATGTGAACGTCGACACTTCATCATATTTGGGCTTAAGGGAATGCATTGTGAAGTAGCAATTAGATGATGAGTTGCGAGAATGACAGAATCTTAAACCTCAGTTTATGCTCTATTCCGTAAGGGGCCGATCGAATCCAAAAGTTTAATATTATGGTTAGAATTTATTCTTAATATTTTTCTCATAGTTGTTGATACTTGTGGGAGTATTAATCATAAGTAGAAAGTTTGTTCAAGTAAGAACAACACCTAAGTATCAGTCCAGTCACATATCAAATTATTAAAATAACAAACACAAATTGAATCAACATGATGAAAGTAAGTAGATGAAATTCATGTGTACCTTCAAAAACGCTTTATTTATTATAAAAGACCGTTTTGATCTGTCCTTTGCCTCAAAAGAATTGGGCTACTTTGCTGCACTTTTGTAATATTATCGTTACTTACTCGTTACAAATTATCTTGCTATCAAAATACTCTGCTATTTACAATTTCAGCACTTGCAGACATTACCTTGTTGACAATTACTTTTCATTCTTTCTGCTTCTCTCATTTCTTGTTAGGTTCGACACTTCTACTTATCAAAAAGAGCTACAATTGACCTCTTATATTTGTAAGTCATCAATGATGATGATGCACCGGCCATTTTCGCCGAAGGCTCAGCATTAGACAAAAGGGTGGTAAGGACCCATGGAGGCAACTAGTATCGCCGAGGCCGTCGGGCGATCGACGGGGAAGAGTCGAGAGAGGCTCAACTTTTTCTACCACTCTGAAATAAATTTACACACGGGATAGACATGAGAGGATAAAATATCCTCCCCTATTTAGATTTCGAAAGTAAAAATCAATAAGATGTGACTAGATCTCAGTCGACTAAAATTTAACGAAGCAAAAAGAAAAAAGAAAAACTTAAAATGGTGATTTAACGAAGCAAGATGGAAAAAGAAAAACTGAAAAAAAAACTTTGCACGAATATATTAACGTAAGATCTCACGGATACAACATAGATCTCATGGATACAGTATAACTGAGACTTAACAAAGTCTTACTTGACTGGGACTTAGCAAGACTGAAAGGGATACAACGTAACTAAGACTTAACGAAGTCGAGTTACTCGTCTCATGGATACAGTATAACTGAGACTTAATAAAGTCTTACTTGACTGGGACTTAGCAAGACTGAAAGGGATACAACGTAACTAAGACAAGTCGAGTTACTCGTCTGAGACTTAGCAAGACTGAAAGCGAAATTATACTCCTCTGAGGTGAGATAGGGTATCACGGTTAGAGTTGGCCTTAGTTTCCTGCAATTAACTTGTCACAACAAAATCCACCATGTCGATCCTGTCCTGTTTTTCGAGCTGCAAGATGCGACAGCATGCACATATTGCAATTTACAAAGATGAAACCACGGCAGTAAAGAATGCAAATAATCAGGGGAAATGACGTTGGATCATATAGAATCAAACGTAACTTGCACCTTCACTGACATCTCCCGACTGTCCCGTACACCGACGACTCTACGGAAAAACAAGACCAACCAACAGAAGTTGAAAGAAGACGCGCATTTCACTGGGCAACCATTCGATCTCTCAAGGGAAGGGCGCGTGCTGCTTCATCTCCGTGGCCGTGACGTCTACGGCGAACCCCTTGCCGTGCAGTCGCCAGTAGTCGGCGTTCGGGTTGATCCACTCCGGCTCATCCATCTCCACCCTCTCAGCCTTGAGCCCACGAGCGGAGCTGTCCACCTTGCACCTCTCGTCGCGCGCGCGCACCAGCTCGGCGCGCACCCGGCCCGGCTCCACGGCCTGCGGCGACATCATGAGCGCCGGCGCGCCGAGGGGCAGCCGGTCGCTGCGGTCCACTTGCCACGTGCACCAGAACTTGCCGTACGTCTTGGCCATCCTGGCCATCTCCGAGGTCTGCAGCATCTCCGGCACGCCCACGTCGGTCCACAGCCCGGCCTTGACCTCGTAGGCGTGCGAGTGCCACAGCCTCTGCTCCTCCGGCGGCAGGGCCTCGAAGATGTTGTCCGACACGATGTACTCCACACCTGCAACATCCAGGCTCATGAGCGACCAAACGTGCAAACCGCAAACATAATGGTCGGCGAGGCTCCGGCGGCTGACATACCGATGAGTCGGGCCGACGGCTTGTCGGAGTCATAGACGGCGCACTGGAGGACGTCCTGGTTGAGGCGGGAGACGAAGTGGTGGACCTCGAGCTGCCGGTGCATGTCGTGTGCGTACAGCGCGAAGCTGCACGCGTGCTGCTTCATCTGGCGCACCGGCTTCAACGTCTGCAGCACCTGAGCGCCCATGTCGATCGCCTGCGAGGAGACCGTGGTCGGCCTGCCCGGCGGCGGCGCCGTCCCGCCGGCTCCCGAGGTGGGCGTGGGCGCTGGGTTCTGATCACTGGAGGACATCGCTTCTCGCGCGTTGGCAGATCGCAGCAGGTTGATTGCCGATCAGTCGAGGGCGCGGTCTTCTTATCGTCGTAACTTGGAGGAGTTCACGAAGCTGCCCTGACGCCGCGACGCGTGCTGCTTTAGGCGCAGGACGTGGCGTGCTTGCTGAAGGCGCGAGAACTATGAGTAGGAGCTTCCACCGCAGAACGTGGCGCCGAGGGCCGATACACGTCACAAACTTGGGAGCTCATCATCCTCGAGCCTTCTATGGTTTTAGTTCAAACTAAGGGGCTGTTTGATTCTAGGACTAGTATTGTCACACTTTATCACACATTTTTACCAAACTTGTTTAAAGTTAATTTATTAAAATGAGAGCCACAAGTTGACAAGCCTAAGGGAATCTTGCCACACTTTTTGTGTGTATGCCATGTGGGGCACAAGTGTGGCTTGTCTAAGGTGTGGCTTGAACCAAACACTCACCTAAATTAATCAAACTTGCCTAACCTTAGGTGTGACAATCTTTGGAAAAGTTAGTTACAAACCAAACAGCCCCTAAAACCACGACGAGTAATTTGTACCTCCGTTTCAAATTACTCATACTAAAACCACAATCAAATTTGTCAACGCACCTAACACGCCTGACATGCGGGCCACAGATCGCAGCAACTCACCGGCGCGTACAAGGACGGCGCGGGCTCGCAAGGCCAACACCAAAGTAACTGGGCCAGAGTGGGTGAACTAGCCCAGCACACCTACTTATCTTACTGCGACCAAGGGGGTTCGCCATCCAGTGGATCAGAACGGCACGGCACCGGCTCTCTCTTCTCCCACCTACCCTATTTCCCCAATTCATATGAACCCTAGTCCATGGCAATTGTAACTTAGCTGTAATCAGATCCTTGGCTATGCTGTATTAGATCGAGAGACATATCTACTCCCTTACATCTGGTATCAGAGACCCATCACCACCTCTTCCCCGCCCTCGCTCTGGCGCAGTTCATCGAAACACGCCGTCTTCGCCAAGCTCGGGTTCAAATCGAAGCCATGGATCCTACCATGAAGGAGTACATGGAGAAGATCACGTCGTCCATGGACGAATTCCGCCTCGAGTTGCGCAACAACACCGCGGTGGTGCGCGCCAACACCGTCAAGCTCGATGATCTGCTCGCGTGGCGGCCAGACATGGAGCGTCGCGTGGCGGATTTGGGCGCAACAGTGGCCAATCTGCAACAGGGGTGCGCGTCTGCGGCGGTGGCGCCTCGTGCGGCAGCGATCGGGCACACATCCTCGCAGCGACCAGCGGCCTCCTCGGCACTAGCACCAGCGCGCGGGAGCTGCCCCACAGGTCTGAGGACCACGGCGACGCATTCCTTCACCGGGAGCAGGGGCCGGTTACGACACCGGTGCCTCTCCCGGGCATAGGTCCGTTACCCTCGTCCCCCTCGGCGATTCCCATTTCATCCCCGTTCTCACATGCCAGTCAACTGCTCGCGGGATTGGGTCAGACCCGTCCTTCCATTTCCTTCCCCAAATTCACGGCGGGAAATCCTAAACTCTAGAAAACGTTGTGTGAGCAATACTTTTCTATGTTTGGGATCCATACGTCCTTTTGGGTGCCGATGGCTTCTCTGAACTTCTCCGGTTCAGCAGCTATTTGGCTATAGTCAATTCAGAAAAAACTCACTGGGTTTGATTGGGAGTCATTCTCTACTCTGTTGTGTACCCGGTTTGGTCGAGATCGCCACCGGTTGCTAATTCGTCAGTTTTACACCATCAAATAAACTACATCGGTGGCTGATTACATAGAACAATTCTAGCTTATTATTAATCACTTGGCTTCTTATTCTGATGCAATTCATCCTTACTATTATCTCACTCGTTTTGTGGAGGGGACTCCAGGCCGACATCCGCGCCCTGGTGCTCGTTCAGAGGCCGCCTGACCTCGACACGGCCTGTTCAATGGCGCTGTTACAAGAAGAAGTAGCGGGCTGTGCTGCTCCGCAATCGCACCAGCTACCGTCGCCCTGTGCCCAGGATGTCGGGGGCCGCTCAGGAGGAGTGTTTCCACTGCCACCGCCTCCTCCGCGATCGGTGATTCCAGCGACACCACCAACAGTAGCAGACCGGCGTGGACTCGACGGTGCCCGCGCTGACAACTCCAAGGTCAAGGCTCTTCTTGAGTATCGCCGTGCCCGTGGACTCTTCTTCAAGTGTGGCGAACGGTGGGGCCATGACTACACGTGTCCCACCACGGTGCAACTCCACATGGTCGAGGAACTACTGGAGCTCTTCGGCATCGATGCCATGTTTGACAACAACCAACCTCTACAAACAGAGACTGCGATGGCCATCTCCAAGCACGCTCTCACCGGCGATAAGTCTCCCAAGGCGTTTCAACTCCATGCGTGGCTCCAAGGTTTTGAGATCCTCATGCTGGTGGACTCTGGCAGCTCTACATCTTTCGTCGACACACAGCTCGCTACCAAATTGGTGGGCGTTACCCCGTTAGGTCGTGCTGGACGTGTCAAGATCGCGGGTGGCAGGGAGTTGCAGTGTTTGGCATCAATTCCCAAGTGCAAGTGGTCATCGCAAGGACATGAATTCACAATAGACATGAAGGTTCTCTCCCTGGGAATGTATGACGCAATCCTCGGTATGGACTAGCTTGAGGAGCATAGTCCCATGACAGTGGATTGGAAAGGCAAGCTCATAACCATTCTAGATGAGCGAGGGACAATACACTTACACGGGCAGCCGTCGACAACATCTTCTGAAGTAATTAACAGTATGCAACTCAGCAGCTTGTGTCGTCAGGGTGCTGTTTCACAGATGGTGCAATTGTACCAAGTCACCTTGGGTACATGAGAGGCGCAAGAGGTCACCCCTGAATGTGTGTGTGCTGTTGTAGAGCAGTACCCGGAAGTTTTTGGGATGCCTGAAGGATTGCCACCTCGGCACAGCTGTGATCAGCACATTCCGCTGATTTCTGGGGCTCAACCCGTCAATATTTGGTCGTACCACCACAAGCCAGAGCATAAAACTGAAATTGAAGAACAAGTTGCTTAACTGCTCAAGCAAGGGGTCATACGGAAAAGCAACAGTCCTTTTGCGTCGCCTGTTATCCTTGTAAAGAAAAAAGATGGAACATGGCGCCTTTGCATCGACTACCGCCATCTGAACGCTATGACGTCTGTAGCCAAATTTTCAATTCCAGTAATTGAGGAGCTCCTAGATGAACTCATGGAGCAGTTTGGTTCTCTAAGCTCGATCTGCGGGCTGGTTATCATCAAATCAGGATCGCAGAAGGAGACGAGTACAAAACAGTGTTTCAGATGCATTCCGGGCACTTTGAGTTTTTGGTGCTGTCCTACGGTCTTGCAGGAGGGCCATCAACATTCAACGGGGCAGTAACTGAGACACTCCATCCTCTTCTGCGCAAATGTGTTCTCTTATTCTTTGATGACATATTGGTGTTCAGCCGTACATTGAAAGATCACATAGCTCACTTGGGCCAAGTATTTCAGTTGCTACAAAGAGACCAATGGAAGATTAAGGCGTCAAAGTGCAGTTTTGGGCAGAAACAAATCTCATATTTGGGACATGTCGTGAGCGGAGAAGGGGTTGCTACAGAACCTAGCAAGATTCAGACCGTAGCCAAATGGCCCACGCCAATAGATGCAAAAGAGGTGCGCCGTTTCCTTGGGTTAGCCGGATATTATCATTGCTTTGTGCATCATTTTGGAATCATAGCCAGACCCTTGTTTAACTTGTTGAAAAAGGGGGCCCCTTTGTGTGGACTCAGTCAACAGATCATGCCTTTCAGTTACTGAAACAAGGGCTGGTTACAGCACCTGTGTTAGCATTGCCTGATTTCTCCAAGCCATTCATGGTCGAAACCGATGCATGCGATGCGAGTGTGGGGGCTATTATGCAACAACAAGGGCACCCTATTGCATACATGAGCAAAGCTTTGTTGGAAATATGCCCTAGAGGCAATAATAAAATGATTATTATTATATTTCCTTGTTCATGATAATCGTTTATTATCCATGCTAGAAATGTATTGATAGGAAACTCAGATACTTGTGTGGATACATAGACAACACCATGTCCCTAGTAAGCCTCTAGTTGACTAGCTCGTTGATCAATAGATGGTTACGGTTTCCTTACCATGGACATTGGATGTCGTTGATAACGGGATCACATCATTAGGAGAATGATGTGATGGACAAGACCCAATCCTAAGCCTAGCACAAGATCGTGTAGTTCGTATGCTAAAGCTTTTCTAATGTCAAGTATCATTTCCTTAGACCATGAGATTGTGCAACTCCTGGATACCGTAGGAGTGCTTTGGGTGTGCCAAACGTCACAACGTAACTGGGTGGCTATAAAGGTACACTACGGGTATCTCCGAAAGTGTCTGTTGGGTTGGCACGAATCGAGACTGGGATTTGTCACTCCGTGTGACGGAGAGGTATCTCTGGGCCCACTCGGTAGGACATCATCATAATGTGCACAATGTGATCAAGGAGTTGATCACGGGATGATGTGTTACGGAACGAGTAAAGAGACTTGCCGGTAACGAGATTGAACAAGGTATCGGGATACCGACGATCGAATCTCGGGCAAGTATCATATCGATAGACAAAGGGAATTGAATACGGGATTGATTAAGTCCTTGACATCGTGGTTCATCCGATGAGATCATCGTGGAACATGTGGGAGTCAACATGGGTATCCAGATCCCGCTGTTGGTTATTGACCGGAGAACGTCTCGGTCATGTCTGCATGTCTCCCGAACCCGTAGGGTCTACACACTTAAGGTTCGATGACGCTAGGGTTATAAAGGAAGTTTGTATGTGGTTACCGAATGTTGTTCGGAGTCCCGGATGAGATCCCGGACGTCATGAGGAGTTCCGGAATGGTCCGGAGGTAAAGATTTATATATGGGAAGTCCTGTTTTGGTCACCGGAAGAGTTTCGGGGTTTATCGGTAATGTACCGGGACCACCGGGAGGGTCCCGGGGGTCCACCAAGTGGGGCCACCTGCCCCGGAGGTTTGCATGGGCCAAGGGTGGTGAGGGACCAGCCCCTAAGTGGGCTTGTGCGCCTCCCACAAGGCCCAAGGGGCAGCTAGGAGGAAAAAAAGGGGAAACCCTAGGCTTAGATGGGCCTAAGGCCCACCCTAGGGGGCGCCTCCCTCTCTCCCCCTCTTGGCCGCCCCCCTTGCTCCCCATCTAGGGCTGCCGCCCCCCCTAGGGATGGGAACCCTAGAGGGGGCGCAGCCCCTCCCCTTCCCCTATATATATGAGGCCTAGGGCTGCCCATAATACACGCGATTCCATCTCTCGTTGGTGCAGCCCTGCATCTCTTCTTCCTCCTCTTCTGTGGTGCTTGGCGAAGCCCTGCAGGATAGCCACGCTCCTCCACCACCACCACACCGTTGTGCTGCTGCTGGATGGAGTCTTCCTCAACCTCTCCCTCTCTCCTTGCTGGATCAAGGCGTGGGAGACGTCACCGGGCTGTACGTGTGTTGAACGCGGAGGTGCCGTGCGTTCGGCACTTGATCATCGGTGATTTGGATCACGACGAGTACGACTCCATCGACCCCGTTCACTTGAACGCTTCCGCTTAGCGATCTACAAGGGTATGTAGATGCACTCTCCTTCCCCTCGTTGCTGGTCTCTCCATAGATAGATCTTGGTGACACGTAGGAAAATTTTGAATTTCTGCTACGTTCCCCAACAGTGGCATCATGAGCTAGGTCTATGCGTAGTTTCTATGCACGAGTAGAACACAAAGTAGTTGTGGGCGTTGATTTTGTTCAATATGCTTGCCGTTACTAGTCTTATCTTGATTCGGCGGCATCGTGGGATGAAGCGGCCCGGACCGACCTTATACGTACTCTTACGTGAGACAGGTTCCACCGACTGACATGCACTAGTTGCATAAGGTGGCTAGCGGGTGTCTGTCTCTCCTACTTTAGTCGGATCGGATTCGATGAAAAGGGTCCTTATGAAGGGTAAATAGCAATTCGCATATCACGTTGTGGTTTTGCGTAGGTAAGAAACGTTCTTGCTAGAAACCCATAGCAGCCACGTAAAACATGCAAACAACAATTAGAGGACGTCTAACTTGTTTTTGCAGGGTATGCTATGTGATGTGATATGGCCAAAAGGATGTGATGAATGATATATGTGATGTATGAGATTGATCATGTTCTTGTAATAGGAATCACGACTTGCATGTCGATGAGTATGACAACCGGCAGGAGCCATAGGAGTTGTCTTAATTTATTTATGACCTGCGTGTCAACATAAACGTCATGTAATTACTTTACTTTATTGCTAACCGTTAGCTGTAGTAGTAGAAGTAATAGATGACGTGACAACTTCATGAAGACACGATGATGGAGATCATGATGATGGAGATCATGGTGTCATGCCGGTGACAAGATGATCATGGAGCCCCAAGATGGAGATCAAAGGAGCTATATGATATTGGCCATATCATGTCACTATTATTTGATTGCATGTGATGTTTATCATGTTTATACATCTTATTTGCTTAGAACGACGGTAGTAAATAAGATGATCCCTCATTAAAAAATTTCAAGAAAGTGTTCCCCCTAACTGTGCACCGTTGCGACAGTTCGTTGTTTCAATGCACCACGTGATGATCGGGTGTTTGATCCAAACGTTCACATACAACGGGTGTAAGACAGATTTACACATGCAAACACTTAGGTTGACTTGACGAGCCTAGCATGTACAGACATGGCCTCGGAACACAGAAGACCGAAAGGTCGAGCATGAGTCGTATGGCAGATACGATCAACATGAAGATGTTCACCGATGTTGACTAGTCCGTCTCACGTGATGATCGGACACGGCCTAGTTGACTCGGATCATGTAATCACTTAGATGACTAGAGGGATGTCTATTTGAGTGGGAGTTCATAAGATGAACTTAATTATCCTGAACATAGTCAAAAGATCTTTGCAAATTATGTCGTAGCTCGCGCTTCAGTTCTACTGTTTAGATATGTTCCTAGAGAAAATTTAGTTGAAAGTTGATAGTAGCAATTATGCGGACTAGGTCCGTAAACCGAGGATTGTCCTCATTGCTTCATAAAAGGCTTATGTCCTTAATGCACCGCTCAGTGTGCTGAACCTCGAACGTTGTCTGTGGATGTTGCGAACATCTGACATACACGTTTTGATAACTACGTGATAGTTCAGTTAAACGGTTTAGAGTTGAGGCACCGAAGACGGTTTTTGAAACGTCGCGAAACATATGAGATGTTTCGAGGGCTAAAATTGGGATTTCAGGCTCGTGCCCACGTCAAGAGGTATAAGACCTCCGACGATTTTCTTAGCCTGCAAACTAAGGGAGAAAAGCTCAATTGTTGAGCTTGTGCTCAGATTGTCTGAGTACAACAATCATTTGAATCTAGTGGGAGTTGATCTTCTAGATGAAATAGTGATGGTTCTCCGAAGTCATTACCACCAAGCTGCTAGAGCTTCGTGATGAACTATAATATATCAGGGACATATATGATGATCCTTGAGATATTTGCGATGTTTGACACCACAAAAGTAGAAATCAAGAAGGAGCATCAATTGTTGATGGTTGGTGAAACCACTAGTTTCAAGAAGGGCAAGGGAACAAAGGGATACTTCATGAAATGGCAATTCAGCTGCTGCCCTAGTGAAGAAACCCAAGGTTGAACCCAAACCCGAGACTAAGTGCTTCTGTAATAAGGGGAACAGCCACTGGAGCAGAATTACCCTAGATACTTGGTAGATTAGAAGGCTGGCAAGGTCGATAGAAGTATATTGATATACATTGTGTTGATGTGTACTTTACTAGTACTCCTAGTAGCACCAGGGTATTAGATACCGGTTCGGTTGCTAAGTGTTAGTAACTCGAAACAAAAGGCTACGGAATAAACGGAGACTAGCTAAAGGTGAGCTGACGATATGTGTTGGAAGTGTTTCCAATGTTGACATGATCAAATATCGTACGCTCCCTCTACCATCGAGATTGGTATTAAAACCTAAATAATTGTTATTTGGTGTTTGCGTTGAGCATAGACATGACTGGATTATGTCTATCGCAATACGGTTATTCATTTAAGAAGAATAATGGTTACTCTGTTTATTTGAATAATACCTTCAATGGTCTTGCACCTAAAATGAATGGTTCATTGAATCTCGATCGTAGTGATACACATGTTCATGCCAAAAGATAGTAATGATAGTACCACCTACTTGTGGCACAGCCACTTAAGTCATATCGGTATAAAACGCATGAAGAAGCTCCATGTTGATGGATCTTTGGGCTCACTCGTTTTTGAATCACTTGAGACATGCGAACCGTGCCTATTGGTATATATGCATGAAGAAACTCCATGCAAATGGACCGTTTGGACTCACTTGATTTTGAATCACTTGAGACATGCAAATCATACCACATGGGCAAGATGACTGAAAGCCTCGTTTTCAGTAAAATGGAACTAGAAAGCAACTTGCTGGAAGTAATACATTTTGATGTGTGCAGTCCAATGAGTGCTGAGGCGTGTAGTGGATGTCGTTATGTTCTCACTTCACAGATGATTTGAGTAGATGTTGAGTATATTTACTTGATGAATCACGAGTCTGAATTATCGAAAGGTTCAAGTAATTTCAGGGTGAAGTTGAAAGATCGTCGTGACAAGAGGATAAAAGATCTATGATATGATCATAGAGATGAATATCTGAATTACGAGTTTGGCACAGAATTAAGACATTGTGGAAATTGTTTCACAACTAATACAGCTTGGAACACCATAGTGTGATGGTGTGTCCGAACATCATGACTGCACCCTATTGGATATGATGCATACCATGATGTCTCTTATCGAATTACCACGATAGTTTATGGGTTAGGCATTAGAGACAACCACATTCACTTTAAATAGGGCACCACGTAATTCCGATGAGATGACACCGTATGAACTATGGTTTAGAGAAAACCTAAGCTGTCATTTCTTAAAAGTTTGGGGCTGCGACGCTTATGTGAAAAAGTTTCAGGCTGATAAGCTCGAACCCAAAGCGGATAAATGCATCTTCATAGGACACCCAAAACAGTTGGGTATACCTCCTATCTCAGATTCAAAAGCAATAAGGGATTGTTTCTAGAATCGAGTCCTTTCTCGAGGAAAAGTTTCTCTCGAAAGAATTGAGTGGGAGGATGGTGGAGACTTGATGAGGTTATTGAACCGTCTCTTCAACTAGTGTGTGGCAGGGCACAGGAAGTTGTTCCTGTGGAACCTACACCAATTGAAGTGGAAGCTTATGATAGTGATCATGAAACTTCAGATCAAGTCACTCCCAAACCTTGTAGGACGACAAGGATGCGTACTACTTCAGAGTGGTGCGTAATCCTGTCTTGGAAGTCATGTTGCTAGATAATAATGAACCTACAAGCTATGGAGAAGCGATGGTGGGCCGGGATTCCGATAAATGGCTCGAGGCCATAAAATCCGAAGAGGATCCATGTATGGAAACAAAGTGTAGACTTTGGCAGAACGGCTCGATGGTCGTAAGGCTATTGAGTATAGATGGATTTTAAAAGGAAGATGGACAATGATGGTAAATGTCACCATTAAGAAAGCTCGACTTGTCATTAAGAAGTTTCCCGACAAGTTCAAGGAGTTGACTGCGGTGAGACTTTCTCACTCGTAGCGATGCTAAGAGTCTGTTGGAATTATATTAGCAATTACTGCATTATTTGTCAAATCTTGCAGATAGGATGTCAAAACATTGTTTCCTCGACGATTTTCTTGAGAAAAGGTTGTATGTGATACAACCGGAAAGTTTTTGTCAATCCTGAAAGATGCTAATAAGTATGCAAAGCTCCAACAATCCTTCTAAGGACTGGAGTAAGCATCTCGGAGTTGGAATGTACGCTTTGATGAGATGATCAAAGATTTTGGTGTATACAAAGTTTATGAGAAACTTGTATTTCCAAAGAAGTGAGTGGGAGCACTATAGAATTTCTGATGAGTATATGTTATGGATCAGAAATGATGTAGAATTTCTGGAAAGCATATAGGGTTATTTGGAAAGTGTTTTCAATGGAAAGCCTGGATTAAGCTACCTGAACATTGAGCATCAAGATCTATAAGGATAGATCAAAACGCTTAATGGTACTTTCAAATGAGCACATACCTTGACATGATCTTGAAGGTGTTCAAGATGGATCAGTCAAAGAAGGAGTTCTTGCCTGAGTTGTAAGGTATGAAGTTAAGACTTAAAGCTCGACCACGGCAGAATAGAGAGAAAGGACGAAGGTCGTCCCCTATGCTTAAGACGTAGGCTCTACAGTATGCTATGCTATGTACCGCACCTGAAGTGTGCCTTGCCATGAGTCAGTCAATGGGTACAAGAGTGATCTAAGAATGGATCACAGGACAGCGGTCAAAGTTATCCTTAGTAACTAGTGGACTAAGGAATTTTCTCGATTATGGAGGTGGTAAAAGAGTTCGACGTAAAGAGTTACGTCGCTGCAAGCTTAACACCTATCCGGATAGCTCTGAGTAGAGATACCGGATAAGTATAATGGAGCAACAATTTAGAATAGCTCCAAGTAGAACAGTTATTTGGAAAAGCTCTAAATAGAACGTGGTAGCTGCATCTAGGAGATGACATAAAGATTTGTAAAGCACACACGGATCTGAAAGGTACAGACTCGTTGACTAAAACCTCTCTCACAAGCAACATGATCAAACCCAGAACTCATTGAGTGCTAATCACATAGTGATGTGAACTAGATTATTGACTCTAGTAAACTCTCTGGATGTTGGTTACATGGCGATGTGACCTGTGAGTGTTAATCACATGGCGATGTGAACTAGATTACTGACTCTAGTGCAAGTGGGAGACTGTTGGAAATATGCCCTAGAGGCAATAATAAAATGATTATTATTATATTTCCTTGTTCATGATAATCGTTTATTATCCATGCTAGAAATGTATTGATAGGAAACTCAGATACTTGTGTGGATACATAGACAACACCATGTCCCTAGTAAGCCTCTAGTTGACTAGCTCGTTGATCAATAGATGGTTACGGTTTCCTTACCATGGACATTGGATGTCGTTGATAACGGGATCACATCATTAGGAGAATTATGTGATGGACAAGACCCAATCCTAAGCCTAGCACAAGATCGTGTAGTTCGTATGCTAAAGCTTTTCTAATGTCAAGTATCATTTCCTTAGACCATGAGATTGTGCAACTCCCGGATACCGTAGGAGTGCTTTGGGTGTGCCAAACGTCACAACGTAACTGGGTGGCTATAAAGGTACACTACGGGTATCTCCGAAAGTGTCTGTTGGGTTGGCACGAATCGAGACTGGGATTTGTCACTCCGTGTGACGGAGAGGTATCTCTGGGCCCACTCGGTAGGACATCATCATAATGTGCACAATGTGATCAAGGAGTTGATCACGGGATGATGTGTTACGGAACGAGTAAAGAGACTTGCCGGTAACGAGATTGAACAAGGTATCGGGATACCGACGATCGAATCTCGGGCAAGTATCATATCGATAGACAAAAGGAATTGAATACGGGATTGATTAAGTCCTTGACATCGTGGTTCATCCGATGAGATCATCGTGGAACATGTGGGAGCCAACATGGGTATCCAGATCCCGCTGTTGGTTATTGACCGGAGAACGTCTCGGTCATGTCTGCATGTCTCCCGAACCCGTAGGGTCTACACACTTAAGGTTCGATGACGCTAGGGTTATAAAGGAAGTTTGTATGTGGTTACCGAATGTTGTTCGGAGTCCCGGATGAGACCCCGGACGTCACGAGGAGTTCCGGAATGGTACGGAGGTAAAGATTTATATATGGGAAGTCCTGTTTTGGTCACCGGAAGAGTTTCGGGGTTTATCGGTAATGTACCGGGACCACCGGGAGGGTCCCGGGGGTCCACCAAGTGGGGCCACCTGCCCCGGAGGTTTGCATGGGCCAAGGGTGGTGAGGGACCAGCCCCTAAGTGGGCTGGTGCGCCTCCCACAAGGCCCAAGGGGCAGCTAGGAGGAAAAAAGGGGAAACCCTAGGCTTAGATGGGCCTAAGGCCCACCCTAGGGGGCGCCTCCCTCTCTCCCCCTCTTGGCCGCCCCCCTTGCTCCCCATCTAGGGCTGCCGCCCCCCCTAGGGGTGGGAACCCTAGAGGGGGCGCAGCCCCTCCCCTTCCCCTATATATATGAGGCCTAGGGCTGCCCATAACACACGCGATTCCATCTCTCGTTGGTGCAGCCCTGCATCTCTTCTTCCTCCTCTTCTGTGGTGCTTGGAGAAGCCCTGCAGGATAGCCACGCTCCTCCACCACCACCACGCCGTTGTGCTGCTGCTGGATGGAGTCTTCCTCAACCTCTCCCTCTCTCCTTGCTGGATCAAGGCGTGGGAGACGTCACCGGGCTGTACGTGTGTTGAACGCGGAGGTGCCGTGCGTTCGGCATTGATCATCGGTGATTTGGATCACGACGAGTACGACTCCATCGACCCCGTTCACTTGAACGCTTCCGCTTAGCGATCTACAAGGGTATGTAGATGCACTCTCCTTCCCCTCGTTGCTGGTCTCTCCATAGATAGATCTTGGTGACACGTAGGAAAATTTTGAATTTCTGCTACGTTCCCGAACAAGCTTTGTGTCCAAAGTTCAGAGGCTTGTCAGCTTATGAGAAATAATACCTCGCAGTTGTGGTAGCAATTGATCAATGGTGGCCCTACCTTCAGCATAGTAAATTTGTGATTCAAACAGACCAACAAAGCCTCTTCCATCTAGAAAAACAGCGGCTTGCAACACCGTGGCAGCAGAAAGCTTTTACCAAGTTCCTTGGGCTTCGGTACACCATCAAGTACAGAAAAGGGACTGAGAATGGCGCTGCCGATGCCTTGTCGTGCGCCACACACTCGGATCAGCTTCAGACCATTTCTTCCTGCAAGCCAAGTTGGATGGAGGATGTTGTTGACAGCTATAACTCCAACCCTCACGCGCAGAAACTTCTTGAGCAACTAGCAATCCGTTCGAATCCTAAAGGCCGCTTCACCTTGGACCAAGGGATTATTCGATTCCGTGGGCGTATTTGGCTTGGCGGCACCACTGCCATGCAACAACAGGTGATTGCCGCTTTCCATGACTCTCCTCTCGGCGGACATTCAGGTTTCCCAGTCACATGGCGACGAGTGCGCCGTCTCTTTGCTTGGCCAAAAATGAAGATTCATATTCACCATTATGTCAAGTGTTGCCCTGTTTGCCAGCAAGCCAAGCCCGATCGAGCTGCATATCCTGGATTGCTTGAACCTTTGCCAGTACCAAAAGAATCATGGGACATGGTTACGATGGATTTCATCGATGGGTTGCCTCAGTCAGGAGGGGTCAACTGCATCCTCGTCATTGTTGATAAGTTGACCAAGTTCGCTCACTTCCTGCCCCTGGCACACCCGTACACAGCCTCTAAAGTCGCTCTGTTGTACATGAATCAAGTGTATCGGCTCCATGGATTCCCAGGTTCGATTGTGTTTGACCGCGATCCAGTTTTCACCAGCCACTTTTGGCAGGAGCTATTCAAATATGTTGGTACCGGTCTGCGCATGAGTTCGGCCAACCACCCACAGACGGACGGGCAGACGGAGCGGGTGAACCAATGCCTGGAGACTTTCCTTCGGTGCTTCACTCAAGCCTGTCCGCGGCGCTGGAGTTTTTGGATTCCTCTTGCACAATTTTGGTACAACTCTGCTTATCACTCGTCCATTGGTATGTCTCCTTTCAGAGCTATGTACGGGCATGAACCTCGCCAGTGGGGCATCACAGCAACAAGTGCTTGCTCAGTTCCTGCTCGCCGGTGCAAAACCTATTGCAACAGCACCTCAACCGCGCTCGCCAGTGCATGAAGTTACAGGCCGACAAGAAGAGGTCTTTTCGTGAATTTGAGGTTGGTGATCTCGTCTACTTGAAGCTTCAGCCTTACATACAAACATCTGTAGCAACTCGTGCCTGTCACAAGCTGGCATTCTGCTTCTATGGGCCTTACAAGATCATCAGCCGTGTCAATGCGGTGGCTTACAAGCTTCAGTTGCCAGAACAGTCGCAAGTGCACCCAGTCTTCCATGTCTCGCAATTGCGACGCGCTCTCCTCCCAGGTACACCTGTGAATAGTGATCTGCCTGTTCACTCTGACATACCTGCAGTGCCGGCGGAAGTGCTCGATCAACGCTGGAGCAAACGACATGGTGCCATGGTGGAACAAGTGTTGGTTCGCTGGTCCAATTCGGCAGCCATGGCGGACTCGTGGGAGGACCGAGTCACTCTCCAAGCTCGCTTCCCGGCTGCGGAGGCTTGGGGTCATGCCTCGGCTCAAGGAAGGGGGGATGTCAATGCACCCAACACGCCTGACATGCGGGCCACAGATCACAGCAACTCGCCAGTGCGTACAAGGGCGGCGCGGGCTCGCAAGGCCAACACCAAAGTAACTGGGCCAGAGTGGGTGAACTAGCCCAGCACACCTACTTATCCTACCGCGACCAAGGGGGTTTTCCATCCAGTGGATCAGAATGGCATGGCACCGGCTCTCTCTTCTCCCACCTACCCTGTTTCCCCAATTCATATGAACCCTAGTTCATGGCAATTGTAACTCAGCTGTAATCAGATCCTTGACTATGTTGTATTAGATCGAGAGACATATCTACTCCCTTACAAAATTACTCGTCGTGGTTTTAGTTTGAACTAAACCACAACGAGTAATTTGGAACGGAGGAAGTATATACTCTAAAAAAAACTTGATACTAGCTCAGTTTTTCTTTTCGAGAGAATACCAATTTTCTTTTGTGTACCTACCTCTAAAATAAAATACCATGAGTTTTTGACAAATCACGGTTTTGAATATTTTATTTGTCCCTATCAACAAATACAATAGCTTTGTACACTGTAGTATCTTGAATTTCATGATTTTTTTGGATTTTAAAAGGAGATCTAGAATTTTTTCAGGAAAATGCTATCTAACGAACATTCGCTAGGGGTGGGATCCCAGCGAACACCCCCAGAGCCATTAGATCCAGATCAAATGATGACAATCTTTGCAAAATACTACCCGCAATTTGAACAAAACTAAATGCCATCCCTAATGGCAACCGTTCGGCAACTATGGCTGTTTTTTTCTTAAACCAAAATGTGGGAAAAAGGTAAAAAAAAAATGCGCTACTAAAGTAGGCCTTGAACTTTTTTTAGCGCGTCTACTACTACTTGTAAAAGCAGTGGTTAGATGATTCCAAATAATCTCAACCATTCAACCAAATATAACCAACGTCCTACGATGTTTCTATGATGTCCATCACATCACCCATAGAATGGAAACACCACTAATTGCATTAATTGTACTTGATTTTGGAAACTTCACTAATTGTGATAGATTTTTGGATCAATACTGATTGCATCAATTGCAAATGATCTTGAAACAAAATATTAACTACACAAATAATCTCCATAATGGCCTATCTTGGTTGTCTCTTATTCACTTAATCATATCACATCATGACCCATTCTCTACGAGTAAGAAGAGTAAGAGAAAGTGTATTCATGCATCAATGAGGACACACACCGTATGACAGACTCCATTGTTGCCAAAAGTGCCCACAGTGTAGCAACAACACCCGACCAAATAACCTAACCGGTGGTGCATACGGAGTTAACAGCTTCATCAAGGACGATGACCCCTTTGTCATGAATTAGGACCTTGGCGTATAGAAAAGCCGAAACCAAAGGACATGGCATGTCCTTTAAGTGGATAAATAGGGGCATTAATGCATGTGAAGTCACACGACCATACATTGGCATGACTTGGCTCAAATTCTTGAAAGGACAACCTTAGGCAACATCTCTGTAGCGAAAGGGAAGAGTAATTGAAGTGGACGACAACATTGTAAAACTCCCTAATTATTAGAAATATGCCCTAGAGGCAATAATAAATGTTATTATTTATTTACACATTTGTAATTAATGTTTATTCTCAGTGCTATAACTGCAATGGTTCTTGAATGTGAGATTGAGAGGAAAACTCGGTTGCACATGTGGCGTAAAAAACCAAGTAGATTCATAGCTCTGCGTTGCATGATGATCCGATTTTCCTGATAATAGGGCGTAGTTAAAGTAACAAGGATGCTGAAATACCACTGTTGCTAATTCCATTTGATTTTGTGTAGTGCCTCTTCTCCTTGTGGGGTATGGTTTTGGTGCATTGATTTGTTGCCCTTTTTACTCAGCTGGGTGGTGCGATATACACCAAAGTTGCTGATGTTGGAGCTGATCTTGTTGGAAAAGTTGCGCAGGGGGTACCAGAAGATGATCCTCGTAATCCTGATGTCATTGCTGACTTGGTAATTGTGTTTCTTAATAAAGATTTGGAATGTTTCCTCATGTTTTTATTTGAAAATGAGTGGTATTTTGTTCATCGAATGTACTACCTGGATGGCTGGATATAAGGATATTCAGTTTGGATGAGCTTCATAAGTTTTATCAGCAATGATGTGACCTTAACTACTCGCATTCTTTCTTAAGCCCACACAAATTATTATTTTCGGTAAGGGATGGACTAGCATTGTCGTGCAAGACTTTGTAGAATCCCAAAGTTCTGCATATGCATTTTCAATAATTGGATATTCGTGGCTTGTGTTGTAATTGAAGATCTGTTTTTCATACAACTTATTATCTGGTTGCCACCAGCATATATATTTCATCTAGTGCTAGCTGTTATGATATATGCATTTAATTTAACTTAATAATACACTGCCTATGCAAGTTGGTGATTGTTGGGGAACGTAGTATTTCAAAAAAATTGCCTACAATCATGCAAGATCTATCTAGGAGAAGCACATCAACAAGCGGGGAGAGTGTGTCTACGTACCCTCGTAGACCAAAAGCGGAAGCATTTAGCAACGCGCTTGATGTACTCGAACGTCTTTGCGATCCAACCGATCCAAGTACCGAACATACGGCACCTCCGCGTTCAACACACGTTCAGCTCGATAACGTCCCTCGAACTCTTGATCCAGTTGAGGCCGAGGGAGAGTTCCGTCAGCACGACGGTGTGGCGACGGTGATGATGAAGTTACCGGCGCGGGGCTTCACCTAAACACTATGGCGATATGACCAACGCGTGTAACTGTGGAGGGGAGCACCGCACACGACTAAAAGATCAACTTGTGTGTTCTAGGGTGCCCTCTCCCCATGTATATAAAGGAGGGAGGAGGGGAGGGCTAGCCGGCCCCTAGGGCACGCCCTGAAAGTGCGTTATATCGACTAGAGGGAGGGTGAATAGGCGATTTTTATGAAATTCTTCACTGAGGAATTTGCCGGTGAGGAAATTCCTTAGCGAAGAACTACTAGCAGCGGAATGAGTACTCAAAAGTAAACATAACATAATACAAGCATAGTCATCATGATGAAATGAAGACAGGCACAGAGTACAGAAGCGTAAGCACAGGATAACACAGGATGAAGACAGACTGAAGAAATTGAAATGAGAAAATTGAGAAAGTCTTCAGTCAAAGTCTTCAAACACAGATATGAATAAGCACACAACACAGTTATGAGGAAATGAAAGAGTTGAAGAAATAGAACCAGTAAGCTTGGTGAAGACAATGATTTGGTAGACCAGTTCCAACTGCTGTCTCAGTTGTACGTCTGGTTGGAGCGGCTGAGTATTTAAACTCGAGGACACACAGTCCCGGACACCCAGTTCTGAACACGCAGCTCAGGACACCCAGTCCTCACCGTATTCTCCTTGAACTAAGGTCACACAGACCTCGTCCAATCACTCGTGGTAAGTCTTCAGGCGACTTCCAAGCCTTCACAAACTCGGTCACTCGGCGATCCACAATTCCTCTTGGATGCTCTAGACCATGACGCCTAACCGTCTGGAAGAAGCACAGTCTTCAAAGGTAAAAAGCGTCGGATCCATGCAGGATCAATCTCTTTAGTGATGCTCAATCACTTGGGGTGTGTAGGTGTTTGGGTTTTTGGTTTTTCCTCACTTGATGATTTTCGCTCAAAGTCTTCAGAGGATGGGTTGCTCTCAAATGACAAGTGTCAGTTTCTCTCGGAGCAGCCAACCAGTTAGTGGTTGTAGGGGGCAGCTATTTATAGCCTAGGGAGCAGCCCGACATGATAAGACATAAATGCCCTTCAATGATATGACCATTAGGTGGATAGATATTTTGGGACAGCTGGCGCATAGCACAACAACGGTCGGAATTTTGAGTAGCAAAATCCTCAGGGCTATCATGTTCCTCACTGTGTAGGAAATCCGCACTGGCGAATTCATAACTCCTCAGTCAGAACAAATTCCTCAGAGACCAGAAGAACTTCGTCTCTGTCACTGAAGAAATTGACTGAACTGTATGAGATTTCCAATGGCTTCACTCGAAGGGATTGGTAGGTGTAGGATTTTGAGTTGAGCATCACATGAAATTTTTTCCTTAGTATTTCCTCGACCCCCTTTAACAGTACGATGTTTTCTATGACTCAAGAAAGAGAAAATGAAACTACGAAAACAAAAGTTTCACGCTTCATGTTCCTCGAACGAATACCAAGTCTTCACGGTCACACCATTTTCTTCACTTTCAAAGTCTTCAGAAAGTCTTCAGAATACCAAAGTCTTCAGACGAAGAACTTCATTTTTAGGGGTCGACTTTCTCTGTAAATATCAAACTCCTCATAGACTTATAGACCTGTGTACACTCATAAACACATTAGTCCCTTAACCTATAAGTCTTCAATACACCAAAATCACTAAGGGGCACTAGATGCACTTACAATCTCCCCCCTTTTGGTGATTGATGACAATATAGGTTAAGTTTTCAACGGGGATAAACATATGAAGTGTAACTACTAATATTGAGGAATTTGATTGCAAGATATAGAAGAACTCCCCCTGAAGATGTGCATAGTGAGGAATTTGCTTTTGAAGCAATGCACACTTGAAGAGTTGAATCATGGAGATCTCCCCCTATATCTTGTAATTCATACACGCATTTGATATATAACAGTGAAGAATTTGAAATGCATGATGAAATATGGTGACTGATGTAATTCAGCATGCGTGCAATAATATTAACGAGGAATAAGCATGCAGAAAAACGTATCAAGAGTATCAGAGCACCATCGGGTTTAAGTTTACAACTCGATCCAATAAAGTCGCAGAAGAACGAGAGTTGTAACTTAACAAAAAAAACACCCATATAGAAAGATCCGCTTGAAGACTAACTCAAAATTCTCCCCCTTTGTCATCAAATGACCAAAAGGATCGAATATGAGGACTAATGCCCCTGAAGAATATCAAGTTGATGAAGGAGCGCCAGCGTTGTTGGGGTCGTTTGTTGTAGTAGGGCCTGCCGCAGTGTCGTCCAAGTCTTCATTTTCATCAGTGTCGCGCGATGAAGAATATGAGCTGGCCACCAGAGAAGGAACCTTGACCTTCTTGAATTTCTTCGGTGGAGGTGCAGACCAGTCAAAATCTTCTTTGAGACCCATGTTCTTCAGATCTTCTTCACCATACAGATGTGACAGGATTGCCCAGGTGCGACCGAAGACTTGATGGAGGTAGTAGTGGTTTTTCTTCACTGCATTGTGTGTGTCAGTCATGTTGTGAAGAAGTGAAGAAGTGAACCAAACTGACGCTTAACCCATTTGTGATTTCGATCCATCTTCTGGTGAAGACTAAGCAGAAGTTCACGGTCAGTCATCACGCGCGGAGCAGTGGCTTGAGGAGTGGACTTGGGTGCATTGGCAGAGTCATGTGTGGCAGAGTCATCATTGGTGGAATAAGATGCAGCTTTGCGAAACTGACCATCCAATGGACGAATGCCTTCATCTATTACAGCTGGTGCCTTGCCCTTTCCATCAACTGAGGAATATGTCTGCTTGAGGACTTCAATTGGGGGCAAGTAGCTGAGTGATTCTGGAAATCAGCTTTGTAGTTGAGTGAAGACCTTGTCCCGAGGAATCTCATAATCCAAGGTGCATAAGGCTTCAGCTCAAATGGAGACAGTGCAACATTTGCCATAGTCCTCATGAAGAAATCGTGATAATTGACAAGAATGCCATGAACGATGTTGAATACCAGATTCTTCATGATGCCAACAATTTCCTCATCAGATGAGTCATGGCCTTTGATAGGACTGATTGTTCTCGTAAGAATACGATAGACAGTTCTGAGCACGTACAGCAATTCCTTCACGAGGAATTTGGTTCTTGGTGCCTGACCTGGCTTCAAAGGTGTCATCAGCACCTGCATGTAATGATGTGTGAGCTCAGATTCACTGTAGATGCAGCGAGCTTCTTCAAGGGGAGGACTGAGTGGTAGAGCATGAATCAATTCAGAGGCTGGTGCAGTGTAGTGAGTGTTTTCAAACATCCAGTCCAACACCCAGGAATTCACATCTTCAGCATCTCCAGTGATGTGCAGCGTTGCATAGAATTGAAAAATCAGTTCTTCATTCCAATCGCAGATGTCAGAGCAAAAGTTTAACAGTCCAGCATCGTGAAGAACACTGAGGACTGGTGCGAAGCACGACAGAGATTTCATATCCACGTGAGGAATATGCTCATGGTAGAAGATCTTCTCCTTGTTGAACAGCACTGAGGAATAGAAATTGGCTTGACTAGCAGTCCAGAAACGCCTCTTCCTAATGCGAGCAGAGTTATATGGGTTGTAATCTTCGAAGAATATGTGCTCGCCGAAGAAATCATCAGCCTTGAACTTTTGCTTGCGTGAGAATGGGTCCTTTGGCTTCGGCAGAGGAGTGTCAGTGAGTTGCATCACGACCTCAGGAATCTCAATCGCAGGTTCTTCAGGCTGAGGAATTTCTGGTTCCTTCTCAGTGACAGTCTGTGTCGTTGGTTGTTCAACAGCAGCAGTTTCTTCAGCGCTAGTGGCTGGAATTTCCTCATGGACAGATGCAGTGGGATGAGTTTCTTCAGAGCCCATATGTACAGTTTATGTGGGGGACTGAGGAATTTGCTGTAGAGGGGTGAACATTGGTGAGTTTGGATGCTGACTTTCCCAGAATTCGTCACTTATTACGGGTGTGGAGCAGCCAATGTCCACATCTTCATCTTCCATTTCTTCAACCCCAGCCTCTTCAGCTGTGAACTGAGGCATAGGCGAGGAGATTATAGGTGTTGAAGGGATCGCATCCACTTCAATTTCTTCATCCAATGGTTCAGACGAAGCAGCAGAAGGAGTTTCTTCATCAGATCTGCTGGGGATCACATATTCTTCATCAAAAGAAACAAGGTCCTTTGATGGCCTGGTTGAGACGGGAACAACATCAATCGGATTTGCAAATGAACATGTCATAGGCTTCATTTTCTTCAGAGCTGAAGAATCTGAAGCAGCTGATGCTTTCCTTTTCTTCACTGCAGCACGCTCTGCAGCCTTGGTCTTCTTCACATCCGATGCAGATGGAAGGATTGGAGTTGAAGTTGGTGCAGGAGCAGCTGAGGAATCTGGTTGATTTTCTTCAGGCACAACTGATGCAGTTGCCCTGAGTTCTTCAGTTTCTTCAGGCGGACCACTAGTGGGTGCCCTGGCAATTTCTTCAGTGGCTGGAATGCAGTCATCAGCCCTGGAATTCACATTTTCTTCAGCAGCCTGATTGTCATCAGCGGTGCTGGCATTTTCTTCAGTAGGCTGAGCAGATGCTTCAGCCTGAGGAATTTCCTGTTGCGTTGGGGCTGCAATATTGGAAGTGAAGTTATCCGCAAGTTTCACAAAACGAACCTTGGCTCCAAGCCAATCAGCGCGATATGCGTCAAAGTCATCACTGAGTTTCTTAATCTCAGTCTGAATAGTGACAAGTTCTTCAGTTGTCATAAAGACAACGTTTTTCTTCAGATAGCGCTCTTTCTTGTACTGCGCTTTCTTGATCTGCCTAGCCTTCTCAAATTTCCAATTTTCTTCTTGAATGAAGTGGGTCAGCATGTGACTTTGGCCAGGAGTCAGCTTGAAGTCAGGCAAGGGAGTGTTGGGGTCCTTGTGCCAGACATCAATGTAGTCGAGGATCAACTTGGGATCCAAAAGCAGTGACACCTCTGATCATTTGGCTCTAGCGGCCCTGACTTGCCTGTCTCTGATGATTTCTGCAAGTTCATCATCATCAGCTTCGTCTTCTTCAGACGGTACTTGGAAAAGCGACTTGTTTTTTTTTGAGGACTTGGTCAAGGACCTCATCCAGCAGTGGCCTTTGTCTTCAGCAGTGAGGGGCCAGCTGAGGAACTTGGTGCGGCTGAGGAACTAGCTGAGACACCTGAGGCAATGGAGATGCCTGCAGCCCTTTGGCACAAGGTGAGATGCACAAGTGCTGAGGATTTAGTCAGAACAGCTGAGAGCTTTGGCGGAGGAGCTGAGGACTTTGGAGGAATAGGAGCAGCATGAGGAATTGACCGTGAGGGCTTTGAGGATTCTGGCCGTGAGGGCATTGCTGAGGAACTTGGCCTTGAGGGCATTGTTGGTGAAGCACTTGGCTTGCGCGCAGACTTCTTTGACATAGCCTTCTTTGGCTTGATAGCAAAGGCCTCAGCAGAGGCAGCTGCAGCAGCAGCAGAGTCTTCATTGAATTTCCTCACTACTTCTTTGGCTTGCTTAGCTAACTTGACTTGGCGCTTGGCCCATTCATCAGGATAGTCCTCACCGTGCTTGAGGCTGGTGGGATCAGCGATTTGGCCAGGTGCCAATGGAGGTCTTGGGCATGGAGGATTGAGTGCGAATTTCTTCATGTACTTAGGAGTGACATATCTGTACTCCCTCCACTCTCTAGCCCATCTCCTCTCTATCTTCTGAATGCGCACTTTGCGCTCATTCTTGGTTTCCTCAGTAGGTGTGCAGTACCTAGCATATATTTCATCAGGGATCTCAAACGTTGTATTTACCTCAGGCCTTTTTTCTCCCTTCTGTGGCTTCTTACCGTCAGCCATTTTCTTCAGTTGAGGAATTTGAACAATTGAATTCTCTGAAGAAGTATGCAACTTTTCTTCGAGGAACGCTGCAAATGAGTTAAGTTGATGAGAACCTAGTGATTCAGCATCTGACATGTGTACCTGTGAACAGAGTATAGTTGCGAGGAATTTGGAGAGGTCATATGCGTTCTCAGAAGGTTTTGTAAAAAGAACAAGTTAGAGGAATTTGACCAGATGAGTCTTGAAGAATTTCACTAAGCGTTTTTTGTCTTAGGTTTCAGAGATGTGTAGATTAAAAATCCACACATTTGAGAAATCTTGAAGAAAAACATGGCTTAGAGAAACGAATCAAGAACAGATGACTTGTGAGGTGTTTAGTGTGTGAATCTATGAAGAAAAACACCTTTGAAGATTTTGAAGATAATCATTCGAATCAACAAGGGTAGTAAAAGTAACTTTTAATTACCCTGGACGAAGAACACGACGAACTGGAGTGAGGAGATGTGAAGTTCGTCTGTGCAGATCTTTCACGCCCTATCTTGGCGGAGGAAGACGGCTACGGCGGCGGCGGAGTGAAGATTTTCGCGGTCGGCGCGAGTACGTCGGCGACGAGGTCGAGACAGTGAAGCTCTTCCTCACCGGCAGCGATGAAGTAGCGGCGGCGCCAGGGTTTGAGAAGCTCGAGCTGGAGAGAGATCGAGCGGAGTAAAAGAAGTGAGGAAGGGAAGGAGGGGTATTTATAGCCACGGTGAAAAACTGCTCGCCCGAAGAAATTGGACGAACATGCCCCTGACCCTTCTCATTCGCATGACATGTGTCACCCACGTAGTGAGAGGTGGAGATCTTGTTAGATCGTGGGTGAGTGGATAAGTATATCGTGGGATGCGGAACGGTTTGAGCGGCAAAGCCGAAAATTTTGATAAGATAGGTTTTAAAGTTCCGTTCGTAATTTCTTCAGCTGACAAGGACGCAGTGAAAATTTTGAACGAGTTTCAAATAGAACGCACATGAAGAATTTATGAACAGATTGGGTTGAGTATAGCCTAGAGGGGAAGAGTCCGATCACATTCATTTAGCAGAAAACCAATTTGAAAAAATAGCAATAAATGAATGTTGTAGAGGATATAAACTCATATATATAGGGTCGCGCTATTTATCATCCCGGATGAGGAATTCTTATTCCTCACCCCAGCCAAATCGTGTAGGCACATGCAACCTGCACGTATGCCAACCGTGGAGGCTTCTGTTCTGAGGTAATTTACAAGGCAACTGGGGTAAGATTATAGCGTGTAGGCTGGTGAGATAATATATAACAGAGGTAAGATTACAGCGTGGGCTTCAGCCTGGCACGCCCGAAACAACCGTAAGAGAAATTGGCCTGCGATGTAAAATTACTATGAGGTAAGGTGAGCAACCAACTCAGCCGAAATGTTTTTTATGTTATAGTATTTTATTGTGGCATGGGTGCGCTTCAGCTCGGCACAGGTTTAGATGATAAACTGTATATAGGCTACTTAAAATGCTACTCATTAATTATTATTTATATGTATTGGAATTGGTTCAGACAAAAAAGGAAGCTAATTTTTTGAACTCCTAAACAAACTCGTAAAATACTGCAATCATGTGAAGAGACACACAGATCTGTCTGGTCTCAAAAGTACAGTTTATCTATCTAGCATGCGCCAAGTTCATGGAGCATTGTGCCCGTTCTTCATCGTTCTCATTTTTCTCTTACCAGTGGTTGTTTCATGACAAGACAGATAATCTTAGCTCACATTCTGTCTAGCTTTTGGTGGTACAGAACTGTAAGCCATGCTGCAGAGCTTATAGCATTATTCTACAACCAAATCGAGATGGATACTCTCCGGTTTTCAGAATGCTCAAGAAGACAAGCTTCCCGTAACTCTTTAACTGATTTGTTCTGGGCAGTAGAATTTACATTCGAAGAGAAGGATGAAGCATTTGCTGATCCAGAAGGTTTAAGTTAACATTGCAGGTAAGATGTTCCAAGGATTCTCCACAGCTATGTTTGCATGCTTAATGTTCTTCCAAAGTTAATTTCGATACACATTAATTGTGCAGGTTAGTAATGCAGCATGGTAAGAAGGCCTATCTATAAGGGTAGAGAGCCCTCTTCCATGTCTTGACGTCGATATGTCTCAGATGCTTGACACATCGATCCTGACCATCACCATTGTCTCGTTCTTTGCATACCGTCAGCAACTCCATTCCTAGAGATGTTTGCATCTTAGGCTTGAGCTACCTACAGTGTAAATAAAACTGATTATGGTTCACCGAGAATTTCATATTTACCGATTAGAGTATAGGGAACAATAAGCAGCATCAATGAAGCACATCCTAGGGGCATAAGGTTAAAGAAATAATGTGTTGAAACAAACAATATGTTGATATGCATATGCAATTCCGACAGAGAAATCATTTTGTAACTACGGGTATGTATATGCATGGAGTTTCAGAACAAATAAACATTAGCCAAGAAGAAAATGAATGGATATTTGTTAACAAAGTAATAGTGTTCTTGTTAACTTGCAAGAGATGATCGGCAACAAAACAGAAGATTGTAGAAAATGCTAAGAATAAATAAACAACTTACAATCCTTAGTCCAAGTTTTGCTTCTCAAAGAAATGAAGCGCTCACTCTCTTAGAATTTGGTGCAAAACATACTACAATCTGAGAAATAAGCTTGTAATTTTGCCCAAAACAACTAAATTTGTGGATGAAATCAAAATCGAACACATGGTCTAATTTTCATTCTGTTTGGAACATTCGGTACAATTTGGCATCCGCTTTCTCAAAGTATAATGTTTCTTTGTTGTTTTATGAGCATTAACATCAAAGGTTATGCCAGAAAATAGCACATACGATGCTGTTCAACGAGATGCGATGTTATAGATTTATGATCTAGATGCTGACATAAGTGCACAACAAACAATCTTGGTCGATAATACTCCAGAAGCACATTTACATATAAAGTCTGGTTTATGCTAGGGAAAATTAATAAGGAATAACATCAACGAACAATACATTTTCAAAGCTTTACAAGTTACATACACTGACAGACTTGCATGCATGCTTGAAAAAATTAGAGCAGACACCCCTTTTCAAGTACCAGTATATACATATACACCCAGCCCTTCCAAAAAAAAACAACATTAGATTTTCTACCTCTCTTTATGAGTATAAACCTTTTGATTCACTGCATATACCATTTTCTTGAATGGAACTGAGGTAATGTCCAGTAGAAGTTTCTAGATTATTTTGTTATCCAGTAAATATCCAGTCAAATAGATCAAGAAATATTGAATGCCCTTGATGGTACCAAAAATAAATAAAAATCCGACTCACAACTATGGTGGAGGGGCTAATCGAAGAATGGGTGTTCACACCAAGATCAGTGTGAAGTTAAGCAGGTTTTGAATCTAGTCAGACCATATGTGCCCAAAATCATATTTAGGATAAGCAATCAAGTATATATACTCCACCAACTAAACAATTTGCAAAGAGAAAATTTTATAAAGGTTTAATATAGATGCATCTGAAGTCATGAACTAGTTCGGCGGAACACTTTTTTGATATACCTGTCATAGTGCCTTGATTGTCGACAGGAGTTGCTTTCTTCTGAATATGCAATAGATAATTGAGCTTTGTCGGTGTCGATTGCTGCTGATATCTCGGCGTGACCAAGTCCCGTTGAGCATCCTTTCTGATTTAAATCCCAGGAAGATTTGGATAAAGAGAAAACAGGAACAAGAACAAGAACAACATGAAATTTGACAATTAAAAACTTAAAAGAAGGAACACCAGATATTATATACTACAAACATGCAAAGGTATAGAGACCCTCCAGGGAGAAGTAATTGTTGCACTTCAACACCCAGAGTAAACCTCAATAGTCAAAACACCTTAAAGAGCAACAGTTCTAATACGGAGTACAACTCTAGTTTCATTAGCTATCTCTGTAATGATTTATAAAATCAATTTCCACGCAATGTTCCTATCATCAATGAACTGTCTATAGGAAACGTATAAGAACTACTTGATGTATATTAATAACAGATCCATCTTTCCATACCAGCAAATTACTAATTAAAATCCCAGGATTTTTTTCCCAATTAAATACCAGCTTCTCGTGTGAATATATATACAATAGGGAGCAAAGTTAAAAATTCACTGAAGAGAACGGACCTTGCTATTTTTGGACTTCTCGATCAACAAATGATTTTGATTGCTGACCGATACATGCACAAATTAGTAATTCCAGAAAATTTACCAAGCAAAAATCCAGAATCGTTTTGCAACTACGGATGCCTAGTGCACTCAGTTGATCTTGAGTAACCTAAAATCTGTAGACAGTAGACACTCGTATGAATTCTTTACCAAAAAAAATGCATGAATTGACGAGATTCTGGAGATACTAGAAATCGTACATGCATGCAAATTAGTTAACCTGGGTGGAAATGAAGGCAGCCGTGGGACAGCTTGTAGACTTACGAGTCGATGACCTTCCTGCAAGGCAATTAAGCACATCGATCAGGGTGAGCGAGGATGGAAAGGAGACAAGAGGGAGGAGTGGAGAGACCAGGCTTGGAAGCAGGGGATCTCGGGTGCTCGGAGATGAAGTTCGAGCCATCGCCACGAGCAACGAAGGGGGCTGGGGATCGATGCGGACTGCGACACGGCCGCCGGCGGGCGAGGCCGTCACCCGCCGCGAAGCCTCCTGCCGCACAGCTCGCCTCGGTGCTGCCTCCGGCCAACCTTCCACCCCCAGTGCCGCACTCATCAGGGGTCGACCACTGCAAGCTCGCCGCCGACACCTCTCTCCGTCGCCGCCGAAACTGCTCGCCGCTTTCGATCCAAGAATTACGGGGGTTATCCGTTCATTTCCTTTTTTTTTTCTCTGACGGAAAGAGTGGGTTTGCCAACCGTCACTTGGAAAAAAAATAGTCCGGCTGGAGAGCGTCTGGCTTGAAGAGCGGTGCAATGGGCCAGGGTCCTAGCTGGCTGGGTTGTTCGACCGGGGTGAAGAATTGTTTGTTCTTCATCCTGGATTTTAAATAGATTTTATATATATATATATATAGTTAATGAAGAAAAACGACGGAAACAGTAAAGTTAAAGAATATGAATAATTTGAGGAATTTTAATTTTTGGTGGTGGCGTGACCCATCGTATAAGAATGATGATTTCAGACACCGCGTACAATTATCACAGGGTTATGAGAATCAAATTCTTCATTAATTTCTTCATACTAAGAGTGTTATTTTTTATTGATTGAAGAAAAACGTTTCTTCATGTGTTGCACATCTTAAGTCATCAATTTTGCATAAGTGTTAGGATGAGTGTCCTTTACAAAAAACATTTAAAGATTTTAGGATATTTAGCTCACACTGCAACTTGCCAAATCTCTTCTCATCCAAGGGCTTTGTGAAGATATCGGCTAGCTGTTTTTCAGTCTTCACATGCTCAATAGAAATGTCGCCCTTCAACACATGATCACGAAGAAAATGATGATGAATCTGAATGTGCTTTGTCTTCGAGTGCTGAACTGAGTTGTGAGCAATCTTGATGGCACTCTCATTGTCACAGAAGAGAGGCACATTCTTCATGTTAACGCCGTAGTCCTTGAGAGTTTGCTTCATCCATAGCAATTGGACACAGCAAGAACCAGCGGCAATGTACTCAGCTTCAGCAGTAGATAATGATACGCAGTTCTGTTTCTTCGAGGACCAACAGACCAAAGATCGTTCGAGGAAATGACATATACCAGATGTTGACTTGCGGTCCACATGATCACCAGCATAGTCAGAGTCAGAATATCCAGTGAGATCAAAAGCCGAGCCCTTGAGGTACCATAATCCAAGTGTTGGTGTGTGAGCTAGATATCGAAGAATATGCTTCACAGCCTTATGGTGTGATTCCTTCGGTGTAGCTTGAAATCGGGCACACATGCAAACACTAAGCATTATATCTGGCCTAGATGCACATAAATACAATAAAGAACCTATCATGGAGCGGTATACCTTATGATCGAAGTCAATACCATTTTCATCAGTGCATAGATGGCCATTTGTGGGCATAGGAATTTTGACGCCTTTGCAATCTTGCATGCCGAATTTCCTCAGTACATCCTTGAGGTATTTCTCATGAGATATGAATATGCCATTGCGTTGTTGACGAATTTGAAGACCTAAGAAGAATTTCAACTCTCCCATCATAGACATTTGATATTCTTTACTCATCATATAGGCAAATTCATCACTATAACGTTGGTTAGTACAGCCAAAAATAATATCATCAACATATATTTGCCACACAAACAATTCACCATTATAAAATTTAGTGAAAAGGGTAGGGTCGAGTGAACCGGGTTTGAAGCCTTTCGTCATGAGGAACTCCTTCAAAGTATCATACCAAGCCCGTGGGGCCTGCTTGAGGCCATAGAGGGCCTTGTTGAGTCTGAAGACTTTGTCAGGATTCTTTGGATCTTCAAAACCTGGTGTTGAGCAACATATACTTCTTCCTCAAGCTTACCATTGAGGAATGCACTTTTCACATCCATTTGATATAAAGTGATATGATGATGGTTAGCATAAGCAAGTAATATGCGAATAGTCTCAAGTCTAGCAACAGGTGCAAAATTTTCATCAAAATCAACTCCTTCAACCTGTGTGTAGCCTTGAGCTACAAGCCGTGCCTTATTCCTCACCACAAGGCCATTTTCATCTTGCTTGTTGCGGTAGATCCACTTTGTGCCGATGATATTGTGCTTGCGAGGATCTAGACGTTTGACCAGTTCCCAGACATTGTTGAGCTCGAACTAATGTAATTCTTCTTGCATGGCCTGAATCCACTCAGACTCTAGAAATGCTTCATCTACCTTAGTGGGCTCTGTAATAGAGACAAAAGCATAGTATCCACAAAAGTTAGACAAATGTGAAGCTTTTGAGCGTGTGAGAGGACCCGGTGCTTTGATGTCATTGATGATCTTTTCAACTTGCACTTCTTTTGCAATGCGAGGATGAGCTGGTTGCCGTTGAAGAATTTGATCAGCGTTTTCTTCAGCACCATTTTCTTCAGCATTTTCTTCAGGTGCATTAGCTCGACATTCTGGAATGAATTCTTCAGTAGATTCTTCAGTAGGAATGACATCCTCAGTAGCCTTGAACTTGATAATTTCCTCAGGTGCTGGTTCATCTATCACAGTAGGTAGGTGCTTTCTTTGCGAGCCATTAGTTTCATCGAACCGCACATCTACAGTTTCAATAACTTTGTGAAGAACGTTGTTACTCTGTAGGTGTGCGAGTCCTTTCCGTAACCAAGCATAAAACCTTCATGTGCTTTCGGTGCAAATTTTGAGTTGTGATGAGGATCTCTAATCCAACATTTATCACCGAAGGCTTTGAAATAACTTACATTGGGTTTCTTATCAGTGAGGAGTTCATAGGCAGTCTTTTTGAAGAATTTGTGAAGATATACTCTGTTGATAATGTGGCACGCAGTATCAATTGCCTCAGTCCAGAAACGACGAGGTGTTTTGTATTCATCAAGCATAGTGCGAGCCATCTCAGCAAGAGTCCTGTTCTTGTGCTCCACGATGCCGTTCTGCTGAGGAGTATAAGGAGCAGATAACTCATGAGTAATACCAAGTTTATCAAGATAGTCATCGAGACCAGAATTCTTGAACTCAGTGCCATTGCCACTTCTGATGTGCTTGATCTTCACACCAAAGTTGGTTGAAGCCCTCGAGGAAAATCGTTTAAAGACTTCCTGCACTTCATGTTTGTAAGTAACAAGGTGTACCCATGCGTAGCGAGAATAATCATCAACAATAACAAAGCCATATTGAAATGCTTCATTTGAAATAGCAGAATAATGATTAGGACCAAAGAGATCCATGTGAAGCAATTCAAATGGGCGAGTGGTGGTCATGATAGTCTTCGCTGGATGCTTGGCCTTGGTCATCTTCCCAGCTTCACAGGCTCCGCATAGGTGATCCTTAAGGAATTTGACATTCTCGATGCCAATGACATGCTTCTTCTTCGCAAGCGTGTGCAAATTCCTCATGGCTGCATGACCAAGTCGTCGATGCCTGAGCCAGCCTTCTGAAGCTTTTGCAAGTAAGCAAACGGCTGGTTGTGGTCCTGTAGAGAAATCAACAATATACAGGTCTCCTCTCCTAAAGCCTTCGAAGACTTTGAAATTGTCAGCTTCCATAACCATAACACAATGGTACTTGCCAAAGACAACAACCATATCAAGATCACAAAGCATTGAGACAGACATAAGGTTGTATTCTAAGGACTCAGCAAGCATGATTTTATCCATGTGTCGATCCTTTGTAATCGCAACCTTACCTAGACCCAATACCTGACTTTTGCCTTTGTCAGCAAAGATGATATGCTTCAGATGCGACGGAGATAATGAAGCATCCATCAATAGATTCTTGTCACCAGTCATGTGGTTTGTACATCCACTATCGAGGACCCACTCAGTGGCTTTGGGTTGATCATCCTGCAGATGAATTAGTGCAGCTTACAAACTCATATACTTCATCAGTAAAGAATATGACATCAATTCATCAGATCAATTTCATCAAGTAAAAGAGCTGATAAAGCAATATGAGGACGTGAGAAATGAAAGTTCATTTCTTCATGATTAGCCTGCGTCCTATCAGGCATACTCAGGTCTCCAGCAAATTCTTCAGACGATTACGTACGTCTGGAGACCTGACCCTGCAGAAGAGATTAGTTCTTTTTCTTCACCACCCACATCTGAAGGGGTGGCAAAGAGTTCATCATTCTGCGAGCTCCATACGAGAAGGATGGCATATAAGCCAGTCCATTTCGTTTCACATAAGAGGGGTTAGAGTAAGCATAAGAGTATGCAGAGAAATTCTTCAAGGACTTATGGACATAATGATTTGAAGAATAATGCACATATCCATAATCCTTAAATCTTCCCTGCGAAACAGACGGGTTAGCATGATGATGTTCATATGAGGACTTTGATCCATATGAGGAATATGATCCATGTGAGGAGTTTGGTCCGTATGAAGACTTGAATCCATATGAAGAATTTGGTCCATATGAAGAATTTGATCTGGGGTTCCTATTCTTCACAGGTGGCGTCATGATGACATTCACCTGAAGATTTTCAAGGCATCTTTTGGGAACCCAGATTTTCTTCATAGGGGGCCCGTTCCTGCAGTTAGTGCCAACATATCTAGCAAATACTTCACCATTCTGATTTTTGAACAATTTATAGTTGGAGTCAATTGACTCATCATCAGAATGAGGAGATTCACATGCAAATCCAGATAAGTTAGATGGATCAACTGGAGGTCCCTTTGCAGCAACCCATATAGTTTTGGGGTACTGCTCAGACTTCTAATATGTACCATCAGCATTGAGTTTCCTCTCAAAGGCGATACCCTCTTTCCTAGGGTTCCTGTTGAGGATCTGCTTTTTAAACACATCACAAAGAGCCTGATGCCCTTTGAGGCTTTTGTACATGCCTGTCGTGTACAATTCCTTCAGCCCTGTATCGTTAGTGATACTAGCAATGTCCTCAGATGAGGAATTAGTGATAGCAGAGGCATGTGAAGAATTTGAAACATTAACAACACTTGAACATTCAGGTGAAGAATTAGCAGATTCACGTTCAATGCACTTCAAGCATGGAGGAACAAATTCTTTCTGAGAAGCGCTAATATGTTGAGCAAGTAATGAATCGCGCTCCTTCTGAAGATCTTCATAACTCACTCTTAGCTTCTCAAGGTCTTACTTTCTTTGAAAAAATTCATAAGAAAGCTTCTCATGATCGGATAAGAGAGTGTTATGATGACTTTGAAGATTGTCAAACCTAGTCTGAAATCTCTGAAGATTTTCAGTCAGGGCTTTAGTGCGATTCATTTCTTCACCCAACATATCATCACTTTTGTCTAGCATGTTTTGAACCTTTTCTAAAGCCCTTTGTTGTTTTACAGCAATCTTAGCAAGTTTAGAATAGTTGGGCTTAAGATTTTCATCAGATTCATTCTCACTTGATTCAGATGAGGTATATTTGAGTACCTTGGCACCCTTTGCCATGAAGCAGTAGGTGGGAGCGTAGACATCATCCCCTTCATCAGCTTTGTTGGTGAGGTTATTTTCTTCAGTGTTGAAGATAGACTTGCTGACGAATGCAGTAGCGAGAGCTAGGCTCGCCACTCCAGATTCGGACTCCTCAGATGACTCCCCTTCCTCATTTTCTTCAGATTCAGCCTCAGAGTCCATTTCCTTGCCAATGAATGCCTTGGCCTTCTTGGAACTGCTCTTCTTGTGATATGAAGGCTTTGAGGATTTTGATGATGAGGATTTTGTGGATTTCTTCTTTTTCTTTGCATCATTAGAACTGTAATCCTTGTATTTCTTCTTTTTTGATTCCTTTTCCCATTGAGGACAATCTTGAATGTAATGTCCAGGCTTCTTGCATTTGTGGCAGAGCCTCCTCTTGTAGTCACTTAATGAGGAATCACTGCTCCTTGAGGGTCTCCCAAAGCGACCACGTCTTGAGAACTTTTGGAACTTCTTGACAAGCAGAGCCAGATCATGGCTTAGTTCTTCAGGATCACCAAGGCTGCTACCAGAGTCTTCATCTTCGGACTCAGATACGGCCTTGGCCTTCAGTGCACGTGTTCTGCCATAGCTTGAATCATAGAGATCTCTCTCTTCAGCAAGTTGGAACTCATGAGTATTTAGCCTTTCGAGAATATCAGCGGGATCAAGTGACTTGTAATCAACACGTTCTTGTATCATCAATGCCAGAGTGTCAAATGAGGAATCAAGCGATCTCAGCAATTTCTTCACCACCTCATGGTCGGTGATGTCAGTGGCACCAAGTGCTTGAAGCTTATTTGAGATGTCAGTGAGGCGATCGAAGGTTTGTTGAACATTTTCATTGTCGAGTCTTTTGAAGCGGTTGAAGAGATTGCAAAGAACATCAACTCGAGAGTCACGCTGAGTTGAGACTCCTTCATTCACTTTGGACAATCTGTCCCAGATAAGCTTCGCTGTCTCCAAAGTACTCACTCTGCCATACTGTCCTTTGCTCAGGTGGCCACATATGATATTCTTCACTTGAGAGTCGAGTTGCTTGAATCTCTTCACATCAGCAGCATTCAGAGAAGGTGTGACTGAGGGAACACCATTTTCCACAACATACCAAAGATTGTTATCAGTTGCTTCAAGATGCATTCGCATTTTATTCTTCCAGTAGGGGTAGTCCATCCCATCGAAGGTAGGACACCCAGTAGAGACCTTGATCATACCTGCGGTCGACATAACTAAAACTCCAGGCGGTTAAACCAAAATCACACAGAACAAGGGAGTACCTTGCTCTGATACCAATCGAAAGTGCGTTATATCGACTAGAGGAGAATGAATAGGCGATTTTTATGAATTTTTTCACTGAGGAATTTGCCGGTGAGGAAATTCCTTAGCGAAGAACTACTAGCAGCGGAATGAGTACTCAAAAGTAAACATAACATAATACAAGCATAGTCATCATGATGAAATGAAGACAGGCACAGAGTACAGAAGCGTAAGCACGGGATAACACAGGATGAAGACAAGCAGACTGAAGAAATTGAACTGAGAAAATTGAGAAAGTCTTCAGTCAAAGTCTTCAAATACAGATATGAACAAGCACACAACACAATTATGAGGAAATGAAAGAGTTGAAGAAATAGAACCAGTAAGCTTGGTGAAGACAATAATTTGGTAGACCAGTTCCAACTGCTGTCTCAGTTGTACATCTGGTTGGAGCGACTGAGTATTTAAACTCGAGGACACACAGTTTCGGACATCCAGTCCTGAACACGTAGCTCAGGACACCCAGTCCTCACTGTATTCTCCTTAAACTAAGATCACACAGATCTCGTCCAATCACTCGTGGTAAGTCTTTAGGCGACTTCCAAACCTTCACAAACTCGGTCACTCGGCGATCCACAATTCCTCTTGGATGCTCTAAACCATGACGCCTAACCGTTTGGAAGAAGCACAGTCTTCAAAGGTAACAAGTGTCCGATCCACGCAGGATCAATCTCTTCAGTGATGCTCAATCACTTGAGGTGTGTAGGTGTTTGGGTTTTGGATTTTTGGTTTTTCCTCACTTGATGATTTTCGCTCAAAGTCTTCAGAGGATGGGTTGCTCTCAAATGACAAGTGTCAGTTTTTTCGGAGCAGCCAACCAGCTAATGGTTGTAGGGGGTGGCTATTTATAGCCTAGGGAGCAGCCCGACATGATAAGACATAAATGCCCTTCAATAATATGACCGTTAGGTGGATAGATATTTTGGGACAGCTGGCGCATAACACAACAACGGTCGGAATTTTAAGTAGCAAAATCCTCAGGGCTATCATGTTCCTCACTGTGTAGGAAATCCGCACTGGCGAATTCCCACACCAACAAAAACACCATGTACAGTCGCTTTTTCTAGTTCGCTTTTTTATTCGTCTCTATCCATTTGAACACTGGTAACCTAAAGACGCTTCTTAAGACGTTTACATAGCGCCACAGACTTCTTACTATAATTAGCCTTCAAAAAATAAGTATTTAATTTTAGTTAACTTAGAGACGTTTTGTGAGACGCTTTAATGTGCAACTCTGGTCTTACGGACGATTTATGAGACGTTTTAATGTGCGACTCTATTCTTAGGGACAATTTAAGAAAAATGTAAGTACTCATATTTTTGTAACTTGAGTAGATATCAAAATTAGCCGTGCTCTACTTTGAATAAAACTTTGTTATTTGATTTTCATGATATTTTTGTAACTTGGATAGATATTAAAATTAGCTGTACTAAACTTTGAATAATACTTTGTTATTTGATTGTCACGTTAATCATCCCCTCTATAATGTTCATTTGTGCATATTGCGAATTGCTCTATGTACAATGAAAACACGTACGATTTTCAAATGATGCCATCCCAATCATCCAACAGATGGAATGTACGACTGCTATGCCAGGTCGTATGCAATTCCTCGCCCTCCGTTTCTAAATATACGTATTTTTAAGAGATTTCAATATGTATATTCATCGCCCTCTGTTTCTAAATATACATATTTTTAAGAGATTTCAATACGAACTACATATGAATGTTTATAGATATGGTTTAGATTATAGATACACTCATTTTGCTCTATGTAGTCTATATTTGAATCTCTAAAAATACATATATACAAGAATGGAGGGAGTCTTTGTGACATGTAGCTTGCTAAAAAGAAAAAAAAAGTAAACAAGCTGTTAGCGCTACGGCTCGGCGCCTCAGTACCTGCGGCCGGCCTCTCGCTGCCGTTTGGCCCCACCAGAGCTCTCAAGCCACCGTTGGTCGCCCCCTCCCATAGATCTAACGACACCGCGCTCCCTCAGACAAAGATCTAATTTTTCTAAAACGCTTAGGAGTACCAGAATTTTTCATTTTTTAGATAAGTACTCACAATTTGAAAAAATGTTCAGAATTTCTAAAAGTTCGTCAGAATTTAAAAAATCATAAATTTCGAAAGCTTCACCTTTTCTAAAAATTTCATTAAGAAGGTTATTCACAATATTCAAAACAAATGTTCAAAAGATTATAAAAAAATGTTATATGCTGTTACAATTTGTTCTCTTTATTTTACGTTGCAAATTCATCACTGACCAACATGAACTCGAGTGGCTAGCAATTCTCAGTTACCAATTGCAGGTCGCATGTTTGATACCGTTCAAGAGTGTGGCCCCAATGGGCTGGCCCAGTGTGCGCCTCTGTGTGAACCTCCTGTAATTTGACGCAGTAAGCGTCAAATAGGAGGTCCCCTAGAGCTATATATCGCCCACTGCGGGGCGGAGTCCTGTCTCGCCTCCGGCTTGTGCCATCCTACTGGATCTGCCCTTTTTCGGTTGCATGGTTTTTCTGTTTACCTGTTTTGCAGGGTTTTCTTCAGTTTTCCATTGTTTTATTCCTTTTTCTATTTTCTTTTTCATTCTTCGTTTTCCTTGGTTTTCCTTCATATACATTTTTTGGGGTTTCTTTTTTCTTTGTCGATTTTCTATTAGTTACCTTGGTTCTTTTATCCATTTTCTATGATATACTTTGTTTCTTTCATCGGTTTTCTTAGTTTTTCTATTACATGTGTACTTTTATTTCATACTTACTGTATATTTTTCGTATACATCATAAACATTTTGCATACATGTTTAACATTTTCAAATACATGACTAATAAATTTTTAAATATATGTATTAATGTTTACATATTTTCATGCATATGGAACATTTTTCTTATAGCTAAGGAACATGTGTTATACATGTGTAAGCATTCTAAAATATATATTTTCTACTTTTTCATACACATTTTTTATACATATGAAACATATCTTACACACTTTTAACATTTTCAAATACATGACTTCCATTGTTTAAAATATATTTTTGATCTCTATTTCATTTTCATACACATTGTAATTTTCTTATACACCATAAAAAATTTACACACATTTAATATTTTAAGTACATGACTAACATTTTTCAAACACATGTTTTACCTTATGTATACATACACATTGTACATCTTTTGTATACATTAGTAACACTTATTTTGTATACATTAGGAACAACTTTTTCTAAACTTTAATCTTTTTAAATATATGATTACCATTTTTGAAATATATGTTTTAATGTCTACTTTTTTCGTACACGCTAGAAACATTTTTTATAGACATTTAACATTGTTTATACACTGCTACAATTTGCTTTTAATACATAATGAACACTATTAAAAAGTAAAAGCTAAAACCGTAACGGGAAAGTCAGGAGAAAAAACGGTCAAGAAACAAAAAAACACATGAAAACTGATCTAGAAAAACAAAATGTGCATGCGTGTGTTAGATGCGCCGGGATTGGCACATCTAACGGAGCATTGTAGGCAACGTGTTATAGGGATCGCATGAGCAATAGATACACGCTCCCCACACAAAGGACCAACACAAAGAGAGCGCTTGTGTGACGTGCGCCAAAATGTTGACACCTCGCAAATGCCCTCCCCTCCGATTGGGCCAACCCATTCCCCTCGAGCAAATCGGGTGTCGTAGCACTTGACACTCTACCAAATCGGGTGTCGTAGCAACCTCTGCGAAGTATCTGGAGTGTCCTTCACCTTGCCCTACCACCAGGAGAAAGAGGGAGGGGGCCTGGATCTAGGGTTTTTCGCCGCCACCTAGAAATGGGAGAAGCATGTTTCTAGGTCAAGCACAGGTTGGTGTGTGGTTTTATATCACCAGGGTAGATTTCTGCGCCGGTGGATGACCCGCAGCGCAACCAACTGCGTTCTCCGGACCCTTCCTCTCCTCCACCGCCGTGACGAACAAGGAGGAGATCATACTCCCCCTGGCGATGAGGAGGAGCACCAACAGTCGTCCCTCCTACCAGAGGCTACGACAATGGACGAGGAGTTCCAGCAACACCTGGAGCTCCTCCTCAAGCGGTCGCCCACGATCGTGGCCCGGCGCCTCCGTCACTACTTGGCCACCACATCGAGGAGGAGTTGGCGTCGCCGTCTCGCAACCGCGTGAAGCAGGAGTCCTGCTCTTCTCTGGTGATGAGGAGGAGCCTTCCTGCCCGCCACTCAGCATGTTCGGATGTTTCGATTGACCGGTGTCACCGCCACGCCACAACTAGCGTGACAAGGCCGTGAAGGGGGAGGAGCCCTCGCAGGCGCCTCATTCATTACCTCAGGCACCGCGGCGACACCTCGTCGCGCCGCACCCTAATGGCGGCCGAGAGGCTCGCGGGAGGAGCGGCGCAACGCGCAACACCGGACCATGTTCCCCGTGCCGAATGTCACGCTGGAGTGGGTCTGCAATGACCACGACCACGCGGCGGCCTTGGATCGTGACCGGTCCAGGACCACCGCAGATACGTCGGCGCCCTATTAGAGACAAGCTGTTCATGACCCCTGCGGGCGTCCACGTGTAGGAGGTTATCGTCCAGTACCTAGCATAGTATTTTTTTTTAATTTCAGTTGAATGGACGAAATATCTCCCGATTTATGCATATATATATATCATACTTTTATCCGGTTTGCATGAAATTTCTTCATTTGGTTCAATTTACGTTCGATATGTGCACAGACATTTAGGGTATAGTGTTGGATGGACAACTCCTGTATCCATGCCATATAAGTTTGAAATGTACACAAACATTTAAGTTCGATCCTTTTGGTGACAAGAACAATGGGTATGGATTTATCCAATAAAATAAACACCTCAAACAAATATTTATCCATATATGTGGTTACCTAACGCTCCCAAACTATTTCCATTTAATCAAATAACCAAATTTGATGTTCCCGGACTAATTTCGCTCTAAAAGAATTGGTGCTACAAATTATTTTCTTTACCTCGCAAACTTCCCACGTCTCTCTTTTCTATCTCCGTATATCGCGGGATATTCTCGTCAGCGCCATCTCCCCCACCTCCCCACTTATCCAACCTCCAGATTCCAATCTGTGCCGCCATCACCATCCCTCGCGCCGCTGATTCCCGCACCCCGCGCGGTGGCAACCTCACCCTCAAACGTCACCCTCCGCCGCTAGCTCCGCCCGCCGCCGAATCCCAGTTGCCTCCATCGACAAGCACGCTACTTGGAGGCCGGCACATCAGCGTCCACCGTCCTCATTGTCACGAAGCCGTGCTCCTCCCGACCTCGTCCTCACCATCATGAAGCTGCATCCACGCCGGTCTCACCCCTCACCCAAGGCTCCGATGTGTGTTCCATCGTTACACCGGCTGCAAGCAGCTCTCGCCTCCATCCAGCATCTTCAGCCTCCACCATGTCAAGCAGGTGATCCCTTGATTCCCATAGCCCCTACAGTTTTATCATTAGATCAACCAAAGTGGCCTCCTTCATTTATGCATCTCAAGTCTCAGTCCTATTGTCCTTTGTCTCCTTACTTACTTCCTGTAGGCAATGCACTGTAAGTGTTTGTTGAATTGTTTGCTTGCCTATAATTCAATTCTAATAGATTTTCTTGACAATATGTGAGCAATTGTTTGGTCCAATCAAATTTTACATGGCAAAACTCAACAATTGTACAAGTGGTGTCAGATATACTGGCCAAATAACCTCACAGTCCATATACCCTGAAGCATAAAACATGATGTTGTTTGGTTATACAGGCTGCATTGTACTCTGTTATTTTGTAGTAATTTTATTTTGTCCTATTTCGTATCTCATCTTAGTGCAGTACCACTATTTCATTAGTTTTGATTCAACTAGATTTTCTTCAGATATCTTGTATTTTATAGTTTCATCACTGTCTACCCGATGCAGATATTCCTGGTACTGCAAAAGCTCTGTTGGAATCTCCTAGCATTCATTTTTTTCAATTACATGGCTTGTGTAAGCAATTTTTGCTAGAAGATCACCTTATTCATGGCTGGAATCCAATCTGCACCATTTGCTAGAAGTAGATTCTCTCTAAAAATATGTACCAATATGTTTCTATCCAATCTGCACCATTTGATAGTAGTAGATTCTCTGTATCATCACATGGTTTCTTAAGTGTGTCTGTTGTGCATAAATTCCTACTATGTTGTCACACCATGTCTATGTTTTGTATATGTTTACTTACAAACGAACTGAACCTCAATTGTAGAAAGCACGCATGGAGAAAAATTGATAGGGTCAATCAAGGCTGTGCAGAATCAACTTTAGCAGACAAGCAGTTCTCTAACTAGGAATTGCATCCTAGCAATTGCGCGAGAACAAAAGAGGGTCGCACCGGTTTATCTTCACCTCATGAACACACAGTTGCTAAGGTGTGTGTGTGTTTGCGCGCATAAATTTTAGCTTTGTTAACAAACAATGTCTATGTTTTGTATAAGTCTACTTACAACTGAACTGAACCTTAACTGTAGAAAGCATATGATGGTCCTGAATCAAAGAATGGTCATGCTGAAAACCCAATGCGACCAATCAAGGTGTTCCTGAAACCAAGTGTACAGCTAAATCGTGTGACTAAGAAGGTATGTATGTATGTATGTATATGCTGAATGACAATGGTTAGAATAGTCAGTTGGTCTAATTCCATGTGCAATCGTCCGTTTTTGCATAAAGTGAAATCTTCCATGGCTTGTGATAATGAATGTTTCATTTCTTCAAAACATAGGATAAAATGAAAGTCTTGTTGTTTTTGTTGAACTTGACAAGCAAAAATAAATGTGTGTCTGAACGAACTTTAGCGAGTAGATATGTGGTTGGAGGAAACATGCTTGGAGAGCAATATCTAGCAGTTTTTTTCAAGACTTGGAAATCAGAGACTGGTTAGACCATATGAAAAATTCCAAACAGTAGGGGATGTCATTGGTCATGTTATTGCATGGCCTCTATCACATGTAAGTACATTCCCATACAATCATCGGTTATGCTCCAATGTACATACTTAAGGTTTATTATTTATGAGGAATCTATGTGATTTTTTAGGTTAAAAAACCAATCCCAACCACTCCTACACAGCCTCAAAACAAGCCACCAAACACGGGTATGGTACCTCTCTTACAATTTCATCAAAGTGCATTTCTTCTCACACTACTCTTAAATCCTACGTTCTATTTTTTTCTCTGTTATCTTTCTTTTTCAGGGTAGCTCAAGGTTTAGAAAAGGAGTGCATTGCAGGAGCCAGGAGCAACTACAGAAGAATTAGTTTTTAAATGGACAAATATTATGTAGTATGTAAATGATTTAGCTTCATATGAAAACTTACTTCTAATTGTATGATCTTTTCTTAATTATTTGTATCTTTCATATGATTGTCTAATTTGATTCAGATATGAACTCAAGGTGTTTGTTTCTACTTATTGAATTGTGCAATAAGATGCTGGTGAATACAATTGGTGATATGGGTGGATCCCTCTTTATATAATGATATTTGTTGCCTATGAATATGACCGATGATATGGGTGGATGCCTTTACATAACGATATTTGTTCATCATTCTGCATAGGCATGTGCCGTGATAAAGTAACCGGATTGAAATGATGAAATACAAATTCAAAAGAATTCAAATAATGTTTAAAGTTATATACCACGTATTAGATGAATATACCATCTCTACATAGCTCTGTAAGTAGAGACGTGATAAGGGCATCTAACACAACAACTCTACATATGTACAAACACTTTTGAACGGCCCAATATAGCGTCTCATATCGAGAGGCGCTTTAAACGTCCCAATATAGTGTCTCATATCGAGACATGTTTTTGAACGTTCCAATATAGTGTCTCTTATCTAGATGCGCTTTTGAACGTCCCAATATAGCGTCTCATGCCATTTACACACGCTTAGCCAGTGTGTCTACATGTTTTGAGATGGTCCGTGGGGAGACGCTCCAAGGACGCTTTACTAAGTCGACTCTATGGTTGCCTAGATATGAAATAACACGTCACTAGCGATGGAATATGATGTCTCTACAGGCAGATTTTCTTGTAGTGTCCTAACTCCTCAGTCCGAACAAATTCCTCAAAGACCAGAAGAACTTCGTCTCTGTCACTGAAGAAATTGACTGAACTGTATGAGATTTCCGATGGCTTCACTCGAAGGGATTGGTAGGTGTAGGATTTTGAGTTGAGCATCACATGGAAATTTTTCCTTAGTATTTCCTCGACCCCTTTTAACAGTACGGTGTTTTCTATGACTCAAGAAAGAGAAAATGAAAGTACGAAAACAAAAGTCTTCACGCTTCATGTTCCTCGAACGAATACCAAGTCTTCACGGTCACACCATTTTCTTCACTTTCAAAGTCTTCAGAATACCAAAGTCTTCAGACGAAGAACTTCATTTTTAGGGGTCGACTTTCTCTATAAATATCAAACTCCTTATAGACTTATAGACCTGTGTACACTCATAAACACATTAGTCCCTTAACCTATAAGTCTTCAATACACCAAAATCACTAAGGGGCACTAGATGCACTTACACGCCCAAGAGGTGAGTCCTACCAGGACTCCTAGTCCTAGTAGGATTCCACCAAAAGGGAAAGAGGGGGAAGGAAGGAGAGGGAGAGGGAGTAGGAAAGGGGGCGCCACCCCCTTCCCTTGTCCAATTCAGACTGCTAAGGGGGGGGGCTGCCCTGGCGGCTCTCCTCTCTCTCCAATAAGGCCAATGGTGGCACATTAGTTCCCCGAGGGGGTTCCGGTAACCCCTCCAGCACTCCGTTTTTACCTGAAACTATCTGGAACACTTCCGGTGTCCGAATAACATGGTCCAATATATCAATCTTTATGTCTTGACCATTTCGAGACTCCTGGTCATGTCCGTGATCTCATCCGGGACTCCGAACAAACTTTGGTACATCAAATCACATAACTCATAATATAAATCGTCATCGAACATTAAGCGTGCAGACCCTACAGGTTCGAGAACTATGTAAACATGACCGAGACACATCTCCGGTCAATAACAAATAGCGGAATCTGGATGCTCATATTGGCTCCTACATATTCTACAAAGATCTTTATCGATCAAACCGCATAACAACATACGTTGTTCCCTTTGTCATCGGTATGTTACTTGCCCGAGATTCAATCGTCGGTATCATCATACCTAGTTCAATCTCGTTACCGGCAAGTCTCTTTACTCGTTCTGTAATGCATCATCCCGTAACTAATTCATTAGTCACATTGTTTGCAAGGCTTATAGTGATGTGCATTACCGAGAGGGCCTAGAGATACCTCTCCGAAACACGGAGTGCCAAATCCTAATCTTGAGCTATGCCAACTCAACAAACACCATCAGAGACACCTGTAGAGCATCTTTATAATCACCCAGTTGCGTTGTGATGTTTGATAGCACACTAAGTGTTCCTCCGTTATTCGAGAGTTGCATAATCTCATAGTCATAGAAACATGTATAAGTCATGAAGAAAGTAATAGCAATAAACTAAACAATCATAGTGCTAAGCTAACAGATGGGTCTTGTCCATCACATCATTCTCTAATGATGTGATGCCGTTCATCAAATGACAACACATGTTTATGGCTAGGAAACTTAACCATCTTTGATTAATGAGCTAGTTAAGTAGAGGCATACTAGGGACACTCTGTTTGTCTATGTATTCACACATGTACTAAGTTTCCGGTTAATACAATTCTAGCATGAATAATAAACATTTATCATGATATAATCAAATATAAATAACAACTTTATTATTGCCTCTAGGGCATATTTCCTTCAGTATCCCACTTGCACTAGAGTCAATAATCTAGATTACATAGTAATGATTCTAACACCCATGGAGTCTTGGTGCTGATCATGTTTTGCTCATGAGAGTGGCTTAGTCAATGGGTCTGCAACATTCAGATCTGTATGTATCTTGTAAATCTCTATGTCTCCCTCCTTGACTTGATCACGGATGGAATTGAAGCGTCTCTTGATGTGTTTGGTTCTCTTGTGAAATCTGGATTCCTTTGCCAAGGCAATCACTACAAAAAAAAAGACACATCCGTGACATTTTTGGCCGAACGAATTTTTTTCTGTCATACATATGACACTTCTATGACGATAATTGTGACAAAACCCGGTATCATCATAGATGTGGTGGGCTCCTACTTCTATGACAAAAAATCATGACAGAAAATGGGTTTTTCATCCTGGGCGGGCCGGAGACGCAACTGCATGACGTTCTTTGGGCCGTCCATGACGAAAAAAACCGTGGTAGAAACGAGGGGGAGGAAAATTTCAGAGAGTTCCCGGTTATGGTGGGAGGTCGGGGGCCGAGCGATGCGCGTTTCTCTCATACACGTACGCGCATGTGTGCGAGGCGTTGGCTCTAACTGAACCCGAGCGAGGCGTTGGGCTCTAACTGAACCCGAGCGATTGCACTGCAGGCTACGCGTTACTGAACCCGAGAGATCGATCGATGGCTGTTAACTGAACCCGATCGAGCGATTCCTTCGCTACTGCTGCTAACTGAAGCCGATCGATACTGCCTCTGGGATGAACAGTGAGCGTTGCGGGGGGGGGGGGTTGGATGAACAGTGAGCGGTGGCGTTGCCTCTGGATGAACATGACCCCGTGGTGCGGTGGAGGGCTGGATGAACAGTAGACGGTGGAGGGGTGGTTGAACAGGACCCCGTGGTGTGGAGGGCTGGATAAACAGTAGACGGTGGAGGGGTGGTTGAACAGTAGCCGGTGGAGTAGCGCGCGGTGGAGACTGGATGAACAGGATCCCGTGGAGGCTGGAGGAGGTCGACGGTGGAGATGAACAGTATCCCGTGGAGTCCCGTTTTGCGGTACGCCACACCCCTCCCGATGAACAGGACCCCCGTTTCGACCGTAGGAGGTCCGTTTCGTCCGTTTTGCGGTACGCCACACCCCTCCCGATCAACAGGACCCCCGTTTCGACCGTAGGAGGTCCGTTTCCTCCGTTTTGCGGTACGCCAGACCCCTCCCGATGAACAGGATCCCGTTTCGAACATGGCCGATCGAACACAAGGCCGTTTCCTCCATTTTGCGGTACGCCAGGCCTTGTTTCCATTGCCTGTTCCGTCCAAGCCCTCCCGATGAACACGACCACGCATTTCGTTCCGAGCTAGCCGGTTGGCTCCCACGCGTTCTATTGCCTCCCGATGAACACGACGCATTCTGTTGCCTCCCCATGAACACGACGCATTCCGTTGCCTCCCCATGAACACAACGACGACGCTGCCTCCCCATGAACACGACGACGACGCTGTTTCTCCGTTCCGACCCAGCCATGTACACGAGCCCTGGCCGTACGTATGCGAGAGTAGGCGTTCGAGACCCCGCCCGTATGTACACATACGTGGCCGTATTTTTTTTCTTGCACCCTGGCCGTTGTACGTACGTGTACATGCTACATGCGCGCCTCTACTACGACACGTACGCGCCTCTACTACGACACATGCGCGCCTCTACATCCACCAGTATATATGTACGTACACGTTCGCGACCAGAATGACAACGCTACGTACGCTTCGACCAGGTGGGTCCCGACTGTCAGGCACTTCCTTGCGTGCGAAGATGTAGCTGGTGGGTCCCAGCAGTCAGGGGGGCGAATCGTTTTTTTTCGGACGGACTTCCTTGCGTGCGAAGATGTAGCTGGTGGGTCCCAGCAGTCAAGGGAAACGTTTTTTTCGCGAAATACGGTGACCCGTCCGGTGGGTCCCCGTTGTTAGGTGGAGGAATCATTATTTTGCACATAATAAGGATGCATTTCCTTGTTGCGGCCGTGGACCCAGCTGTCAGCCTCTCCACGTACAGTCCATGTTCGATGGAAGTCGTTCCTTGACCACGTTGACCACACCGCGCTGAGAGCACCACGACGGTGGACGACGGCGAGGACTAGGAAGGGAACGACTCGGAGCCGGGGAAGACGCAACAGTGGATGCCCACGCGAAGAGGAGTACGAGGGTTCACTGGTTCGGCTGCGGTGTGAGGCTGTTGTCGCCGCAGAATAACAGGGGGTGTGGGTGAGTAAAGGGATGGCCTGGCCAGCGGTAGGAGTAGTAGGGGGCGGTGAGGCCTCCGCAGCATCACAGCCGGCCACGGGAGGCAGGAGCACGCAGCACGACCGGCGCTGGTTTGGGCGGCTGGAGCAAGAGGACCAGAGGTTGAAGAAGCACTACGGCCGTTAGATGAACATCATACGGTAATAGGAGCTAGAATCGTTCATATTGACTAAGTTGACAAAGCCCTCCGTCCCCGTCAACTTGGTAGGCCCACAAGTCAGCCTCCCACTATGCTGGGTTCCAGCTGGCAGGGGGAACGTTCATTTTTTTGTGCATAATAAGGAGGGACTTCCTTGCGTGCGAAGATAGCTGGTGGGTCCGACATGTCAGCGGGGGCACGTTATTTTCGCGAAATACAGAGGCCCTTCCGGTGGGTCCCAGATGTGAGGTGGAGAAATCATTATTTTGCGCGTAATAAGGAGGCATTTCCTCGTGTGCGGCCGTGGACCCAGCTGTCAGCCTCTGCACACACAGTCTACTTCCGATGGTGTCGTTCGTTGACCACGTTGACCACGCCGCGCCGAGCGCATCCAAGGTGGTGGACGACGGCGAGGCCCCGGACAGCAACGAGCCGGAGATGGGAAGACGCGGGAGTAGACTCGCAGACGGAGAGGTGTACAAGGGTTAACTGGTTCTAGTGCGTTGTGGTTCGGCAGTTGGTGGAGAAGAACAGGAGGGGTGGAGGGGTGGAGGGATGGCCTGGCCAACGGTGGAGTAGCGCTTCATAGCGAAGCATGCTAAGCAGAGCTGCTAGCAGCAGGAGGCGGGAGGTGGTCCCGGCGGCGCTGGAGGAAGAAGACGAGAGATTGAAGATGGATGCCGGTTGTTGGATGTAAATCCAACGACTAACATGTCAGAATCATTTGTTGACTAAATTGACAACGACTTGCATTGACTTCGACCTATTAGCCCACATTTCAGCCTCCAAAAATGTGGCATGTATTCAACCCATTTCTTCAGAATTTACAGTCTTTTTTTGCACGGTAGAGTTTACAGTCAATTTGATCTCTTTTTTGAATTACAGCCATTAGCTGGGCTGGGTGAACAAATAATGTAGCGTCCATGCGGCCCATTTATTTTATTTCCTAAAAAATTACAGGCCATTTGCACTTTCTCGAAATACATGATTTTGCTGGGCTGATTCTAATTATAATGTTGGGTTGGGCCAGCAATGTTATCAAAAAATAAAAAGGGGCTGGGCATTTTGTTATAAATATATTTAAATAATAAGTGATATTATTACATTCATCCTTAAATCTTACCAAGATTTTGTACACAATCACTAAGATTTTTGTGCCAAAACAATTCAGGATTTTATTTGTTAAGAAATTATTTTTATAAGTTAATAAGATGTGGGATATTGTTTTCTTACATATGTAAGTATCTGTTAAATATATGATGACAATAAAAATAATATATAATAACATATAATTTTTTTAGAAAAACAGGGAGCATCTCCCCGATTCCATTGCTGAGAACGAAACCACAACATATTCTGATACAGCAGCTCAAAGAGCAGTTCGAAAGCAAAGGTAGAAAAGCTACAAACTAGGGGGTGGATGAACAAGTTTTCTGAATAACACAAATCACCCGAGCGGTGCCAAAGGCAGAGCGGATAGAGCACTCAAATGACACAAGGAGGGTCCAGCGAAGCCTTTATGGTCTTCAGCCAAGGGGCCGTGTCAGCCTGCGGCGACCAGTAAGCAAGCAGAGACACCGGGCTGGAAGGCGTAGCATGGTGGATGTCCCTCTTTTTCGGCGCCAGGTGCCCGTCATCTTCATTAGAGATCTTGAGACGAGCCCACGGGTCCAGCCCCAAAGCAGGTCGAGCCTTATTCAGCCACAAGTGATCGCCAACGGTTTCTGGAGGGATCTTGTTAGGGTTTCCACGAAGCTCATCAACTTGTCCTTGTCCGATCCAGAGGAGAGAATCGCCCAGTTCCTCACCATGTTCCTGATCAACCTCAAGACTGCGGAATGGAAATCCAGGAGGTGTTAATGAAAATCATAACATTACTATATTTCCAGAGGCACCAAAGGACAGCTGAGCTAATAGTATTTAAAACTGAGCACTTTTTGGTAGCAATCCAAAATCTGGCGACAGATTCGAAGGATGAGCCAATCTGACTAGAGAAATATTCCTCAATGTGGGCTCAGAGATGTTTAGCAACTATACATTCAAAAAATAGGTGAGAACAAGACTCTTGTTCCAAGCAGTAAACACAATCAAGGGGTTTGATGATGTGTCTCTTCCTAAGGTTATCCCTTGTCATCAATTTGTTTTTGGAGAGAAGCCAGAGAAATACATGAATTTTAGGGGGAACTCTCAATTTCCAGACAGCAGGGATAAACACGGGTTGAATCCCTCTAAAGTTGATAACATGATAGAGGGAGTTGGAGGAATACTTCCCCTTATTGTCCAGCTGCCAAATCAGGGCATCCTGCTCGGTAGTAAAGGTAATGCTTTTGGTAATTTCCTCCAACTGGAACCATTGTTCCATGAGACTATCACTAAAGTTCCTTCTAAAAGAGAGTTTTAGGCATTGACCATCCCAAACTTCATTGACACTTTTGTTGCTCATTACAAACAGAGTAAATAGGCCAAAATTGGACTGCTAGGGGGGATGTGCCAAACCAAGTATCTTCCCAGAACCTGGTTCCGCTCCCATCCCCTATATTCCATCTGTAGCCAAAATTCACAGCATGCATAATAGATTTTAATCCTTTTCAGAATCTAGAGGTCTTAGGGTTGGAGGAAGGGACAAAAATATTAGGTTTATTTCCTAGGTATTTATGGTCAATAAAAAGCTTCCAGGGTTTCAGGTCTTCCTCATAGAATCTTTTAATCCAAGACCCTAGAAGACAGATGTTAATTTCTTGGAGGTTAGGTATGCTTAGGCCTCCAAAATATTTTTTTCATAGAGACTAGGGCCCAATTAGGAAGGTGTAGCTTCCTATTTCCCTCAAAATCATTCCACAAGCAATGAGACATCTGAGAATTGATGAGGTTCACTGCCCATTTAGGGAACTTGAAGAAGGAGAGGAGATACACTGGAATGCTAGCCAAACAAGCTTGTATGAGGATCAATCTACCTCTATAAGAGAGAAGTTTGCCCCTACACCCAGCAATCCTTTTAATGATTTTATCCAGAAGGGGTTGGATATCCTCTCTCCTCAGTTTATCATAGTGGAGAGGGATACCTAGGTACTTAATGGGGAAGTTACCTTTATTACAGACTAGAATAGAGAGGAAGTCAGCTAACTCCTGATCATCCATGTTGATAGGGATGAGTTCACTTTTAGAGTAGTTGATTCTCATGCCTGAGACTTGTTCAAAACAAGTTAGAACATTTTTCAGATTGCTAGCATGTGTGGAGTCATTTTCTAAGAAAAGGATGGTATCATCTACATATTGAAGGCAGATGATGCCACCAGGGCAGACTCAGGACAGAGCCCTGCAATCAGACTATGATCAGTAGCTTTGCTCAGCATTTTAGTAAGAACGACCACTACTGAATTAAACAAAAGCGGGGAGATGGGTCACCTTGCCTAAGGCCTTTACCAACAAGGAAAACAATCACATTCACAGTTATTTAACTTGATCCCAACAGACTCCCATAAGTAAGTTGCTGGATCCAACTAGTCCATTTACCCCCAAAACCTCTAAGCTCCAGGAGTTTCATAAGGAAATCAAGGTCAACTTTATCGAAGGCAGTCTAAACTAGAACTACCATCTAGAGAAAAATTCTCACAAACAGAGCCTTCAGATATGTTTTGGTGAGGGTAAATAAAGGAAGAGCATTCAATGTCATCATTAAGAGAAGTAACATCTACACTAATCTTAGCAGCAATGGCATTGAAGAAAGGATCATTAAAGTTGGGGAAGGAAGTGTGTTTCATACCTTGGGGTTTTTGTACTTCCAGGTTCTGAACCTCTTTGAGCTGTTGAGCCTTTTCAATAATGGTTCTCTTGTCACCAGCTACCCTGGCACTAGTTCTGGTGGCTTGAACAGGACCCCATTTGGGAAGGTGCTTCTCCTTAGGAAGGGCAGGGAAGCCGGAGTTGTATTTTGAGTCCAAATTGTCTGGGAGTTCAGTTGTTTCAACAAGTGCCTCTTGATCCTCTTGTAGATCTACAAAACCTTCTAATTCCATCAGATCATCATCTTCCAGGAGCTCCATTTCCCTGAGGAGGTTGAATCCATCAGTTTCATCAAGCACAAAATTCAAGATCTTTTCCTGGATGCTGAGTTGAGGAGTGTATGGAGAATCAGGGAGGTGTGTCTTGAGGGCTGAAGTGGGTGTAGTTTCTCCAAGCATCTCATTGTGGCCAAAAGACTGTCCTCTGATATTAGGGGCCCCAGAATTGGCAGTAGGCTCTTTATCTGATTCAGATCTAGAGCTCCTGTTGGATTCAGCATCTTCAGTAAGATTGGTACCAGTTTCAGCTCCAGAGACATATGTACCAGCAGAGAGGTTGGTGGAGGTGCCAGTTTCAGTGGGGGTTAAGGACTCCACCTCAATGAGTTGCCTGTAGATTTTGTTCCCAACTCCAAAAAGCCTTTCAGTAGGGATTTTGGAGGGATCTTTGCATAAGATTTTGACCCTAACAGTTTCATAGAATGACTTGAAATTATGCTGCCAATCCACATCCAGTAAGACCCCCAAAGTGGAAGTGATTTGATCCAGCATAGTCCAGTCACACCACTTGGGGGTTTAATTTCCTGATCTTGATCCAAGTTTTCTAGAGGTCCTCTTCAGCCTCAATCCTACCTTTTCAGACTTCAACATTGACTACAACATTGTCTTTTTTGAGACCAAAACAGGGGTATCCAGCAACTTGAACTACATCTATTTCAGGAGGGAGTTTGACCAAGAATGTCCACTCATCTAGGGCATTGATTGGCCAGGGCCAGTTGGTTTTGTAAATGTCTGCAAACTCAGTGGCAAGTTCCTGCTTGGTCACTACACCAGCTTCTACCAGAACAATCCCCACATTCTTCAGGGAGTCATGATACTGAGCATTTTCATCAGGTGGGTCTATGTGGTAGAACCCTAATTCTGGAGCAGCACTTCCAACATATCTAGCAGAACTGTGGGTTTTCCTTCTGACAGGGCAATTCTCAACTTTATGGGTAACCATTTTGCAGATAAAACAACTCTTGGGCTTGACACATTTATCCAAATGATGCCCTGGTTCCCCACAGTTGTAGAAGATCACCTCAGAGTATGCCATAAGGCCTGAAGCAGGGGCAGCAACAGTTTTCTGGATGTCCCATCTCTTCTTTTGCTGATTCTTGCCTTGAGATTTCCCACTGATCTGAGAGTCAGAACCACCAGCAGATTGATCTTGGGCAATTACAGGAGCCTGCCCAGATTGTGCCCCCATTTGGGGCGGAGGTGGGCCGTACCACTGCCCAACCGGCGCTCCCCCCCATTGTGATGTTCATCGGAGTTCCTGGTTCCTTCTCATCCTCCAGCCAGATGGTGTCTCTCAGGAAGCAGAAATAACCACCAGACAGCTTAGTTGAAGCAGATTGCAAGGCTAATTTCAATCTTCTGCAGGTTTGGGGGAGAGGTAAGGTAGGGGATCCACCTGCTCCGGCTCCCGTGGCGTGCTGGTGGGCATGAGTCCAGTCAAGCATTCCCATCTCGCAGCACGGCGTGGATCTCCTGAATTCACTTCTCCTTTCGCCCATCGAACGAACGCAATCAGCGGCTCCCTAGGGTGGGGCATCCTGTGCTTCTCCGAGAAATATCCTTCGAAGTAGATCCGCAGGGCTAGATTCAGCAGCTCCCAATCCACATGATCCTTGCACATCCGAGCATACCTGCGCGAGTGAGAGAATGGATTCGGTCCCTCCTCGGCTTCCTCCCTCGCAGCTTCCTCCTCTGCTTCCCTCCATTCGCGCGTGTATTGGGTCCAGGAGAGAGCATCATCGCGGATCCGCATCGCCCGCTCCCTCCATCTCCTCCCTCGAGTCTCCCGCAACACCGCCGGCGCGACGAAGTTGAGCGGCTGGAGCATCCGCGGGAAGGCTTTGTAGACATGTGGGAGATGCATCTTGTACATCTGCCTGTCTTCCAGCCATTCCCTCGTGGATATGGCCAGCGACTCCATGGGGCGCGCGAGCGGGCTTGCTGAGGGGGGCAGGCGCGCCCGGAGTTAGGAGGCAAGGGGTGGCGGCGAGATCTATGGCGGCGGCGAGGGTGGAGGTAGTGGCGGGGGCGGCGGCGATGGTGGAGGTGGTGGCGGGGGCGAAGGGGATCGTGAGAGCGGTCATCTATTTACCAATTATGTGAACTAAACAGTCAACATATAAAATAATTTAAATATATATAATATAGTTAGAAGGGAAACATAAGTTGGACCTGACGTTCCTATTCTTATATAGAAAAATAGAACAGACCTCTGCGTTTTCTTCAAAAAAATACATAAATTGGGCTGCCAAAAATAAAACCTCGGATGGGAGGTCCATAGGCTGGTCGATACATGACGGCCCTAAGAAAATACAAACAGGCCTATGGACCTCCCATCCGAGGTCGTGGGTTGCGCATGTTAAAAATGAAAGCCTAGACGGGGCAGCCCATAACCACGTCCAACACTTGCTAAAACTTCGTCCCTCGTTTTCTCTGTGTTTCGCACACTCGACATTGTGTGGGCATTTTGACTGTGCATCATATGAAGATGGGCTATGCATGAATGTTGATCAACATGATGTTAGCTGGTTGGTAGTTCCATTTTCGACCATGAATAAAACTTTCAACATGATGTTAACCCTGTTTGAAAAGGCCGTGTTAATATAAATGCTCTACCTCTGAAAGTTGCAGCTTCTTATCTGAAACTGTACTTGCAGTTTCTTCTCTGAGAATCACATTGTTTGCACTTTTATACTCCTATCGAACTACATTTTTTAAGTGCTAAAAATAGATATCTAGAATTCATAAAATACTTCATATGCTCAATACTGCAAATCTGAAATTCAAAAGACATTCATATCTGAAAGTACTCTCAAAATACACAACACAAAACACAATTCACAACCTACAAATACTGACAACCCTAAGCTCCTCCTGACAATTCACAACCTGCCCGACTATTGGGCTAGGGGGCAGCCCCCTCCTATTCCTCGGCGGCAGACAGCCGCCTCGTGAGACGATGTGGACGGCGAGGGAGACAATGGCGGGGAAGCGTCATCGGGCAAACTGCTTTTCTCCTCTTGCAGTTGGGGTCGGTCGACGAAGACTCCACCGGCTCGCTCTGGCAGGACACCCTCACAAACGGCACCCTGTAGATGCTCGATCCTTCAATCTCTGGTGGATGCTCCATCTGGGATCGATACTCCCACCACCGCTCCCTCACGATCGGATTCGGTGAATCTGTTTGCTCCATGGCCAAGAGAAGCAGCTCTATGTACTCCGGCGCGACTCCCTCCGGGAGTATCGCCGCCTTTTCGCTCTATTGCAGATATTTGGCCATGGATGTCGCCGTCGCCGCTAGTTGGTCCTTGTTGTCAAACCAAGACTGTATCTCCAACATCCTAGCTAGCTTCACAGGGTCGCCGTCTGCGATCCTCACGTATCGGTTGTATTCCTCCATCGATCTACTTCTCCATGGCACCTTCACTCGCCGGCGGTGGTTTTTGAATGGAAGAGGAGAGGAGCAACGCTGGTTTTGGATTAGAATGGGAGAGGAGCGACGCTGGTTTTGGACTGGAACAGAAGAGGAGGGGCGGTGGTTTTGAAATGGAAGAGGAGAGGAGCAGCGCTGCATTTAGATTAGAACAGGAGAGGAGCGGCAGTGGTTTAAGAGGAGAAGAGCGGAAGAGCGGCGCTGGTCTTGGAAGTATTTTTTTGTTGTTTTGCGTATTTTGGGTCAAAGTTTGACCACGCACTGTATTTGACAAGCAAAATGTGAATGCATGTCACCAAAAATTGTATCGTTTGGTTCGTATCTGAATGTACTTTAAAATTATATTATTTTTACAACGTATAACATATATTTTATGTGTGAAAATCATGGTCAATTATGACCCAGAATAAAAGGGAGACTAGTTAACATGGGGTCGCTTTCTTAATTGAAGGGTAAATTGATTTTGATTTTGATCCAGTCACAGCACGCCGGCCCTCTCGTCCAATCCTAAATCGCTGCCGCACTCTCCTCTCCCTCTTCTCCATTGCAAAACCACCTCCTCTTCTCTCCATCATCTCCATTCCAAAACCACCGTCTCGCCTCTTCCTCTTCTGATCTTCTCCATTGCAAAACCACCTCCTCTCCTCTCCATCATCTCCATTCCAAAACCACTGTCTCGCCTCTCCCTCTTCTCTATTGCAAGACCACCGTCTCTCCTCCATTTTCTAGACGCTTTGCTCCATGGCGCGGGCGCAATCCATGGATACAAAATTAGTATACTGTATACTATTTAAAAGTCGAGGGCAAGGCTTTTCCTGCGCGGTAGGCGGCGGGGCAGTTCCGCCTAGTCGGTTCGACAGAGATGCGAGAAGATGAGGGAGTAGGCTGCTGCAAACGTAGGGCTGTGTGATTTGACAGCGAGTTACTGCTGGACAGGTGGGGCCCCGTGATTTGACTTGCCATTATCATTTTAACTGCGGCGCTACAACCGGCGTGAGTCTCCCGATTCCTGACCACCTCCATACACGTGCCTCTCCCAATGCTCCACCATGTACTAGAGGCTGGCTCTTGCATGAGAGCCCACTTCTCCACTTTTTCCTTTCCTCTCTTTCCTCCACATATGCAAAAATGCCATGTAAAGCGCACTATTGTACTTACTTTTACTTGCTCCTACAGGTGCTTAAGCTTGCCACATAGGCATAAAATCTGATGTGGCAAGTTAATCAAGAAGAGAGAGACTAGGTATAAATGCGCCGACGACCTGATCGAGGAGGAGCAAAGAACCGTGTGGTATACTCAAGTTTTCCACTAGAGTAGTACTGCGACGGAGGAGCACGAAACATGGCAGCCCAGTGCCATATGGCGATAAAAATGATCTAATTTGCTAGTCATCTCATTGTTAGCATTGTTCTATTCATTCCCTCAAAAAAACCATTGTTCTATTCATGCCTCGTAGAGAACGTGACACGTGCGGCGAAACACCCGAAGCAAAAGATGAAACACAGGAGCAAAAGAAGAAGGAAGATTATCACCCCAAATGATCTAATTCGCCGCGGAGTCGTAACTGCTTCTTCATCTCCTCCACGACCTCCATCTCCTTGCGCGTCTCCTCCGCCATCTTCTTCATTTTGTCCATGACGCGGGATTTCTCGACGCGAGCCTTCATCATCTGTTCCACGTCCGCATTACGTACCTTGGCAGCAGCCGGGTGCTTGATGCGGAGCTTCGCCAACTCCTCCTTCTGTTCCATGACGAGGGCCTGTAGCATCTTTGTAAGTGCATCTAGTGCCACCCCTAGTTGGTTTTGGAGTATTGACGACAAACCTAGTTGAGGGACTAATGTGTTTGTGAGAATTGCAGGAAAACACAGGTAGAAGTCCCTCATTGATTCGGTTTTACTACCAGAGATGACCCCTAAAAATGTACGAAGACATTGAAGACAATGATGGTTTATGAAGATATTCATATTGAAGACAATGACATGAGAAGACTCCCTATGAAGCTTTTGGAACTCGAAGACCTAGATCCTTCGTAGTTTTATTTCATTCATGTTGTGTCATAGGAACCACCGTACTGTTAAGTGGGGTCGAAGAGAACCAGTCAGAATGACTGAAGTGATGCCTAATTCAAATCCTATGTCTTCGAGCGAAGACTTTGAGAGAAAATCTTGTCCAGAGTCAGACAAGTCAGCTTTACTTGTAGCCCAAGTAAAGTTGCCGTGTGAGTTCAAAATTCGACCGTTGGTACACGTGTCAGTTCCTTAGTGACCCAGGGTCATTTCGGACAGATCAGGTCGGGTTGCCAAGTGGCTATAAATAGTCCACCCCCCACAACCATAAATGGTTGGCTGCTTAGATTTCAGTGCACGGCTTTTGTCGTTTGAGAGCAACCCACCTCGAAGCCTTTGAAAGAAAAATTCCCAGTGAGGAGAAAAGCCCTAACCACCCAGAGCCAGAGTAAATTGGGCATCACTTAAGTCTTCGTGTCTGTGTGATTTGAAGACTTATTACACTTGAGGACTGTGCATCCTCCAGACGGTTAGGCGTCGCGTTCTGAGCATCCAAGAGAAATTGTGGATTGTCAGTGAACGAAGTCTGTGAAGGTTTGGGAGTCTACCTTGAAGACTTACCTGAGTGATTGGGCGAGGTCTGTGTGACCTTAGCTCAAGGAGAAAACGGTGAGGACTGGGTGTCTTGGACTAAGTGTCCTTGACTGGGTGTCCGGGACTGTGTGTCCTTTGGTTTAAATACCTAGCCGCTCCAACCAGACGTACAGTTGTCACAGCAACTGGAACTGGTCCAACAAATCATTGTCTTCAACGTGTCACTGGTTTCATCTTCACTTCCTTTCACTTACAGTTATTCATTGTGAAGCCATTGCATGCTAGCTTTATCTTTTGTCTTCACAACATGAATGTATGATCTGTTCGGCTTCATAACTTCTTCCTACCTGATCCTTATTACACTGAAACTGTTTGTCATTGCGCTCTCACTCTATTGAATACATGACCATGGCTGGCCTAGTGTAATCTAACTTCCGCTGCATAGTAATAGGCATGATCTTCACTGTTTGTCTTCACAACTCTCACGTTTTGAAGACTTTCATAAAAATCGCCTATTCACCCCCCTCTAGTCGATATAACGCACTTTCAATTGGTATCAGAGCAAGGTGCTCCCTTGTTCTGTGTGATTCGGTTTAACCACCTGGAGTTTTAGCTATGTCGACTGCAGGGATAATCAAAGTCTCCGCTGCTTGTCCCGTCTTCGATGGAACTGAATATCCCTACTGGAAGAATAAGATGCGCATGCATCTTGAAGCCATTGACGTCGACCTATGGTATGTCGTCAAAAACGGCGTTCCCAAGGCTGGAGAAGGTGTCACTGCTGCTGATGTCAAGAAGTTCGTTCAACTGGACTCTACTGCCAAGAATATCATCTGTGGTCATCTGACCAAAGGACAGTATGGCCGTGTGAGTGCCTTGAAGACATCCAAACTGGTCTGGGATTGGCTCTCCAAAGTTAATGAAGGCATATCAACCCAGAGAGATCAAAGAATCAGTGTCCTTCGCAATCTCTTCAACCGCTTCAAACGAAATGACAATGAGAATGTCCAGCACACCTTTGATCGGCTCACTGACATCACAAATGAGCTTCAAGCCCTCGGCGCTACTGAGATCACCAAACATGAAATCGTCAAGACGCTGCTGAGATCACTTGATAGTTCGTTTGACATTCTGGCCCTGATGATTCAAGAACGTCCTGATTTCAAGACACTCGATCCGTCTGACATACTTGAGAGGCTCAACACACATGAGTTTCAGCTTTCTGAGAAAAGAGATATCTACGGTCCAAACTATGGGCGAACTCGTGCCTTGAAGGCAAAAGCTGTCTCCTCATCTGAAGAAGAATCTGACTGCAGTTCTGATGATCCTGAAGACATTGGAAGAGAACTTGCAATGCTAGTGAAGAAGTTTCAAAAATTCACCAAGAAGAAAGGCTTCAGAAAATCTTCACGATCAAGCTCAAGGAATGATGAAGCTTCTGCTCATGACTACAAGAAGAAAACATGTCACAAGTGCAAGAAAACTGGGCACTTCATCTCTGAGTGTCCACAGTGGGACAATGAGAACAGAAGGAAGAAGAAGAGCAAGGAATATGATTCTGATGACAAGAAGAAGAAGAAACACTCAAAGTCTTCTTCCAAGTCTTCATCAAAGTCTTCATCACACAAGAAGAGCTCATCCGGCAAGGCGCGTGCATTTGTAGGCAAGGAGATGTATTCAGAGGAGGAATCCGCATCTGAGGAGGCAGAGGTGGAATCTGAGGAGGAGTCTGATTCTGGCACTGCGAGTCTGGCTACAGCATACGTCGCCAAGTCCATCTTCAACACTGAAGTCAATAATTGCATCACCAACACCGACGCAAATGACAAGAACGACTCCACTCCTACCTACTGCTTCATGGCACGCGGTGCCAAGGTAAACACACGCACCACTCGCTATGAAACATCCAGTGACGATGACTCTGAATGTGATTCAAAACCTAGCTACAAAACACTTGCTAAAATTGCAACTGAACAACAGAAAGCTATGGAACATATTCAAAAACTGTTAGACAGAAGCGATGATCTGTTGGGTGCTGAAATGACTCGATCTGAATCCTTAATTGAAGACATAAAAAACCTTCACGTTAAGTATCAGGAACTTGAAGATCGTCATGATACTCTCTCAACAACTCATGAAAAGCTTTCCTATGACTATCTTCAAAGGAAGCAAGAACTCGAGAAATTGAGGGTGGCTCATGAAGATCTTCAAAAGGAAAACGAGTCACTTCGCGCCGAACAGATCAGTCCCGCTCAGGAAGGATTTGAACCACCATGTCTTAAATGCATTGAGCGTAATAATGCTAATTCTGTTGCTGAATGTTCCACTTCTACTACTGTTCCAATATCTTCAACTGTTGATGTGGCAACTAACCCCTCTGCTGAGGATACCACTGCTATTGCTGATGAGAATGCTAGGTTGAAGACATTGCTTGAAACAGGGATGTACAAAAGTCTAAAAGGGCATCAAACATTATGTGATGTCCTTAAGAAGCAGATTCTGAACCGAAACCCTAGGAAAGAGGGTGTTGGGTTCGTGAGGAAAATCAATGCAGATGGCTCTTACTGGAAACCTGAGCAGTACCCCAAAACTACATGGGTTGCTGCAAAGGAACTTTCAGCAGATCCATCCAATTTATCTGGCTTCACTTGTGCTAACCCAATTATCATTGATGAATCCTTTGATGCAAACTATAAACTGTTTAAGAATCAGAATGGTGAAGTGTTTGCCAGGTACATTGGTACTAACTGCAGGAATGGACCGGCTATGAAGAAGATCTGGGTTCCGAAAACATGTCTGGAAAATCTTCCTGTGAATGTCTTCATGACACCTCACTTGAAGAAGACAAACCTCGGTCCAAAGGCTTCATACAGACAGAGGACTCACCTGAGTCACACTAACGCAAATGTTTTGCAGGGAAACCATACTCATGCATATGAATATGAGAGCGGTTCATCGAACCGTCATATTCATATGACCAAAAATTATTCTGCTTATGCCTATGAGTATTATTGTCCCCCTGCTAGACTGTTTGCTAAGGCTTCAAAGCCAAAATTCTCAGATGCTGCTCTTAGACTCATAGCTTCTAAGCCACCCTTGAAGATGTGGGTGGTTAAGAAAGCTTAACTTTTTTTTGCAGGGAAAGGTCTCCAGCACAAAAACAAAATCCTCTGATGCTATTGCTGGGGACCATAAAAATCTTGTGGGGCACAAGATAAACTGCCCAAATGGCATCATTATGTACTTCGTTCCTGAATCGCATGCTACTCTCCCCATTAGTCCTAATCTGGATCTAAGTTTCATAACCCACTGGTTCGTCAAATGTTTATGCTTCACAACACTCTTCGTGAAGCCTATCCCCCTAACTGCACTGTAGGGTACGATACCAGCGACTTCAAAGTCTTCAGAATGGATTATTGACAGTGGGTGTACAAATCACATGACTGGCAGAAGAAGCCTTCTTATGGACTCAACTTTACGTCCATCCGACAAGAGCCACATTACATTCGCTGACACTGGTAAAAGTAAGGTATTGGGTCTAGGTAGAGTTGCAATCTCAAAGGATCAACACATGGATAAAGTCATGCTTGTTGAATCCCTTGGCTTCAACTTAATGTCTGTCTCAATGCTTTGCGATTTGAATATGATTGTAATGTTTGGCAAATATCGCTGCCTGGTGCTAATGGAATCTGACAAATCTCTAGTGTTTGAAGGGTATAGGAAAGGTGATTTGTATGTGGTAGATTTCTCAGCAGGACCACAACTTGCAGTATGTCTTCTTGCAAAAGCTTCAGAATGCTGGCTTTGGCATCGAAGGCTTGGGCATGCTGGCATGAGGAACCTCCACACCCTTGCGAAGAAAAAGCACGTCATAGGCATCGAAGGCGTCAAGTTCAAGAAAGATCACTTATGCGGTGCCTGTGAAGCAGGGAAGATGACAAGGGCAAAACATCCTTCGAAGACAATCATGACCACTACTCAACCCTTCGAACTGCTTCACATGGATCTTTTCGGTCCCACTCACTACTCAACTTTTACTACTTCTGCATGCCTCTATGGCTTCGTAATTGTTGATGATTATTCTAGATATACTTGGGTGCACATAATCCTTTACAAGACTGAAGTGCAGGATGTCTTCAGACGCTTCGCAAATCGAGCTATGAACAATTTTGGCGCCAAGATAAAGCACATCAGAAGTGACAATGGCACTGAATTCAAGAACACTGGCCTTGATACATATCTGGATACCTTGGGCATCACACATGAATTCTCAGCTCCATACACGCCACAGCAGAATGGCGTCGTCGAACGCAAGAACAGAACACTCATTGAGATGGCCAGAACAATGCTAGATGAATACAAGACTCCAAGAAAATTCTGGACTGAAGCCATTGATACTGCATGCCATACAATCAATCGTGTTTATCTTCACAAGCTTCTGAACAAGACATCCTATGATCTCCTAACTGGCAAGAAGCCAAATGTCAGTTATTTCAGAGTATTTGGCGCAAAATGCTGGATCAAGGACCCACACCACACCTCAAAGTTTGCACCAAAAGCACATGAAGGTTTCATGCTTGGATATGGAAAGGATTCGCACTCCTACAGAGTCTTCAATCTCTTCCACTACAAAGTGGTTGAAACAGTGGATGTGCGATTTGATGAAACTAATGGATCACAAAGAGAGCAATTGCCAAATGTGCTAGATGAAGTTTCAGCAAATGAATCAATCAAGCTTATGGGAACTGGAGAAATTGTACCTTCTGAAGCTCAACCTGAAGAAGAACTTATCATCTCAGCACCTGATCCACATGAAGACAATGCTCAGCCTGAAGATATACCTTCAAATGACCACATAGATCAGCAAGAGCAAAGTCTTCGCCCCACACACCCTCGTGTTGCAAATGAAGTACAAATTGACAAAATACTGGACAACATCAATGCACCTGGTCCACTCACTCGTTCAAGGGCAACTCAGCTAACAAACTTCTGTGGGCATTTCGCATTCGTCTCAATATCAGAACCCAAGAAAGTTGAAGAAGCCTTCATGGAACCTGAATGGATTCAAGCTATGCAAGAAGAGTTTCAACAGTTTGAGCTGAGTAATGTATGGGAACTGGTTAAGCGTCCTGATCCACGGAAGCACAACATAATAGGCACCAAATGGATATACCGCAACAAGCAAGATGAACATGGTCAAGTTGTCAGAAACAAAGCTCGTCTAGTTGCTCAAGGATATACTCAAGTGGAGGGCATTGACTTCGATGAAACATTTGCTCCTGTGGCTAGGCTTGAAGCCATACGCATACTGCTGGCCTATGCAAATCATCATAACATACTTCTCTATCAGATGGATGTGAAAAGTGCCTTTCTCAATGGCAAGATTGAAGAAGAAGTGTATGTTGCACAACCACCTGGCTTTGAAAATCCAAAATATCCTGATATGGTATACAAGCTCAACAAGGCACTGTATGGCCTCAAACAAGCCCCTAGGGCCTGGTATGATGGTGAACTGTTCCCTGGATCCCCGGGTCCCACTCTTTTCACGAAGACATATGATGGTGAACTGTTTGTGTGCCAAATATATGTGGATGACATTATCTTTGGCTGCACCAATCAGAAGTATAGTGAAGAGTTTGGATACATGATGCAAGAGCAATATCAGATGTCCATGATGGGGGAGCTGAAGTTCTTTCTCGGTCTTCAAATACGGCAACAACGCAATGGCATCTTCATATCTCAAGAGAAATATCTTAAAGAGTGCCTGAAGAAGTTCGATATGCAAGACTGCAAAGGCTTCACAACACCAATGCCAGCCAAGCATCATCTGGGTCCCGACGACAATGGTAAAGAGTTCGATCAAAAGGTATACCGCTCCATGATTGGGTCTTTGCTTTATTTATGTGCATCTAGGCCAGATATCATGCTTAGTGTTTGCATGTGTGCTCGATTTCAAGCGACACCAAAGGAGTCGCATCACTTAGCTGTGAAGCGAATTCTTCGATATTTGGCTCACACCCCAACTCTAGGATTATGGTATCCAAAGGGCTCAGAGTTTGATTTAGTTGGATTTTCGGATGCTGATTATGCTGGTGACAAAGTTGATCGCAAGTCTACATCAGGCACATGTCACTTTCTGGGATGATCACTTGTATGTTGGTCTTCAAAGAAGCAGAACTGTGTATCACTCTCCACTGCTGAATCTGAATACATTGCTGCTGGATCTTGCTGCGCTCAGCTTCTGTGGATGAAGCAAACACTCAAGGATTATGGCATTCATCTGAAGCAAGTGCCACTTTACTGCGACAACGAAAGCGCCATCAAGATTGCCAACAACCCAGTTCAGCACTCGAAGACAAAGCACATTGAAATTCGTCATCACTTTCTCAGAGATCATGTTGTGAAGGAAGACATTGATATCATACACGTCAACACTGAAGAGCAATTGGCAGATATCTTCACAAAGCCCTTGGATGAGAAGAGATTTTGCAAGTTACGGTGTGAGCTAAATATCTTGGAATCCTCAAATGTTCTGTGATCAGGCACACATCCTAACACTTAAGCATATTGATGACTTAAATGTGCAACACACGAAGTAGCGTATATCTTCAAACAATGAAGACATACATTCTAAGTGTGAATACATTAATGTGGAATTTGACTTCGGAGCGCCACGATAATTGTGCGCCGTGTCTGGGTCTAATACTTCCTATACGGTGGGTAACGCCACCACCAAACGTTCCATTTTGAAGTGTTTCTCTCATGGCGTTACCTCTCAATGTCTTCACAATTGGTTTGGTTTCATTCTCAATATGTCTTCATGATTATCTTCACTGCGTTGATTATATGGATATATATGTACTGATGTTCTGTCCTCTACAGCATTCACTTATAGCTATGTCTTCTTGGTTGAATCTTTTGAACTAAGTGAATGTGATCGGACCCTAACCTATCTATGCTCTCTATCTCAAACTCTATCTCTCCAAGTCATATGCATTCTGTTGTAACTGTCAAATGTCTTCACTGTGTCCTTGTCAGCTGAAGACATAGTGACAACCATAAAAGTCCGTTTTTAATGCTCATTCCTCCACATAAGATCCGGAGAAGCAGGAACGACTGCCCGACAATTTAGGCGTGCGTGGGACGTGGAATAAATCCCAATCGTCCTCTAACTGGCCACGCGTGCCTCAAATGCGAACCGCCAGGGGTACCTGCGTAATAGCGCAGTGCCGCCTCTATCCCTATAAATATACGATTCACTGCGGTCATTATCTCCTTCTTCCACCCTCGCACGAACCCTAGCGCCACCGCTAGCACTCGACGACGCCGGCGACGAAGCGCTTCACTGCCGCAACCTCTCCGACGCCGTTTTCACGCCGACAGCGGACATCGCTCTCTCCGCTGTCGCCGTAGGTGTCTTCCGTTGCCAAGTTAGGGCACGGAGGATTGAACTGCTCGACCTCAACTCTCACTTCGTCTAGCAGTTCCAAGTGTGGTAAATAAAACCTCTTTTTACAGCCTCTTTTGATCCTACAGTTCAGTCACTTTCTGCCATAAGAAGTTTCTCTTCACACCAGTTAAATCTCTCGCTGCATCTCATAACATGCCTAGTATATTCACTTGTGCTTCATAAAGTAGTTAGATTCCTCACTTGTACTGATCTATGGGTTCGTACAAATCTGGAACCAACTTCTTATCTATAAGTGAATGTCTTCGCATAATGAGATCAATGTCTTCTAAACCGATTTATCTTCAAAATCTTCTGAGAATGCATATGACCTCTTCCCCTTCCCTCGCACCTTAATGCTGTCACAGGTACATGTCCGTGGGAGAATCCTTTGGTTCTCATAGTCTGCATTCATTTGCAGAGTACTTACAGCATCACATCAACTCGCCTGAAGCCAGTTCTTGCAAAAGAAAGCCTTTGAAGCCTTTGAACATCTTGAAGCCTTCCAAGTTATTCATGGCTTCAGAAACAGCAGCAAGGAAGGGAGGCAGACAGCGACGTGGTGAAACGTCCAAAGATCTGCCTGATGAATTGGCAGAGATGTACAAAACTGATCCTGAAGAAAGCTATGGTCAGCGCAAGACACGAATCCAATGGATTCGAAGATATTGGGCAGAGCAATGGTTTCACTACTGCTTCGTCACTCAGGAATATGCGGAGAAGTGCGCCATCAAGAGACCGTGGGGAGATGTATTATACAAAAATCTCGTACCCAGGTCCAGAGACGAAGCCATTGCTCAAGGCTTCTATCCATGCATGGTGAGAGGACCACAACCAGCTGAGGCACATCCGTCATCACTTCTCTGGTGCCGCGATGATAATCTCTTCAAGCGCAACTTTAAGTTTGCACAACAGTCAGCGAAGATAAACAAGAAGAAATTTGGGCTTGACTTCAACCCTGGTCCCTCCTCACCAAGGGCAGATGGCACACGCAACGCCGATCCCAATATCATCGGGCCGTATGCCAATCTTGCAGGCCTCATCACTCGCATCCTAGTCCAAGGGACTGCTGTGAATGACCCTCCAGCAGATACTGAGTCAGATGACGCCCCTGCTGCTCCGAAGCCAAAGCAGAAGAAGCCAAAAGCTCCAAAATCTTCAAAGCCAGCCGCTTCTCCCAAGATCGCAAGAGTGAAGCCTTTAGCAACTGCACCTCCTGAAGCCAGTGTGCAGTCAGAAGGCTTATCACGAGTGTCCAAGCCCCAAGAAGCCAAGAAGCCTCAGCCACACACAGGCAAAGAGCTCACATCTGCTGACATTCTGCGCTGCGAAGCCATTGATCTCTCAAGCGATGAAGATCTTGGAGATGATGCTCTTGAGCAGCTCATCAAGAGCAAGGAGGAGGCTGAAATCTTCAACAATCTGCCTCTGTTTGATGTCGCCATCATCCACAACTTCATCGATGAATGGTTTGACACACCAGACATAAGCTTCAATGATCTGCAGCTACCCATAGGCCTCAGCGTTGCCTTTCAAGGTGCAATTGCTTCAGAACTTGCAATAGCCCAGCGAATTGTAGAACTGAAGCAGAAAATTGATCATGAAAAGGCTCAGTTCAAGAAGCACGTGGCCAAGCTCAGTGTGCAAGAAGTGAAAAACTTCAAGATCATGTTGCACGAGCTGAAAGAGAACTTCCTGAAGACGCGTGCCGAAGCTCAAGGCTCGCGAGAACGCATGAAGACTTTGGCTGATCGCTGCGTGCAAGCCTACAATGAGGCAGAAAAGCGCAAGGCACTTGGGCGTCCCGGCATTGACCCCAGGATGGCCGCGAAGAAGAAAAAGAAGGCGGCTGTGCCCGCACCTGAAGCGCCAAGGTCAGAAACTGCTCCGCTTGTCTTCCCCGCTGCAACGACTGGCTCGAAGCCAAAGAGTCGATCAACCGCCTCACAGCACAAGAAGACACGGACTGCAGAGGCTGAAGCTAAGAAGAGAAAACATTCTGAAGCCTCTCCTTCTGAACCCATCATCAAGAAGCGCAAGACCAAGAAATCTCGGGCTGCTCCCACAGAGCCCCTGATAGTTGAACCCCTCTGCGTCCGCTATCCTGACACAGATCGTCAGTTGACTGTGCATGAACCCAACACTGAAGACATTCCAGCAGACGAACCTTACGCTGCTGAAGACATTGGTCTCCAAGATAATGTGCAAGGTGATGCAGCCCTTCCTCAGCTTGAGACAAGCGAACAGATCAGTATTGGTCGTCCATTGACGCCAAACACACAAGATGCATCGTGGGTAGATCGCCCACAGGAGGAAGATGAGCCCCAACCCACTGCAACTCCACCGACGCCTACACTCCATAGGCTTCGCAAAGGGCCAAGGGCTCAGGCTGCTGAAGACATTCCGACTGCATCAGCCGAAGAGCAAGCAGAAATACCATAAGCTCCAACTCCCCCGCACCAACAAGAAGCAGTTCTCAAGGAGAACGTGCCTGAAGCTGAAAATGTTGAGGCTGCCACAAACAACGCCGAAGCAAGTGTGGAGCCCTCCCCAACAACAGCTTCAGAAGACACTGAAGCTACTGCTCCTGAACATTCTGTGCCTGTGTCCGCTGCCGGACCACAATTCAACTATCATATTGCGCACAGGCCCCAGGTCCAGAAGCCGATCCCACGACTACCAAGGTTCCCAGGTCCTGCATCAGCTCCTGGTTCCTTCAACATCAACGGCTTCAGGGCAGATAACACGTTTTTCGACCGCTCCAAGAACCCTTATTCAAGGGAACGGATTGTATCAGATAGGTTCTGGAGCCATCAACAGCGCAGCTATTATTCATGCATCCTTTACAATCAAGGCCGCATCTTTCCTCACAAGCGCCTTGAGGTTGAAGCTGTTACTGGTCTGCCTGGTCTGGAAGAAGCACTGGATTGCTTCAAGCAAGTGGGTTTGCTGCCATTTATCACTGATGAAGAGCACTGGAACGAAGAGCTTCTGCTCCAGTTCTATGCCACTGTGCATATCAAAGGCTATAACAGAGATCCGAAGACATGGATTCTGGAGTGGATGACAGGCAATATCCATCATGAAGCCAATGCTTTCGACCTAATTGAGCTTACCGGCCTTCCCACTCCTGGCGAATTCTTTGAAGAAGGGTGCCAACTCCATGCTGAAGCAATTGAGAGCATATTTCAGCGTCCTGAGCCAGATATGAGTCAGATGCTCTCAATGATGAAGCCACTGCCTCCGAATGCACCCTATCCAACTAGGTTCTTCGTTGAAGACTTAGAGTACTTGCCCAGAACAATATATCATATCATAAGGCGGACTCTATGGCCTGTCAAGGGACACTCTCGATATGCGACAATTGATGGTGCAATGAAGACTCTCATCTTCTGCATTCTTCATGGCAAATGCTTCAATGCACAGGATCTCTTCATCCGTCAATTTGCAGCGTCTGCTTCAGAACTGTTTGGATTAAAGTTTTATGCTCCTTGGGTTATGAGGCTGATCAATCTTCACTCTGCAATCTCCTATCAACCCTCAGCCCGCAATCATAGGATATTTTTGCCAGATGTGGACACATCTGCTGAAGCAATATATCCAGAGCCGGCCAAGCAACCACTAAGTCTTCAGAATGCAGAACACCAGAGCTTCACTCAAAATATTGAAGGTGTTGAAGCTCTCTCCCGAGTGTATCCAATGGCTGGCACCACACGTGCCCCTGCATCAACTGAAGCCACCAACAGCACAGCTGCAAAGAGACCCAAGAAGCGCGCTCGTGCACTCAATGACAGAGACCTTCTTGTGGCTCTTCACCAAAAGCAAGATAGGCATCACGACTGGCTTAAGAGGCAGATGAGAAGCATCATGCAAGATGTCAATCGCATCAGAAATCTGGCAACCAAGAATGCATTTGTCACACACGAGACCTGTCGCCGCACTTGGAAGGGCCTCACCATGATGTGCCCTGAAGCTGAACTGCATGAGGATGGCTTCACAGAGCACTTCAAATTTGACTCCACGCCTCCAAGAAGAGCGGTGATGCGCAGCACACCATCACTTGAAGAGTCAGAGTTCTCTTCTTCTGCTGCCACCGTGTCTGCCCGGATTATTGAAGAAGAAGACGACGCGACATCATCTCCACCTACTTCAACGCGCGTCGAATCTGCACCAAGCTCGTCTGCACCGCCGCCAAACAACTCCACCGACCCTGCTGCGCCTGGGAACGCGTAGAAACCTCTATGTCTTCAAACCTTTTTGGTCATCACTGACAAAAGGGGGAGAAGCATATGATGGTTATAGTCTTCAAGCGGGTCACTATGGGCGGGTGCCTTCATATTTTTGCTACATTTTGCTTCGTGCTTACAACTCCCGTTTTTTTGCTACATTTGCTTCATTGAGTTGTAACACTTAGCCTTGATGGTCGTCTGCTACCTGTTTGTCACTCCGTTTTGCGAAGATAAATTCCGCATGTACGACGATAAATTCCGCACTCATCTCATTCTGCAGACGTCCATTTTCCATTATGCATGTCATTATCTTCATATACTTTCACATGCATAGTGGATTGTCATAAGTTGAAGTGGATCTCCACAAGTACAACCTGCCATGTGCATTTGCATTCAAGAAGCAAATTACTTATATGCACATCTTCAGGGGGAGCCCTTGCAACTTATGAAGACAATTCTTTTACAATTTCACAAATTATGTTTCCCGTTGAAAACTTCAACTAGTTTGTCATCAATCACCAAAAAGGGGGAGATTGTAAGTGCATCTAGTGCCACCCCTAGTTGGTTTTGGAGTATTGATGACAAACCTAGCTGAGGGACTAATGTGTTTGTGAGAATTGCAGGAAAACACAGGTAGAAGTCCCTCATTGATTCGGTTTTACTACCAGAGATGACCCCTAAAAATGTACGAAGACATTGAAGACAATGGTGGTTTATGAAGATATTCATATTGAAGACAATGACATGAGAAGACTCCCTATGAAGCTTTTGGAACTCGAAGACCTAGATCCTTCATAGTTTTATTTCATTCATGTTGTGTCATAGGAACCACCGTACTGTTAAGTGGGGTCGAAGAGAACCAGTCAGAATGACTGAAGTGATGCCTAATTCAAATCCTATGTCTTCGAGCGAAGACTTTGAGAGAAAATCTTGTCCAGAGTCAGACAAGTCAGCTTTACTTGTAGCCCAAGTAAAGTTGCCGTGTGAGTTCAAAATTCGACCGTTGGTACACGTGTCAGTTCCTTAGTGACCCAGGGTCATTTCGGACAGATCAGGTCGGGTTGCCAAGTGGCTATAAATAGTCCACCCCCCACAACCATAAAAGGTTGGCTGCTCAGATTTCAGTGCACGGCTTTTGTCGTTTGAGAGCAACCCACCTCGAAGCCTTTGAAAGAAAAATTCCCAGTGAGGAGAAAAGCCCTAACCACCCAGAGCCAGAGTAAATTGGGCATCACTTAAGTCTTCGTGTCTGTGTGATTTGAAGACTTATTACACTTGAGGACTGTGCATCCTCCAGACGGTTAGGCGTCGCGTTCTGAGCATCCAAGAGAAATTGTGGATTGTCAGTGAACGAAGTCTGTGAAGGTTTGGGAGTCTACCTTGAAGACTTACCTGAGTGATTGGGCGAGGTCTGTGTGACCTTAGCTCAAGGAGAAAACGGTGAGGACTGGGTGTCTTGGACTAAGTGTCCTTGACTGGGTGTCCGGGACTGTGTGTCCTTTGGTTTAAATACCTAGCCGCTCCAACCAGACGTACAGTTGTCACAGCAACTGGAACTGGTCCAACAAATCATTGTCTTCAACGTGTCACTGGTTTCATCTTCACTTCCTTTCACTTACAGTTATTCATTGTGAAGCCATTGCATGCTAGCTTTATCTTTTGTCTTCACAACATGAATGTATGATCTGTTCGGCTTCATAACTTCTTCCTACCTGATCCTTATTACACTGAAGCTGTTTGTCATTGCGCTTTCACTCTATTGGATACATGACCATGGCTGGCCTAGTGTAATCTAACTTCCGCTGCATAGTAATAGGCATGATCTTCACTGTTTGTCTTCACAACTCTCACGTTTTGAAGACTTTCATAAAAATCGCCTATTCACCCCCCTCTAGTCGATATAACGCACTTTCAATCTTCATGGAGGAACTACTATTCTCATGCAGCTTCTTCCAGCCAGCGTTCTTCTCCTTCAACAGGTCGATCTCGTGGCAGAGCTTCGCCTTGTCCTCCTAAAGTCGCAGGATTTAGCCGGTCGCCTTCTTCTCCGAGGCAATGCTCTTCTTCAGCAGCATCACCAAGCCGGCGGTCAACTCCCCCTGCTGATTGAGCTCAGCGGGCATGTCGTCGAGGCTCTCCTTCAGCAACTCCATCAAGCCTTGGATGAACTCCTTCTACTTATTGAGGTGCTTATTGAGCTGATCGGGCATGCCGTCGAGGGATAATGACTCTAGCTCTGCCGGCTCGGCATGTTCGCCTCCACGGCTAGGGCACTCCTAGGAGCCATCGCCTGCCCGTGAGAGATCTTTCGAGGTCTCTGCGTGGCGGCGAGCCCTCTCTTTTTTCCGCAGCCTTGGTTATTGCTCCCTTGCTACGATTAGTTCTCGACCTAGAGCTCTGCTCACCGGCCATGGCAACGACGGACGAAGAAGAAGCACTTATGAGGAGGAAAGGTAGAGTAATTTTCGGTTAGGTAGTTCCCCTTTTTATAACCTAAGTACTAGCACTAGTACTAATACCTGCATAGTGGGAACACGTTCAGGTTTGGTATGTACTAGTAGGTGTGAGCAGGCTTTCGAATGTGATGGGAACAAGGTAAAGATTAATTGATGGTTTTGGTTTCGAGGCGGCTCCCGATGTGTTTAGCGGAACATAAATTTCAAGTACTACACTGCTCAAATGCGTAAATATTATGTTACTGTCAAAAATTGGCACAAAATACGAAGGAGACCAATGGAAGTACTACTAGCAACCCACGATTTAACTACTCGCATGTGCGCAGTGGAGTAATAATGTCTTTCTTCCGCCCTCATGTCCACTCAATTTGCATGCGCTGTATTAATTGACCATCAATGAAGTGAATGACTTTACACGCGTCAAATTATCACATGGGGGTGGATCTTGGTACAAAATTGCGTCCGCCCGTGTACCCGTGTGTGCGTGCGAGGGAATGAGTGCGTGCGTGGCATGCGTGCACATCTTCGCTTCGTGCATGTACCGCCAGTATGGCTCAGGGAGGACGAGTACATTCTTCTGGAACCAGCAGCACGTCACTGTGATCAATCCACGCAAGGAGGTCGCGACAACGCCTCCACATGTGCCACGTGGCTTCATGAACTGTAAGAGAGACACTGTGTAGCGTGCCATTCGTATTCTAATTTACGTGTTTTGCACATACTCGAAGTACTAGTAAGGTACACGTGCATTGCACGCATCAGATTTTGCGACCAAATTATGAATAAATACCACACTATAGCATGTAAGCTCTGAGTCATATTGTTGGGTTTCGTAGTAATTTCAAAAAATTTCCTACGCACACGTAAGATTATGGTGATGCATAGCAACGAGAGGGGAGAGTGTTGTCTATGTACCCACGCAGACCGACTGCGGAAGCGCTGACACGACGTAGAGGAAGTAGTCGTACGTCTTCACGATCCAACCGATCAAGCACCGAAACTACGGCACCTCCGAGTTCGAGCACACGTTCAGCTCAATGACGATCCCCGGACTCCGATCCAGCAAAGTGTCGGGGAAGAGTTCCGTCAGCACGACGGTGTGGTGACGATCTTGATGTACTACAGCAGCAGGGCTTCGCCTAAACTCCGCTACAGTATTATCGAGGACTATGGTGGTAGGGGGCACCGCACACGGCTAAGGAATAGATCACGTGGATCAACTTGTGTGTTTATGGGGTGCCTCTGCCTCAGTATATAAAGGAGCCAAGGGGGAGGGGGGCGCCGGCCAGGAGGAGGGCGCGGGAGGAGTCCTACTCCTTCCGGGAGTAGGACTCCCCCCCAATCCTAGTTGGACTAGGATTCCCCGAGGGGGAAAGAGGGAGAGGGGGGCCGGCCACCTTCTCCTAGTCCTAATAGGACTAGGGGAGGGGGGAGGTGCGCAGCCACCTTGGGCTGCCCCTTTCTCCTTTCCACTAAAGCCCATTAAGGCCCATATGGCTCCCGGGGGGTTCCGGTAACCTCCCGGTACTCCGGTAAAATCCCGATTTCACCCGGAACACTTCCGATATCCAAACATAGGCTTCCAATATATCAATCTTTACGTCTCGACCATTTCAAGACTCCTCGTCATGTCCATGATCACATCCGGGACTCCGAACAACCTTCGGTACATCAAAATGCATAAACTCATAATTCAACTGTCATCGTAACCTTAAGCGTGCGGACCCTACGGGTTCGAGAACAATGTAGACATGACTGAGACACGTCTCCGGTCAATAACCAATAGCGGGACCTGGATGCCCATATTGGCTCCTACATATTCTACGAAGATCTTTATCGGTCAGACCGCATAACAACATACGTTGTTCCCTTTATCATCGGTATGTTACTTGCCCGAGATTCGATCGTCGGTATCCAATACCTAGTTCAATATCGTTACCGGCAAGTCTCTTTACTCGTTCCGTAATACATCATCTCACAACTAACATCTTAGTTACAATGCTTGCAAGGCTTATGTGATGTGTATTACCGAGAGGGCCCAAAGATACCTCTCCGACAATCGGAGTGACAAAACCTAATCTCGAAATACGCCAACCCAACATGTACCTTTGGAGACACCTGTAGTACTCCTTTATAATCACCCAGTTACGTTGTGACGTTTGGTAGTACCCAAAGTGTTCCTCCGGTAAACGGGAGTTGCATAATCTCATAGTTATAGGAACATGTATAAGTCATGAAGAAAGCAATAGCAACATACTAAACTATCGGGTGCTAAGCTAATGGAATGGGTCATGTCAATCAGATCATTCACTTAATGATGTGATCCCGTTAATCAAATAACAACTCATTGTTCATGGTTAGGAAACATAACCATCTTTGATTAACGAGCTAGTCAAGTAGAGGCATACTAGTGACACTCTGTTTGTCTATGTATTCACACATGTATTATGTTTCCGGTTAATACAATTCTAGCATGAATAATAAAAATTTATCATGATATAAGGAAATAAATAATAACTTTATTATTGCCTCTAGGGCATATTTCCTTCAGTCTCCCACTTGCACTAGAGTCAATAATCTAGTTCACATCGCCATGTGATTTAACAGCAATAGTTCACATCACCATGTGATTAACACCCATAGTTCACATCGATATGTGATAAACACCCAAAGGGTTTACTAGAGTCAATAATCTAGTTCACATTGCTATGTGATTAACATCCAAAGAGTACTAAGGTGTGATCATGTTTTGCTTGTGAGATAATTTTAGTCAACGGTCTGTCACATTCAGATCCGTAAGTATTTTGCGAATTTCTATGTCAACAATGCTCTGCACGGAGCTACTCTAGCTTATTGCTCCCACTTTCAATATGTATCTAGATCGAGACTTAGAGTCATCCAGATCTGTGTCAAAACTTGCATCGACGTAACCTTTTACGACGAACCTTTTTGTCACCTCCATAATTGAGAAATATTTCCTTATTCCACTAAGGATAATTTTGACCGCTGTCCAGTGATCTACTCTTAGATCACTATTGTACTCCCTTGCTTAACACAGTGTAGGGTATACAATAGATCTGGTATACAGCATGACATACTTTATAGAACCTATGGCCAAGGCATAGGGAATGACTTTCATTCTCTTTCTATCTTCTGCCGTGGTCGGGCTTTGAGTCTTACTCAACTTCACACCTTGTAACACAGGCAAGAAACCTTTTCTTTGACTGTTCCATTTTGAACTACTTCAAAATCTTGTCAAGGTATGTACTCATTGAAAAAACTTATCAAGTGTCTTGATCTATCTCTATAGATCTTGATACTCAATATGTAAGCAGCTTCACCGAGGTATTTCTTTGAAAAACTCCTTTCAAACACTCCTTTATGCTTTGCAGAATAATTCTACATTATTTCCGATCAACAATATGTCATTCACATATACTTATCAGAAATGTTGTAGTGCTCCCACTCACTTTCTTGTAAATACAGGCTTCACCGCAAGTCTGTATAAAACTATATGCTTTGATCAACTTATCAAAGCATATATTCCAACTCTGAGATTATTGCACCAGTCCATAGATGGATCGCTGGAGCTTGCATATTTAGTTAACACCTTTAGGATCGACAAAACCTTCTAGTTGCATCGTATACAACTCTTCTTTAATAAACCATTAAGGAATGCAGTTTTGTTTATCCATTTGCCAGATTTCATAAAATGCGGCAATTGCTAACATGATTCGGACAGACTTTTAAGCATAGATACAGGTGAGAAAATCTCATCGTAGTCAACACCTTGAACTTGTCGAAAACCTTTTGCGACAATTCTAGCTTTGTAGATAGTAACACTACTATCAGCGTCCGTCTTCCTCTTGAAGATCCATTTATTTTCTATGGCTTGCCGATCATCGGGCAAATCCATCAAAGTCCATACTTTGTTCTCATACATGGATCATATCTCAGATTTCATGGCCTCAAACCATTTCGTGGAATCTGGGCTCATCATCGCTTCCTCATAGTTCGCAAGTTCGTCATGGTCTAGTAACATGACTTCCAGAACAGGATTACCGTACCACTCTGGTGCGGATCTCACTCTGGTTTACCTACGAGATTTGGTAGTAACTTGATCTGAAGTTACATGATCATCATCATTAGCTTCCTCACTAATTGGTGTAGTAGTCACAGGAACAGATTTCTGTGATGAACTACTTTCCAATAAGGGAGCAGGTACAGTTACCTCATTAAGTTCTACTTTCCTCCCACTCACTTCTTTCGAGAGAAACTCCTTCTCTAGAAAAACTCCAAATTTAGCAACAAAAGTCTTGCCTTCGTATTTGTGATAGAAGGTGTACTCAATAGTCTCCTTTGGGTATCCTATGAAGACATATTTCTCCGATTTGGGTTTGAGCTTATTAGGATGAAACTTTTTCATATAAGCATCACAACCCCAAACTTTAAGAAACGACAACTTTGGTTTCTTGCCAAACCACAGTTCAGATTGTGTCGTCTCAACGGACTTAGATGGTGCCCTATTTTACGTGAATGCAGCTGTCTCTAATGCATAACCCCAAAACGATAGTGGTAGATCGGTAAGAGACATCATAGATTGCACTATATCCAATAAAGTACGGTTATGACGTTCGGACACACCATTATGCTGTGGTGTTCCATGTGGCATGAGTAGTGAAACTATTTCACATTGTTTTAATTGAAGGCCAAACTCGTAACTCAAATATTTTACCTCTGCGATCATATCGTAGAAACTTTTATTTTCTTGTCACGATGATTTTCCACTTCACTCTAAAATTCTTTGAACTTGTTCAAATGTTTCAGACTTATGTTTCATCAAGTAGATATCCCCATATCTGCTCAAATCATCTGTGAAGGTCAGAAAATAATGATACCTGCTGCAAGCCTTAATATTCATCGGACCACATACATCAGTATGTATGATTTCCAACAAATCTGTTGCTTGCTTCATTGTTCCGGAGAACGGCATTTTAGTCATCTTGCCCATAAGGCATGGTTCGCAAGCATCAAGTGATTCATAATCAAGTGATTCCAAAATCCCATCAGAATGGAGTTTCTTCATGCGCTTTACACCAATATGACCTAAACGGCAGTGATACAAATAAGTTGCACTTATCATTATTAAGTTTGCATCTTTTGGTTTCAATATTATGATTATGTGTATCACTACGATCGAGATCCAACGAACTATTTTCATTGGGTGTGTAACCATATAAGGTTTTATTCATGTAAACAGAACAACAATTTATTCTCTTACTTAAATGAATAACCGTATTACAATAAACATGATCAAATCATATTCATGCTTAACGCAAACACCAAATAACACTTATTCAGGTTCAACACTAATCCCGAAAGTATAGGGAGTATGCGATGATGATCATATCAATCTTGGAACCACTTCCAACACACATCGTCACTTCACCCTTAACTAGTCTCTATTTATTCTGCAACTCCCGTTTCGAGTTACTAATCTTAGCAACTGAACTAGTATCAAATACTGAGGGATTGCTATAAACACTAGTAAAGTACACATCAATAACATGTATATCGAATATACTTACGTTCACTTTGCCATCCTTCTTATCTGCCAATCACTTGGGGTAGTTCCGCTTCCAGTGACCAGTCCCTTTGCAGTAGAAACACTTAGTCTCAGGCTTAGGACCAGACTTGGGCTTCTTCACTTGAGCAGCAACTTGCTTGTTGTTCTTCTTGAAGTTCCCCTTCTTCCCTCTGCCCTTTTCTTGAAACTAGTGGTCTTGTCTATCATCAACACTTGATGCTTTTCTCGATTTCTACCTTCGTCAATTTCCGCATTACGAAGAGCTTGAGAATCGTTTCCGTTATCCCTTGCATATCATAGTTCATCACGAAGTTCTACTAACTTGGTGATGGTGACTAGAGAATTCTGTCAATCACTATCTTATCTGGAAGATTAACTCCCACTTGATTCAAGCGATTGTAGTACTCAGACAATCTGGGCACATGCTCACTAGTTGAGCGATTCTCCTCCATCTTTTAGCTATAGAACTTGTTGGAGACTTCATATCTCTCAACTCGGGTATTTGCTTGAAATATTAACTTCAACTCCAGGAACATCTCATATGGTCCATGACGTTCAAAACGTCTTTGAAGTCCCGATTCTAAGCCGTTAAGCATGGTGCACTAAACTATCAAGTAGTCATCATATTGAGCTAGCCAAACGTTCATAACGTCTGCATCTGCTCCTGCAATAGGTCTGTCACCTAGCGGTGCATCAAGGACATAATTCTTCTATGCAGCAATGAGGATAAACCTCAGATCACGGATCCAATCCGCATCATTGCTACTAACATCTTTCAACACAATTTTTCTCTAGGAACATATCAAAATAAACATATGAAAGCAACAACGCAAGCTATTGATCTACAACATAATTTGCAAAATACTACCAGGACTAAGTTCATGATAAATTTAAGTTCAATTAATCATATTACTTAAGAACTCCCACTTAGATAGACATCCCTCTAATCTTCTAAGTGATTACGTGATCCATATCAACTAAACCATAACCGATCATCACGTGAGATGGAGTAGTTTTCAATGGTGAACATCACTATGTTGATCATATCTACTATATGATTCACGCTCGACCTTTCGGTCTCCGTGTTCCGAGGCCATATCTGCATATGCTAGGCTCGTCAAGTTTAACCTGAGTATTCCGCGTGTGCAAAACTGGCTTGCACCCGTTGTAGATGGACGTAGAGCTTATCACACCCGATCATCACGTGGTGTCTGGGCACGACGAACTTTGGCAACGGTGCATACTCAGGGAGAACACTTCTTGATAATTAAGTGAGAGATCATCTTATAATGCTACCGTCAATCAAAGCAAGATAAGATGCATAAAAGATAAACATCATATGCAATCGAAATATGTGACATGATATGGCCATCATCATCTAGCGCCTTTGATTTCCATCTCCAAAGTACTGTCATGATCTCTATCGTCACCGGCATGACACCATGATCTCCATCATCTTGATCTATATCAATGTGTCGTCACGTGGTCGTCTCGCCAACAATTGCTCTTGCAACTATTGCTATCGCAAAGCGATAAAGTAAAGCAATTATTGGGTGCTTGCATCTTATGCAATAGAGAGACAACCATAAGGCTTTTGCTCATTGCCGATAACTTCAACAAAACATGATCATATCATACAACAACTTATATCTCATCACGTCTTGACCATATCACATCACAACATGCCCTGCAAAAACAAGTTAGACGTCCTCTACTTTGTTGTTGCATATTTTACGTGGCTGCTACGGGCTTAAGCAAGAACCAATCTCACCTACGCATCAAAACCACAACGATAGTTTGTCAAATAGACTCCGTTTTAACCTTCGCAAGGACCGGGCGTAGCCATACTTGGTTCAACTAAAGTTGGAGAGACAGTCGCCCGCAAGCCACCTGTGTGCAAAGCACGTCGGGGAAACCGGTCTCGCGTAAGCGTACGCGTAAGGTTGGTCCGGCTCGTCTCGTCCAACAATGCCACCGAACCAAAGTATGACATGCTGGTAGGCAGTATGACTTATATCGCCCACAACTCACTTGTGTTCTACTCGTGCATATAACATCAACATAAATAACCTAGGCTCGGATGCCACTGTTGGGTTTCGTAGTAATTTCAAAAAATTTCCTACGCACACGCAAGATTATGGTGATGCATAGCAACGAGAGGGGAGAGTGTTGTCTACGTACTCACGCAGACCGACTGCGGAAGCGCTGACACGACGTAGAGGAAGTAGTCGTACGTCTTCACGATCCAACCGATCAAGCACCGAAACTACGGCACCTTCGAGTTCGAGCACACGTTCAGCTCGATGACGATCCCCGGACTCCGATCCAGCAAAGTGTCGGGGAAGAGTTCTGTCAGCACGACGGTGTGATGACGATCTTGATGTACTACAGCAGAGGGCTTCGCCTAAACTCCGCTACAGTATTATCGAGGACTATGGTGGTAGGGGGCACCGCACACGGCTAAGGAATAGATCACGTGGATCAACTTGTGTGTTTCTGGGGTGCCTCTGCCTCAGTATATAAAGGAGCCAAGGGGGAGGGGGGCGCCGGCCAGGAGGAGGGCGCAGGAGGAGTCCTACTCCTTCCGGGAGTAGGACTCCCCCCCAATCCTAGTTGGACTAGGATTCCCCGAGGGGGAAAGAGGGAGAGGGGGGCCGGCCACCTTCTCCTAGTCCTAATAGGACTAGGGGAGGGGGGAGGTGCGCAGCCACCTTGGGCTGCCCCTTTCTCCTTTCCACTAAAGCCCATTAAGGCCCATATGGCTCCCGGGGGGTTCCGGTAACCTCCCGGTACTCCGGTAAAATCCCGATTTCACCCGGAACACTTCCGATATCCAAACATAGGCTTCCAATATATCAATCTTTACGTCTCGACCATTTCGAGACTCCTCGTCATATCCATGATCACATCCGAGACTCCGAACAACCTTCGGTACATCAAAATGCATAAACTCGTAATTCAACTGTCATCGTAACCTTAAGCGTGCGGACCCTACGGGTTCGAGAACAATGTAGACATGACCGAGACACGTCTCCGGTCAATAACCAATAGCGGGACCTGGATGCCCATATTGGCTCCTACATATTCTACGAAGATCTTTATCGGTCAGACCGCATAACAACATACGTTGTTCCCTTTGTCATCGGTATGTTACTTGCCCGAGATTCGATCGTCGGTATCCAATACCTAGTTCAATCTCGTTACCGGCAAGTCTCTTTACTCGTTCCGTAATACATCATCTCACAACTAACATCTTAGTTACAATGCTTGCAAGGCTTATGTGATGTGTATTACCGAGAGGGCCCAGAGATACCTCTCCGACAATCGGAGTGACAAAACCTAATCTCAAAATACGCCAACCCAACATGTACCTTTGGAGACACCTGTAGTACTCCTTTATAATCACCCAGTTACGTTGTGACGTTTGGTAGTACCCAAAGTGTTCCTCCAGTAAACGGGAGTTGCATAATCTCATAATTATAGGAACATGTATAAGTCATGAAGAAAGCAATAGCAACATACTAAACGATCGGGTGCTAAGCTAATGGAATGGGTCATGTCAATCAGATCATTCACTTAATGATGTGATCCCGTTAATCAAATAACAACTCATTGTTCATGGTTAGGAAACATAACCATATTTGATTAACGAGCTAGTCAAGTAGAGGCATACTAGTGACACTCGGTTTGTCTATGTATTCACACATGTATTATGTTTCCGGTTAATACAATTCTAGCATGAATAATAAACATTTATCATGATATAAGGAAATAAATAATAACTTTATTATTGCCTCTAGGGCATATTTCCTTCACATATATGCCTGATGTAGCCCTTCGTTTAATTCTTATATTTCATCTCATTCAAAATCAATTAGTTTTTATAAAAAAAAGCTAAGAACGCGGGAATAGGGAAAACATGGGATTATAGTGGAATGTCATCTTGAATCCTACAGGATTGTACGAGTGTTTGATTGTGCATAGAAAAAACACAGAATTCTTTCAAAGAGGTTTGAGTGGATGGGATGTTTCCTATGAAATTTAGTGCAAATGAATCATATGGAAAAATTCCTATGGTTTACAATCCTACGAATCAAACAACCAAGATAGGAAAAATTCCTAATGATTAGAATCCTCCAAAATTCCTTTGAGAATCCTTTGAATCAAAGAAGCCCTTAATATATTTTATGATTCATGGAATTGTGCGTTGTAAAGCATAAAGTAAAAACAAATAATGGCAATTCAACTAGAAAAAAAGTTTGGGCAGTTATGATACGGAAGATTCTAGAACAAAAGAGAACCACTGTTGTTTTGAGGTTTGTGCATTATGCTTAAGTTCAACCATGGAGTCTGGTAGATTGTACATGTGGCAGAATCCGGTGGGGGCTAGAAGATGGTGCGAGGGGCCGAGTGGAGGGAGACTATGAAGGAATGCACAAGTGCGAGATCGATATTTAGAGAGAGGGGGCGAACACGTGCGCTGTTGCGCGCAGTGGCGGAGCCATGAAAAAAATGAGCTAGGGGGCCAAGCATTGCTAATCCTTTATGAGGAGGGTCAATTCATGAACTTCAACCATTTTTAGCAGCAATTGTCTAATGATCACATTCATATTAGCCTTGATATATAGTGATGTTAGGGGGGAGGGGGCAGGGCCCTTACTGCCCCCTGTCTTCGCCATTGTGCACGCGTTTGAGAGATGAAGCGGAAGGCATGGATGATGAGAGGGGGACGTTGGATATATAATTAATGTGGGTGTATTAGCTATATATGTTAATCCTATATAGAGAGGTATAGATTGATCGATGTGGACGTGGGAAAGAGGGTGAGACCTCACTGGATATATCGATTGATCGGTTTGTGTGGAAAACTATGAAAGACCTAGCTATATACACACATACATAGAGGAACATCGATCATTGCGCATGCACGCGTGAGAGATAAAGAATGCCTGATGTGATGGAGAGGGGGATGTGTGTGGGTGTGTGCCTTCATGGGAGACCGACCTGAAGAAAAAGGTTGCATGCGCGCGATGGATAATGCCAGCTGGTAGTGTGTGTGCATGCATGCACGAGAGAAAGTTAGTGGTACAATTATAAAGAGAAGACTACTGTGTGGGTGTAAAAGAATAGGTGAGGTCATAATCAATGTAAAGTTGAATTCAAATATTTGAATAAGAGAACCTGATGTTTGAAACCCATGCATGCATGAATATAACGGAGATCTGCGCGGTGTGGTTTGGAAACAAGCATGTTGTAATGTATACACATTGAACAAGGTCAGACTGATTTGAATTTGAGATACCGATGGCAGACATCATTTGGCCACGTCGCATCCGTGCATGGACACACTATTCTAATTGGAGATGATGGGTGGCTTTCGCATCACATATCTATATCTATACCCCTATATATATATATATATATTATTTTTTATACTTTTTTATATTGTGTGCGGGTAACTTTAACTTTGAAATATGGTCGTTGGATGAGCCGAATCCGATGGTCCAAAGATGGCAAATTTGAGCACTACTGGCCGTTGGATATCATCTTGATTCCACCAGATTTCGCCACATGTATAATCTAGAAGACTCCATGGTTGAACTTAAGCATAATGCACAAACATCAAAACACAAGCACTTCTTATTTGTTCTAGAATCTTCCATATCAGAATTGCCCAAATGTTTTTCTACATGATTTGCCATCAGTTGTTTTTTCTTTATGTCTTGCGACGCACAATTCCATGAATCTTAAAATAGATTAGCTTTCTTATAAAAAAACTAGATGATTTTGAATGAAATGAACTATAAGAATGAAACGAACATCTACATCATGCATATATGACTCAAAGCTTGCATGCTATAATGTGGTATTTATTCATAATTTGGTTGCCAAATCTCATGCGTGCAATGCATGTGTACCTTACTCTAGTCTAAATGGTGTTTGTGTGTGTTGTGCGTGTTGAGGTGCAAATTGTCTTTTTTTGGGTACACATTAAGCTTGTTTTTCCGAAATTTCAAGCCGCGCCTTGTTATGCCGGAAATTCAAGCTAGTGTGTCTGTCTATCGTGCTGCGAAACTCCCGCCTCTTCAACCCACGCCTTGTTAGCCCGAAATATTTAAGATATATCTTTGTCTCGTTGTGCTCCGACAACTCCCTCCAGCTCAACCCGCGCCTTGCTGTTCCGAAATTACAACGCGCGCGAAAACTCCCACCTCCTGTGAAATCCCGACACGCGAAATGCCCGTGGTACCCCTGAACCGAAAGAACCGCCTCAAATCGATGGGGGTACTTTCGTAACTTACCCCACATTTCGGACAAGCGCGTCTCTAAGCCATGGTTCCCCACTGCCATCCCATCCGCCCACCCATTCATACACCGAGGCCGCGAAAACCCGTGACAAAACCCCACACCCTGCTCCGTCCGCCACCCAGCCGGAGCCTCTTCCTCGACGACGTCGTCCACAGCAACACCTCGACGTCCCTCATCCACCGTACCGGATGAGGATCCGTCGTCGATCTCATCGTCCCGCCGGTTCATCCACCCCGTCCTCCACCTCCAAGGATCTGCCCCGACGTTTCCCTCGTCTTTTGCGCCACCTCCATTCCCACACCGCCGTCTTCACCTGCACCACCGGAAGAGCATCATCATCACCGTTTCCTCGGATGAAGCTGCAGCCTAATCAGCGCCACCAAAGAGGTTGTACACTAATCGCCGCATTTTCTTCTTGATTCGATCTCACGGTGCTGCCGGCGCTCGGTCCCGAGCCGACACGGTGCGGCTCCATCCACGGCGGTGTTGCAGGCCACTTCCTCCACGGCGTCGCTCCCTCGGCGGCGACGTCCACATCAGTAGGAGTTGCTGCTGCTTTAGCTCTCGCTCGCGCTGCTGCTCTACTCTTGCTCTTGGTCCCCTGCCTGGTTTGCTCTTGCTATTGCTCTTGCTCGCGTTGCTGCTCTCGCTCTTGCTCTTGCTTGTGATGCTGCTCCGATTTAGCTACACTTCAGTCGACTGAATCGACTTTTGGGTCAGTCGATTTTCAGGGGGGGCTCGCCGGGGTGAAGGAAGAACCAGCCGCAGCGGGGAGGGGGCTCGCCGGAGAGGTTCCCCACTATCTATCTTAGGGTTCAGGATGGGGGCGGTGGTCGCCGGCGGTGGCGGGACGTTGGCGGGGCGGTGGCGTGGGGATCGCCGAAGAAAAAGCTCGGGACGGGGGGCCTAGAGGGATGGCCGAGGCGGCGGCGGACCGGCGGTGGGGAGTGTTTTCGGTGCGGGCGGGGCGGCGCACCGCCAGCTGCGGGCGACGGGGGCTGCTGTTTGGCCGGTGGTGGCTGGCGGCTCAGGGGGGTGGAGGTTGAAGATGAACCACAGGCCCCTAATTTCGTATCCAACGGCTGCAAAATCGACTGACCAGAGATGAAAAAGTCAGTCGACCGACGTGTAGCCTCACCTTGCTAGTGCGTTTAGTTTCGACAGCAAAATTCAGTTTCGACAGTTAAGTTCAGTTTCAACAGTTAAATTCAGTTTCGACAGTTAAGTTCAGAGATGAGCGGCTAATGTATTTTACATCTAGCACTTTGTGGTTATGTATTTTACGTCATGTATTGGAGATGCTATTAGAATTCCACTCAGGTTAACGTTGTTCGTTGTCTCTCTTGTCCTGCTTCAGCCTCAGCATCGTACAACTCACCAGAGCTGCTCCAACGATGAAACCCTCCATCACAGCAGAGCAGTACCTCGGGCTCCATCTCCAGATGCCTAAGATATTCTTCCCCTCCTCCGACAGCCAAGTCAGCCGAAGCATCCTCACCGGCTAACCCAATCACGCTGAGATCGACATGGCTTCGCCAAAGAGGTTGTACACTTGTTGCATCTCTTTTTTACTCTACATGTTATATATATTGTCCACTGAGCACTCGTAGTAACGGGAAATACGATTATTTTATCCTATTATATGACAAGCAGTGAGGTACCAGGCAACTTAGCTATCCGTGATGGACTCTCTTGAACGCCATCATTATTTATCTCTGCGCGTTTGAGCTGTGCATTTGTTGATGGGCCTGGGAGTTGAGCTAGTATGGCAGTAGCCTGGGTCCAAAGTAATAGAAGTAGCACAAAAACATTTTTTTAGTGTAGGATTTTCCTTGCTCAAGCCTGCCTACTAGAATTGCCAGTGCTTGAAAGGAAAATTGAATGAAAAACATCGGAATTGGAAAATTTCCTATGGTACTACTTTTCATGAATTTTGTGCAAAGGAATGGAGCAAAGGAAAACTGTAGGATTTGTTCCTTTAGCGTCTCCTTGAAAACAAACCGTAGGAATTCTAATTTCCACTTCTCCTCCTTTTCATATTCCTATTCATCAAGTACAAGACTAAGAGATAGTAGCATAATAGCATTATAACCGTACATTTTCTTGTGGTTTGACTTAATCTCACCATGCTTTTTTGCATCCTGTGATCTTCCAATTGTTGTGAATCAAACACCCAGATTGGCAGAAATCCTGTGTTTTTAAATTCTCTGTTTTGCACATGCATTCCTATCCTATTCCTGTCTATTTCCTCTCCCTGCATTGTTAGAATCCTCAAATTCAAACAAGCCCTTACTCAATTACTTCTATTACAGATATGTGTCAAAGAAAACCTTGTGTGGTTTGTCCTACTCTTGCGGCACTGTGTTCCACCCCAGCTCAGCTGCTCCAACGACGGAAGGGTTCACCACAGCAGGGATCCGCTCTCCAGACTGTCTTTCACCGCCTCAGATCTTCTTCCCCGCCGCCGGCAGCCACGGCAACTGCATTACCATCATCAACTGAGCAGATGACCTTAAGGACTACACGGGTCCGCAAGAGAGCTCGCACTCTTCCGTGTCTGCTTACGTTATGCGTCGCTTAATATGATGACATGCTACATTATCATCGTGTTCACCTATTAGACTCCGAGTCAGGTCCAAACTAATGCTGAAACTTGAGTTTTTAAATGGTTGTGGGGTGCATATTGGGGCAGCAATCAGTACTATCTGTCTACTATCTGGTTAATCTCGGGTGTCTACTACGAGTTTCATGTTGGGTGCAAACAAACATTAAAGGAGCCATTATATGTATTTTTTAACTAAAGCTATTATTTGCCTGGTATCATTGGTTTTGGGTCTATCCACAGTTTGCTACCATCACTCTGGATTTGTGCATGCACTCCTTACATAATCTCACTATATTTTATTCCTATGGATGCCAGTTATTGTACACAATGGAACTGATCATGTAGAGCAAAAGAGACGAGCCTTGTGTGTCAATAAAATTGCATGCATACGCCGTTCCATGGTGGGCGCAAAGGCAGCCCCCCTCCACCCATTTCGGATCGTAATCAAGAGGAAGATAACTGTTCTGAGGGGGATTCAGAAGGAGAAGACCACTCCTATTTACCCCATGAGGTCTTCGCTCTAACTTGGCATGCTGATGTTGGTAATATCATGCATATGGTGCCTTGCATTGCTTACTCTATACATTAAAGATGTCATCTGCTTAGTTTAGACATGCTTTGTGTCAATGCCATCTGTTTAGTTTCTTTATCGTATATGTGAATCATGCAATGCCATCTTGTCTAGCCAGGCATCATATATGTGAATTTTGCAATGCCACCCTGGTTACCCAGTCATCTTATATGTGAATTATATCATGCCATCATTTTTTATTACGTGTTAAATTTGTCAACAATTTTAGTACATTCAATTACTCTTCCTGTGCATCAGCCATTCGACACGGTCATGGAAAAATCTGGAGTGGAAACAAGGTCTTCAGAACAGACAATGTTATCTGACAAAGCGCATGTCTTGCTGGTTACCGATAGCTCCTCAGAGGAGGATTCAGAGACAGATGACCAGTCATATTCCCCCCCCCCCCAGGTGCATGCCCTAACTTGGCAGGGTTATGTTGCTCATATCGTGCGTATGGTATCTTGCATTGCTATGTCATTTGCTTAGTTAATACATGCTTTGTGTGAATGCCACCTGTTTAGTGTCTAATTACCATATATGTGAATTATGCAATGCCATCTTGTTGCAAGACATTATATATGTGAATTATGCAATGTTATCTTGTTGCAAGGCATTATGCAATGCCATGTTGTTTAGGCAAGCGTCATATATGTGAATTATATCATGCCGTCCTTTTTTTGTATTTCTCATTGCTTTTGTCGACAATGTTTGTATATTCAACTGCTCTTCCTGTGCATCAGCCATTTGAATTGGTGATGGAGAAATCTGGAGTGAAAACAAGGTCTTCAGAGCAGACAATGCTACCTGCTGAAGCAGATATTTTGCTGGTTACAGATAGCTCTTCAGAGGAGGATTCGGAGGCAGATGACCAGTCCTATTATCCCCCTAAGGTGTATGCTCAAACTTGGCAGGGTTATATTACTCATATAATGCATATGTTCTATTGCAATGCTTAGCTTTTACATCATATACACAATATTGAATGCCATCTCCTTAGTTGACACATCATATATGTGATTGCCCTCTTCTCACTTTCTTAGTATATAAATCATATATTTGAATTATGTCATGCCATGATGTTTACATAGACAGCATGTATCTGAATTATGGCATGCCAACCCATTTTGTAAAGACATAATATAGTTATATCATCTCATCCTGTTTACATAGTCATCATATTTTAAATTATGTCATTCTATCCATGAATTATATCATGCCATCATGTTCCATTGACGGCATGTTTGTGATTTATGGCATGCCAACCACTTTAATAGACACATCGTATAGTTATATCATGTCATCCTGTTTACATAGTCATCATATTTTGAAGTATGTCATTCTATCCTGTTTAGTTAGCCATCATACATGTGAAATTGTGTCATGCTATCCTGTTTAATTAGCCATCATATATGTGAAATTATGTCCTGCTATTCTGTTTGCTTAGAAAACATAAATGTGCATTATTTCATGCCCTGTTTTCTTCCCTACTATCCATTGCACCTGTCTATCTTACAATGTCTGTACATTCAATTACTTTTCTTGTTTATCAGCCATTTCAATTGGAGGGAGTGATGGCAGTATCTGTGGGAGTAAAAACACGGTCTTCAGAAAATATCGTGCTACCTGTCAATGCAGATAGAACCACGATTGTACTTGCCCAAGAACCAGCCCCGCCACACATAACCCACACTCATGCAGATTGTACCCCTACCCAGTTGGACAGAGAACCAGCTACACCCTTTCTAACCCCAACCCCAACAGATAGACACCCAGTTCCCGTTGACACAACACCGTCTCCACCATAGAGCACCCAAACACGAGCAGTTATTAAGGCAACTGCAGTGCCCAAATCACGAGGACCACCACTCTGAACCCGAAGTCAATGCTTAAAGCTGAATAAGAATTGTTCTCAAGCCAGGTTCTGTAGCTATGTTTCATACTACTTTGCTCTTGCATCACTGTATTTACTGATACCAACTAATTTCAAATTTGAAGGATGCAATTGAAACTCCAATGGCGCAACAGGTATGTTTTAAACCTATTTCTTCAACGTGTTTGGCTGTTTGCTGTTGTAACTTGCTCTATGTTGATTTCAGTTTCAATTGAATAAACAGTTATGTTCTCATGCCATGCACATTACAAGTGTTATTATTGCTGTGTAGTTTCCCACACTTATATTCTGTCTATGCTGCTTTGTCTTAAATAGATATGATTCTAACTGTATCTATCTTGATTTGGCAACATAAACTAGAATGATATAGACCATATAGTGACCATACTACATAGATATATGTTTGTTTCATGCTGTTATCCTGTCCACCTTACTACTGAACTGGTTTACCAAAATGAGTTCCATATACTACATTGTAAACTTGAGATGTGTTTGTTTGTTTCTCTTTTAGAACGCGGATAAAATATTGGAGAAGAGTACCCTGTTATGCAATGGTAAAGGAAGTAATGCAGATAAGGTTCAAGATAGTGAGACATCCCTGTTGGTCTCCAAGAAAGCTGATAAAAACTATATTGAAGACACTGAGACAACCCCAAAGTCCTGTCTTAATGTAGTGTTCGAGTTACTGGCTACCACTGTTGGCACCAGCTCTTCGAACTTGTTGCCTGAATCAGTTCGGCTTCTTGAGTCTCAACTTCAAGTTGAAAGACATCGATCACATGTTATGCGACAGGAAGCCGAAGGACTGAGGAAGTCCCTGCAGAATTCAGATGCATACTTTCTGGTGCAACAGCAAGCGCTGGAGGACTTAAGCGCCAGACAAGATAAAGTTAATAAGCTTGCTAAGCATCTTGTCAGCATTATGGGTACCCAGGATATTGTTTCTTGAGCTCTTTTGAAGTGGTTTCAATTCTGGACTTGTTTTGCTGCGGCGTTTATATGCTGTTGTGTTCCCTATATTTGCACTGGTGGCGAACTTTGATGCCCAGTGGATGTAATATGTGTAATAGCCGTGATAGCCTAGTGTAAGTTGCTTGCTTATTTATTTCCTTGTTGTCTTGTTTATTTGTTTGCTTGTAGTCAGTGCAGTTATTTTTCTGCGATTTGCTAGTGGCTGCAATAACCTATTTTTTAAAACTAGGCCACAATAACCATGGGATAATATTTACTGTAGTGACAGTGGGCCTCCTATGGGCCGTAGAAACAGTGGGCCTTCTACGGGTCGTATAAACAGTGGGCCTTCTACGGGCCGTAGAAATAGTGGGCCTTCTACGGGCCGTAGAAACGATGGGCCTTCTACGGGCCGTAGAAACAATGGGCCTTCTACGGGTCGTATCATCAATGGGCCTTCTACGGGCCGTATGATCGATTGCCAAACATGGGCCAAACAGCTCGCATTCTGGCCGTAAACGGGCTAGAGTTGGAATCATCCGTTCATGGGCCGACCATAACGGGCCATCGTTAATAGGCCATATTTGATGACGCTATGGAAACGGCCCAACGTATTAACGGACCACAAATGGGCCGACTGTAACCACGGGCTGAATTTGGACCACAAGCAGAAAATGACAGTAACGGGCTATAAGTAAAAGAATGCTGGAAAATAGCCCAACAATAAATGGGCTCTGAGAAGGCCGAAAGATAACATGGGCTGGAAACGGTCCAACGGAATAACAGGCCGTTAATGGGTATAAAGTGATACACTGTTCTTTACGGGCCAGTTTCACCATGGGCCGTTAATGGGTGTAAAGTGATACACTGTTCATTACGGGCCAGTTTCACCATGGGCCATTAATAGGCCAAGAGTTACATAGGGCCTCATATGGGCCGAAAGACGTCATGGGCCATACATGGGCCAGAAGTGAAAACGGGCTGGAATCATATTGGATGGCCCAGATGACGCTACTGGGCCTAATTCGAATAGGGCGTAACGGGCCTTGGGTTAGTGGGCTGTAAATGGGCTATATGCAAACATGCCGTTAACAGGCTTTCCATGGGCCGGCCCGCCACCTTTTGACCAAGTTAAACGGGTCGGCCTTTTCACAGGAATGGGCCTCTATTGGGCCGTGCCATGTGTCAACGTATCATAGGCGCCTTCTGTCCAATGAGTGGATGACATCTGTCTGACACGTGTTTCCTCCAGCCAATGATGATTTTACACGTGGAAAATCCCCATTGGTCGGGGCTGTTAATGGGTTATCGGATCCAAAACCCGACCCGATAGCTTAACGGCGTTCCGTTATGGTGGATGCCACGTGTCGGTCACCCTTGACGAAAGCACTTCTGTGACGCGTGATTTATCGTCATGGAAGTGGACACTTTCGTGATGATAATTTTGGTAATGTCATGGAACACTTCTACGACAACACAGGTATGACTATCTTGATTCTGTCATAAATTTTTCATGGATGTACATGTATGACAGAAAACGTGACCTACTGTGACAAACACGTATCATCACAGAAGTGTATTTTTTTGTAGTGAATGGCACCAGTATTGTCACAAAAGATTTTCATTGAACCCGATGCACTAGGTATTACACCTAGATCGGATATGAACTCCTTCATCCAGACTCCTTCATTTGCTGCTTCCGAAGAAGCTATGTACTCCGCTTCACCCGTAGATCCCGCCACGACGCTCTGCTTGGAACTACACCAACTGACAACTCCACCATTCAATAAAAATACGTATCCGGTTTGTGACTTCGAGTCATCCGGATCAGTGTCAAAGCTTGCATCGACGTAACCGTTTACGACGAGCTCTTTGTCACCTCCATAAACGAGAAACATATCCTTAGTCCTTTTCAGGTATTTCAGGATGTTCTTGACCGCTGTCCAGTGATCCACTCCTGGATTACTTTGGTACCGCCCTGCTAGACTTATATCAAGACACACATCAGGTCTGGTACACAGCATTGCATACATGATAGAGCCTATGGCTAAGGCATAGGGAATGCCTTTCATTTTCTCTCTGTCTTCTGCAGTGGTCGGGCATTGAGTCTGACTCAACTTCACACCTTGCAACACAGGTAAGAACCCTTTCTTTGACTGATCCATTTTGAACTTCTTCAAAACTTTATCAAGGTATGTGCTTTGTGAAAGTCCAATTAAGCGTCTTGATCTATCTCTATAGATCTTGATGCCCAATATATAAGCAGCTTCACCGAGGTCTTTCATTGATTTTTTTTATTCAAGTATCCTTTTATGCTATTCAGAAATTCAGTATCATTTCCGATCAACAATATGTCATCCACATATAATATCATAAATGCTACAGAGCTCCCACTCACTTTCTTGTAAATACAAACTTCTCCAAAAGTCTCTATAAAACCATATGCTTTGATCACACTATCAAAGCGTATATTCTAACTCCGAGAGGCTTGCACCAGTCCATAAATGGATCACTGGAGCATGCACACTTTGTTAGCACCTTTTGGATCGACAAAACTTTCTGGTTGCATCATATACAACTCTTCTTTGAGATATCCATTAAGGAATGCAGTTTTGACATCCATTTGCCAAATTTCATAATCATAAAATGCGGCAATTGCTAGCACGATTCAGACAGACTTAAGCATCGCTATGGGTGAGAAGGTATCATCGTAGTCAACTCCTTGAACTTGTCGAAAACCTTTCGCAACAAGTCGAGCTTTGTAGACAGTAACATTACCGTTAGCGTCAGTCTTCTTCTTGAAGATCCATTTATTCTCTATTGCTTGCCGATCATCGGGCAAGTCAACCAAAGTCCATACTTTGTTCTCATACATGGATCCCCACTCAGATTTCATGGCCTCAAGCCATTTTGCAGAATCTGGGCTCATCATCGCTTCCTCATAGTTCGTAGGTTCGTCATGGTCAAGTAACATGACCTCCGGAACAGGATTACCGTACCACTCTGGTGCAGATCTTGCTCTGGTTGACCTACGAGGTTCAGTAGTAACTTGATCAGAAGTTTCATGATCATTATCATTAGCTTCCTCACTAATTGGTGTAGGAATCACTGGAACTCATTTCTGTGATGAACTACTTTCCAATAAGGTAGAAGGTACAATTACCTCATCAAGTTCTACTTTCCTCCCACTCACTTCTTTCGAGAGAAACTCCTTTCTCTAGAAAGGATCCATTCTTAGCAACGAATATCTTGCCTTCGGATCTATGATAGAAGGCGTACCCAACAGTCTCCTTTGGGTATCCTATGAAGACACATTTCTCCGATTTGGGTTCGAGCTTATCAGGTTGAAGCTTTTTCACATAAGCATCGCAGCCCCAAACTTTAAGAAACAACAACTTGGGTTTCTTGCCAAACCATAGTTCATATGGTGTCGTCTCAACGGATTTTGATGGTGCCCTATTTAACGCGAATGCAGCCGTCTCTAAAGCATAACCCCAAAACGATAGCGGTAAATCAGTAAGAGACATTATAGATGGCACCATATCTAATAAAGTGCGGTTACGACGTTCGTACACACCATTACGTTGTGGTGTTCCAGGTGGCGTGAGTTGCAAAACTATTCCGCATTGTTTCAAATGAAGACCAAACTCATAACTCAAATATTCACCTCCACGATTAGATCGTAGAAACTTAATTTTCTTGTTACGATGATTTTCCACTTTACTCTGAATTTTTTTGAACTTTTCAAATGTTTCAGACTTATGTTTCATTAAGTAGATATACCCATATCTGCTCAAACCATATGTGAAGGTTAGAAAATAACGATACCCGCCGCGAGCATCAACACTCATCGGACCACATACATCAGTATGTATTATTTCCAATAAGTCTGTTGCTCGCTCCATTGTTCCGGAGAACGGAGTCTTAGTCATCTTGCCCATGAGGCATGGTTCGCAAGCATCAAGTGATTCATAATCAAGTGATTCTAAAAGCCCATCAGCATGGAGTTTCTTCATGCGCTTTACACCAATATGACCTAAACGGCAGTGCCACAAATAAGATGCAATATCATTATTAAACTTATATCTTTTGGCTTTAATACTATGAATATGTGTATCACTACTATCGAGATTCAATAAAAATAGACCACTCATCAAGGGTGCATGACCATAAAAGATATTACTCATATAAATAGAACAACCATTATTCTCTGATTTAAATGAATAACCGTCTCGCATCAAACAAGATCCAGATATAATATGTTCATGCTTAACGCTGGAACCAAATAACAATTATTCAGGTCTAATACTAATCCTGAAGGTAGATGTAGAGGTAGCGTGCCGATGGCGATCACATCGACTTTGGAATCATTTCCCACGTGCATCGTTACCTCGTCCTTAGCCAATCTTCTTTAATCCGTAGCCCCTGTTTCGAGTTGCAAATATGAGCAACAAAACTAGTATCAAATACCCAGGCGCTACTACGAGCATTAGTAAGGTACACATCAATAACACGTATAAAATAATCTTTCACTTTGCCATCCTTCTTATCCGCCAAATACTTGGGGCAGTTCCGCTTCCAGTGACCAGTCCCTTTGTAGTAGAAGCACTCAGTCTCAGGCTTAGATCCATACTTGGGCTTCTTCACTTGAGCAGTAACTTGCTTGCCGTTCTTCTTGAAGTTCCCCTTCTTCCCTTTTCCCTTCTTCTTGAAACTAGTGGTCTTGTTGACCATCAACAATTGAAGCTCCTTCTTGATTTCTACCTCCACGGCCTTTAGCATGGCGAAGAGCTTGGGAATTGTCTTATCCATCCCTTGCATATTATAGTTCATCACGAAGCTTTTGTAGCTTGGTGGCAGTAATTGAAGAACTCTGTCAATGACACTATCATCAGGAAGATTAACTCCCAGTTGAGTCAAGAGGTTGTGGTACCCAGACATTCTGAGTATATGTTCACTGATAGAACTATTCTCCTCCATCTTGCAGCTATAGAACTTATTGGAGACTTCATATCTCTCAATTCGGGTATTTGCTTGAAATATTAACTTCAACTCCTGGAACATCTCATATGCTCCATGACATTCAAAACATCGTTGAAGTACCGATTCTAAGCCGTAAAGCACGACACACTGAACTATCGAGTAGTCATCAGCTTTGCTCTGCCAGACATTCATAACATCTGGTGTTGCTCCTGCAGCGGGCTTTGCACCTAGCGGTGCTTCCATGACGTAATTCTTCTGTGCAGCAATGAGGATAATCCTCAAGTTACGGACCCAGTCCGTGTAGTTGCAACCATCATCTTTCAACTTAGCTTTCTCTAGGAACGCATTAAAATTCAAAGGAACAGTAGCACGGGCCATTTATCTACAACAACATAGACATGCAAAATACTATCAGGTACTAAGTTCATGATAAATTAAAGTTCAATTAATCATATTACTTAAGAAGTCCCACTTAGATAGACATCTCTCTAGTCATCTAAATGATCACGTGATCCATATCAACTCAACCATATCCGATCATCACGTGAGATGTAGTAGTTTTCAATGGTGAACATCATGATGTTGATCATATCTACTATATGATTCACACTCGACCTTCAAGTCTCAGTGTTCCGAGGCCATATCTGCATATGCTAGGCTTGTCAATTTTAACCCGAGTATTATGCGTGTGCAAAACTAGCTTGCACCCGTTGTATGTGAACGTAGAGCTTATCACACCCGATCATCACGTGGTGTCTCGGCACGACGAACTGTAGCAACGGTGCATACTCAGGGAGAACACTTATATCTTGAAATTTAGTGAGAGATCATCTTATAATGCTATCGCCGTACTAAGCAAAATAAGATGCATAAAGGATAAACATCACATGCAATCAAAATAAGTGATATGATATGGCCATCGTCATCTTGTGCCTTTGATATCCATCTCCAAAGCACCGTCATGATCACCATCATCACTGGCTTGACACCTTGATCTCCATCATAGTATCGTTGTCGTCTCGCCAACTATTGCTTCTACGACTATCGCTACTGCTTAGTGATAAAGTAAAGCAATTACATGGTGATTGCATTTCATACAATAAAGAGACAACCATATGGCTCCTGCTAGTTGCCGATAACTTTTCAAAACATGATCATCTCATATAACAATTTATATCTCATCACGTCGTGATCATATCACATCACAACATGCCCTACAAAAACAAGTTAGACGTCCTCTACTTTGTTGTTGCAAGTTTTACGTGGCTGCTACGGGCTTCTAGCAAGAACCGTTCTTACCTACGCATCAAAACCACAACGATTTTTCGTCAAGTGTGTCGTTTTAACCTTCAACAAGGATCGGGCGTAGTCAAACTTGATTCAACTAAAGTTGGAGAAACAGACACCCACTAGCCATCTGTGTGCGAAGCATGTCGGTAGAACCAGTCTCATGAACGCGGTCATGTAATGTCGGTTTGGGCCACTTCATCCAACAATACCGCTGAATCAAAGTAAGACATTGCTGGTAAGCAGTATAACCATTATCACCACAACTCTTTGTGTTCTACTTGTACATATAACATCTACGCATAGACCTGGCTCGGATGCCACTGTTGGGGAACGTAGTATTTAAAAAAAATTGCCTACGATCACGCAAGATCTATCTAGTAGAATCATAGCAACGAGCGGGGAGAGTGTGTCTACGTACCCTCGTAGACCGAAAGCAGAAGCGTTTAGTAACGCGGTTGATGTAGTCCAACGTCTTTGCGATCCAACCGATCCAAGTACCGAACGTACGCACCTCCGTGTTCAGCACACGTTCAGCTCGATGACGTCCCTAGAACTCTTGATCCAGTTGAGGCCGAGGGAGAGTTCCGTCAGCACGACGGCGTGCTGACGGTGATGATGACGTTACTGGCGCAGGGCTTCGCCTAAGCACTACAACAATATGACCGAGGTGTGTAACTGTGGAGGGGGGCACCGCACACGGCTAAAAGATCAACTTGTGTGTTCTAGGGTGCCCCCGTCCCCACGTATATAAAGGAGGGAGGAGGGGAGGGCCGGCCGGCCCCTAGGGCGCGCCCAAGAGGGGAGTCCTACTAGGACTCCTAGTCCTGGTAGGATTCCACCAAAAGGGAGAGAGGGGGAAGGAAGGAGAGGGAGAGGGAGTAGGAAAGGGGGCGCCGCCCCCCTTCCCTTGTCCAATTCGGACTGCTGAGGGGGGGGGCTGCCCTGGCGTCCCTCCTCTCTCTCGAATAAGGCCCATGGTGGCCCATTAGTTCCCCCGGGGGGTTCCGGTAATCCCTCAGGCACTCTGCTTTTACCCGAAACTATTAGGAACACTTCCGGTGTCTGAATAACATGGTCCAATATATCAATCTTTATGTCTCGACCATTTCAAGACTCCTCGTCATGTCCATGATCTCATCAGGGACTCCGAACAAACTTCGGTACATCAAATCACATAACTCATAATACAAATCATCATCGAACGTTAAGCGTGCGGACCCTACGGGTTCGAGAACTATGTAGACATGACCGAGACACATCTCCGGTCAATAACCAATAGCGGAACCTGGATGCTCATATTGGCTCATACATATTCTATGAAGGTCTTTATCGATCAAACCGCATAACAACATACGTTGTTCCCTTTGTCATCGGTATGTTACTTGCCCGAGATTCGATCGTCAGTATCATAATACCTAGTTCAATCTCGTTACCGGCAAGTCTCTTTACTTGTTCCGTAATGTATCATCCCGCAACTAACTCATTAGTCACATTGCTTGCAAGGCTTATAGTGATGTGCATTACCGAGAGGGCCTAGAGATACCTCTCCGAAACACGGAGTGACAAATCCTAATCTCGATCTATGCCAACTCAACAAACACCATCGGAGACACCTGTAGAGCATCTTTATAATCACCTAGTTACGTTGTGACGTTTGATATCACACTAAGTGTTCCTCCGATATTCGGGAGTTGCATAATCTCATAGTCATAGGAACATGTATAAGTCATGAAGAAAGCAATAGCAATAAACTAAACGATCATAGTGCTAAGCTAATGGATGGGTCTTGTCCATCACATCATTCTCTAATGATGTGATCATGTTCATCAAATGACAACACATGTCTATGGCTAGGAAACTTAACCATCTTTGATTAACGAGCTAATCTAGTAGAGGCATAGTAGGGACACTCTGTTTGTCTATGTATTCACACATGTACTATTTTTCGGTTAATACAATTCTAGCATGAATAATAAACATTTATCATGATATAAGCAAATACAAATAACAACTTTATTATTGCCTCTAGGGCATATTTCCTTCAGTGATAATGTTGGAGATTGTGCTGCCCGAGGTGCTGATCCTTTTGAGAGCATAGCAGCAGAAATTATCGGTGCGGTGATACTAGGTGCAACGATGGCGCAACATTGCAAAATTGAAGGTAAGACTCTTGCAAAATCTCTGACTGGAATGTCGAGTAACATTGTTTCCATTTTGCTTCACTAGATGTTCTTTGGTCAACAAGAAATTAGGAACACTAGCCATACTTCTTTGCTAATATAAATGATATATTACAACAACAACAACAACAACAACAACAAAAAACAACAACAACAACAAAGCCTTTTACTCCCAAATAAGTCGGGGTAGGCTAGAGTTGAAACCCATAAAATCTCGAAACCAACTCGTGGTCTTGGAACATAGATAGCTAACTTCGACACATCCTTGTCCATGGCTAGTTCTTTGTGGGTCATTTCATTCCTTGCAGTTGCACTGTATTATAATCAGCATTCTTTACTATTGCAGACCCCTTTGGATTTATTTCGTTTCCTCTTATGGTCCATTCTTTTGATCGAGTGGTGTCATCGGTTGGAATACTCTCACTTAGTGGCACACGTGAATCTGGATTAATATCTCCTCTTGAAGACCCCATGGCAATTATGCAGAAAGGCTATTCTATTACTATACTGCTTGATGTTGTTACCTTTGGAGTGGTAAGTCTAGTTGTTTGGTCAATGCATTTCTTGTTTGACTATTTTCCTATCCTATATGGGTGTAATCAATTATACACTAAAAAAGATCCTTCATGGTTAAATGCTCTCACAAAGAAAACATTATAGAAGTTCTTAGAAAGGAAAGCATCTAGGCTCTAGGCCCTCTGTCTGGTAATTAGTAATCCATTATTGGTTGGGTTTTTTTGAAAAGGGGGCGTACCCCCGGCCTCTGCATCTCTTGATGCACATAGCCATATATTTATTGAAATAAAAGGTTCCGAAATAGGTTCCAACAAGCAGTCTCGAAACGAAGCAAAAAGTCTAATAGTAAGAAAATAAATGGCACAACCGGCGAAAATAGGACTAGGAGACTAGACGCCTATCCTATCATTGGACCGCCATCGAAACCGGTTGTATGTATCTCGTGCAACCATCTCCCATCGGTTGCACCCAATATCCATATGCGCCTTGTGGTCCGCATGGCTGAGTAAGGACCATGTACGGATCCAAGTAGACGCTTTGAAAATGACCTGCAAAAAGTTTGTGATGGTCTGTATGTTAAAGGCAACATCATTCCGACAATTCCATATAGCCCAAAGTAATGCACATGCTTGCTGAGGAACGTAGCATGCAATTTCAAAGAAAATTCCTACGATCACGCAAGATCTATCTAGGAGATGTATAGCAACGAGAGGGGAGAGTGTGTCCACGTACCCTCGTACACCGAAAGCGGAAGCGTTAGGTTAACACGGTTGATGTAGTCGAACGTCTTCACGATCCAACCGATCCAAGTACCGAACGTACGGCACCTCCGTATTCAGCACACGTTCAGCTCGATGACGTCCCTTGAACTCTTGATCCAGCAGAGGGTCGAGGGAGAGTTCTGTCAGCACGACGGCGTGGTGACGTTGATGGTGATGTGATCCGCACAAGGCTTCGCCTAAGCACTACGACGCTATGACCGGAGGAGTAAACTGTGGAGGGAGACACCGCACACGGCTAAGAGAACTATTGGTGTGCCCCCCCCCCCCGCTCCCGTATATAAAGAAGGGGAGGAAGAAGTGGCCGGCCCTAGGTGTGGCGCGCCATGGGGGGAGTCCTACTAGGACTCCACTCCTAGTAGGATTCGCCCCCTTCCTTCCAACGGAGAGGGGAAAGGGGAAAGAGGGGAGAGGGAGAAGGAAAGGGGGGGTCGCGCCCCCACCCCTTGTCCAATTCGGATTGGGAAGGGGGGAGGCGCGCGCCTCCTCTTGTGGCCTTCCTTCCTCTCTCCACTATGGTCCATGAGGCCCATTCACTTTCCCGGGGGGTTCCGGTAACCTCCCGGTACTTCAAAAAATCCCCGAACCTCTTCGAAACCATTCTGGTGTCTGTATATAACCTTCCAATATATGAATCTTTACCTCTCGAATATTTTGAGATTCCTCGTCATGTTCGTGATCTCATCCGGGACTCCCAACAAACTTCGGTCACCAAAACACACAACTCATAATATAAATTGTCATCGAACGTTAAGCGTGCGGACCCTACGGGTTCGAGAACTATGTAGACATGACCGAGACACATCTCCGGTCAATAACCAATAGCAGAACCTAGATGCTCGTATTGTTTCCTACATATTCTACAAAGATCTTTATCGGTCAAACCGCATAACAACATACGTCATTCCCTTTGTCATCGGTATGTTACTTGCCTGAGATTCGATCGTCGGTATCATCATACCTAATTCAATCTCGTTACCGGCAAGTCTCTTTACTCGTTCTGTATTGCATTATCCCGCAACTAACTCATTAGTCACATTGCTTGCAAGGCTTATAGTGATGTGCATTACCGAGAGGGCCCAGAGATACCTTTCCGATACACGGAGTGACAAATCCTAATATTGATCTATGCCAACCCAACAAACACCTTCGAAGACACATGTAGAACATCTTTATAATTACCCAGATATATTGTGACATTTGATAGCACACAAGGTGTTCCTTCGGTATTCGGGAGTTGCATAATCTTAGAGTTAGAGGAATATGTATAAGTCATGAAGAAAGCAATAGCAATAAAACTAAACGATCATAATGCTAAGCTAACGGATGGGTCTTGTCCATCACATCATTCTCTAATGATGTGATCCCGTTCATCAAATGACAACACATGTATATGGTCAGGAAACTTAACCATCTTTGATTAACGAGCTAGTCAAGTAGAGGCATACTAGGGACACTCTGTTTTGTCTATGTATTCACACATGTACTAAGTTTCCGATTAATACAATTCTAGCATGAATAATAAACATTTATCATGATATAATAAAATATAAATAACAACTTTATTATTGCCTCTAGGGCATATTTTCTTCAATGCTCCCACACGAAAATGTGTCGCGGTCTGAGGCGCCACCCCAGCCAAACAGTTATAAAAAATATGTGCTATCGTGATAGGTGGAGTGACGTTAAACATTACGTGAATAGTTCTCCAAAGTAACTTAGCAAGCGTACAATTGATAAACAGATGCTCGATTGTTGCAACCTGGTCGCAAAAGCAGCATCTTTTACTTCCTTCCCACTTGCGCTTATCTTTAGTTAGAATCACGCCCTTATGGATGAACCACATAAACACTTTTATTTTTAGAGGCACCTTAATTTTCCAAATATGAAACGTCCTCGGGATAGTCCCGGTGTTAATCAAATCCGTGTACATTGATTTAACCAAGAAAACTCCTGACCTGGATAGCTTCCAGTGCAGAGAGTCTGGATCATCTGAAAGGTTAACCCCCATTAACCTACGCATGAGATGTAACCATCTATCCCACCGCTCACCTATAACTGACCGCCGAAACTGCATATTAAGCAGAGTGGATCCCAAAACCGAGGCAACAGAAACCTCTTTCCATTGAGCAATGTTGTAGGATGGATACTGCATGGCCAGTGGGGTTTCTCCTAGCCATGTGTCCTCCCAAAACCTAGTATCTCTTCCATTCCCTACAATGAATTTAGTCTTGTTGAAGAAGGTGACCTTTGTCTTCATAACCCCCTTCCAGAACGGAGAATCAGATGGTTGAGCTGTAACCTAGGCAAGCGTTTTGGAATGGAGATATTTATTATGCAGCAACTAAATCCAAACCCGTTCTCTTTCTATTGAAAGACGGTACAACCATTTGTTGAGCAAACACCTGTTTTTCACCTCCAGATTTTCAATACCCAAGCCTCCTTGGTCCTTCGGTCTACAGATTACGTCCCATTTTGCCAATCTATATTTAACCTTGTTTTCATCAATTTGCCAAAAAAAATCTAGATCTATGAAAATCCAATCTTCTCCGCACCCCAACCGGGACTTCAAAGAAAGAAAGAAGAAACACCGGCATACTTGTGAGTGCCGAATTAATAAGAATCAATCTTCCTCCATATGACAAGAGTTTGCCCTTCCAGCAACTCAGCTTCTTTTCAAACCGATCCTCAATACACTTCCATTCTTTATTCGTGAGCTTGCGGTGGTGAATTGGAATCCCTAAGTACGTGAAGGGCAACGGACCTAATTCACACCCAAATAGTTGCTTGTAAGTTTCTTGTTCTTCTTTGGCGCATCCAAAGCAGAACAGCTCACTCTTATTAAAATTAATTTTCAGTCCCGACAACTGTTCAAAAAGGCACAACACTAACTTCATGTTTCTAGCCTTAGCAAGGTCATGTTCCATGAAAATAATGGTGTCATCGGCATATTGAAGAATGAAAACCCCACCATCTACCAAATGTGGGATAAGACCACCTACTTGGTCATCTTGTTTTGCTCTATTAACAAGAACAACCAACATATCAACGACGACATTAAAAAGGATTAGAGACATCCGATCACCATGTCTCAGTCCTTTTAGCGTCTGAAAATAATGATCAATATCATCATTTACCTTGATTCTGATGCTACTTCCTTGTACGAAGGACTCGACCTGTTTCCTCCATTCCTGATCAAACCCTTTCATACGCAAAGCATGATGTAAAAATGGCCATTTCACTTTATCATAAGCCTTTTCGAAATCCACTTTAAAGACCACTCCATCGAGCTTCTTCGAGTGAATTTCATGCAAGGTCTCATGTAAAACGACCACCCCCTCGAGAATGTGTCGTCCTAGCATAAAGGCAGTCTGGGTTGGCTGCACCACCGAATGTGCAATTTGTGTCAAACATTTAGTGCCAACTTTAGTGAAAATTTTGAAGCTCACATTGAGCAAACATATCGGTCTAAATTGCTCAATGTGAATTGCTTCCACTTTCTTTGGTAACAATGCGACGGGTGCCGAAGTTTAACTTAAAAAGTTGAAGGTGGCCATTAAACAAATCATGAAACATAGACATCAAGTCACCTTTAATAATACCCCAACATTTTTTATGGAATTCGGCAGGGAAGCCATCTAGACCAGGTGCATTATTATTTTCATTTGTGATATTTTTCATTTGTGATATCGCTTCAAACACCTCCTTCTCAGGAAAAAGGAGCAATGAGTACCTCGTTCTCATCATCCGACAGTTGAGGAATGTCGTCCACCATGCTCTCATCGAGGGCGACATAATTCTCTGCCGGGGCCCCAAACAAAGTTTTATAATAATTGGTGATATACATTTTTAGATTTTCATGATCAACAATCGTACCCTCATCTTGTTCAAGTTAAATGATTCTCTTTTTCCTATGTTTCCCATAGGCAATCATATGGAAAAATTGTGTGTTATTATCTCCTTGAACAACCCGACACACTTTCGCTCTAAGTGCCCATTTTAATTCCTCTTCTCTAAATAGCTTCGCCAGACTCACCTCCGCTTCTCTTTTATTCACTCGTTCATCCATGTCCAGCGAGGTGCTTTCAGCCTTTATGTCAAGGTTATTAATGATCTTCAACAATCTTTCTTTCTCTTTCCTACAAACTCCATTACTACTGTTAGCCCATCCTCTCAAGAACTGTCTAAGATGTCTAATTTTATACTGCCATTTATCAATATTCGACTCTCCCCTTTGTTCCACTGCCCATTCCCTAGCTATAAGCTCAAGAAAATCCTCCCTCTCGAACCACACAGCCTCGAAAGAGAAGACATTCTTGTTTCCCCAGTGTACCGCTTCACCGAAGTCTACAAGAAGAGGAGTATGATCAGATATTCCCCTTTGTAACACCTGCACCGTCATTAAAGGAAATTGGTCGTAAACCAAGAACATTTAAATTAACAGGAGAAGAAAACTATAAAAGATAAGACAGTTTATCCCACCAATGAGCACAAGCAATGGTTGTGGTGCCATGGCTGTAACCGGTTGTGGTGTCATGTGGCTAACTTTAGGCCTCTAGCATTACATTCTTTTGCCCTGAAGTTGATTTTTGATTAGTTACCTCTGTCTTGTTTCTAGTCTACTTGTTGGCTCCTGTACACTGAATAAGCACCTTCTGCATGGTTTAATTTTGACTTCTGTGTCTTGGTGGGCATCATCACATGGCTGATAAATCAACTGCTATATCTATTAGAATTTGTGAGGATATCCCTGTTGTAATTGCTAATGTTACATTGTTACTATCTTAACAGACTTTATTACTCTTGATATACCTGAGGACGACAATATATTGGTTATCCATGGTAGACCTTTTCTTAATATTGTAGGAGTTGTTATTGATTGCAACAAAAACAATATCACTTTTCATGTCAATGGTAATGAGCATATGCTATATTTTTTGAAGAACAAGTATCAAATAAGTAGTATCAACTCTATCGAAAGAATTATGACAATTACTATTGAAGGTTTTGAATTTCCTCTTTCGACTCTATTGATTTTCGACTCTATTGAAAGAATTATGTCAACGGTAATGTGCATTCGGTATACTGTTTATGTAATATAATCAGTTGTACAGATTCGAAGCAGTCTAAAATTTCTTCCTGCAACGGGCTGTAAAACAAATCTAGCATTTAACTATTCATGCTTATAGATGGGTTCTAACTATTTATGTTATCACTTCTCACCATCCTAACACTGATTGAGTAAATTCCGCAGCCTGAAAGTGTTAGGGAAATCACGAACATTCTGGATGCTGTGGGTAACACAGCGAAAAAGCTACTACAAAGGGATTTGCTATAGGGTCAGCAGCACTGGCTTCCTTTCTTCTATTCAGTGCATATATGGATGAAGTTGCTTTTGCACAATTATAAGTAGATGAGGTAATTTGCCATATTGGAAGAGAGAATCAGTGGTGCCGATGTTGATGATGCCCGTATTTCATTGTTACTATTGGACAAAGGATACAAAGCTGGAGAATATACTGTGACATAATACTAGATTAGTAGATTAGAATGGACTTCAAAAATCCATGATTGGGTAACACACAAGCCTCTTAAAATTTTCTTCCTGAACTTTCATATTCACTTCATCCAAAAACCATCCCTTAAATAGAGCACAATCTGTATTCCACTGAAGTATCAGCTGATAGTCAATGCTTTTTTTTGAGGTACGCTATCAGCCAAACGCGGTTCTAATGTGGGCACTCTTGGAGCAATCAAACTGATGCGGTTTGAAACAGGAGATCAGTTCACAACATTGCAGCAATCAAACTGAAGGGAATATTTTCGGAACTGAACCTACTTCATGGTAGGTTTAGGTCAGTTTATCCGGCTATTATTGATATGTTAGGGGTGACACTTTTGGACTAGTATCAAATCTAAGGATGTGAGCTAGCTCTGGTGTGAGACAAACAGGTGATGCAAGAACAAATATGCCACTACTTTTGCCTGCTGTCCATTTGTAGTTTTTGTCATCTTACATGGTCTGGAATAGCAGTGGAATTTGGTTGAGTTAAACTTCGCGAAGCCGATAGAATTACTCTGAAAACAATTAAGACATACCAAGTCCATACAAATTACACCGAAAAACAATGTCTAGTGCTTATGGTTGTACAACACAGAAAAACAGTGCAAAATATCTACAAAGTACTTGGGTACCAAATTGCCATCAGGAGGGATGTCATGTAGTTTTAATCTCACAGCATTAGCACAGAAGTGCCAACCAAATTGCTCAAAGCCCTTGCGCAATAACCCAAACATCACTTGGCAACGGAAGATTTTGTGAAAGTAAACGAGGGCAAAAAGGCGCCAGATTGTTAATTCCAAAACAGAGCAAAAAGAAAGAACTCGGAACGGCACGATTTTCTTGCTCAACCGCATATAACCATCATCATCAAAACGAAGGGGAGAGAGACGAACGAGGTGCTGCCATCAGAAGGGATGGTAAATAACTTGTGATCTCATCGCGTCAGGCAGAAACCATGCCGTGAACTGCTCAAAGCCCTTGCGCAATAACCCAAACATCACTTGGCAGCAAGAAGAAGAAGAAGCACGTCCTTTCCGGGAGGCAAGAAAGAGTCAAGAAACGCGCACGAGATATCCGAAGAAAACACCGACGAAACGTATCAGGAACCGGGATGCGTCGACGCAGATAGCCATCGCAGGCTAGGGTTTGAATAGAACAGCGGGCGGCGGCGTCGCCCAGGGCTGGAAGGGGGTGCGGTCTTTATACCCACGCCCGACACGCCTAACTGGAAACGTACTTTCTGAACTCCGTAAACCCAACCAGAAGACGTCTTCCAAGCGCTACCACAAACCATGTGCAAAGGCGTATTTCGTGGTATGCGTCAGCACTGACCTGGACCTGGAGGCTGAGGAGTGAGGAGTCTCGCACGGTTGACAGAGTCGACGGTGGCGAATCAAAAAAAAAAAAAAAAAGACTAGACGGTGGCGGAAAATGGCGTGCGGTCTCCTGCCGCTGCTCCACGGCCCCCTCTCCTCTCCGCCTCGTCCCCTCGTCCCCTCCCGCTCCTCCTCCCTCCTCGCGCCCGGGACCCTGCCCCTAGCCCCTCGCCGGAGCAGGGTTTCGCGTCACCTGTCCCCTGCCCCTCCGCGCGCGCTCCCGGACATTGCCGCGGCGGCGGCGGGCCTCCGGGACGCGGTCGCCGGCGCCTTCCAGGCGTCCCCGCCTACGTGGAGCTCGGCTGCCACAACCAACGTCGCCATCTTCGTCGCGGGCACGCCGCTGCTCCTCTCCGGCCTCTCCGCCTCCGGCATCGCGGCCGCCTACGTCCTCGGTACCCTCACGTGGCGCGCATTTGGGGCCCGGGCTTACCTCCTCGTCGCCGCCTACTTCGTGGTGGTGAGTGGATCGGGTGCTGCTTTGCCTGAGATGCTGTGATAAATCTGAAATTTAGCAATACGGCCGTTTTTGTCACGGTTTTAGAATTACTGTTGAGGCGTTGTCGCCGACCGATGATCTTCATTTCTTAATAGGACATGTTTCATCGGTGTTCTCTCTACTCCCTGCCCAATAAATATTATTTTAGCGATTGCGGTGTCTTCTAGCGGATTACCTAGCCTTGGTAATGGTACCGGCAAAATCGGTGCTTTCTGGTGTCTGTCAGCAATTGATGCAAAGTAGCAATTTCCCACAGCCAAGTTTGTCAAAATTGTAAGGGATAAACTAGCTTTATAGACATGATTACAGACAAGATAGTTTCATATTTCTGTCTTGCTCAAGTTGTACATGAATTGACCGGAAATCTGAATTACTCTAGTTTCATACCCATACAAATCTGTATATCAGTGGTGGAGACAGAACCTTTTCAAAGCCCAGGCAAACCGCAAGACGAAGTGCCTATAAGATAGAATGCCATTTTTGGTGCAGGCTGCTGTGATATTCACCCAGGTAGATCATCCTGATGCCAGCAATCTGGAAGGGGAGGTTTCACCTCCCCTGCTATAGGGAGAGAAACGGGCTAGTAAGGGGGTCGCTCTTTTCCGATGCTGCCTATATATTGAAATAGGGAAGTCTTGATTTGGCAATCTTGCCAGTTAGGAAATCCAGGCTTTGCCAAAACTTCCAAACTTCCTTTATTTGTTCTGCTCTTTAGAACCACAGATGAATCATGAATGAGTGATCATCACATGTTTTAATCTTTCAAATCAGGTGGAGGTTGTGCATAAGAGACACTTTTCTCCAGTTTATGATTTGCCCTTGCTAAAGGAGAATTGAGATTGGTATTTCCTGTGAAATTATTTAAATATGTATTGCCAGAAAATAAATAATCACAATGTATGATTATTCTGTTCAAGTGTTCATTGATAGGCAATCTTTGCTATGCAACTTCCACTGCCTGTTCGGAAAGCTAGCAGTTGTAAATTTATGGATGTATGTGTTCTGTCGATTGTGGGACATAGTTCCATGACCCTCCTTAGGCTGGTTGCACTACCTGACAAAGGCAACTAATCTGCTGTATCCATCATGTCAATCCCAGTACATCATCAGTCTAGGTTATTTATTTTGCTTTTAATATGCAGGGCACAGCAGTGACCAAGTTAAAGATAAAACAAAAAGAAGCTTTGGGAGTGGCTGAGAAAAAAGGAGGAAGGAGAGGTCCTGGTAGTGTTATTGGTTCTAGTGCTGCTGGTTGTGTCTGTGCTCTCCTATCAGTATATAATGTGGGCGGGGGAGCATTCGCGGAACTCTGGACACTTGGCTTTGTTGCAAGTTTCTGTACTAAACTCAGTGATACAGTTTCCAGTGAAATAGGGAAGGCATATGGAAGAACAACGTAAGGTCCTGGTCATTTACCACTCTATTTGCATGACCTTTAGATAGTTGATGGTCTATTTGGTGCTTACCTGTGCAAACTTAATAAACTGTACTAATTGTTAAAGCTTCAATATCATACTTAGAGCTCAGTTCTGTTCTTTTTGTAGAGTAGTTACCTAGTGACAACATTTAAGATTGTTCCAAGAGGTACAGAAGGTGCAGTCAGTGTTGAGGGCACTCTTGCTGGAATTGTAGCATCAACGTTTCTGGCAGGGATTGGTTATATTTTGGGGCAGGTAAACAATTTTTAAAATTATGTACTATGGACATCTTCTCCAGTTATTTAACTGTAATTAGACTTGCATGTGTCATGTTGTTTATATGCCTACTATCTCATGCTCTTATAATCTGATAGTGTCAATGGCTAGAACACATATTAGAGCAATGTTGGGAGCATACGACCTGCAATGTTAAGCTCCTTGCATTTGCATCTAGGAGGATAGTAATCAAAATTTTGATATGGAAGTGGCAGTAATTATTGTACTTTTTTTTACCTTGGACTGTAACTCAGGAATATGGTTATTGAAAAAAAAAGAAAAATGATTTGCTTTACAGGTAAATCTACCACAGGGTGTGCTATGTGTTCTTGCATCCCAGATTGCAAATTTTGGCGAGAGTTTGATTGGCGCAACGCTGCAGGATAAGGAAGGTTTTGAATGGGTGAGCCTAAACTTTCAGATGCTGAATGCTGATGCTTTATATATATTGTTGTTAAGAGATAGGTTTTTTTTTCTATAGAAGGCCTTTGGATCATAAGAATCGGTTCACCAAATTTCTATGGAATCCATTCCTATACACTCCATTCCATAGGAATTACAGCATGAACTCAAACCTCATTTTATTTTTTCCTTTGAGAAGTCCAATGCAGGTGCACTCATTCTCTCTACTCTCTCTCAATCCTCTAAAATTCTTGTGTTTATTACCTGTGCACCATCCAAAGACATCTCTTATAAAATTCATGTTTTTCGAAATCCTGTAGGAATTCATAGTAGTTGACATCAATCTGTCTTACATTTTTCCTATCCCTGCAATCCAAAAAAGGCCTTAGTTTCCCTAGTAAAGCTGTGTTTGCCTTTTGTGTTCTGTTATACTCTTGTTGTTGAAAGTTTAGCCTCATATTTGCATCACCAAGTTGGCCTGCCTGAACACTGTGAGTAACTAGGCAAAGTCTCCTTTTGGCATTGTGATGGATTGTGATAATCTTATTTGGTTGGACTCCTTTTGGAATCTGAGTGTTTGGGCTGGCTAGATTGTTCTTGATCTAGTTGCTAATAAATATATTATTGCACTCTGAAACTCACTAGATCAAATGTGAGAAGACAATTATGGAATAGCATAACTTTAATTCGATTTAGCAAACATTGTAATACTGAGAGCTATGAAAAATAAGTACAGCCGTCACAACAACCACAAATTGCCTAATGCTATGGTGAAAATTTTCAAACAGGGGAATCTTGCATGTGCCAGTTATATTTATCTCTTTTGGACAATCATCCTCTCTTTGTACTCAACATGCATTCCTAGGTCGTTTGTAGCCTAAATGATGGCGGGTATTTTTCAGCGTATGTCATGGTGTAGTTGCCACCATATAATCCCCATTCAGTGGTGCGTGTCTCTGTAATGTAGGTTCATGAAGGCCTGAACGATATTTCAGCCTATGGCATAATGCAAATGCCATTGTAATAAATAAATTAATAGGCCTATTTTTTGGTATTGGCTGTACCAATTGATGCATAGTCCAGAAATGCATATTGTCGAGGCTTGCGGGTGCAGAATCTACCAATTTAATATCCACGTTTCTGTTTCACTAGGGCATGTGGTTTTGGAGAAAAAAAATAACCCCAGAATCATTGATGTCTGTACAGCACTCTTGATCCCTCTTCTTTTAGGTGTGTCAAGTAAAAATCTCGGGCTAATTAGATATGGAACATTCAGTTAACAGAATTAGTGTAGACCCATGTCTCCCGAACAATAGTAACCAGGATAGTGTCATCCGCATTGATGTATACTCTTATTCAAGCTGTTCTTTTGGTTTACTTTTCAGGGTCACATTATCTGCACATTATATAGTTATATGTTGACACCAGAAGTTCCCCACAAAGCTAAAAAAAGTGTATATTTCTCTATGCAGCTGAACAATGATGTTGTCAACGTGGTCAATATCTCGGCCGGCGCCGTTTTGGCTGCTCTAATGCGGCAGCTGCTAGTGAGCTGGCGCTCATGATCTTTGTTTCCTGACTTTTCTCCAGTGCATCCGCTCTCGTAGTTTCTTAGCGGTATAAGCAGCTGGCATTTGCTTGTGGAACTCTCAAGTCGCAATTGAGTGGATGCACGTGCTTCTCCTTTGTGACACATCTTCCTGTACTTCTAATTCTAGCTTAAGGCCTGTTCCCGTTCGCTCCACTCCGCGGAGCTCCAGGAGCTCGGTTTGAGCTGCTCCGTGGAAATAAGCTGCAGTTTCCTCCGCTCCGGGGGCGCAGTCCAGGGAGCGGAGAGGAACCGAACAGGCCTTTAGTAACATTGATTTGTGGAAGTAAAACACTCTCTGCCAGAGCATCATATGTTAAAGAAATACTGAGCTGGCTGGCGTGCTACTAGCTACTACTCCAAACAACGATCATTCTACACCAGTTAAAACTCGTGATTGGACAAGTTGCATGGTTTATGATCCATGATCACAAGATGATGAAGTTGCAGGCCCCTTCAGCTGCAAGCCTGCAAGCATCACATGGCGTCTTGCTTTTGTAGGGAATCCTAACTTGATCCATCACCTCGACCTGCCATACGGCGGGCAAGCACGGATGCACGCCTTCCCACTATTGGATGAGCCAGACATCTTTACGTCACGTTGGCCAGGACGTGTTGTCACGGCACACACCCGAGTGAGCGCATGGTACAGGCCATAGCCTCGTACGAGCTCACTTTCGCTCCGCCTTGGTCTGTGTGGGCTAGATAATGCACTTCTAGCAGACCAGCATGTGCTTTCTTGCAACCGTGCGACTTTCTGTCTCATCGGACTCTTACTTTTGTTTCTGCTTAGGTTTGTTGCTATCGATTGGAAACACGAGTATTGAGCAGAAATTGCTTTTGGAGTCCGAGCTCATGGAGGACTCCAAATGCAAAATTTAAAATTCTTGAAAATTCATATTTTTACAATCCAGAAAAGAACTGGAAAAAAAACATAGATAGATGAAGGCATAGTGCATAAATGTGTAAATTTTCAGAACAAAATACTCCCTCCGTCCCAAAATTCTTGTCTTAAATTTATCTAAATACGGATGTATCAAGTCACGTTTTAGTATTAGATATATCCGTATCTAGACGAATCTAAGACAAGAATTTTGGGACGGAGGGAGTACGTTGAAACAAGGGTTGTGCGAAAAAGACAAATCTAGGGCTTTTTAACGCATGATGCTATTTATCCTTTTCAGACATGGATTTGTCTTTTTTGTACAGGTCGCATTTTAACGTATTTCATTCTGAAATTTTACACATGTACGCCTCACATCATTGTTTACTTGTACAAGCAAATTCAGAATTTTTTTTGAAACCGAAATTTTGAATTTTTCAAAAAATCGGCATCCATAGAGGCCGAGAGCTAACTAAAATGCCACTCTCAGTATGAGCTTCTTTAATGCCTTCTGAAATGTTTGAGTGCTACTACCTCTGAGTTTAAGCTGAAGCGTCAAAACGTGTTACATTTAGAAAGAAAGGGTGTACTGCATTTTGATTTTGATATTTACATCTGACTATCTGAGTTCCTTTTGTTTCGATGCTGCTAGTACTCTCTCCTTCCGAAAATACTTGTCATTGAAATGGATGTATCTAGATGTTTTTTAGTCTAGATACATCCATTCTCATCCATTTTGATGACAAGTAATTCTGGACGGAGAGAGTATTATTTTTGTTAATGCTATGTTTGCTATTTGCGGAGATGGCTTATGAACTTCTGCCGACCGAACAAAACATGTTTCCTTTCTGTCACTTACACTTAAATTAAGTACCCTTCTCTGCTAGCTGTGTCAGCAGCACCACGCCTTTCTGATGGATGAACACCAACACGCAGGCATGCCATGCAGGTATTACTCGTCCAAAACTCGCAGCGCTGAGGCCCCTCTCTCTTGTACTTGGCCTGATAACCCAGTTTTACCCGGCGACTTAACTAGTGCCTCACCAGTCAACCTATCTTATGTAGCAGTAGTAGTACTGCTAGCCCCCGTCCTTCGGTAGCGAGGACCATATGCGCGGTTCCTTGTGGAAAACATGACGTGCCACACTGCGTGCACTGCGCTTTGGTGCCTCCCACTGTGCGGACAGCAGCCTCCTGTGCGCTGCTCGTACCGCTAAATCGTGCGAGGCCGAGGTTCTTCCCGGCGTCCCGAACGCAAACCTCTCTTTGCACGATGCTCTCTCTGCCCATGGCCGGTCACGTCACGTCAATCACCGCACCGCGCACTGGCCCCATCTGCGTCGCCCACGCGGCCGACCCCTGCTGCTCTTAAACCCCGGGAAAACCACGCTCGTCAAACGCATAGCCTCGGAGCAAAACGGACGCCACGATGCCGGCCTCCATCGCGGTCTTCCTGTGCCTGCTCTCGGCGGCCGCGGCCATGGACGCGGCGGAGAGGGAGACGCTGTTCCTCGTCATGGACGCCGTGTCCTCCGACCGGGACTGGCGCTCCGAGAGCCCCGACCCCTGCGGCGCGCCCTGGCCGGGGCTCGAGTGCAAGCCGGCGCCGGGCACCGCGGCGCCGCTGCACGTCACGCGGCTGGACTTCGGCGTGGAGCCCAACCCGTCGTGCAAGGACGCGGCCGCCTTCCCGCCCCAGGTGCTCACCCTGCCCCGCCTCCAGTCCCTCTTCTTCGTCCACTGCTTCAACAACCCGGCCGCCGTCACCGCCCTCGTCCTCCCTTCCGCCAACCTCTCGTCCTCCACCCTGCAGCAGCTCAGCATCCGGGCCAACCCCTCCCTGTCCGGCGTCATGCCGCCGCAGCTCGTCAGGCTTAGGTCCCTCCAGGTGCTCACCATCTCCCAGAACGGCCTCGTCCGTGGCGAGATCCCGCGGGGCATCGGCGAGCTCAGGTCGCTCGTGCACCTCGACCTCAGCTACAACTCCCTCTCCGGGCCGGTGCCGACCCGGATCAGCGAGCTCAAGGGCTTGGTCGGCCTCGACCTCAGCTACAACGCGCTGTCCGGCCCCATCCCTGGCCGGATCGGCGACCTGCGCCAGCTGCAGAAGCTGGACCTGAGCTCCAACAACCTCACCGGCGGCATTCCGGAGACCGTCGCCAACCTCACCTCCCTCACCTTCCTGGCGCTAAGCAACAACGGCCTCAATGGGCACTTCCCTCCTGGCCTCTCCGCTCTCCGGAATCTCCAGTACCTGATCATGGACAACAACCCGATGGGCGTCCCGCTGCCGTCCGAGCTCGGCAGCCTCGCCCGTCTTCAAGAACTCCGGCTAGCCGGCTCCGGCTACTCGGGGCCGATACCGGCGGCGTTTGGACAGCTGGCGAGCCTGACGACGCTTTCGCTCGAAGACAACAACCTCACGGGCGAGATTCCCGCGGGGCTGAGCAGGCTGCACAGGATATACCACCTGAACCTGAGCAACAACGGGCTGGGCGGGGCCGTGCCGTTCGACGGCGCGTTCCTGCGGCGGCTCGGCCGCAACCTCGACCTCAGCGGCAACTCGGGGCTGTGCCTGGACGTCGTGCGGGACGTCGGCGTCGGCGTTGCTGCCTGCCATGGCGGCGGCGGCGGTGATGGTTCCTTGGCGCGTGACTCGGTGAGCAGTGCTGCCAGGGGAGTGATGGCGAGAGGCTCCACGGACAGTTTCCGGTTTCGCCTGCTCGGCCCAGTGTGCGTGGTAGTGATCTCCTGCATCTTTTTTCCTCCGAATGGGTATGCGTAGTGTTGACAGGATTCGTGTGTTGGTTACTGCCCATGTACGTACTTGTGTGTTGTAAAAGTTTTGTAATGCTAATTTGTCTACGGCGAGGCTTGTAGCAGAGTTGTAGAAAGCTGTTGACTCTCAGGCTCGAGCACGGCGGTTTATCAGTCGCCGTAAGTTCATTTCCAAAGCGCCCCCTCCGACGTGCTGCGCAATCTATCGAGGGCCTATATTGGATCCGCCGAGCAGTTCAGACATGCTTTTTCACGAAAAACTAAGATAAACTGGGACTTTGCGGGAGTCCGAATAGCAGACACGTAGACCTGGAACCGTGCGCCTCCATGCTCTTTTTTGTTTTTTCTCTCTTGTCCTCGCCACCGCTCACCATCCCGGCCGTCCCGCCACACCCCTGGCAGAACTCGACGAGTCCATCACCTTTAGCGGTACACTCTAACTCCAAGCCGCTTCTCCGTCAGCGTTCTACACATCTCCTTCGACCGTCGCGCAAGTACCGCCAGCTCCTACGATACTCACCTTGCCTAGCAACTTTTCAACAAAATGCCCATGCTAAGAGGATGTTTGGATTGGTGCTGATGGATGCCCGACCAAAACTTTGGCGTTGACCAAAGGGCTGGCAACCATTTGGATGGGCTCCAATTATTTGGCTCGCCCCAAGACCAATAAGCTTTAGCATTCAATTCGTGACCAACTTATTGGATAGGCGTGGGCAGCCGATTCCTCCGCCAAAATATTGGCACACGGCGCACGCCCCTCGTTGGTAGGGCGAGCAGGGGCCAACGTCTCTTCTTCTTTGAAGCAATGGATTTGGATGTGAGTACTATGTTGAGTCCACCGACGGCTCGTCCGACAAAGAGAACTACACGGATGAGACGGTAGTGATGCAAGCAGTCCTTGCAGACGCGGAACATGCGGAGGAGCATGTTCTCAACTTCAACGGTTCGATCAAGGGTCATCGCATGCTCAACCGCAACCAAACGCGCGTCCATTTGACGTTGATGGATGGCTACTTTGCCCCGAATGTCCTCCTCGTTGACATTTTTCGCCTGTGTTTTTGGATGCGCAAAAATGTTTTCGATCGTCTCTACCATGACGTCCGGTCCTTTGATGACTACTTCATCTTGAAAAAGGATGTCGTGAGAAGGATTGAGTTCTCTGGTTATCAGAAGTGCACGGCCGCACCGCAGATGCTTGCATATGAAACAATCGATGATTCGTGGCACGAGTACCTACGGATGTCTGAGACCACATGAAGAGATGACATGATCAGGTTTGCAACTGTCGTGGTCTCGCTGTTTGGACCTCAGTACCTAAGAGAACCAGCAGTGCCAGACACCGAGAGGCTCTTGGCAATCTCAAAAGTAAGAGGGTGGCTAGGTTTGCTCGGATCTCTTGACTGTATCCATTAGAAATGGAAGAACTGCCCAAAAACTTTACAATGGCAATATCAGGGTCATGTTAAGAAGCCCACCATCATTCTTGAAGCAGTTGCATCACAAGACTTTGGATTTGACATATTTTTTTTGGCATGCCTGGGTCTCACAAGGACATCAATGTGATGCAGCGTTCGCTACTGTTTGCTAGGGTGACCGAAGGAAAAGCTCCTTGCCACTATACTGTCAATGGTCATTAGTAAACAGGGGATGCTATCTGGTTGACGGTATCTATCCTCTGTGGGCTACCTTTGTTAACACCATCTCTAACCCAATTGGTTAGAAAAAATCTCACTTTGCCCAACAATAACCAACTAGAAAGGATGTTGAGAGGGCATTTGAAGTTCAGCAGGCACGTTTTGCAGTTGTTTATGGACCTGCTAAACAATGTAATCCGGATACCATGTGAGAGGTGATGACTTGTTGTGTGATCATGCACATATAATTATGCAGGATGAGGGTGAGAATGCTGCCGCAGGTTTTGAATTTGAGAACATGGGTGATCCTTTCAAAATTGCAGACCAGAATCCTAAAAGCCTATGTTTTAAAAACTAAAAATCCTAAAGAAAAGTAGACATACAAAACTGTGTAAATTTGCCATGTGATAGATTAAAAAAATCATAACATTGCCATGTGCACATTATTAAATTTATAAATCCGCCATGTTTGGAAAACAAAATGCTATGAATTCATAACAGCTGCGTTTTTTGGTCTGCTCTTGGGAGATGCTCTAAACGCCGGCGAACGGAAAACTCCATCGTCGTACTCACACACTTTGCCATCGCATTGCAAGTACCTTGCTCCCAGAAGGCAGCACGTGAGTAATAATACTGCTGTTTAGACGAAATGACAACTCCCCGAAGGGGCCCCGGCGGGCGGGACACCTCGGGTTCGGCGAGCTACCGGCGGCAGACACGGAGAGAAAGCGAGCCACAGTTGCCAACTGTGGGCGGTCGCTGCGTCTGCGGATGGACGGGCACCACCGGTACCCAACCCAGGCCCTCCCTGCTCTCCTGCCCGTGGCGCTTCTGTTTGATCAGCGAGTGGTACGTAAGGTAAACTGCATGGACTTGACGTGCTGCAGTGGCAGCCGAGGCGTGCACGATCAGCGGCGGGGCGCCGTGGGACACACCCGCACGGACGGAGAGAAGGGGTGTGCAGCACTGATGGCGGTAAAGTGGAGGGAGACGGGCCAAAAAGGAGCAGTGTTTGAGTGGATCGATGTATGGTGTCCTTGTATCAGAGAAGTGATTTTCTAGCCAACCGCCCGTGGTGTTTGGAGATTCGGATCCCGGTCCTTGGATCGTGGCGCTCACCCCTTATGTACATAGGAACATCCTATCCTATGAGCATCTTCAAAAATGCATATTATTTTGGGATTAAAGAAGTCATCACATGCGTCTCATAGTCAAAGAAAACGTCTTTTCTCACTGAACGTGCATCGCTGAAAGTCCTGAAATAAATTCAGGATAATGCGAGCATCAGGACTTGAACCCTAATGGTTGAAAATATCACTGTCCTCCTACACATCCAACCACGGATTGATTCGCTTTTAAGGGGTATATGCAAAAGATCCTTCTCAAACGAACTCCTTCGCTGAAAAAAATGTGAACCCAACTCAACGGCCCAACGGGCCCAATGTTAGACCTACCAAACACCACTGTGAAAAGAAAAAATAAATGCAAAAGTAGTCCAATCTAAAAAACCGATGTCATAGCCAAAAAACTGCTAGTGTGTAAGGCATGAAAATTTAGTGCACGGCTATGCCTCGCTTATAGCGAAATAGCCTTCCGACTCGCTGAAGGCGGCGAGCATATGGGTCGACCAAGTGCACGACAAAGGGAACCCTCGTGTGAAGGGAGCCCAAGATGGGCCGGCCAGGCGCACGCAAGACTACAACCTCGTTTTTCTTTTGGGGTTTTCACGTTTTCTGTTTCTTTTTTGCTTTTTAAAAAAATGTTTTTATTTCTCTAATATTCTAATAATATATATTACAAAAAAACCCTGTACATAAAACATTAGAAAAATTGTTAAGCAAGCATTTAAAAAATGTTAAATGTGCATACAGAAAATGTTTATCATGTATACAAAAAATGTATATGAATAAAAACAATGTGTATGAAAAAAAGATCATGTATTTCAAAAAGTAAATCAAGGATTTGAAGAAAATGTAGACCTAGTATGTGAAAAATCTTTATCTAGCATTTGAAAAATGTTAAATGTGTATAGAAAAAATGTTTTTCATGTATTAAAAAAATTATAATCTTGTATTTGATTTTTTTAATCAAGCACTTGAAAAAATGTTGAACGAGTATCTGGAAAATGTTAATCAAACATTTGAAAAATGTTAAATGTGTGTAGAACAAATGTTGACCATGTATTAAAAAAATTAATCTTGTATTTGAAAAAAAATCAAGAATTTGAAAAATGATGAAAAAGTATGTGAAAATGTTAAATGTGTATAGAAAAAATGTTAATCTTGTATATGCAAAAAATGACAATCAAGCATTTGAAAAATGTTGAACAATTACGTGAAAAATGTTAACCAAGCATTTGAAAGATGTTAAATATGTATATGAAAATGTTGACCATGTATTCAAAAATGTTAATCTTGTATTTGAAAAAAATGGTAATCAAGCATTTGAAAAATATTGAACAAGTATGTGAAAAATGTTAATCAAACATTTACAAAATGTTAATTCTGTATAGAAAATATGTTGACCATGTGTTAAAAAAATGCTAATATTGTATTTGAACAATGCTAGTCAAGCATTTGAAAATGTTTAAATAGTGTGTATAGGAAAAATGTTAACCATGTATTGAAATAATGTTAATCTTGTATTTCAAAATGTTAATCAAGCATTTATTTATTTTAATGTGTATAGAAAAAATGCTGACCATGTATTCAAATAATGTTAATCTTGTACTCCCTCCGTTCCAAAATATAGTGCTTCCTCTATTTTCGTGCTTCAACTACGACCATAAATTTAACCGAGTCCGACCGCGACGGAAGCAAAAGTTATACCAATGAATTCATATTCAAAAGAAGTTTTCAATTATATTTTTTTCTCCCGCCACAGTCGGCCTCATTGGTTAAATTTATGGTCAAAGTTGGACCTCGGGAAGCGTGGGCGCACTATATTTTGGAATTGAGGGAGTATTTAAAAGTTCTAATAAAGAATTTTGAAAATATTTAAAATGTGTATAGAAAATATTTTATCATGTATTAAAAATGTGAAATTTGTATTAGAATTTTTTAATCAAGCATTTGAAAAATGTTTAAAATGTGTATAAAAATGTCGTCCATGTATTGAGAAAGTGTTGAATTTGTATTGGGAAAATGTTAAACGTTTATTAGAAAAATGTTATTGACATATAAAAAAAGTATAGAATGGAAACCAAAAGAAACAAAGAAAAATAAAAAAACGAAAATCAAAAAATGAACAAAGAACCAAAGAAAAAAAGAATTGACAAACAAATGGAAAGAAAAAAAATGCAAAAACAATAGAAAAACCTCGAAATGAATAAAGCAGAAAGAAAAAAAAAACATTGAAAACAAAGAAAGAAAGAAAGAAAGAAAGAAAGAAAGAAAGAAAAAAGAAGGAAAATGAATAAGAAAGAATAACAATAAAAACAGTGAAAGAAACAAAGAATAAATAAAAAATGGAGAAGAAATAAGGCAAGCAAACCAAAAAATAAGAACACAAAAAAATAACCCGAAAGAAAACAAAATAGAAATGAAGAAAAAAGAAAGAAAGGAAAAAATCAATAAAAACAGGAAACCGTGAAAAACCAGTTGAAACCGGCAGTTTCGCCTCAAGTATTTCACGCCCTACTATACTTCGTCAGAAACGCTCACTTATTTCTTTTAAATGTTCGAGAGTGGGCTGGCCCATTACTGTAGACACTTCACACAAGAGATCCTTCCGTCTCGCGTGAAGTGAGATATAGCCTTTGATTGAAAATTGCCAGGTCATAAGAAAAAGCAGAAACTTGAAATTGAGTTTGCCATGGTGCACTACCTAGAATTGGCATGAACCTAATAATATATTTGCTTTGTCAAGCGAAGAGAAGAGAAAGAGATACGGTTGGCATCATTTAGTAATTTGTTTCTAAATTTGCCGTGTATAGCCCGAATCTTTAAAAAGTATCTATTTTATCACAGAATTTAAAAAAAATGCCATATGAAAATTTTACAAAAAATGTCAAATATTATTGTGTGGGTAGTACAAAAATAATTGTAATTCTTGAAATACTAAATTTTCTATCCAGTAATACAAAACTAACCATACAAAAAAAATTAAATCGCCACACAAGCGACAGGGAGAATTAAAATTAGAGATCTAAAACATTTTTATTCTCTGAAAATGCCATAATGAAAATGAAAACACAAAAAATGTAAATTTACCATGTGCCTAATATAAACATGATCCTAGAAGCCTATGTTTTAAAAACCAAAAATCCTAAAAAAGTAGACATGTGAACGTTGCAAAAATGAAATTCATAACATTGTCATGTGCACATTATTAAATTTTATAAATCTCTCAGGTTTGAAAAACAAAATGCTATGAATTTTTCATGTGACCACTATATTTTCTTTTTAAAAAAAAGTTGCAATGTGTATAAAATGATTTTCCTTAGAAAATAAAAAAATGTAAAATTATCATGTGACGAAGTAGAAACAATTAGAAAAATTGTCATGAACAAGGGAGAAAAATCTGTAAATTTTGCCATGGGAGAGTTACAAAACGTCCTAATTTGCCATGTTTGGAAGACTAAACTGTTATGAATTTGCCACGTGACCAGTAGAAATATTTGTAAATTTGCCATGTGTTAAAAACAACTTTTCTTACAACAAGCATAAACAAATATCTGAAAATTGCCATGTAACTATTAGAAACATTAGTATGTATACACGTGCAATGGACGTCTTAGTATTGTGAACTGATTTTAGTAAATAAAAAATCACTTTTAGGCAAATAAATAATGATGCATTAATGATATTAGCTATTATAAAACTAGGAATTAGTATACAAACTCTTTTTTGTGAGGGAAAATTAGTAATACAAACTCTCTTGTTTGGTGGCATGGAAAATTCAAAAAACGTACATTATTTTACTATCTCTTTCGCCATACTCCCCTCCCAGGCATTGTGACGCTCTTTGGACTCAAATCGTATTGCACTCAAGCTACAACATGGCCCATGAGACACCAATTGACCTTTTTATTTTCAGGAAAGGGCCAAGTGAATGTTCTAGAATACATTGGATGCACAAGTGATGTACTATTCAGTGTACTGTTCACTGCGAATCCTACTGCTCTTAGCCGTTCGTTTTAGGAGACCAACGGTTAGGATTGATGCTCTAGCTCTAACTTATCGTCGGTGGCGGCGGAGGCGAGGTGTTCCTCCGGGTGCACAGCGGCCATCGCGTCATGGACCGCCATCAGCTCCTGGCGGGGGGGGGGGGGGGGGGTGGGGTGGGGGGGGGGGTTGGAGGCAAGAGGATGTTTCGCAGACGCCATTTAAGCAATCAGGCCGGGGACGTGATAGAGATCGGTGGGTTACTTGACTGGATCCGAGCAGAACGTAGATGTGGTTGAAGTTGTGGTTGCGGCGGCGGCGGTTTGAGATGCTGGTAGGGGGAGGCACGAGCGAGGGGGGATACTAAGAGAAAGGGGATGTGGTTGGAGGATAAATTCTGAAGTCGCGCGCCTAATGAAAATTCCGGTGCGAAACTTGAAACTTGGGCGGGAGAAACACATAACGCAGACGAAGAGCGTAAAATACTCGCGTGCGAGAAAAAAGTGAAGGAAATATGCCCTAGAGGCAATAATAATGTTATTATTTTATTTTCTTATATCATGATAAATGTTTATTATTCATGCTAGAATTGTATTATCCGGAAACATAATACTTGTGTGAATACATAGACAAACCAAACGTCACTAGTATGCCTCTACTTGACTAGCTCGTTAATCGAAGATGGTTATGTTTCCTAACCATAGACATGTGTTGTCATTTGATTAATGGGATCACATCATTAGGAGAATGATGTGATTGACATGACCCATTCCATTAGCTTAGCACCCGATCATTTAGTATGTTGCTATTGCTTTCTTCATGACTTATACATGTTCCTATGACTATGAGATTATGCAACTCCCGTTTACCGGAGGAACACTTTGTGTGCTACCAAACGTCACAACGTAACTGGGTGATTATAAAGGAGCTCTACAGGTGTCTCCAAAGGTGAATGTTGGGTTGGCGTATTTCGAGATTAGGATTTGTCACTCCGATTGTCGGAGAGGTATCTCTGGGCCCTCTCGGTAATGCACATCACATGAGCCTTGCAAGCATTACAAGTAATGAGTTAGTTGCAAGATGATGTATTACGAAACGAGTAAAGAGACTTGCCGGTAACGAGATTGAACTAGGTATTGAGATACCGACGATCGAATCTGGGGCAAGTAACATACCGATGACAAAGGGAACAACGTATGTTGTTATGCGGTCTGACCGATAAAGATCTTCGTAGAATATGTAGGAGCCAATATGAGCATCCAGGTTCCGCTATTGGTTATTGACCGGAGACGTGTCTCGGTCATGTCTACATTGTTCTCGAACCCGTAGGGTCCGCACGCTTAAGGTTTCAATGACAGTTATATTATGAGTTTATGAGTTTTGATGTACCGAAGTTAGTTCGGAGTCCCGGATGTGATCACGAACATGACGAGGAGTCTCGAAATGGTCGAGACATAAAGATTGATATATTGGACGGCTATATTCGGACACCGGAAATGTTCCGGGTGATTTCGGAGAAAACCGGAGAGCCGGAGGGTTACCGGAACCCCCCGGGAGAAGTAATGGGCCATATGGGCCTTAGTGGAGAGAGAGAGGGGCAGCCAAAGGTGGGCCGCGCGCCTCCTCCCCCTGGTCCAAATTGGACTAGGACTCCTCCTTGGCGCGCCATAGGGGCCGGCCGGCCTCCTCCCCTTGATCCTTTATATACGGGGGCAGGGGCCACCCCTAGAGACACAAGTTGATCCAGGTGATCATATTCTTAGTCGTGTGCGGTGCCCCCTTCCCTGATAATCCTCGATAATATTGTAGCGGTGCTTAGGCGAAGCCCTGCGAGAGTAGTACATCAAGATCGTCACCACGCCGTCGTGCTGACGGTACTCTTCCCTAACACTTTGCTGGATCAGAGTCCGGGGATCGTCATCGAGCTGAACGTGTGCTAGAACTCGGAGGTGCCGTAGTTTTGGTGCTTGATCGGTCGGGCCGTGAAGACATACGACTACATCAACCGCGTTGTGCTAACGCTTCCGCTGTCGGTCTACAAGGGTACGTAGATCACACTCTTCCCTCGTTGCTATGCATCACCATGATCTTGCGTGTGCGTATGAATTTTTTTGAAATTACTACGTTCCCCAACAGTGGCATCCGAGCCTAGGTTTTATGTGTTGATGTTATATGCATGAGTAGAACACAAGTGAGTTGTGGGCGATATAAGTCATACTGCTTACTAGCATGTCATACTTTGGTTCGGCGGTATTGTTGGACGAAGCGGCCCGGACCAACATTACGCGTACACTTACGCGAGACCGGTTCTCCCGACGTGCTTTGCACAAAGGTGGCTAGCGGGTGACAGTTTCTCCAACTTTAGTTGAACCGAGTGTGGCTACGCCCGGTCCTTGCGAAGGTTAAAACAACACCAACTTGACAAACTATCATTGTGGTTTTGATGCGTAGGTAAGATTGGTTCTTGCTTAAGCCCGTAGCAGCCACGTAAAACTTCCAACAACAAAGTAGAGGACGTCTAACTTGTTTTTGCAGGGCATGTTGTGATGTGATATGGTCAAGACATGATGCTGAATTTTATTGTATGAGATGATCATGTTTTGTAACCAAGTTATCGGCAACTGGCAGGAGCCATATGGTTGTCGCTTTATTGTATGCAATGCAATTGCGCTGTAATGCTTTACTTTATCACTAAACGGTAGCGATAGTCGTGGAAGCATAAGATTGGCGAGACGACAACGATGCTACGATGGTGATCAAGGTGTCGCACCGGTGACGATGGTGATCACGACGGTGCTTCGAAGATGGAGATCATAAGCACAAGATGATGATGGCCATATCATATCACTTATATTGATTGCATGTGATGTTTATCTGTTATGCATCTTATCTTGCTTTGATTGACGGTAGCACTTTAAGATGATCTCTCACTAATTATTAAGAAGTGTTCTCCCTGAGTATGCACCGTTGCGAAAGTTCTTCGTGCTGAGACACCACGTGATGATCGGGTGTGATAGGCTCTACGTTCAAATACAACGAGAGCAAAACAGTTGCACACGCAGAATACTCAGGTTATACTTGATGAGCCAAGCATATACAGATATGGCCTCGGAACACAGAGACCGAAAGGTCGAGCGTGAATCATATAGTAGATATGATCAACATAGCGATGTTCACCAATGAAACTGCTCCATCTCACGTGATGATCGGACATGGTTTAGTTGATTTGGATCACGTAATCACTTAGAGGATTAGAGGGATGTCTATCTAAGTGGGAGTTCTTTAGTAATATGATTAATTGAACCTAAATTTATCATGAACTTAGTACCTGATAGTATCTTGCTTGTTTATGTTCGATTGTAGATAGATGGCCCATGCTGTTGTTCCATTGAATTTTAACGCGGTCCTTGAGAAAGCAAAGTTGAAAGATGATGGTAGCAATTACACGGACTGGGTCCGTAACTTGAGGATTATCCTCATTGCTGCACAGAAGAATTACGTCCTGGAAGCACCGCTGGGTGCTAGGCCTGCTGCTGGAGCAACACCAGATGTTATGAACGTCTGGCAGAGCAAAGCTGATGACTACTCGATAGTTCAGTGTGCCATGCTTTACGGCTTAGAATCGGGACTTCAACGACGTTTTGAACATCATGGAGCATATGAGATGTTCCAGGAGTTGAAGTTAATATTTCAAGCAAATGCCCGGATTGAGAGATATGAAGTCTCCAATAAGTTCTATAGCTGCAAGATGGAGGAGAACAGTTCTGTCAGTGAGCATATACTCAAAATGTCTGGGTATAATAATCACTTGATTCAATTGGGAGTTAATCTTCCAGATGATTGCGTCATTGACAGAATTCTCCAATCACTACCACCAAGCTACAAGAGCTTCATGATGAACTATAATATGCAAGGGATGAATAAGACTATTCCCGAGCTCTTCGCAATGCTGAAAGCTGCGGAGGTAGAAATCAAGAAGGAGCATCAAGTGTTGATGGTCAAAAAGACCACTAGTTTCAAGAAAAAGGGCAAAGGGAAGAAGAAGGGGAACTTCAAAAAGAACAGCAAGCAAGTTGCTACTCAAGAGAAGAAACCCAAACCTGGACCTAAGCCTGAAACAGAGTGCTTCTACTGCAAGCAGACTGGTCACTGGAAGCAAAACTGCCCCAAGTATTTGGCGGATAAGAAGGATGGCAAGGTGAACAAAGGTATATGTGATATACATGTTATTGATGTGTACCTTACTAATGCTCGCAGTAGCACCTGGGTATTTGATACTGGTTCTGTTGCTAATATTTGCAACTCGAAACAGGGACTACGGATTAAGCGAAGATTGGCTAAGGATGAGGTGACAATGCGCGTGGGAAATGGTTCCAAAGTCGATGTGATCGCAGTCGGCATGCTACCTCTACATCTACCTTCGGGATTAGTATTAGACCTAAATAATTGTTATTTGGTGCCAGCGTTAAGCATGAACATTATATCTGGATCTTGTTTGATGCGAGACGGTTATTCATTTAAATCAGAGAATAATGGTTGTTTTATTTATATGAGTAATATCTTTTATGGTCATGCACCCTTAAAGAGTGGTCTATTCTTATTAAATCTCGATAGTAGTGACACACATATTCATATTGTTGAAGCCAAAAGATGCAGAGTTGATAATGACAGTGCAACTTATTTGTGGCACTGCCGTTTGGGTCATATCGGTGTAAAGCGCATGAAGAAACTCCATACTGATGGGCTTTTGGAACTACTTGATTATGAATCACTTGGTACTTGCGAACCGTGCCTTATGGGTAAGATGACAAAAACACCATTCTCCGGTACTATGGAGAGAGCAACAGATTTGTTGGGAATCATACATACAGATGTATGTGGTCCGATGAATGTTGAGGCTCGTGGCGGATATCGTTATTTTCTCACCTTCACAGATGACTTAAGCAGATATGGGTATATCTACTTAATGAAACATAAGTCTGAAACGTTTGAAAAGTTCAAAGAATTTCAGAGTGAAGTTGAAAATCATCGTAACAAGAAAATAAAATTCCTACGATCTGATCATGGAGGAGAATATTTGAGTTACGAGTTTGGTGTACATTTGAAACAATGTGGAATAGTTTCGCAACTCACGCCACCCGGAACACCACAGCGTAATGGTGTGTCCGAACGTCGTAATCGTACTTTTACTAGATATGGCGCGATCTATGATGTCTCTTACTGATTTACCGCTATCATTTTGGGGATATGCTCTAGAGACGACCGCATTCACGTTAAATAGGGCACCATCAAAATCCGTTGAGACGACGCCTTATGAACTGTGGTTTGGCAAGAAACCAAAGTTGTCATTTCTGAAAGTTTGGGGCTGCGATGCTTATTTGAAAAAGCTTCAACCTGATAAGCTCGAACCCAAATCGGAGAAATGTGTCTTCATAGGATATCCAAAGGAAACTATTGGATACACCTTCTATCACAGATCCGAAGGCAAGACTTTTGTTGCTAAATTCGGAAACTTTCTGGAGAAGGAGTTTCTCTCGAAAGAAGTGAGTTGGAGGAAAGTAGAACTTGACGAGGTAACTGTACCTGCTCCTTTATTGGAAAGTAGTACATCACAGAAACCTGTTTCTGTGACACCTACACCAATTAGTGAGGAAGCTAATGATAATGATCATGAAACTTCAGAACAAGATACTACTGAACCTCGTAGATCAACCAGAGTAAGATCCGCGTCAGAGTGGTACGGTAATCCTGTTCTGGAAGTCATGCTACTAGATCATGATGAACCTACGAACTATGAAGAAGCGATGGTGAGCCCAGGTTCCGCAAAATGGCTTGAAGCCATGAAATCTGAGATAGGATCCATGTATGAGAACAAAGTATGGACTTTGGTTGACTTGCCCAATGATCGGCAAGCAATTGAGAATAAATGGATCTTCAAGAAGAAGACTGACGCTGATGGTAATATTATTGTCTACAAAGCTCGACTTGTCGCAAAAGGTTTTCGGCAAGTTCAAGGGATTGACTACGATAAGACCTTCTCACCCGTAGCGATGCTTAAGTCTGTCCGAATCATGTTAGCAATTACCGCATTTTATTATTATGAAATTTGGCAAATGGATGTCAAAACTGCATTCCCGAATGGATTTCTGCAAGAAGAGTTGTATATGATGCAGCCGGAAGGTTTTGTCGATCCAAAGGGAGCTAACAAAGTGTGCAAGCTCCAGCGATCCATTTATGGACTGGTGCAAGCCTCTCGGAGTTGGAATAAATGCTTTGATAGTGTGATCAAAGCATTTGGTTTTATACAGACTTTTGGAGAAGCCTGTATTTACAAGAAAGTGAGTGGGAGCTCTGTAGCATTTCTAATATTATATGTAGATGACATATTACTAATCGGAAATGATATAGAATTTCTGGATAGCATAAAAGGATACTTGAATAAAAGTTTTTCAATGAAAGACCTTGGTGAAGCTGCCTACATATTGGGCATCAAGATCTATAGAGACAGATCGAGACGCTTAATTGGACTTTCACAAAGCACATACCTTGACAAAGTTTTGAAAAAGTTCAAAATGGATCAAGCAAAGAAAGGATTCTTGCCTGTGTTACAAGGTGTGAAATTGAGTAAGACTCAAAGTCTGACCAATGCAGAAGATAGAGAGAAAATGAAAGATGTTCCCTATGCTTCAGCCATAGGCTCTATCATGTATGCAATGCTGTGTACCAGACCTGATGTGTGTCTTGATATAAGTCTAGCAGGGAGGTACCAAAGTAATCCAGGAGTGGATCACTAGACAGCGGTCAAGAACATCCTAAAATACCTGAAAAGGACTAAGGATATGTTTCTCATATATGGAGGTGACAAAGAGCTCATCGTAAATGGTTACGCTGATGCAAGCTTTGACACTGATCCGGACGATTCTAAATCGCAAACCGGATACGTGTTTACATTAAACGGTGGAGCTGTTAGTTGGTGCAGTTCTAAACAAAGCGTTGTGGCGGGATCTACATGTGAAGCGGAGTACATAGCTGCTTCGGAAGCAGCAAACGAAGGAGTCTGGATGAAGGAGTTCATATCCGATCTAGGTGTCATACCTAGTGCATCGGGTCCAATGAAAATCTTTTGTGACAATACTAGTGCAATTGCCTTGGCTAAGGAATCCAGATTTCACAAGAGAACCAAGCACATCAAGAGACGCTTCAATTCCATCCGGGATCTAGTCCAGGTGGGAGACATAGAGATTTGCAAGATACATACGGATCTGAATGTAGCAGACCCGTTGACTAAGCCTCTTCCACGAGCAAAACATGATCAACACCAAAGCTCCATGGGTGTTAGAATCATTACTGTGTAATCTAGATTATTGACTCTAGTGCAAGTGGGAGACTGAAGGAAATATGCCCTAGAGGCAATAATAATGTTATTATTTTATTTCCTTATATCATGATAAATGTTTATTATTCATGCTAGAATTGTATTATCCGGAAACATAATACTTGTGTGAATACATAGACAAACCAAACGTCGCTAGTATGCCTCTACTTGACTAGCTCGTTAATCGAAGATGGTTATGTTTCCTAACCATAGACATGTGTTGTCATTTGATTAATGGGATCACATCATTAGGAGAATGATGTGATTGACATGACCCATTCCATTAGCTTAGCACCCGATCATTTAGTATGTTGCTATTGCTTTCTTCATGACTTATACATGTTCCTATGACTATGAGATTATGCAACTCCCGTTTACCGGAGGAACACTTTGTGTGCTACCAAACGTCACAACGTAACTGGGTGATTATAAAGGAGCTCTACAGGTGTCTCCAAAGGTGAATGTTGGGTTGGCGTATTTCGAGATTAGGATTTGTCACTCCGATTGTCGGAGAGGTATCTCTGGGCCCTCTCGGTAATGCACATCACATGAGCCTTGCAAGCATTACAACTAATGAGTTAGTTGCAAGATGATGTATTACGAAACGAGTAAAGAGACTTGCCGGTAACGAGATTGAACTAGGTATTGATATACCGACGATCGAATCTTGGGCAAGTAACATACCGATGACAAAGGGAACAACGTATGTTGTTATGCGGTCTGACCGATAAAGATCTTCGTAGAATATGTAGGAGCCAATATGAGCATCCAGGTTCCGCTATTGGTTATTGACCGGAGACGTGTCTCGGTCATGTCTACATTGTTCTCGAACCCGTAGGGTCCGCACGCTTAAGGTTTCAATGACAGTTATATTATGAGTTTATGAGTTTTGATGTACCGAAGTTAGTTCGGAGTCCCGGATGTGATCACGAACATGACGAGGAGTCTCGAAATGGTCGAGACATAAAGATTGATATATTGGACGGCTATATTCGGACACCGGAAGTGTTCCGGGTGATTTCGGAGAAAACCGGAGAGCCGGAGGGTTACCGGAACCCCCCGGGAGAAGTAATGGGCCATATGGGCCTTAGTGGAGAGAGAGAGGGGCAGCCAAAGGTGGGCCGCGCGCCTCCTCCCCCCTGGTCCGAATTGGACTAGGAGAAGGACTCCTACTAGGAGGAGGACTCCTCCTTGGCGCGCCATAGGGGCCGGCCGGCCTCCTCCCCTTGATCCTTTATATACGGGGGCAGGGGGCACCCCTAGAGACACAAGTTGATCCAGGTGATCATATTCTTAGCCATGTGCGGTGCCCCCTTCCACGATAATCCTCGATAATATTGTAGCGGTGGCCCTGCGACAGTAGTACATCAAGATCGTCACCACGCCGTCGTGTTGACGGAACTCTTCCCCGACACTTTGCTGGATCGGAGTCCGGGGATCGTCATCGATCTGAACGTGTGCTAGAACTCGGAGGTGCCGTAGTTTCGGTGCTTGATCGTTCAGGCCGTGAAGACGTACGACTACATCAACCGCGTTGTGCTAACGCTTCCGCTGTCGGTCTACAAGGGTACGTAGATCACACTCTTCCCTCGTTGCTATGCATCACCATGATCTTGCGTGTGCGTAGGAATTTTTTTGAAATTACTACGTTCCCCAACAAAAAGAAAGTTGGCAGATCCCATCTTCAAAAAAATGTACACGTGTACTTGATTTTTTTCGGTCAATGGTACACCTGGTTTATTAGGAAACATGACACAGGTAACTGACTTATGGGTATTAACGCAAAAAAACGCAGACGAGTATGGCATAGAAACCGTGTGTTTTGTGATCTTCTAATGATTAACGCAAAAAAACCCGCACACGGGCACACATGCTAATCAACGCTCAAAGCCCTCAAAGAATGCTCTTACCGACATTGTACGTTAATACTATAAACTTAAAGTACTATTGGTAATTTGATCAAATACTACAAACTTAAACTACTTCTCACATGCTGCCATCAGGGCCTGCTGGTCAGACGCCGGCGTTCTCCTTCCCGGCCTTGTAGGCGGCAGCCCACCGTGCTGCGATCTCCGCCAAGCTTTCCTCACCACGGTGTGCGACCTCTTTTTTCTTACGGCGGTGGAACTCTCTTTTCTTGACTACTTTCTGCCTTTTCCGCTCCTTCTGTGCGGCTTTGGCCGCCTCTAGATCCACCACCCATTCGGTCATGGCAGTCTCAAAGTCTGCCCATGTAACTGTCTGGCAGCCGGCGGCGATGAACTCGGCGCGGTGAGATGCCATCGCTTCTTTACCATGTGTGCGGTCACGGGCGGCGAGGAACGCGGCGCGGCGGGATGCCATCGCTTCCTTACCAGTTACTGTGCGCCGCGGTGCCATGGACGACGCCTGGAGAGACCTCTGGGACGGAGGGGCCGGGCAGCTATACAGTGCGGTGGTATTCAAGAGCTCAACGACAAATGACAATAGAAATTTGGCTTCCCTTACAATTTTGCTCGTTCATTATCGCACACGGTCCATCTCCGTCGCTTCCGGAAACAGTGTGCACTGAGCCTATTGTGTGTTGCGTTATGATTGGTCGGAACCCCAGCCACACGGATCGCGCGTGTGCACCGTAGGATGCGCCGTGATTGAACGACAATCCACGTCCCTTACATCACACCCGTGCACCTGTAGCCGGATTGGATTTATATGCGCTCAATGCCTAGAAAATGCACATAATCCCCTAAATATGGTAAATGAGCCCGAAAAATGCCAAATTTGAACACGGTGATTTGCAGGGTGTATGTTCGTCGTAGAAAAAAACTCCAGGGCAAAGAACAAAGAAAATTTGAATTCCCCTTCAATCTTGGGGATTTCCCTCTCAAAAGCATGGAACTTCCTCGGCGTTGGTTCGATTTATGAAGGGCGTGCATGACGACATAAGCCAAACCTTCTCAAATTTTTACCAGGGCATGGTGAGGTCATACCATGGCACCATGCTAGGCGTCATATTTTTTAAGCATTTATTTCATTTTTTAATAGTTGAAAACCCAACAAACAAACATTTATGGTTGACTATTGCCACACATTTCATCAAAATATCGGTCCATTCCTTGTAAAAGGCATGAGAATTTACTAAATGGCATGAGCATGGTTTTCTAGGCCGTTCTTGTGGACCCTTTCATCCATCGATTGTTTGAACTTGAATTATGCGGATTAATGCCTAGAAAATGCACATAATCCCCTAAATATGACAAATGAACCCGGAAAAGTGCCAAATTTGAACATGGTGATTTGCAGGTTGTACGCTCATCATAGAAAAAAACTCATGGACAAAGGACAAAGGGAATTTGGACCCCCCCTTCAATCTTGGTGATTTCCCCCTCGAAACCATGAAACTTCCTCGGTGATGGTTCGATTTATGAAAGGCGCGCATCACGACATAAGGAAAACATTCTCCAATTTTTACCAGGGCATGGTGAGACCATACCATGGCACCACGCCAAACGTCATGTTTTTCAACCATGTGTTTCATTTTTTGTATAGTTGGTAACCGAGTAAACGGCGCATTTATGGTTGACTATTACCACACATTTCCTTGAAATATCTGTCCATTCCACGTAAAAGGCATGAGAATTTACTAAATAACACGAGCATGGTTTTTCAGATCGTTCCTGTGCACCTTTTCATGCACCGATTGTTCGAATTTGAATTATGCCCATTAATGTCTTGAAAATGCACATAATCCCCTAAATATGGTAAATGAGCCCGGGAAAATGTCAAATTTGAACACGTTGCATTTGAGGCGGTATGTTGATCGTTGAAAAAAAAAACGAATGACAAACTAGGACGGAAATTTGTATTCCCCTTCAATCTTGGGGATTTCCCTCTCGAAAGCATGGAACTTCCTTGATGATGGTTCGATTTTTGAAGGGCGTGCATGACGACATAAGCCAAACCTTCTCAAAATTTTACCAGGGCATGATGAGGTCATACCATGGAACCATGTCAGGCGTCATATTTTTTAAACATTTATTTCATTTTTTCTATAGTTGAAAACCCAACAAACAAACATTTGTGGTTGACTACAGCCACACATTTCATCGAAATATCTATCTATTATTCCTTGTAAAAGGCATGAGAATTTACTAAATGGCACAAGCATGCATGGTTTTCCAGGCCGTTCTTGTGGACCCTTTCATGCACCGATTGTTTGAACTTGAATTATGTGCATTAATGCCTAGGAAATACACATAATCCCCTAAATATGGCAAATGAAGCTGGAAAAGTGCCAAATTTGAACACAGTGATTTGCAGGTTGTATGCTGATCATAGAAAAAACTCATGGACAAAGGACAAAGGAAATTTGGATCCCCTTCAATCTTGGTGATTTGCCCCTCGAAACCATGAAACTTCCTTGGTGATGGTTCGTTTTATGAAAGGCGTGCATGACGACATTTTTACGAGGGCCCGATGAGGTCATGCCATGGCACCACACCAGGCGTCATGTTTTTCCAAGCATGTATTTCATTTTTGTATAGTTCTTAACCCAGTAAATGACGCGTTTATGGTTGACTATTGCCACGCATTTCTTTAAAATATCTACCCATTCCTTGTAAAAGGCATGAGAATGTACTAAATGGCACGAGCATGGTTTTTCAGACCGTTCTTGTGCACCTTTTCATGCACCGATTGTTCGAATTTGAATTATGTGCATAATTAATACCTAGAAAAATGCACATAATCCCCTAAATATGGTAAATGAGTTCGGGAAAATGTCAAATTTGAACACGTTGCATTTGAGGTGGTATGTTGATCGTTGGAAAAAAACTGAATGAAAAACTAGGACGAAAATTTGGATTCCCCTTCAATCTTGGTGATTTCCCTCTCGAAAGCATTGAACTTCCTCGGGATGGTTCGATTTATGAAGGCCGTGCATGACGACATAAATCAAACCTTCTCAGCTTTTAACCAGGGTAAGGTGAGGCCATACCATGGCACCGTGCCAGCCGTCATGTTTTTGAAGAACATATTTCATTGTTCTATAGTTGATAACCTAGTAAATGACACGTTTGTGGTTGACTATTGCCATGCATTCCATTGAAATCTCTGCCCATTCCTTGTAAAAGGCTTGAGAAATTACTAAATACCACGAGTATGGTTTTTCCAAACCGTTCTTGTGCACCCTTTCATGCATCGATTGTTTGAATTTGAATTACGTGCATTAATGCCTACAAAATGCACATAATCCCCTAAATATTGTAAATGAACCCAGAAAAGTATCAAATTTGAACATGGTGATTAGCAGGGGTTTATGTTCATCGTGGAAAAAAACTCATGGATGAAGGACAAAGGAAATTTGGATTCCCATTCAATATCGGTGATTTACTATCGCACACGATTCATCTCCGTCGCCTCTGCGAACCGTGTGTGTTCACTCACACATGCAAAAGGAAAAAAACCTCGCCCACTTCGTCCTCACTCACTTGTCGTGGACTCCTCTACAACTCTGCACCCTAAACTCGACGGCTGTTGGCGGCGGGCGTAGGTCACGCTCCAGACGGCACCGGATTTCGCCCCCACCGCTTTCCGCCGCCTATCTGCACTGACATTCTAGACTCTGGTCGACTGGGGTTTTCTGCGGGATTAGGCCGGAGATTTTTCCCATGGAGAAGGTAATCAACTTAATTAGCGAAATATTCACTCATCTCTTATCGCAGTCCGTCCGTCGCTGTTAATCAACCGGCGGAAATCGCCGTAGAATCATTTTTGTTCTAACTGATTCGTGGGTGTTCATTCATGTGTCCATAGTGCAAGCACAAATCGGGCAACTGTGGTCGTGGCCAGTCAGAAACGAAGTTCTATCTCACCATTCCGGATGACAACCTACCACGGTCGGCATGGCCTAAATTTGTGAACATATACCGTCTGTTGCTACATTATCTATATATTTGCATCAAATCTTTGTTACATTATCTATTTTTAATTCCATATTTTTGTGCTTTGCTTTCATATATATATATGGATCTATTCTATCAGTTACTCCCATATTTGCATCTTACTCTGTTATTTCAATATATCTAATTTACGATCTTAATTTTCATTTCAAGCAGTACATCCCTTGCTTTGCAAGAACATGGGTAGAAGGAAATCTTGGGCTTTACTTTGCTGCGACGAAAAGTCACGTCTCAGAACAGAAGGGGTAGACAAATGTGGGGAACCGAGAACCACCTGCTCTCTTCTCTAAGAAACCCATGGAAAGTCAAGAAGTAAACGGATTACAAACCGCTTTACTAAAGAAAGTGGGTTCACTAAGAGGGGAGAGACAAAGGTGGGCGACAAGAAGGCGGTCGCAGGCAGTAAGTAGATGGACGGCTCTTCGACAGGAGGTAGTAAAATTGCCAAACCTAAGAAGACCATTTCTTTGCGACATGACTCCCAGGATGTCATATTGACGACGCAACATGGATTTACAATGACGGTTAGCATAAAACTTGATAAAGATGGTCACTCCTATTTTAATGCGGACCTTTGGAGAAAAATGTCTAAGTGTTATGAACTGAAAGCTGGCAATAAAATTCTAGTGCGTGCACCACAGCCTGGTCTAATTAACATGGATGTTTACTTCCCCAACGTCATCAGCCGATCAAAGTCTGATCGAGGTTAGTGTCCTTTCAACTTTCTCCTTGTTGTCATATTACTATTTAAGCAACCAATTGATCACTATTTAAGCAACCAATTGTGATATCATATTCTGACTCTGTTCCTAGGCAGTAACAAATTCTATTTACCAATTTATGCGCACTATATATTCTTCTGCCATGTTCTGAATAAATAATACCTTTCCACCTTTTAAGCATGATATGTTGGATGCATAGTGAACGATCTGTATGTTACTAAACGTACCAAATTTCACTGGAAGGACTTGAAGCATACCATAAACTTTGTTGATAATCTGACGGAGATAGCACAACGTATGAACGCTGGATTTTGGATGGGATTAATTAGACCTATGGTGCACACACTCAACAAGACCAATTGTGTGCACAAAACGCTGGTAAAAAGTCTTATTTTAATGTTGATGCTCATAAACTATATATATCTTCAACGATATGTTACAATTGTTTTTTATTCTACATGTCAACAGAAATTGCCCCTGTAACAGTTCCTGGATCGATTTCCTGACGTGGTCGAATTACACTTGTGCCTGCTAATAACGCCAAAGTGATTGCAAGGTACTGCATTTCCTGCAGAAATGGAACCATTCAAATTAACAAGTTCTCGCTTCTCGTGACAATGCATCCATATTGGAAAATTGGAGACACTGTTCTACTCATGATCTACCAAGGCAGAGGAGGGCTCTTCCTTTTCATTGACGAGATGTCGAGTCGCCGTGATCAAGCTGCTTCCAATGGAGAGTTGTGGTTGTTGGCCCCCAACCTCTTTAAATGTGCTAGCTGTTACTATATATGTTAAGTATGTAGATATGGACCATATGGTTGTTGGCCCTTAGCCTCTTAAAATGTGATAGTTGTTACTATGTTAAGTATGTAGATATGGACTATATGGTTGTCAAAACCGTGTTACGAAGATCCTCCTTTTGTCGAATAGTGTAACCACTATATATATGTTACTCAAATGTTGTTACCAAAGTTCATAAATTTTCATGGAAAGTATTAGTATCATACACAATTCATTGAGTTTAAGCGTGTGCCCGATGACCAAAAGGCATTTGCATATTAATTGTCCACATCGCAAATTCACACACATGTTAACATAAGGAAACGTATGTGTAACATACTAATCATCGCACACGAGTACTCGCAGACGCATTATGTGCGATACTTCGCCACCGCAAGCAACTAGTTTGCATTTTTCAAAGTTTTTTGTACACACAGAATCGCACACGAAGTAACTGCATTAACCGTCTGTGTTGTAATTTCTCATCGCAAACAGTTCATCCGAGTCAGCTGTTTGCCACGTAGCACACACATCTTGTTTACACGACTCGTTTGTGTTCTTTTGGCTCATCGCAAACAGTTCATCCATGTGAACTGTATGCCGCATATCACGCACATCTTGTTAAGTTGAACCATTTCTGTTGTGTTCCTTAATCAAAAATAGTTCGCCCGAGTTAACCGTATGCCGTATATTGCACACACATTGATATGGCTGCCCGTTTATGTTGTTCTACCTCATCGCAAACAGTTTGAATGGATTAACTGTGTGTCCTGCATCGCCCACACATTGTTATGGCTGCCCGTTTCTGTTGTTCTGCCTCATCGCAGACAATGTGAATGGATTAACCGTGTGTCATGCATTACACATGCAACTAAAATCCGAATCGTGTTTGATGGCTCCACCATTGCAAACGTTCTGCACCTTTTTGACGGTTTTTTACACCACCGTTTGCGATTATTGCATCGCACACAGTTTCGGGAAAGGGTCTCTGATCATAGTGTCGCGTTAGAAGTATCCTGCAGTAATGCTTGATTGCAAACGTTTTAGTTAGAACACCCGTATGCAAACTGACAGCTTCCCCAGGAAGCCAAGAGAAAATGTGCCGAGCAGGATTTCTGCAGCTCTTGATCACAAACGTTTTAGATAGAACACTTGTATGCAAAGTGAGAGCTATGGTCTTCCCCCTTAAGTCGAGGGAAAATTCGCAGTGCAGGATTTGTGCATCCTTTCAACGCAAACGATTGTTTTGGATGACCCGTGTGCAACCACGTACAAACAATTTGGTAAGATTTTCATTTGTCATATTGGGTATGTTGTCATTTGTCAAACTGGAAAGATTGACATTTGTTGATCTAGTAACATTGCCATTTGTCAATCCTTGTAACACTGCGATTTGTCAAAATATGCAGCTAAAAATCACTAGCACTATCTAATTTTTGCAACTAAAATTGAGTAATTAAGCATATATTTCATTCATAGATTAAGCAGTCATTCTTAATTTATACAAACCGTTCAACTCGACAACTGAACCAATCAAACTTTTGCCCAATTGTTGCCAACCACGTACTGAAATAGCTAGTTCAACTATATATACTAGCTAATTTAAAGTACGTTGTACAATTTCACTACACATCTATAGTCAGATGAACTGAACAAAATAGTGCCTAAATACTACTACTACTACGGAGGGGCTTTGTGCTACTTCCGGCAGACTCTCCTCTACCGAGCGCGCTCAGTAAGAGGCAAAGGAGGAGGAGGAGCCTACCGACGAGCCAGACAAACGCAATACGGTGCCTGCCGCTGCTGCACGTTCAGCGACGCTCGTCAGCTCGAATGCCCACTGCCGCTCTAGATCCCTCTCAAAGCGGCCGGACTGCTCCTAGATCTCCTGATTCCTCGCCTCTATGTCGGCGTGTGCAACAGCCACGGCTGTGGTAAGGCTCTTTGCGTGCTCGACGAGGCGTTCCTCCTCCTCCCACAGGAACTCGATGTAGCGAGCAAGGTCGTTGACGCACGTGCGGGCCTCTACCTCTGCCTCCCTCCTTCGGGCGGCGGTGGTGAAGCGGGTGATGATCCCGGTGGTCGACGGTGGGATGGCGGCCACGGCGGCCGGCGATGGGTGGCGGCCATGACGGCCACCTCCCGCCTTCCGGCTGCGGTGGCGGAGCGGGTGATGGCCGACAGTGGGGTGGCGGCCACGACGGCCACCTCCCGCCTTCGGGCCGCGGTGGTGGAGCGGGTGATGGCCGACAGTGGGGTGGCGGCCACGACGGCCACCTCCCGCCTTCGGGCCGCGGTGGCGGAGCGGGTGATGGCCGACAGTGGGGTGGCGGCCACGACGGCCACCTCCCGCCTTCGGTCGCGGCGGCGGAGCGGGCGATGGCCCTGGCTTTCAACGGTTGTGTGGAGGCAACGGCGGCCGGCAACAGCTGCCGACGGGCACCTGCGGCGGAGCGTGTGGTGGGTGTTCCGCGCACACCCAACAGGGACGCCACGCGCACTACACTACGCCTGGGACTGAGCCGCCGCCGCGGTGTAGCCTCCCAGATAGATCTGTCCTCCAATGATGGCGGAGTGGCTGAGCGACGATGACGGACCAGTGCCATTGGCGATTGTGGGAGAAGCATACAAGATAAGCTACAGGGAGGGAGGGGAAAAGGCGACGCAGGACTCGCCGGCCGTGAGGGTTTATATAGCAGGCCGGTAAGCATTGGGATTTTGGGGGATTTCACCGAATTGGGCGGGAAGCTTGCGCGGGAACCTGCGAGGTTGCACGGGAACGGGCTCACTGACGATTCATTGGCGCCACTGTTTGGCCAAAAGAACGCCCCCGCGCGATACGCAAGCTTGCGCTGTAAGCCGCCTGCGGCTGCGGGGTGAAAAGACGTGTGAGAGGAGGACGAAAGGACATGTACACATACGATTAATACAAAAAAATGTTTGCGATTTAATTACCTACTATACCCCGTCCTGGTTTATAAGTAGGATTTAACTAATAAAATATGAATGCATGTCGCCAAAGATTATATCGTTGGATTCGTATTTGAACATAGTTTCCAGTTATACAATTTTTGTAACATGCACTAACACTTTTTTGGTTAAATTTAAGGTTATATACTAGCAAGCATTTGCCCACAACGCACACGGCTTATTCCATGACAAACAACTCGGATGGATCAACTGTATGCCACGCATCGCACACACAACTCTAATTTGATTCGTGCTTGATGTCTCCGACATCGCTCGCACAGTTCATCTTATTTGCCATGTATCACTATGCCGACCTCTGCTTGCGTCCCTCGGCAAGCTCTGCTCGCCATTAGGTGCCGCAGCACACTGTGCTCGCCGTTAGGCGCTGCGGCGCGCTCGGCCAGTGGTCAGCTTTTCCTTGTGTGTTCAACTGCTATATGCATATATATATATATAGGTAAAACTGTGTCTACCATAGCTTGCCACAGAACTAGTTAAGTGTCCCTAAACTTTTAATGGTTCAAAAGTTATCAAAAAATATGAAATAAATATGGGAGCATCTCTCTAATGTAATAAGATGATCCAACGGAGGGATTGTCAAAATATGCATCTATGTGTCCTCGGCAAAAATAATAAGCATTTCAGCTCACCGCGACATAAATATATACTGAACTATTTGTTTTTTTGTCCAGGACACATACAGTCATATTTTTTCAATCCCTCCATTGGATCATGTTATATTATAGGTGTGTTGGTTTAGTATTTTTTTCAGAATTTTTGAGAACTTTTGCACCGTTGAACCCTTAACTAGTTCTGTGGCAAGCACTTGTAGAAAATCCTACTGCAGAGCCCTCTGCTCGCGTCCCTCTGCGCACGCTCTGCCAGCGGTTGGGCATGCGCATGATCACGTCGGGCGCCCATATGCATGCGGTTGCGCCACACGCGTTGCCACACGATGCAGTTACATGCGGCACGATGGAGTTACGCGCTGCAAATTAGAACTACCATCAAGGCCGATATTCCTGGCTGTCCGGCTTCCCCTTTAATTCCCGCGGCCATTATAACCTTAGTCTCTTCAACCTTTTGATCACGCCCCACAACACAACAAGCACACCCACGACGAAAATTAGAGAGGGGATGTCTAGCGGCGCTCCAATGGTGTTCGGCGAGCATAGAGTGGAGACCCACGCGAGGGAGACTGATCTCTCGGTGTTGTACACCATCGACCCGACCGTGGTGGATGACTACATCAATAGAGTTGAACAGTTGCTTGCTAGAGACAAGTACAAGGTGGTCGACATCGACCTCCAGTACACCGCCGGTCGTCCCAGCATAGATCAGAAGGTTGCCATTGCCCAGTTGTGCGTGCACCATCATTTCCTCATCTACCACTACTGCATGGCCACAGAGCCTTGTGACCATTTCAACAGGTTTGTCAACAGCACCGACTACAAGTTCGCCATGGTGGAAACCACCGACGATGTAAAAGCGCTCAATGTTACGGGCTTGGCCTGCAAGAACCTTGTTGAAATCCATGAGCACTATAGGGTCTGGGGCAGCATGAAGAAGGATTCCCTGGTTGTACTCGCCTCGGCCATCATCGACCCCTACCACATAAAGATGAAGAAGGATGCCCAGAGAACAAGTCCCGTATCCTGGCACAGGGCCTGGATGCGGCAACTGAATGAACCTCACCACAGGTTTGCGGCCAAGAGCGTGTACACATGCTATGAGATGCACATGCGGATCATTGACATGAGGAAGTGCATCGTTACCCAAATCGACGAGACCGGATCGAGCCACAATAAGTAGAGCAAGCGTCACAAGAAGTAGATGATGATCAGATGATCGTTTATGCTAGTTAATCATGCATGTAATATATAGTTTACTTTATTTGGGTGTGGAAATGTCATGTGTGTAGTAGGCACCTATGTAATTATGCATGTAATAGTTTACTTTGGTGTGTGCAAATGCCATGGTTGTAGCAGCCACCTATGTAAGTGGATGTTTAATTTGGTTATGCAACCATGTCCCTATAAGTGTGTATATATATGTTGTTGTTCTGTATGCAATCCCATTGCACAACACACACGTCTTATTAGAAGCAATCTTCTGTGTTATTATCAGTCATCGCACACATTTCTGATTACAGACCTGTTTGCCGCGTATCACACACATCTTGTTATATTGAACCGTTTCTGTTCTCTTGTCTCAACACAAACAGTTCATCCGAGTGAACGGCATGCCGTATATCGCACACACCTTGATCTGGCTGACCATTTCTTTTGTGTTGCCTAATCACAAACAGTTCATCCGAGTGAACCGTATGCTGTATATCGCACACACCTTCATCTGGCTGCCCATTTCTTTTGTTCCTCCTCATCGCAAACAGTTAATTGAACTGAACCGTATGCCCTGCATCGCACAGGAAACTAAAATATGAACCGTGTTTGATGCATCTGTCATCACAAACGTTTTGCACCTTTTTTGACGGTTTTTACACCATAGTTTGCGATTATTGCATCGCACACAGTTTCGTCGAAGGGTCTCTGATCGTAGTGTCACGTTAGCAGCATCCTGTTGTAGTGATATATGAAAAATAATGGAGCAAATAACTACGAGAGGAGGCCCACCAGGTGGGCACAACCCACCTAGGCGCACCAGGCAGCCCAGGCGCACCCTGATAGGTTGTGCCCTCCTCAGCCAACCTCTGGTGCCCATCTTCTGGTATACAAGTCATTTTGACCTAGAAAAAAAATAAGGAGAGGACTTTCGGGATGGAGCGGCGCCGTCTCGAGGCGGAACTTGGGCAGGAGCACTTTTGCCCTTTGGCGGAGTGATTCCGCCGGGGGAACTTCCCACCTGGAGGGGGAAATCATTGTCATCAACATCACCAACAACTCTCCCATCTTGGGGAGGGCAATCTTCATCAACATCTTCAACAACACCATGTCCTCTCAAACCCTTGTTCATCTCTTGTGTTCAATCTTTGTACCGGAACCTTAGATTGGTACTTGTGGGTGACTAGTAGTGTAGATTACATCTTGTAGTTCATTACTATATGATTTATTTGGTGGAAGATTATATGTTCAGATCCATTATGCTATCTAATGCCCCTCTGATCTTGAGCATGATTATCATTTCTGAGTAGTTACTTTTGTTCTTGAGGTCACGGGAGAAATCGTGTTGCAAGTAATCATGTGAACTTGATATGTGTTCGATATTTTGATGATATGTATGTTGTGATTCCCTTAGTGGTGTCTTGTGAACGTCGACTACATGGCACTTCATCATATTTGGTCCTAAGGGAATGCATTGTGGAGTAGTTATTAGATGATGGGTTGCTAGAGTGATAGAAGCTTAAACCCTACTTTATGCGCTACTTCGTAAGGGACTGATTTGGATCCAAAAGTTCAATGCAATGGTTAGATTTTATCTTAATACTTTTCTCATAGTTGTGGATACTTGTGAGGGGGTTAATCATAAGTAAGAGGTTTTTTCAAGTAAGAACACCTAAGAATCGGTCCACCCACATATCAAATTATCAAAGTAGCGAACACGAATCAAATCAACATGATGAAAGTGACTAGATGAAATTCCCGTGTACCCTCAAGAACACTTTGCTTATTATAAGAGACCATTTTGGCTTGTCCTTTGCCACAAAAGGATTGGGCTACCTTGCTGTACTTTATTTACCATTATTGTTACTTGCTCGTTACAAATTATCTTGCTATCAAACTACTTGTTACCGACAATTCCAGTGCTTGCAGAGATTACCTTGCTGAAAACCGCTTGTCATTTTCTTCTGCTCCTTGTTGGGTTCGACACTCTTATCGAAAGGGATATGATCGATCCCCTATACTTGTGGGTCATCAGAACCATTAGCAACATTATCTCGGAAACCATTAGAATTCACAAACTTGCACATTGTCATGATCATAAATCTAACGAATCATTTGCCCTAGGTGATGATTACATACATGATTATGATATTGAGCATGGATATTATGATGAAGATGAAGAATCCAACATCGAATATTAAAATACTATGAGAAATCTTAGTCTCATGGCTAATCTTTGGAACTACATGGCTAGAGGAAAAGAGTGGATTCTCGATAGTGGTTGCACCGATCACATGACAGGAGATAGAGACAAGTTTTGTGAGCTTGGTCAAAATGATGGTCCACACAAGTATGTCACTTTGGAGACAACTCCAAGGGTAAGGTACTTGGCCTTGGTAAGGTGGCCATATCCAATGATAGCTCCATTCAAAATGTTATGCTTGTTGAATCTCTTCGTTACAATCTTCTTTTCATATCTAGACATGTCGACTTTGGTTTCATTGTTCTACTTACTGAAGTAGATCGCCAAGTGTTTTTTCTACACAATCATAATTTCACTACTCAGGTTGCTGCTAACGCGGAACTACGACCAGAGACCCTTTGATGAAACTGTGTGCGATGCATTAATCGCAAACGGTGGGGTAAAAACCCGTCAAAAAGGTGCAAAATGTTTGCGGTGATGGATGCATCAAACATGGTTCAGATTTTAGTTGGGTGTGCAATGCAGGGCATACGATTAAGTTCAATTAACTGTTTGTGATGTGGCAGAACAAAATAAATAGACAGCTAGATGAAGGCGTGTGCGATATATAGCTTACGGTTCACTCGGATGAACTGTTTGTGATTACGCAACACAAAAGAAACAGTCAGCCAGATCGAGGTGTGTGCGATATACGACATATAGTTCACTCGGATGAACTGTTTTCGATTAGGCAACGCAACAGAAGCGGTTCAACTAGATCAAGGTGTGTGCAATGGAGGGCATACAGTTCATTTCGATAAACTGTTTGTGTTGAGCCAAGAGAACAGAAAAGTTTCACATAAACAAGATGTGTGTAATACGCGACAAACATCCAATTACATAGGTGGCTAGTACACACATGACATTTCCACACACCAAAGTAAACTATTACATGCATAATTAACTAGGATAAACGATCATCTGATCATCATCTACTTCTTGTGCTAGCTCGATGTTCCTTCTATTATAAGTTTCCATTAATTGATGGAATTTTATGAACACGCCACCATTTCCCGCCATTTCCTCACCGATTTCCCGCCACCCAGCGATATTGCGCATAAACCTAGGTGGCGCGCGACGCACTGAGGTAACAAGCATAGCCTGTAGCACACCCACCTTTTCCAAGCATGCGAACCCACCAAAGCGCCGCCTTTGCCATCAACCTCGTCGATGAGGAAAACGAGCAGGTGCCACGGCCCGTCGAGGTTGAGGCGCTCCCCGGCAACGCGATGGACGATGCTGTGATGCGCGCCATCGCCAGGGTTAAGCAGACCCTTGGCGCATGGCGCTTCAGCGCCGCAGATCAAGATAGGCATGTCAGCGTCGAGAGGCTGTAGCTCGCCGCACAACATGATCGATGGCGCGCCGCAGAGTAAGCTAGGCGCGTCCGCGCCGATAGGCTGCAGCTCACCGCACGGCGAGACCGTTGGAGCATGTAAGTGCATCTAGTGCCACCCCTAGTTGGTTTTGGAGTATTGACGACAAACTTGGTTAAGGGACTAATGTGTTTGTGAGAATTGCAGGATAACACAAGTAGTAGTCCCTTATTGATTCGGTTTACCTACCAGAGATGACCACTAAAAATATGTGAAGACATTGAAGACAATGGTGGTTTGTGAAGACATTCACAGTGAAGATTATGACATGAGAAGACATTCATGTGAAGACTATGGAGTGCGAAGACATAGTTGTTTCGTAGTTCCATTTTCTTCTTTATTGAGTCATAGGAACCACCGTACTGTTAAGTGGGGTCCAAGTGAAGAAAGTCAGAGTGACTGAAGTGATGTTCAACCAAAATCCTATGTCTTCGAGCGAAGACAATGAGAGTAAATCTTATCTGGAGCCGGATGAGTCAGCTTTGCTTGTAGCCCAAGTAAAGCAGTCGCATGTGTTTGAAATCCGACCGTTGGACACGTGTCAGTTCCTTATTGACCCAGGGTCATTTCGGAAAAATCAGGCCAGGTTGCCTCCTGGCTATAAATAGCCCACCCCTACACCATAAATTGGTCGCTGCTCAGAGTTAGTACATGGCTTTTGTCATTTGAGAGCAGCCCACCTCCAAAGCATTTGAGAGAGAGAGAGAGAGAGATCCTTACGAGGACAAAGCCCAAAACACCCAGAGCCAAAGAGTGTTAGGCATCACTGAAGTTTTTTTGTCCGTGTGACCTGAAGACTTGTTACACTTGAGGACTGTGAATCCTCCAGCCGGTTAGGCGTCACGTTCTGAGCATCCAAGAGCCATTGTGGATCGCCAGTGAACGAAGTCTGTGAAGGTTTGGAAGTCTACCTTGAAGACTTACCAGAGTGATTGGGCGAGGACTGGGTGTCCTTATCTCAAGGGGAATATGGTGAAGATGCGGTCTTCTGAGTTAAATCTCAGCCTCCCTAACCAGACGTACAGTTGTCATAGCAACTGGAACTGGTCTACCAAATCCCTGTCTTCACTAAGCAACTGGTTCTATCTCCCACTTCCCTTTACTTTACAGTTTGTCTTCGTGAAGTCATTGCCTGCTTGTATGATCTGATTGACTTCACTGAGTGAAGACTGTTTACTGTTTGGCTTCATACTGTCTTTCATCCTGATCCATACTACCTAGCTGCTGATAGTCTTCATGCTTTCACTTCATTGACTACTTGACTATGGCTTGTCTAGTGTAGTCTACCTTCTCCTGCATATCAATAGGTTCATTTCTACTGTTTGTCTTCAAAGACCTCGAGCTTTGAAGACTTTCATAAAAATCGCCTATTCACCCCCCTCTAGTCGATAACTATCACTTTCAATTGGTATCAGTGCAAGGTGCTCCCTTGTTCTGTACACTACAACAAGAACCCCCATATAGCAACGCATGTCTACCAATGATAATAAAGAATGAATTATTTAGTTAAACCTACCACCTCCCCACTTAGCGTTGATCTCCTCGTTCCCTTCAAAATAGCAGCTAACTTCCACGTGCTCACCTCCAGTATTGTACCTCTTCCGTCCAAACATTGTTAGAAAAACAAATTTCCTTATCCTTCTCTTCCCCCTCCCCGATTCCTCTCCTACCAGAGCTCCATAACCACGACGCCGTATCCGCCGCCGCCTCCTATGATTTGGGCGAGCTCTAGCGCTCTCCCGCGACATAGCTCACCAACTCTGCTACCCTTAGTGCTCCCAGCCAATACTCCACTTCCGCGACGTCCTCAACGCCCCTGCCCGTGCCCCTGCATCAACCCTAGTCACCATGGGTCGAGGGCGCAACTCCTGCCCCTCCGGTTGGTCGGCTCACTACCCCGCGCATCTCTGGATGGGCGGTTGCCTCCACAGGCTGGACGACACTGTTCCGCAATATCTACCTCGACTCCGGTGCCAATAGTGAGACACTTCTCCCCTATGTTCTTATCCTCTCTGGTGCTTTATGTGGCATGGCTACCAAGGGTTTGTCATCGTGGCATCATAGATGACGGCTGGATATACCAATACCTATAGCCGCTCTCTCCCAGGGAGGCTGCCATGGTCGCCTACTGCCTACCTCATCGCTCACCTGGATTATCTCCCTGAAGAATGTGACAATTCTATTATTTCCACTAATTTGTTCCCCCGAATTTAACAACATTGTGGCTTCTATAATTCCATTGGCATTTGGTTCCCTAGCTTCTCTAACCTTCCACTTGTGCCATGGGTGTGGACCAATTACTTTATTAAATTTATGGCTAGTGTTCGCTTTTTTTGTTGTTGAAGGAAACCTGATGCTCTAATTTTGCTATGCAGGTTTCTGCTAGTGATCTTCTGCTGTAGTTGTTCAAACATAATCGTGTTTGCATATCCATATGTACGTATTTCTCTGTATGTATATCATACTCTAGAGTGCTAGATTACACTGCAGAACAAAACAATTAGTTGTCCACCAGTCTTGTTTATATCAATGCTTGCATTCTCCGAGGCTTATCAGAAGAGAATCTAGTTTTCCATGGAAACAAGGGTGATCGTGCATTATTTATTCACTCATGTTACTAAAGCTTCTGTTGTCAAGGAGGCAGTAATATTCCAAGTGCATGACTACTTCTTATTCAGTAATATTAAGCATGATTATACAAAACTACACATTAAAAAGGTATATGAATCATAGTCTAGACATCTCACACTTGCTAGCATGCATAAGTGTGTACGTAAATTTGATCAATTTGATGATTTTGTTTAACTTTAGGTACTTCTAAATTCTCATATGTTTGTATTTATTCGCATATTATGATGAAATGCAATCTTTTTTAGATCAGAAGAATGCATAACAACAAAAAATGCTTCACGAGATGCCACTTCACATCTTTTTTTCTCACTAGTATGTGAATTTTAAGTTGTTACTTAGTGAACTATAGTCTTGCAGGTTTACACATAATATTAAAGATATAAATCTACATGATGTAATCAGATTGTGCATTTGAGTGAGTGCTGCCAGCTGGGAAGGTAAATATGACCAGCGATGATGGCAGCACATCAACGACGTCATGGAGGTGTGGTGTTCATCGATCCCTTCTCTCTTTTTGTTTGTGTGGGTGGCGTGTGTATATGGATTCATCTTTATATGTCATGTTAATTGTTCATTTAGATTGATATCCCTCTTCGAGAATGTTTGCCCCATGTATTTGATATCATCTTAGAAAAGATTGATTAGTTTTGGTGCCAACTCTTTCTAGATTATTTCAGATGTGATGTCTCGATTAGAAAAATAATATCACTAGAGGTAATTTCTGTTGTAATTTGTGTATATGTTTTTCATGTTGTGCAATATTATTTTTTTCTTTCTCAAGAATCTTAATTATTGATGCATATGATTGTAGGATAATTAACTCTAACAACTGCTCTGTGCCTGCGCCTATTCATATGCTCTGACTTCGGAAGTGCAAACCAATAAGAAGGTAAGCTCCAAACATAGAGCCCTTTCTAATTCGTATTTTGTTTCCTACAATTTCTGATGACTATAAATGTGAACATGACCCAATATTTTCAAGCATAAGTTGTGGTTAGCTTTATCATCTCTTCCACATTTAGCACAATCTGTTCACTCATTGTAATGAACATTATTAATTGAATATGTGGCCGGGCATTCACTATACCAAATTACAGGAATGTAGCCTCAACTAAATTTTGTTACTTGTATGTTTTGTCTTTGCTTATATTGTCTGAATCTAAATTTGTACATAACTACAAAGGGATAACCTCGAAATAAGAAAGAAATTCTTGGCTGGTGCATGCACTGAAATTCATCAAGAACTTATTATTACCCAAAGTGCTATATTAACTATTCGTATTTCATTCATTGCTAGCAGAGAGATGAAGAATATGCAGTTTATTATAGCTGCAATTGGCCTGAACTATATTCAGGATATGGAGTTATGGATGCCAAGGGAAACTGATCATTTTGGTTTTAGTTGTCTAGATGCTCATGTGATGAGCTTAGTTTTTTGTTTCCTTCAATGAAGCTTCGATCTATTTATGTGTAGAGTGCACATGTTCTTGTAAAACACATGTGTACAAGATGATGGTGTAAAGCAACAATGTGTTCTTTGGATGGTGTTCTTTGTAAAACAACATTGTTGATTTAATATATGAGGTCTTTCTTACTATATTCCATCTCCTGTATACTAGCAACATTTCCTAATATTCTACTCCCTCCGTTCCTAAATATATGACGTTTTGGTAGTTTGAATTGAACTACCAAAACATCATATACTTGGGAACAGAGGGACTACGTAGCAACTAATTCTGGAGTTGCAATGATTTATTTTCGCCAATTGAAAATCCATTTGTGCAGGGTAATCACCAATGCATATGATGTGTTGTTAGGCTTTAGTTTAATACCTTGTTGTCTTACAACACTTATACACACCAGTTACCAACACATGTGTACACGTGGTTGTAGACCCTTCCAACGCCACCAACGGCAACGCATACAAATCCGTTGGTGTAGACCATAGCAACGCCTATATGAACAAAAGGAAACACATCGATGCGTTGCTGAAGGGGGGTTCCTGTTGTAGTGTGTGATTCAGTTTAACCACCTGGAGTTTTAGCTATGTCGACTGGAGGGATAATCAAGGTCTCCGTTGCGTGCCCAGTCTTCGATGGCACTGATTACCCCTACTGGAAGAATAAGATGCGCATGCATCTTGAAGCCATTGACGTCGACCTCTGGTATGTTGTCAAGAATGGCATTCCCAAGGTCGATGAAGGTGTCACAGCTGCTGATGTCAACAGGTTCATTCAACTGGATTCAACTGCCAGGAACATTATCTGTGGTCATCTGACCAAAGGACAGTACGGCCGTGTGAGTGCACTGGAGACTACAAAGCTAGTCTGGGACTGGCTCTCCAAGGTCAACGAAGGCGTCTCAACTTAGAAATATTCAAGGATTGATGTTCTTCGCAACCACTTCAAGAGAAATGACAATGAGAATGTCCAGCTCACATTTGATCGCCTCACTGATATCACAAATGAGCTTCGCGCACTTGACGCCACTGAGATCACCAAGCGCGAAATCATCAAGAAGCTACTGAGATCACTTGACAGCTCATTTGACACCCTGGCCCTGATGATTCAAGAGCATCCAGACTTCAAAGATCTCGATCCGTCTGACATACTTGAGAGGCTCAACATACATGAGTTCCAGTTATATGAGAAGAGAGACATCCATGGCCCCAACTATGGCCGAACCAGGGCTTTGAAGGCAAAGGTGGTGTACTCATCTGAGTAAGAATCTGACTGCAGTTCTGGGGATCCTAAAGACATTAGAAAGGAGCTAGCTATGATCGTTAAGAAGTTCCAGAAGTTCTCCAAGAAGAAAGGTTTCAGAAAGTCTTCAATATCCAGCTCAAGAAATGATGAAGCTTCCACTCGTGACCACAAGAAGAGAACATGCCACAAATGCAAGAAACCTGGTCACTACATCTCTGAGTGTCCTCAATGGGATAATGAGAGCAAGAAGAAGAAGAAGAGCAAGGAATATGATTATGATGACAACAAGAAGAAGAAATCCTCAAAGTCTTCATCAAAGTCTTCATCACACAAGAAGAGCTCATCAAGCAAGGCTCGTGCGTTTGTTGGCAAGGAGATGGATTCAGAGGAGGAGTCTACTTCTTAGGAAGTGGAGGTAGAGTCTGAGGAGGAGTCCGATTCACGTGTGGCAAGCCTGGCTATAGCTTCAGCTTATGTCGCCAAGTCCATCTTCAACACTGAAGACAATGACCTCGTCGCCGACACTGATGCTGATGATGAGGATGACTCTGCTCGTACCTATTGCTTCATGGCATGTGCTGCGAAGGTAAACTCACGCGATGCTTACTTTCAAACATCCAGTGAAGATGACTCTGAATGTGAATCTAAACCTAGCTACAAAGCACTTGCTAAAATTGCAACGAAACAACAAAATGCTATGGAACATATTCAAAAGTTGCTAGACAAAAGCGATGACCTGTTGGACGCGGAAATGACTCGAACTCAGTCCTTAATTGAAGACATTAAAAATCTTCACGTTAAGTACGAAGAACTTGAAAGTCGTCATGAAACACTCGCAGCTACTCATGAGAAGCTTTCCTATGATTATCTTCAAAGGAAGCAAGAACTTGAGAATCTGAGAGCGTCTCATGAAGATCTTCAAAAGGAGAACGAGTCACTTTGCACTCAATAGATCAATACCGCCCAGGAAGACTTTGAGCCACCATGTTTAAAATGTCTTGAGTGTGATAATGTTGTCTCTGTTGTTGAATGCTCTACTGCTGCTACTGTTGCTATATCTTTAACTACGGATGTGGCAACTAACCCCTCTTCTGAGGATACCACTACCATTGCTGATGAGAATGCTAGGTTGAAGACATTGCTTGAAATAGGGATGTACAAAAGCCTCAAAGGGCATCAGACACTATGTGATGTCCTCAAGAAACAGATTCTGAACCGAAACCCTAGGAAAGAGGGTGTTGGATTCGAGAGGAAAATGAACGTTGATGGTTCATACTAGAAGCGTGAGCAGTACCCCAAAACCACATGGGTTGCTGCAAAGGGACATTCAGTGGACCTATCTACCTTATCTGGCTTCACTTGTGCTCACCCGATTATCATTGATGAATCCTTTGATGCAAACTATAAACTGTTTAAGAATCAGAATGGTGAAGTGTTCGCCAGGTATATTGGTACTAACTACAGGAATGGACCACCTTTGAAGAAGATCTGGGTGCCCAAAAGTTGTCTTGAGAAGCTTCCTGTGAATGTCATCATGAGACCACCTGGGAAGAAGACAAACCCCAGACCAAAGGCTTCGTATGGTCCAAAGGCTTCATATAGACAGAGCACCCACCAGGGTCACCCCAACGCCAATGTTTTGCAAGGAAACCATACTCAGACTTATGAATATGAGCGTGTTTCATTAAACCGCTATGTTCATAAGAGCAAGAACTTTTCTGCTTATTCTTATGAGTATTATTCACCCCTGGAAGGCTATTTGCTAGGACTCCAAAGCCAAAGTTCTCAGATGCTGCACTTAGACTCATTGCTTCTAAGCCACCTCTGAAGATGTGGGTGGTTAAGAAAAATTAACTTTCTTTTCCAGGGAAAGGTCTCCAGCCGAAAATCAAAGGCTTCTGATGCTTATGCTGGGGACCTAAAACATCTTGTGAGACGCAAGATAAAATGCCAGAATGGTCTAACTATGTATTTCATCCCAAGATTTCTTGACGAACATCCTATCTACCCTAACAAGGATCTGAACTTTGATAATATGCTTGTTTGTCAAATGTTTATGCTTCACATTTCCCTTGGTGAAGCCTATCCCCCAAACTGCACTGTAGGGTACGACACCAAAAGGCTTCTAAGTGGATTATGGACAGTGGATGCACTAACCACATGACTGGTGATCGAAGTCTTCTTATGGATTCAACCCTACTCCCGTCTGACAAGAGTCACATCACATTTGCTGACAGTGGTAAAAGAAAGGTATTGGGCCTAGGTAGAGTTACAATCTCAAAGGATCAGCACATGGATAAAGTGATGCTTGTTGAATCCCTTGGTTTAAACTTAATGTCTATCTCAATGCTTTGTGATCTGAACATGATTGTGATATTGGAAAATATCGTTGCCTTGTGCTTATGGAATCTGACAAATCTCTAGTCTTCGAAGGATATCGAAAAGACGATCTGTACATGGTAGATTTCTTCGCATGACCACAGCTGGCCATATGTCTTCTAGCAAAAGCTTCAGAGTGCTGGCTCTGGCATCTGAGGCTAGGGCATGCGGGCATGAGGAACTTATACACTCTCGCGAAGAAGAAGCATGTCATAGGCATCGAGGGCATCAAGTTCAAGAAGGATCATCTATGCGGCGCCTGTGAAGCTGGAAAGATGACTAGGGCCAAGCATCCCTCGAAGACAATCATGACGACGTTTCGTCCCTTCGAGCTGCTTCACATGGACCTATTTGGCCCTACTCACTACTCTACCCTTACTACCACTGCTTGCCTCTATGGTTTCGTCATTGATGATGATTACTCAAGATATACATGGGTGCACATAATTCTCTACAAGACTGAAGTGCGGGATGTCTTCAGACAATTCGCCAATCGTTCCATGGCCAACTATGGCATCAAGATCAAGCACATCAGAAGTGACAACAACACTGAATTCAAGAACACCGGCCTCAACACTTATCTTGATACATTGGGCATCACATATGAGTTCTTGGCTCCATACACACCTCAGCAGAATGACATTGTGGGGGCGCAAGAACAGAACCCTCACTGAGACGGCACGGACGATGCTTGATGAGTACAAGACTCCAAGGAAGTTCTGGCCTGAAGCTATTGATACTGCATGCCATGTCATCAACTGTGTTTATCTTCACAAGTTCCATAAGAAGACATCATATGAGCTCCTGACTGGTAAGAAGCCAAACGTCAGCTATTTCAAAGTATTTGGTGCTAGGTGCTGGATCAAGGATCCACATCACACTTCAAAATTTGCACTGAAAGCACATGAATGTTTTATGCTTGGCTACGGGAAGGACTCGCACTCCTACATAGTATTCAACCTCTTTCACTACAAAGTGGTTGAAACTGTGGATGTACGGTTCGATGAGACTAACGACTCACAAAGAGAGCACCTGCCAAATGTGCTAGATGAAGCTACACCAAGTGAATCAATCAAGCTTATGGGTACTGGAGAAATCATACCTTCGGAGGCACATGCTGATGAGGACATCATCATTTCCGCACCTAATCAGCCTGAAGACTCTGCTCAGCCTGAAGCCAATGCTAAAAATGAAGACAATGATCAGCAAGGGAAAAATCTTCGTCCAGTTCATCCTCATGTTGCAAATGAAGTACATATTGAGAAGATAATTGATAGCATCAATGCACCTGGTCCACTCACTCATTCAAGAGCAACACAGCTATCAAATTTCTGTGGGTACTTTGCATTCGTCTCTATATCTGAACCCAAGAAAGTTGATGAAGCCTTCATGGAACCTAAATGGATTCAAGCTATGTAAGAAGAGCTTCAACAGTTCGAGCTGAACAATGTATGGGAGCCTGTAAAGCGTCCAGATCCTCGCAAGCACAACATCATCGGTACCAAACGAATCTATCGCAACAAACAAGAAGAGCATGGTCAAGTTGTCAGAAACAAGGCTCGTCTCTTTGCTCAAGGTTACACACAAGTTGAAGAGATTGACTTTGATGAAACATTTGCTCCTGTGGCTAGGCTTGAAGCCATTCACATACTGCTAGCCTATGCCAACCACAATAACATTCTTCTATACCAAATGGATGTAAAGAGTGCCTTTCTCAATGGCAAAATTGAAGAAGAAGTGTATGTTGCACAACCACCTGGTTTTGAAGACCCAAAGCGTCCTGACATGGTATACAAGCTCAACAAGGCACTGTATGTCCTCAAACAAGCACCTCGCGCTTGGTATGACACACTCAAAGACTTCCTGAAGAGCAAAGGCTTCAAACCTGGTTCTCTTGATCCCACTCTCTTCACGAAGACATATGACGGTGAACTGTTTGTATGCCAAATCTATGTGGATGACATTATCTTTGGCTGCACTGACAACAGATACAGTGATGAGTTTGGGCATATGATGCAAGAGCAATATCAGATGTCCATGATGGGTGAGATGAAGTTCTTCCTTGGTCTTCAAATCCGTCAGCAGAGTAATGGCATATTCATATCACAAGAAAAATACCTCAAAGATTGCCTGAAGAAGTTTGGAATGCAATACTGCAAAGGGTACACGACGCCAATGCCAACCAAAGGCCAATTGGGCCCCGACGACAATGGTAAAGAGTTCGATCAAAAGGTATACCGCTCCATGATTGGTTATTTACTCTACTTATGTGCATCTAGGCCTGATATAATGCTTAGCGTTTGCATGTGTGCCTGATTCCAAGCGGCACCAAAGGAATCGCATCACTTAGCTGTGACGCGAATTCTTCGATATTTGGCTTACACCCCAACACTAGGATTATGGTATCCAAAGGGCTCAGAGTTTGATCTAGTTGGATTCTCATATGCTGATTATGCTGGTGACAAGGTTGATCACAGGTCCACATCGGGCACATGTCACTTTCTTGGACGATCTCTTGTCTGTTGGTCTTCAAAGAAGCAGAACTGTGTATCACTCTCCACTGCTGAATCCGAATACATTTCTGCTGGATCTTGCTGTGCTCAACTTCTATGGATGAAGCAAACTCTCAAGGATTATGGCATCTACCTGAAGCATGTGCCACTCTACTACGACAATGAAAGCGCCATTAAGATTGCCAACAATCCAGTCTAGCACTCGAAGACAAAGCACATTCAGACCCGTCATCACTTTCTCAGAGATCATGCCATGAAGGAAGATATTGATATCATTCACGTCAACACTGAAGAGCAATTGGTAGATATCTTCACAAAGCCCTTGGATGAGAAAAGTTTTTGCAAGTTGCGGTGTGAGCTAAATATCTTAGAATCCTCAAATGTCATGTGATTGGACACACATCCTAACGCTTATGCATGTTGATGACTTAGGTGTGAAACACACGAAGTACATATATCTTCAATCAATGAAGACTTATCCTCTAAGTGTGAATACATTAATGCGCAATTTGACTTCTGAGCTCCACGATAATTGTGCGCCGTGTCTGGGTCTAATACCTCCTATACGGTGGGTAACGCCACCACCAAACTTTCTCAAAGATTTTCATCCGGCGTCATGATTGCATTATCTTTGCTTTTTGGTTTGTCTTCAACATTGATTTGACTTCAAGGTTTACTTTCGCTATGTTGATTTGGTCTTCTCTGATATATAAATCTATATATGTTCTGTCCTCTACAGCATTCACTTATAGCTATGTCTTCAAACTTGCAATTTTCTGAACTAAGTGAATGTGATCAGACCCTAACCCCTTCCGTGCTTCTTCCTCAAATTCTATCTATCTAGTCATATGCATTCTGTTGAAACATGTCGAATGTCTTCACTAGGTCCTTGTCAGCTGAAGATACAGAGACACACATTTAAAACTACTTTCAATGTTATATCCTTTTGCCTAAATACCGGAGAAGCCGGAACGACCACCCGACAAACCAGGCGTGTGTGGGAACATGGAACAACTTTCAATGAGTTGCATGCATGCCACGTGTCCATCAGATGTGAACCGCCAGGGGCAGCTGCGTAATTACGCTGCGCAGCCCTTTACCCTATAAATACACATCCACGTGCGGTCATTATCTCCTCTTCCATCTCGCCACCTCGCTCAAACCCTAGCGCCACCGTTAGCTCATGTCGACGCCGGAGATGAAGCGCTTAGCTGCCGCGACCTCTTCGACGCCATCCTCACGCCGGCCGCAGACCTCGTCTTTCCTGCCGCCGCCATAGGTGTCTTCCGCAGCCAAGTTAGGGTGCAGGGGATTGGACTACTCAGCCTCCCTTCTCCCTCGTCTAGCAGTTCATTTGGGGTAAATAAATCTCACTTTTTACAGTCTTTTTGATCAGTCAAATCCATCCACTTCAACCAAAAGTGGTTTCTACACTTCCAAATCTGGACCTGTCTCTTTCTGAATCTCATATCTTGCAAAGTATATTCACTTATGCTTCATAACTAGTTAGATTCCTCACTTGTACTTATTCATGGATTCGTACAAATCTGGAACCAACTCACTTCAAATAAGTGAATGTCTTCGCACTATGAGGTCCATGTCTTCAAACTGATTTATCTTCAAAATCTTCTGAGAATGCATATGACCTCTTCCCCTTCCCTCGCATCTCTAATGCTGTCACAGGTACATGTCCGTGGGAGAATCCCTTGGTTCTCATACTCTGCATTCATTTGCAGAATTCTTACAACATCATATTCACTCCCCTGAAGGCAGTTCTTGCTTGACAAGCAGACGGAAGCCTTTCACTGTTCTGAAGCCTATCTGTCTAAATATCATGGCCACTGAGAAATCTGCTAGGAAGGGTGGTAGACAGCGACGTGGAAATACTTCTCTAGATTTGCCTCCGGATCTGCATGAACTGTACAAGACTGATCCTGGGGAGAACTAAAATCAACACAAGACCTGGATTCAATGGATATGAAGATATTGGGCAGAACAGTGGTTCAAGTACAACTTTGTCACTGCTGAATATGCTGAGAAGAATGCCATCAAGCGCCCATGGGGCGATATTCTCTACAAGAATGTGCAACCCAAGTCCAAGCCTGAAGCTATTGCCCAAGGCTTCTATCCTTGCATGGTTAGAGGACCACAACCTGAAAATGCCGGCCCATCATCTTTGTTATGGTGTCGTGACGACAATCTCTTCAAGCGCAACTACCAGTTCACAAAGGAGTCAGCTGCCAAGAAAATAAAGGAGCTCGGACTCAACTTCAACCCCGGTCCGTCTGCTCCAAGACACGATGGCTCACATGAAGCCAATCCCAATGTCATCGGCCCATTCACTAGCTTCGATGGGCTCCTCTCTCACATTGCTGCTCAAAGGGCCACCGTGGATCACTTTGCTGATGATGCAGACTCTGAAGATGTTCCTGCACCACCAAAGCAGAAGAAGAAGAAGAAGAAGTCAAAAGCTTCAAGGCCCTCCGTTGCACCAACCGCTTCGACTGTGAAGCCGTTGAAGGCTGCACCTCCTGAACCCAGTGTGCAGTCTTAAGACTTGTCTCGTGTCTCCAAGAGGACCAAGAAGCCCAAGAAGTCTTCAGGGCAGGACCTGACTCCTGTTGTTGTTCTGCGCAATGAGGAAGACACCATTGATCTATCAAGTGATGAAGATCTTGGTGATGAAGCTCTAGAGATGCTGATCAAGAGCAAGCAAGAGGAGGAGATCTTCAATGATCTGCCCCTCTTTGATGTTGATATTCTGAACAACTTCATCGATGAATGGTTTGAGGACCAAAGCATCAATATTGATGATCTGCAGCTGCCAGTGGACATCAGCGTCACGTTTCACGGAGCCATTGCTAATGAACTGGCCTTGGCTCAGAAAATCATCGAAATCAAGAACAAGATTGATTATGAGAAGGCACACTTAAAGAAGCACATGGCCAAGCTCAGTGTGGCAGATGTGCAAACCTTCAAGAAGATGATGAATGACCTCAAGGCCGATTTCACCAAGAAGCGTGAAGAAGCCAAAGGCTCACACGAGCGCATGAAGTACTATGCGCAGAAATGTGTTCAAGCGCAGAATGAGGCCGAGAAGCGAAAGGCTCTTGGGCGTCCTGGCATCGACCCCAGGATGGCTGCCAAGCAAAAGAAGAAGTTTGCTGAAGCTCAACCCGAAGCTCAACGGCAGGATCGACCAAGCATTGTCTTCCCTGCCAGCATGACTGGCTCGAAGCCAAAGGTCCCCTCAGCAGCTTCAGAAATGAAGAAGACAAGGCAAGCTGAGGCCGAAGACAAGAAGAGGAAGGTCAAGGACACCTCTGATGATGCTCCCTCCAAGAAAAAATTGAAGACAAAGCCTTCAAAGTCTTCGAAGAAAGAGCATGCTGCTTCCCTAGAGCCACTCATAGTTGAATGTAGCGACCCGACCTCAAACGGTCAAGTCTCTGTGCTTCAGTGTCATCCCTAGATCGGTAATGCTGACACACACAGTACTCGAGGATTTATAAAAGAGTAGCAATCACACACTTATTACATCGAATGTCTCAAAAGAGAACTTATTACAATAAATATGGCTTAAGGCCATCTAATACAATAACAGCGGAAGGCTTGGAAGATAAAGTGAGTCCATCATCTCCAACGGCATAGCTGAGCTACACGACAACGACCTAACGAACCTTACTCCTCGTCTGAAAAGTCTGCAACATAATACGTTGCAGCCCGAAAACGGGTCAGCACATGGAATATGCTAGCAATATAACACAGTAGAGCAAGAACAGAATAATGCTATCACTACATGCATATTTGGCTGGTGGAAAGCTCTATGGTTATTGTTTTGCGAAAAGGCAATTTTTCCCTACAACCAAGGAATAGATTTTATTTAACTATCATGGTAGTTGAAACATCATTGAGAAGGTTCCTCCAACTCAATCCCAATTAAAAGTAATTATCAACCCAACAATATTAATTTAGAGTGATGAGATACATATGATAATCCAAGTACTAGATACTCAAGATTGTCCATAACCGGGGACACGGCTAACCATGATTAGTTTATACACTTTGCAGAGGTTTATGCACTTTTCCCCACAAGACCCGATCTCCTCCGTTGGATTTCTTGCATTGCCGGGTGTTTGAGAAACGGATGACCGAGACACAGTCTTTCAGAAACATTAACTCCTTACTCCGGGCAGACCATACCAACCTACATCCCTCTACCTGCTGATCCACCTCTTCAAGAGCTCATGCAACTTACTCAACTATGCTAGAGCCCATAATAGCATGTGGCTGCACACGGAAGTGTCTAGCATGAAATATCTCAGTTCCCTTTGAGCCTGGGTGGCGGACCTCAGGATTATCGCACGGGTACTCCGGGATATCCTAGGACAACACTGGATTCTCCAGGTGCCCAACAAACAATCCACCCAGATGTGTATTTAAGTTGCCACCTTAAGTTGAACCATTAATTAGTAATCTCACATCTGTCATGGATTCACTCGCCCAAACCACGTCTACGAGCATAGCATAGCAATATAAGCAATACGTAGAAGTAACTCTCAAGGGTTTGATAATAACAGGGCAATAGGTTCTACCTCATCAACTACTTCCCAACCCACATGTTAAACACATCCTAATCATGCAATGTTTGAGGATTGGAGATAATGCATAAAAACTGGGTATGAAGAGAGTATGATCAAAGTGTTACTTGCCTTGCTGATGATCCGCAAAACCTAGAGACTCGTAGTAGCATGCTTCGCACTCCGGGTGTTCTATCACAAACAAACAATAGCATGCATAAGCAATCAAGCAAAGAAATGCGGGTAAAACTCAAAATAGAAGATCTAACCAGAAAGTTCAACTTAAGAACTCCGGTTTGCAAAAAGAATCAAATCAAACGGAGCAACGAAACTCAACTATGAAGGAAACAAGATCCGTTTACTAATCTGGACTAAAGTCAAATTTTACAGTACCAAAATCTTGTTCAAGTTGGTTAAGAAGAAAGAGGGTTTCGAGACGAAGATCTAGGCGCTTGAATCGCCTGATTCCGATAAACGAGTGAAAAGATAAACTAAAACGAAAATCGGATCAGAAATCGCGATCGAAAATAATCGCGGAAAATCCGAGAAAAAGAAAAACTAACGAACAGGCTAACGAACGAACATTCGCTGTCTGCGGCTAATGAGTGAACACCATTCGTTAAAACAAACATACGAACGAACGTCCGCTAAATAAACTAAACCGGAAAATCTGATCTATTCTAAAAAAACGAACCTAGGGTTTTCTAAAAAAACCGAATCGTTTTTTAAAACCGAACGGCGGCTTATACCTTCGGCGAGGTCCGGCGAGGCGGGGTGGCTCCGGTGAGGCGGGCTGCGGTGGTGGGGTGTGCGGGGCGGCGCGGGCAGTGGCGTGATAACCCACAAGTATAGGGGATCACAAAAGTTTTCGAGGGTAAAGTATTCAACCCAAATTTATTGATTCGACACAAGGGGAGCCAAAGAATACTCTCAAGTATTAGCAGCTAAGTTGTCAATTCAACCACACCTGGAAACTTAATATCTGCAGCAAAGTGTTTAGTAGCAAAGTAATATGATAGTAGTGGTAACGGTAGCAAAATGTAACAGTAGTAAAACTAATGTTTTTGGTATTTTGTGGTGATGATAGCAATAGCAACGAAAAAGTAAATAAGCGAAGAACAATATACGGAAAGCTCGTAGGCAATGGATCAGTGATGGAGAATTATGCCGGATGCGGTTCATCATGTAACAGTCATAACCTAGGGTGACACAGAACTAGCTCTAGTTCATTGATGTAATGTAGGCATGTATTCCGAATTTAGTCATACGTGCTTATGGAAAAGAACTTGCATGACATGTTTTGTCCTACCCTCCCGTGGCAGCGGGGTCCTTACAGAAACTAAGGGATATTAAGGCCTCCTTTTAACAGAGTACCGGAACAAAGCATTAACACATAGTGAATACATGAACTCATCAAACTACGGTCATCACCGGTAAGTATCCCGATTATTGTCACTTCGGGGTTAACGGATCATAACACATAATAGGTGACTATAGACTTGCAAGCTAGGATCAAGAACACTCATATATTGATGAAAACATAATAGGTTCAGATCTTAAATCATGGCACTCGGGCCCTAGTGACAAGCATTAATCATAGCAAAGTCATAGCAACATCAATCTCAGAACATAGTGGATACTAGGGGTCAAACCCTAACAAAACTAACTCGATTACATGATAGATCCCATCCAACCCATCCCCGTCCAGCAAGCCTACGATGGAATTACTCACGCACGGCGGTGAGCATCATGAAATTGGTGATAGAGGATGGTTGATGATGACAATGGCGACGGATTCCCCTCTCCAGAGCCCCGAACGGACTCTAGATCAGCCCTCCCGAGAGGTTTTAGGGCTTGGCGGCGGCTTCGTATCGTAAAACGCGATGAATTCTTCTCTCTGATTTTTTCTCCCCGAAACACAATATATACAGTTGGAGTTGGAGTCGGAGGAGCTCTAGGGGGCCCATGAGGTAGGGGGCGCGCCCTAGGGGGGCAGGCGCGCCCCCACCCTCGTGGACAGGTGGTGGGCCCCCTGGCCTTCATATTTTGCAGGTATTTTTTATATTTTCCAAAAATTTGCTCCGTGAAGTTTCAGGTCATTCTGAGAACGTTTGTTTCTGCACATAAATAACACCACGATAATTCTGCTGAAAATAGCGTAAGTCCGGGTTAGTTCCATTCAAATCATGCAAGTTAGAGTCCAAAACAAGGGCAAAAGTGTTTGGAAAAGTAGATACGACAGAGATGTATCAACTCCCCAAGCTTAAACCTTTGCTTGTCCTCAAGCAATTCAGTTGACAAACTGAAAGTGATAAAGAAAAACTTTTACAAACTCTGTTTGCTCTTGTTGTTGTAAATATGTAAAGCTAGCATTCAAGTTTTCAGCAAAGATTATAACTAACCACATTCACAATAACACTTAGGTCTCAAGTTTACTCATATCAATGGCATAATCAACTAGCAAGCAATAATAATAAATCTCGGATGACAACACTTTCTCAAAACAATCATAATATGATATAACAAGATGGTATCTCGCTAGCCCTTTCTGAGACCGCAAGACATAAATGCAGAGCACCTTTAAAGACCAAGGACTGACTAGACATTGTAATTCATGGTAAAAGAGATCCAGTCAAGTCATACTCAATGTAAACTAACAGTAATGAATGCAAATGACAGTGGTGCTCTCCAACTGGTGCTTTTTAATAAGAGGATGATGACTCAGCATAAAAGTAAATAGATAGGCCCTTCGCAGAGGGAAGCAGGGATTTGTAGGGGTGCCAGAGTTCGGTTTTGAAACAAAGATGAATAATATTTTGAGCGGTATACTTTCATTGTGAACATAACAACTAAGAGATGGCAATATCTTCCATGCTACACACATTATAGGCGGTTCCCAAACAGAATGGTAAAGTTTATACTCCCCCTTCCACCAACAAGCATCAATCCATGGCTTGCTCGAAACAACGAGTGCCTCCAACTAACAAGAATCCCAGGGGGAGTTTTGTTTGCAATTATTTTGATTTAGTTTGCATAAAGCATGGGACTGGGCATCCCGGTGACCAGCCATTTATCTCATGAGTGAGGAGCGGAGTCCACTCCTCTTGAGAATAACCCGCCTAACATGGAAGATACGGACAACCCTAGTTGATACATGAGCTATTCGAGCATACAAAACAGGATATTTATTTGAAGTTTTAGAGTTTGGCACATACAAATTTACTTGGAACGGCAGGTAGATACCGTATATAGGTAGGTATAGTGGACTCATGTGGAATAACTTTGGGGTTTAACGGATTGGATGCACAATCAGTATTCCCGCTTAGTACAGGTGAAGGCTAGCAAAAGACTGGGAAGCGACCAGCTAGAGAGCGACAATAGTCATGAACATGCATTAAATTTAATCAACACCGAATGCAAGCATGAGTAGGATATAATCCACCATGAACATAAATATCGTGAAGGCTATGTTGATTTTGTTTCAACTACATGCGTGAACATGTGCCAAGTCAAGTCACTTAAATCATTCAGAGGAGGATACCACCCTATCATACCACATCACAACCATTTTAATAGCATGTTGGCACGCAAGGTAAACCATTATAACTCATAGCTAATCAAGCATGGCACAAGAAACTATGATCTCTAGTTGTCATTGCAAACATGTTTATTCATAATAGGCTGAATTAGGAACGATGAACTAATCATATTTACAAAAACGAAAGAGGTCGAGTTCATACCAGCTTTTCTCATCTCAGCCAGTCCATCATATGTCTTCATAATTGCCTTTCACTTGCACGACCGAACAATGTGAATAATAATAATAGTGCACGTGCATTGGACTAAGCTGGAATCTGCAAGCATTCAATAAATAGGAGAAGACAAGGCAATATGGGCTCTTTTGTCAGATCAACAATAATGTATATAAGAGCCACTTCAACAATTTAATCATGGTCTTCTCCTATCGACCCCCAAAGAAAAGAAATAAAACTATTTACATGGGAAAGCTCCCAACAAGAAAAAAGAAGGACAGGAAATATTTTTGGGTTTTCTTTTTAATTACTACTACAAGCATGGAAAGTAAACTAATTAAAAGTTAAACTATTTTTTTGGTTTTTCTAAGGTTTATCAGACACACAAGAAGAAAGCATAAAAAGGGAATTAAACTAGCATGGATGATACAATGAAAAAGTATGAGCACCGACATCTAGCAATAAGTGTGTGAACATAAATGTAATGTCGGTGGGAAATACGTACTCCCCCAAGCTTAGGCTTTTGGCCTAAGTTGGTCTATGGCCACGGCTGGCCTGGCGGATATCCATAATAATAGTTGGGGTCGTATTGAGATGCAGCGGCTATCGCCTCCTCAGCTGCAGCATGGCGACGAGCGGCCTCCGCTCTCCTCTCGTACTCATCTGCCTCCTCTCTGGTAATAACATATCTTCCTTTTGCCTGATGATCAAAGAAGGCAGGAGCAGGGAGAGTAATATGGACAGCACGACGTCTGTCAAAGATTAGTCGATACTGGAGAGGTGATTCATTCCTCGCGACAAACTGGTGGTGAACCATAGCATTAAATTCTAGGTAAGCAGGTGGTAATTCAATATCATCTTCGCGTATGGCTACACCAAGAAAATTAGCTATGCGGGTTGCATAAATTCCTCCAAAGAAATCTCCATTAAATCTATTAAGATGCAACCTACGTGCAACAATGGCTCCCAAATTATAAGATTCATCTCCTAACACAGCACTCCTAAGAATACCGAGGTCAGGGACACACATGTGACATGCCTCATCTTTTCCATTAATGCATCTACCTATGAAGAGAGCAAAATAATGTATAGAAGGAAAGTGAATGCTCCCTATGGTGGCTTGTGTTATATCTCTAGACTCTCCCACAGTTATGCTAGCAAGAAAATCTCTAAATTCAGATTTGCGAGGATCCCTTATACTACCCCATTGTGGAAGTTTGCAAGCAATGGTAAAATCCTCTGAGTCCATAGTATAGGAATTTTCATAAAGATCAAACAGGACAGTTGGAGAATTAAGTGAAGATGAAAATTCAAACCTCCCCACAAAGGTACTAGTGAGATTGTGATACTGGCCGCACCTCTCTTCCTCGAAGCTCACAAGATCGGCGTTACGCAAATATGCGTTGAATTCTTCCTTAATTCCTGCTCAATCCATAAAATTTTCAGAAGGCTACTCACAAGGACGCACTGGAGCGTCTCTTGGTGGCTCTTCATCAGCATCACGCATTGCAAGCCTGTGTCCTTGCTTCCTTGAGGAACCACCTTGGAACATTTTCCTAAGCATTTTTCTTCCTCTGAAAAATTCTGAATTTTTTTAGTAACCTCAAAATAAAAGTAAACCAAACTCAATAATGTTGATAGAAACTACTCCTACAAGTGCCTAGGGCCTATATCATGCATCAAAACTACTTGGAACCATACAAATTTGACATGCAAGCTCAAGAACATGGTCACCTAAGCAGCAAAAATTTGCAATGAATAAAGCACTAGAACAAAAACTAATTGGACCAATGGAGGAGTCACATACCAAGGAACAATCTCCCCAAGCAGTTTTGTGAGAGGTGCTCTGAGCAAGGAGATCGAAAATGGCAGCAAAACGAGCTTGGACTCGGGTTTGAGCTGGTTATTCGTGTTTGGGGGAGGAAGAAGGAGTGTGTGGGTGAAAGGATAAGTGGAGGAGGGCCACCGTGGGCCCACGAGGCAGGGGGGCGCGCCCAGGGGTAGGGCGCGTTCTCCACCCTTGTGGGCAGGTGGTTGACCCCCTGCTGTGTTCTCAGTGCCAAATATTCTCAAATATTCCAGAAAAAATCATATTTAAATTTCAGGGCATTTGGAGAACTTTTATTTTTGGGGTATTTTTATATTGCACAGATAATCAGATAACAGATAGAAAAATATTTATTTTTATTTTATTTAAAATAAATAACAGAAAGTAAAAGTGGGGTACAAAAGGTTGTGCCTTCTAGTTTCATCCATCTCATGCTCGTCAAAAGGAATCCACTAACAAGGTTGATCAAGTCTTGTTAACGAACTCATTCCGAATAACATGGAACCGGAGAAATTTCGAATAACACTATGTTACCTCAACGGGGATATGCACATCCCCAATAATAAGAATATCATATTTCTTCTTGACAGTAGGAAGAGGAAATTCAAAACCTCCAAATATAATCGATGGAATTTTTCCAATAGAGTTGATACTATGAACTTGAGATTGTTTCCTTGGAAAGTGTACCGTGTGCTCATTACCATTAACATGAAAAGTGACATTGCCTTTAGTGCAATCAATAACAGCCCCTGCAATATTCAAAAAGGGTCTTCCAAGAATAATAGACATACTATCGTCCTCGGGAATATCAAGAATAACAAAGTCCGTTAAAATAGTAACATTTGCAACTACAACAGGCACATCCTCACAAATACCGACAGGTATAGTAGTTGATTTATCAGCCATTTGCAAAGATATTTCAGTAGGTGTCAACTTATTCAAATCAAGTCTACGATATAAAGAGAGAGGTATAACACTAACACCGGCTCCAAGATCACATAAAGCAGTTTTAACATAGTTTCTTTTAATGGAGCATGGTATAGTGGGTACTCCTGGATCTCCAAGTTTCTTTGGTATTCCACCCTTAAAGGTATAATTAGCAATCATGGTGGAAATTTCAGCTTCCGGTATCTTTCTTTTATTTGTAACAATTTCTTTCATATACTTAGCATAAGGATTCATTTTGAGCATATCAATTAATCGCATACGCAAAAAGATAGGTCTAATCATTTCAGCAAAGCGCTCAAAATCCTCATCATCCTTTTTCTTGGATGGTTTGGGAGGGAAAGGCATGGGTTTCCGAACCCATGGTTCTCTTTCTTTACTATGTTTCCTAGCAACAAAGTCTTTCTTATCATAACGTTGATTCTTTGATTGTGGGTTATCAAGATCAACATCAGGTTCAATTTCTATATCATTATCATTACTAGGTTGAGCATCATCATGAACATTATTATTAACATTATCGCTAGTTTCAGGTTCATTACCAGATTGAGTTTCAGCATCAGAAATAGAAATATCATTTGGATTCTCAGGTGGTTCAATAACAGGTTCACTAAAAGCATGGAAAGTCCTATCATTTTTCTTTTTCTTCCTTTTAGAAGGACTAGGTGCATCTATATTATTTCTCTGAGAATCTTGCTCAATTCTCTTAGGGTGGCCTTCAGGATACAAACGTTCCTGAGTCATTTTACCAGTTCTAGTAGCCACTCTAACAGCATTATCATTATTCTTACTATTCAATTCATTGAGCAAATCATTTTGAGCTTTAAGTACTTGTTCTACTTGAGTGGTAACCATAGAAGCATGTTTGCTAATAAGTTTAAGTTCACCTTTGACATTAGCCATATAATCACGCAAGTGTTCAAGCATATTTGAATTGTATTTCAATTGTCTACCAAAATAAGCATTAAAATCTTCTTGCTTAGCCATAAATTTATCAAACTCATCTAAGCATGGGCTAGCAAACTTAGTGATGGGATTTCAGCTTTATCATATCTATAGAGAGAATTTACCTTTACTACTTGTGTCGGGTTATCAAGACCATGAGTTTCTTCAATAGGTAATGGATTAAGATCATATGTTTCTTCAATAGGCGGTAAATTAAGACCATGTATTTCTTCAATAGGAGGTAAATTCTTAACATCTTCAGCTTTAATACCTTTTTCTTTCATAGATTTCTTTACCTCTTGCATATCTTGAGGACTGAGAAATAGAATACCCCTCTTCTTAGGAGTTGGTTTAGGAATAGGCTCAGGAATTGGCTCCGGAGGTGTCCAATTATTTTCATTTGTCAACATATTATTCAATAGAATTTCAGCTTCATCTGGTGTGCCACAACATTTTCAGTTTCATAGCCATGGAAAGGATCAGATTCAACCAAAGTAATTATATCAGGATCAACAGAGAATTCATAATCCTTATCGGTAACACATATAGGTGAAGTAGCAAAAGTAGGGTCAGGTTTCATCCTAGCATTTAGAGATTGCTTATTCCATTTAGCTAATAACCTCTTAAGTTCGTATCTATCTTTGCAAGCTAAAATAGCTAAAGAAGTTCTTTATCAAAAACATAACCCTCAGGAATAATAGGCAAGTCTTCATCATCAATTTCATCAGTATTATCAGATTCAATATTTTCAATCTCTCTAGCCCTAGCAAGTTGTTCATCAAGAAATTCACCAAGTGGCACAGTAGTATCAAACATAGAAGTAGTTTCATCATAAGTATCATGTATAGCAGAAGTGGCATCATCAATAACATGCGACATATCAGAACGAATATCAGAAGCAGGTTTAGGTGTCGCAAGCTTACTCAAAACAGAAGGTGAATCAAGTGCAGAGCTAGATGGCAGTTCCTTACCTCCCCTCGTAGTTGAGGGATAAATCTTGGTTCTTGGATCTTTCAAGTTCTTCATAATGATAAGTAGATATAAATCCCAAGTGACTCAAATAATAGAGCTATGCTCCCCGGCAACGGCACCAAAAAATAGTCTTGATAACCCACAAGTATAGGGGATCGCAACAGTTTTAGATGGTAAAGTATTCAACCCAAATTTATTGATTCGACACAAGGGGAGCCAAAGAATACTCTCAAGTATTAGCAGCTGAGTTGTCAATTTGACCACACCTGGAAACTTAATATCTGCAGCAAAGTGTTTAGTAGCAAAGTAATATGATAGTAGTGGCAACGGTAGCAAAAGGTAACAGTAGTAAAAGTAATGTTTTTGGTATTTTGTGGTGATGATAGCAATAGCAATGGAAAAGTAAATAAGCGAAGAACAATATATGGAAAGCTCGTAGGCAATGGATCAGTGATGGAGAATTATGCCGGATGCGGTTCATCATGTAACAGTCATAACCTAGGGTGACACAGAACTAGCTCCAGTTCATTGATGTAATGTAGGCATGTATTCCGAGTTTAGTCATACGTGCTTATGGAAAAGAACTTGCATGACATCTTTTGTCCTACCCTCCCGTGGCAGTGGGGTCCTTACGGAAACTAAGGGATATTAAGGCCTCCTTTTAATAGAGTACCGAAACAAAGCATTAACACATACTGAATACATGAACTCCTCAAACTACGGTCATCACCGGTAAGTATCCCGATTATTGTCACTTCGGGATTAACGGATCATAACACATAATAGGTGACTATAGACTTGCAAGATAGGATCAAGAACACTCATATATTGATGAAAACATAATAGGCTCAGATCTGAAATCATGGAACTCGGGCCCTAGTGACAAGCATTAAGCATAGCAAAGTCATAGCAACATCAATCTCAGAACATAGTGGATACTAGGGGTCAAACCCTAAAAAACTAACTCAATTACATGATAGATCCCATCCAACCCATCATCGTCCAGCAAGCCTATGATGGAATTACTCACGCACGGCGGTGATCATCATGAAATTGGTGATGGAGGATGGTTGATGATGATGATGGCGACGGATTCCCCTCTCCGGAGCCCCGAACGGACTCCAGATCAGCTCTCCCGAGAGGTTTTAGGGCTTGGCGGAGGCTCCGTATCGTAAAACGCGATGAAATCTTGTCTCTGATTTTTTCTCCCCGAAACACAATATATAGAGTTGGAGCTGGAGTCGGAGGAGCTCCAGGGGCCCCACGAGGTAGGGTGGCGCGCCCTAGGTGGGCAGGTGCGCCCCCGCCCTCGTGGACAGGTGGTGGGCCCCCTGGCCTTCATTTTTTGCAGGTATTTTTTATATTTTCCAAAAAGTTGCTCCGTGAAGTTTCATGTCATTCCGAGAACGTTTGTTTCTGCACATAAATAACACCATGGTAATTCTGCTGAAAACATCGTCAGTCCGGGTTAGTTCCATTCAAATCATGCAAGTTAGAGTCCAAAACAAGGGCAAAAGTGTTTGGAAAAGTAAATACGATGGAGACGTATCACGGCGGCAGGCGGCGGCGCGGCAAAGGGCGGCGGCAACGCGAGGCTAGGCGACGCGGGGCTCGGGTGGGGTGGCGGTGTGGGGTGCGGGGGGGGGGGGGGAGGGGGCGTATAATTAGGAGGGGGGCTAGCTTAGGGGAGGGGGCAAACGGCGCGGGGGAGGAGTCCCGGCCGGACTCAGCTTCGGCGGCGGTGGCTCCGCGTCGGGGACGAGGCGGGCCGCTCGGGTGGGCTGGCTGGGCCGGCTGACTGGGCTTCGTCCCAGTCGGCAAAGGAGACTCTTTTTTTAATAGTTTTGCCAAAACTAAAATAAATCCTAGAAAATAAAATAAAAATTTAAAAATGCCAAAACAAATTTTCACCGTCTAAATAAAATATTTAGAATGAGATGAACATTTTCTTGGCCCTAAAATGCAACTTTGAAAAACGTACAATTTTCTAATTCAAATAAAACAACAATAAACTCCGAATAAAATCAATATTTGGTTTTAATATTTTCCTCCAATATTTCATTTATTTTGGAGAAGTCATATTATCTCCTCTCATATATTTTAATATGAAATATTTTTGGAGAGAAAAATAATTAAAACCAAAAATCCTCGTTTCAATATTTGATAAAACTCAAATATGAAAACAGGGAAATCCCCAACTCTCTCCGAGGGTCCTTGAGTTGCTTAGGATTTTGAGGATCGCGAAACGAAATGCAGTAAAATATGATGTGCATGAATGAGCTATGTATAACATTCCAAATTGAAAATTTGGGATGTTACATTGAACCTATCTCAGTTGCTCTCCCTGCTTCAACCAACCAAGAACGTCTCCTTGTGATTCATGAGCCTGCTTCCACAGGGCTCCAGAGAGTGAAGAAGTTCCAGCTGTTGACCCCAACGCAGCTGAAGACAATGGTCATGAAGACAATGTGCATGATGATAAAGTCCTTCCTCAGCTCGAGCCCCGGTCGGTATCATCGCCTGCTCCCACGAGCAGTGAACTTATTAGCATTGGTCGTCCATTGACGCTAGTTGCTTAAGATGACTCATGGGCCGAGCACCAACAACAAGACACCCCAGTGCAAGATGAGACACCACGTACTCTCCCTGCTCAAGTTACTTCTTCGGTACTTGATGATGAAGACTACATGGAACAGACCACTCCTTCCCCAAAGGCGTCGCCAGCGTCGCAGGCTTCGTAAGGGCATCATGCCACAGGTATCCATGTCAAGCATTCCACAACAAGAAGCGCAACACACTAGCTGAGTAGCACGTCAAGTTTTTCCTGAAGCCACTCCTTCTGAGACTGCCTCTGAGTCTGAAGCCAAGACTGCTGAAGACATTCCGGCTGCATTAGCCGAAGAAGAAAGAGAAGCCACACCCTTTGACAGTGATCCAGTCATTCTTGAAGAGAATGTGATCATGCCCGACCCTCCTATCGTTGAACAGATGGAGGTTGAAAACACTGAGGCTGCCACCAACAACGCCACTGAAGCCAATGACTCCGTCATGGCTGAAGATAATGTGGAGCCCGAAGCCAATGTGAATGCTGACACCACTGTGAGGCCAATCACCTCTGATGGCGCCGTTCCTCCTCCAAGGCCACATACTATGGAACGTGTGTTCAATCATGGCGAATTGGTGACTGTCAGATGGCCAATTATGGTTCCACCCACTGCTCCCGGGCCACGGTATGACTATCATGTGGAGCAGAGGCCTCAAGTTCAGAAGCCAAAGCCACACGTGCCAAGGCTTCCAAGTGCTTTCACAACCCAGGGTTCATTCAGTGTGCTCAGTTTCAGAGAGCACAATACTTTCTTTGACAGCGCCAAGAACCTGTACACGAAACCCAAGATCACCTCTGACAGATTTTGGAGGCATCTGCAGCGAAGCTATTACTCTTGCATCCTGTACAACCAAGACCGGATATTTCCGCACAAGCGTCTGGATTGTGATGCTATGGCTGGGCTACCATGTCTTGAAGAGGCCCTTGACTGCTTTAGGGATGTTTGTCTTCTGGCCTTCGTGACTGACAAGGAGCATTGGAACGAAGAGCTTTTGTTGCAGTTCTATGCTACTCTCCATATCCAAGGCTACAACAGGGATCTGAAGACTTGGATCCTTGAGTGGATGACAGGTGATGTACATCACGAAGCCAAAGCTCAAGATATCATCGAGCTTACTTCCCTGCCCACTCTAGGTGAGTTATACGAACCTGGTTGTCATCTTCATCAAAATGAGCCGCAGAGCATTTTTCAGAAGCCAGAGCTAAACATGAGCCAAATGCTTAGCATGATGAAGCCATTGCCACAAGACGCCGAATACCCAAAGGAGTTCTTTGTCAAGGACCTAGAGTACTTGCCACACATAGTGTACCACATTCTGAGGCGTACTCTCTGGCTCATCAAAGGAAATTCTTCTGAAGCTAAACTTGAAGGCGCTATGAAGACTTTGCTATTCTATACTATCAATGGCATCAGATTCAACACTCAGGATTTTTTCATCAGACAACTTGCTGCTTCTGGGATTGATTTGTTTGGTCTGAAATTCTATGCTCCATTGGTGATGCGCTTGATTAAGCTTCATTCAACCATTGACTATCAGCCTTCAGCGCGCAACCATATTGTTTTTCTGCCTGAAGTTGATATGCTATTGAAGCCATCTACCCCGAGCCTGCCAAGAAGCCACTCCACCTTCAAAATGCAGAATTCTAGAGCTTCACACAGCCTATTGAAGGGATTCTTGTGCCAAATGCTGCAACTCCTGCATATCCTCTGGCTGGCAACCTGCGCATACCACACTGAGCCAATACTGAAGCCACTGCAAGCACCTTCACTCAAAGGCCTCAGAAGTGTCCTCGTGTCCTCAACAACCGTGAGCTTCTGGTGGCTTTACATCAAAAGCAGGATAGGCATCATGATTGGCTGAAGCGTCAGATGCAGAGTCTCTTGGTGTGCCGTTGATTTGTTACGACAAATGTCCTTAGTGTGAGGACTTAGTCATGAGGCCAACGCATCTATGTGGTAGCTTGAGAGGGGTTGAGTGGGTTGAGTAGGAGAATGATGTGATGGACAAGACCCAATCCTAAGCATAGCACAAGATCGTGTAGTTCGTTTGCTAAGAGCTTTTCTAATGTCAAGTATCATTTCCTTAGACCATGAGATTGTGCAACTCCCGGATACCGTAGGAATGCTTTGGGTGTACCAAACGTCACAACGTAACTGGGTGACTATAAAGGTGCACTACAGGTAGCTCCGAAAGTATCTGTTGAGTTGGCATGAATCGAGACTGGGATTTGTCACTCCGTATGATGGAGAGGTATCTCTGGGCCCGCTCGGTAATGCATCATCATAATGAGCTCAGTGTGACTAATGAGTTAGCCAGGGGATCATGCGTTACAGAACGAGTAAAGAGACTTTCCAGTAATGATATTGAACAAGGTATAGGGATACCGACGATTGAATCTGGGCAAGTAACATACCGATAGACAAAGGGAATTGTATACGGGATTGACTGAATCCTCGACATCGTGGTTCATCCGATGAGATCATCATGGAACATGTGGGAGCCAATATGGGTATCCAGATCCCGCTATTGGTTATTGGCCGGAGAGGTGTCTCGGTCATGTATGCATGGTTCCTGAACCCGTATGGTCTACACACTTAAGGTTCGGTGACGCTAGAGTTGTTATGAGAAATAGTATGTGGTTACCGAAGGTTATTCGGAGTCCGGGATGAGATCCAGGACATGACGAGGAACTCCGGAGTGGTCCAGAGGTGAAGATCGATATATTGGACGAAGGGTATCGGAGTCCAGAATTGTTCTGGGAGTACCGGGTGACGACCAGCGTGACCGAAAGGTGTTTCAGAGGCCCCGGCAAGCGTTGGGGGGCCTTATGGGCCAAGGGGAGGGGGCACACCAGCCCACTAAGGGGCTGTGCGCCCTTCCCACCCCCTCTCATGTAACCTGGAGAGGTGGGGGCGCCTCCCCTAGGGTAGCCACCCCTCCCGGCTTGGGGGTCAAGTTTCCTTAGGGTGGGGGCGCTCAAACCCATCTAGGGTTTCCCCTGTGGCCGCCGCCCCTCCCCTAGGGAACCCTAGGGCACCTCCTCCACCCCCTTCCCCCTATATATACTGAGGGAGAGAGAGGGCAGCCGCCCCCTTCCCCTGGCGCAGCCCTCTCCCTCCCCAACACCTCCTCCTCCTCCGTAGTGCTTGGCGAAGCCCTGCCGGAGAACTGCAAGCTCCACCACCATGCCGTCGTGCTACCGGAGCTCTCCCTCAACTTATCCTGTCCCCTTGCTGGATCAAGAAGGAGGAGACGTCCCCGGGCTGTACGTGTGTTGAACGCGGAGGCACCGTTGTTCGGCGCTTAGATCGGAATCAACCGCGATCTGAATCGCTGCGAGTACGACTCCTTCATGCGCGTTCTTGTAACACTTCCGCATCGTGATCTTCAAGGGTATGAAGATGAACTCCCCTCTCTCTCGTTGCTAGTCTCTCCATAGATTGATCTTGGTGATGCGTAGAAAATTTTGAATTCTTGCTACGTTACTCAACAGTGGTATCAGAGCCAGGTTTATGTGTAGATTCTATGCACGAGTAGAACACAAAGTAGTTGTGGGCGATGATTTGTTCAATTTGCTTGCCGGTACTAGCCTTATCTTGATTCGGCGGCATTGTGGGATGAAGTGGCCCGGACCGACCTTACATGTACACTTACGTGAGACAGGTTCCACCGACTGACATGCACTTGATGCATAAGGTGGCTAGCGGGTGTCTATCTCTCCCACTTTAGTCGGATCGGATTCGATGAAGAGGGTCCTTATGAAGGGTAAATAGAAATTGGCATATCACTGTTGTGGCTTTTGCGTAGGTTAGAAACGTTCTTGCTAGAAATCCATAGCAGCCACATAAAACATGCAACAACAATTAGAGGACGTCTAACTTGTTTTTGCAGGGTATGCTATGTGATGTGATATGGCCAAAAGGATGTGATGAATTATATATATATGTGATGCATGAGATTGATCATGTTCTTGTAATAGGAATCACGATTTGCATGTCGATGAGTATGACATCCGGCAGGAGCCATAGGAGTTGTCTTAATTTATTGTATGACCTGCGTGTCAATGTAAAACGCCATGTAATTACTTTACTTTATTGCTAGCCGTTAGCCATAGTAGTATAAGTAATAGTTGGCGAGACAACTTCATGAAGACACGATGATGGAGATCATGATGATGGAGATCATGGTGTCATGCCGGTGACGAAGGTGATCATGCCGCGCCACGAAGATGGAGATCAAAGGCGCAAGATGATATTGGCCATATCATGTCACTTTATGATTTGCATGTGATGTTTACCATGTTTACATCTTATTTGCTTAGAACAACGGTAGCATAAATAAGATGATCCCTCACTCAAATTTCAAGAGATGTGTTCCCCCTAACTGTGCACACGAAGGTTCGTTGTTTCGAAGCACCATGTGATGATCAGGTGTGATAGATTCTAACATTCGCATACAACGGGTGTAAGCCAGATTTACACATGCGAAACACTTAGGTTGACTTGACGAGCCTAGCATGTACATACATGGCCTCGGAACACAATAGACCGAAAGGTCGAACATGAGTCATATAGTAGATACGATCAACATGAAGATGTTCACCGATGATGAGTAGTCCTTCTCACGTGATGATCGGACACGGCCTAGTTGACTCGGATCATGTATCACTTAGATGACTAGAGGGATGTTTATCTAAGTGGGAGTTCATTAAATAATCAGATGAACTTAATTATCATGAACATAGTCAAAAGGTATTTGCAAATTATGTCGTAGCTTACGCTTTAGTTCTACTGTTAAAGATATGTTCCTAGAGAAAATTTAGTTGAACGTTGATAGTAGAAATTATGCGGACTGGGTCCGTCAACTGAGGATTATCCTCATTGCTGCGCAGAAGGCTTATGTCCTTAATGCACCGCTCGGTATGCTGAACCTCGAGCATCGTCTGTAGATGTTGCAAAACATCTGACATACACATTTTGATGACTACGTGATAGTTCAGTGTGTAATGCTAACGGTTTAGAATTGTGGCACCAAAGATGGTTTTGAAACGTCGCAGAACATATGAGATGTTCCAAAGACTGAAATTGGGATTTCAGACTAGTGCCCACGTCAAGAGGTATGAGACCTCTGACAAGTTTCTTAAGCCTGCAAACTAAGGGAGAAATGCTCAATCGGTGAGCATGTGCTCAGATTGTCTGAGTACTACAATCGCTTGAATCGGGTGGGAGTTAATCTTCCAGATGAGATAGTGATGGTTCTCCATAGTCACTGCCACCAAGCTATTAGAGCCTCATGATGAACTATAACATATTAGGGATAGACATGATGATCCTTGAGTAACTCGCGATGTTTGACACCGCGAAAGTAGAAATCAAGTAGGAGCGTCAATTGTTGATGGTTAGTAAAACCACTAGTTTCAAGAAGGGCAAGGAAAAGAAGGGATACTTCATGAAACGGCAAATCAGTTGCTGCTCTAGTGAAGAAACCCAAGGTTGAACCCAAACCCGAGACTAAGTGCTTCTGTAATGAGGGGAACAGTCACTAAAGCAGAACTACCCTAGATACTTGGTAGATGAGAAGGCTGGCAAGGTCGACAAAAGTATTTTGAATATACGTTATATTATTGTGTACTTTACTAGTACTCCTAGTAGCACCAGGGAAATAAATACCGGTTTGGTTGCTAAGTGTTAGTAACTCGAAATAAAAGGCTGCGGAGACTAGCTAAAGGTGAGATGACGATATGTGTTGGAAGTGTTTCCAAGGTTGATGTGATCAAATATCGCACGCTCCCTCTACCATTGGGATTGGTGTTAAACCTAAATAATTGTTATTTGGTGTTTGCATTGAGCATAGACATGATTGGATTATGTTTATCGCAATACGGTTATTCATTAAAGGAGAATAATGGTTACTCTGTTTATTTGAATAATACCTTCAATGGTCTTGCACCTAAAATGAATGGTTTACCGAATCTCGATCGTAGTGATACACATGTTCATGACAAAAGATATAAGATAGTAATGATAGTACCACATACTTGTGGCACTGCCATTTGAGTCATATTGGTATAAAACGCATGAAGAAGCTCCATGTTGATGGATCTTTGGACTCACTCGTTTTTGAAAAGATTGAGACATGCGAACCATGTCTATTGGTAGATATGCATGAAGAAACTCCATACAGATGGATCGTTTGGACTCAGTTGATTTTGAATCACTTGAGACATGCAAATCATACCACATGGGAAAGATGACTGAAAGGCCTCGTTTTCAGTAAGATGGAACAATAAAGCAACTTGTTGGAAGTAATACATTTTGATGTGTGCAGTCCAATGAGTGCCGAGGCACGCAGTGGATATCGTTATGTTGTTACTTCACAGATGATTTGAGTAGATGCTAAGTATATTTACTTGATGAAACACAAGTCTGAATTATTGAAAGGTTCAAGTAATTTCAGAGTGAAGTTGAAGATCGTCGTGATGAGAGGATAAAAATGTCTATGATATGATCATAGAGATGAATATCTGAGTAATGAGTTTGGCACACAATTAAGACATTGTGGAATTTTTTTCACAACTAATACCGCCTGGAACACCATAGTGTGATGGTGTGTTCGAACATCATAACTGCACCCTATTGGATATGGTGCAAAACATGATGTCTCTTATAAAATTACCACTATCGTTTATGGGCTAGGCATTGGAGACAACCACATTCACTTTAAATAGGGCACCACGCAATTCCGTAGAGACGATACCGTATGAACTATGGTTTAGAAAAAACCTAAGCTGTCGTTTCTTAAAAGTTTGGGGCTGCGACGCTTATGTGAAAAAGTTTCAGGCTGATAAGCTTGAACCCAAAGCGAATAAATGCATCTTCATAGAATACCCAAACCAGTTGGGTATACCTCCTATTTCAGATCCGGAAGCAAAAGTGATTGTTTCTAGAAACATGTGCTTTCTCGAGGAAAAGTTTCTCTCGAAAGAATTGAGTGGGAGGATGGTGGAGACTTGATGAGGTTATTGAACCATCACTTCAACTAGTGTGTAGCAGGGCACATGAAGTTGTTCCTATGGCACCTACACCAATTGAAGTGGAAGCTTATGATAGTGATCATGAAACTTCAGATCAAGTCACTACCAAACCTCGTAGGTCGACAAGGATGCGTACAACTTCAGAGTGGTACGTAATCCTGTCTTGGAAATCATGTTGCTAGACAAAAATGAACCTACGAGCTATGGAGAAGCGATGGTGGGCCCAGATTCCGACGAATGGCTCGAGGCTATAAAATCCGAGAGAGGATCCATGTATAAAAGCAAAGTATAGACTTTGGAAGAACTACTTGATGGTCGTAAGGCTGTTGGGTGCAGATGGATTTTAAAAGGAAGATTGACAATGATGGTAAGTGTCACCATTAAGAAAGCTCGACTTGTCGTTAAGATGTTTTCCGACAAGTTCAAGAGTTGACTATGATGAGACTTTCTCACTTGTAGCGATGCTAAGAGTCTGTTGGAATTATATTAGCAGTTACTGCATTATTTATGAAATCTTGCAGATGGGATGTCAAAACATTGTTTCCTCGACAATTTTCTTGAGGAAAGGTTGTATGTGATACAACCAGAAGGTTTTGTCAATCCTGAAAGATGCTAACAAGTATGCAAAGCTCCAACAATCCTTCTAAGGACTGGAGTAAGCATCTCGGAGTTGGAATGTACGCTTTGATGAGATGATCAAAGATTTTGGGTTTATACAAAGTTTATGAGAAACTTGTAATTCCAAAGAAGTGAGTGGGAGCACTATAGAATTTTTGATGAGTATATGTTGTTAACATATTGTTGATCAGAAATGATGTAGAATTTCTGGAAAGCATACAGGGTTATTTGAAAAGTGTTTTTCAATGGAAAACCTGGATTAAGCTACTTGAACATTGAGCATCAAGATCTATAAGGATAGATCAAAAACGCTTAATAGCACTTTCAAATGAATACATACCGTGACAAGATTTTGAAGGAGTTCAAACTAGATCAGAAAAGAAGGAGTTCTTGGTTGTGTTACAAGGTGTGAGTATTGAGTAAGACTCAAGACCTGACCACGGCAGAAGAGAGAGAAAGGACGAAGGTCGTCCCCTATGCTTTAGACATAGGCTCTACAGTATGCTATGCTGTGTACCGCACCAGAAATGTGCCTTACCATGAGTCAGTTAAGGGGTACAAGAGTGATCCAGGAATGGATCACATGACAGCGGTCGAACTTATCCTTAGTAACTAGTGGACTAAGGAATTTTCTCAATTATGGAGGTGGTAAAAGAGTTCGTCGTAAAGGGTTACGTCGATGCAAACTTTGACACTAATCCGGATGACTCTGAGTAGTAAACCAGATTCGTATAGTAGAGCAGTTATTTGGAATAGCTCCAAGTAGCGCATGGTAGCTGCATCTACAAGATGACATAGAGATTTGTAAAGAACACACGGATCTGAAAGGTTCAGACCCGTTGACTAATAACCTCTCTCACAAGCGAGATATGAACAAACCCCATGGGTGTTGGATTCATTACAATCACATAGTGATGTGAACTAGATTATTGACACTAGTGCAAGTGGGAGACTGCTGGAAATATGCCCTAGAGGCAATAATAAAATGGTCATTATTGTATTTCCTTGTTCATGATAATTGTCTATTGTTCATGCTATACTTGTATTAACTAGAAACCGTAATACATGTGTGAATACATAGACCACAACATGCCCCTAGTAAGCCTCTAGTTGACTAGCTCATTGATCAATAGATGGTTATGGTTTCCTGACCATGGACATTGGATGTCATTGATAACGGGATCACATCATTAGGAGAATGATGTGATGGACAAGACCCAATCCTAAGCAGAGCACAAGATTGTGTAGTTCGTTTGCTAAGAGCTTTTCTAATGTCAAGTATCATTTCCTTAGACCATGAGATTGTGCAACTCCCAGATACCGTAGGAATGCTTTGGGTGTACCAAATGTCACAATGTAACTGGGTGACTATAAAGGTGCACTACAGGTAGCTTCGAAAGTATCTGTTGAGTTGGCACGAATCAAGACTGGGATTTGTCACTCCGTATGACGGAGAGGTATCTCTGGGCCCACTCGGTAATGCATCATCATAATGAGCTCAGTGTGACTAATGAGTTAGCCACGGGATCATGCGTTACGGAACGAGTAAAGAGACTTACCGATAACAAGATTGAACAAGATTGAACAAGGTATAGGGATACCGACGATCGAATCTCGGGCAAGTAACATACCGATAGACAAAGGGAATTGTATACGGGATTGACTGAATCCTCGACATCGTGGTTCATCCAATGAGATCATCGTGGAACATGTGGGCGCCAATATGGGTATCCAGATCCCGCTATTGGTTATTGGCCGGAGAGGTGTCTCGGTCATGTCTGCATGGTTCCCGAACCCGTAGGGTCTACACACTTAAGGTTCGGTGACGCTAGAGTTGTTATGGGAAATAGTATGTGGTTACCGAAGATTATTCAGAGTCCCGAATGAGATCCCAGACGTGACGAGGAACTCCGGAGTGGTCCAGAGGTGAAGATCAATATATTGGATGAAGGTTATTGGAGTCCGGAATTGTTCTGGGAGTACCGGGTGACGACCAGCGTGACCGAAAGGTGTTTCGGAGGCCCCGACAAGCGTTGGGGGGCCTTATGGGCCAAGGGGAGGGGGCACACCAGCCCACTAAGGGGATGTGCGCCCCTCCCACCCCCTCTCACGTAACCTAGAGAGGTGGGGGCGCCTCCCCTAGGGCAGCCGCCCCTCCCGGCTTGGGGGGCAAGTTTCCTAGGGTGGGGGCGCCCAAACCCATCTAAGGTTTCCCCTATGGCCACCGCCCCTCCCCTAGGGAACCCTAGGGCGCCTCCTCCACCCCCTCCCCCCTATATATAGTGAGGGAGAGAGAGAGCATCGGCCCCCTTCCCCTGGCGCAGCCCTCTCCCTCCCCAACACCTCCTCCTCCTCCGTAGTGCTTGGCGAAGCCCTGCCGGAGAACTGCAAGCTCCACCACCACGTCGTCGTGCTACCGGAGCTCTCCCTCAACTTCTCCTCTCCCCTTGCTAGATCAAGAAGGAGGAAGCGTCCTCGGGCTGTATGTGTGTTGAATGCGGAGGCGCCGTTGTTCGGCGCTTAGATCGGAATCAACCGCGATCTGAATCGCTGCGAGTACGACTCCTTCATCCGCGTTCTTGTAACGCTTCTGCATCGCGATTTTCAAGGGTATGAAGATGCACTCCCCTCTCTCTCGTTGCTAGTCTCTCCATAGATTGATCTTGGTGATGCGTAGAAAATTTTGAATTATTGCTATGTCACCCAACATTACCCAGGTCCGGCCCCTCATGGTGGAGGTAAAATCCTACAACCTGCTTAATTGATATTGATGATGATGATCACGATTACAAGGGTGCTCATCTTGAGAGGTATATACTTGCCTGTCTAACCCTAACTTGTCAAACTTGTCCCTCTTGGGGTGCCCTGTCCCTCCTTATATAAGTTGGAGGGGCGGGTTACATGTGGAGTCCTAGTAGGACTAGGACTACTCTATTACAAATGGAGTCCTAGTCTTGCTTCCTTTGCAAGGGAATATTCCTTTTGCCTTTTCTCTTAAGCCGGCCCACCATAGTACGAGCCGGCCTTCCATGAACCGCCTTCTAGGCCTCCAGGTCTTGTCGCTCCTCTGACCCTCCTGCCGGGTCACCAATGAGTCACCTGGCTCGGTCGGGTCATCCAGGCGGGTCATCAATGAGTCGCCAAGTCCGGTTGGGTCATATATCCGCCCGGATCGTACCGCGGGGTATATCCCCGACATTAGCCCCCAGTCTAATTTGGATTTATCCATGTTAAACTGATCCTGCAAAATAAACACAAGAACAAATCTGTCCGGTTGTGCTCGGGGTTAAAAGTTCTTGTAAGCCGGCACCTAATCATCCTTAAGTCCTTGTCATTTCCTTCTTCTGGAAAGTCCGGGTCAATAGGCTAGCTTCATAATCAATTTGCTGACATTGGCTTCACACAGAAAAATATTGTGAAGAATAATTCATTTGATTCAGCTCCCAATGCTTAACAAAAATATTGGTCTTGAAAAACTCTTCTGATTTTCAGCCGGCTTGAAGATGTAGAACTTGCTGGCTTATCATTGCCAAAATTGCCGGTTTGTAAATATTGATGGCACCGGGTCATAATTGTTGCTAACATCAAGCTTGAAAATGTACCTCTCTTATACGCATATCACTTGTAGCCCCCAAGTCTTAAGAAGGGAGCGTAGTAACAGCTTAAGACTTGCTTCAATATAAATGTTGCAACCTTTAAGAAATCCATGTTGTTCATCTCATTCATTAGTCAAAACTGAATATTCCACATATGTAGCCCCCAAGTGTCGGGTTTTCATGCTTGCAGCAACCTGGGACTTGTAATTGCCTTATACTCATGAAAACTTCAACCAGTGTAGCCCCCAAGGGCCGACTCAGTAAGATAATACTGAGCTGGGACTTTATATATACTTCATTTGAAAATAACATCATATGATGTAGCCTCCAGCGTAGGGCTTGAACCCATGTCCACAAGGTTAAGAGCCTTGTGCTTTACCAACTGAGCAATGGACCCTTCAATATAATGGATTTAACTTTGCGTACCTTGAATTTTTAACAGGATCAATTAGTAGCCCCCAAGGGCTAGCTCATTACAATGTGATTAGTCGGGTCTTCAACAAAGCGAGCAAAAAATGACTTTGCATTAGCCCCCAAGTGCCATGGTGCATGTTGGCAGTGACATGGGACTTGCATATTTGATGTAATCTCAACTTGAATAATGTAGCCCCCAAGTGCCGGGTTGTAAGCCTGCAGTGACTCAGGACTATTCCTTCCATTGTAGAATAAATCATATCCATTGATAAAATAATAGCCATTGCGCTAAAGCGACTTTGAAAACCTCAATCATAATACTGGTTATCGATAACCCTACAAAGATCCAGCCATATTGGCTATTCAAATTTGAACAATATAATCCGGTATGAAAACCTCAATCATTCAATATCATCATGACAATCCAGCCAAGTTTGGCTATTAAAGATTTAAATACCTTATCAATTGACAAGTAAATCCGGAGTTTAAACACTCACTGGCTCTTGGCCGATGGCGACTTAATGCGCATCCATTGTAATCCGATATTTTTGTAACCCGACGGTTTATAGACTTTGTGAAAATCAACAATTGATAACCCTTTTGAAACACCAATTTCAATTTTTGATGATGGGCTTGAACTTAATCATTTATGTAAGTCATAGCTCTGCAAATCCTCCACAGAGTTTAAACAACGTATGCCCTCGCGACTTAACATCAAAAGCCAGGACGGGTAACAACCCAAACATAATATAGTCTTATGCAATTTATGAAAAAGACTAGCATTAAGGCCATTCAAGCCTAAAGATACTAGCAACTTAAAATTAAAAGCCAGGACGGGTTATCAAACCTCGCATATTCATATAACCAGGAAAACATACCTGTAGGATTGATTTATACTGCTGGCTTACATTGCCATGCCCATTGAGGGTAACAATCCAATGATTTATAAGCGCATGATTCCAATGGCGCAATTCAAAATATACTGGCGACTTAACGTCCAAAGCCAGGCCAGGGGGTAATATCCAAAATATGAGACATAGTCAGGGCTGCTTGGCCACCAAGAACTCATTTGTTGCACATGAAGCCTGTAGGTGGTCCTGGAAGAGCCTCACAATGCTCTTTCCTGAAGAAGATCTTTGCGAAGATGGCTTCATAGAGAACTTCAATTTTGACTCCAGGCCTCCTCAAAATGCAAGTTGGCGTCATACTCCCTCAATTGAAGATTCTGAGCATTCATCTTCGGCTGCAACTATTGTTGCCAGAGTCGTCAATGAAGAAGATGACGCCACTTCACCAACCTCAACTACACTACATCACGATTCTGCGTCAGGCCCGTCTGCACCACCAAACTCCAACGTTGACCCTGCTCCATCTCCTACTCCTGCTGGGAACAAGAGATACTCTATGTCTTCAAACCTTTTTGGTCATTACTGACAAAAGGGGGAGAAGCATATGAGTTGATAGTCTTCAAGGAGGTCCATATGAGTGGTTGCATTATTTTTGCTAAGTTCTTACAACTCTCATTTTGAAACTATTTGGCTTTTGAGTTGTAACGCTTAAACTTGATGGTCGTCTGCTGCTCTTGCTGCTACTTTGTGATGCGATGATAAATTCCGCATGAAGTCATTCTGCAGATGCCCATTTCTCGTTATGCACATCATTATCTTCGTTATACTTATATATGCATGATGAATTGTCTTCGTAAGTTGAAGAGGATTTCCACAAAGTAAAACATGCCATGTGCATTTGCATTCAAAAGCAAACTACTTATATGCACATCTTCAGGGGGAGCCTTTTGCAACTTATGAAGACAATGCCTTAATCCTAAACTTTCATATACTTTTATCCCCGTTGAAAACTTCAACTAGTTTGTCATCAATAACCAAAAAGGGGGAGATTGTAAGTGCATCTAGTGCCACCCCTAGTTGGTTTTGGAGTATTGATGACAAACTTGGTTGAGTGACTAATGTGTTTGTCAGAATTGCAGGATAACACAGGTAGTAGTCCCTTATTGATTCGGTTTACCTACCAGAGATGACCCCTAAAAATGTGTGAATACATTGAAGACAATGGTGGTTTGTGAAGACATTCACAGTGAATATTATGACATGAGAAGACATTCATGTGAAGACTATGGAGTGCAAAGACATAGTTGCTTCATAGTTTCCTTTTCTTCTTTGTTGAGTCATAGGAACCACCGTACTGGTAAGTGGGGTCCAAGTGAACAAAGTCAGAGTGACTGAAGTGATGCTCAACTAAAATCCTATGTCTTTGAGCGAAGACAATGAGAGCAAATCCTATCTAGAGCCGGATGAGTCAGCTTTGCTTGTAGCCCAAGTAAAGCTGGCGCGTGTGTTTGAAATCTGACCGTTGGACATGTGTCGGTTCCTTAGTGACCCAGGGTCATTTTGGACAAATCAGGTCGGGTTGCCTCCTTGCTATAAATAGCCCAGTCCCTACACCACAAATTGGTGGCTGCTCAGAGTTAGTACATGACTTCTGTCGTTTGAGAGCAACCCACCCCCGAAGCATTTGAGAGAGAGAGATCCTTGCGAGGATAAAGCCCAAAACACCCAGAGCCAAAGAGTGTTAGGCATCACTGAAGTCTTTCTGTCTGCGTGACCTGAAAACATGTTACACTTGAGGATTGTGAATCCTCCAGCCGGTTAGGCGTCGTGTTCTGAGCATCCAAGAGCCATTGTGGATCGCCAGTGAACAAAGTCTGTGAAGGTTTGGAAGTCTACCTTGAAGACTTACCAGAGTGATTGGGCTAGGACTGGGTGTCCTTAGCTCAAGGGGAATAAGGTGAAGACGCGGTCTTCTGAGTTAAATCTCAGCCTCCCTAACCAGACGTACAGTTGTCACAGCAACTGGAACTGGTCTACCAAATCCCTGTCTTCACCAAGCAACTGGTTCTATCTCCCACTCCCCTTTACTTTACAGTTTGTCTTCGTGAAGTCATTGCCTGCTTGTCTGATCTGATTGACTTCACTGAGTGAAGACTGTTTACTGTTTGGCTTCATACCGTCTTCCATCCTGATCCATACTACCTAGCTGCTGATAGTCTTCGTGCTTTCACTTCATTGACTACTTGACTATGGCTTGTCTAGTGTAGTCTACCTTCTGCTACATATCAATAGGTTCATTTCTAATGTTTGTCTTCAAAGACCTCGTGCTTTCAATACTTACATAAAAATCGCCTATCCACCCCCCTCTAGTCGATAACTAGCACTTTTAGAGCGTCGCAGAGTGAGAGGCGCGACGCGCCGCACAGCAAGAGCAGATCCATTGGTGCTTGCCTGCTATCGACAGGGCATCACAGCTGGGTACATGTCCCGTCAGTACCCCCATTCCTCGCTAGGTGTGGGCAGAGGACCTCTGCGAAGTACTTGCACCAGAGGCCGGCCGCGCTGTACTTGCACCGGATGCCCGCCGCGCTGTTCGCATGGGTCGCGCCGTTCGCCTTGTCTACGGCCCGCTCAGTGCCAACGTGCTGGTCGGTAGGCTCGACCGCCTCCTTGGACCAGGTGTCCACCTGGGCGCAGTAGAGGAACATGGCCGTCGCATCCTCGAGCTAGTGATCTCCGATGAAATAGCCAACTTGGAGCTCGAGATCGCGCTCCAGATGTACCGCGAGCATATCGACCACTTGGACAAACGCCTGCACGAGTTCAGGCAGAGTCAAGAGCTACCGTAGGCAAGGGCTGCTGGTCATGGTCTCATGGGCGTGTTTTATTTTGTTGAGTCGTTTCGACACGGATCGCTATGTATTCATAGCAATCATAATATTGCTCTATTTATTGCTTTGTTTCAATGTGTGTACTCTGTTTTCCGTTCTTATATGTTCCATTTCAATGTGTGTGTATACGCTTTCCATTCTGTATATGTGGATGATAACAGCTAGATTCAAATTAGTATACAAAAATAGATAGAAAATGGAATTCATAATATATATATCTTAATTGTTCATTAGTTCATCACAAAATATATATAATATCATCACATATACGTTATGATACTTAACTACTAGGTACAATGCATAAAATTGAAAACGAACAATACAAAAACTAATAATCCCTCCTGGGGCCAGTATTCCGGTAGCCGCTCGCCAGCAGCTCCCTGGTGTCTGGCGTCTTCCTAGCGCGGAGGTAGTACTCCGCCTCCTCCGCCTCACAACGCTTGACGTATCGATCTGTTTCTTGCTGGCGGACGAGCGCCAACGATCTTGCCATTTCATTGGGCGCCCACCAGAGCTCCTCGTCAGTGGCACGCTAGAGCTTATCGACCCACCTCCATGCAGCGATGAGGTGCCTAGCGCCTTTGACCTTCCTCGTGAAGTACCTGTCTTCGTACACCTCCTCCACATGACGACGCGCCCGCCCCCAAAGCTCCATTGCCTCCTTTTTTCTAGGTGGCATCACGGGCTTCACAGGCCACCTGGTACCTGGCTTCCTCCTCTGCCATCTCCTTCTTGAACGCCACTTGCCTAGCTTTCTCAGCCAGCGGCAGCGACTTCCACAGACAAAGATTCTACTAGGCTCAAAACCAATCCAAAGTTGGGGGGTCCTACACAACCTCGTCCGACGGCGCGTAGGAGTCCTCGTCGCTGCTCTTCGAGTGAGCGTCCTCAGGGGCGGTGACTCCTCGTTGGCGCGTGGGCAGACCGGCGGCGCCATGGCAGATATTTGAGAGAGAGAGAGGGCGAGCGAGGGGAAGATGTAGATGAGAATGCAGGCGGGACGACGTGAGGAAGGTAGTATTTATTGGCGGCCGAAATCTAGATCAACAGGAACAGTACATGCGCCGGTCACCGGAATTTAAGAGTACCGTAGTTTGAATTACACACGATTCCCACAACAAAATCCGTGTGTGAACTTAATAGCTGATGGTTTTCAATACAGAACCGTGTCTGATTAATGACCCCCACCACTCACCTACCAAATCCCGAGCCGCGAAATAGAGTGCCAATTGTGTGGGGGCCGGTTGTCTTGCCAGATCTTTACATTTTCTTTTTTGAACACCAGATATTTACATCGCCTGATGATTTTTTAACTCGCACACAAGTACACAAATATATGATTTTTCAAACCGTTATGGTTAGCCGTTGCATGTAGATGTAGTTCAAATTCGAATTACGGTCATTAAATGGCTAGAAAATCACTTAAATGTCTTTAAAAGGTCAAATGACCCCTAGAATTTTCCAAATTTTCACATGACAGTTGTAGTAGTGCACGTTAAACGTAGACAAAATTTGAAGGCCGTAAGAGGAAGCTATCTCCCACTCGCCATCAAACATGCATTGTTCCCTCTCGGAACCACGAGCCTTCTAGTGAGTTGCTCCAGTTTGTGAGGGGTGTGTGTCCAAACTTTCGTCAAACAGGACAATTTTTTTACCACATCATCTTGGTGGCATGACATTGCACCAAGCAAGGTTTCATGTTTTTCTGATTATTTTTTCATTTTTTGGAATTAAAATGCCATGGCAATCCATGCATGTGTCCATGCCGTGAGACCAATACATTTGAAAATTACTTCTAATTTACTACAAATGGAATTAACTCACACATAAGTACACAAATATGATTTTTCAAACCGTTATGGTTAGCCGTTGCATGTAGATGTAGTTCAAATTTGAATTATGGTCATTAAATGGCTAGAAAATCACTTAAATGCCTTTAAAAGGTCAAACGACCCCTGAAATTTTCCAGATTTTCACATGACAGTTGTATTAGTGCACGTTAAACAAAGAAAAAAATTGAAGGCCGTAAGAGGAAATTATCTCCCGTTCGTCATCAAACACGCATTATTCCCTCTTGGAACCATGAGCTGTCTAGTGAGTTGCTCCGGTTTGTGAGGGGTGTGTGTCCAAACTTTCGTCAAACAGGCCAATTTTTTACCACATCATCTTGGTCGCATGACATTACATCAAGCAAGGTTTCATGTGTTTCTCATCTTTTTTTAATTTTTTGTAATTAAAATGCCATGGCACTCCATGCATGTGTCCATGCCATGAGACCAATATGTTTTAAAATTCCTTCTAATTTACTACACAAGAATTAACTCGCACACAACTACACAAATATGATTTATCAAACCGTTATGGTTAGCCGTTGCATGTAGATGTAGTTCAAATTTGAATTACGGTCATTAAATGGCTAGAAAATCACTTAAATGTCTTTAAAAGGTCAAATGACCCCTGAAAATTTCCAAATTTTCACATGACAGTTGTATTAGTGCACGTTAATAAACATAGAAAAAATTTGAAGGCCGTAAGAGGAAGCTAGTTCTCGTTCGTCATCAAACATGCATTGTTCCCTCTCGGAACCACGAGCCTTCTAGTGAGTTGCTACGGTTTGTGAGGGGTGTGTGTCCACTTTCGTCAAACTGGCTAATTTTTTTACCAAATCATCTTGGTGGATGACATTACATCAAGCAAGGTTTCATGTTTTTCTGATTAGTTTTTTAATTTTTTGGAATTAAAATGCCATGGTACTCCATGCATGTGTCCATGCCGTGATACCAATATGTTTAAAAATTCCTTCTAATTTACTGCACAGGGAATTAACTCACACACAAGTGCACAAATATGATTTTTCGAACCGTTATGGTTAGCCATTGCATGTAGATGTAGTTCAAATTTGAATTACGGTCATTAAATGGTTGTAAAATCACTTAAATGTCTTCAAAAGGTCAAATGACCCCTAAAATTTTCCAAATTTTTACATGACAGTTGTATTAGTGCACGTTAAACATAGAAAAAAATTTGAAGTCCGTAAGAGGAAGTTATCTCCCATTCGTCATCAAACATGCATTGTTCCCTCTCGGAACCACAAGCCTTCTAGTGAGTTGCTCCGGTTTGTGAGGGGTGTGTATCCAAACTTTCGTCAAACAGGCCAATTTTTTTACCACATCATCTTGGTTGCATGACATTACATCAAGCAAGGTTTCATGTTTTTCTGATCTTTTTTTTTGAAATTTAAATGCCATGGCACTCCATGCATGTGTCCATGCCGTGAGACCAATATGTTTGAAAATTCCTTCTAATTTACTGCACATCGAATTAACTCGAACACAAGTACACAAATATGATTTTTCAAACCGTTATGGTTAGCTGTTGCATGTACATATAGTTCAAATTTGAATTACGGTCAATAAATGGCTAGAAAATCACTTAAATGTCTTTAAAACATCAAATGACCCTTGAAATTTTCCAAATTTTCACATGACAGTTGTATTAGTGCACGTTAAATGTACAAAAAAATTGAAGGCCATAAGGGGAAGCTATCTCCCGTTCTTCATCAAACATGCATTGTTACCTCTCGGAAACATGAGCCTTTTAGTGAGTTTCTTCGGTTTGTGAGGGGTGTGTGTACAAACTTTCGTTAAACATGCCAAAATTTTGACCACATCAACTTGGTGGCATGACATTACATGAAGCAATGTTTCATGTGTTTCTGATTTTTTTTTTTATTTTTTTGGAATTTAAATTCCATGACACTCCATGCTTAATTGTGTCATAGCCATTAGACCAATGTGTTTGAATATTCCTTCCAATTTACTTCACATGGAATTAAATCACACATAAGTACACAAAATATGACTTTTCAAACCGTTATGGTTAGCTATTGCATGTACATGTAGTTCAAATTTGATTTACGGTCATTAAATGGCTAGAAAATCACTTAAATGTCTTAAAAGGTCAAATGACCCCTGAATTTTTCCAAAATTTGACATGACAGTTGTATTAGTACTACAAATTTTCTCATACATTCAAAACACTATCTGTTGCCACTTTACTCCAAATTCGTATTTCACAGCTAATAAAATATTTTCACAACATCACACATAATTTTATTGTAGGAGCCGTTTGCGATGAAATTTTTTGGGTCTATTTAAGTCTTCCTCCTTAAGCTTCGCCGCCTCATCTGCTCCAGTGCCGGCAACCCCTGAATCCACGATTCCTGCACTTCCTTCTTGCAAAGATGACATCATGGAAACACTTCGTGAAGGCCCGTACGATGGCCGCGTCCTCCCCGAACGCTGGCGCCTGTGTCGAGAGCGCGGACGCCTATGTCGAGAGTGCCGCCGCATCCACATTGAGCGCAGTCGCATCTGTCGAGAGGGCGTCTGCGGCAGCCGACAGGGCAGCTGCAGCAGCCGAGACGGCTGCAGCTGCTGCTGTGACGGCGGCTGCAAACACGAGAACGCTCGAGATGCCATCCATGCCGCCGATGTCGCCCTGGCCCGGGTCGAGGCCATCCATGCCAAGATCAAGGACGCACACACCAAGATATTCTAGGCCACCTCAAAATCTAGCATGCAACCCACGTCCGAAAAGGCGGCAGTGGCCATGGAGCACTTGCTTCCTCAAGAGATCGTCGAGCGGGAGCTCGAGATGCAGGAGGCGGCGGAGATCGAGGAGCGCCGGGAGGAGGAGTTGCGCGTTGATACGTCTCCAACGTATCTATAATTTTTGATTGCTCCCAGCTATTATATTATCTATTTTGGATGTTAATGGGCTTTATTTTACACTTTTATATCATTTTTGGGACTAACCTACTAACCGGAGGCCCAACCCAAATTGTTGTTTTTTTGCCTATTTTATAGTTTCGCCAAAAAGGAATATCAAACAGAGTCCAAACGGAATGAAACCTTCGGGAACGTGATTTTCTCAACAAACGTGATCCAAGAGACTTGGAGTGGGCGTCAAGAAACAATCGAGGAGGCCACGAGGCAGGGGGGCGCGCCCTCCACCCTCATGGGCCCCTCGTTGCTCCACCGACGTACTTCTTCCTCCTATATATATCCACGTACCCCCCAAACATCCAGGAGTACCACGAAAACCTAATTCCACCGCCGCAACCTTCTGTACCTGAGAGATCCCATCTTGGGGCCTTTTCCGGAGCTCCGCCGGAGGGGGCATTGATCATGGAGGGCCTCTACATCAACTCCATGGCCTCTCTGGTGATGTGTGAGTAGTTTACTTCAGACCTACGGGTCCAAAGTTATTAGCTAGATGGCTTCTTCTCTCTCTTTAGATCTCAATACAAAGTTGTCCACGATTTTCTTGGAGATCTATTCGATGTAATCTTCTTTTGCGGTGTGTTTGTCGAGATCCGATGAATTGTGGGTTTATGATCAAGTTTATCGATGAACAATATTTGAATCTCCTCTGAATTCTTTTATATATGATTGGTTTATCTTTGCAAGTTTCTTTGAATTATCAGTTTGGTTTGGCCTACTAGATTGATCTTTCTTGCAACGGGAGAAGTACTTAGCTTTGGGTTCAATCTTGCGGTGCTCGATCCCAGTGACAGAAGGGGAAACGACACGCATTGTATTGTTGCCATCGAGGATAAAAAGATGGGGTTTATATCATATCACATGAGTTTATCCCTCTACATCATGTCATCTTACTTAAAGCATTACTCTGTTCTTATGAACTTAATACTCTAGATACATGCTGCATAGCGGTCGATGTGTGGAGTAATACTAGTAGATGCAGAATCGTTTCGGTCTACTTGTCGCGGACGTGATGCCTATATACATGATCATACCTAGATATTCTCATAACTATGCTCAATTCTATGAATTGCTCGACAGTAATTCGTTTACCCACCGTAATACTTATGCTCTTGAGAGAAGCCACTAGTGAAACCTATGGACCCCGGGTCTATCTTCCATCATATTAATCTTCCAACACTTAGTTATTTCTATTGCCGTTTATTTTACTTTGCATCTTTATTTCTCTTTATCATAAAAATACCAAAAATATTGTCTTATCATATCTATCAGATCTCACTCTCGTAAGTGACCCTGAAGGGATTGACAACCCCTTTATCACGTTGGTTGCGAGGTTCTTATTTGCTTGTGTAGGTGCGTGGGACTTGAGCGTGATCTCCTACTGGATTGATACCTTGGTTCTCAAAAACTGAGAGAAATACTTATGCTACTTTACTACATCACCCTTTCCTCTTCAAGGGAAAACCAACGCAGTGCTCAAGAGGTAGCAAGAAGGATTTCTGGCTCCGTTACCGGGAAGATTCGCGCCAAGTCAAGTCAAGGTTTGACTCCCAACAACGAGCCATTTTTGGCACAGTTGCCGGAGTGTCTACGCACAAGTCAAGACATACCAAGTACACACCGTTGCCTCTCGTTTTCCTCTCCCCCACTTCACCCTTGCCGTTTTATTCACCCTCTCTTCTCCGTTCCCCTTCTCTCTTTTCCATTTGCCTTTTTTTGCCTGTTTCCTGTTTTCTTGTGTGTTGGATTGCTTGCTTGTCACGATGGCTCAAGATAATACCAAATTGTGTGACTTTACCAATACCAACAATAATGATTTTCTTAGCACTCTGATTGCTCCTCTTACCGATGCTGAATCTTGTTAAATTAATGCTGCTTTGTTGAATCTTGTCATGAAAGATCAGTTCGCTGGCCTTCCTAGTGAAGATGCCGCTACCCATCTAAATAGCTTTGTTGATTTGTGTGATATGCAAAAGAAGAAAGATGTGGACAATGATATTGTTAAATTGAAGCTATTTCCTTTTTCCCTTAGAGATCGTGCTAAAGCTTGGTTTTCATCTTTGCCTAAAAATAGTATTGATTCATGGAATAAGTGCAAAGATGCTTTTATCTCTAAGTATTTTCCTCCCGCTAAGATCATCTCTCTTAGAAATGATATTATGAATTTTAAGCAACTTGATCATGAACATGTTGCACAATCTTGGGAGAGGATAAAATTAATGATATGTAATTGCCCTACACATGGTTTGAATCTTTGGATGATTATACAGAATTTTTATGCCGGATTGAATTTTGCTTTTATAAATCTTTTAGATTCGGCCGCGGGAGGCACTTTTATGGAAATCACTTTAGGAGAAGCTACTAAACTCCTAGACAATATTATGGTTAATTATTCTCAATGACACACCGAAAGATCTACTAGTAAAAAAGTGCATGCGATAGAAGAGATTAATGTTTTGAGTGGAAAGATGGATGAACTTATGAAATTGTTTGCTAATAAGAGTGTTTCCTCTGATCCTAATGATATGCCTTTGTCTACTTTGATTGACAATAATAATGAATCTATGGATGTGAATTTTGTTGGTAGGAACAATTTTGGTAATAACGCGTATAGAGGTAATTTTAATTCTAGGTCGTTCCCTAGTAATTCCTCTAATAATTATGGTAATTCCTACAACAATTCTTATGGAAATTATAATAAGATGCCCTCTTATTTTGAATCTAGTATTAAAGAATTTATTACTTCTCAAAAGAGTTTCAATGCTTTGATTGAAGAAAAATTTCTTAAGATTGATGAGTTGTCTAGGAACGTGGATAGAATTTCTCTTGATATTGATTCTTTGAAACTTAGATCTATTCCACCTAAGCATGATATCGATGAGTCTCTCAAAGCCATGAGAATTTCCATTGATGAGTGCAAAGAAAGAACAGCTAGGATGCGTGCTAAGAAAGATTGCTTTGTGAAAGCGTGTTCTTCTAGTTTTCATGATAATAAAGATGAAGATCTAAAAGTGATTGATGTGTCTCCTATTAAATCTTTGTTTTTCAATATGAATCTTGATAATGATGGGACTGAAGATGAGCCACCTTTACCTAGAAGGTGTTCCAAAAATTCGGAGTTTTTAGATCTTGATGCAAAAATTGGTAAAAGTGGGATTGAAGAGGTCAAAACTTTAGATATAAATGAACCCACTATTTTAGATTCCAAGGAATTTAATGATGATAATTGCTCTTTGATAGATTGTATTTCCTTGTTGCAATCCGTGCTAAATTCTCCTCATGCTTATAGTCAAAATAAAGCTTTTACTAAACATATCGTTGAAGCTTTGACGCAATCTTATGAAGAAAAACTTGAGTTGGAAGTTTCTATCCCTAGAAAACTTTATGATGAGTGGGAACCTACAATAAAAATTAAAATTAAAGACCATGAATGCTATGCTTTGTGTGATTTGGGTGCTAGTGTTTCCACGATTCCAAAAACTTTGTGCGATTTGCTAGGTTTCCGTGATTTTGATGATTGTTCTTTAAACTTGCACCTTGCGGATTCCACTATTAAGAAACCTATGGGAAGAATAAATGATGTTCTTATTGTTGCAAATAGGAACTATGTGCCCGTAGATTTTCATTGTTCTTGACATAGATTGCAATCCTTCACGTCCTATTATTCTTGGTAGACCTTTCCTTAGAACGATTGGTGCAATTATTGATATGAAGGAAGGGAATATTAGATTCCAATTTCCATTAAGGAAAGGCACATAACACTTCCCTAAAAATTAAATTAAATTACCATATGAATCTATTATGAGAGCCACTTATGGATTGCCTACCAAAGATGACAATACCTAGATCTATCCTTGCTTTTATGCCTAGCTAGGGGCGTTAAACGATAGCGCTTGTTGGGAGGCAACCCAATTTTATTTTTATTCCTTGTTTTTTGCTCCTGTTTAGTAATAAATAATTTATCTAGCCTCTGTTTTTGTTGTGTTTTTTTGTGTTTAATTAGTGTTTGTGCCAATAAAACCGTTGGGAAGACTTGGGGGAAAGTCCTTTTGATCTTGCTGTAAAAACAGAAACTTTAGCGCTCACGAGAATTGCCGCCATTTTTATTTGGAAAGTGATATTTAGTTAATTCTTTTTGCAGATGATTAATAGATACATTAATCACATCCATAAATTTATTTTAGAATTTTGAGGTTCTATAAGTGGTCGAAACCTACAGATTACTACAGACTGTTCTGTTTTTGACAGATTCTGTTTTTCTTGTGTTGTTTGCTTATTTTGATGAATCTATGGCTAGTAAAAGAGTTTATAAACCATAGAGAAGTTGGAATAAAGTAGGTTTAACACCAATATAAATAAAGAATGAGTTCCTTACAGAAACTTGAAGTGGTGTTTTGTTTTCTTTCGCTAACGGAGCTCACGAGATTTTCTATTTAAGTTTTGTGTTGTGAAGTTTTCAAGTTTTGGGTAAAGATTTGATGGATTATGGAACAACGAGTGGCAAGAGCCTAAGCTTGGGGATCCCCATGGCACCCCAAGGTAAAATACAAGGACACCAAAAAGCCTAAGCTTGGGGACGCCCCGGAAGGCATCCCCTCTTTCGTCTTCGTCCATCGGTAACTTTACTTAGAGCTATATTTTTATTCGCCACATGATATGTGTTATGCTTGGAGCGTCTTGTATGATTTGAGTCTTTGATTTTTAGTTTACCACAATCATCCTTGCTGTACAAACCTTTTGAGAGAGACTCACATGAATTGAAATTTGTTAGAATACTCTATGTGCTTCACTTATATCTTTTGAGCTATATAGTTTTTGCTCTAGTGCTTCACTTATATATTTTAGAGCATGGCGGTGGTTTTATTTTATAGAAATAATTGATCTCTCATTCTTCACTTATATTATTTTGAGAGTCCTTTAGAACAACATGGCAATTTGCTTTTAAGCATAATAAAAACTTTCATATAAGTGCATTGAATACTAAGAGAAGTTTGATACTTGATGATTGTTTTGAGATATGGAGATAGTGATATCAAAATTGTGCTAGTTGAGTAGTTGTGAATTTGAGAAATACTTGTGTTGAAGTTTTAAAGTCCCGTAGCATGCATGTATGGTAAACGTTGTGTAACAAATTTGAAACATGAGGTGTTATTTGATTGTCTTCCTTATGAGTGGCGGACGGGGACGAGCGATGGTCTTTTCCTACCAATCTATCCCCCTAGGAGCATGCGCGTAATACTTGGTTTTTGATGACTTGTAGATTTTTGCAATAAGTATGTGAGTTCTTTATGACTAATGTTGAGTCCATGGATTATATGCACTCTCACCCTTCCATCATTGCTAGCCTCTTCGGTACCGTGCATTGCCCTTTCTCACCTTGAGAGTTGGTCCAAACTTCGCCAGTGCATCCAAACCCCATGATATGATACGCTCTATCACACATAAACCTCCTTATATCTTCTTCAAAATAGCCACCATACCTACCTATTATGGCATTTCCATAGCCATTCCGAGATATATTGCCATGCAACTTTCCACCGTTCCGTTTATTATGACACGCATCATCATTGTCATATTGCCTTGCATGATCATGTAGTTGACATCGTATTTGTGGCAAAGCCACCGTTCATAATTTTTCATACATGTCACTCATGAGTCATTGCACATTCTGGTACACTACTGGAGGCATTCATATAGAGTCATATCTTGTTCTAGTATCGAGTTGTAATCATTGAGTTGTAAATAAATAGAAGTGTGATGATCATCATTAAAAGAGCATTGTCCCAAAAAAAAGAGAAAGGCCAAAAGAAAAAAAGGCCCCAAAAAGAGAATAAAAAGGGGCAATGCTACTATCCTTTTTCCACACTTGTGCTTCAATGTAGCACCATGATCTTTATGATAGAGCGTCTCTTATTTTGTCATTTTCATATACTAGTGGGAACTTTTCATTATAAAACTTGGCTTGTATATTCCAAGAATGGGCCTCCTCAAGTGCCCTAGGTCTTCGTGAGCAAGCAAGTTGGATGCACACCCACTTAGTTTCTTTTGTTGAGCTTTCATACATTTATAGCTCTAGTGCATCCGTTGCATGGCAATCCCTACTCCTTGCATTGACATCAATTGATGGGCATCTCCCTAGCCCATTGATTAGCCGCGTTGATGTGAGACTTTCTCCTTTTTTGTCTTCTCCACATAACCCCCTTCATTATATTCTATTCCACCAATAGTGCTATATCCATGGCTCACGCTCATGTATTGCGTGGAAGTTGAAAAAAGTTTGAGATTACTAAAGTGTGAAAGAATTGCTTGGCTTGTCATCGGGGTTGTGCATGATGAGAGCATTCTTGTGTGACGAAAATGGAGCATGACGAAACTATATGATTTTGTAGGGATGAACTTTCTTTGGCCATGTTATTTTGAGAAGACATGATTGCTTAGTTAGTATGCTTGAAGTATTATTATTTTTATGTCAATATTAAACTCTTATCTTGAATCTTTCGGATCTGAACATTCGTGCCACAATAAAGAAAAATTACATTGAGAAATATGTTAGAAAGCATTCCACATCAAAAATTCTTCTTCTATCATTTACCTACTCGAGGACGAGCAGGAATTAAGCTTGGGGATGCTTGATACGTCTCCAACGTATCTATAATTTTTGATTGCTCCATGCTATTATATTATCTATTTTGGATGTTAATGGGCTTTATTTTACACTTTTATATCATTTTTTGGGACTAACCTACTATCCGGAGGCCCATCCAAAATTGTTGTTTTTTTGCCTATTTTAGAGTTTCATCGAAAAGGAATATCAAACGGAGTCCAAACGGAATGAAACCTTTGAGAACATGATTTTCTCAACAAACATGATCCAGGAGACTTGGAGTGGGCGCCAAGAAACAATCAAGGAGGCCACGAGGCAGGGGGGCGCGCCCTCCACCCTTGTGGGCCCCTCATTGCTCCACCGACGTACTTCTTCCTCCTATATATATCCATGTACCCCCTAAACATCCAGGAGCACCACGAAAACCTAATTCCACCGCCGCAACCTTCTATACCCGAGAGATCCCATCTTGGGGCCTTTTTCGGAGCTCCACCGGAGGGGGCATTGATCACAGAGGGCCTCTACATCAACTCCATGGCCTCTCCAGTGATGTGTGAGTAGTTTACTTCAGACCTACGGGTCCATAGTTATTAGCTAGATGGCTTCTTCTCTCTCTTTGGATCTCAATACAAAGTTCTCCTCGATTTTCTTGGAGATCTATTCGATGTAATCTTCTTTTGCGGTGTGTTTGTCGAGATCCGATGAATTGTGGGTTTATGATCAAGTTTATCTATGAACAATATTTGAATCTCCTCTGAATTCTTTTATGTATGATTGGTTTATCTTTGCAAGTCTCTTTGAATTATTAGTTTGGTTTGGCCTACTATATCGATCATTCTTGCAAGGGGAGAAGTGCTTAACTTTGGGTTCAATCTTGCGGTGCTCGATCCCAGTGACAGAAGGGCAAACGACACATATTGTATTGTTGCCATTGAGGATAAAAAGATGGGGTTTATATCATATTGCATGATTTTATCCCTCTACATCATGTCATCTTACTTAAAGCATTACTCTATTCTTATGAATTTAATACTCTAGATGCATGCTAGATAGCGGTCGATGTGTGGAGTAATAGTAGTAGATGCAGAATTGTTTCAGTCTACTTGTCACGGACATGATGCCTATATACATGATCATACCTAGATATTCTCATAACTATGCTCAATTCTATCAATTGCTCGGCAGTAATTCGTTTACCCACCGTAATACTTATGCTCTTGAGAGAAGCCACTAGTGAAACCTATGGCCCCCGGGTCTATCTTCCATCATATTAATCTTCCAACACTTAGTTATTTCTATTGCCATTTATTTTACTTTGCATCTTTATTTCTCTTTATCATAAAATACCAAAAATATTATCTTATCATATCTATCAGATCTCACTCTCGTAAGTGACCGTGAAGGGATTGACAACCCCTTTATCGCGTTGGTTGCGAGGTTCTTATTTGTTTGTGTAGGTGCATGAGACTTGAGCGTGATCTCCTACTGGATTGATACCTTGGTTCTCAAAAACCGAGGGAAATACTTACGCTACTTTACTGCATCACCCTTTCTTCTTCAAGGGAAAACCAACGCGGTGCTCAAGAGGTAGCACGCGTGGCTGAGGTCGAGGTAGAGAAGAGTCTGTCCGTCGAGGAATCGGTGGTGGAGTACCAACGCGAGCTTTGGCGCAACCACTAATACGAGTACTACAACCTTGAGGGCGGCGCCGAGGACGAGGACGAGGACGCGGCCGACTTTAGCAGGGGGACGCGGAGTGCACCAACGGCGGCATTTCGCTAGGATAAGTCATCGACGTCTCATCTCACACTGGCGATGCATATAGGCCGGCGCAGCGACGGATTTGTTAAAATTATGTGTACTTAAGCCTTGTTTTTAATGATGGTCTTTTGTTAGAGCAATGTTTAGGTCAACTGGCTCTGTTTAATTACTAAAATTGCTCGATTCAGTAAGTGTGGTCTATGTGCTATATGCTCTTTTATGTGCCTAAATTAGCAAGCGGTGTTAAATTATGCAATGACATACCCGGGGAAATTTCCACCAAAATTCGAGTTATCAAACTCATACTATGCATGTAAAGCAGAAGAATCGTTTGTGATGCACACAATCGTTCAAAGTGAATGGTGTCCGGCGGCACCGCGCGCAAAGTTCCCCTCCACATTTCGAAATTTTTGGCCTACCGCCGAAATATCTACCCCCGCCCCCATCCCCACCCCCTTTTTCTCCCTGACCACAAGTCACATTTCCCCTGTTTCCTCCTTCCTTCCTTCCTAAGCTATATCCTCTTCCTCGCTTGCTTCCTCGCTCTCGCCGTCTCCCATCCTACCACCGGGGTCACCATGGTCTTATTCAATGACCTCTCCAGTGGTTCCTCCTCCTCCTCCGACTCCTTTACCACCCGGGTATGCCTCTCTTCTCTCTCCAGGGCTATGACTTGGAATGAAGGATTTTAACTCGGCGGTTTATTTGAGTAATTTCTTCCTCTTGTAGCTCCCTAGGACCATCAGTTGCAACGCATGGGGCGGGGTGGCTGAAGATCTGTCTGCTCGTTGTCACCATCAATCTCCATGCATGAAGCTAGTTGTGTTTGAATCTGTGGGTAGTGGGAGGAAGTTTATGGCATTTGCAGAGAAGGTTAGACCCTCTTTCGTTGTTACAAATCATTTGTTAGATGTGATTCAGACACTGTCACGGTCCCAACCCATTCATACCACACCTTCAACCAAACGCATGCTAAGACAGTGTCACAGTTTGTACCTAGTATCTAAAAATGTTGCCATCTCATCAGCGGTGCCATTAGAAAATTATTTGGCACCGCTTCAGCAGTTTTTGTAGCCAAGTTTGGTCCACACATCCGAGCGGCCAAGCAGAAAAATACTAAATCTTTATGGCACGAAGGAATTGGGCATCAGAGCAACTAGGTGCTCCGAAGTCTGGGACCCTGATTTTTTCCACTACATCGGCTTGCCAGTGCAGGGCACCGGTGTGAGATGTAGCAACATTTGTCTTCACACCAGTTTTGGCATACATAGTGGACGGCCTTAGTGCTATTAGTTCTATGTTACTAAATTTGTGCATGTATACACCTGTTAATATCAATTCGCTATCATCCAAACACTGTCACTATGTTGTTGCAGTTATATTTAACTTTCTCATAAAATGTTCAATTTGTTATTTATAGTACATGAGTAAGAACTTGTAGCGTTGTTGGAGTTAATTATAGCTTCTGATATTTCAGAACTTTTGTTGTCTCAGTAGCAATTAATTCATTTGCACATTGATCTTTTTGAGAAGATATGTCATAATTAACCCGTTTCTTCAGTTTTTCAAAATAACTATTCGTGATTTTCTATGTTGCTATAAACCCATTTCCCCTACAATTGTTACTGATCTAGTTTTAGATATTATAGGATGAATAGAAGTGTTCTTACTTGGAGTGGGTTGATCAAGAGTGGCCATAGTCTTTGAAGATGTGCCTAGCAAAGCTCTGGAGCATGTATGAGGAAGAGAACAGAGGTAGGCTTAGAGAACTTGTTGTCAATGCTGAAGAATATTTGAAGATGCGGGATAAAAAGAGGAAGGTGGAGAATGAGCTCAAATTTTTTAAATCAGACTTTGCTAAGATGGTGTTGGTGAAAGAGGAGGCACTTTCCCAGTTGGATAGTGCAAAACAGGTTCTTACTGAACTGAAAGCAGAGGTGGATAAGACGTGCCTGGATGATCTTGATTAGGGAAATGTATATATTGTTCTAATATTGTTCTTATGAAGTTGAACTAGCTATATGATGTACTGTGCTGTTTTCAGGTAGCTATCATACTGTGATGTTAAAATATATTTATGTGTCTGATATGAAATTGGCAAACAGCTATTCGATATGAAATGTGAATTTGCGTAATACTGGAATCATTAATTATAAACTAATAAACCTGCTAAATGGGTCATGGAACTTTGCAAACGGTTCTAACAGTAAAAGCGCTTGTGATGGATAGCCCAATGCCACACAGTTTTCTTCATCAAATCGTGTGTGGTGTAGTTGATAAAAGCAAACGGTTAACCAAGGCAGAGCGTGTGTGATAGTTACATCTTTCACACACGAGCCTATATATTAAACTATGTGGGATGTACATACGGACGGAAACATTTTTCGTGGATTGGCTGTGTGGGATGTACATAAGAATGAAAACGTATTCCTTGGATTGATTGTGTGTGATATACATATGAACGTAAATGGTTTTCTGGGATTCACCATGTGGGATGTACATACGAACAGAAACAATTGGGTTTCGATGCCTCGCCCGATCGCACACGAGCTCATTTAGGCCCAGCCTTTGTGCTAGGAGGGTCTATCCTCGACGGTTTCTGGGTCATGTGGGAAGGACCCCCTATCGCCCACACTCACTTGGCGACGCTTCCAAATGCCATCACGGAAAGGGGTTAAAAACATTTGTATAGGACCAAGGCGCACCAATGTGTGGTCTTTACCGGTATCTGTAGAGGTGATCTATTCATTGTTGATTTCTCTAAAAGATCCCAACCTCATACATGTCTTATTTCAAAATCTTCTAAAGGTTGGCTATTGCATAGAAGACTAGGACATGTTGGCACGCGAAATCTTGATAAGCTTGTTAAAGGAGATCACATCCTTGGTGTTAAAGATGTTATATTTGACAAGGATAGACTTTGTAGTGCTTGTCAAGCAGGAAAACAAGTTGGAGGATGTCACCCCGTGAAGAACATTATGACCACAAGGAGACCACTTGAGCTACTCCATATGGATCTCTTTGGTCCCAACGCTTACAAGAGCCTTGGTGGTAACTCCTTCGGTTTGGTCATTGTTGATGATTTATCAAGATTTACATGGGTGTTCTTTCTTTATGACAAATCACAGGTACAAAAGTCCTTCAAGAACTTTGCTAGGAAGGCTCACAATCAATTTGAAGTGAATATCAAGAAGGTTCGAAGTGACAACGGAACAGAGTTCAAGAACGCAAATGTAGATACCTTTCTTGATGAAGAAGGCATCTCACATGAGTTCTTGCCTACATACACACCTCAACAAAATGAATTTGTTGAGAGGAAGATCCGTACCCTTATTGAGATTGAAAGAACAATGTGCTAGATGAATACAAGACACCAAAACACTTTTGGGCGGAAGCGGTTGAGATGGCCTGTCATGCTATGAATTGACTTTACCTTCACAAGCTTCTTGGTAAAACGGCATACGAGCTACTCATCGGTAACAAACCACAAGTTGGTTACTTCAGAGTATTTGGCTCCAAGTGTTACATTCTTGACGAGCATCATCGTTCAAAATTTGCTCCCAAATCTCATGAAGGTTTCCTACTTGGTTACAGATCAAACTCTCACACTTACCATGTCTACAAGAACTTTAATAAAAATTTTGAAGAGATGGTAGATGTGAAGTTTGATGAATCTAACGGCTCGCAAGTAGAGCAATTGCCAATTGATGTAGGAGACAAAGATCCTTCGGAAGCAATTCAAGACTTGTCTATTGGCAAGATCCATCCAACGAAGGTGAAGGAGGTCACTTCATCCATTCAAGTGGAAACCCCAACCTCACATCAAGGTGAACCATAAGTTGACATTGAGGCATCCACAAGTGGAACACGTCAAGACGAAGGGAATGAGGAACTACAACAAGATGATCCTCCTCAACCTACTCCTGCACCTCCACAAGCGAATAATGACTCCAATGACAATGAAGAACAAGATGAGGAGGAGGAGGATGCATCACTAGAACCCAAGAAATAGCTACCCCAAGTTAGAGCAAGAATCAATAAGCATTATCATATGGAACAAATCCCTGGCGACATCAAATCCGGGAGAATCAGTCACTCTAAATCTTGCTTAGCTAACTTTTCTGAACAATACTCATTCATCTCTAGCATTGAGCCTATGAAGGTTGATCAAGCTCTTGAATACTCGGATTGGGTAAATGCTATGCACGAAGAGCAAGACAACTTCGAGAGAAACCAAGTGTGGACATTGGCTGAGAAGCCCAAAGATGAATAAAACGCCATCCAAACCAAATGGGTGTTTCGGAACAAGGAAGATGAGGATGGACAAGTCATATGAAACAAGGCTCGTCTCGTTGCTCAAGGCTACACTCAAGTCGCAGGTATGGACTATGGTGATACCTACGCCCCCGTTGCTAGATTTGAGTTTATTCACATCTTACTTGCTTATGCCAATCACCATGATATCACCCTCTATCAAATGGATATTAAAAGTGCTTTTCTAAATGGTGAAGTTAAGGAGGAAGTTTATGTAAAACAACCTCCCACCTTTGTTAATCCCAAGAAACAAAACCATGTATACAAACTTCACAAATCTCTCTATGGTCTCAAACAAGCTCCTAGAGCTTGGTATAAATTCCTGACAAAGTTTCTTCTTGTAAAAGGCTTTGAGATTGGTAAATTTGATTCAACCTTGTTCACTAAGAGAGTAAATGGTGAACTATTTGTATGCCAAATACATGTTGATGATATTATCTTTGGATCCACTCTCCCCCTCTTTAGTAAAGAGTTTGGAAGGCTTATGTCGGAGAAGTATGAGATGTCTATGATGTGTGAACTAAAGTTCTTCCTTGGTTTGCAAATCAAGAAAACTCGGGATGGTAACTTTGTGTCACAAACAAAGTATACCAAGGATCAATAAAAAAAGTTTAACATGCAAGGAAGCAAAGGCATGAAAACTCCGATGCCTATCACCGGATGTCTTGACTTGTGAAAGGATGGCAAACCCGTTGATCAAAAGGTATATCGATCCATGATTGGTTCATTGCTATATCTATGTGCCTCCCGCCCCGGCATTATGCTAAGTGTGTGCATGTGTTCATGATATCAAGCGGCACCAAAAGAGTGTCATATTAAGGACGTGAAGAGGATTGTGAGATACCTTATACATACACCAAACTTTGGCATTTGGTATCCCAAAGGATCTTCTTTCAAACTTGTTGGCTATTCCGATTCAGACTATGCCGGAGACAAGGTTGACAGAAAATCCACTTCAGGTACATGTCAATTCCTTGGCAGATCTCTCATGTCTTGTTCCCTCAAGAAACAAAAATCGGTATCCCTATCCACCGCTGAAGCCGAATACATCACCGCGGGATCATGTTGTGCTCAATTACTATGGATGACACAAACCCTCAAAGATTATGGGATACATGCGAAACATGCGCCATTACTATGTGACAATGAGAGTGCTATTAAGATTGCACACAATCCCTTGTAACATTCTCGAACCAAGCATATTGAGGTTCATCACCATTTCATTCAAGATCATGTTGTTAAAGGTAACATTGATCTTAAACATGTTCGTACCAACAAACAATTGGCGGATATATTCACTAAGCATCTTGATGAAAAGATATTTTCTCACTTGAGAAGTGAGATGAATGTCATTGATGCTTCCAATGTGAACTAGACACTCACTTGGATGCATGCAAGGGCATGAGCTATTATGACTAATCCTTGATATCTCGCTTATGATGATCATTTTATATCTTGGACACTTTTCTCCCTTGTATTGCATCTAATCCTTGTAGGTACTTGGATATGTACTACTTCATAAAGCTTTCTCTCAACATTCATATGTAGAGTGAAAGAGATTGAACCAAGTATCTATACCTTGGGTGTGCTCAAGGAATAAGACAACTTAAACATATCCTTTGACACTATATGACTCTATGCTTCACTCTTGTCAAAATGGACACATATGGTGTTCCTTGAAAAACAAACCCATGTAGGAAGATGAGCTACAAATAAAAGGATTGCTCCAATTTCCACTCCATGAGCATTCACCTCAAGTTCAACTACATGAAGGGTATCCACATCAAACCCAATGTAAGTTCTCACATCTTAGAGAAGTTTTACTCAAAGACATGAGTTAAAGCAACTCAACAAGATGTGAATACATTGAATTTCTTAAATGACAAATGGCAACCCCATTTTGATCTTAATGATGAGTATGACCTATGATCAAGTGATCTCACTTGATTCTTAAGTCAATATACTCTAACATAGGTGACTTAGTCACCGATCCCCCCTCTAGATGAAGTTCTCTAGTGTTATATTCATTTGCCTTTCTTTTGCTAGAGTGTTTTATTTTAACTATAAAAATCTTCATCTAGATTTCTTTCTTTCGTTAGGTTCTGGTAAATTCATTGCAAATCTTATCAAATACCTTGCATATCTTTGTGAGAATTCTTTCCTAGTGAGCTGAGTTGATTCAGTATTCTCTCTGTGTTGAACTCGGTCCCACCGACTAGAAACGCATCGGCGCCATCGAAGTGTAGTAACACTACAACCTCATTCATCGGTTCAACCAAAATGGACTTCTTCGGACTCACCGATGTGGCCTCTTTGTGTTGTCCTAGTATCGGACACATCGATTGGCACAACTCGGCGTCGCCGACTTCACCACCTAAAGAATATTCAATCAAAATTTTATGTTAAATTCCTTCTCTCCCTCCACTCAATGATTTTTTCCTCAGTCTGCATCCACAACAACATAATGCCTAGCTGTGCTTGATACGTCTCCAACGTATCTATAATTTTTGATTGTTCCATGCTATTATATTATCAACCTTGGATGTTTTATATGCATTTATATGCTATTTTATATGATTTTTGGGACTAACCTATTAACCCAGAGCCCAGTGCCAGTTTCTGTTTTTTTCCTTGTTTTAGAGTATCACAGAAAAGGAAAATCAAACGGAGTCCAATTGACCCGAAACTTCACGGAACTTATTTTTGGAAGCAAAGCAACCTGATAGACTTGGAGTGCACGCCAGGAAAGAAACGAGGGAGCCACGAGGTAGGGGGGCACGCCCACCCCCTAGGGCGCGCCCTCCACCCTCGTGGGCCCCTCGTGGCTCCCCTGACGTACTTCTTCCTCCTATATATATATATCCATATACCCTAAAAGGATCGGGGAGCACAATAGATCGGGAGTTCCGCTGCCAGAAGCCTCCGTAGCCACCTAAAACCAATCTAGACCCGTCCCGGCACCCTGTCGGAGGGGGCAATCCCTCTTCGGTGCCATCTTCATCATCCCAGTGCTCTCCATGACGAGGAGGGAGTAGTTCTCCCTCAGGGCTGAGGGTATGTACCAGTAGCTATGTGTTTGATCTCTCTCTCTCTCTCTCATGTTCTTGAGGTGGTACAATCTTGATGTATCGCGAGCTTTTCTATTATAGTTGGATCTTATGATGTTTATCCCCCTCTACTCTCTTGTAATGAATTGAGTTTTCCCTTTGAAGTTATCTTATCGGATTGAGTCTTTAAAGATTTGAGAACACTTGATGTATGTCTTGCCGTGCGTATCTGTGGTGACAATGGGATATCATGTGATTCACTTGATGTATGTTTTCGTGATCAACTTGCGGGTTCCACCCATGAACCTATGCATAGGGGTTGGCACACGTTTTCGTTGTGATTCTCCGGTAGAAACTTTGGGGCACTCTTTGAGGTTCTATGTGTTGGTTGAATAGATGAATCTGAGATTGTGTGATGCATATCGTATAATCATACCCACGGATACTTGAGGTGACATTGGAGTATCTAGGTGACATTAGGGTTTTGGTTGATTTGTGTCTTAAGGTGTTATTCTAGTACGAACTCTAGGGCTATTTGTGACACCTATAGGAATAGCCCAACGGATTGATTGGAAAGAATAACTTTGAGGTGGTTTCGTACCCTACCATAATCTCTTCGTTTGTTCTCCGCTATTAGTGACTTTGGAGTGACTCTTTGTTGCATGTTGAGGGATAGTTATGTGATCCAATTATGTTATTATTGTTGAGAGAACTTGCACTAGTGAAAGTATGAACCCTAGGCCTTGTTTCACCGCATTGCAATACCGTTTGTGCTCACTTTTATCATTAGTTACCTTGCTGTTTTTATATTTTCAGATTACAAAAACCATTATCTACTATCCATATACCACTTGTATCACCATCTCTTTGCTGAACTGGTGCACCTATACAATTTACCATTGTATTGGGTGTGTTGGGGACACAAGAGACTATTTGTTATTTGGTTGCAGGGTTGCTTGAGAGAGACCATCTTCATCCTACGCCTCCTACGGATTGATAAACCTTAGGTCATCCACTTGAGGGAAATTTGCTACTGTCCTACAAACCTCTGCACTTGGAGGCCCAACAACGTCTACAAGAAGAAGGTTGTGTAGTAGACATCAGTGCTTCTCGAGGACCACACTCACTTGACTCATAACCTTGAAGCCAACCCTTCTTGGAAATTGATGTCAAAGGGGGAGAGAGATGCATATCAAAGCTTATCTTCAAATCCCTTCCATATCAAAAGGCACTTCCAAGTAAGAGAGATGCATTTATAAAAGAGGAGAGAGCCTACATGTCTCTAAGAGGGGAGAGACATGTTGTTATTTCGAGTTGAGTCTCTGCCTTCTCAGCTTGGTTTTGCTCCGATTTTGTCTCACCCTACCTACTCCCATTATCCAATAATAGATTCAGGGGAGAGGAAGCTCAAGTTTAGGGGAGAAAAATCCTTGAAATTTTATTGCAAATCCTATTAAAACCTTTGGGGACATGTCTATATCTAAAGAAGTACTCACCCAGTGATACTTATCTAATACCTGTCACCCCAGTCTTGGTATTCTTATGGATCTTGTGACTCCTTTCTTGTTGAAATTTCCTTGTGTTATCTATCCTTGCTTTCTCAAGCCTATTTCTTCAAGAACCCCAAGGTAAGTGATACGTCTCCAACGTATCTATAATTTTTGATTGTTCCATGCTATTATATTATCTGGTTTGGATGTTTAATGGGCTTTAATATGCTCTTTAATATTATTTTTGGGACTAACCTATTAACCGGAGGCCCAGTGCCAGTTTCTGTTTTTTTTGCCTATTTTAGAGTTTCGCAGAAAAGGAATACCAAACGGAATCCAAACGGAATGAAACATTCGCGATGATCTTTCTTGGACCGAAAGGAAACTAAAAGACTTGGAGTTGAAGTCTGGAACGCCACGAGGCTGCCACGAGGTAGGAGGGCGCGCCTAGGGGGTAGGTGCACCCCCACCCTCGTGGGCCCCTCGTAGCTCCACCGACGTACTTCTTCTGCCTATATATACTCTTATACCCTACATCAGTCGCAGAGAGCCATGAAACCACTTTTCCATCGCCGCAACCTTCTGTACCCATGAGATCCCATCTTGGGGCCTTTTCCGGCGATCTGCCAGAGGGGGAATCGATCATGGAGGGCTTCTACATCAACACCATAGCCTCTCCGATGAAGCGTGAGTAGTTTACCATAGACCTTCGGGTCCATAGTTATTAGCTAGATGGCTTCTTCTCTCTCTTTGATTCTCAATACAAAGTTCTCCTCGGTGTTCTTGGAGATCTATTCGATGTAATACTCTTTTGCGATGTGTTTGCCGAGATCCGATGAATTGTGGGTTTATGAACAAGATTATCTATGAATATTATTTGGTTCTTCTCTGAATTCTTATATGCATGATTTGATACCTTTGCAAGTCTCTTCAAATTATCGGTTTAGTTTGGCCTACTAGATTGATCTTTCTTGCAATGGGAGAAGTTCTTAGCTTTGGGTTCAATCTTGCGGTGTCCTTTCCCAATGACAGTACGGGCAGCAAGGCACGTATTGTATTATTGCCATCGAGGATAAAAAGATGGGGTTTATATCATATTGTTTGATTTTATCCCTCTACATCATGTCATCTTGCTTAAAGCGTTACTCTGTTCTTACGAACTTAATACTCTAGATGCATGTTGGATAGCGGTCGATGTGTGGAGTAATAGTAGTAGATGCACAATCGTTTCGATCTACTTGACACGTACGTGATGCCTACATTCATGATCATTACCTATATATTCTCATAACTATGTGCTTTTCTATCAATTGCTCGGCAGTAATTAGTTCACCCACCGTAATACATGCTATCTTGAGAGAAGCCACTAGTGAAACTAATGGTCCCCGGGCCTCTTTCTTATTATATTGCATCTCTTTTATTTACATCACGTCTCGTTTACTATTTTGCAATCTTTACTTTCCAATCTATACAACAAAATACCAAAAATATTTACTTTACTATCTTTATCAGATCTCACCTTTGCGAGTGACCGTGAAGGGATTGACAACCCCTTTATCGCGTTGGTTGCAAGGTTCTTGATTGTTTGTGTAGGTACTAGGTAAGTTGTGCGTTGTCTCCTACTGGATTGATACCTTGGTTCTCAAAAACTGAGGGAAATACTTACGCTACTTTGCTACATCACCCTTTCCTCTTCAAGGGAAAACCAACACATGCTCAAGAGGTAGTAAGAATGATTTCTGGCGCCGTTGCCGGGGAGATCTACGCCAAGTCAAGACATACCAAGTACCCAGCATAAACTCTTCTCCCTCGCATTACATTATTTGGCATTCGCCTCTCGTTTTCCTCTCCCCCACTTCTAAAATGATTTTCGAAAACCTTTGCCTTTCTATCGCCATGGCCAAACCAAAAGGAGCTAAGGGTTTTCTCGTGGGTTTTAATACTTTGGATAGTCCCTCTGTCCTTTCTAAGCTCACAAATAATGATGCTATGGAAAGACCTATCGGGATTATTGATGAGATCTTGAATAATTTTGATGAAGATGATCCCAGAATTTTTCATTATTTGCTTGATGAATCTTTGAAAGATGCTTGGGATAGGCTATTAAGGATCCGAACCAGCTATGTGCCCCAATATCAAATTGAGATTTACTTGAAAAGTTTTTATGTTAGCTTACCTTCTTCTTTCAAGCAAGTTTTGGATTCTATTTTTGAAGAAGGTTTTCTTGAGGGGGATGCCATCGATACCTACGAAAAGATGAAAGCTATATTCGGGCACCCATGAGTGGAAAGGTTGAATCCACCTCTCTTCTGTATTTTATCAGAATAAAATTATCAAAGAGATGAAGGCTAGCTTAGATGCAAATTTTCATAGTGTGCTTAATATTTCTTCTACCATTAATGGACACGTACTCTCACAAAATATAAATATAAGTGCTTTAGATAATAAATTCTCCCTTTATCACCAAAAGGGAGAAGATGGCAATACCTAGATCTATTCTTGTTTTTATGCCTAGCTAGGGGCGTTAAACGATAGCGCTTGTTGGGAGGCAACCCAATTTTATTTTTGTTCTTTGCTTTTTGTTCCTGTTTAGTAATAAATAATTCATCTAGCCTCTGTTATGATTGTGTTTTTTGTTTTAGTTAGTGTTTGTGCCAAGTAAAGCCTTTAGGATCTTCTTGGGTGATTGTTGTTCGATCTTGCTGATAAAAACAGAAAGTATGCGCTCACGAAAATAATTTTCATTTTTTAGTAGAGAGCTATAAACTACCAATTCCAACTGCAGTAGATCAATATACAAATTATCCTGTTCTTCCTAATTTTTCGGAATTTTTGGAGTTCATAAGTATTCGAAACCTACAGATTTCTACAGACTATTCTATTTTTGACAGATTCTGTTTTTCGTGTGTTGTTTGCTTATTTTGATGCATCTATGGCTAGTATCGGGGGGTATGAACCATAGAGAAGTTGGAATACAGTAGGTTTAACACCAATATAAATAAATAATGAGTTCATTACATTACCTTAAAGTGAACGAGCTCATGAGATTTTCTGTTGAAGTTTTGTGTTGTGAATTTTTCAAGTTCTTGGGTAAAGATTTGATGGATTTTGGAATAAGGAGTGGCAAGAGCCTAAGCTTGGTGATTACCAAGGCACCCCAAGGTAAAATTCAAGGACAACCAAGAGCCTAAGCTTGGGGATGCCCCGGAAGGCATCCCCTCTTTCGTCTTCGTCTATCGGTAACTTTACTTGAGGCTATATATTTATTCACCACATGATATGTGTTTTGCTTGGAGCGTCTTGTATGATTTGAGTCTTTGCTTTTTAGTTTACCACAATCATCCTTGCTGTACACACCTTTTGGGAGAGACACGCATGAATCGGAATTTATTAGAATTCTCTATGTGCTTCACTTATATCTTTTGAGCTAGATAATTTTGCTCTAGTGCTTCACTTATATCTTTTTAGAGCACGGTGGTGGTTTTATTTTATATAAATTATTGATCTCCCATGCTTCACTTATATTATTTTTAGAGTCCTTCAGAACAACATGGTATTTTTCTTTGGATATAAAATTAGTCCTAATATGATGGGCATCCAAGATGGGTATAATAAAAACTTTCATATAAAGTGCATTGAATACTATAAGAAGTTTGATTCCTAATGATTGTTTTGAGATATGAAGATGGTGATATTAGAGTCATGCTAGTTGAGTAGTTGTGAATTTGAGAGATACTTGTGTTAAAGTTTGTGATTCCCGTAGCATGCACGTATGGTGAACCGTTATGTGATGAAGTCGGAGCATGATTTATTTTTTGATTGTCTTCCTTATGAGTGGGGGTCAGGGATGAGCGATGGTCTTTTCCTACCAATCTATCCCCTAGGAGCATGCGCGTAGTACTTTGTTTCGATGACTAATAGATTTTTGGGACTATGAGTGGGGGTCACCGTTCATAATTTAGCATACATGTCACTCTTGATTCATTGCACATCCCAGTACACCCGGAGGCATTCACATAGAGTCATATTTTGTTCTAAGTATCGAGTTGTAAGTAAATAAAAGTGTGATGATCATCATTATTAGAGCATTGTCCCATGTGAGGAAAGGATGATGGAGACTATGATTCCCCCACAAGTCAGGATGAGACTGCGGATGAAAAATAAAAAAAAGGCCACAAAAAAGAGAAAAGGCCTAAATAAAAAACTGAGAGAAAAAGAGAGAAGGGGCAATGCTACTATCCTTTTTCCACACTTGTGCTTCAAAGTAGCACCATGATCTTCATGATAGAGAGTCTCTTATTTTGTCATTTTCATATACTAGTGGGAATTTTCGTTATAGAACTTGGCTTGTATATTCCGATGATGGGCTTCCTCAAAATTCCCTAGGTCTTCGTGAGCAAGCGATTTGGATGCACACCCACTTAGTTTCTTTTTGAGCTTTCATACACTTATAGCTCTAGTGCATCCGTTGCATGGCAATCCCTACTCACTCACATTGATATATATTGATGAGCATCTCCATAGCCCGTTGATATGCGTAGTTGATGTGAGACTATCTTCTCCTTTTTGTCTTCTCCACAACCACCATTATATTCCACCTATAGTGCTATGTCCATGGCTCACGCTCATGTATTGCGTGAAGATTGAAAAAGTTTGAGAACATCAAAAGTATGAAACAATTGCTTGGCTTGTCATCGGGGTTGTGCTTGATTTAAATATTTTGTGTTATGAAGATATAGCATAGCCAGACTATATGATTTTGTAGGGATAGCTTTCTTTGGACATGTTATTTTGAGAAGACACGATTACTTTATTAGTATTCTAGAAGTATTATTATTTTTATGTCAATATTAAACTTTTGTCTTGAATATTTCGGATCTGAACATTCATGCCACAATAAAGAAAATTACATTGATAATTATGTTAGGTAGAATTCCACATCAAAAATTCCGTTTTTATCATTTACCTACTCGAGGACGAGCAGTAACTAAGATTGGGGATGCTTGATACGTCTCCAACGTATCTATACTTTTTTTATTGTTCCATGCTATTACATTATCTGTTTTGGATGTTTAATGGGCTTTAATATGCTCTTTTATATTATTTTTGGGACTAACCTACTAATCGGAGGCCTAGTGCCAGTTTCTGTTTTTTTGCCTATTTTAGAGTTTCGCAGAAAAGGAATACCAAACGGAATCCAAACGGAATGAAACCTTTGCGTTGATCTTTCTTGGACCGAAAGCAAACCAGAAGACTTGGAGTTGAAGTATGAACGCCATGAGGTGGCCACAAGGCAAGAGGGCGAGCCTAGGGGGGTAGGCGCGCCCCCACCCTCGTGGGCCCCTCATAGCTCCACCGATATACTTCTTCTGCCTATATATACTCTTATACCCTAGATCGATCGCAGAGAGCAACGAAACCACTTTTCCACCGCCGCAACCTTCTGTACCCGTGAGATCCCATCTTGGGGCCTTTTCTGGCGATCTGCCGGAGGGGGAAGTGATCACGGAGGGCTTCTACATCAACACTATAGCCTCTCCGGTGGAGCGTGAGTAGTTTACCACAGACCTTTGTGTCCATAGTTATTAGCTAGATGGCTTCTTCTCTCTCTTTGATTGTCAATACAAAGTTCTCCTCGATGTTCTTGGAGATCTATTCGATGTAATACTCTTTTGTGGTGTGTTTACCGAGATCCGATGAATTGTGGGTTTATGAACAAGATTATCTATGAATATTATTTGGTTCTTCTTTGAATTCATATATGCATAATTTGATATCTTTGCAAGTCTCGTCGAATTATCGGTTTAGTTTGTCCTACTAGATTGATCTTTCTTGCAATGGGAGAAGTGCTTAGTTTTGGGTTCAATCTTGCGGTGTCCTTTCCCAGTGATAGTAGGGGCAGCAAAGCACATATTGTATTGTTTCCATCGAGGATAAAAATATGGGGTTTATATCATATTGTTTGATTTTATCCCTCTACATCATGTCATCTTGCTTAAAGTGTTACTCTGTTCTTATGAAATTAGTACTCTAGATGCATGATGGATAGCGGTCGATGTGTGGAGTAATAGTAGTAGATGCACAATCGTTTCGATCTACTTGACACAAACGTGATGCCTATATTCATGATCATTGCCTAGATATTATCATAACTATGTGCTTTTCTATCAATTGCTCGACAGTAATTTGTTCACCCATCGTAATACATGCTATCTTGAGAGAAGCCACTAGTGAAACCTATGGCCCCTGGGTCTATTTCATATTATACTGTATCTCTTTTATTTACATTGCATCTCGTTTACTATTTTGCAATCTTTACTTTCCAATCTATACAACAAAAATACCAAAAATATTTACTTTACTATATTTATCAGATCTCACTTTTGTGAGTGACCGTGAAGGGATTGACAACCCCTTTATCGCGTTGGTTGCAAGGTTCTTGATTGTTTGTGTGGGTACTAGGTGACTTGTGTGTTGTCTCCTACTGGATTGATACCTTGGTTCTCAAAAACTGAGGGAAATACTTACGCTACTTTGCTGCATCACCCTTCCTCTTCAAGGGAAAACCAACACATGCTCAAGAGGTAGCAGTAAGTATGTGCATCTCAATCATGTACATGATGATCTCTTGCTTGTTGCACATATTGTTTGCAAGAAGGAATAATGTACATGTACATGAAGGTACATCTTTCATGATACAACTTTGATGCATATAGCCAAGATACATGTAACTCATCACTCATTCCTTCCTATTGTGCATGCACATCTCTTTAGATTATATCATAAACATGATTGCACGCTTGAAGGGGGAGCTTATGCATGTTACATGTTCTTTCAAAGCTTTAATGTACTACTTACCATATTCTTACTTGAAGCTTTGATTTATATCAAAATTTCCAACGTTGTCCTGAATTTTCAGAATTTTTGGGGTAACAAAAGTATGGTCATTGTCCAGATCATTATAGACCGTTCTGTTTTTTGACAAATTCTGTTTTCGGTGCATAGTTTGTTTCTTTTATAGTTTCTATGGCTTATATTGGTCAATATAAATTTTAGAAATTGTAGGGTACAGTAGGCATTGTGTGAGAACAAATTTGAATCTTGTCCTTGACAGTACCAAAGTGAATGATTTGCTCTTTATCATATTAACCTGTCTCATGAAGTTCCGTTAAGTTTTGTGTGATTGAAGTTTTCAAGTTTTGGGTGAGATATCGATATGAGGAGAATAAGGAATGGAAAGGCCCTAAGCTTGGGGTTGACCAAGACACCCCAAGGTAATATTCAAGGAAGACCCAAGGAACTAAGCTTGCGGATGCCCCGGAAGGCATGCCCTCTTTCGTCTTCAACATTATCGGTAACCTCACTTGGAGCTATATTTTTATTCATCGCATGATATGAGTTTTGCTTGGAGCATCATTTTATTTTAGTTGGATTTGTTTGCTGTTATTTAGAATAATGTTTTCCATCTTTTATTACAATAAAAATGTCAAGTATAGCCTTTACCATGCTTATTTTGCAAGTCTACATGTTGCTGTTTTACAACAAAAAGTTTTCTATCATTATCTGAATTCTTCAGAAAAGTCAGAACGTGATATAATCTTGAAATTTTTACACAATAAGATCCGAATTGAGATGAACCAATCAGAATTACCAAGACGAGGTCTTGCCCTAGCCATTGCACTTTGGTCTCACCGAGTTGGTATGATCGGTCCCACCAAAGAGCCTAACATTCATATCTTTTGCACTAGTCGGTCTCACCGCGATACTCATATCATTCTCACCGATTTGGGTCAAAAGTGTGTAATGGTTGGATTTTGGGTGAAGGCAATTTATACCCCTCCACCCCCACTTACTCTCTAAGAGAGTGATACGTCTCCAACGTATCTATAATTTATGAACTATTCATGCCATGTTTACAACAAATTTTTTATGGTTTTGGTATGATTTGAATAGAACTAACCCAGACTGACGATGTTTTTAGCAGAACTACCATGGTGTCATTTTTTTTACAGAAATAGAAGTTCTCGGAATGGGTTGAAACTTTTTGGTGATTTTTTTGGGACCAAAAGAGACCCCGAAGCACCAGAGGTGGGCCAGGAAGTGAATTAGGGAGCCACAAGCCTGGGGGGCGCGCCCTCTGAGCTTGTGAGCCCCTTGGGAACCTCCTTGACGTGAGACCAATGCCAAAAATTCCTATAAATACCAAAACCACCGAAAAGAACCCTAGATGAGAAGTTCTGCCGCCGCAAGCCTCTGTATCCATGAAAACTCAATTGGGGTCCCGTTCCGGCACCCTGCCGGAGGGGGAAATCATCACCGGAAGCCATCTTCATCATCCCGGTGGTCACCATGATGATGAGGGAGTAATTCACCCTCGGGGCTGAGGGTATGTACTAGTAGCTATTTGTTTGATCTCCCTTTCTCGTGTTCTTGATTTGGCACGATCTTGATGTACCACGAGCTTTGTTAATATATTTTGATCTTATGGTGTTCTTCCCTCTCTACCTTCTTGTGATGAATTGAGTCTTTATCTTTGAGGTTTCTTTATGTTGGATTGGATATTGGATTTGAGAACACTTGATGTATGTCTTGCATACGGATACCCGTGGTGACAATGGGGTATTATATTGATTCACTTGATGTGTGTTTTGGCACTCAACTCATGGATTCTCGAGGTAACGTTGGGGTAATCTATACATAGGGGGTGATGCACATTTTCGTCCTACGTTCTCTAATAGAAACTTTGGAGTGATTCTTTGTTTCATGTGGAGGGATTGTTATATGATCCAATTATGTTTTCATTGTTGAGAGATTTTGCACTAGTGAAAGTATGAACCCTAGGCCCCGTGTTCAAGCAATTCAATACCGTTTTTGCTCACTTTTAATACTTGATACCTTGCTGTTTTTATATTTTCAGATTACAAGAACCTATATCTACTATCCATATTACACTTGTATCACCATCTCTTCGCCGAACTAGTGCACATATACAATTTACCATTGTATTGGGTGTGTTGGGGACACAAGACACTTGTTATTTGGTTGCAGGGTTGTTTGAGAGAGATCATCATCATCGTATGCCTCCCATGGGTTGATAAACCTTAGGTCATCCACTTGAGGGAAAATTGATACTGTCCCACAAAACTCCGCGCTTGGAGGCCCAACATGAGTCTACAAGAAGAAAGGTTGCATAGTAGACATCAAGCTCTTTTCTAGCGCCATTGCGGGGGAGGTGAGTGCTTGAAGGTATATCTTTAGATCTTGCAATTGAACTTATAGTTTCTTGTTTTATCACTAGTTTGGTCTATAAAAGAAAATTACGAAAAATATGGAATTAAGGTTGCCTTGTATTATTCATCTTTATCATGTCTTTCTTGGAAATGATGGAAAGGAAAATTGTGCCCAATTATCAGAAGAAGAATTCAATAAATTTTTTGGCATAAAATCTTTGAATGATGAGCATGATTGCAATGTTTTTAGCATGCTTTCTATGAATATCCATGATGCTAATGATATGCAAAGCCATAAGCTTGGGGATGCTATGTTTGGTGAAGATGAAATTTTTAGCCCTCGATGTTTTGGTGAGAAAATTTATTATGATGATAGCATGCCTCCTATTTACGATGATTATATTGATGAAAGTGGGTTTGGAAGAGTGTCAAGTCTAGGTAATAATGATCCCAGTGTTGAATCATATTCTAATAATTATGAAAGTGGATTTGGAGAGGTCATTACTTCATTTAGTGATGAATCCACTATTTTGTAAGAGGTTTCAATTGATTATGATAAAAAAGTTGCTATCTATGAATATTATTGTGATTACATGTATGCTATAAAGAATAGTGATAACCATGAAACTTTTCATCATGATTTTAATGTTCAATTTGATTATGCCAATCAAGTATCTCATGATAGTTATTTTGTTGAGTTTGCTCCCACTATTATGAATGAGAAGAAATTTGCTTATGTGGAGAGTAATAAATTTTCTATGCTTGTGGATCATGAAAAGAATGATTTATGTGATAGCTATATTGTTGAATTCATTCATCATGCTACTAATAATTATTATGAGAGAGGAACATATGCTTTTACACATCTCACTAATACCATGTTTCCTCTCTATTTGTTGAAAGTTTTGAAGTCGTGCTTGTTTTGCCTGGCTATGCTAGTTGATTCTTACTCCCATAATTTGTTTGCTCACAAAATCCCTATGCATAGGAAGTGGGTTAGGCTTAAATGTGCTAGTCATATGCTTCATGATGCTCCCGTTATGTTTCAATTCTCTACTTTTATGCGAGCATCATTGAAGTCATCATGCCTAGCTAAAAAAACATTAAAGAAAAGCGCTTGTTGGGATACAACCCAATAATTACCCCTACTATTTTTGTGTGTTCACATGATTAAGGTACTGTAATAATCATGTTTTATAGGGGGTTTTCAATAAAGTGCCAACTAAAGCATTTGGGATAGTGTGGATGATAGTTGACTTGATTCTGTGCAAAAACAGAAACTTTTTCGCCCAGTACCTGAACTACTATGGCTTACTGGAATGTGATAAATACAGAATTTTTTACACATGATTTATATACATATTTCCTATGTTTTCCTATTTTTTCAGAATTTGTGGGTTAACAGAACACTACTGCAGGATGCTGCTAACGCGACACTACGATCAGAGACCCTTTGACGAAACTATGTGCGATGCAATAATCGCAAACGGTGGTGTAAAAAACCCGTCAAAAAAGGTTCAAAACATTTGCGATGACGGATGCATCAAATGCGGTTCCGATTTTAGTTGTGTGTGCGATGCAGGGCATAGGGTTCAGTTCAATTAACTATTTGCGATGAGGAGGAACAAAAGTAACGGTCAGCCAGATGGAGGTGTGTGCGATATACAACATACGGTTCACTCGGATGAACTATTTGTGATTAGGCAACACAAAAGAAACGATCAACCAGATCAAGGTGTGTGCGATATATGGCATGCGGTTCACTCGGATGAAATAATTGTGTTTAGACAAGAGAATAGAAACAGTCAGCTAGATGAAGGTGTGTGCGATGTGCATCATACGGTTCACTCGGATGAACTGTTTGTGATTAGGCAACACAAAACAAACGGTCGTCCAGATCAAGGAGTGTGCGATATACGGCAAGCGGTTCACTCGGCCTTGTCGTCAGTGTGTGACCTCTGTGGCAACCGTTCGCTCCCCACTAGCCTCTTCTTGTACCGTGGAAACCGTCCACCGCCTCTTTGCCTTTCCTTCTCGATTTGGAACTACTGCCGCACGCTCTTCCTCCCTCCATTTTCCTTCACCCTTCCTTCTGCCATTGTTCGATCATCTTCTCCATGGAGGGAACAGGTCGTAAACAACCCTGTTATTCTTGCCCCGATCTGAAACATGACGTGGTGGAGGAACTCATTAATCGGTGTGATGTCATCACCTCGGCTAGCATGGTAGGTTCGTTCAAGACCATTCTCGACTCAACTAATAACATCATTACAAGCAACCCAAGGGTCCAGGAGCGGTTTGATCTCCCCTATCTTGTTCTCCGTGACCCTGCGGACTTGCGCGGGGACGACGAAAAGCTTTCCTTATGCAAGTTGATGCTGCTTGATAATGATACGTGTGATGTTAAGATGCCATCGCTTGAGGGCAAGGCTTGGGCAGGCGCAAATTAAGATTGGGTTGTTTATATTGGGTACAACTGCGAGTGGGAACTTGTGAATGTGTACACTCGTCACCGGGTTCCACTTCCAAAAATCTCAGACTGCCCAGAGGTTGTGCACACAGATGATATACGTGAGTTCAAATACAATCATGGTAACTGTCGTCTATGGAAAACAACAATTTGTCGAGTTCCCAACCGCTCTTGGGATTACATGAACTATGAAGTTGTTGCTATCTTCGACAAGCTTGTTGCATTCCTTACTTCCACGCCTCGATGGATATTGCTCAAAAATCAATTTTTTTACACGGATGAGTACTGTGATGTAATTCAATATGAGGGTCTTGTGTTTGCTTCCACCACTTGTGACACTATTTTTGCTTGGAATCATCATGCTTTCGGTACGTTTGTCTTCCACCGTCATTATAATTGTTTCATCCACATGCATGCGGGTTAGCTAGTTTCCCTTTACTAATTAATTAACCTTCTTGTGTTTCCAAGGTCCTGTGAACATTCCACCACCTATACTTGAAAAAATTTATAACCAAGGGGGAGATGATGATGCTGATGATCACGAGCATGAGGACCCATATACTCAGTGGCGCCTGGCAACTTATTCCGATGGATCACCTCTTCTTGTCCGTATACAGGGCACGGCTGATGTTACTAAGGAAGCAGGTGTTGTCTCGCATGGTCGCACTCTCCAGGGCTATTCCAACATCCATTGCAGGGTATTCGGGATGGATACTAGTGTACTAGCGCCAACACCTTTTCCCTGGTTCAGTGTTGAAACTCTTGGAGGAAACTCGCTCTTCCTTAGACAAAACTATCCAATGATGCTGAAAGGCGATCCAGCTGTTGTTGACACAACATTACTACCATTTATGAGAAGCAACTGTATCTATACCTCGGTCATTGCTATGATTCCCTACCATCGCACTATGGGTCCTGGCATAGCCCACTTCAGCCTGGATGATCAGTCCTGCGTTGGTCTCGAGATTGATAGTAGCTGGTCCTTCCCAAAGAATCACTTCTGGTTCAAAGCGAGCATTTCCAACGCCGACGAGTGGTTGAGCCGAAGTTCATTTCATCGCTTTGTTATTTGTTGCGTGAGAAAAACTTTACTTTACTAGAATGTTTGGTTGGAAATGATCTATAATCCAACATGTATCCTCATTGTTGTTGTGGGTTGATGACTTGTTGTATGTAATCAATGTTACATTTGCATATGCGTCCATCAACTCGTGCCTGCTAGTGGTGTCCATATGAATAGTTCTCGTGATTTTAGTTGCAAAAATAAGATAGTGGTAGTGATTTTTAGCTGCATATTTTGACAAATCGCAGTGTTACAAGGTTGACAAATGGCAATGTTACTAGATAAACAAATGCCAATCTTTCCAGTTTGACAAATGGCAACATACCTAAAATGACAGATGCAAATCTTACCGAATTGTTTCTACATGGTGGCACATGGGGCATGCAAAACAACCGTTTGCGTTGAAGGGATGCATAAATCCCGCTCGGCACATTTTTCCCTTGGCTTTCTGGGGAAGCTGTCGGTTTGCATACGTGTGTTCTAACTAAAATGTTTGCGATGAGTGTTTTATATTTAAAAACCATTGAAGTTTTTTTCAAAAGAAAATCATTTGATAAGTCTGTACATTAAGAGAGAAAAACGCAAGTTCGTTCAAACCATATCTTTCATTCAGTCACACTGTGAATTTATATTCATATGATCGAGAATTCGAGATACAATATTAAACCCCAAAAAACTATTTCCGGCAGCGGTGGAGGCGGCATGCCTCGCCGTCGTTGTCGTTATCGTCCTCCGGGACGCCATTGTTGAAGTCTTCGAGGCAGCACACAATGTTCTTCACTTGTAAATCAAACATCATATCGCCGCGCGATCGACGGGCGGGGCGCGGGAGGACGAAAACTAACGCCGCTGAGAGGTAGCGGTCGACGGCAGTGTCCCATGACGCTCAGGGGGGCGCAGGCACGGGCACGAGTGCAGTGGGTGCAGCCAAATGCAGAGGGACCGGCACCGCGGTGGGTGGAGGGGTGCACACAGGCAGGGGCACGAGCGCGGCGGGTGCAGCCAAACGCATGGGGGTCGGCGCCACGGTGGGTGTAGGGGCGCGCACGGGCATGGTCACGGGCGCTGGCGCTGGCATGTACACGAGCTCGCGCGGGTCCGCGGAGACCTCGCTGATGCCCGCGGCTTCCAGCTCTGTGATAGTGCTCGGTGACCAGCCCGTCAATGCTACGGGGATGGTCGCTAGCGCAGGCGCGGGGATGGGAGCTGGGATGGGAGCGGGGGCAGCAACTGCCGCGGCCAGCTTGTTCTGGGCCATGTCCATGAGGCCCCATTCCTCCTTATTTTCTATCTCCTCCGGCTCGGAGTCGACTTCACCAAACTTGAAGACTAGTGGTAGATGATCATTCTGCGCCATGGCGTTGGTGGAGGTCTGTGGGAGGGAGGGAAATGGGAGGCGAACAGTAAGGCCGCCCATATTAAACAGCGGCTCGGGCGCCATTAATGGAGAGGAAGGCAGGCGGCCATGGAAGTCAAAGGGCTCGCTTCCCAATGAGCCTGCGCAGCGTACAGCTCACACACTTGCCGGTGAGTGTGCGCATTGGAGGACAGCTTGCACGCCTCTCGGTCAGCCTGCACACCGGACTCCGCTCGCACGCCTCCCATTCAGTCAAGGTCAAGCAGTTGTCCGCACGGCACCTCCTATAGCCATTAAATCGAAGACACGCGGCGTCACGTGAATGGTTAACAGAACGCACACGATTTGAATTATACAAACGTTTGAGATATTAAAGTGGCAGCTATTTTTCAAAATGCCTTTGTTGGTTGTTATTCGAGTGCGCCTTCTCTCAAAATGGACAATAAAAATACCACAGCATGTCGGGTTCCATTCCATGAAAGCATGGCAAGTTCATGAATTGCGAGTTTTGGATTTACTAGAATTTAAAAACAAAGTATCTCAACGTTTTGCCGGCAATCAACGGTGCCCTGGTGTTTGAAATTCATTCCAATTTCTTGCATGTGACCTAAGCATGCACCCAAGGACACAAATTTGAATTTCCAACCAATTTATATGCATTAGAGCATGTGCATGTAGTTCAAATTTGAATTATGCACATAAATGCATTGACAACTCAATTAATGCATAAAAATGTCCAAACGAACCCCGAAAAATCCCAAAAATTGACACAACACTCCCGTTGTTCTATGTTGACACGAGAAATTTTTTGAAAGGAATAAGAGGCAATGGATATCGTTTGGTCCCCAAAGGTGGGACATTCCCTACCGAAACCATCACGCTTGTTGTGAGAAGCTCTGGTTTGTGAGAAGCATATCCCCAAACCTGCCCCAAATGGGACAAAAAATTTACCACGACATGTTGATGCCGCTCCATAATAGCATGCCAAGTTTCATGAATTTCGGATGAGCTTTGGATGTACTAGAATTTAAAACCAGGTATCTCAATGTTTGCGACCGAGTGACGGTGGCAGGGTGTTTGACATTCATTCCGATTTCTTGCATGGGACCTAAGCATGCACCCAAGGACACAAATTTGATTTTTCAACCAATTTATATGCATTAGAGCATGTGCATGTAGTTCAAATTTGAATTATGCACTTAAATTCATTGAAAATTCAATTAATGCATAAAAGTGTGCAAACGAACCCCGAAAAATCCCAAAAATTGATACAACACTCCTATTGTTCTATGTTGACACAAGAAAAAAATTGTAAGCAATAAGAGGCAATGGATATTGTTTCATCTCCAAAGGTGGGACGTTCCCTACCGAAACCATCTGGCTTGTTGTGAGAAGCTCTGGTTTGTGAGAAGCATATCCCCAAACCTGCCCCAAATGGAACAAAAAATTTACCACGGCATGTTGATGCCACTCCATGATAGCATGCCAAGTTTCATGAATTTCGGACGAGCTTTGGATTCACTAAAATTTAAAAACCAGGTATGTCAATGTTTGCGGCCGAGTGACCGTGACAGGGTGTTTGACATTCATTCCCATTTCTTGCATGGGACCGAAGCATACACCCAAGGACACAAATTTGACTTTTCAACCAATTTATATGCATTAGAGCATGTGCATGTAGTTCAAATTTGAATTATGCACATAAATGCATTGAAAACTCAATTAATGCATAAAAATGTCAAACAAACCCCGAAAAATCCCAAAAATTAACACAACACTCTTGTTGTTCTATGTTGACACGAGAAAAAAATTTGAAAGCAATAAGAGGCAATGGATATCGTTTCGTCCCCAAAGGTGGGACATACCCTACCGAAACCATCCGGCTTGTTGTGAGAAGCATATCCCCAAACCTGCCCCAAATGGGACAAAAACTTTACCATGGCATGTTGATGCTGCTCCATGATAGCATGCCAAGTTTCATGAATTTTGGACGAGCTTTGGAGTTACTAGAATTTAAAAACCAGGTATCTCAATGTTTGCGGCAGAGTGACCATGGCAGTGTGTTTGACATTCATTCCCATTTCTTGCATGGGACCTAAGCATGCATCCACGGACACAGATTTGATTTTTCAACCAATTTATATGCATTAGAGCATGTGCATGTAGTTCAAATTTGAATCATGCACATAAATGCATTGAAAACTCAATTAATGCATAAAAATGTCCAAACGAACCTCAAAAATCCCAAAAATTGACACAACACTCCTATTGTTCTATGTTGACACGAGAAAATTTTGAAAGCAATAAGAGGCAATGGATATCGTTTCGTCCCCAAAGGTGGGACGTTCCCTACCGAAACAATCCGGCTTGCTGTGAGAGGCTCTGGTTTGTGAGAAGCATATCCCAAAACCTGCCCCAATGGGACAAAAAATTACCACGACATGTTGATGCCACTCCATGATGGCATGCAAAGTTTCATGAATTTCAGATGAGCTTTGGATTTACAAGAATTTAAAAACCAGGTATCTCAATGTTTGCAGCCGAGTGACCGTGGTAGGGTGTTTGACATTCATTCCCATTTCTTGCATGAGACCTAAGCATGCAACCAAGGACACATATTTCAATTTTCAACCAATTTATATGCATTAGAGCAAGTGCATGTAGTTCAAATTTGAATTACGCACATAAATGCATTGAAAACTCAGTTAATGCAAAAAAGTCCAAACGAACCCCGAAAAATCCCAAAAATTGACACAACACTCCTCTTGTTCTATGTTGACACGAGAAATTTTTGGAAAGCAATAAGAGGCAATGGATATCGTTTCATCCCCAAACGTGGGGCGTTCCCTACCGAAACCATCATGCTTGTTGTGAGAAGCATATACCCAAACCGGGCCCAAATGAGACAAAAAAATTACCACGGCATGTTGATGCCGCTCCATGATAGCATGCCAAGTTTCATGAATTTCAGACAAGTTTTGGATTTACTAGAATTTGAAAACAAGGTATCTCAATGTTTGCCGCCGAGTGATGGTGGCAGGGTGTTTGACATTCATTCCGATTTCTTGCATGGGACCTAAGCATGCACCCAAGGACAGAGATTTGATTTTTCAACCAATTTATATGCACTGGAGCATGTGCATGTAGTTCAAATTTGAATTATGCACATAAATGCATTCAAAACTCACTTAATGCATAAAAATGTCCAAATGAACCCTAAATAATTCCAATTCTTTTATGACAAACATATAGTTGCATGTTCACTGCAGATAAAAGGTCTAGCAATTCAAACACCGTCCATGGCCGCTGTGACCCCATTATGTAATTCAAATCGAGATGAAAAATCAAGCAGATCTCACACAGTTTATTATAACAAACTATGTGAGATGCAACACAAAATATCTTGGAGCACCGTTGGAGTATAGTACGCATACGGCTTACTGTCGGTGCACAAAAGGAGGGGTCCTATTTTTGTACCCCTTTACTTGTGCATGGGCAGTTGGAGCTGCGCCTGCGGCCACACCTGGCGCGCCAGAGATGTCGGGGGAAACGACACCTATGGGATCACTTGGACCCCTTTTTGCTACAGTTGGTGGGCGCGAGGTTGTGCAAAGAGCGGGTCTAGAAGCCAGCACGAGGATCGTTTACCCAGGTTCGGGCCGCGAGGACGCGTAATACCCTAGTCCTGCTTTGGCATATATTTGAGTGTTCTTGATTTCTTGAACTAGCTACGATGCGTGCCTCATCCAAAAAATCTGAATCCTTCTCCAATACGCCTCGAGCCTCCTATTATAGTCAAAAGGGGCCGCCACAATGGCACACAGGAGGTATATAGTAATCGAGTCTATCTCCTGGCACCGTAGGACAAACACATTTAATGTGCTACCGATGTGCCCTTCTTTCTTTATCGAGGACGACAAGGAAGCTCGTCCCAGCTGTCGCCGCCTCGCCTGGATTTGACGCGCGTCCAAACTGACGAGGCATGTAGTGCCACGTTGGCTGGCTGCTGAGTTGGTGCGGTGGCTGAATCTTCACAAAGATCTGCATGCCACCATGCAGGTGCTTGTCGAGTGGACCTAGAGGCCGCACGTTGTCACGCAGGTGCCTACCTAGCTGGTGGGCTGGCAGCTACATGGGAACGGCGGTGGAGTCTTGGCAGACGTGGGCCTGGCTGTGGCCCCACGGATGTTTTCGACAAGAGTCTTGCCGCGGCCCCGACAAGTGTCTTGCCGCGACATCTTGGTCATCCCCGGCAAGGGTCTTGCCGGGGGTCTCGTGGGCATCCTTGGCAGAGATATGCCGAGGATCATCGTCTTCTAGTCATCATCTAGTCTTGTGTGCTTTTGGTTTCCACAAAGATCTTCATGCCACCATGCAGGCACTTCCCGAGCCTTGGTTTCAATGTTGTCGATGGCGTCGGAACTCTCAGGCTCAAGGATGGCTGCAATGTTGGTGTTGGGCAAGTTGCCCCAGCAAGGTTCTTGCCGGGGCCGCAGAGGCTGCCCCGGCAAGGGCCTTGCCAGGGGAGTCCACCTCGCCCCTCCGCTCTTCGTGTTTCTGGGCCGCCATGGATCTCGGGGAGGAGGAGGACGGGGCGGCGCACCGGCTTCGCCTCCGCCTGAGGACCCTCCTCCAATGGGGGCCATGTCGAAGACCAGCCCCGCGAGTTCTACGTCAGGCTATGCGGGCCAGTGCGCGGCCGTCTTTGTCTACCCACTCCATTTGCTCGGGAGATGGAGCTTGACCCGCCTCAGTCCTTGAGGCTGCACATGAAGGGCTGCCGGAATGGCAGCATGTGGGTCGACGTCGACTTCCCAGCCCCTCATGTTATGTATCTCCGCCGTGGGTGGAAGACCTTCGCCCGTTCCCATAGCCTGTGGGAGGGGCTCGTCCTCCAATTTAAATTGATGGAGGATGGCCTGCTCTCCATCAAGGCCTTCGAGCTCTTGGGAACTCGCTTGAGGTGTTGTGTGGAGAGCTCCTCTGACGGCAAACCGTCCTCCTTGGGCGGGAGTGATGAGGAGGACAACGATAATGACGATGAGGGGGTCAAGCGGGAGGACGTCTACTCCGACTAACCACGTCGCTCCCCTCCCTCGGCTCCGCGCTGTGCCGAGGGTTTTCCTCATCAAGCTCTCCATCAGCGCGCTCCCCGCCGTTCTCTTTTTGTCTTCACCTGCCGCACCTGGGAGGAAAGGGGCAAGAATGGAGATCACGGGGGAACCTATCTTTTTCCTTAAATTGTAGGCACTTGCCAAAATCTTAATTTCTATATAATGTAATCTCTCGAGCCCATGCTTGCACCATGTAACCTTTGTACTTGCATCAGCATATTAATGAAAAAGTCTAGTCCTGCCGGTAACTTGTGCCCGTGTATGTTCATGTGGAGCTGGAATGCCTTCTTAGTGCAAATAAAGGAGTCCTTCCAGCAAGCCACCTACCCTCCTCGGGGCATGAAGGACATGTGGCACGCGAACCAGAATCAAGAGGGCGACTGAAGCGACCGCATTCCACCCCGTGACCGTGGAGCGCGGGCACCTTGAAGGCCGCGGCTCGAGTCCACTTGGTAAATGAGCCGTGCCCCTGTGTTTTCCTCCCTTTTCTGGGGAAGACGTGGGCCACCTCTTTACCATTTACTGCGATGTGATGCATTAGGGAAGTAACCACCCCACGCATGACCCCCACGTCATGCACGACCCCCATGTCGCGCATTCAACGCAGGTCGTGGGGAAGTGCGACGGGCGAGGGAGTTACAGCAGTAAAACTCGGCCCCACATACTCGCGCACCGTTTTGGGCCTAGCCCAACAACGCGTTGCGCTTATGTATGGCCCAGGCCCGGGCTTCCTGTCGATGCACAAAAGGAGGGGTCCTATTTTTGTACCCCTTTACTTGTGCGCGGGCAGTTGGAGCTGCGCCTGCGGCCACACCTAGCGGGGCAGAGGAAGGAAGCAAAGCCACAAGACAACCAGAACAACACCAAGCCGGAAACATGAAGAGCAGAGGGGCGAGGTGGACTCCCCCGGCTAGGCCCTTGCCGGGGCGGCCTCCGCAGCCCCGCAAGAACCTTGCCGGGGCAACTTTCCCAACACCAACATCGCAGCCATCCATGAGCCTGAGAGTTCTGACGCCATCGATAGCATTGAAACCAAGGCTTGGGAAGTGCCTGCATGTTGGCATGAAGATCTTTGTGGAAACCAGAAGCACACAAGACTAGATGATGACCAGAAGATGATGATCCTCGGCAATATCTCTGCCAAGGATGCCCACGAGACACCCGGCAAGACCCTTGCCGGGGACGACCAAGATGCCATAGCAAGACCCTTGCCGGGGCCCCGGCAAGACTCTTCCGAAAACATCCGCGGGGCCGCAGCCAGGCCCACATCTGCCAAGACTCCAACGTTGTTCCCATGCAGCTGCCAGCCCAGCAGCTAGGCAGGCGCCTGCGTTGCGACATGCAGCTTCTAGGCGGACTCGATAAGCACCTGCATGGTGGCATGTAGATCTTCGTGAAGATTCAGCGACCGCACCAACTCAGCAGCCAGCCAACGTGGCACTACACGCCTCGTCGGTTCGGATGCGCGTCAAAGCCAGGCGAGGCGGCGACAGCTGGGACAAGCATCCTTGCCATCGCCGATAAAGCAAGAAGAGCACGTCGGTAGCGCATTAAATGTGTTTGTCCTACGGTGCCAGGAGATAGACTCGATTACTGTATACCTTCCCACCTCCCGTGTGCCACTATGGCAACCCCTTTTGACTATAAAAGGAGGCCCGAGGCGTACTGGAGACGGAATCGGATTTTTTGGACGAGGCACGCATCATAGCTAGTTCAAGAACTCAAGAACACTCAAAATATATGCCAAAGCAGGAGTAGGGTATTACGCATCCTCGCGGCCCGAACCTGGGTAAATGTCCTCGTGCTGGCTTCTAGGCCCGCTCTTTGCACAACCTCGCGCCCGCCAACCATAGCAAAAAGGGGTCCCAGTGATCCCATAGGTGTTGTTTCCCCTGACACTTACGCGAGAAGGTGCAATGGCTACAATTCACATCCCGCTCTAAATAAGGGACCGTGTCTGATGACACTTTGCGCGCCCATTGTTTCGCTGAAGCGATTCCAAATTTTCAGCTTCCGTGGAAATATCTACCTCTCCGCCCCCCCTTACCAAAAGCCACATTTCCCCTGTTTCCGCCTTCCTTTCCAAGTTGAAACCTTCACTCCTTGCTTCCAGTGCCACCTCCTCGCCGGCGACCCTCCTTCACGCTGCTCGGCCTCGCCTATCTAGGCAGGTAATCCACACCCGACCCCCATCCTCCTCCTCCTTCCACATCCCACATGCCCCGACCGCCGGCATGAGCGAGACACCTTCCACCCAAATCACCGACCCCTCCATCAAGTAAGCGCCTGCCTAAGCCATGGTGCATGCAGTATAGCCAGGATCTCAAGGAGCATTTGGCAGCGGAGAAGCAAATCGCGGCCACACACGCAGATGAGGTCGCGATGGCTGCCATTCGTGCCGACCCCCAGATCTTGGAGGAGCACCTCGCCGTCGAGGCCACTGTTGACGCCTCATGCACCGATGCCGCGACGCGGTTGGCTGCTTTAAATGACAGTTTGTGGCATTTTCTCGAGGCCACTGTCAGTGCCTTCGACAAAGACTACGAGGTGTTTTCTCAACGTGCACGTGCTTACCTCATCTCGAGAGCCAGCAGGTTGGTGCCCGGAGCGGCTCAGGCAACTCACCACTACAACGAGGGCACCCACAATGCGGAGGCCTCGCCCTCTTCCATGTCCGAGGAGCCAATCGTCATCGATATCTCTGACAATGAGGAGTAGCTTGTCTTATTAGCTCACTATAAGGACCCATGTTCATTTTGCTAGCTACTGCCTTTCCTTAACAAATTTTAGTGAATTGTGCTATCTACTTTTACCATGCAATCTTTTGCTATAGTGTATATGTTCTATATGTCGTGCAATGTGGTGTTCAGTTAACTGCTTGGTTCAATTCTGCAAATGTGATGTTCAATTCTTCAGGGTGCAATATTTCCAAGTTGTTAAGCATGCTTGGTTTGGTTAACTATCTTATCTTCTATTATGAGTATGTTATATTGTGAAATGTGGTGCTCAGTTAATGTTTGGTTCATTTGTTGTGGTGTTTAGTTAACTACTTGGTTTAATTCTGCAATGCGATGTTCAATTGTTGTGGCTGCATTCTGTTATTGTATACCATGTGAGAAATAAATCAAATTTGGACGTACTAAATACATGAGAAACAAATACAATTGCTACATTTCCAATTTGTTAAGCATGCTTGGTTTGATTAACTGTCTGATCTTCTATTAGGAGTATGTTATATTGTGCAATGTGGTGCTCAGTTAATGTTTGGTTCATTTGTTGTGGTGTTTAGTTAACTGCTTGGTTCAATTCTGCAATGCGATGTTCAATGGTTGCTGCATTCTGTTATTGTATACCATGTGAGGAATAAATCGAATTTGGATGCACTTAATACATGAGAATCATATACAAGTGCTATATTTCCTAGTTCTTAATCATGCTTAGTTTGGATAAATGGGTTTTCCATGTGGCTTGGAATAATCTGATGAATCTACAATGTGCTTATTTATCATCAACATATTTTACAGATAGCATGCGAACCCTTACTTAACCTGATGACTAACTACCTTATATGTGTTGCAGGGAAACAATGGGAAGCACTGAGGTTTACCATATGGTACTAACTATTATACCTTGCCATTTTTTATTCCTTTGCCCCATTTCCAATATAGAGAAGATATTTATGCACATCCTTGTTTTCAGGGTTCACTGATGATTACCTGCCAAACCACCTTTGTGGTCAGGAGGCGAGGAAAGTTTTCATACAACACCCATGGTTCAATATTGAAGTGTTCCTGAAGAGGTCGAAGGATGGACGGTAAATCATCCACACGCACTGGCCTAAAGTTGCAAAAACCTTTAACATGAATGAAGGCTAAATATCCGCCTTTTGCTTCAATAGTTTTCCAGATGAGATGCATCTCTCTATGTACCATCTATGATGCTAATTTCGAAAGGTTCTAGATTGCATGTGAAACTTGTTGCTGGTGCAGTTGTGTAATGGGGCAGTTGAGTGCTGAAGCTATATCATGTTGTACTCCGATGTATTTCAATTATGAAATCCTGCTTCCTTAATATGGAAATGGAATATATTATGTGCTAGATTAGTAAATGGATTATTAATAATAGGGCAATTAGCCCGCTAATTGGCCAATTAGCTTGCTAATTGGGTTTTCCTATTGCAAACGGTTGTTGAGAAAACACCGTGGGCGATGACCTCAGGCAAAGCACATAGTTTGTAGGAATAAACCATGTTGGATCAATGAACAATCACACACGACATTCTCTTGAAAACTGTTTGCATTATGCCACCTTACGCAAACGTTTTCCTTGGAGTGACTGTGTGGGATGTATATACGAACGGAAACGTTTAGCAGGGACTGACTGTGTGGGATGTACTTACGACCAGAAATGATTTCTCCTGTATAATTGTATTTTTAGCACTATTGTACGTATAACCGTATTTGGTCAGTCGCCGGTCGCACACGACCTCATTTTGCCGAGCGTGTGTGCCTGGAGGGCATATCCCCGTCGGTTTCTGGGTCGTGTGGGAAGGACCCCCCCTATCGCCCACACTCACTAGGTGACGGTTCCGAACGGCATCGCGGAAAGAGGTTAAAAGCCGTTTGTATAGCACCGACGTGTACTAGTGGAAGTAGGTCCATTGTCCAGATCATTACAGACTGTTCTGTTTTTGACAGATTCCGTTTTTGATGCATAGTTTGCTTCTTTTATAGTTTTTATGGCTTATATTGGTCAATATAAATTTTCAAAATTGTAGGGTACAGTAGGCATTGTGTGAGAACAAATTTGAATCTTGTCCTTGACAGTACCAAAGTGAATGATTTGCTCTTTATCATACTAACCCATCTCACGAAGTTCCGTTAAGTTTTGTGTGATTGAAGTTTTCAAGTTTTGGGTGAGATATCGATATGAGGAGAATAAGGAGTGGAAAGACCCTAATCTTGGGGTTGACCAACACACCCCAAGGTAATATTGAAGGAAGACCCGAGCAACTAAGCTTGGGGATGCCCCGAAAGGCATCCCCTCTTTCGTCTTCAACATTGTCGGTAACCTCACTTGGAGCTATATTTTTATTCGTCGCATGATATGAGTTTTGCTTGGAGGGTAATTTTATTTTAGTTGGATTTGCTTGCTGTTATTTAGAATAATGTTTTCCATCTTTTATTATAATAAAAAGTCAAGTATAGCCCTTACCATGCTTATTTTGCGAGTCCACATGTTGCTGTTTTAAAACAGAAAGTTTTCTATCATTGTTTGAATTCTTCACAAAAGTCAAGACGTGATAAAATCTTGAATTTTTTACACAATAATATCATATTGAGATGAACCAATCATAATTACCAAAACGAGGTCTTGCCCTTGCCATTGCACTTCGGTCTCACCGAGTTGGTATGATCGGTCCCATAGAAAAGCCCAACATTCATATCTTTTGCACTAGTCGGTCTCACCGAGATACTCATATCGGTCTCCCCGATTTGGGTCAAAAGTGTGTAATGGTTGGATTTTGGGTGAAGGCAATTTATACCCTCCACCCCCACTTACTCTCTAAGAGATTGATACGTCTCCAACGTATCTATAATTTATACAGTATTCATGCGATGTTTACAACAATTTTATATGGTTTTGGTATGACTTGAATAGAACTAACCCAGACTGACGCTGTTTTCAGCAGAACTACCATGGTGTCGTTTTTTGTGCAGAAATAGAAGTTCTCGGAATGGGCTGAAACTTTTTGGCGATATTTTTGGGACCAAAAGAGACCCCCGAAGCACCAGAGATGGGCCAGGAAGTGGACGAGGGAACCACAAGCCTAGGGGCGCGCCCACCCCCCTAGGGTGCGCCCTCCGAGCTTGTGGGCCCCTCGGACACCTCCTTGATGTGAGACCGGCGCCAAAAATTCCTATAAATACCAAAATCCCCGAAGAGAACCCTAGATGAGAAATTCCACCGCCACAAGCCTCTGTATCCACGAAAACTCAATCGGGACCCCATTCTGGCACCCTGTCGGAGGGGGAAATCATCATCAGAGGCCATCTTCATCATCCCAGGGGCCACCATGACGAGGACGGAGTAGTTCACCCTCAGCGCTGAGGCTATGTACAAGTAGCTATGTGTTTGATCTCCCTCTCTCGTGTTCTTGATTTGGCACAATCTTGATGTACCGCGAGCTTTGTTAATATATTTTAATCTTATGGTGTTCTTCCCTCTCTACCTTCTTGTGATGAATTGAGTCTTTATCTTTTAGGTTTCTTTATATTGGATTGAATATTGGATTTGAGAACACTTGATGTATGTCTTACATAGAGATACCTGTGGTTACAATGGCATATTATATTGATTCACTTAATGTATGTTTTCGCACTCAACTCGCGGATTCCCGAGGTGACATTAGGGTAATCTGTGCATAGGGGTTGATGCACGTTTTCGTCCTACGTTCTTCGATAGAAACTTTGGAGTGATTCTTTGTTGCACATTGAGGGATTGTTATATTATCCTATTATATTTTCATTGTTGAGAGATTTTGCACTAGTGAAAGTATTAACCCTAGGCCTTGTTTTCAAGCATTGTAATACCGTATTTGCTCACTTTTACTACTTGCCACCTTGTTGCTTTTATATTTTCAGATTACAAAAACCTATATCTACTATCCATATTACACTTGTATCGCCATCTCTTCACCGAACTAGTGCACCTATACAATTTACCATTGTATTGGGTGTGTTGGGGAGACAAGAGACTCTTTGTTATTTGGTTGCATGGTTGTTAGAGAGAGACAATCTTCATCCTACACCTCCCATGGATTGATAAACTTAGGTCATCCACTTGAGGGAAAATTGCTATTGTCCTACAAAACTCTGCGCTTGGAGGCCCAACATGAGTCTACAAGAAGAAAGGTTCTATAGTAGACATCAGAGAGCCATCAGAACGAAACACAACTTCCACCATTCATTTTCTGAGAGAGAACCACCTACTCATGTGTTGAGATCAAGAGATTCCATTCCTACCATCCGAACCTTGATTTCTAGCCTCCTCAAGTTGCTTTCCACTCCAATCATTATTCTATCCAAGCCAAATCTGTGAGATAGAGATTGAGTGGTGAGGAAACTATCATTTGAAGCACAAGAGGAAGGAGTTCATCACCAACACAACGTCTATTACCTTTTGGAGAGTGGTGTCTCCTAGATTGGTTAGGCGTCACTTAGGAGCCTCCTATATCATGTGGAGTTGAACCAAGGAGTTTGTACGGGCAAGGAGATCGCCTACTTTGTGAAGATCTACCCGAGTGAGGCAAGTCCTTCATGGGTGTTGGCAATAGTGGAATAGACAAGGTTGCTTCTTCGTGGACCCTTCATGAGTGGAGCCCTCTGTGGACTCACGCAACCGTACCCTCCGTGGGTAGAAGCCTCCATCTACGTGGATGTACAATAGCACCACCTATCGGAACCACACCAAAAATCGCCGTGTCTTCATTGCGTTTGATCTTCTGACTCTACCCCTTACTTTCTACACAATTGCATGATTTATTATTTCCCTGCTATGTCTTTAGATATGCATGTGTAGAATGTCTTGGTGTTTGTAGGATCAAAAGTATGTCTAGAGAGGGGGTCATTAGACTACTTGACCAAATAAAACATAACCTTTTCCCAAATTTAGTTGTAGGCAGATTTTGGCAATTATGACAGGTCAAGCAACACCCTACACATGCAATTCTAAGAGTATATCAGCGGAAAGTAAGACATTGCACATGTAAGTAAAGGAGGGGTTTGGAGAAAGAAAATGTAATGGGGACACGGTGATTTTTGGCGTGGTTCTGATAGGTGGTGCTATTGTACGTCCACGTTGATGGAGACTTCAACCCACGAAGGGTAACAACTGCACGAGTCCATGGAGGACTCCACCCAAGAAGGGTCCACGAAGAAGCAACCTTGTCTATCCCACCACGGCAATCGTCCATGACGGACTTGCCTCACTCGGGTAGATCTTCACAAAGTAGGCAATCTTCTTGCCCTTACAAACTACTTGGTTCAACTCCACTTCATGTGGGAGCTTCCAAGCGACACCTAACCAATCTAGGAGACACCACTCTCCAAAAGGTAATAGACAGTGTGTTGATGACAAACTCCTTGCTCTTGTGCTTCAAATGATAGTCTCCCCAACACTCAACTCTCTCACAAAGATTTGGCTATGGTGGAAGAAGTATTTGAGTGAAAAACAACTTGGGGAAGGCTAGAAATCAAGGTTCAAATGGTAGGAACGGAATCTCTTGATCTCAACACATGAGTAGGTGGTTCTCTCTAAGAAAATGAGTAGTGGAAGTGTAGGCACATTCTGATGGCTCTCTTACTGAGTAAGAGAGGGTGGAGGGGTATATATAGCATCCACAAAACAATTACACACTTTTTACCCAACTCGATGGCACCGATCAGAAATCTCGATGGCATCGACCTATGTAAAAGATATGAACGTTGGAGGTCTCAGTGGGACCGACTAGAAACAACTCGGATGAACTGATGTACAATGGTTAGGGCAAACCTCGTTTCGGTGGCACCGATTGCATAAACTCGGTAGGAACAAAGTGAAGCAATAAGGCAACAGAAAGGTTGGCACGCCATCCCGGTGGGACCGATTGCAAAACTCAGTGAGACCAAAATAATCGCAACAAGTTAGAGAAGGTTTGGAAGCCATCTCGGTGGGACCAAAATAATTGCAAATGGTTACAGAAGGTTTGGCAAGCCATCCTGGTGGGAACGAGGACCATATTGGTGGATCCAATTTGTTAGGGTTTGGTTGTGGCAGTGTCTAGATGAACTCGGTTGGTTCGTATAGGGAAGTTTCGGTGGGGCTGAGTTGGAATGTAGGGTTTTGGAAAGATTTGGATAGAGAAAGTGGTTGAGGGTTTTGGAGCAATATCACTAAGCACTTGAGAAAATATATCATAATCAAAACCTAATCAATTTTAATAGTATTGGCTTTTCTATGGACTCAATGTGATCTTGGATCACTTAACCAAAAATGTAGAGTCTTGAGCTTTTGCCAATCCATGTCCTTGCATTTTAAGGGGTCCACAATCACTAGTCCTTGCCATGCCAATCATTGAACATCCTGAAATCTTTAAATTGAATGGATATTAGTTCAATGAGAAATATATTGATATGAATTACCAAAACCACCCAGGGATTAGTTGCACTTTCAGTGTTATCTTAACTTGTGCCAAAATCTGCCTAAGTTTCAACAAAACTAAAAACTGCACCTTTGGTTGGTTAAGTGTCGGTTCACCCCCTCTAGACCTATCTTCTTTGGTCCTACATATTTTTATTCTAAAAATGTAGCATCAGAGTTTTGAGAAGTTACATTCTGAGTCATCTGGATATACCATGACTATATAATGGAATTTGCCATAGTGAAAACCTAATAGTTGCCCACTAGAACTAATCACATTGAAAATGCCTGGAAAAAGGATTTGAAAGCATGAGTTACCAACTAACAAATACCATAAAAATTTGCATGACAAATCATCATGAGTTGATGCTACACCATGGTAAGAATTTCTTAGTAATTATGATTGCAAATTTTTGATAAACATGATGGCAACTATATGTCTAGTATAGTAGCAACTATGTGGTTAATAGAGAAATTTTCCTCAAGAACATGTCGAATTATAAAAATGTTTTGAATGATCACATGCCAATTTTAGAACAAATGTGCTTCCGACAAACCATGTCGAAATTTGGAAATATTGTAAATAGTCACATGCCAACTTAAGTATTCATATGCATGGAAATTGTTTCTCCCCTAAGTTTTCATATGCATGGATGTATATATTAAGAAAACGGAAGAAAAAATGGCAAGAGTAGGAAAAAAGCCACCAGTATGCAAATATTAATTTGTGATGGCCATCAGAAAATCATGGCAACTTAATACCCTAGAAAATTCATGGAAAATTAATAAAAGCTTCTGGTGGTGATGTCAAAATAGTATTAAGATTTTGCCATGGCCAAAATTTGTATTGGTGGCATGGCAAAACTTGTATTGGTGACATGTCAAAAGGTTCAACATTTACCCCCTTGCCATTGTGACCTAAGAGATGCCTAGTTGAACTTAGTTGCAGAAAGTTGTTATTAATATGTAAATTTCCATCATTTGATCTTTGATTTTGAATGCATACCCCAATGCAAAATCAACCCGAAGATACTAGTAGGCAGATAAAACACTACACACTGGAATGGATTGCACATTCCATTATGGTACACACGAGGACTCGGTGCAAGATAAGAGATTTAAATGCTATGAATTCTACCCCTAATTATTTTTCTTTCACCTATCTGGTTCACAAACATGCAAGAAAACTAAGGCACTAAAAAGAGAGCAAAAACCACAGTCTTCATGGCGTGAATATCATATGATCACGAAGGAAGTAGAGGCATGAACTAGGATGTACTACTACTGCAAGCTTCAGTCGTGTATGCTATAACTACTACAACAACTACTATCGCCCATGAATGAACAAAGTCACAACAGTACTCACTAGAGGTTGCTAGCACAAAGACATGCACAACTGACTGACCGAATGTGCGAGTAGGGTGAGTACGCTACCTTGGCATCATTTTAGGTGTTGCAAATGGTGAGGGCCACGTGGTCGGCCATGTTCTAGAGGAGGAGGTTGGAGATGGCCACAACCTCCATGGTGGGTAACTGCTCACGGAACAAGGCCGCAATGATCGCCCTCGTGTAGATGGACAACCGGCGTGCAGAGCTGCGCCGAGCCCTGCGTGAGCACATCAGCCACCTCATGGAAGTGCTCTACTACGCCACCAGAACTATTCAAAACTATTTGAGTAGCTGTGGAAAGAGATTGGTATGATTGACTAGAGGGAGGCGTTGAATAGGCAACTTACAATATTTTTATATATTTTCCGAGTTTATCAATCTTGTGTAAATCTGAGTTTATCAAATGATCTTTTTGGATGTTGTGGTCTTTTATTGTGGTCAATATCTCTATCTCTACTTGTATATATATTATGAAATTTCTTCAAGGACGACACTTCATGCATAATCAGCAAACGATACTTGGTCCTCAACAACATTAGCAAAAGCTTAAAAAGGAAAACGAAGGCGCAGGATGGCTGTTGGCCCTCCACGTACGATCGTGCAGACGCTGGCCATAAATTTATCGTCTGTATAGCAAGGCTCTATATATTATTACTACTCCCTTTATCCATATACAATTTTCACATTATACATCTCATATGCTATGAATCTTGTCAATAGTCAAAGGTAGTCTTGAAAAACACATTAGAATAGCTTATAAATCAAACACTTGGATAGTAGAAAAAATATTTAAGAATTATTATATTTTATATAGTGTTTTACTAGATTTTGTACATAGCGTTACTAGGGGGAGCAAGTATATGAGAATAATTACATAGGCGGACCACTCTATGGCAGAAGAAAATATTCCCACCAAATCTCCACTAATTATTAACATATATTTGTCACTAATAATTATCATTATCAACCTAAAATAGGAAGCCATTCAACTAATTGATCTCTGCCCACCATGCTATCCGAGAAAATATTCCCGATAACCTCAATTTTAGCAATTCTGCCGAGAAGGCATTAACTACCTACTTCGATGCAGGATCAGGATATGATCTGATGGTTGGACTTGGGAGTGCATGCATGAGTCATAATCATGGTATTTACGCCAGGGAGAGAGAATAACGCACTCGAGTTGAATAATTCCACGGATCAAAATTGACACCATTAACGCTCACTTTTCCGGCCTTCCATCCTATATATTCCCATATGGAGAGAGTAACCATGATATCCCTCAGGCACACAGGCCGCACACCTAAGATCAGAAAAGAGAGACGCCCCGCTCCTCTGTCCCCCACCCAACACTAGCCCCACATATTCGTCAACGCGGTTTCCACGAGGCCTTTGCCACTGCCCCTTGACGCGATGTCTGCACTTCCCACTCCTCGTGGGCACGTCGTCCCTCTCTCGGTTGTCTAGTCCTACCTTTGGTATGGTTTCCCTCGATACAGTGTCCATCCACTCGATGCTATTATCTTACCCTTCGTTTTATTATTTTTGATTCGCCTAGTGCCAATTTTTCATTAAATTTTTAGGGGCACTTTTTCATTTCCTAAATGAATTGGATTTGTAGTTTTGCCTACACTTTTGATTTTGTACGGGGTATCACTTTTTCCATGCGTGAAGGTTAGCTGATTCGGCTCTATCGAGATCAGTCTGTTTATAACATATTTATTAAATTTGCAGATTACAACAGGTCAATTATGGAGAGCGGCGTACGGGAATAGAAGGGTGTATTTCTCTTGCCTTCAAAAAGAAGGTGTACTTGTGTTAAGATAATAATTATTTTGTTTGAATCAGCATTGTGATTTGTGTTGAAATCTCAACGTTGACTAGTGTCATTTTTTGGGCAGACCTTCACACCTGTATCTTTTTTGAATTTACTTGTCCTTTATCTGCTACTTTATTATTCCTTAACTGCAACATTCAGAGAGAAAGAGAGGAACATGTAGGATGATAATCATGGGGTTGTGGATATCATTAGATAGGTTAGCACTTTTTGATGGCACAATTTACTAATGGATCATTCATGACTTATGGCTTTCAATCCTCTCCTAGCTGGAATAATTGAATGATTGCTAATTAATTTTTAGTCGATTGTGAAATAGGTATTCCCTAATGATATCAAAACCTTTGTTGTCTAAATGTAATGTTTCCATTGTTGTTTGGGTCTGATTTTCTCACAAACCGATAACATGGTAAGAGAAGATTCGTGTAGGCACATGAATGTAAATTATAAAGCCCCTGAGCACCACTTTTGTATTTATTTATGTCCCTAAAAATTTATTCTTTGTGTCAATTTGTTACAACATCATTTCAAGACCTAATAAATAATGATTTTTTTGTAAATATATCATCAACTCTTGCATGTGCTCAAAACTGATTTGTTGATCATGTGTAAATTCATCTCCCAAATTAGTTTGTTCAAAAAGCGGATCGTGGCTAGATACTTGATTCTTTACTTAGTTTCTGGATCACAATGGTGTCCGACTTCTGATAATACAATTTGAATGACATGCTATTATGTATTAATTTCATTTGTATCTTTTCCAAGAAATATTTTAAATTTTATAAACCATGAACTACTTGATCAAAGGTTAACATGTGTTGCATGTGCACGTGTACTAATCAAAACAAGGTAGACAAGTCTAATTCAAATATGTTGTTGACTTGGTACTGATTTGCACAACATTTAAACCGAAAAGATACATCTATGTCTCCCAAATTCCTTGTTTCCAGAAAGATTGAGATCTACCAAGAAATAAACTTTGAAGAAAAAATGCACCCATAATAAATTTCTTTTTAGAAATTAGCCTCTTCTAAGTGGCAGTTAGGAGCCATTAATAATTTCTAATTCCACATGCCTTTATTTGTTTCATTTTAGTCTACATATTTCGTTTCCGAGCAGAGGAAGAGCAAAGTGTTTGAGCAAAAATCCACGAGATCCCTTTCTACCTCCATTAACAAGGTCAATTTATAGTCTCTGCTTACACGTTAGTTGTTCCTTCCTTGCTTGGAGAGAAATGAACTTCTTTGTTTACATGGTTATGAAGTACTTTTTATCTTTATCTTTTTTTATGCCCTTCAACATCCTTTATTTAACGAGATGCTTGAGATATGTTTTTAACCGAGGAGATACTTCAGATATAGTGATCTCGTCCAATTGAGAATGTTTTTATATATCTCATAAAAAGGTCAATATGTCTACCTTGTTTGATGAGCACGTTTTTATGAGAGAAACCTATTGAGCACGTTTTTTATGATATCTATGAAAATGTGCTAAATTGAACAAGATCACTATATCTGAAGTATCTCGTTAAATAGAGATAAAACTACTTAAGAACCATGTAAACAAGCAAGATCATATCTTTCCATGCAAATAAGGAACAAATAATGTGTATGAAAAGAGTATAAACTAACCTTCATAATGGAGTTAGAGAGGGATCTCGTGGCTTTTTGCTCGAACACTCCCCTCTTCCTCTCCTCGACAATGAATTATGTAGACTACAACGAAGCAAAGAAATGCATGTGGATTTAGAAACTTATTAATGGATCCAAGCCGCCAATAAGTAGAGGCTAATTCCTAAAAAGGAAATCTATAATGGGTGTGTTTTCCTTGAAGTCTATTTCTGGCTAGATTTGAATCTTTGTAGAGAGAAGGAATGTGGGAGATATAGATGTATCTTTTTAGTTTAAATGATGCGCAAATCAGGATCGAGTCAACGACATATTTCAATAAGGCTTGCCTACCTTGTTTTGATATTGATTATAAAAAGACCATGTGATACGTCTCAAACATATCTATAATTTTTTATTATTTCATGCTATTATAACATCACAATTGTATGGTTTTTATAGCATTTTATATTAATTTTCTGGACTAAATTATTAGTCTAGTGCCCAGTATTAGTTGTTGTTTTCTACATGTTTTTTACTTACAGAAAATCAATATCTACAGAGGTAAAAAACCTAAGGATTTAATATGTTCTTTTGGGCATGAAGGTTCCAGAAAGCACTCGTGGCAGACGAGAGGACCCACATGGCCTCCGCACAGGCACGAGGTGTGGCCAGGGCCTTTCCCGCACCCGTCTGCACCGCCTTTCGCCCATTATTCCACCTATAAATCCCTTATTTCATGAAACCCTTCACAAGATTTTTCTCTGAATTTTCCACCACCGCAAGTTTCCATTCCTAGGAGATCCAATATGAGGCCTATTACGGCAATCTATAGGAGGGGGAATCCACCATGGAATGCTTCTACATTACCTTATTGCCTCCATGACCATGTGTGAGTATTTTCCTTAGGACCTTTGGGTCCATAGCAATATATATATATGACTCTCTCTCTCTTGTTCTTAAATACCAAGTTTCTATGAGCTGCCTCACATGATAAAGATCAATTTGATGTAATCGGTGGTGTCTTTGTTGGGATATGATGAATTTTCACTTTATGATCCGATTTTTCATTAAAATCAATTCAATATTTTGAAGTTTCTTTGTTGTATAATTAAATAGCTTTGTATGGTCTCTCATCTATCTATCTTCTTTGGCCAAGTTTTATGGTTTTTCTTTAGAGGGAGTGGTGCATTGTTGTGGGTTTTAATCTTGCGGTGATCTATATCACAGTGACAGAAAGGGACCAGACACATATTTTATTGTTGTTGAAAGGACCACAATGTCACCTAGAGGGGTGAATAGACATTTTAAAAACTTCTACATATTCGTCTTTATCCTAATGTGTAAATAAACTAAGCGGATACTTTTCAAGCACAAATCCTAAATATACTAGGCTCAACTAAGTGCACCAACAACTTAATCTAAACAAGATGAACATAACAAGGATACTAACAAGCAAAAGTAAGTTACACAAACTTACTTGAGCAATATCACAAGCTATGGAAATGTATCACACAGGTTAGCAATTCACACTAATCACAAGATATATCAATAGAGCAAGTATGAATTGCAGAATATAAAGTGTGGGCCTAAATAATCTCTACGAGGAAACTAGCCAACACAATATGATGAAGACAATAATATATAGTGAATGCAGTGTCAAGAAATCAAAGTAAACCACAAGTAGTCTCTAGGGTTCGAGATAATCGAAGACACGGAGACGAGGATGTATCCCGATGTTCACTTCCTTGGAGAGAAGCTAGTCACCGTTAGAGAGGTGGATGTTACCACAAAGGAACACCAATGCCATGAAGGATCACCGTATTCTACCTTTGAGACAACATCGGGAAGGCATTTCTCAACCACTAGTGGTAGACCTTGAGGCAGTCTCCAAACCTTCACAAACTTTCTTAGGGAAAATCACAAGTTAATTTCTCACCAGAGCACTCCTACTGCCAAGGAGTCTCCAACCTCCAAGAGTAACAAGATCAAAGGGGAAGTGTCCAAGACTTGCTCAGATCATGAATTCCTTTGGTTAGAAGAGGGACAAGGAGTGGATCTATCACTTGATTGGAAAATGTCTCAAGAATTCTCATGAATCTCTCCGGGTCTACGGTTTGGTGTAGGAGAAGTGAGAAGGAGCCTTTTATGTTCTAGGGTTCATATGAGTGTCCTGCTCAACCCCTCCACGTAGTGGTGAAGGGGTATATATAGTGTGGCCCCCAAAAGTAGCTATTTGAGAGTAAAAAGCTGTGTCAGGCTGGACATCTGGGCTAAGGCGGGACATCTAATGGCTGAGAAGTGTGCACACGAACACAGAAAAATAGGTACAATATAGATGGCCCGTACATCTGGCCAAAAGCGCCCAGCTACTGGAACCCCAAGTCGGATTTCCGTAATGGGTCCGGACATCCAGGGAGTCCCAGGATCCCGGACATTCGGCCAACACAAAAACTGCACGCGCCCCAACAGTAAAACATGCACAACTCTCTCATATAGATTCCGATTTTGATGATCTTGGGCTCGTTTTGAAGCTATCAAAAAAATACAGGTCGTCACATAGAGAACCACCCAAGATCAACCAAAATGGATTATGAAAATATTAAATGGTTAGACCATCACGAAATGGAGGATGCAAATATGCAAAGATATATATCTGTGGGTGTGTGTGTGTGTGATCGGAGTGGAATTATGTGTAGGAGATGTTGACTTTAGCAAGTCCATCACGAAACCCTTTGATCCCCTCATAATAGTGGTGGATCCCTATAACTCAAGAAAAATAAAATAGCTAAACCAGATAGCCTCCAGAAATCCATTCTTGAGCATTTTTTATGGTTGATGATCCATGCAACTACAACTAAATGAACTAATATCTTTGACTTGAGCATTCTACTTGAGATTGATTTTGACATTTATTCTTGGCTCAAGATGGAAGCATAACCTTGATCACAACAATTGGTGAATACTTCAAATAGCTCCCCCATAAGCCATGCAGGGATCATTTCATTTTATTATGACTTCACATGTCCATCATGTGATGATCCACAAGCTTCAAGCATGTAATCCTTCAAGGATGATTATCTTGAGCTTTCCCTTGTCAACCAAGATCATTATCACTTGATGTCATACTCTCATGGAATCTTGGAAACTTTATCTTGACACAACTTCATGAGAATCACCTAACCCATGTAGATATAGAAAACACATAGTATGGATTAGTACACAAAGCGTAACTGACAATTACTTACAATAGCACAAGATCCCATGCGGTACATCATTTGCGCATCTTTGCTCCATGATTAATCTTGATGTCTTGAAGGCCCTATTGATCTCTTCACACTATGCTTCATTGCTTCAAGGCATGATCACCAATATCTCAATTCACCATGACCATATCAAGTTTCTCCATGAATATCATATTGGCCATAACTTGCTCATTTTCATGCTCCAACATAGTCTCTTGAGAGGCATAATGAATTCTTCACTTGATTTACTTGCTTCCAGACATAATCATCCATCACTCAAACTATGAGTTCATCATGATCCTATCTTCAAGCCATATGTAGAATTCTTCTCTTTAATCATTCTCTCGAGATCTTGATCCATCGTGGTTCAACCCATAAGCCTAAGCAGGAGAACGTTTGAGATCCTCAATGAACCCCATAGATCACATCTTGTTCATCACATGGAATTAATCTTGATTGTATTTTGATTCAATCAATGAGCTCAACCTTGATGCACACCAATATGTATATGGCATTCATTCTGAATCCAATCGATCTCCTTCTTGAATCAAAATGGAACAAACATCCTTCAATTCATCCAATATTCCTCATGCAGTGCAGATGGAATTTTCCTTCAAATGTATAATTCAATGCAAACATTAGTCCATTAGAATTGTCATTAATTTACAAAACCACACATAGGGACTACATGTACTTTCAGTTGCCACTGAGGATAAAATGATGGTTTTTTGTCACACTGCTTAATACTGTACTATTTACATTATGTCATCTTACTTATTGCAATGATTTGTTTGACATGAACTTTATACTTAGAGATGCATGCTAGATAGTGGACTTGGGGTGGAGTATTAGTTGCAGATGCAGTTTGATAATGGTCTACATTTCATGGACGTAACACCTATATGAGATTATGGCATGAAAGATGCTACCTCTTGAGCATGTGTTGGTTTTCCCTTGAAGAGGAAAGGGTGATCCAGCAAAGTAGCGTAAGTATTTCCCTCAGTTTTGAGAACCAAGGTATCAATCTAGTAGGAGACAACGCACAAGTCACCTAGTACCTGCACAAACAATCAAGAACCATGCAACCAACGCGATAAAGGGGTTGTAAATCCCTTCGCGGTCACTCACAAAAGTGAGATCTGATAAAGATAGTAAAGTAAATATTTTTGGTATTTTTGTTGTATAGATTGGAAAGTAAAGATTGCAAAACAGTAAATGAGATGTGATGTAAATAAAAGAGATGTAATATAATAAGAAAGAGACTCGGGGGCCATAGGTTTCACTAGTGGCTTCTCTCAAGATATCATGTATTACGATGGGTAAACAAATTACTGCCGAGCAATTGATAGAAAAGCGCATAATTATGAGAATATCTAAAGCAATGATCATGAATATAGGCATCACGTCTGTGTCAAGTAGATCGAAATGATTCTGCATCTACTACTATTACTCCACAAATCGACCGCTATCTAGCATGCATCTAGAGTATTAATTTCATAAGAACAGAGTAACGCATTAAGCAAGATGACATGATGTAAAGGGATAAAATCAAACAATATGATATAAACCCCATCTTTTTATCCTCGATGGCAACAATACAATACGTGCCTTGCTGCCCCTACTGTCACTGGGAAAGGACACCATAAGATTGAACCCAAATCTAAGCACTTCTCCCATTGCAAGAAAGATCAATCTAGTAGGCCAAACTAAACCGATAATTCGAAGAGCCTTGCAAAGATATCAAATCATGCATATAAGAATTCAGAGAAGAACAAAATAATATCCATAGATAATCTTGTTCATAAACCCACAATTCATTGGATCTCGGCAAACACACCGCAAAATAGTATTACATCGAATAGATCTCCAAGAACATCGAGGATAACTTTGTATTGAGAATCAAAGAGAGAGAAGAATCCATCTAGCTAATAACTATGGACACGAAGGTCTGTGGTAAACTAATCACGCTTCATCGGAGAGGCTATGGTGCTGATGTAGAAGCCCTCCGTGATCGATTCCCCCTCCGGCAGATCGTTGGAAGAGGCCCCAAGATGGGATCTCACGGGTATAGAAGGTTGCGCGGTGGAAAAGTGGTTTCATGGCTCGCTGCGATCGATCTAGGGTATAAGAGTATATATAGGCGAAAGAAGTACGTCGATGGAGCTACAAGGGGCCCACGAGGGTGGGGGCGTGCTTACCCCCTGGGCGCGCCCTCCTGCCTCATGGCCGCCTTGCGGAGTTCTAGACTTCCACTCCAAGTCTCCTGGTTTGCTTTCGGACCAAGAAAGATCATCATGAAGGTTTCATTCCATTTGGACTACGTATGGTATTCTTTTTCTATGAAACTCTAAAATAGGCAAAAAAACAGAAACTGGCACTAGGCCTCCGGTTAATAGGTTAGTCCCAAAAATAATATAAAAGAGCATATTAAAGCCCATTAAACATCCAAAACAGATAATATAATAGCATGGAACAATCAAAAATTATAGATACATTGGAGATGTATCAAACAATCATAGACATGAATATAAATATTGCAATTTAATCACTGCCCAACTATAATTTATTCACCACACTACATTGTTATGCTTACGAGAGATGCCACGAGTGAACCTATGGCCCATGTTGCCGACAAGTTTCTTCTCAAACATACTGGTCCTTCACACTATCACACTACATCTTGTTATCTGTCTTTCCTAGTTACTTTTTATAAAAAAATTGCTTTCATCTTTGCATGCAATTTTAAAAAAATCTTTAGTTGCAACTTTTGTTTTGCCTTGTTATTATGGCCAGTTCATCACTTGTTGTTATCACACCTGAGCTAGGAGTGCTTAATTCAAACAAACATGTGGATATTTTAAAAGACGCCTAGTATAGAATACATGATGCTCAAAATAGGTCCACTCTTAAGCAATCTACTACGATACTTCTTCGGAATTTTTATATTGGCATTACTACTTGGTAAAGGTTTTCTCTAGATACTTGGTTCATGATGCTGAAACAACTTTGGAGAATCTTGGTTGATGATGCTGAAATTCTTGGTTGTCACACTCCAGATGCTTTTAATGCTATGTAAAATCTAGTAGGAGCCCCACCAATAAGGTCAATGATGCTGAAACAACTTTGGAGAATCTTATGCAGAGATTGGACATAAGAAAATAATATGCCAAGTATGCAAAGGTTAGAGGAAATTGATAAAAAGATGCATAACCACATCTCTAAATTGGGGTCCATGGTAGGGGAAGCTTTAAGAATTTTGAAGGAATTAAAAAAGGAAACCCGTACCGTTAGAGTATAACAGAGCCCCACTAGAATAGATAAGTTAGAAGAGGTTATGGATGTCTTAGGACCAACTTTTGCTTCCATAAAAACTAAAGGAGAAACATCTAGAAATAAAAATTTGAAGTTTTCCCATGTACCTAAGATTTCTCAACTCAATTTTGTTGCATCACATAGTAAAAAAAGGAGATTTGAAAATGATAAATGTGCATCCCGCTTTTAGGAAGATGATGAGAGAACTAATTTATAACACTAAAATTATTGATTTCATACCTAGAAGTGCTATGATTAAGAAGGCCATAACTACCCCTAAGAAATCAGGTTGCTATATTAAAGAGTTGAATGATTAAAAATGTGATCATTGCATCATTCATAGCTCAAAGGCATTAAAGAGAAGCAACCTAATATTTTCATTTGATGTTTAGTTATGTCAATACACTACAAAATGATGATTATTTTTTGACATTTCACTTGTGTCATGTAAAACCATTTTTTTTCACCAAAAATGGGTTGGTCATGTTTTGCAGCCATCAGCCCCGCTGTCACTGAAGCGTTGTCATAAAAGTAAATTCTTGATTGTACAATTTTGTTCACACAAGATCATGGCTTAGGTAACGAACCTAAAATTTTCACTAATGGATTTGATTGATGACACGCCAAAGTGTCAACTATGATGGCCTGAGTTGTCACCTAATATCATTTTTGGTGATGATAATCCGTCACCAGTAATCATTTCATATGTTTGACCGGTCAAAGATTTTGATAAATAGGCCCAGCAGTTGCTAATGTGGCAGCTTCCAATGTTTTATCACTGATGGTGCCCGTTGGCAATAAGTCAGGCGTCAGTTTTGACTGGTCAATGCCGCTGACATATGGGTCCAGAAGACGCTAACATGGCTAGTTACATCTGGACCACCATCATTTTTTCTATGACGATGATCGTCGCCAACAATTACGATACTGTCATTTCACCATGATTGCTTGTATCTGCGTCGGTAATTCCCCCAAGAGGAGAGGATGATTCAGCACAGCAACAGTACGTATTTCCCTCAGTTATGAAACCAAGGTTATCAATCCAGTAGGAGAACCAAGCAACACAATGTAAATGGTACCTGCACACAAAGACAAATACTTGCAATCCAACGCGTAAGAGGGGTTGTCAATCCCTCCTCGATACTGAGATAGATTAAATTATATGAGATTGGATAAATAGATCTAGAGAAAACACACACAAAATAAAATAAAGAAAAAGTGCACTAAGGTATTTTTAGGTTTTTTGGAATAATAGATCTGAAAACAATATGATAGAAAATAGACCTCGTGGTCGTAGATTTCACTAGTGGCTTCTCTCTAGAAAATAGCATACAGTGGGTAAACAAATTATTGTTGGGCAATTGATAGAAGAGCAAATTATTATGACGATATCCAAGGCAATGATCATGTATATAGGCATCACATCCAGGATTAGTAGACCGACTCCTGCCTGCATCAACTACTATTACTCCACACATCGACCGCTATCCAGCATGCATCTAGTGTATTAAGTTCATGGAGAAATAGAGTAATGCAATAAGAATGATGACACAATGTAGACAAGATCTATTAATGTAGGAATAGACCCCATCTTTTTATCCTTGATAGCAATGATACATGTGTGCCTTGCTACCCCTACTGTCACTGGGTGAGGACATCGCAAGATCGAACCCATCACAAAGCACCTCTTCCCATTGCAAGAAAAATCAATCTAGTTGGCCAAACCAAACCAAAGTTTCAGAGAAGAAATATGAGGCTATAATAATCATGCATGTAAGAGATCAAATAAGTCTCAAATAATATTCATAGACAGAACTGATCATAAACTCGCAATTCATCGGATCCCAACAAACACACCGTAGAAAGAGATTACATCAAATAGATCTCCAAGAACATCTAGGAGAACATTGTATTGAGAATCAAAAAGAGATAAGAAGCCATCTAGCTACTGCCTACAGACTCGTAGGTCTGTGGTAAACTACTCACGCATCATCGGAGGAGCACCAGTGAGGATGGTGAACCCCTCCATGATCATGTTCCCCTCTGGCAAGGTGCCGCAATACGGCTCTAGATTGGATCTTGTGGTTCTGGAACTTGTGGCAGCTGGAAGTGTTTTTTGTCGACTCTCCTAGATTTTTTGGAATATTTGGGTATTTATAGAGCTGAGAGGCGGTGGAAAGGACTGCCATGGGCCCCACTACCCACCTGCGCGTGCCAGGGGCCTCTGGCGTGCCCTGGTGTCTTGTGGGCCCCACGAGTGTAGCGATCCGACCTCAAACGGTCAAATCTCTGTGCATAAGTGTCATCCCTGTATCGGTAATGCTGACACACAATACTCGAGGATTTATAACAGAGTTCAATCACACACTTACTACATCGAATGTCTCCAAAAGACAGTACTTATTACAATAATATGGCTGAAGGCCATCTAACTAACATAACAACGGAAGCTTCGAAGGTAAAATGAGTCCATCAACTCCAACGGCATAGCTGAGTGCACGACAACGACCTAGCGCACCTTACTCTTCGTCTGAAAACTCTGCAACATAATACGTTGCAGCCTGCGTAGGTCAGCACATGGAATATGCTGGCAAGATCACACTATAAAGCAATGAACAAGTAACAGCTATAACTATATGCATATTTGGCTGGTGGAGGCTCTATGGTTATTTTTGCAGAAAGCTAGTTTTTTTCCTACAACAAAGGATTATATTTTATTTAAACTACCAAGTTTGTTGAAAACTGTCGGGGTTGGGGTTCCGGCAAACCCTTAAGGTTCAAACACTGGGGTGCATGTGAAGTCTTTCCCTCCAATCGATCTATGCTCTAACTCGCTAGGATCTTGCGGACGAACTCGACGAACTCACAACGCAGAAGGACACAGGGTTTATACTGGTTCGGGCCACCGTTGTGGTGTAATACCCTACTCCAGTGTGGTGGTGGTGGGTTGCCTCTTGGGCTGATGATGAACAGTACAAGGGAAGAACTGCCTCCTAAGGTTGAGGTGTTCTTGTGCGTATGAACTTGTGTGCCTCTCCCCTCTCGTTTCTACCCGGACCCCTTTCGAATGTGGTGGCTAGTCCTATTTACAAAGGCCCTGGTCCTCTTCCCGAATATCGAGCGGGAAGGGAGCCAACAATGGCGGGCTAATTTGAAGGGGGGCGGCTAGTACAAGCTATCGTGACAAAAGTAGTCTTCGCCTGCACAAAGTTCTGGTGGTGACGCTGTTCTGGGCTCCATGGTGACCTCCGTCTTGCAGTCCTTGGTCTTGGTCTTGTTGCACCGAAATGGCAACCTTTGCCTGATGCCTTGGTACTCCGCGGCTGCGCTTGCCCCCTTTGCACCAAAGAGGAAACAAGGATGCTGTGCGCGCTTGCGGCTGCCTGGCGCCCGCCTGGTGTCGATCTTCACAGCTCACCTCACGAAAGCCTCGTGAGGTTCGCCTCGCCTTGATATCTCCGCTCCTCGTGAGCCTGCCTAGCCAGGCCACTCCAGAGGAGGTCTTGCGTTGTCCGCCTCGCGAGGCTTGGCCCCTCGTGAGGGTCTAGGGCGCTTTGTCGGTGAAGATGGGTCGTACGGCCCGCTGGCTCAGCCACGCCGCGGGTCGCAGGCAGGCAAGTTTGGGGACCCCCATTCCCAGAATGCCGACAGTAGCCCCCGGGCCCAAGGTGCGCGCGAGCTTGGCTTCACGGCGAAGCCAAGGGTCAAGCTCGAAGCACTGCGGGCCCCAAAAGCCTGCGGCCTCGGTTGACGCGTGGCGGTTGATTGGACGTGGGCGTCTCCGCTTCCCCGCGTTGCTTCGGCAACTGCTTGACCTGACAAAAGGCTGGCACGGGCGGCCCTTTCCTTCATTGCTTCTTCCTTGCCTCACTGTAGATCCCCTTTCTCGCTCTTTGCCGCCGCTACCCATAGATCTGCTTCGGCCTCGCTCTGCATCTGCCACCAATGGCGCCTCGCAAGGTCAAGACTTCGTCGTCCCCGGCTTGGTATGAGCCCGCTCTTGAGGTGCCCACTGTCACGGAGAAGAGCCTTGCCTCCGTGCGCCTGCTAACGGCGGGAGAGAGCAACGAGTGGGGGAAGATGGAGCTCTGGCTTGCCTCCGACGAGCCGGAGCCTAAGGGGAGCACCTTCTTCCCCTTCTTTTCGAGCGGCATTGCTGTCGGGTTGGTTCCTCCCTTCTCTGATTTCTTTTATGAAGTCCTCGACCACTATGGGCTGCAAGCGTTGCACCTCCATCCCAACTCTGTCCTCCTCCTGTCCATCTTTGCCTACTACTGTGAGGCGTACCTGGGCGTGATGCTGTCCGTGGCGCTCCTGCGCCATTTCTTCTTCCTTCGCGTCAGCAAGGGCCACATCTCTGGGTGCGCTAACTTTGTCGCGTTCGGCAAGGCCAACTCGATCTCGAGCACCGGGAAGAGGGCCGACAACATTCGATCCAAGTGGGTCATGGTAGACGCCAAGCTCGCCCATCCGCGCCTGGTGTTGCCGACGGAGGCGCCTCGGCAAGGCAAGGAATGGCCCAGGGCGGAGCTTGTCGACGAGTGGGCGTCGTCAGTGTTGGAGCAGATGATGACTGACCTGAAGCCGGGCAATGCTAGGGCGGCCAAAATAACGGGAGCGATGCTCCTAAGGGAGTTCTTGACGTCGCGGGTCGCCCCACTCCAGGCGCGTGCGCGCCCCTTCTGGCAGCTTGAAGGAGGGGAAAACAAGGCCCGTCTGAGGCCGGGGGACCTGCCTGACGACGAACTGGACGATGTCCTGCGCCTCATAGTTGCAGAAAACCAGGAGTACCCGCCTAGCGCCTTCATTCCCCTGTTCCAGCGCAGGGACCGGGAGGAATTCGTCGCTTCCAGGCCAACTTTTGATGCGCGCAGGCTGGTGCCGCCGATGCTTTCGGGAGCTCCTTCAGCGCCAAAGCTGGTGGAGGTGTCTTCTGGCGAGTCCCGCGGAGAGGGGGAGGAGGAGGAGGATCCTGAGGAGACCCCAGAAGAGGTGGAGGAGACCTCCCTTCCGAGCAAGGCCGAGATTCTCCGCGCCCTTCCTGATGGTGCTGAGGCCGATGCCTACCAAGGAGGGAAAGAGCAACCCCTCGTCCCGACAAAGGGCAGATCGTCACTAGTGGACCGCGGTGCCGCCTCCACTCCAACACCTCCTGGGGCTGGATCCGGTTCTACCTCCGCACCACACGGCGCCACAGGAGCCCGAGCGCCTGCTCCTCAGGTCCCGATGCTGTCGGGCCTCAAGCTTCACAAGCGAAGGGTGGAGTACCTTGCGGTGGACCAGTAGGTGTTTCGACCTTCGCTTGGTCCGTGCAGGTGCCTGTTTTTTTCTGATGCTCGCCTTTGGTTGATTAGACCGACATCTTCGGTGAAGAAGAGGAAGGATGGTAAGGCAGCCATGCCTCCATCCGCAGAGCAAGGAGGCAACATCGTCCGTGCCTCCCCAGCCCGGTCGTCTTCCCGGGGCCAAGAGGTGCCCCGTCGCATGGAGTCAGCCCCCATGGCCCTGCTGGCTCCGGAGGTGCCGGTACTTGGCGCGGCTGATGAGGTCCCAGCTCCTCCGGAGCCCACGGTCTCCCACGCCTTGGTGACGGCACCACTTCCTGCTACTGCTGCGCCTCCACTCCTTGGTTCCTCTGCTCCTGCTGCCGTCTTGGAGCGTGCCTTTTCAGAGATGACCCAACTGCAGGCAGATCTCTTGAGCGCTGACCCGCGCCTGGTGGCCGGGCGTCTGGAGTTGGCCTCCGGCTGGCTTCATTCTGACCTGGCAGTACACGTGGCGCTGAGCCAGGATGTTGCGGCTTCCGAGAGAGAGAAGCAAGGAGCCGTCGGTGCTGCAGCCGATCATGAGGCAGCGCTGAAAGAAGCCAAGGCCGCCCGAGACCGCTGCCAGGCGCTGGAGGGTGAGTTACAGAGCCTGCGCGATAAGCATGCCGAAGAGGCATGCCGCCGCGAAGCAGAGGAGAAGGAGATGAAGGCCCGGGAGGAAGCCGTCAAGAATCGTGATGCTAAGCTGGTGGAGCTGGGGAAGAGGCAGGTTGCCGAGCGCAACCAGTTGGAAGAGCTGGAGCAGAAGATGCGGGCGAAGGAGGCCAATCTCAACGCCAAGGCGCGGGTCTTGGCCGAAGACCGTGTGGCCTTCGCCGATCTCGAGAAGAGATCTCGAAAGGCGCTGAAGACGCTCTACGAGCGTGGCTTGGAGAAGCCGCTGGATACCGACGAGGACAGCCCCGCCCAGCTGCTTACTCTCGTGGTGAAGGTGCTTGAGGAGGTCATTGAAGGCCTCGGTCCCATGGCGGAGGCGGAAGCTCGCGTTCTGTCTTCAGCCGCTCTTACCCGCGTCCTCAGCCATCTGCACCTCTGCGACCCCAACGCCCAGTTTGACGAGCTGCTGGAGCCTGTGGCTGAAGATCTCTACGAGACCGCCGACACAGCCGTTCAAGGTTAAGTGGAGGCTTTGCTGGGGAAGTTCCGCGACTTTGTTTCTGATCCTCTGTCTAGTGATGCCGCAGATCCTGCGGCTGGTGGCGAAGGTGAAGACATCGTCGCCCACAGGGGAGCTCCTTCCGTAGGCGACAGCGACATCCAGGGGTGACCCGTGGCTATTCTCCTTGTTTTATTCCCGCGACATACATCAGGCCTCGTGGAGGCGTTTATACTTTTCATTTGGTATTGTGAGAACAGTATGCTTGTAGTATTTGCTTTGAGATTATGCGATTTGCTTCCTTATTTGCCTTGTTCTGCGTCGGCAGAGCCCGGCCCCGTGCATACCTCAACCGGCGTTGGGCCGACCGGATACCAGGATTGTCCAAGGAGTGAGGGGCTACGTGACCAGTTAGGCTCCTGAGTCACGATGCTTAGGAGTCCCCCTTGACGTGTGAACATCATATAGGGAGAGTTCGTGAGGATAGATTAATGTTCTACGTCGGCAGAGCCCGGACCCGCGCATACCTCAACCGCCATTGGGCCAACCGGAGACCAGGACGGACCAAGGAGTGAGGGGCTACATGACCAGTTAGGCTCCTGAGTCGCGATGCTCAGGAGTCCCCCTTGACGTCCAAACAATTTCCATACCTGCCCTCACCGAGGCCTCGGGAGGGGCGCGCGACGCCCAGGTCCGAGGGACCTGGTTGGGTGGCGTGCGCTTGGGCGTGACCCGAGCGCAGCCCCCGTGCCCAGCCCCCTCGCGCGACTCTCCCGAGGGGATGCATCATGGTGAGGCTGGGTGTTGAGCTCTGGGCTCCCTGAGGTTGGTACGACCGTGGGGTCGCCCTCAGTTGTTTATCACCAGCGTGGAGCGTAGTGCTTCCGCTTGTGCACAGGCATAGCCGCTCCTCGGCAGTGTCGACAGCCAGCGCGGAGCATGGAGCTTCCACTTGGGCATGGGATGGGGGCTCCCCTCCGGGAGGAGCCCCTGGGGCATGTACATCCCCACCCTGACATGTGGCTTGCACGGCAGGGCTGCGAGGTGTATCTGGGCACTCGTGAGCGAGCGCGGGACTCACGAGGCCCTACCTCAAGGAGGGTTGTGCCTGGTCTTGAGTCTTGGTGACTGTATGTCCCTGTATGGCGGTTAGATGCAAGCACTCTACATCCTCAGGTCCCGGCCCTCGAGCGAGCTCAGCCGCCGCTGGTATGCCAGGTCGCGATGCCGTGGTCAAGGCCAGGGAGTGAGGGCTGGAGAGCCAGTAAGAGCTCCTGAGTCGCGATGCTCAGCAGTCCCCCTTTTAATGTGCAAGCAAATATCATGGGGTGAACGGGCCCGTGGCGGGCAGTGATAAAACAGGTGATAGAAGTCGGCAGGTTAAGCACGAAGAGCAGATTGACTGAGATAAATGCAGGAAGGTACATGCCACTGGGTCTGGCCCGAGCGGCGTGGGGATGATGCAGCCCGAGGGGCGCCCCCAGCGAGGTAAGCTAAAAGACATAAGTAAAAGGGATACATGCCACAGGGACGGACCCACGCGGCCTAGGAATAGTGCAGCCCGAGGGGCGCTCCCAGCTTAAATGTACTTGGAAGATGTCACCTGGGTCTGTAGACGAATAAGAGCTGGTGCAGCTGAAGCCACGCGTCGAAGGAATGACTCCTCATGAGCCACCGGGACCTGAGCCTCGGGGGGCTCTGGGGGCTCAGGAGGTTCCCTGAAGGCCGTCGCCATCTCCTCCAGAACGGCGTAGAACCTGGTCTCCTGAGCCACCAGGACTTGCCGCACATGGCGCTGATGGGCCGAAGCCGCGCTCGGCAAGCTGAGGGGCATGCGAACGAAGCTGTGTGGTGGGCCCTCACAGCGGCCCGCACGCGATGGCCAGAAGCGTTCCTGAGATGCAGCCCTGTTGAGCCCTGGGATGTCGATGCAGGCGCGTAGCTCAGCACCCTCACCTAGGTGGTGAGCCACACTCTGTGAGCAGCTGTCGCCACGTATGGCTCTTGCGTCTTGTAGCTCTTGGGTGGTCTTGGTGATGAACTCCTTGGTGGTGGGCGTTCCTTGCCCCATGCTCCCCTGAGGAACACGTGCCGTGAAGCATGCCTCCAAGTGGTGCCCAAGCGCCTCCCTCGTGAGATTGGCAAGGTCCGAGGCCCTCCAAAAGAGAGCCCCCGAGCCTTGCCTGAGGAGGGCGCCGGGCACGCTTTCCTATGCGGTGGAGGAGGGCACCCCTGGAGCGGGCGCTGATCCTGACGAGGCTCCTTATGCGACGCCATCTTCTTGGGGTCCTGCACGGCGCGGTAGCTTCTTCTTGGGGATGGTCTCCGGAGGGCCTTCACTTCTGCTGTCAGGGTTGTCGATTGCCGCGGCTTGGAAGGCGCGCTCAAGGGAGCACACCGCATCCCTTTCTTCACATGGGACCATGATGACCCCCCCGCTTCCTGGCATCTTGAGAACGTTGTAGCCGTGGTGAGTGACTGCCATGAACTTGGCCAGGGCTGGATACTCGAGGATGGCATTGTACGGCAAGCGGATGTGCGCGACATCGAAGTCGATGAGCTCGGTGCGGTAATTCTTGCACTCCCCGAAGGTGACAGGCAGGCGGGCCTGCCCTATTGGTGTGGTGGAACCGTCAGTCACTCCTGAGAAAGGCTTGGTTGGCTGGAGCTGCTCATAGGGCACTTGGAGGCTGTCGAATGTGTCGGTGGATAGGACGTTGAGCCCTGCGCCGCCGTCGATGAGAGTCTTGGTGACTTGCACATTGCTGATGACTGGGGAGCATAGCATAGGGAGTGCGCCAGCGGTGGCCGCGCACTTGAGCTGGTCGGCCGAGCTGAAGGTGATGGCGCATTGGGACCACCGGAGCGGGCACGTGGCCTTGAGCTTGGGGAGCGCCACATTCACCTCACGAGCGAACTGTTTGAAGACGCGCTGAGAGGTTGGGGCCTGAGCGCCGCCCAAGATACAAGCGGCCGCGCGCGGCTCCTAGAAGCCCCCAGCCCCCTCGTCCTAGTGGTGGTCGTCGTTCCTCCTTGGCGGCGGCAACGGGGGAAGACCAGCGTTGCCCTGGGGGCGATCCTCGCGAGGCGGGTCCCTCCAAGCACCCTCGCGAGGTTGGTCCTGCCAGCGGTCCTCATGAGGCCGGTCACGCCACTCCTGGTGCGGGCCACGGTCGTCCCAGCATCCGCCTCCGCGGCCGTAGCCCTGGTCGTTGCGCTTGGGATGTCGGCCGAAGCGTCCTTCCCGATGGCTCTGAGCTCTTGACAGTCGCTGGTGTTATGGGTGTTCAGGTTGTAGAAGGCGCAGAATGGGCGGCCGTTCTTGGATGACTCGGGCTAATCTCTACCTCGCTTGGTGTCTGGCTCTGCTGCGAGCACTACTGCCTCCTTACGCTTCACGTCCTTGGCCTTGGCCTTCTTTTCCTCCACTCCTGTAGCTGGCAGCTCGAGGAGAGAGAGGCGCTCCTCCTCAGCCCTTGCGCACCTGGTCGCCAGGTTGAATAGCTCCTGAGATGTGCAAAGCTCCTCACAGATAGCCAGCTCTTCCTTCATCTTGACGTCATAGACGTCGTCGGAAAATGCAGAGATGATGGCCTCGTCCATGACCTTGGGGATCTTGAGGCGTGTGCTGTTGAAGCGCTGTATGTACTTTTGGAGGGTCTCTCCTGGCTGTTGCTTGATGCGGCGTAGGTCGCCCGCGACCGGTGGGCGATCACGAGTGCCCTGGAAGTTGGCGATGAAGCGGTCGCGCATCTCGTCCCAGGAGGAGATCGAGTTGTGATGTAGGTTCAGGAGCCAGGAGCGGGCCCCATCCTTGAGAGCCATGGGAAACCAGTTCGCCATGACTTTTTTGTCGCCGTTGGCCGCTTCGATGCTCAACTCATAGAGCTGCAGGAATTCCACGGGGTTGGCGGTGCCGTCGTACCGAGGAGGCAGATCTGGCTTGAACTTTCCTGGCCAGGCAACGCTGCGCAGCTCAGGGGTGAAGGCGCGGCAGCCTGCCGTGGTTGCCTGGGCCCGCTTCGGGGGTAGAGCTTGGTCTTGGCAAGGTCCGCGCTGCGCCACTGCAGGCAGTGCGCGATCTTGACGAGGTGGCGCGGGGAGCGCTGGTGCAGCTTCTCGCGGTCGCGGGATTTCTTGGCAGCTCCTTTCTTCATGCACGGGCGCCGGGCACGGCGGATCACGCCGCAGAGGCGCGCGCCTTGGCGCCAAGGCACCGTCTTGGGGTCGAGGTGGTGGAGGCACACCGCGGGCCCCGTCGCCCGCGACCTGCTGAGGGGGAGGCAGAGAGTGGAACGGCGCCAGAGAGCCCCCCGCGGCACGGACAAGCTCGGTGACGTGGTCGAGCCACTCCTCATAGACGTCATCGACGGGGCGGCAACGCAGGAGCTCGTTCGCCACGATGAGCGTGGCCCGTGCCTCCATGGGAGCGCGGTGCGCGTGAGACGAAGAGCCAGCAGGAGTGAGTGATGGAGTAGCGGTGCGGCCGTCTTACCACACCGAAGGATGTTGCAATGACGTCTTCTTCTCATTTCCCACCGGGCCGGTGGCAGCGTTGGCGGCGGGGGACGGAGAACGACGAGGAGGTCCGCCGACGGGAGCCGTCTGAGCGACGCGGGCGGCGAGGGCGGCCCGACACTCAGCTCGAGCACGGCGAGCTTCCGACATGGAGACGACAGATCGATGGAGCGACGAACTGATGGTGGGGAAGCTACGGCGCACCCCTACCTGGCGTGCCAAATGTCGGGGTTGGGGTTCCAGCAAACCCTTAAGGTTTAAACACTGGGGTGCGCGCGAAGTCTTTCTCTCTACCCGATCTACGCTCTAACTCGCTATGATCTTGCGGACGAACTCGACAAACTCACAATGCAAAAGGACACAGGGTTTATACTGGTTCGGGCCACCGTTGTGGTGTAATACCCTACTCTAGTGTGGTGGTGGTGGATTGCCTCTTGGGCTGATGATGAACAGTACAAGGGAAGAATTGCCTCTTGGTCCTTTATAAGAGAAGATGGAGACTCAAAGAAAGATAAAAATTGCATAAAAGTAAATAGATAGGCCCTTCGTAGAGGGAAGCAGAGATTTGTAGAGGTGCCAGAGCTCAAAGCTTAAATTGACAGATAGAAATATTCTGAGAGGCCTTCTTTTCCCGTTAATGAAAACGACCGAGTAATCCCCAATACTTTCCATGCTAGATACACCATGGGCGGTTCCCAAACATGAAATAAAGTTTATTCATTTTCCACCATTCTTTCACAATCCATGGCTAGCCGTATCCATGGGTGCCTTCCATACCAACACTTTCCAAGGAATTTATTATTTGACAATACAAAGTAAATTTCTTTTTCAATTCAGGATTGGGCATCCCTATTACCGCCACACTCTCATGCAATGACAAGTGAATAAACACTCATCTTGAGGATAACACATCTAGCATGGAAAAATATTGGCCACCCTTTGCCGCTTCATGAGCGGTACGAGCACACAAAAAAGAAATTCATTTTGAAAATTAGAGTTGGCACATACAAATTTACTTAGAACGACACGAAAATACCGCATATAGGTAGGTATGGTGGACTCATATGGCATAACTAGGTTTAAGGATTTTGGATGCACAAATAGTATTCCCACTTAGTGCAAGGAAATGCTAGCAAATAGATTGAGAAGCAACCAACCAAGAAACAAAAATTCTCATAAACAAGCACTAAGCATAACTAACACCAAATAATGCACCACAAGTAGTATGTAATTTAATTGCATACCTATTGACTTTCGTGCTTGCATAGGGAATCACAAACCTTAACACCAATATTCTTACTAAAGCATAATTACTCACCAACATGACTCACATATAACTATTATCATACCTCAATACTATTACAAAAAATCAAGTTTATAATGTCCATTGGGTTGCCTCCCAACAATATCTTTCTTTATACCTCAAAACCATTACAAAAATAGAAAGAAAAAGAGAAAAATAAATATTATTCAATTGGTTGCCTCCCAACAAGCTCTTTCTTTATAGCCATTAAGATAGGCTTTAAGATTTCAGTGATGCTCACATGAAAGACAACAAATGAAGCACAAAGAGAGCATCATGTAGCATGTGAAGAATAAATTTAAGTCTAACATATTTCCTATGCATATGCATTTTATAGGCAAACAAACTATCAAGGCAAGCAAAAAATAGCATATGCAAGGAAGAAGAAAGAAACAATAGCAATCTCAACATAACCAGAGGTAATTTAGTAACATGGAAATTTCTACAACCATATTTCCCTCTCTCATAATAATTAAATGTAGGATCATAATCAAATTCAACAATGTAACTATCATATAAATTTTCTCTCCATGATCCGCATGCAAAAAATTCTTACAGTCTTCCAAAATAGTGGGATTAACATTAACTAAAGTCATGACCTCTTTAAATCCACTTTTATCAAAAAAATCATAAGATTGATCACTCTCCAAATATAAGGGATTATTTTTAGTTAAAGTTGACACTCTTCCAAACCCACTTTTAATATTATCGCAAGCATACTAATCATGAGGTTTAAATTAAATTTCAAGGGCGTAAGAATCATTATCACCCCAATCATGATCATTGCAATAAGTCGTGGACATAGCAATATTAGCATCCCCAAGCTTGGGCTTTGCATATTATTAGCACAATTAACATTAATAGAATCTATAATAACATCATTGCAATCATGCTTTTCATCCAAGAAGCTATCATCAATCACTTTATAAGTTTCTTCTTTTAACTCTTCATCACAATTTTCAGATTCACGAGTCTCAAGCAAAACTTCATAGAGATAATCTAGTGCACTCAAATCACTAGGGATTGGTTCATCATAATTGGATCTTTTAAAAATATTAGCAAGTGTATAAGGATCCATATCAATAGATTTTTAGCAAGCGAAGATGCAAGCAAAATAGAAGGCACATGGCAACATAAGCAAAGAGAAGATCGAATGAGAAAAGGGAAAACGAAAAATATTTTTGGATTTTTGCAAAAAATGTTTTAGAAGTGGGGGAGATGAAAACGAGAGGCAAATGGAAAATAATTTAAATTGCAAGGAGATGAGATTTGTGATTGGGTACCTGATAGATGTTGATGATGTCTCCCCGGCAACAGCGCCATAAATTCTTCTTGATTGCTTGTATCTGCGTTCGTATTTCCCTGAAGAGGAGAGGATGATGTAGCCAGCAACGGTAAGTATTTCCCCTAGTTATGAAAACAAGGTTATCAATCCAGTAGGAGAACCAAGCAACACTATGTAAATGGTAGCTGCACACAAATAACAAATACTTGCAACCCAACGCGTAAGAGGGGTTGTCATTCCCTCCTCGTTATTGAGATAGATTAAATTGTATGAGATTGGATAAATAGATCTAGATAAAACACAAAATAAAGTAAAGAAATAAAAATGCAGCAATGTATTTTTGGGTTTTTGGAATAATAGATCTGAAAATAATATGATAGAAAATAGACCCGGGGGCAGTAGATTTCACTAGTGGCTTCTCTCAAGAAAATAGCATACGGTGGGAAACAAATTACTGTTGGGCAATTGATAGAAGAGCAAATAATTATGACAATATCCAAGGCAATGATCAACTATATAGGCATCACATCCAAGATTAGTAGACCGACTCGTGCCTGCATCTACTACTAGTTCTCCACACATCGACCGCTATCCAGCATGCATCTAGTTTATTAAGTTCATGGAAAACAGAGTAATGCGATAAGAACAATGACTTGATGTAGACAAGATCTATTCATGTAGGAATAAACCCCATCTTTTTATCCTTAATAGAAACAATACATGCGTGTCATGTCTCCTTCTGTCACTGAGATTGAGCACTGCAAGATAGAACCCATCACAAAGAACCTCTTCCCATTGCAAGAAAGATCAATCTAGTTGGGCAAACCAAACCAATGTTTCGGAGAATAAATACGAGGCTATAATAATCATGCATATAAGAGATCAAAGAAGACTCAAATAATATTCATTGATAGAACTGGTCATTAACTCGCAATTCATCGGATCCCAACAAACACACTGCAAAAAGTCATTAGATCAAATAGATCTCCAAGAACATCGAGGAGAACATTGTATTGAGAATAATAGTTTTTTGTGGTGTGTTTGCCGAGATCCGATGAATTGTGGATTTATGATCAGCTTATCTATGAATATTATTTGAATCTTCTCTAAATTATTTTATGCATGATTTGATATCTTTGTAATTCTCTTCCAACTATCGGTTTGTTTGGCCAACTAGATTAGTTTTTCTTGCAACGGGAGAAGTTCTTAGCTTTGGGTTCAATCTTGCAGTGTCCTTTCCCAGTGACAGTTGGGGCAGCAAGGCGTGTATTGTATTGTTGCCATTGAGGATAAAAAGGTTGGTTTTTCGTCATATTGCTTGACTTAATTCCTCTACATCATGTCATCTTACTTAATGCGTTACTCCATTCTTTATGAACTTAATACTCTAGATGCATGCCGGATAGTGGTCGGTGTGTGGAGTAATAGTAGTAGATGCAGAATCGTTTCAGTCTACTTGACACGGACATGATGCCTATATTCATGATCACTGCCTTAGATATCGTCATAACTTTGCACTTCTCTATCTCTATCTGATCTCACTTTTGCAAGTAACCGTGAAGGGACTAACAACCCCTTTATCGCGTTGGCTGCAAGTTGTTTGATTGTTTGTGAAGGTATTCGGTGATTTATGCATTGTCTCCTACTGGATTGATACCTTGGTTCTCAAACCGAGGGAAATAATTATCTCTACTTTGCTGCATCATCCTTTCCTCTTCAAGGGAAAAACCAACGCAAGCTCAAGAAGTAACAGGAAGAATTTCTGGCTCCGTTGCCAGGGAGATTTACGCCAAATCGAGACCCGTCTCCCGTCAACTTGCCAATTTGTGGCACTGTTGCCGGGGAGATCTATGCCAAGTCAAGACATACCAAGTACCCATCACAAACTCTCATCTCTTGCATTACATTATTTGCCATTCGCCTCTCATTTTCCTCTCTCCCACTTCTAAAACGATTTTCGAAAATATCTGCCTTTCTCTTCGCCCTTCTTTCGTTCGTCTTTTCGTTTGCCCTTATGTCCTACTTGTTTTGTTTTCTCATTTGGTTGGAATAATTGTGTATTTGTTGAAAATCAGAAACCAAAGAGTTTATGGATCCTCATCCACCTGCTAATCTTTTTAAAAGATCCAATTATGACGAACCAATTTCTAGTGACTTGAGTGCACTAGATTATCTTTATGATGTTTTGCTTGAAATCCGTGAATCTGGAAATTGTGATGAACTGCTTTATGAAGTGATTCACGATAGATCCTTGAACAAAAAGCACGATTGCAATGATGTTATTATAAATTCTATTAATGTCAATTGTGCTAATAATATGCAAAACCCTAAGCTTGGGATGCTAATTTTGCTATGTCCACTACTTGTTGCAATGATCATGATTGGGGTGATTCTTCTTATAATCTTGATAATTTATTTAAGCCCCATGATGAATATGAGATTGATAATAATGTTTGCAATAATACTGAAAGTGGGTTTGGAAGAGTGTCAACTTTAGATCCCACATATTTAGATAATGTTCAATCTTATGAAGTTTTTGATAAAAGTTGGTTTGGAGTGATCATGACTTTAGTTAATGATATTCCCACTATTTTGGAAGAGTGTCAACTTTGCATGCATGTGGATCATGTAGATAAATTTTTATGTGGTAGATATATTATTGTATTTGAATATGATCACACATGTAATTATTATGAGATAGGAAACTATGGTTGTAGAAATTTTCATGCTACAAAATTACCTCTCGTTATGTTGAGATTGCTATCACTACAAAAAAAGTCACATCCATGACATTTTGGGCCTAACGAAAAAAAATTCTGTCATACATATGACACTTCTATGACGATAATTGTGACAAAACCCGGTATCATCATAGATGTGGTGGGCTCCTACTTCTATGACAAAAAATCATGACAGAAAATGGGCTTTTCATCCTGGGCGAGCCGGAGACGCAGCTGCATGACATTCTTTGGGCCGTCCATGACGGAAAAAACTGTGGTAGAAGCGAGGGGGAGGAAAATTTCGGGGAGTTCCCCGTTATGGTGGGAGGTTGGGAGGGCGAGCGATGCGCGTTTCTCTCATACACGTACGTGCGTGTGTGCGAGGCATTGGCTCTAACTGAACCCGAGCGAGGCGTTGGGCTCTAACTAAACCCGAACGATTGCACTGCAGGCTACACGTTACTGAACCCGAGCAATCGATCGATGGCAGTTAACTGAACCCGATCGAGCGATTCCTTGGCTACTGCTGCTAACTGAAGCCGATCGATGGGATGAACAGTGAGCGTTGCGGGGGGGGGGGGGGGTGGATGAACAGTGAGCGGTGGCGTTGCCTCTGGATGAACAGGACCCCGTGGTGTGGTGGAGGGCTGGATGAACAGTAGACGGTGGAGGGGTGCCCGTGGAGGGTGGATGAACAGGACCCTGTGGTGTGGAGGGCATGATGAACAGTAGACGGTGGAGGGGTGCCGTGGAGGGGTGCCCGTGGAGGGGTGGTTGAACAGGACCCCGTGGTGTGGAGGGCTGGATGAACAGTCGAAGGTGGAGGGGTGGTTGAACAGTAGCCGGTGGAGTAGCGCGTGGTGGAGGCTGGATGAACAGGAGCCTGTGGAGGCTGGAGGAGGTCGACGGTTGATGAACAGTAGCTCGTGGAGGCTGGAGGGGGTCCACGGTGGAGATGAACAGTATCCTGTGGAGTCCCGTTGTGCGGTACGCCACACCCCTCCCAATGAACAGGACCCCCGTTTCGACCGTAGCGCTCCAACACAAGTCTGTTTCCTCCGTTTTGCGGTACGCCACACCCCTCCCGATCAACAGGATCCCTGTTTTGACCGTAGGAGGTCCGTTTCCTCCGTTTTGCTGTACGCCACACCCCTCCCGATCAATAGGACCCCCGTTTCGACCGTAGGAGGTCCGTTTCCTCCGTTGTGCGGTACGCCAGGCCTCTTTTCCATCGCCTCTTCCGTCCAAGCCCTCCCGATGAACACGACCACGCATTCTGTTCCGACCCATGAACACGACGACGACGCTGTTTCTCCATTCTGACCCAGCCATGTACACGAGCCCTCGCCATACGTATGCGCGAGTAGGCGTTCAAGACCCCGCCTGTATGTACACATACGTGGCCATATTTTCTTTCTTGCACCCTGGCCGCTGTACGTACATGTACATGCTACGTGTGCGCCTCTACTACGACACGTGCGCGCCTCTACTATGACACGTGCGCGCCTCTACATCGACCAGTATGTACGTACACATTCGCGACCAGAATGTCAACACCACGTACGCTTCGACCAGGTGGGTCCCGACTGTCAGGCACGTCCTTGCCTGCGAAGATGTAGCTGGTGGGTCCCAACAGTCAGGGGGCGAATCATTTTTTTTGCCCGAACGCACTTCCTTGCGTGCGAAGATGTAGCTGGTGGGTCCCAGCAGTCGGGGGGCAGGTGGGTCCCAACAGTCAGGGGGGCAAATCATTTTCGTTTTTTTTGCCCGGACGCACTTCCTTGCGTGCGAAGATGTAGCTGGTGGGTCCTAGCAGTCAGGGGGGTGAATCATTTTTTTTGCCTGGACGCACTTCCTTGCGTGCGAAGGTGTAGCTGGTGGGTCCCAGCAGTCAGGGGGAAACATTTTTTTTCGTGAAATACGGTGGCCCGTCCGGTGGGTCCCTGCTGTCAGGTGGAGGAATCATTATTTTCCACGTAATAAGGAGGCACTTCCTTGCTGCCGCCGTGGACCCACCTGTCAGCCTCTTCACGTACAGTCCACGTCCGATGGAAGTCGTTCCTTGACCACGTTGGCCACGCCGCGCTGAGAGCACCAGGGCGGTGGACGACGACGAGGCCTAGGAAGGGGACGACATGGAGGCAGGGAAGACTCTGCAGTTGTTTCCCACGCGGAGGGGAGTACGACTATATGAGGGTTTACTGGTTCGTCTGCCGTCGCCGGAGAATAACAGCAGGTGTGTGTGAGTAGAGGGATGGCTAGGCCAGTGATGGGAGTACGGTCGGGTGGTGAGGCCTGCGTGCAGCACAGCCGGCCGCGAGGAGGAGGGAGCAGGCAGTCCCACCGGCGCTTGTTTGAGCGGCTGGAGCAGAAAGAGCAGAGATTGAAGAAGCACGACGGCCGTTGGATGGACATCCAACAGTCAGTGCTTGTGCGTCAACCTTTTTTTTAGGAAAGCCTCAAATCTGTGGAAAACAGCATACATCCCATCTGCCATTATTTCTAATAATTTACAGCCCATTTGCTAATTCTTAAGGTTTTCTTTGGAGCCCATATTCTTTTTGTTAGCATTACAACCCATATTGTGGCAACGGTTGAAAAATTATACGAAATTTTGCATATTTCGGTGCGGTCCGAACTGTTTTTAATCCTGAAATTTCGACTCACATTCAAACTGATTTTAAAAATAAATGTATATCAATATAAAATCCAACAAATTCTCCACGCATAAAAATTAATGTCATTTAAAATCTTGCTATGAAAAAAAAAGATATTTGAAACTAATTGTCGGTTTGATGTGTTTTAAAAATGTACAACCCGTTTCTCATGACCAATGGGCCATTTTCTCGGCCAGCCGAAGGAAAGCTCTCCTCGTCTTGAAAGATTTGCGGCCCAACAGGCCTGACAAAGCGACTTACTTGGCAAATCACAAAAAAACTGGGCTGTGGCCGTGGACCCAGCTGTCAACCTCTCCACGTACAGTACTCTTCTGATGGAAGTCGTTCCTTGACCACGCCGCGTGGGGAGCACCACGGCGGTGGACGACGGCGAGGCCTAGGAAGGGGACGACGCAGAAGTGGAAGCCCGCGCGGAGAGGACTATGAGGGTTCACTGGTTCGGCTGCGGTGTGAGGCTGCCGTCGCCGCAGGGCCTGGCCGACGGTGGGAATAGTAGGGGCGGTGAGGCCTCTGCGATAGCACAGCCGGCCACGGGAGGCAGGAGCATGCGGCACCACCGGCGCTGCTTTGGGCGGCTGGAGCAAGAAGACCAGAGGTTGAAGAAGCACTACGGTCGTTGGATGGACATCGTACAGTCACTGGAGCTAGACTCGTTCATATTGACTAAGTTGACAAACCCTTCGTCCCCGTCAACTTAGTAGGCCCACAAGTCAGCCTCCCAGCAAGGTGGGTCCCAGCTAGCCGGGGGAGTATTCATTTTTTTGTGCATAATAAGGAGGCACTTCCGGTGGGTCCGAGCTGACAGCGGGGGGAACATTTTTTCGCGAAATACGGTGGCCCGTCCGGTGGGTCCCAGTAGTCAGGGGGAAACGATTTTTTCGCAAAATAATGGTGGCCCGTCCGGTGGGTCCTCGCTGTCAGGTGGAGGAATAATTATTTTCCGCGTAATAAGGAGGCACTTCCTTGCGGCTGCCGTGGACCCGGATGTCAGCCTCTCCACGTACAGTACTCTTCCGATGGGAGTCGGTCATTGACCACATTGACCACGCCGCGGCGAGAGCACCACGGCAGTGGACGACGGCGAGGCCTAGGAAGGGGACGACGCGGAGCCGTGCAAGACGCAGCAGTGGATGCCCACGTGGAGAGGAGTACGAGCGTTCACTGGTTCGGCTGCGGTGTGAGGCTGCCGTCGCTGCAGAATAACAGGGCGTGTGGGTGACTGGAGGGATGGCCTGGCCAGTGGTGGGATTAGTATGGGGGCGGTGAGGCCTCCGCGGTAGCACAGCCGGCCACAGGAGGCAGGAGCAGGCGGCACGACTGGCGCTGCTTTGGGTGGCTGGAGCATGAAGACCAGAGGTTGAAGAAGCACTATGGCCGTTGGATGGACATCATACGGTCATTGGAGTATTGACTAAGTTGAAAAAGCTCTCCGTCCCTGTCAACTTAGTAGGCCCACAAGTCAGCCCAACAATATGGTGGGTCCCAGCTAGCAGGGGGTATTCATTTTTTGGGCGTAATAAGGAGGCACTTCCTTGCGTGTAAAGATATAGCTGGTGGGTCCAACCTGTCAGCGGGCGGAACATTTTTTTTCACGAAATACAGAGGCCCTTCCTGTGGGTCCTAGCTATCAGGTGGAGGAATCATTATTTTGAACGTAATAAGGAGGCATTTCCTGGCATGCGGCCGTGGACCTAGCTGTCAGCCTCTCCACGTACAGTCCACTTCCGATGGATGTCGGTCATTGACCACGTTGACCAGGCCGCGCCGAGAGCACCAGGGCGGTGGACGACGGCGAGGCCTAGGAAGGGAACGACACGGAGCCAGGGAATACTCGGCAGTTGTTTCCCACGCGGAGGGGAGTACGACTGTACGAGGGTTTACTGGTTCGTCTGCCGTCGCCAGAGAATAACAGCAGGTGCGGGTGAGTAGAGGGATGGCTAGGCCAGCGATGAGAGTACGGTCGGGCGGTGAGGCCTATGCGGCAGCACAGCCGGCCGCGCAGAGGAGGGAGCAGGCAGTCCTGCCGGCGCTTGTTTGAGCAGCTTGACCATGAAGAGCAGAGATTGAAGAAGCACGACTGCCGTTGGATGGACATCCAACAATCACTGCTCTCGTGTGCTGACTAAGTTGATAGGGCGTTGCGTGTACGTCACCTTTTTTTTATGAAAGCATACGCGTCAACCTGCAGTAGGCGCACAAGTCAGCCTCAAATATGTGGAAATAGCATACAGCCCATTTGCTAATTCTTAAGAATTTGTTTGGAGCTCATCTTCTTTTTATTAGCATCACACCCCATATTGTGGCCACGGTTGAAAAGTATATGAAATTTTGCATATTTCGGTGCGGTCAACTGTTTTTAATCCAGAAATAGCGATTCACATTTAAACTATATTTAAAAATAATTTATATAAATATAAAATCCAAATAATTGTCCACGCATAAAAATCAACGGATTTTTTTAGTATCTTGTAATGAAAAAAATTGAAACTAATTCCTGGTTTGATGTGTTTTAAAAATGTACAACCCATTTCTAGGCAAACCGAATGAAACTCTCCTCGTCTTGAAAGATTTGCAGCCTAGCAGGGCCGATAAAGCAAGTAGGCCTTGTTTGGGTATTTCTTTAAAAAAATAGAACTGGGCTAGCCATTTTCAGCAAGAAAAAAACACAATTGGGCTCATGATGTGGTAAACATAAATAAAACCCTGGCTAGACGGGCCACAACCCCCTCACAGCCCCGTTGTTACCCTGATCCATCGCTAAAACTAGTATAAATAACAACTGCTTGTTCCTCAAAAAAAACCGCGCGACTTGCTGGGTCCCTGGTGTCAGCCGCTCGTAGTGTAATTCTCTTGTTTATTGACTACGTTGACAATGGCGTGAGCCCCAGATGTCCAGCCTTTCCTATGAAAATTTAGAGCCCATTTGATGTGCTAGTTCGAAATAAGTTTGTGGGTGCTGGTGGGGGCTAATCACTTGGCTTCTGTAATGCACAGTGAGCTCAAGTAGCCGGCGAGAGTGATGTTATTTCCCTTGGTTTGGATTTGTTACAATATTTCACTCTAAATTAAACGAATGGCAAGCCATTTGCCTTGTTTCAAATAAAATATGACAGTCACAGCCGAGTTGAAAAGGGCAGGAACATCTAACTCCAGCTTACAAACTGTACAAAAGCACGAGGGTTAATTGTTCATCAGGTTTACAAAAACAGATTGAAAAGGGCAACAACATCTAACTCCCGCACTGTTTTCGGCAGTCACAGTCAAATGGATCGGTCAGGTCCATAGAATGAACATCCTGGGTCGTAAAATTTACTGGATTATGACCACAATATGTTGTAAATAGAAGCCCGGCACGTTCAGAAGCTCTTTTGCCCACCTGAAACTCCTTTTTTTGCTCTTCGACATACCCATCTGTCAAAACCATGCTGCTGATAAACTTAAGCCTGATGGACAATAGTAACCTCACATTCAGTAGGAAGAATGTGACAAATCTTGTGATTGCACGGTTCGCTACATATCGTTCTAGCGTTACTGTCTTCAATCGAATCTCATGAGAAGTGAGAAAATCCCGATGCTTACAAATCCACCGGTTGGTTATAACTTTCTTACCCCGTCCTGTTGCCTAAATAGACATGAAGATTTAAAACAGTTAAGGTCTAAAAGAAGAGTGTCGAAAGAGCAATAGCTGAACGGTTAATTCTAGTACACTATATGCGGGCTTCCAATGTGCGTGAAATTATCACCTTTATATACAACTTCTCCAGACATGGAAAGCATTGCACCAAGCCAATAATCTTGTTCAGATCAAAACTATTCATTTGGATATATAAGATCTTGACAGAATCCAACACCATTGATAGGCCATCCATGGAGAAACTCTTCATTGAGCATAGAACATAATATTAGTACAAAATGTGTACTCCAAGATGATATATAAATTATGCGCAGAAATTTAAAATGCAGCTTATGGTTACAAGTGTAGATGATAATATAAAGTACCTAAAGAACTGTGGAGCCAAACACCATATTGAAATGAGCATAGAGATCATGTATTACACCCAATGTCTCCAGTTTAGGCGCAGAGAGGATGGTTATTTGCAACGGTGAATAACTAGAATCAAGGATCAACCTTTGAAGTGAAGGGGCATCTTGGATGCTGAGCTGCCTTCCGTCAAAAGAAATTCCAATTCTTACAAGGTTAGGCGACTTTATTTGGAGACAACCGATTCTAACTGTGAAAACAAGCACCAAGCACTCCAGCGCAGGGCAGCTGGAGTGGATGATGCTGTGCAATGAGGCCTCTGATATACGAACCTGCACAAGTGAAAGTTTCTTGAGAAATGGGAGTCGAAGGTTTAGTACCAGATTGTCTGGTAGGTAGCACTGCACAAAGGTGGCGGTGTGGAGAGAGGACGAAAACCCCGAGATGGACATCGGTGCTGAGGGCACAAGTTCATGGCATTCGGTATGTGGTATGTGATTTCCAGGGGAATAGTAGAACTCAAGCAACTGTAGTTCTATGAATTCAGGGGATTCCAGCCAGGCGTCCACCGTGCAGGGCATGGTATGCTTGTTCAGGTAGCATGACGGGATGCAGAAGCTTTGAACGGAACCCTGGTGGGAGGAGATGATGGCTCTGGGGATTTCAAAATCATTGAAGAGAGATAGCTGACGACAGTCGAGATTAAGGGGAACGGCGCGCCATAGAGGGCGCCACCGAATTGATAGGATTTGGGTGCGGTAGCAATCCTTGGTGGGGAGAAGCGAGATGATCTCCCCAAGGATGGCGTCTGGGATTCTACGGGTTCCTGGGATCCGGTGGGGGCGGGGTCTCCACTTCTCCCCGCGATGCCGGGTGTGGGATCTACAACAGGCGTCGCCGCTGGCAGGAGCCTCATCTTCTTGGCGCTGGGGTCAGCCGACTCCATTTTCCTCGAGGGCGTCGTGTCGCGCTCACGGATTTGAGCAGAGTAACGAATGATGAGCCTAGTTGTAGTGCGAGCGAAGAAGAAGGGGAGCTGGGGGTTTTCTGTAGGAGTGAGGAAGAAGGGGGGCTGGGGTTTTCTGTAGGAGCAAGGAGGAAGAAGAGCACCCAGGTTTTTTTTGGGGGGGGGGCGGTGTGCTGGGTGTGGGTAGCGCATTTCATTCAGTAAATATATGGGCTTTTGTATTGATTTTACTATTTACTAGTGTGGATGGGCTGTTTTGTCTTGGGACCCGAGAAACAATTACTACTAGTACAGTGGAGACACTCTACAGCTACCCAGAAAAACAATTACTACTAGTACAGTGGAGACACTCTACCGCTTCTGGCTCCTCCTAGGTCATTGAAACGTCTCCCTCTACTAAATGCCGTTATACTTTTGTTCACCGACATGCGGGCCATGCAGCGCGCGGGCCCAAATGCCATCCACCAAATTAGAAGGCAGTATGTAGGCGGAGAGTCACCTCGGTCGTAGCACGGCAGTAACGAGCCGTCATATCACAAAACCCCACCTCCCCACAGTCTAAGTTTGACAGACGAAGCAACCATCATTTCACTCTTCGCTGAATCCCCTTCTCCCTCACCGTCTTCAAGAAAGGCAACCACTTGCATCTGCCACTGTTCTTGTCTCCGAACGAAGGGAAGGTAAGTGGATCCGTGATGTTGGTATATTTTCGTTCGGAGGAAAAAAAGAACTTTTGCAAAGAAGTAACCGATCATCACTCTCTTTTTTGTTTCATTGTCATTGCAATTGTGTTTTCCTTTCAGTAGTCTCCTAGTATTCGTCAGTTTCATGATAGACCAAGGAGAACCAGGAAAAGATCTGCTGATATTGGAGCAGACGCGGGAGGCTGATCCCCATGAGACAGAGAGCTCCAAGAAGATGGAGGCTTCTTTGCCGATCTCGATTGTGGTTTTTCATCTAAGTATGTGGTGATGTTTTTTTAGAAAAGGAAGTATGTGGTGATTAATAATGCAAAATTTTATTAGCTTCGATGCCATGGTATACATAGTGGTTTAAATAACTTGTGTTTCTTATACTGAAAAGTAATTCAAAATTTGTTTCTGTTTCAATTAGAGCCCTGATGCAGACAAGGATTGTGTGGTTGTACATGTCACTCGCTATGAGGAGGACGACCTGAATATACGCACTAGGAAAACAGAGTTCTTAGGCTGTTGGATCCTGGAAGCCATTTGCGGTTATACCAATGAAGAGTTGTATTCCAACCTCACTGTTGTCAGGCGTGTTGTCCAGGGTGTACTGAAGCACAAGAAGTTCAAAGCTACTCCTTCGTTTGTGAGGAATACTGTTCTTGTGAAGCTTACGCAGGAAGATGATGTGGCATGCCTCCACAAACAAGTTTATCAGTGGCAAGGCCACAAGGTTGTCTTCATGAAGGTTCACAGGATTGAGCTGCTGCGGGATGTCCTCGATGATGTTCATGGCAAGGTCCGTCTTGTGTCCAGCCCAAATTAGATCGAGGCATGAAATAGTTGCCCCAGCTAGTGTTTAATAGTAGTTTGGATTGTGTCTAATTATCTGAACCTTGCCTGTTATCGACCCCTCGGGGGCTAGTACTCTGTTTGAATCCATCTATGGGAACTGGTGCTACTTTTGTGTGCCCGTGAATCATGTGAGAACCATCGTAATTGTTGCCGAAATAGATGCGTCCTCACTAGTTTTTTCATGAATATGGCATGGTAAGACATAAGTTGTCACGGTTTATCATACGAGCAGTGTGTGTTTTGATGAAATAGAGCACTCGTTCGAGAACCGTGCGCCGACGTATACATAAGTACTTGTAAACACTGTTGGTGCTACCCCACTTGTAAGCAGTTGTGCAAAACACGACACATTGGCTCAGCTCGCTTCAACACTAGGCTATCGACCAGCTAACAATCAACAATCTGCTGTCTGACATATAAGAAACTATGTATCTTGTTACAGTGGTTCATGCAGTTAATTGAGGCCACAATGTAATAAATTCCAAACGTTCACACGCTAGTCCAGCGCTCATGTCGAACACTCACATTAAACTCGTCTTCATAAAAAACTTGAAAAGCATAAGTTCAGCAATTTTATACATCTCAATGATTCATAGAACATATCAAACATATACTAGTTCACAACAAAAGACAAAGTTGTGAGAAGCTTTACAAATCAGGAAAAAACAAGCGAGGCCTCTCTCTGAGCAAAGGGCCTCCCGGCAGGCTTAAATTTCCTGGAGTTCACTCTGGTTTTTTCTTGTTGCCACCATTCAGGGTTAGGTTCTCTCATTCCAGAATAACCAATTATAATTGTGGTCTCAGCTGGAATGCTGAACTGAACCATGCAGTGTACTGACCAGGTGAAATTCTTGTGCATTCCACTAAATTTAAGCACCGCTATTTGCAGAAATAAGCAGACCACAATGCCTCTTGTCCGCGCACCTGTCCAAAAAACCGCCGTGCAGCCGTGCCAGCTAGTCCTCGGTCCATGGATGAACTGGTAGAAAGTGCATTTCGGACTAGGATGCAGTTGTTTTCGCTCATCCCTGCACTGCAATCAGGAAGTAAAACGTATGAATCAGCTTCTTTTAGATTGCGTTGGTCATTCTACCATAGTTACTACCAATGTAGGGATACCTTGAAGACGGGAGGTTAGACGACGGCAACGAGGGATAGCCATCTCATTTTGCGCAGTTGTACTAAAACTGAGGTGTGTGCTTTTGATTGCGCATATAGAAACGATACGGAGATAGACATCCCGAAACGATATGGAGACAGACATCCCTGTTTGCGCAAATAAGAACTACAGTTATTTAAACAGTGCTAGATATTACTACTTTCCCCCGTTTCCTCTTAGAACCAAGTCTTAGATTCATGCTACAGCTTTCCCACTTCCTTCCCTGTTTGAACCAATGCTTTGAGTCGACTATATGAAATAGCTTTACTTCTAATAATAGTAGAAGTCTAGGTGGCTTTGGAACAGCGGACGGAAGTAGAAAAGGATCCACACGAAGGGAGCTGGGGCAGTAGAGCAAGGCAGGTTTTGAAGGAATATATACCTGAGGGTCGTCGGCATGTCGCAAAGACAGTGTTGGGAGGCTGCATCTTGGCCACAATACCGCAGGGAGGAAGAAGGGGTCGGAGGCCCTCCCGAGCCGGCGCTCTCTCGGAGAGAACGGTACGGCCGCCGATCGGGACGCGCGGGCAGCCGTTGGTCTCCTCCCTCGCCGCCGACGACAGCGTGAACGATGCACCTACACCCCTCCCCCGGTCGAGGTTCTCCGGCCGGATTTGTGACCAGCCGTGAGCTGAGAGAGAGTGTGGCCACCTATGTGTTGCTTAGATCTGGAGAGCATGAGAGAGTGAACGAGAGGAACCCTAGTAAAGCAAGCGCTAAGGCTCCTACTTTTATATATAGTGGAGTGATTTTGTTGTACCAGCTTCAAAAAAATGCGCTCCTACGTGTACCCGCGAGTGGGTGTGAGAGAACTAGTGCGTGCGTGCACCGCTTCTCTTCATGTGAGAGAACTATGCCCAAAGAACGTTCGCCGCAAGAGTAATAGTACAAGTGTGTGACGTGTGAGCTAAAATAAAATGTGCACGCGTCTTTTGTTTTTTAGAAGTTCTAAGGGTAGGGTGTGAAGAGCACATATGTGCGTGACGTCTACCTGCAGATAGACGGTGGGTGCGACGTGCGAGTCTGTGAGAGGACTCGGGAGAGTCATGACTCGTGAGGGTGCGTGTGCGTGAGAGAGAGGGGGGCACGTATCAATGCAATGCATGTGTCCGTAAATCATTATCCGACAAACGTTCGCCACAAGCCTTTTCCTAATGAACGCCGTAAGAACCGTTAGATCGGCATCCGACAGTGTCAGTTTTTCCATGTCATTTAACAGAACAGCCACTCCTCCTACACACAAATCTTCCACGTGAGTGTTAGCAACTGCCGTATGCTCCATCCGTTCCGAAATGCAGTGCATATAGCTTTATTGAAAATTCGAACCTCGCGAACTTTTACCGAGTTTTCGTGTACCAAATTGCACATGTAGAATACCATGTATATGTCATTTCATTCATCTTCGAGAGGTAACTATAAAGTTGGGTGAGGAGTCTACAAAGAAAGACCATCGTATCACCCGCAGCAATTTCAAGCATCCTTTAGTGTCGAGGAATATCATAGGAACTCTATATGATATGATTTTTATAGGATTTTTTCCTTTAGAGCCAATTGGTTCATAGGAGTATATTCATATAATCCACATTTCAAAGGAAATAAACATGATATCATTTCTATAGCTTTAGAGCCACTTGGTTCATATGAATGGATTCCTATACTCCCTTAATTTCAATGAAAAATAAACATTAGCGTACATTCAATAGAAAAGTTCCTATGATATGAACCAAATTACATCTCTTTTGTAATCCCTCCTCATAGGAATTGAGATACATGTCATCTCTAGATTCAATAGAAATGTTCCTATGATGTGAACCAAATGACATCTCTTTTCCAATCCCTACTCATAGGAATTGAGATGCTCCATGTCATCTCTTTCCCTACAACTTCCATGTATACATCTTCTATTCCTAAATAGATAGTACAACCCACTGGTAGCTTTTTTCCAAAACATGCAACTATAGCACAAGAACTATATAGTGTGCCAATAACTTCGAAATATGGTCGCTGGATGAAGCTAACCCGACAGTGCAGAGATAGGCAAATCCGAGCACTACTGGCCATTGGATATCATCAACATTCCACCAGATCTGCCACATGTACAATTTAGAAGACTCCATGGTTGAACTTAAGCATAATGCACAAACCTCAAAACACAAGCACTTCTCCTTTGTTCTAGAATATTCTGTATCATAATTGATTATTTTTTTTCTAATTAATTGCCATTATTTGTTTTTTACTTTATGATTTACTCCCTCCGTTCCAAAATAGATGACCCAACTGTGCACTAACTCAAAGTTAGTGCACAGTTGGGTCATCTATTTTGGAACGGAGGGAGTACAATGCACAACCCCATGAATCTTAACATTTTTATAAAACTTATTGATTTTGAATTAGATGAACTATAAGAACTAAACGAACATCTACATCATGCATATATGACTCAAAGCTTTACATGCTATAGTGTGTATTTATTCATAATTTGGTTTCAAAATCTCATGCGTTCAATACATGTGTACTCCCTCCGTCGGCGAATAAGTGTACTTCTAGCCTTTGTTCTAAGTCAAAGTTTTAAAATTTTGACCAAATATATACAAAAGAGTAGTAACATATATGACATAAAATTGATATATTATGAAATTACGATTCAAAACGAATCTAGTGATACTAATTTAGTGTCATAAATGCTGCTACTTTTCCCTATAAAGTTGGTCAAAGTTTTAAAACTTTGACTTAAGACAAAAGCTAGAAGTACACTTATTCATGGACGGAGGGAGTACCTTACTAGTAGTTTTGAGTAGAGTAGCAAATTTCACGCGGCCCTGGGTATATCAAAATGCAGGGCCCATGCATCATTGCCTTTCAGTCGAACCTACGTCCAAAATTTTTTGTACATACTATATCTCCACTGGTACCCGAACCCAAAATGCTGCCTCGTTCCCGTAAAACCAAGCGGCCCACACATATTTAAGGCGTCGGCTCGAACCCGTTTACTACGACGTGGCCCGCACGCCGTAGTACTCCTACAAACCCTACCGCCGCACTCATCATCTGTTTTCTTCAAGAGGACGAGGGAGAAGCCAATTTGTAGTGGAGGCGCTTTAAAAAAAAGTATCTGCAGTGGAGACCCCTACCCTAGGGTGCCCTAGGTAGCTGCCGCACGCATCATTGTTTTCTCTTTTCTTTACGCTCTTGTGCCCTAGAGAGAAATGATGGTTGCTTCGTCCGTCCAGCTTATTGCGGGAAAGGTGGGGCTTTGTGATTTGACCCCTCGTCGCTCCTTTTCTACTACTGTGGCACTATGGTCGGGGTGCCTCCAATTCCAACCGCTGCTCTGAACTATAATTTGGTGCATCGCACATGGAACAAGACGGTGGATGAGCCACATGTTGGCCAAAGGGGTCTTGTTAAGTGTGTCACCATTTCGTGTGCAGACTGACCCTGCTTGAGTTGCTACGCCAACACGACAGGAGCAGCCTACCACTTGGTTTTGCTCCTTGGTGAATCCTGACTATATTGATCTAAAAAGATACGTGCTGAACTACCCTCTCCGTCTCGGTTTTTTTATTTTTAGGCGTCTCGGTTTATAGGGCCTGCACGTAGTTCTAGGTCATCCATTTGACTAACTAAATAGGAGTTACTATGTCACAAAAAGTATATCATTGGATTCTTAAGCGGATGAGTTGTATTTAAAAGTCAAGGGCGTGGCTTTTCCTGCAAGGTAGGCAGCGGGGTAGTTCCGCCTAGTCGGTTCGACAGAGACGCGAGAAGACCAGGGAGTAGCTACTGCAAACGTAGGGTTGTGTGATTTGACAGCGAGTTACTGCTGGCAGGTGGGGCCCCGTGATTTGACTTGCCATTATCATTTTAACTGCGGCGCTACGACCGGCGTGAGTCTCCCAGATTCCTGACCACCTCCATACAGGTGCCTCTCCCAATGCTCCACCATGTAGTAGAGGCTGGCTCTGGCATGAGAGCCCACTTCTCCACTTTTTCCATGCCTCTCTTACCTCCACATATGCAAAAATGCCATGTAAAGCGCACTATTGTACTTACTTTTACTTGCTCCTACTGGTGCTTAAGCTTGCCTAGGCATAAAGTCTGATGTGGCAAGTTAATCAAGAAGAGAGAGACTAGTTTGGTGACCCAAGGAAGAAACGGTGCTAAGCGCGTGTACCTAGGTGAAAAGACAATTTTGAGTCTATAGCTAATTAAATGAAGCAAACTTAGCAACACCATTTCATTGGAAGAGGTCACACCTTGGCAAATGCAATAAATACACGCGCTTACTAGCACTGTTTCTTCCTTGAGTACGAACAAAGAGATAGAGAGGAGTAACAAAAAATACACTTATAGCCAACCCTGTTGTAGTATGTGTGACTAAGTGATGACTATGTATGACATGCCAACATCAGATAGCCTAACGCACCATGCTAAATCTCCAAGGGCGCGACCGCGCGAGCGATGCGACGGTCGTGGTAGGCGCGACCATGATACGGGCTGCTGGCAGCCCTTGGATGTGAGATCAAACGGTCGCATGCTAAGTTGCTGAAAATTTGCAGAATAACCCTCCAGGATAGGATATTCACCCATAGGTCTAGAATCACGCCATGCAACCGTTCGATCTCAGATCCAAGGGCTCTCGGAAGCCCGTATCATGGGAGAATGGAAAGCCACTACCCTGCCGTTTGCACGCTGGCAGTTCACTCCTACTCGTCCCTGCACGTCCTTCAATACTACGGCGGTTCGCTCCTAGTCGTCCCGTCCATTCACATTACGGCAGTTCCACTAATCCTAACCCTCCTCCCAAATCCATGGCGTCCCAAATCTCCATGATCGGCGGTGATTACAAGGTTAGAACCATCACCGGCGATGAGTTCGACGTCATCTACAACTGTTCTTCCGCGACGGTGAAAGGATGCCTTTCTCGCTTCAGACGCATGTTTGAAAACTCAGATGATGAGTGGGTCGCTGGGCTAGATGTTGAGTACACCACAGTCCTGGGACGAGAGAAGGATCTAAAGGACGAAGAGAGGAAGAAGCCCGCCGTGATCCAGGTTTGCGTGCATGACTTATGCTTGGTCTGCCACATATGCCATGCCGACGTTGAGTGCCAGGATTTTAAGGACTTCCTCGGGAGCAACCTAGTCAAATTCGTTACTGTAGACTTTGGTAACAACAAAGGAATCCTGGGTCAGATAGGCCTCGTTGTAGGCAACCCCTTCGACCTCCAGAAGAATCGGCTGGTGCCCTCTCGCTAGCCTTCAATGCTGACCCTGGCAGGAGCCATGGTTCATCCTTCGTACGGTAAACTGGTGAAACCTCCATACACGTTTCATCGTCATGCATGGCAGCGGAATGTACTAGATATAGACCACATCCACTATGCTGCAATGGATGGCTACCTTTGCTTCAATATCTACAAGGGTTGGATGAAGAGCAACAGCCAAGTGTGCGGTTCAAGCAAAAGAAGTATCGGCCAAGAGGAATAGGGACAAGGACGAAGTCGAGGATGTGGACGAGGACTCCGAGTAAGGTGGCAGTGTCGTTGCTCATGGTGCTTCTAAACTTCTAATGCAGTGTCTACCGGATTAGTTGTATATTTTAATTTCAGGTGTGCTTAGTTTAATTTGAGGGGTGTGTTGTGCTGAGCCCCCAGCAGAACTATGTTATGTTTCTTCTCGTTACTTTAAATCTTCAGTATGTACATACAACTAGTATTTGTTTAATTGAATTTAGCACCCCAATTAAGCACGTACTAGCTTTTTTAATAGTACTATATGCATAATTTGGCGACGAGCGCTCTCTATATGTACCACCTTTTTTTTAATTTCAAGTTTTGCTCCATGGCGTAATCCATCGATAGTACTACTGTACAAAAGTATACATTTTTAAAAGGCTAGAGTACTGTTCATCACATATATAGCCAGTTAAATTCTCAACCTAGAACGACGTGCATGCCATGTAGTAAACCGATACGGAGGAAGTATAGTAAAAATGAGGTGATTTTACCGAGCGATCGGCGGGGGAGCATGGCCTGTCATGCGGTCCCACATGTTATGATGTACCAAGGCGATGCGCCTGTCCCTCTTGAGGCAGAAGCGATACTAGTACGTGGGTTGAGATGATGGCGAACCGAAGTGTGAAATAAGGTTTGCTTCGTTCGTCTAGGAAAGTGTGGCATTGTGATTTGACGTCTCATTGCTCATTACTACTACTGGGCCGGTACGAGTGGGGTGCGTCCCCCCTGCTGTTCTGCACTGTTATTTGGTGCTTGACACGTCGACCCGGTTGCTATATGTCCCACATGTCGGCGACAGGAAGTACAGAATTCATGAAAGGGAGCGTCGACGGAGGAGTATACTACTACATAATCCATGAAAGGGAGCGACTTAGTTTTGGAAAAATCTGTTTTTACGGAGTACGTACCCACTAGGGTTTATAGGGCTCATCTAAAAAACATTTATTTTTCCGTTTGATAAGTCTCAGTTCTACTCCCTCCGTCCCAAAATATAAGAACGTTTTTAACACTAACATAGTATCAAAAACGTTCTTATATTCTGGGACAGGGGGAGTACTATACTAGTAGTAGTACCATTACATGTTGGATTTCGAGGTGCGTTAGATCACCCGACGCAAGTAGTGTCAAGAGGAAACTAACCAATGCATGTACAAGTTCATGGAAATTTAGTGGTCATTCATGCATTCGTTCTAATTAATGCCTCGGTAAACACAACTTCTTGAGAAAAACGAGCGTACTAATTACTTGTGCAAACTACGAAAATAATTCGACCACTCACCGTCTACCTTGGTTGGAGAGATTTTGAAATTGAGCCATAAACTGGAAAGGAGGGAGTAGTAACTTTTGTCTCGATTACTATTTGTGGCCTTGTATAGATGCAAAATGTATTTTTTTATAGTGGCCTTGTATAAGTAAATGTAGGGAGTACTAACCAAAGTACGTAGTAGGGATGAGGAGTAAACGGAGGGAGTAGTAAAATTTTCTCCTCGAGCTGCGAGCCACCGCGCGCGTGGGCGAGGGAGCGGGCGTAAGGCGTGGTAAGCAAGCTTCACCTCATCCTGCGAGCCACCGTGCCCGTGGGCGGGGGAGACGGCGTACTAAGCAAGCTTCTCCTCGTTCTGCGAGTTGACGGGACACATCAAAAGTACTCCAGTGTATAGAGCCTTGCCTCTAAGGTAGGCCCCACATGGTTTGCCTCTTTTTTTAATTTAACATAACACATCAAGTCGCAATTTGTTTGTTCAGCCGTGGTAGATGATCCTCCCTCCACCAAGTGGACAACCAGTACACGTGCCAAATTACCACATGGGCTGCCTTTTTCGTACAGAAATGAGCTCCACCGTGTACCCGCGCGGGTGTGGTTGGGAAAGAGACGGGGTACGTGCGCCGTGCGTGCACCTCTTCTCTTCGTGCACGTCCCCCACCTACGTGTGTGTGTGTGAGAGAGAGAGAGATACAAACCTAGACATAATGCGCCGTCCATCCCCATGCCTCCGCCCAGTCCGACCACCAGTCACCACCACGCCCCACTCCTCCTCGCCTTATCTCTCATCTTTCTCCCTCCATTTTTATATACAAGGGGCCATTATCAAAATTACAATTTGTAGATATACAAGGCCACTAACACTAATCGATGCAATATTAATGGTGTTTGCCTCGTGGTACTAGCAAAGGAGGACATTAATTATCCTTTGCATGCATGCGGGAGTTTGTAAAAAAATGCATCTTGATGTTCCGTGCAATGCACGGGCATCTTGCTAGTCCATGAAAACAACACATGGCAAAATTCCACGGCGAACAAGGGATTTGAATCTGTTGGGAGGGGCTGTTTGGATCTTGCCCGGGGTAGCCAAAATATTGGCGACTACTTCACCATGGCCGGCACCGGCTCGAGTTCATCCTAACATTGCCCTCTTCTGTGGAGCCCATGCGGGGTCAACGAAGGTCCTCGCAACAAAAGGATCTGGCAAGACACCTGCTGTGTACACCGGTGTCGCCTTCGTGGTGGCCTTCATGGGACCCAAGCGGCGGCGGCCTCCCGTGTTCTACTTCTCCTTGATGATGGTGGCGCACGCGGAGGCGCTGGCCACCGACTCGCCGCTCTCTGCGCACCCGGCTTCTGTCGCTGCTTGCATGGCGCGGCCGCCGGCATGGGAGTCTTGGCCATAGAAACGGGAGACGCGGTACGAGGCGGCGGCGTGGACGGCAGCAACGACGCCCGTGCGCCGCTCCTCGTCGAGCTGGCCTGGAGCGGCGAGTTGCTGAACCGCGCGCCGGCTTGGGGCGGCAACTGGCTCCGTCGGGCGAGGGGAGGGAGGTGGATCAGCGAGCTGCATAGCTCGTATCCAGCGGGCTACCCATCCGACTTGGATGCGGAATAACTACTCTTCGTAAGCCATTGTAAGAGTGGACAAAATGGTGGAGGAGATAGGGGAGCGGCGGAGGTGTGTGATTCTTGGCCGGCGTTTGGCCTCGTTTAAATAGGAGATTAAATAGACGGCGGACGGGAGGAGCTCGGCCGGCGTTGCGTTTAACGCCGACCCGATCATGAACGGACGTGTGTCTAGAGTGGGTTTCTCGGCTTCCACATGGGCGGGTTTCATGGAGGCATTTGAATGCGGCACGGAGGCGTGTTCAGCCGGGCGTGCCGCGAGTGGCGCCCTCGACTCTGACCTAGGACACTGCTCCATTCTTCCACTGACGTGTGGGCTCTTTGGGTGCATGGCCTGCATGTTAGTGACCCAACGCAGGCAACGCACAGTAGAGGAACCTTTGGTGGGCCAGGGCGGTCAGAAGCGGGCATTTCATAAACCGATGATTGTTCATTGAGTGTGACATCATCTTTTTCATGTAGATAAGCCTACTATGTTGATAGCCCGTTCGATACGTTGTCATTCATAAAGACCGCTGCAAACATCAATGTTCTGCTTATCACAGATAAGATTGATTAATACCCGTAACAATCCATGTCCTTAACAAAGGGTGCATGCACGTATAGGTTGAATGTGTGTCTTGTGTCATGTGATGTGTGCATGCAGGCGTGCGAGTGTTGCGTGCGTGCAAGGGTACGTTTCAGTGTTGCATGCATGGGTGCGTACGTGCGTGTGTCTGTGAGTGCATGTGTACGTGTCAGTGTTGCACGCCAGCATGCATGCATGTGTACGTGTCAGTGTTGCGTGCCTACATGCGTGTGTGTCTTGCGTGCGTGCATGTGTACGTGCGGGGTGAGGCTACATGTCAGTCGACTGACTTTTTCATCTCTGGTCATTAGATTTTCCAGCCGTTGGATACGAAATCAAGGGCCTCCAGTTTATCATCAAACTCCACCCCCCGGAGCCGCCAGCCACCACCGGCCGAACCGCCAGCCCCCGCCGCCCGCGGCCGGCCCGCCCTCCCCGAAACCACTCACCACCGCCGGTCCGCCGCCGCACCGGCCATCCCTCTAGCCCCCCCCCCCCCCCCCCCCCCCCGCCGAGCTTTTTCTCTGGGGATCCCCACCCCACCGCCCAATGAACGCCCCCAACCGCCGGTGACTGCCAACCAGAGGTCTCACGACTTCGAATACCCGCCGACCACTAATTTATTACCATTTATGTCCTTCATATACGCGCTGACGGGTGGGCCCTATGGTAATGTGCATTGCTGAGTGTGGACCATTTGACTGGTCAATTGATCGTGTTATCAACAAATTACGGAGCTGTATGGTGAGCCAGTGACCGTAAGATCACCCTAAAATGTACTCCTATTTTATTAACACAGTACAGACTCAAACTACCATTTCTTTCTTTCATATACGGGCTAACAGGTGGGCCCCACGGTTACGCGCCCGGATGGTGAACACTAGTTGCGCCGCATGGAACGTTTGACTGGTTAATTGATTGTGTCATCAACAAAATACGGAGTTGTACGGGTGATCCAGTGACTGTATAATCATGATATGTATTTGTTTAACATGGTACAGACACAAGGGCTCATATATATGCGCAAGCACTCACCACTATAAGCGCACACACGCGAACCCGACCCCTATGAGCACCTTCGAGAGAGTGGGCCAGCATATATGATCTTGAGATTTTACGAAGTCACCATAGGTGCCTCGTAGTCGAGTGGAACGTCTCCTCCCACTGAACGTACGTCGCCGGAAAATACTGAAATTAACACAAGATAAATGCGAGCACTGGGACTTTAACCTTGGTGGGCTCGAGAAACCACTGTCCTCTAACCATCCAACCACATGTTGGTTAGCACGACAAAATGTATGCGGTGACCGTGATGAGCTTATTCCGAAGTCCAGTGACCATATCGTGCTTTCGCTTCAAATACAATGACTGTAAGTGTCGTCAACAAAATACGGAGCACGCATCAAATGCAAAGTCCGTCAGTGTCATCAACAAAATATGGAGACGTATCGTGAGCTAGATACCGTTGTACTATTGTATATGCTTATTCTCTTAGTGGCCGATTGCGTGTGTGGTGTGGTGGGCACATCATTTCTAGTTGTGGTGGGTCAACATGAAGACTCATGGGTCGGTTCCATCCTGCGCCACATATAGGTTGGGCCGAGAAGTGTTATACGAAGACCCATGTGGAGGACTCGGCGTACAACACGAAGCTACCAGAGTCACGGAGGACTCTATCCCCACTGGTGATAAGCCGACTATATATGATTTGTAACACTAGGCCCTTAGTATGTTATACAAGCTTGGGGGCTAGTTCGTCGATAGTATCCACACACGCACAATGCCTGGTATTCACGTGTACTTTGTACACACCCCTATCACTAATATACAGTACCAGGAGTAGGCTCTTTCTTCAACTGCAATTTAATTCTAGCATGTGCACGTGTTTATTTCATATTATCGATCCATAGAGTGAGAGCGGTTTGAAATACAGGCAATGGGTGCTTTTGCAATTCATATATAAACATTAATTAGTGCACTCCATGTTGTTAGTCTGAAGAACTTTATAAATTTGTCACTTGCATGGATACATTCCAAATTGCTAGCTACGAAATAGAATACATGTCAAATTCAACATAAAGGGGGTTTCGAAGATTCGAATTCATAGGAAGTGCATTCATCTATTTGAACCCGAGATAATGGCATTTGTAAATCAGATGTAAAAGGGGGCATCAATCTTTGTTGTGAGTTTGAACATGCTATATATATTCATACGCATATCTAACTTTTTTTTGCAACCAAGGAGATTATATCTGGAACCATTCATGAACTAAGGTAAGTTGCATATTTTTTAATATATACTCGTGTACAATGTATATTCAAATGTACCCCCTCCATTCCAAAATAATCTTAGCTTTAGGATTTTCAAGAGTAAAGATTTGTGAAGTTTGACAAATCCTGAAAGTTCAATTCAAGAGAACCGAAAACGTTAATGCTTCTGCTCCCAAATATTGAATGAAGCGCCAAATAGGCCTCTGGTCACCCGAAACTGCGCGAGACTAATGTTTTGGTGGTAGGAAATTACTGTCCTGACTCTGGCCCGTGTAGGTTTGTAACTTCACCAAGACACCAGAGAAGCATTCATACGCCGTGGGCGCCTACCCATGCGCTCAGCCGAAATCTATCCCGCCCACATTTGGGACACCTGACATGACTGTCCTACCCCCAACCCGCAATATGTCCGAAATTTTAGATGGGGGGAAAGTTTGTAACTTTCCCCAAATTTCAAACAAGCGCGTCTCAAACCGAAACATTGTCTCCCCTTAGTTCCCCGCCTCCCTCCGTTTCCCCATTCATACTCCGTGGGCGCAAAAACGCTCTCTCCAGCAGCCGCGAAACCCCAGTTTCCTCCGTCCTCCACCCCATAGCGGTCAATCCACCACCGCCCTCTTCCATCACGCCAGAGCCGGTACCCCGACGTCGTCGTCCAACGCAACCGCAACTGCAATGCCCTCAAGGACTTAGCCGTTGAAGCCGAGGCAGAGCTGCCTCCACAACACCGACGCCGACGTGCGCCGTACCAGAACCACTGCGACCACGCCGTCCTGCGCCTCAGTGCTGCGGCTCCACTATCGCAACCGTCCACCGCACTGGAGCTGTTCCCGCTACACCGTCGTTCGCCGCCTCGGATCTGCTTCCCCGCCGGCGATAGACGGCCACCGCACCACACTCAACAACTTGGCCATGGGTTCGTCCAAGGCTGCACCGTCCTCCACAACTTCTGGTTTCCGGTGAACAACAAGAAGATCGTCAGAAAAATAGAAGGAGGACACAGCACTGCCAGCAGAAAGAGGTACTCCTCTTCCCATATTCGTGCAAATCTTACGTCTCCGCTCACACTGTATTCATCCCACGAAAGAAACTAGTTGAGCGCTTATTACTGCATCTTCTTTGTGATACTAAATGCACAAGGTTTCCTCCCTTTTACTATTTCACCTTTGCTAGAGGTCAGTAGCCCGCCTGGATTTCAATTCAGGGTTAGTCAAACCGCAATTAAAAGAAGCATAACCCGCTTAGGCGCACGAAGCACCTAGTCCGCCTGCTCCCCGGGGAAGCGGGGTGTGGGGTGCAGGAGCTGCTTGCGCCCGATCTGGAGGTTGGCGGGGCTTGAATGGATGGCCGGGGGGCGGTGCCAAGCACGGCGGTGCGGTGAGGTCGAGGGGAGGGTGCATGCAGGGGAGGAATACTGGGCCGGTGGTCGCTGGCGTTTCGAGGAAGATCGTCAACACTGACTGGCTGGAGGTAGATGAAGGCGATCTGCCCGTTCTTTGTTCATCGGACGGTGCAGAAAAAATGGACTAACCTATTTGCTTTCAGTCGACTGTTATTTTCATAGAATCCTATTGTAATTTAGTGTGCCATGCATGTTGTAGAGCTATCATATGTCTCCCGTCATTTATTTCTCACCAACCTGCTATCTGCTACCTTTACACTGTACTAATTGTGCACACACTTCACCCATACTCACACTATTGTTTTTTTATGCATGGGTATTTCAGACTCTGATGCAGTGTTGATGAATGCAGAAAAGAAAAGACAGAAGTCGCTCCAGTGTAATTCGAAGATAAGCACTAAGCGTTCCAGTGCTCTAACGGGTGCAGTGTCAGCAGTTGGAGACAGTAAATGTAGCTCTGCAGTTGATGATCTCAATTGCCACACACAACCATCCCAGGTGCTTGCTTTAACTTCGTGGTGTCAAATGTGGTTGCATGTTGCATATGGTGTCTATCTTGTATTGCTTCCAATTTGGTTAAATTGCATCTGCTTACTTTACACATTATACCTTTGATAATGACATGCCTTCCTGTTTTCGATACATACTACATATGTCTATTAACCATGTTCGTACATCAAACTAATGCTCTTTTGTATCCCTCGTCAATCACTTATGATGAGACAGTCACCCGGGTGGGTTACTATGAGACCCCATACTCGTTTAAAGAGTGCAGTGTCATCCTCCCCACATGATTCTCAAGAAACAGCAAGGCTAAATGAAGATAGTCAACGTAGCTCTCTAGTTGATCACCGCAATTCCCCCACACCACCATCGCAGGTGCTTGCTCTTACTTGGCAATGTGATATGTGGTTGCATGTTGCATATGGTGTCTAGCTTGTAATGCTTCCAATTAGGGTAAATTGCATCTTCTTAGTTTACACACTATAATTGTGAATATGACATGCCTTCCTATTTTTGGTACACACTACATCTATGTGTTAACCTTGTTCTTACATGAAACTACCTCTCTTCTGTATCCTGCATCTATCACTTACGATGAGTCACCTTTGTTCGTTGCATATTGCATATTATTTCTAGCATGTTGCCATGTATTGCTTCTAATTTGGTCAAATACATTTGTTAGGGAACCCTTTTAATTTGGCAGAGTGATATTGGTTTCATCTTTCATATGGTTTCTAGCTTGCATCGATTCTAACACGTTCAAGCACCGTGTGCTTAGTTTACACTTTATACATCATACATGTCAATATGTCACGCCGTCCTGTTTTTCATACATATTCCATACTCCTATCATGCGGCTGCCTTACATGAAAGTAGTGTTCGTCAGTATCATGCATCAATGAGTTCTGAAGAGCAAATTTTATTCCTTTTTCTTGTGGGTTTGACTTGACAAGGCAAAATCAAGAAAGAGGAAGGAAAAGACTAAGGAAGGCGATGATGGTGGTCCTCTGCAGCAACGTAAACGGAGCATCTGTACCGATTCTCCTTGTACTGATAGTGCATTACAAGGTCCAAGTCTCCGCTCCCCTACTCCACCATCCAAAGTGCTTGCTCTAACTTGGCAGTGTGATATCTGGTTGCATGTTGCATATGGTGTCTAGCTCGTATTGCTCCTAATTAGTGTAAACTGCATCTGCTTAGCTTACACATGATACATGTGAATATGACACGCTTTCCTGTTTTTGGTGCATACTATGTCTGTCTATCACACCATGTTCTTACATGAAACTACTCTTCTTATGTATACTGCATCAGTCACTTATGATGGGACACCTTTAAGTTGGCAGTGTGATATTGGTTTGCGTCTTGAATATGATTTCTATCATGTATTGCTTCTAGTTTGATGAACGCCACCTATGACGAGACAATTTTAACTTGGCAGAGTGATATTGATTGCACCTTCCATATGGTGTCTTGCAGTGTTTCTAATCCCTTTTTCTTATCGGTTTGACTTCACAATGCAAAATCATTACAGCTAAAGGAAATTAGTCCGGCAGTGGATGATGGTGGTCCTTCAGAGCAACTCAAATAGGGGGTCTCTACAGATTCTACTCTGCCATCCTCCCAACAAGATTCGCAAGACAACACAAGGCTGGACAGTCAACGTAGCTGTGTAGATGATGACTCCCCTACTCCACCATCACAGGTGCTTGCTCTAACTTGTCACTATTATATGTGGTTGCATGTTGCGTATGATGTCTAGCTTGTATTGCTTCTAACTTGAATTGCATCTGGTTACTTTACACATAATGCCTGTGAATATGACACGTGTTCCTATTTCTAGAACATACATGTACATGATGAGCACATCTCCCCTACTCCACCATCACCGGTGCTTGCTCTTACTTGGAACTGTTATACGTGGTTGCGTTTTCCGTATGATGTCTAGTTTGTATTGCTTCTGATTATGTTGAATTGCATCTACGTAGCTTACAACTTATACCTGCAACAATTACTTACCCATAAGACACACTATCGTATGTGTGAATATGAAACGTTGTCTTTTTTTGTATATATTCCATCCTCCTATCCTGCACTTGCCTTACATCAAAGTAGTGTTCGTCTGTATCATGCATCAACCAGTTATGCTAAGCTAATTTTATTCATCTTCTTGTGGTTTTGACTTCATAAGGCAATATCAGAAAATAGGAAGGAAAAGAGTAAGTTAGGGGATGTTGGTGGTCCTCTGCACCGACGCAAACAGAGAGACTCTAGATTTGCCACTGCTACTGCTAATGAAGTTGAAGTCCCAAGTCTACATGATGAGTTCATCTCCCGTACTCCACCATCGCAGGTGCTTGCTCTAAGTTGACAGTGTGATAATTGGTTTCATGTTGCATATGTTGTCTAGCCTGTATTTCTTCTATTTTGATTAAATTGCACCTGCTGAGTTTATATGTTATACATGTGCATATGACATGGCTTTCTGTGTCTAGAATACACCGCATCTATCTATAATACCATGTTCTTACATCAAAGTACTGCTGTTGTGTATCCCGCATCAGTCACTCATGATTGGACGCTTTTAACATGGCAGTTTGATAGTGGTTGCATCTTGCATTGATTTCTACATTGTACTGCTTCTAATTTTTCAAATTGCCACTTATGACAAGACACTTTTAACTTGGCAGAGTAATATTGGTTGCATCTTTCATATGGTGTCTAGCTTGCATTACTTCTATTTTCTTGAAAATCCTTCTGCTTAGTTTGCATATCGTAGTTGTGAATATGTCATGCCGTCCTGTTTTTCTTACATATTCCATCCTCATACGGTTGTCTTACATCAAAGTATTGCTTGTCTGTATCATGCATCAATGAGTTCTGAAGAGTGATTTTATTCTTTTGTGTTGTGGGTACAGCTTGACATGGCAAAGTCAAAAAAGAGCAAGGAAAATAATATAGTAGGGAGTGCTGTTACTCGTCCGGTGAAACAGAAAAGGTTCTGCCGTCGAGATTCTGCGGGTACTTATAGTGTAGTAGAAGGTCCAAGTCCACTGGCTAAATCTACAAACATAGTATCACCTGCTCCACCAGCTGCAGCATCCGCTTCAACTGTACCAGCATCTCAACCAGTTACTCGTTCGTTTGCTCCGGAACTGGCCAGTTCCCAAGCTGCCTTCACAACTAACACTACTTCCGAAGCACTGCTGACACAACAGGACTTGGCAAGATCAGATGAACCTCATGAGCATCAACACCAAGACGGTACCTGACCGAGTCAAGTTGCAGTTGCATGCTCCTTTATATGTACTCTCACAGTTTGATGTACACTAACACTTTCCATATTTGTTGTTGAACTAGCACCACGGTGCAAGCGGAAACAGACATCAGGGATAATGCTTGACAGAGTAACAAAATCTAAAGGAGGAAGAATGGAGATCCATTTTGAGGCAGGTTTAAAAAGGCCACGTGATGCTACAGAGTCAACCAAGTTAGTATCAGAGGCAGCCGTTGCCTTTAGGTGTCATGCACGTATCCTCCCAACGTGGATCCAGTACAGGAATGAGAAAGACAATACCCAGTTTAACACCTTCCTTGACCATTTATCCGTAAGTAATGTTATTCATCGCAATTAGTAATATTGTCTTGCTCTGTCCCATACTTTCTAGCTTCCTCCTAATAAGACTCACATTCTTTTTTCAACAGATGAGGTTCAAGTTGGATCCGAAAGATGATGCAACTAGACAAGCATGGACTCATGTTTTTCAGTCTGCTCTACGACAGTATCGGTACCACCTTAGAAAATCTCACTTTGAAGGCAAGGCTAACAATGAAATCGCCCAAACATCTCTAGTGGAATATATTACAGATGAAGACTGGACAGCCCTCATTAAACACTGGTCTGATCCAAAGTATCAGGTAGGCTATATGTATTTGATCAGACCACATATGGAACTTGTATTTATGTATGTGCCTTACAAGTGTATCTTCTTCTAGGCTAACTGTTTGAAGAACAAAACCAACCGTTCTAAAGTGAAATTCCAACAGACCACAGGATCTCGTAGCTATATTGCACACTGCGAGGCTCTTGTAAATAGCTGCTGCTTCCTTCTTTTTTGTGCCATATTATCGTATCTATATTGACTTGTTCCAAATACAGAGGAAATCCCGTGCGGACCAAAAAGAACCTGAACCAAATGCAGTGCGAATCTTCAAGGATTGCCACACCAGCAAGATGAAGGGCATGAGCACACCAGTTCAAGCCGCTATTGTAAGTCCTTACTCCTGCTACCTTGAACTGATTGGTACTGTGATGTGTTCATTTAACTACTTGGTTTGCAGCCAATGTCAGTTACTCTGTTCACTTTTATTCACAGTTGTCTTAACGTATCATTTCACCTTACATGGTTTAAAAGAGATGAAGGATATTCTTTTGGTCTTGATCTGTAAACTAGTTGTTATGTTCACGTGCGCACACAATGATAAAATAGCTTGTTTGTTTTATATCTGTTTGCCCATGATATGAATGATGTCATACTATGTTCATCCTACTTTAAACCATGTCCCTTTATCCTTAGATGTCAACGAATGTGAGGAAATAGACAATACAGTAGGCATGCTACATGGACATATGTTCCAAAAGTGATTTTATTATGTAGTTGGCACTACAATACATGCTAATGTATTACAGTAGTTCACCAAAATAAGTTATGTATAAACGTTTAACCTACTTTGTTTGTTTTTGTCTCATTAGTAACTTATCTGGTACACTAATCTACAAGTTCAAACTTTCAGGAAGCTATGGAACAAATGATTGAACAGCCACAACCACCTGAAGGTGGCGAGGCTACTACAGGCACAATGTCACCTGTTGCTGCAGTGCGTTAGTATCTCTCCACTAACAGTGCAAAAAGCACCTTCCTGCGTAATTCTGGGTTGGTTGTCAAGGTAACCTCGTCCAAATCACCTACTGAACAAAATCTTCCTGCTAGACAGAGTGATATATCTGTGTTCCAGACACAAGTCCAATCCCTAATGGACGTTGTTTCGGAAACAAGAATAGTGGTTGAGAAATGTCATCAAGATACGAATGGTTTTGAAACCAGACTATCAGACATTCACTTCGTTGTTCAAGAGCAATGGCGGAAAAAAGGTGGAGATCGTGCTGCTCCATCAGATTCTACAGCCTGAAACATTAGCACTCAGGTCAAATGATCTGTGCTTCTATACATCTGATGGTGCTTTTATCTGGAAGGACTGTAAACTTTATGCCAACATGCCTTTTGTTGTATGGTTGGAATTTATTTTGTTGTGATACAACATTTATGACGCGGCCTCAGGCTGCAGTAATTACGACGCTATTTTTGTATAGTGTAGGTTTATCTTAGTAATGTAATCGTCCGAAAGCTTCTTAGGAGCCCAACAAGCCAACATTCGTTGGGCCCATTCCAATTGGGCTAAAAACAATTACAGGCCGAAATTGGCATGTAGCCCACTAAAAATATCTGGGCCTAAATCAGCATAAGTTTTTATATTTTTCTGGTAGGCCTGTGCCCATAGTGGGCCTTTAACAGGCCTAAACATAATCTGGGCCCTCAAGTAAAAAAATAGGCCGTTTACAGGTGTAAATATCTCGAGCCCATAAAATACATGGGCCTTTAATAGACCGAAAGTGAGATTGGGCCCTGATTGTGCCAAATAACCCACTAGACTTTAATAGGCCGAAATTCGGACGGGACGTAAATGCGCCGACCTAATACACGGGCCTTTAACAGGCCGAAACTTTGGTCGGGCTAGATTATCGTCATTTCTATATGGTCCGTTAATGGGCCCGATATGACGTTGGGCCACATATGGCCCATGGTTTACGTCCGGCTTTAACAGGCCGAAAATAACAACAGGCCGAAAGTGGCCCAAAGCTATAGTGGGCCTCTAACAGGCCAAATGTCAGACATGGCCGAATATTACCCAAATCCTTCACGGTAGTTTATGGGCCAAAAGTTTTGATGGCCTGTAAATGGGCCCAAATGAAGCCGGACCTTTAACAGGCCGGAAATACACTGGGCCGTAATTCGGCCCAATTACTTAGCGGACTGTTAACGGGTCAGAAGTGACCATGGGCCGCGTTGATGACAAGTTTAGGACACGCCGTTGATGGGCCGATTTAACAGAGAATGTTGGGCCTTTAGCTGGGCCGGCCCATTATGGTCGGCAGAATCTTGTGGGCCTTTAGCTGGCCCGGCCCATTATGGTCCCTAAAATCTTGTGGGCCTTTAGCTGGGCCGGCCCATTATGGTCTGAAAAATCGTGTGGGCCTTTAGCTGGGCCGGCCCATTATGGTCTACTAAATTTTGTGGGCCTTTAGCTAGGCCGGCCCATTATGGTCCGCTAAATCTTATGGGCCTTCGGTTGGGCCGGCCCATTTAATCTTTGTGGGCCACTTTTGGGCCGGTCCACGTGTCAACATATCATAGGCCCATCTCGCCCGTTGGATCCGTCAGCCAATGAGAATTTTACACATGGAAAATCAGCATTGGTCGTGGCTGTTAACAGGTTATCAGATCCAAAATCCGACCCGATAGCTTAACGGCGTTCCGTTACGGTGGATGCCACGTGTCGGTCACCCTTGATGAAAGCACTTCTATGACGCGCGATTTATCGTCATGGAAGTGGACACTTCTGTGATGATAATTTTGGCAATGTCATGGAACACTTCTACGACAGCACAGGTATGACTATCTTGATTCTGTCATAAATTTGTCATGGATGTACATGCATGATAGAAAACGCGACCTACTGTGACAAACACGTATCATCACGGAAGTGTATTTTTTTTTGTAGTGTATTATTTCTTTCTTCTTCCTTGCATATGGTAGTTTTTGTTTGTCTTGATAATTTGTTTGCTTATAAAACCCCTACACATTTGAAGCATGGTTTGTGATGCACTCTTTGTGCTTCACTTGCTATCTTTCATGTCAGCATAATTAAAATTATCAATGCCTTGCTAAAAGGCTTTAAAGAAAAACGCTTATTGGGAGACAACCCAATATTTTTATTTTCATTCTGTTTTTGAATAAAAAATTCATCTAGCCTCTGGTTAAACGTGGTTTTGTGTTTTAATTAGTGTTTGTTCCAAGTAAGACCTTTGGGAAAGCTTACGGTGATAGTTGATTTGATCTTGCTGAAAAACAGAAACTTTTGCGTCCAGGAAAATAATTTTCATTTTTACAGAAGCGTGCTTTTGATTTGATTATTTTTTGAAGAAGATTAATAAATAAATTGCTTAGGTCTTCCTAATTGTTCAGAATTTTTTCAGTTATATAAGTATTCGAGAGTTACAGATTACTACAGATTGTTCTGTTTTGGGGAGATTATGTTTTCTAGTGTTGTTTGCTTATTTTGATGATTCTATAGGTAGTATCGGGGGGGGGGGGGTATGAACCATGGATAAGTTGGAATACAGTAGATATTACACCAATAAAAATAAAGAATGAGTTCACAATAGTGCCAAAAGTGGTAATTTATTTTCTTATACTAACAGAGCTTATGAGATTTTCTGTTGAATTTTGTGTTGTGAACACTACAAAAAAGACACATCCGTGACATTTTGGGCCGAACGAATTTTTTCTGTCATGCTTATGACACTTCTATGGCGATAATTGTGACAAAACCCTGTATCATTATAGATGTGGTGGGCTCATACTTCTATGACAAAAAATCATGACAGAAAATGGGCTTTTTGTCTTGGGCAGGCCGGAGACGCAGCTGCATGACATTCTTTGGGCCATCCATGACAGAAAAAACGTGGTAGAAGAGAGGGCGAGGAAAATATCGAGGAGTTCCCGGTTACGGTGGGTGGTCGAGGTCGAGCGATGCATGGAGGGATTGTGTGTTTCTCTCCTGCATGTACGCGCGTGGGTGTGAGGCATTGGGCTCTAACTGAACCCGAGCGATTGCACTGGCTACACATTACTGAACCAGAGCGATTGGTCAATTCCTGGCTGTTAACTGAACCCGATCAAGCGACTCCTTCGCTACTGTTGCTAACTAAAGTCGATCGAACCTGCTGCCTATTGATGAACAATGAGCATTGTTGGGGGTTGGATGAACAGTTCCTGTGGGGGTTGTATGAACAGGCCCCCGTGGTAGTAGAGGTCGTTGCCGCTAGATGAACGGGACCCCGACCGAGCCAGTGGGGTTTTGATGAGCAGGACCCCGTGGAGGGCTGGTTGAACAGTAGCCAGTGGAGGGCTGGATGAACAGTAGCTCGTGGAGGTGCGGTTGAACAGTAGTCGGTGGAGGAGCGGTGGAGGCTAGATGAACAGGAAACCGTAGATGAACAGGAGCTGGTGGAGGCAGGAGGGAGACGTCGTGGATGAACAGTCGTAGGTGGAGGCTGGAGGAGGTCGATGGTGGATGAATAGTAGCCCGTTGAGGCTGGAGCGAGACAATAGACGGTGGATGAACAGTAGCCCGTGGAGTCCCATTTAGCGGTATGCCACACCCCTCCCAGTGAACAGGACCCCCGTTTCGACCGTAGGAGGTTGAAGAGAAGTCTGTTTCCTCCATTTTGTGGTATCTCACACCGCTCCCGATCAACAGGACCCTGTTTCGACCGTAGGAGGTCAAAGAGAAGTCCTTTTCCTCTGTTTTGCAGTACGCTAGATCCCTCTCGGTGAACAGGATCCCATTTCGAACATAAGCGGTCGAACACAAGGCCGTTTCCTCTGTTCTGCGGTACGCCAGGCCTCGTTTCAGCTATTCTGTCCAAGCCGTCTAGCTCCCGATGAATAGGACGCATTCTGTTGCCTCCCGATGAACACGATGATGCAGTTTCTCCGTTCCGACCGGCTGCTGATGAACAGGATGTCGTCGCTGCTCTCCGCTACCCTCTCCATGTACATGAGCCCTGGCCGTACGTATGCATGAGTAGGCATTCGAGACCCCGCCCGTATGTACGTACGTGGCTGTATTTACTTTCTTGGACCCTGGTTGTACGTACGTGTACACGATATTGACGGGACTGCGTGACATGCTACGTCTGCGCCTCTACTATGACACGTGCCCTTCCTTACTCGTCCACGGTTCATCGCTGCAGCCTGCAGATAGACCGATCGACCAGTATGTACGTACATGTTTGTGACCAGAATGACAACGCTACGTACGCTTCGACCAGGTGGGTCCCGACTGTCAGGGAGGCTAAGGAGGCACTTCCTTGCATGTGAAGTTATTGCTGGTGGGTCCCAGCTGTCAGGGGGAGAATCCATTTTTTGCTCGTAATATGGACGCACTTCCTTGTGTGCAAAGATGTTGCTGGTGGGTCCTAGCAGTCAGGGGGGAAACATTTTTTCGTGAAATACGGTGGCCCGTCCGGTGGGTCCCTACTTTCAGGTGGAGGAATCATTATTTTACGCGTAATAAGGTTGCACTTCCTTGATGTGGCCGTGGACCCAGCTGTCTGCCTCTCCATGTATAGTACTCTTCTGATGTAAGTCGTTCCTTGACCACATTGACCACGCCGCGCCGAGAGCACCAAGGCGGTGGACGACGCGGAGCCAGGGAAGACACGGCAGTGGATGCCCACACGGAGAGGAGTACGAGGGTTCACTGGTTCGGCTGCGGTGTGAGGCTGCTGTTGTCATAGAATAACAGGGGGTGCGGGTGAGTAGAGGGATGGCATGGCCAATAGTGGGAGTAGTAGGGGACGGTGAGGCCTTCATGGCAGCACAGCCGACCACGGGAGGCAGGAGCAGGCGGCACGACCGGCGCTAGTTTGTGTGGCTCGAGCAAGAAGACTAGAGGTTCAAGAAGCACTACGGCCATTGGATGGACATCATATGGTCACTGGAGCGGCGAGGCCTCCGCGGTAGCATAGCCGGCCACGAGAGGCAGGAGCAGGCGGCACGACCAACGCTGGGTTGGGCGACCGGAGCAAGAAGACCAGAGGTTGAAGAAGCACTACGGTCGTTGGATGGACATCGTATGGTCACTAGAGCTAAAATTGTTCATATTGACTAAGTTGACAAAGCCCTCCGTCCCCGTCAACTTAGTAGGCCCACAAATCAGCCTCCCACTACGGTGGGTCCCAGCTAGCAGGGGGAGTATTCATTTTTTTGTGTGTAATAAGGAGGCACTTCCTTGCATGGGAAAATATAGTTGGTGGGTCCGAGCTGTCAGCGGGGGGAATGCTTTTTCACGAAATACAGAGACCCTTCCGGTGGGTCCCAGCTGTCAGGTGGAGGAATCATTATTTTGCGGTAATAAGGAGGCATTTCCTTGTGTGTGGCCGTGGACCCAGCTGTCAGTCTCTCCATGTACAGTCCATTCCAATGGATGTCGTCCGTTGACCACGTTGACCATGCCACGCTGAGAGCACCAGGGCGGTGGACGACGGCGAGGCCTAGGAAGGGAATGACATGGAGCCGGGGAAGAATCGGTAGTGGTTGCCCACGTGGTGGGGAGTACGAGCGTTTACTGGTTCAACTGGCGTCGCCAGAAAATAACAGGAGGCGTGGGTGAGTAGAGGAATGGCCTAGCCAGCGATGGAGTTGGGTGGGGCGGTGGGGCTTATGCGGCGGCACAACCGGCCACAGGAGGCGGGAGCAGGTAGTCCCACCGACGCTGGTTTCGGCAGCTGGAGCAAGAAGATCAGATATTGAAGAAGCAACACGGTCATTGGATTAACATCCAACGGTCACTGCTACTATAATCGTTTGTGGACTAAGTTGACAAAGCCTTTCATACTCGTCAACCTAGAAGACCCACAAGTTAGCCTCCAAATCTGCCCCAAATAGCATACAACCCAAAATTTCTAGCTAGATTAAAATTAATTTTAAAACTAAACATACCTTAATTTAAATCCAATGAAATTTTACCCGCACAAAAACAATGAAATTTAAAATATCAAAATCCAAAAGAAAAAAGTATTTTGGAACTAATTGCCTATTTGTTGTATTTTTTCATTTTACAACCCATTTATTATTACTTATAGCCCATTTTTTGGGCAAGCCCGAATGCATCCCTCCTCGTCTTGAAAGATTTCCGGCCCAGCAGGGCGTAGAAAAGCAAGTAGGCCTACGTTGGTTATTCTGCAAAAAACAAAATAGCTGGGCTAGCCAATTTCAAAAAGGAAAAAAATGGGCTGGTCATGTGGTAAACATATGAAATAAAAGCCTATGCTAGACGGGCCGCAGCTCCCGCACAACCCAGTTGATACCCTTCCCCATCCCGAAAAAAACGATGCGCGCTGCTGGGTCCCTACTGTCATCCTCACCATGTACAGTCATCTCCTTATTCCTCTCGGTTGTTGACCATGTTGACAACACCGAAGGGCGGCGCCGCAGCGAGCGAACCAAGGCGGAGGACGATGGTGAGGCCTCGGATGGGAACGAACGGGAGTCGGGGAAGATGCACAGAGTTTTAGGCTGCGATGTGGCCGCGATGCGTGCGCGGCAGCACAGCCAGTCATGGTAGGCGCGAGCAGGCGGTCCCACCGTCGCTGGTTTGGCCATGGCGGCTGGAGGAAGAAGAGACTGGAGAAACATGACAAACGTTGAATGTCAATCCAACGATCAAGGTTGGCACAATCATTTGTTGACTAAGCTGACACCAAGTAGCATACTTTTATATATGTGAAGAAAAGAAAAAATGGGCTTGTTCGCCTGATAACATTCCCGAAACTGCGACCCTTCGATCTTGCATCGCAACTAAAACTGTGAGGAAAATGCGTTTGTCTGTCGTCCTCCTCCCAAGGAGTGTTCGCCACATAAGTGACTAGCACCCTTGGTTCTCAACCGAGAGGTCTTGGGTTCGAGTCCCAGGAACTCTCAATTTTGTCCTCCTTCCTTCCTGCCAAAAAGAAAGAAAATCAAAGACTGGAGAAGGCGTACAGAACAAGCTGGAGTACCAGTAAAGAGACGTTGCTGAGTTTTAGAAAAAGAGAGACGTCCTCTTGTAGCTAGTTCAAATCCAAACCTAGACTATGAATATATATGGTGCTATGCTACTCTGCAAGTAATCAAATTGACATATCCAATGTTCACTTGTAGCGAACCGACCTCAAACGGTCAAGTCTCTGTGCTTCCGTGTCATCCCTGAATCGGTAATGCTGACACACACAGTACTCGAAGGATTTATAAAAGAGTGGCAATCACACACTTATTAACTCGAGTGTCTCAAAAGAGAACTTATTAAAACAAATATGGCTTAAGGCCATCTAATACGATAACAGCGGAAGGCTTGGAAGATAAAGTGAGTCCATCAACTCCAACGGCATAGCTGAGCTGCACGGCAACGACCTAACGAACCTTACTCCTCGTCTAAAAAGTCTGCAACATAATACGTTGCAGCTCGAAAAGGGGCAACACATGGAATATGCTGGCAATGTAACACAGTAGAGCAAGAACAGAATAATGCTATCACTACATGCATATTTGGCTGGTGGAAAGCTCTATGGTTATAGTTTTTGCGAAAAGCCAATTTTCGTCCGAGGCGGCGGCGAGGAGGAGTCCCGGCCGGACTCCTCGTCCGAGGCGGCGGATCGGCGCGGTCTCCGGGTGGGAGACGGCGCGCGCGGGGAGTGGGCCGGCCCGGCTGGGTTTCGGCCCAGTCGGATGGAAGGTTTTTTTAACAATTCTGCCGAACAGAAAATAAATCCTAGAAAATAAAATAAAAATCTAAAAATGCCAAAACAAATTTTCACCATCTAAATGAAATATTTAGAATGAGATGAACATTTTCTTGGCCCTAAAATGCAATTTTGAAAACATGCAATTTTTCTAATGCAAATAAAATCCAAATAAAATCAAATAAATGATTTTAATATTTTTCCTCCAATATTTCAATTATTTTGGAGAAGTCATATTATCTCCTCTCATATATTTTATTATGAAATATTTTTCAGAGAGAAAAATAATCAAAATCAAAAATCCTCATTTCATTATTTGATAAAAATCAAATATGAAAACCGGGAAATCCCCAACTCTCTCCGAGGGTCCTTGAGTTTCTTAGGATTTCGAGGATTGCGGAACGAAAATGCAATAAAATATGATATGCTTGAATGATCTATGTATAACATTCCAAATTGAAAATTTGGGATGTTAGAAACCTACCCCCCTTAAGATGAATCTCGCCCTCAAGATTCAGGTTGGATAGAAAATAGGTGTGGGTGGTCATTGCGTAGATCATCCTCTCGTTCCCAGGTGGCTTCATCCTCAGTATGGTGACTCCACTGAACTTTGCAAAACTTGATAACCATGCTGCGGGTGACTCGGCTGGCAAACTCAAGAATCTTAACTGGCTTTTCCGCATAAGTCAAATCACTGTCCAACTGAATCGCCTCCAAGGGTACTGTATCTCTTAACGGTATTTCGGCCATCTCAGCATGACACTTCTTCAACTGTGAAACATGAAACACATCATGAACTCCTGATAGTCCTTCAGGTAACTCCAACTTGTAGGCAACTTCACCCATCCGTTCCAAAACACGATACGGTCCTACAAATCTCGGGGCTAACTTTCCCTTAACTCCAAAATGTTTCACTCCTCGCAAGCTTGACACTCGCATATATGCTCTGTCTCCAATTTCATAGGTTACCCCCTTGCGTTTCGAGTCTGCATAACTCTTCTACCTGGACTGAGCAATCTTTAGTCTATCACGAATCAGCTTAACTTTCTCTTCAGACTCCTTGATCAAGTCCGGTCCAAACAACTGTCGGCCTCCTACTTCATCCCACATCAACGGTGTTCTGCACCTTCATCCATACAGGGCTTCGAACGGTGCCATCTTCAAACTGGCTTGGTAGCTATTGTTGTATGAGAACTCTACGTAAGGCAAATTGTCATCCCAACTAGATCCATAATCTAGCGCATAGGATCTCAACATATCTTCCAGAATCTGGTTGACTCTCTCGGTCTGTCCATCCGTCTACGGGTGAAATGCTGTACTGAACTCCAATCTCATACCCAAAGATTGGTGTAACTGATGCCAAAACTTTGAGGTAAACTATGTTCCTCTATCTGATACGATGGTCCTCGGAACTCCATGCAGAGATACGATCCTGGACATATATATCTTGGCCAACTTCGCACTTGTATAAGTGGTTTTCACTGGGATAAAGTGAGCCACTTTGGTCAAGCGATCAACTACTACCCATATGGAATCATATCCTGATTTGGTCCTGGGCAATCCGGTGATAAAGTCCAAGCCAAGTTTATCCCACTTCCATTCGGGTATCGGCATAGGCTGTAACAATCCCGCTGGCTTTTGATGCTCTGCCTTCACTCTCTGGCATACATCGCATACATCTACATACTCGACAATATCCTTCACCATCCCTGTCCACCAAAAACGTTCCTTCAAATCCAAATACATCTTGGTGTTTCCGGGGTGTATCGAGTATGGTGAGTCATGAGCCTCCTGAAGTCTTAACTTCCTGATCTCTGGGTCATTGGGCACGTATATCCGGTCCTCAAACCATAAGGTATCATGCTCATCCTCACGAAAACCTTTGGCCTTTCCTTTGCTCATCTTCTCCTTTATCTCGGCAATCTCTTTGTCATCCTTTTGAGCTTCCCGAATCTTACCCAACAATGTTGAGTGAACTTCCATTGTTGCAACAAAACCTCTAGGAACAATCTCTAATCGAAGTTCCATGATATCCTCTGTTAACTCCTTTGGCAATCCCGTACTCTCTAGGATATTAGCATAACTCTTTCGGCTCAAGGCGTCTGCTACGACATTGGCCTTTCCTGGATGATAGTGCAGCTTCATGTCGTAATCTTTTATAAGCTCCAACCATCTCCTCTGCCTAAGGTTCAGCTCCTTCTGCGTGAAGATATACTTCAAACTCTTATGATCCATGTACACATCACAACGGTTTCCAATAAGGTAATGTCTCCAAGTCTTCAATGCATGCACTACTGCTGCTAGCTCCAAATCATGAGTGGCATAGTTCAACTCGTGAGGTTTTAGTTGTCGTGAGGCATACGAAACAACTCTTCCATCCTGCATAAGCACACTTCCAAGTCCTAAGTGAGAGGTGTCGCAATACACTTGGAAATCCTTATGTATATCTGGCACTGTCAGCACTTTGGCTGTAGTCAAACATTTCTTCAACTCCTGGAAACTTGCCTCGCAATCTTCCGTCCATTTAAACATAGTATCCTTCTTCAATAACTCCGTCATTGGTTTCGCAATCTTGGAAAAAAATTCAATGAATCTCCGATAGTATCCTGCGAGTCCAAGAAAACTGCAGATCTCGCTAACTGAAGTGGGTGCCAACCATTCAATGACTGACTGAACCTTGCTGGGGTCTACTGCTATACATTCTCCTGATATAACATGTCCAAGGAATCTGACTTCCTTCAACCAAAACTCGCATTTGCTGAACTTGGCATACAACTGGTGTTCCCTGAGTTTCTCGAGAACTAATCGCAAATGCCCCTTGTGCTCCTCTTCATTCTTCGAGTATACCATAATATCATCAATAAACACCACAAAAAACTTGTCCAAATATTCCATGAATACCTTGTTCATCATGCTCATGAAATAGGCAGGGGCGTTAGTCAGTCCAAACGACATGACCAAATACTCATATAATCCGTAACGCGTGGTGAATGTTGTCTTTGGTATATCTTTCTCTCGAATCTTCAACTGATGGTATCCCGATCACAAATCGATCTTCGAAAACACCTTAGCTCCTTGCAGCTGATCAAACAGATCATTGATCATCGGCAGTGGGTACTTGTTCTTAATCGTCACTTCATTCAAGGCCCGATAATCAACAACCATTCTTAGGGATTTATCCTTCTTCTCAACCAAAAGCACTGGGGCTCCCCAAGGTGATGAACTCCTTCGAATGTAACATTTCTCGGATAACTCCTTGATCTGTTTCTTAATCTCCTCCAGATCATTCGCGGGCATCCGATAGGGTCTCTTGGATATTGGCCCGGTACCTGGCAGTAGCTCTATCAAAAACTTGATGTCTCGATCTGGTGGCATGGCTGGTAACTCCTCTGGAAAAACATCCGGGTAATCCTTCACTACAGGCACTTCCTCCTGAACAACTCCCATGAGGGTATTCACTTGGCTCCTCCTAGGCACATGCCTAGATACATACTTAATCCTTTTTCCCTCTGGGGTGGTGAGATAAATCGACTTACTAGCACAGTCAATACTTCCTCCATACTTTGACATCCAGTCCATACCTAATATCACATCCAATCCTTGTGACTCCAAGATAATTAGGTCGGATGGAAAAACATGGTTACCAATGATTAAGGGTATCTGGTCGCACCATCGGCTAGCCATATATTCTGCTCTGGGTGAACTCACTAAGAGAGGGGTCCTAAGGGTTTGGGTTGGTAGTCTAAACTTTTCCACGAATCCCCTTGATATGTATGAATGCGATGCACCAGTATTAAAAAGAACAAGAGCGGTAAATGACTTAACCAAAAACTTACCTATAACCGCGTCTGGCTGCTCTTCAACCTCCTCCATGTTAACGTGGTTCACTTGTCCTTCGTTGAATAGATTGGCCTTCTTCCCAATGCTCCCATTTCCGTTTACATTCTTTCCTTCAGGGCACTCCATGCCATAGTGTCCAGTCTTCCCGCACTTAAAAGCAAGTAACGTGACTTAGGTCTCTTTTGGCGGGTGTGGTTGGGTTGGGGCGGTTCTGATTGTTGTTAGCTCCATTCCCATTCCCATTTTTAGAACCATTGTGGTTATGCGATCCTCCTCCGGTGTGGTTATGACCTCCATGGTTATGAACAAGTCCTTCCGAGTTCGGGGTTAGGCGAGGCTTCTGTTGAGCTCCTGAGTTATACCTCCCTTGTCCATACTTCCTCTTTCGGCTCTCAATCTGCTGCTGCTTCCCTTCAATCATAAGAGCCTTATCTACCAACTCCTGGTAGTTGTTGAAGGTTGCTACCATCAACTGCATACTCATCTCATCATTCAGCCCTTCCATAAACTTCTCCTGCTTCGCGGCATCTATGGCCACATCATCAGGGGCATAGCAAGATAACTTGCTAAACTCATCCACGTACTGAGCCACAGTATAGTTCCCCTGGCGTAAGTTGTGAAACTCATGCTTCTTCATATTCATGGCTCCAGTTGAGACATGGGCTGTGCGGAAAGCTTGCTGAAACTGGTCCCAGGTGACGTTGGCTATGGGGAAAGTGGCCGTGTAATTCTCCCACCATGAGGCTGCTGGTCCATCCAATTGATGTGCAGCAAAGCGCACCTTCTCAGCATCTGTGCAACCTGTGGTGGTCAACTCCCTTCCAATACGGCGTAGCCAGTCATCAGCAACTATAGGCTCGGTGCTACTCGAAAACACCGGCGGCTGTAACCTTAGAAAACGGGCTAGGTTGTCAACAGGCGGCGGGTTGTTGTTGTTGTTGTTGCCCTGGTTCTGAACTAGCAATTGCATCAAGGCATTTTGCTGCTGAATCAACTGAGTGAGCTCCGGCGGGAAGGCAAAACCGGTGTCACGTCTCGGAGGCATCTGATGGGTTTAGAGGGAAGAGATCAGAATAGAAAAGGGGTCTAATGAGAAAGCACTACCCATATGCACATGAGACAAACACAATCATTTCACTCAATCAATCAAGCAAGGGCATACAAACGGTCTAGAACTATCAAAAAAAGTGCTCAACTACTACTAAATACATGGGGAATACTACTAATATTTGGTGGTCATCTAGAAATTTTGATCGGTGGAAGACTCCATGATGTCTGCCCCAACTTCGTCTTCAAAGTCATCATCACTAGGGTCGGAGTCGGTGTCGTCGATGATGATGTAGTTGTCCGGGCAAGTGGAATCGCCGTCTTCTCCTCCCGATGCTGGATCTCCCATGAATACTCCGATCTTCTTAACCAAATCGTCATTCTTCTCCAGTAGTGTCTTGATTTCCTCCTCATATCCATCGCATGTAAACTTGAGTTCTTCCTCTAGTTTGATGAAACTGGTCTTCGCCTTCTTCAAATCCATCATGTTTGCGCACATCTGGTTCTCCTGACGTCGAATGTGCTGGTTTAACTCCTGGATAAAAGCTGCAATGGATCTATCCTTCTTGGTGCTGATCACTTCCCATTGCTCGTCTCGGCGCCCACATATCCGGTAGATAGTGTCCTTAATATCCTTGTTGTAGACTTCTCCAATGCGTCCCATGGTAATGTGGGCTTCCATGCTCTTGCCTAAACTCCAGGTGGGTGCTTCAAAAGAAAACTCTATGGGTTTAGAGGTTGGCGAGAACGTCCTTCCTGGAACTTGTACTTGAATCATCCAGCGCTCCTCTTCTGGTAAGGTGGCGTTGTATGTCCCGGTGAAGCTTGGTATTCCAATGTTCAAGTACCTAGTGACTTGCTTCAAGTGGTGTCCAAAAGGTGTGTCTTCATCCGGTTGTGCAAACTTATTCTTCATCTCCACCATCCTAAAGAGTAGAAAATGGAGAGGAGTCAGAAATGGGTAGAGAAGAGTGACCTATGGTTTTATCTTAGTGGTCGTGTCCTACACTCAGTGTGTGCTCTGATACCATCTTGTAGCGACCTGACCTCAAACGGTCAAGTCTCTGTGCTTCTGTGTCATCCCTGGATCGGTAATGCTGACACACACAGTACTCGAAGGATTTATAACAGAGTAGCAATCACACACTTATAACATCGAGTGTCTCAAAAGAGAACTTATTACAATAAATATGGCTTAAGGCCATCTAATACGATAACAGCGGAAGGCTTGGAAGATAAAGTGAGTCCATCAACTCCAACGGCATAGCTGAGCTGCACGGCAACGACCTAACGAACCTTACTCCTCATCTGAAAAGTCTGCAACATAATACCTTGCAGCCCGAAAATGGGTCAGCACATGGAATATGCTGGCAATGTAACATAGTAGAGCAAGAACAGAATAATGCTATCACTACATGCATATTTGGCTGGTGGAAAGCTCTATGGTTATAGTTTTTGCGAAAAGCCAATTTTTCCCTACAACAAAGGAATAAGTTTTATTTTAACTATCATGGTGGTTGAAACATCATTGAGAAGGTTCCTCCAACTCAATCCCAATTAAAGTAATTAACAACCCAACAATATTAATTAAGAGTGTTGAGATACTTAAGATACTCCAAGTACTAGATACTCAAGATTGTCCATAACCGGGGACACGGCTAACCATGATTAGATTGTACACTCTGTAGAGGTTTGCGCACTTTTCCCCACAAGACTCGATTGCCTCTGTTGGATTTCACGCACTACATGGTGTTTGAGAAGCGGATGGCCGAGACACAGTTTTTCAAAAACATTAACTCTCTACTTCGGGTAGACCATACCAAACCTACGAACCAACTACCTACTGATCTACCTCTTCAAGAGCTTCACGTAACTTATTCAACTATGCTAGAGCCCATAATAGCTTGTGGCTGCACACGGAAGTTTCTAGCATGAATCATCTCAGTTCCCTTTGAGCCGGGGTGGCAGTCCATAGGAAAATCATACGGAACCCCGAGATTTCCAAAAATACAGGCAACACTGGGTACTCCAGGTGCCTCAATCCACCCAGATGTAAATTCAAGTTGCCACCTTAAGTTGAACCATTAATTAACAATCTCACATCTGTCATGGATTTCACTCACCCAAACCACGTCTACGAGCATAGCATACCAATATAAGCAACGCGTAGAAGTAACTCCCAAGGGTTTGAATATAATAGGGCAATAGGTTCTACCTCAACAACTACTTCCCAACCCACATGTTAATGACATCCTAATCATGCAATGTTTGAGGATTGAAACTAATGCATAAAAACTGGGTATGGAAAGAGTATGATCAAATGTGTTACTTGCCTTGCTGACGGTCCGCGAAACCTAGGGACTCATAGTAGCACGCTTCGCACTACGGGAATTCTATCAGAACCAAACAATAGCATACATAAGCAACAAGCAAGGATACACGGGCAAAACTCAAATAAGAGAGATTGACCAGAAAGTTCAACTTAAGAACTCCGGTTTGCAAAAAGAATCAAACCAAACGGAGCAACGAAACTCAAACAGCGAAAGAAACAAGATCCGTTTACTAATCTGAACTAAGGTCAAATTTTACAGTATCAAAATCTTGTTTAAGTTGATTAAACAGAAAGAGGGTCTCGAGACGAAGATCTAGGCGCTTGAATCGCCTGATTCCGACAAACGAGCGAAAAGATAAACAGAAACGAAAATCGGATCAGAAATCGCGATCGGGAATAATCGCGGAAAAATCCGATAAAAGAAAACCGACGGACAGACTAACGAACGAGCGTTCGTTATCTGTAACTAACGAGTGAAAACCGTTCGTTAAAATGAACGTACGGACGAACGTCCGCTAAATAGAGGAACCGGGAAAAACCGGCGAACCGATCTAAAAAACGTACTAGGGTTTAAAAAACCAAATCGGTTTCTAAAAAAACCGCCGGCGGCGGATCGGCGAGGCGGCTCCGGCGAGGCGGGGCTTGGGCGGCGGCTTGCGGGCGGTGAGGCGACGGCGGCGCGGCGTGGCTGCAGCGGCGGCGGCGAGGCGCGGGCGGCGGGAGTCGGCGGCGCTGCTCGGGGCAGGGCTCGGCGGATGTGGTGGTTGTGGTGGTGACGGCGTCCGGGGGGAGTATATAAAGGGGGGGCGGCGCGGCTTGGAGGAGGGGCCAAGGCGGCGGCGAGGAGGAGTCCCGGCCGGACTCCTCGTCCGAGGCGGCGGATCGGCGCGGTCTCCGGGTGGGAGACGGCGCGCGCGGGGAGTGGGCCGGCCCGGCTAGGTTTCGGCCTAGTTGGCTGGAAGTTTTTTTAAACAATTTCGCCGAACAGAAAATAAATCCTAGAAAATAAAATAAAAATCTAAAAATGCCAAAACTAATTTTCCCCATCTAAATGAAATATTTAGAACGAGATGAACATTTTCTTGGCCCTAAAATGCAATTTTGAAAACGTGCAATTTTTCTAATGCAAATAAAATCCAAATAAGATCAAATAAATCAAATAAATGATTTTAATATTTTTCCTCCAATATTTCAATTATTTTGGAGAAGTCATATTATCTCCTCTCATATATTTTATTACAAAATATTTTTCGGAGAGAAAAATAATCAAAATCAAAAATCCTCGTTTCATTATTTGATAAAAATCAAATATGAAAACCGGGAAGTCCCCAACTCTCTCCGAGGGTCCTTGAGTTGCTTAGGATTTCGAGGATTGCGGAACGAAAATGCAATAAAATATGATATGCATGAATGATCTGTGTATAACATTCCAAATTGAAAATTTGGGATGTTACATCGCTTCTCCTCTTCTCTACTTACTCTGCCTAGCATCAGAAGCTCTGGCCATAGCAACCATGTCCGTTGGCTGCTCGTCCACCTGCTCTTCAGTAGGCAACAACCAGATATGCGCCAAGTCGCCACCTATACCATAGCCTGTGGGTCTCATCACACCCCCGCCGGCACGCGCACCGCAGTCGGTTGCTCATCGCAACCCGCCGCCATTGGTGTGGTGCCACTGCTGCAAATCACGTAGAGTCATCCGTCGCGTCTCAATCACAATCCTCAACCCTGGCCGAGTCTTCTACAAATGCCCGAATCATGGGGTAATTATATGTTTAAGTGTTGTTCTGCTGCTTTTAGTTGCGGAATTTTTTAATAGTTTTGTTGATGATCTTCCAATTTTATTCCTGCAGAAAAGGGAAGACTCGTGTGATTTGTATTTCTGGGAAGTTGCTAATGTGGGGGGAATGCAACTATGCTGATTATTTGGTTAGCCAGGGAATCCCAATACCAGCAGGTTAGGGTGTTGGTTAAAGATGCAGTTCCTCTGATCATGGCCAAGCAACAGCTGGTGAACAGCCTTGACAATAATGAGGAGATGAAAGAGCTTGTGAAGATAATGGGAAAAATTGATGTGCTCTGTAGGATCTGCTGGGGAACATAGTAATTTCAAAAAAATTCCTACGCACTCGCAAGATCATGGTGATGCATAGCAACGAGAGGGGAGAGTATGATCTACGTACCTTGTAGATCAACAACGGAAGCGTTTGGTTGATGTAGTCGTACGTCTCCACGGTCCGACCGATCAAGCACCGAAACTACGGCACCTCCGAGTTCTAGCACACGTTCAGCTCGATGACGATCCCCGGACTCCGATCCAGCAAAGTGTCGGGGAAGAGTTCCGTCAGCATGACGGCGTGGTGACGATCTTGATGTACTACTGTCGCAGGGCTTCGCCTAAGCACCGCTACAATATTATCGAGGACTATGGTGGCAGGGGGCGCCGCACACGGCTAAGAATAAGATCACGTGGATCAACTTGTGTCTTTGGGGTGCCCCTTGCCTCAGTATATAAAGGATGGAGGAGGAGGAGGCCGGCCAAGGCAATTGGTGCGGCCAGGATGTGGAGTCCTACTAGGACTCCAAGTCCTAGTAGGAGTCCACCAAGAGGGGAGGAAGGGAGAAGGAAGTGGAGGAGAAGGAGAGGTGGCCGGCCCCCCTTTCCCTAGTCCAATTCGGACTAGAGGGGAGGGGGGCGCAGCAGCCCCTTGGCCCTTTCTCCTCTTCCCACTAAAGCCCATCAAGGCCCATTGTTTCTCCCGTAACTACCCGGTACTCCGAAAAATACCCGAATCACTCGGAACCTTTCCGATGTCCGAATATAGTCGTCCAATATATCAATCTTTACGTCTCGACCATTTCGAGACTCCTCGTTATGTCCTCGATCTCATCCGGGACTCCGAAATCCTTCGGTACATCAAAACTCATAAAGTCATAATATAACTGTCATCGAAACCTTAAGCGTGCGGACCCTACGGGTTCGAGAACAATGTAGACATGACCGAGACACGTCTCCAGTCAATAACCAATAGCGGGACCTGGATGCCCATATTGGCTCCTACATATTCTACGAAGATCTTTATCGATCAGACCGCATAACAACATACGTTGTTCCCTTTGTCATCGGTATGTTACTTGCCCGAGATTCGATCGTCGGTATTCCAATACCTAGTTCAATCTCGTTACCGGCAAGTCTCTTTACTCGTTGTGTAATACATCATCCCGCAACTAACTCATTAGTTGCAATGCTTGCAAGGCTTAAGTGATGTGCATTACCGAGAGGGCCCAGAGATACCTCTCCGACAATCAGAGTGACAAATCCTAATCTTGAAATACGCCAACCCAACATTTACCTTTGGAGACACCTGTAGAGCTCCTTTATAATCACCCAGTTACGTTGTGACGTTTGGTAGCACACAAAGTGTTCCTCCGGCAAACGGGAGTTGCATAATCTCATAGTGACAGGAACATGTATAAGTCATGAAGAAAGTAATAGCAACATACTAAACGATCGGGTGCTAAGCTAATGGAATGGGTCATGTCAATCAGATCATTCACCTAATGATGTGATCCCGTTAATCAAATAACAACTCTTTGTCCATGGTTAGGAAACATAACCATCTTTGATTAACGAGCTAGTCAAGTAGAGGCATACTAGTGACGCTCTGTTTGTCTATGTATTCACACATGTATTATGTTTCTGGTTAATACAATTCTAGCATGAATAATAAACATTTATCATGAAATAAGGAAATAAATAATAACTTTATTATTGCCTCTAGGGCATATTTCCTTCAGTCTCCCACTTGCACTAGAGTCAATAATCTAGATCACATCACCATGTGATTAACATCGATAGTTCACATCATCATGTGATTAACACCCATAGTTCACATCGCCATGTGACCAACACCCAAAGGGTTTACTAGATTCAGTAATCTAGTTCACATCGCTATGTGATTAACACCCAAGGAGTACTAAGGTGTGATCATGTTTTTCTTGTGAGAGAATCTTAGTCAACGGGTCTGTCACATTCAGATCCGCATGTATTTTGCAAATTTCTATGTCAACAATGCTCTTCATGGAGCTACTCTAGCTAATTGCTCCCACTTTCAATATGTATCCAGATTGAGACTTAGAGTCATCTGGATCAGTGTCAAAACTTGCATCGACGTAACTTTTTACGATGAACCTTTTTGTCACCTCCATAATTGAGAAATATTTCCTTATTCCACTAAGGATAATTTTGACCGCTGTCCAGTGATCTACTCTTAGATCACTATTGTACTCCCTTGCTTAACACAGTGTAGGGTATACAATAGATCTGGTACACAGCATGGCATACTTTATAGAACCTATGGCTGAGGCATAGGGAATGACTTTCATTCTATTTCTATCTTCTGCCATGGTCGGGCTTTGAGTCTTACTCAATTTCACACCTTACAACATAGGCAAGAACTCTTTCTTTGACTGTTCCATTTTGAACTACTTCAAAATCTTGTCAAGGTATGTACTCATTGAAAAAACTTATCAAGCGTCTTGATCTATCTCTATAGATCTTGATGCTCAATATGTAAGCAGCTTTACCGAGGTCTTTCTTTGAAAAACTCCTTTCAAACACTCCTTTATGCTTTGCAGAATAATTCTACATTATTTCCAATCAACAATATGTCATACACATATACTTATCAGAAATGATGTAGTGCTCCCACTCACTTTCTTGTAAATACAGGCTTCACCGCAAGTCTGTATAAAACTATATGCTTTGATCAACTTATCAAAGCGTATATTCCAACTCCGAGATTCTTGCACCAGTCCATAGATGGATCGCTGGAGCTTGCATATTTAGTTAACACCTTTAGGATCGACAAAACCTTCTAGTTGCATCGTATACAACTCTTCTTTAGTAAATCCATTAAGGAATGCAGTTTTGTTTATCCATTTGCCAGATTTCATAAAATGCGGCAATTGCTAACATGATTCAGACAGACTTGAGCATAGATACGAGTGAGAAAATCTCATCGTAGTCAACACCTTGAACTTTGTCGAAAACCTTTTTGCGACAATTCTAGCTTTGTAGATAGTAACACTACTATCAGCGTCCGTCTTCCTCTTGAAGATCCATTTATTTTCTATGGCTTGCCGATCATCGGGCAAATCCATCAAAGTCCATACTTTGTTCTCATACATGGATCATATCTCAGATTTCATGGCCTCAAACCATTTCGCGGAATCTGGGCTCATCATCGCTTCCTCATAGTTCGCAAGTTCGTCATGGTCTAGTAACATGACTTCCAAAATAGGATTATCGTACCACTCTGGTGTGGATCTCACTCTGGTTTACCTACGAGATTTGGTAGTAACTTGATCTGAAGTTACATGATAATCATCATTAGCTTCCTCACTAATTGGTGTAGTAGTCACAGGAACAGATTTCTGTGATGAACTACTTTCCAATAAGGGAGCAGGTACAGTTACCTCATCAAGTTCTACTTTCCTCCCACTCACTTCTTTCGAGAGAAACTCCTTCTCTGGAAAGGATCCATTCTAAGCAACGAATATCTTGCCTTCGGATCTATGATAGAAGGTGTACCCAACATTTTCTTTTGGGTATCCTATGAAGATGCACTTCTTCGATTTAAGTTTGAGCTTATCAGGATGAAACTTTTTCATATAAGCATCGCAACCCCAAACTTTAAGAAATGACAACTTTGGTTTCTTGCCAAACCATAGTTCATACGGTGTCGTCTCAACAGATTTAGATGGTGCCCTTTTAATGTGAATGCAGCTGTCTCTAATGCATAACCCCAAAACGATAATGGTAGATCGGTAAGAGACATCATAGATCGCACCATATCTAATAAAGTACGGTTATGACGTTCGGACACACCATTACATTGTGGTGTTCCAGGTGGCGTGAGTAGTAAAACTATTTCACATTGTTTTAAACTGAAGGCCAAACTCGTAACTCAAATACTCTTCTCTACGATCAGATCGTAGAAACTTTATTTTCTTGTTACGATGATTTTTCACTTCACTCTGAAATTCTTTGAACTTTTCAAATGTTTCAGACTTATGTTTCATCAAGTAGATATACTCATATCTGCTCAAATCATCTGTGAAGATCAGAAAATAATGATACTTGTCGTGAGCCTCAATATTTATCGGACCACATACATCAGTATGTATGATTTCCAACAAATCTGTTGCTCGCTACATTGTTCCGAAGAACAGAGTCTTAGTCATCTTGCCCATGAGGCATGGTTCGCAAGCATCAACTCATTCATAATCAAGTGATTCCAAAAGCCCATCAGCATGGAGTTTCTTCATGCGCTTTACACCAATATGACCTAAACGATAGTGCCACAAATAAGTTGCACTATCATTATTAACTTTGCATCTTTTGGTTTCAATATTATGATTATGTGTATCACTATGATCGAGATCCAACGAACTATTTCCATTGGGTGTGTAACCATATAAGGTTTTATTCATGTAAACAGAACAACAATTATTCTCTAACTTTAATGAATAACCGTATTGCAATAAACATGATCAAATCATATTCATGCTCAACGCAAAAACAAAATAACACTTATTTAGGTTCAACACTAATCCCGAAAGTATAGGGGAGTGTGCGATGATGATCATATCAATCTTGGAACTACTTCCAACACACATCGTCACTTCACCCTTAACTAGTCTCTGATTATTCTGCAATTCCTGTTTCGAGTTACTACTCTTAGCAACTGATCCAGTATCAAATACTGAGGGGTTGCTATAAACACTAGTAAAGTACACATCAATAACATGTATATCAAATATACTTTTGTTCACTTTGCCATCCTTCTTATCCGCCAAATACTTGGGGCAGTTCCGCTTCCAGTGACCAGTCCCTTTGCAGTAGAAGCACTTAGTCTCAGGCTTAGGACCAGACTTGGGCTTCTTCACTTGAGCAGCAACTTGCTTGCCATTCTTCTTGAAGTTCCCCTTCTTCCCTTTGCCCTTTTCTTGAAACTAGTGATCTTGTCAACCATCAACACTTGATGCTCTTTCTTGATTTCTACCTTCATCGATTTCATCATCATGAAAAGCTCGGGATTCGTTTTCGTCATCCCTTGCATACTATAGTTCATAACGAAGTTCTACTAACTTGGTGATGGTGACTAGAGAATTCTGTCAATCACTATCTTATCTGGAAGATTAACTCCCACTTGATTCAAGCGATTGTAGTACCCAGACAATCTGAGCACATGCTCACTAGTTGAGCGATTCCCCTCCATCTTTTAGCTATAGAACTTGTTGGAGACTTCATATCTCTCAACTCGGGTATTTGCTTGAAATATTAACTTCAACTCCTGGAACATCTCATATGGTCCATGACGTTCAAAACGTCTTTGAAGTCCCGATTCTAAGCCGTTAAGCATGGTGCACTAAACTATCAAGTAGTCATCATATTTAGCTAGCCAAACGTTCATAACATCAGCATCTGCTCCTGCAATAGGTCTATCACCTAGCGGTGCATCAAGGACATAATTCCTCTGTGCAGCAATGAGGATAAACCTCAGATCATGGATCCAATCTGCATCATTGCTACTAACATCTTTCAACACAATTTTTCTCTAGGAACATATCAAAATAAACATATGAAAGCAATAACACGAGCTATTGATCTACAACATAATTTGCAAAATACTACCAGGACTAAGTTCATGATAAATTTAAGTTCAATTAATCATATTACTTAACAACTCCCACTTAGATAGACATCCCTCTAATCCTCTAAGTGATCACGTGATCCAAATCAACTAAACCATGTCCGATCATCACGTGAGATGGAGCAGTTTCATTGGTGAACATCACTATGTTGATCATATCTACTATATGATTCACGCTCGACCTTTTGGTCTCCGTGTTCCGAGGCCATATCTGTATATGCTTGGCTCGTCAAGTATAACCTGAGTATTCCGCGTGTGCAACTGTTTTGCACCCATTGTATTTGAATGTAGAGCCTATCACACCCGATCATCACGTGGTGTCTCAGCACGAAGAACTTTCGCAACGGTGCATACTCAGGGAGAACACTTCTTGATAATTAGTGAGAGATCATCTTAAAATGCTACCGTCAAACTAAGCAAAAAAAGATGTATAAAAGATAAACATCATATGCAATCAAAATATGTGACATGATATGGCCATCATCATCTTGCTTCTTTGATCTCCATCTCCAAAGTACTGTCATGATCTATATCGTCACCGGCATGACACCATGATCTCCATCATCTTGATCTATATCAATGTGTCGTCACGTGGTCGTCTCGCCAACAATTGCTCTTGCAACTATTGCTATTGCATAGCGATAAAGTAAAGCAATTATTGGACGCTTGCATCTTATGCAATAGAGAGACAACCATAAGGATTTTTCCAGTTGCTGATAACTTCAACAAAACATGATCATCTCATACAGCAACTTATATCTCATCACGTCTTGACCATATCACATCACAACATGCCCTGCAAAAACAAGTTAGACGTCCTCTACTTTGTTGTTGCAAGTTTTACGTGGCTGCTACGGGCTGAGCAAGAACCGTTCTTACCTACGCATCAAAAAACCACAACGATAGTTTGTCAAGTTGGTGCTGTTTTAACCTTCGCAAGGACCGGGCATAGCCACACTCGGTTCAACTAAAGTTGGAGAAACTGTCACCCGCTAGCCACCTTTGTGCAAAGCACGTCGGGAGAACCGGTCTCGCGTAAGCGTACGCGTAATGTCGGTCCGGGCCGCTTCATCCAACAATACCGCCGAACCAAAGTATGACATGCTGGTAAGCAGTATGACTTATATCGCCCACAACTCACTTGTGTTCTACTCGTGCATATAACATCAACACATAAAACCTAGGCTCGGATGCCACTGTTGGGGAACATAGTAATTTCAAAAAAATTCCTACGCACTCGCAAGATCATGGTGATGCATAGCAACGAGAGGGGAGAGTATGATCTACGTACCTTGTAGATCGACAACGGAAGCGTTTGGTTGATGTAGTCGTACGTCTCCACGGTCCGACCGATCAAGCACCGAAACTACGGCACCTCCGAGTTCTAGCACACGTTCAGCTCGATGACGATCCCCGGACTCCGATCCAGCAAAGTGTCGGGGAAGAGTTTCGTCAGCACGACGGCGTGGTGACGATCTTGATGTACTACTGTCGCAGGGCTTCGCCTAAGCACCGCTACAATATTATCGAGGACTATGGTGGCAGGGGGCGCCGCACACGGCTAAGAATAAGATCACGTGGATCAACTTGTGTCTTTGGGGTGCCCCTTGCCTCAGTATATAAAGGATGGAGGAGGAGGAGGCCGGCCAAGGCAATTGGTGCGGCCAGGATGTGGAGTCCTACTAGGACTCCAAGTCCTAGTAGGAGTCCACCAAGAGGGGAGGAAGGGAGAAGGAAGTGGAGGAGAAGGAGAGGTGGCCGGCCCCCCTTTCCCTAGTCCAATTCGGACTAGAGGGGAGGGGGGCGCAGCAGCCCCTTGGCCCTTTCTGCTCTTCCCACTAAAGCCCATCAAGGCCCATTGTTTCTCCCGTAACTACCTGGTACTCCAAAAAATACCCGAATCACTCGGAACCTTTCCGATGTCCGAATATAGTCGTCCAATATATCAATCTTTACGTCTCGACCATTTCGAGACTCCTCGTTATGTCCTCGATCTCATCTGGGACTCCGAACTCCTTCGGTACATCAAAACTCATAAAGTCATAATATAACTGTCATCAAAACCTTAAGCGTGCGGACCCTACGGGTTCGAGAACAATGTAGACATGACCGAGACACGTCTCCGGTCAATAACCAATAGCGGGACCTGGATGCCCATATTGGCTCCTACATATTCTACGAAGATCTTTATCGGTCAGACCGCATAACAACATACGTTGTTCCCTTTGTCATCGGTATGTTACTTGCCCGAGATTCGATCGTCGGTATTCCAATACCTAGTTCAATCTCGTTACCGGCAAGTCTCTTTACTCGTTATGTAATACATCATCCCGCAACTAACTCATTAGTTGCAATGCTTGCAAGGCTTAAGTGATGTGCATTACCGAGAGGGCCCAGAGATACCTCTCCGACAATCGGAGTGACAAATCCTAATCTTGAAATACGCCAACCCAACATTTACCTTTGGAGACACCTGTAGAGCTCCTTTATAATCACCCAGTTACGTTGTGACGTTTGGTAGCACACAAAGTGTTCCTCCGGCAAACGGGAGTTGCATAATCTCATAGTCACAGGAACATGTATAAGTCATGAAGAAAGCAATAGCAACATACTAAACGATCGGGTGCTAAGCTAATGGAATGGGTCATGTCAATCAGATCATTCACCTAATGATGTGATCCCGTTAATCAAATAACAACTCTTTGTCCATGGTTAGGAAACATAACCATCTTTGATTAACGAGCTAGTCAAGTAGAGGCATACTAGTGACACTCTGTTTGTCTATGTATTCACACATGTATTATGTTTCTGGTTAATACAATTCTAGCATGAATAATAAACATTTATCATGAAATAAGGAAATAAATAATAACTTTATTATTGCCTCTAGGGCATATTTCCTTCTGGATTGTCTCTTTATTTGCAGTGTATGTAGCACTCGTGATGTACTCAATGGCTATGACATGAGCACTTTGCTGAAACTAGTAATGAATGAAACCTGTTTAGCAGGTTGGGCGTAGTGTTGTGAACATCTAATGATTTATATTAACGGAAATCGGGGGATATCCCATTTTTATCATAAATAAATAAATAGCCGAGGCCCTTTTGCTAATAAATAAATAAATTAGCAGAGGCCCTGTCGGGTCAGCTTTGTTCCCATTCAAAGACGTCGAGCAAATTGCAGTCCAACAACAAAATATGTCATCAAATACAAGTTCCATAGCCAAATATGAGAACAACTAAACAACAATGTCATCATGTTTTAGTCGTCATACAATCACCAAACACAAATCAACATACATAATAAGTGATGTTCTCACGGCAAAATACTAAACAACAAGTTCATCAGGTTTCAGTTGTCATAGCAAACACAATTTCACATAGTAGATAATAAACGTCTTCTGACTGCAAATGCAACAAAAGCAATTTAATCATCATCCGTAGCAGCAGCGTCAACATCTTTGCCATGTGTACCAGTCTGAATCGTAATTCCCCACATTGTCATATTCTTCTTCTTCATCCTCAATGTCCTCGAACGTTGGCTTCTTATTGATCAACTCTTGTATGTCCACAGCCTGACAGACAATCTTTTCGCCAACGTCATTGACGCGATGGTTCTCAAAGATATTAGGAACATCTATGGAATCTTCTGTTGGAGATATGCCCTAGAGGCAATCATGTATGATGATATTTCCTATGTGTTTATGAATAAAGATAGTCCTTGGACATTATCAATGATGTGTATCAACAAGTACGTGACTTGTTTGTGGGACTATGCATTGTATGATGATTGTCCTAAAAGGTCCCTAGTCGAAAGGGTTGTGTGGACGCGCAGCCTACTAGACTAGCATATGACAGTCGGCTTGGTCTCACTAGCCATGGAGCATTGTATGCTAACCGGATAATATGGACTCGGAAGGATCTGGTCGGATTCAACATAGTCGGATCCGAGTTGAGATAAGGTCTGAGTCGGACAGACCCAACTATGAGACGCAGCGATATGTCATCTATGAGTCTCTAGTACAACATACATTCTATGTCCTAAGACCTGAGCTGGAGCATGTACTCGGGATGGTGACAAACTTGCTTCGGGCCAACCAAATGCTACTCCGTGACTGGGTAGTTACAAAGTTAGGTTTCGGGCTTGTCCAGACCCATGTTGCGAGACATGGTCGAGCAAGATGGGATTTGCCCCTCCGATCAGGAGAGATATACTCTGGGCCCCTCGTGTGATTCGGCCAAGATAAGCATGGCCATGCGATTAGGATTATGAGATAATCCGGTTTGTGGTCGGCATCACTGGAACGAGAAAGAGGTCGGGCTAGCACAAGGATGACACACTCGCCTTGAGCCCGACAACATATATCGTGTGGCAAAGGGAACAGAAGTGTGACATGTTGTACATGTTCGCCTAACCAGCTTCATAGTCTACTTGGTGGTTGGCATGCCTTGCTAGAGGCCACTACCAACCGTGCAGGTCGGAGGTGATCCAAATTGCGACCAAGCCGACTTGAACCTAAGGGGTCGCATGCTTAAGGGAAGGAACCTGTGAGGCCCGGTTCGACTCCACGAGTCAGAAGTGATTCTACTCGGACTCGGATTCAGGCCGAACAGACTTTGGGCTTTAGGATCCATGCGAGGCCCCCAAGTGTTGAGCCCACGACGGATGCCTATATAAAGTGGAGGTGCGGCACACTCATTTGGTTGATCGCTTCGGCGATGTTAGTAGGTTTTGCATGTGTTGCGAATAGCCACCTCCACTCGCCGCCGACTGTGTGATCGGACCTAGCAGTCCGTCGCACGGTGTTCCTCCTGCACGCGTGGATACCGTTAGAGGCGGCGCACCTGCGCCGCTCCGGCGAACCTGTACGTGGGATCGGACGACCTGCTGTTCGAGAGAGATCGGACGAGGAGGAGAGGATCCACGCAGACGCTCTGCCACAACTATTCTTCCGATGGACGGCACTGCGTGTCTAGTGGTAATGATCTGTGATACATCTCCCGTAGTATGTTCCTCATTTTTCTGCGAGTAGGAAATTTTAATTTGCAGTCAACGCACCCTACCGTAGAACCCAACATTTTCTACATCAGGAGCAGTGTAAGCATCATCTAGTTGTGCAACTTCATTAAACGAATTCCTCTGCTCAAACCTTTGCAATACTCTCCAGTCATCGCTACATGCAAATGTGTCTTCCAAGAAAAATATGTGTTGCTTGATTTTCCAAAATAAAAGGCTCGTAGGTCTAGTACACCGCCTTGACATTGATGGATTTGAAATAATCATCAGCTCTGGGTTTTGTGATCCTGGAAATTAGGTTATACCAACGATAGCACAACAGAACTACACACAGATGAACCTCAAAACATGAGATATACTGCAACTAAACAATGTCTATTATGTTAGCATACATTTCAGTTGTCACTTCGCCGTACTTATCCGTGCTCATGATGGCACTATTTTGTGTCTTCTTGCCTTCATCGCGTGCAAAGGTGTTCTAGTGCACATATCCAACAACGCAAGATACATAATGTCTTACCCGAGTATCCGGACCCATTGCTAGTGCGTAAAGGGCATCATCAACTGCCTTCCCATCCTCCTGCATCGTCTTAACCTATGGTTAGAAAATAGACAAGTTGATCATCTCATGTACTCAATGTATTAAAAAACGACAATGCAATTCAAAAGCTTACATGGCTCTTGAACCATTTCGCAAATCCTGCCATAGCCAGTTTGTCAATGTTTCTTAGATTTGGCGGCAGTAACTCCTTTTTGTTGATGCTGCACAACATAGTGATCGCGTCAAACATCTAAACATATAAGAATGTGCTGCAAGTTTAGTAGATTACGATGTATAAGCTGTAGTACTTAGCACTTACTTGATATAAGGTAGTATCTCAGGACAGTTATTCAACACATACCAAACCGTTTTGTCCAAATCTTTAGGTTTGTCGTCTTGTCGACTCTTCCCCGTAACTCGAATAGAACAATCGAAAACATTGAGCCCGAGATTGTCTTCACCCACCTCTTTGCTAAGCTGATCAGCTATTTCAATGTATTTTGAGCAGAATGTCAATGCTTCTATAGCAATGTAGGCCTCTGCAATGGAACCGTTAGGTCTAGCTCTGTTCCTAACATAGCCCTTGAAAGTGCCTAGCCGCCTTTCAATAGGGTACATCCATCCATACTGTACTGGACCTCTAAGTAGTGCCTCATCAGGTAGATGAACAGCCAGATGCACCATCACATCAAAGAAGGCTAGAGGATATATATTCTCAAGGTCGTATAGGATAGTTGGTATCTTGTCTCTAATACGCTCCAAAGCATTTATCCTGATATTTCTACTACAGAGTTCCCTGAAGAATTGCCCCAACTCTGCAACTGCTCTGTATAAGTCAGGGCAGCCTAATCCTCTAAGGATAACAGGTAAAACCCTTTGAAGTAGGACATAGCAGTCATCAGTTTTCAACCCTTGTACCTTGTTTCCATCTGCACTAACTCTCCTATCAGGGTTGGAAGCAAATCCATGTGGGAATCTCACACATGACAGGAACTCGCGTACTGCTTTTCTTTTTACCTTGTCCAAGACGTACACAACTAGTGCCATATCCCATGATGCATCATCATCTTTCACTTGCAAATCGGATCTGATACCCATGTGTGTCAAATCAATCCTAGATTTTAAGGTATCTTTCATCTTGCCTTCAATATTAATAAGTGTGCTGATAATGATGTCACATATATTTTTCTTAATGTGCATCACATCAAGATTATTCCACAGATCCAAATCTTTCCAATACTCCAAGTCCCACAAGGTGGACCCGCGGGTAAACAACAATCTCTCTTTTGCCCTGCCATGCTTCCTTTTCCCGCTACCATTATCAGGATGGTTTCCTAGTGTAATATGCCTGACCTTCTCTAATTCCACTTGCAAATCATCGGCGGTGAGCCTCTTTGGCGCATCACAGTTTTCATGCTTTGCATTGAACACATATCTTCGGTGTTTTGTAGGACACGGCTTGTCCTTGGCAAGGAAACAGCGGTGTCCATAGTAACAGATCTTGCTAAGTATTGCGTATGACAGTGGATTCCTGTCACAGCGAACACATGCATTGTAACCATGTGTCATTCTCCCTGACATAGTGCCCAAAGCCGGATAATCATAGATGCACCAAATTATAACAGCACGCAGAAAGAAATCAGCCGGTGGGCTGCTATATAGGTCTCGAGTGAGAACACCCCTCCATAGTTGTTGAAGTTCCTCCACAAGAGGCTCCATGAATAAATCAAAATCCTTTCCAGGACTTTTTGGACCTAGGATGAACAAGGCCATCATGTATTTTGATTCTTTGGTGCAGACATTTGGTGGCATGTTGTAAGGAATAACAAGTACTAGCCACATGCTATATGTGGCGTTCTGGTGGCCTAATGGATTAAATCCATCTAACTAAGCCAAATCTAATGTTTCTTGGGTCAGCACCAAACTTTTTGTGTTTATGATTGAAGCTTTTCCAGTCACTACCATGAGATGGATGGCTCATTACATTCTAATCTCTGTACCCCTGGTTCCTAGAATGCCACAGTACATCCTCTCTTGTTTCAGCATCATGAAACAACCTCTGCAATCTTGGTATAATTGGAAAATGTCTCCGAACATTACGAGGAATCCTCTTCATAGCATCGCCATCTTTCCATCTTGATGATTTGCATTTTGGGCATTCACTTAAGTTGTCATAATCCTTCCGGAACAGAACACTATTATTCTTACGAACATGGATCATATCATATCCAATTCCAACTGCGCGAAGGAAATTCTTCATTTTACTGTAGGTGTGTGGCAGCTCAAACGCATCTGGGAAAGATTTGCGGAAAGCAGCCAACATCGCATAGAATGGTTTGTTGGCCATCCACTCAGATGTCTTCACCTGAAGAAAGGTGACCATAGCTGAGAATACTGATAGCTTATTTCCTGGGGTGACAGCCACGTTGCATTGTTCCAACATGCGGGCCCACCATTTTATTCTACAGGTGAAAGTTCATGAAATGCACGAGCATTTTGTAGCATTGTTTCAATGTTGGTCAAACTCACTGGCTCCGCCACCACCACCTCCTCCTCTTCCACCCGAGCATCAGGAAGATCAAGATGGTGATCTGCTGCTTCCACTTAGTCAGTAACATTGATGTTCATAGCTTCTCCATGATGAACCCACCTAGTATATATGACCGACATCCCATACAAGTGTAGATGATTTTGCACATTTTACTGGGGTCTTGTAACTAAATTCATACAACTGCTACACGGGCAGAGCACATTTGATTTCGAACCACCATACTCAGCTCTGAAAAAGTTCATGAAGTTTTCAACCCCCTCGGCATATGCAGCAGAGAATCTTCAAGCAGAAGTTATCCAAGTCTTGTCCATCTGTTAGACATACAAATTAGTTCTTCTACTAGATATTACAGTAAAAACGTATATGCTTTTTATGAAGTCCTGAAAAAATATACCTAGGTCGATGTCTAAAGCTATGGCAAGATATTTCGACAAGCAGATCTAAGTAACGAAATATATGTAAAGCTAATTCAGCAAACAAATTTGAGTGCTAAATTATGGCACGATGTTTCATTAGTCAAAGAGGCCAAGCACACAGCCATCGAAGGCCATCTCAGCAACAAAGATCGAGTATAAAATGGTGTAGAGCTATTTCACCTAACAGATTGGCTACTAGACCATGGAAATCTATGTCACAATAAATATGTGGCAGGATATTTTAGCAACTAATCGGGCGTGGCATGCCATCTCAGCTAAGCAGATTGAGTGCAGAACAGGGGAAGGAAGCTTCTTAAGTAGAGCATATTGACTATAAATTACTTTGGCAAACAGTGAGATTAATAGCGTCTATCAGCTAACATTCAGTGCTACTCCGAGCACGCGGCCTCAGTCTAGAATGTGCGTACCTTGGGAGAAACTAGCAGCCGCGTGCGTCTCCACAAGAATGTTGCCAGCGGTCGCGGCGCTGACCGCCATGCATCTCCACAAGAATGTCTCCAGCGGTGGCGGCGTGGCTAGAGGACGACAGTCTACGAGAGCGTATTGTGGGAGCGAGAGGATCGCCGTGCATCCCCTCGACGAACCGCAGCGCCGACGTATCAGCATGGCGGGGGCGGCGGCTTTGGCGGAGCGAATGGAGTGGAGGGGGCCGGGGGGAAGGGGGTTTGGGGAATATTATTGGCTAGTTGGCCGAAGGGCTGTTGAATTTGGGATTTGGGGGGGGGGGATTTTGCGCGGTGGGCGGGGGAGTTTGGCGCATGGTTGGTTTCTCCTAGTGTAGTCCCACGTGTTAGTGAAGAGGCAAGTCGAAGCGAGTTCCATTTGTGTGAGCCGTGTGTAGGACCGACCGTGTGTGGGGTGCAATGTGACCGCGACAGACATGCTGTGAGTGTACCGGCTTTTTCCCTTTTAAACTTGGTGCTTCGCCCCCTCAAAAAAACTTGGTGCTTTGCGCGACCCATCGATACTACTACTAGTAATCCGATAATCCCGACTAAAATGGCATGGTCGGGTCTTTTCCCGCGTGATATGTTGGGACGTTGGCTTAGTTGGTTTTTTAGGACGAGTAATGCTACACCTACGTAATCCCAGTTACGTAATTAACATAATGTGAAACGTGTGAGCTGTTGATTGGAGATTGGGGTAGGGAGGGGCTCACCACCATGAAAATCAGGGGGGAGAGAGGCAATTTACGTTAACCCTTTCGTAAGTTCCCGTAGATGTAGAGGTAATTTCGATGGTCTTTTCCTACCAATCTATCCCCCTAGGACATGTGCGTAGTACTTCGTTTTGATAACTAAAATTTTGCTATAAGTATGTGAGTTATTTATGACTAATGTTGAGTCCATGGATTATATGCACTCTCACCCTTCCACCATTGCTAGCATCTCTAGTGCCGCGCAACTTTCGTCGGTGCCATAAACCCACCATATACCTTCCTAAAAACAGCCACCATACCAATCTATTATGGCATTTCCATAGACATTCCGAGATATATTTCCATGCAACATTCCACCATTCCGTTTATTATGACACGCTTCATCATTGTCATATTGCTTTGCATGATCATGTAGTTGACATCGTATTTGTGGCAAAGCCACCGTTCATAATTCTTTCATACATGTCACTCTTGATTCATTGCACATCCAAGTACACCATCGGAGGCATTCATATAGAATAATATTTTGTTCTAAGTATCGAGTTGTAAGTAAATAAAAGTGCGATGATCTTCATTATTAGAGCGTTGTCCCATGTGAGGAAAGGATGATGGAGACTATGATTCCCCCACAAGTCGGGATGAGACTCTGGACGAAAAAAGGCCAAAAAAAGAGAAAGGCCCAAATATAAAAATGAGAGAAAAGAGAGAAGGGACAGTGTTACTATCCTTTTACCACACTTGTGCTTCAAAGTAGCACCATGATATTCATGATAGAGAGTCTTCTATGTTGTCACTTTCATATACTAGTGGGAATTTTTCATTATAGAACTTGGCTTGTATATTCCAATGATGGCCTTCCTCAAATTTCCCTAGGTCTTCATGAGCAAGCGAGCTGGATGCACACCCACTTAGTTTCTTTTTGAGCTTTCATAAACTTATAGCTCTAGTGCATCTGTTGCATGGCAATCCCTACTCACTCACATTGATATCTATAGATGGGCATCTCCATAGCCCGTTGATATGCCTAGTTGATGTGAGACTATCTCCTTCTTTTTGTCTTCTCCACAACCACCTTCTATTCCACCTATAGTGCTATGTCCATGGCTCACGCTCATGTATTGTGTGAAAGTTGAAAAAGTTTGAGAACATCAAAAGTATGAAATAATTGCTTGGCTTGTCATCGGGGTTGTACATGATTTGAATATTTTGTTTGATGAAGATGGACCATAACCAAACTATATGATTTTGTAGGGATAAGCTTTCTTTGGCCATGTTATTTTGAGAAGACATAATTGCCTTGTTAGTATGCTTGAAGTATTATTGTTTTTATGCCAATATTAAACTTTTGTTTTGAATCTTATGGATTCGAACATTCATGCCACAATAAATAAAATTACGTGAATAAATATGTTAGGTAGCATTCCACATCAAAAATTCTGTTTTTATCATTTAACTACTCGAGGACGAGTAGAACTAAGTTTGGGGATGCTTGATACGTCTCCAACGTATTTATAATTTTTGATTGTTCCATGCTATTATATTATCTATTTTGGATGTTTTATATGCATTAATATGATATTTTATATTATTTTTGGGACTAACCTATTAACCTAGAGCCCAGTGCCAGTTCCTGTTTTCCCCCTGTTTTTGAGTGAGGGAGTCCTGGATTAGGGGGTCTCCGGACAGCCGGACTATATCCTTTGGCCGAACTATATCCTTTGGCCGGACTGTTGGACTATGAAGATACAAGATTGAAGACTTCGTCCCGTGTCCGGATAGGACTCTACTTGGCGTGCAAGGCAAGCTAGGCAGTACGGATATGGATATCTTCTCCTTTGTAACCGACCTTGTGTAACCCTAACCCTCTCCGGTGTCTATATAAACCAGAGGGTTTTAGTCCATAGGACAATATACAATCATACCATAGGCTAGCTTCTAGGGTTTAGCCTCTCCGATCTCGTGGTAGATCAACTCTTGTAATACTCATATCATCAAGAATAAATCAAGAAGGACGTAGGGTTTTACCTCCATCAAGAGGGCCCGAACCTGGGTAAAACATCGTGTCCCCTGCCTCCTATTACCATCCACCTTAGACGCACAGTTCGGGACCCCCTACCCGAGATCCGCCGGTTTTGACACCGACATTGGTGCTTTCATTGAGAGTTCCTCTGTGTCATCGCCGTTAGGCTTGATGGCTCCTTCGATCATTGTTAGCGATGCAGTCCAGGGTGAGACTTTTTTCCCCGGACGGATTTTTGTATTCGGCGGCTTCGCACTGCAGGCCAACTCGCTTGTCCATCTGGAGCAGATCGAAAGTTACGCCCCTGGCCACCATGTCAGGTTTGGAAGCTTAAACTACACAGCCAATATCTGCGGAGACTTGATCTTCGACGGATTCGAGCCTCTGCCTTGTGCGTCACGTGGTCACGATGGGTACGATTTAGCTCTACCATCAGACAGTGTTCAGGAGATCGCACCGGCAGCCGCTCCGACCCTCAATTCGAAGCCAGTTGCGCCGTCCATGGACGGGTGGATGGACCTCGCCATGGAGGCCTTACCCTTAGCGGCAATCGAGCCAAACGTCGACCTTACCCTGCACGAGAGCCGTGTTGTCAGACTGTCGGATCCTTCTCCGGCCACGGACTCCGAACCGCCTACGCCCGTTCCTAATGAATCCGATTGGGCGCCGATCATGGAGTTTACCTCCACGGATATTTTTCAGCACTCGCCGTTTGGCGCCATACTGAACTCATTAAGGTCTCTCTCCTTGTCAGGAGGATCCTGGCCGAACTATGTCCGGCAGGATTGGGATGCGAATGACAAAGAAATTCGCTGCCCACCCACCACCCACTTGGTAGCCAATGTCGACGACTTAACCGACATGCTCAACTTCGACTCCGAAGACATCGACGGTATGGACGACGATGCGGGAGACGAAGAGGAACCACTGCCCACAAGGCACTGGACAGCCACCTCATCATACGATATATACATGGTGGACACAGCCAAAGAAGGCAATGGCGACGAGACAGCGGAGGATGACCCCTCCAAGAAGCAACCCAAGCTCCGACGTCAGCGGCGCCGCTCTAATTCCCGCCAAAGCAAAAGTGGTGATACCGGCACAGGAGATAGTAACACTCCGGATAGTGCCGAAGATGGCAACAATCCCCTCCGGCATGATCTAGGACAGGAGGATGGAGAGGCCAGCCCCCCAGAGTGAGCGGCAGATGGAGAGGCGGAGGATGATAATTACATGCCCCCCTCCGAAGACGAGGCAAGCCTCGACGATGACAAATTCGCCGTGCCAGAGGATCCCATCGAACAAGAGCGCTTCAAGCGCCGGCTTATAGCCACGGCAAATAGCCTTAAGAAAAAGCTGCAGCAGCTTCAAGCTGATCAAGATCTGCTAGCTGATAGATGGACTGAAGTCCTCGTGGCCGAGGAATATAAACTCGAACGCCCCTCCAAGAGTTACCCAAAATGCAGGTTGCTGCCCCGACGGGAGGAAGAAGCGTATGACGCGGCTGATCGGCCACCTCGTGGCCGCGATAGGTAGGCATTCTAGCCAAAAGCTCAGCCTGCACCCTAATGCCATTCAAATAAAAAGGCATGGGGAAATATGCCAGACCTGTGATACGTATTGGGGGACAAAGCAAAACATGCAAGATCGATCTACGGATCACGAGGGTGCGCCATTATGCGAGACGTAAACGTCACGCCGGATACAGTAAAAGTAAATCCGGCCGGGCTGAACACAGCGGGCAAGACCCATTGGAGCTGCGTCGCGACATAGCCCAGAACAGAGGTGCCGCACACCCCTTATGCTTCACAGATGAAGTAATGGATCATCAAATCCCAGAGGGTTTCAAACCCATAAACATAGAATCATACGACGACACGACAGATCCTGCGGTATGGATCAAGGATTTCCTCCTGCACATCCACATGGCCCGCGGTGATGACCTACATGCAATAAAATACCTCCCACTCAAACTTAAAGGACAAGCTCGGCATTGGCTCAACAGCTTGCCAGCAGAGTCCATTGGCTGTTGGGAAGATCTGGAAGCCGCATTCCTCGACAACTTTCAGGGAACTTATGTGCGACCACCAGACGCCGATGACTTGAGCGACATAATTCAGCAGCCAGAGGAATCGGCCAGGCAATTCTGGACACGGTTCCTAATGAAGAAAAATCAAATCGTCGACTGTCCAGATGCAGAGGCTCTAGCAGCTTTCAAGCACAACATCCGCGACGAGTGGATAGCCCGGCACCTTGGTCAGGAAAAGCCGAAATCTATGGCAGCCCTCACGACACTCATGACCCGCTTTTGTGTGGGAGAAGACAGCTGGCTGGCTCGCAGTAATAACATATCAAAGAACCATGGTACTTCGGATACCAATGATGGCAGTAGCAGGCCACGTCGCAACAAACATAAGTGCCGCATTAACAGCGACAGTACCGAGGATACGGCAGTCAATGCCGGATTCAAAGGCTCTAAACCCGGTCAGCGGAAAAAGCCATTCAAAAGAAGCACTCTGGGCCCGTCCAGTTTGGACCGTATACTCGATCACTCGTGTCAAATAAACGGCACCCCCGACAAGCCAGCCAACCACACCAATAGGGATTGTTGGGTGTTCAAGCAGGCCGGCAAGTTAATTGCCGAAAACAAAGATAAGGGGCCACATAGCGATGACGAGGAGGAGCCCCGGCAGCCGAATACCGAAGGACAGAAGAGGTTCCCCCCACAAGTGCAGACGGTGAACATGATATACGCAACCCACATCCCCAACAGGGAGCGGAAGCGTGCGCTCATGGACGTATATGCATTGGAACCAGTCGCCCCAAAGTTCAACCCATGGTCCTCCTGTCCGATCACCTTCGATCGCAGGGACCACCCCACTAGTATCCATCATGGAGGATTCGCCGCACTGGTCCTAGACCCAATCATTGACGGATTTCACCTCACTCGAGTCCTTATGGATGGCAGCAGCAGCCTGAACCTGCTTTACCAGGACACAGTGTGCAAAATGGGTATAGACCCCTCAAGGATCAAACCCACAAAAACGACCTTTAAAGGCGTCATACCAGGTGTAGAGGCCCATTGCACAGGCTCAGTCACACTGGAAGTGGTCTTCGGATCCCCGGATAACTTCCGAAGCGAAGAGTTAATCTTCGATATAGTCCCGTTCCGCAGTGGTTATCATGCACTTCTCGGGCGAACCGCATTTGCGAGATTCAATGCGGTACTACATTATGCATACCTCAAGCTCAAGATGCCAGGACCTCAGGGGGTCATTACAGTTAATGGAAACACAGAACGCTCTCTCCGAACAGAGGAGCACACTACGGCCCTCGCAGCGGAAGCGCAAAGCAGCCTCTTAAGGCAATCCACTAGTTCGGCGTTTAAGGACCCGAACACCTTCAAGCGTGCCCGGAGTAATCAGCAACAGGACCACCTGGCACGTTCTGAGCTCACATAGCAATGCGGCCCCCACCCCGGCCCGAGCAAAACGGCGAAACTCATGCCTCGCGTACATAATTACACATTAAAAATACCATGGGCACAGGTAGGGAGGGGGCATGATTACGGCACGCTCCAAGATGCGGCTTAAACCGCACTAGGGGCTTCCCTCTTTGTTATTTTTCTCTCTTTCAGGACATTAATCTCTGGAAACCCTGTCCGGCAGCATGATTGCCGAACACATGATGTAGCAACCAAGGAGGCATAAAGCTACATCACACCACGGAACTCCCAGGTGGATTACGATAACGAGGGAAATACTTGCTTTAATATTATTCCTGAGCTTGCCCTTGGAGGGGACATAGTCCTACTTTTTTCTTATCGCACTACCTGTATCATTCTGCTCTAACACACGTTTTTTAAACAATGCATAGCATTAAGACTATTATTGCATTCTTCCTTTATATATATATATGTGTGTGTGTGTGTTCATTAATGACACCTTGCAACCATACACTTTGGTACGGCCAATACACCAGGGGCTCAAGCACCCCACAATATGGTGTGAGAAGTCCGAACACTTTCACAAGTGCGGCACCCTGAACTTATAGCATTATATGCATCAGCTCCGAATCATGTCTTTGGTCAATAGTTGGGTTTACCCGGCTCCCATGTTTTGGTACCTTACGTTCCGCTATATCGGCTAAGGTAGCACTGGGAGAACTACTGCGATTGTGCCCCGGTTCAGCTGGGCTAAGCACCTCAGTAGAGAAAACTAAAACTGACTGTCATGATAAGGCGAGAGACTGGTCGCTGTTCGAGAGGTTTTCGAGTCCCTAAAGACTTATGCTGCTTAGAGCGAGGAGTCGGCCCTGTCCGGCTTAAGGCGTGTATCGCGCCCCGAATTCGGCCTTCCGAATACTAGGGGCTTCGCCGAAATTTAAAATTATAGAACTCTATGGCTAAGTGAGAGTGATAATGGATTATAGTCCGATTGCCTTGTTCGTTGTGCTGAGCACCTCCCTCGAAGGACCCAACGATGGGAACAAGAGTGCTCAGGTTTATCCCAAACACCCCAGCACTCGTGGCATGGGGGCTGAAGCCGACGACTAGCCATCTCTCAGATTTGATAAACAGCCAAACAGAAGGTAATATTTTAAATTCAAACAAGCGTTGCACAAGCGCATATGAACAAGCTTTCATAATTACAGGATTACACGAGCAAGTTTAATCGAATATTATATCTTTCGTACACTCGTCCGCTATGAGACGAGCACCCTTCAGGACACCCTCATAGTACATCTCGGGGTGGCGATGCTCCTTGCCCTCCGGCGGCCCTTCCTTGATCAGCTTCACGGCGTCTAGCTTGGCCCATTGCACCTTCACACGGGCGAGAGCCCGGCGTGCACCTTCGATGCAGACGGACCGCTCGACGACTTCCAGCCATGGGCAGGCATCCACAAGCCGCCTCACCAGGCCGAAGTAGCTGTTCGGAAGGGCATCGCCAGGCCACAGCCGGACTATAAAGCCCTTCATGGCCTGTTCGGCCGCCTTGTGTAGCTCGACCAGCTGCTTTAGCTGGTCGCTCATAGGCACCGGGCGTTCGGTCTCAGTATATTGGGCATAGAACAACTTCTCCGTTGAGCTCCCCTCCTCGACCTGGTAAAACATTGCGGCATCCGACATGCTGCGGGGCAAATCTGCGAATGCTCCTGGAGAGCTCCGGATTCGGGTAAGTAACAAGTAATTTACTTTCACATGCTTGCTCTGCATAAGGAATGCCTTACCCGCCGCTATTTTCTTCAATGCCTCAATCTCCTAGAGGGCTCTTTGGGCTTCAGCCTTGGCATTTTTCGCGCTTTCAAGGGCCGCGGCAAGCTCGGACTCTCGCGTCTTCGAGTCACGCTCCAACGCCTCATGCTTCGACACGAGAGCTTGGCGCTCTTGCTGCACCTCGCCCACCCGTGCCTCATGCCTCTCTTGCTCGGTGCACTTCTTGGCCGCTTTGTCCTCGGCCTCGGATAGCGCTTGCTTCAGGGTAGCCACCTCGGTCGTGGCCCCTGGCAAATTTACGATGATCCTGTCATTTTGCAATCGCGTCTTCTTTTATATATACATATCTATAGACAGGGTATTACTTACCCTTGTTCTCCTCGAGCTGCCTCTTAGCAAGGCCGAGCTCTTTCTTGGACCCCTCGAGGTCCTGCTTTAGTGCGGCGACCTCCGCAGTCAGTATGGTAGAGGCCAGCAGCGAAGCCTGCATACACATATAGACATACTTATATTAGACTCCTACGATATTGTTTGATCCTCTGTTCGGCTTTTCTTTGTGAACACTGAACAGAGCATCAGGGGCTACTGTCTATGCGGTAATATTTTCCCATATTTCAAAAACTTACCTCAAAGCCTGTTAGAAGGCTGGCACAGGCTTCAGTCAGCCCGCTCTTGGCGGACTGAACCTTTTGGACCACCGCACTCATAATAGTGCGGTGCTCCTCGTCGATGGAAGCGCTGCGAAGCGCTCCCAACAGATTGTCTGGTGCCTCTGGATGGAGAGAGGTCACTGGCACAGGCGTCTTTCCCTTCTAGGAAGGAGGCCGCCTGCCCGAGTCCGGAACCACTGGAGGTTCCGGCGCGGTGTTCGACTGAGGGCCGAACTCGGAGCCCTCGGGGGCCTTGTTCCCTCTGCTCCCGGAGTCCGAAAGGTCGCCTTGAGGCGCCTCCGGGACTCTCTCCCCTCGACCCGGTGCCTCTTGAGACAACACCTTGGCATTGTCCGTAGGGCAAGGGGAGGTGGCGGTCGGATGTGGATCGCTATCCATATCCGACGAGTCCAGGGAGCCGTCCGACGAGGATACGTCGATATGGGCTCGGGACGGTCTGCATAATCATGATTCCGTGTTAGGAGAAGCAGTTTGACAAAGGAATGCTATGAGTTACTCTGAAATAAGAATACTTACGACTTCGCCAGGGGCTTGGCCCTAGGCAGCCACTCGTCTTCGCCCTCGGCGGCGGCGGTGGAACTGTCCGGAAGGAGAGTCCTTCCCTTCTTGGACCCTTCGCCCCCCCCCCCCAGTTGGGGCAGCCTTCCTTTTCTTGTCTCCCCCGACTGGAGGGGAGCGTCTTCATCTTCATCCTCATCTTCGTGGGAGGAGTGTGCCGAGGAGTCCTCGGACGATGAGTCCGATATCACCTGGCGCGGGGAACTCTTTCGGGTTCCCTTGGCCTTCTTGGTCTTCTCCGGCACCTTGTAAGGAGCCGCAGTTAGCATCTCCGTCGGGAGAGCGTTTGCTGGGCCTTCGGGCAAAGGAGCCGGACAGTCGATCTGTCCGGCCGTCTCCTGCCAGTCCTGTCAAAGGTACGGGAGCTTAGATCCTGCATAGAGTTAAACTATGAAAAACAAGTATCCTGTAAGAGGTAAAACAGCTTACCACGCTGGCTTGGCGCTTTGCGCAGAATCTGCGACGCCCTTGAATAGCACCTTCCAGGCATCCTCGTGTGTTGTGTCGAAGAGCCTGTTCAGAGTTTGGTGCTGGGCCGGGTCGAACTCCCACAAGTTGAAATCCCGTTGTTGACACGAGAGGATCCGGCGGATGAGCATGACCTGGACTACGTTGATGAGTTTGAGCTTCTTGCTCACCATGTTTTGGATACATGTTTGGAGTCCGGTCAGCTCTCCCGAACTACCCCAGGACAGGCCCTTCTCTTGCCAGGAGGTGAGCCGCGTGGGGATGCCAGATCGGAACTCGGGGGCCGCTGCAGGGTCACGCAGCTCGGTGATGTAGAACCACCCCGATTGCCACCCCTTTATGGTCTCCACGAAGGAGCCCTCGAGCCATGTGATGTTGGGCATCTTGCCCACCATGGCGCCTCCGCACTCCGCCTGGCGGCCGCTCACTACCTTCGGCTTGACATTGAAGGTCTTCAGCCATAAGCCGAAGTGGGGCTTGATGCGGAGGAAGGCCTCGCACACGACGATAAACGCCGAGATGTTGATGATGAAGTTCGGGGCCAGATCGTGGAAATCCAGGCCGTAATAGAACATGAGCCCCCGGACAAATGGGTGGAGAGGGAATCCCAGTCCGCGGAGGAAATGGGTAAGGAACACTACCCTCTCGTGGGGCCTGGGGGTGGGGATGAGCTGCCCCTCATCTGGGAGCCGGTGCGCGATGTCGTCGGGCAGGTATCCGGCTCTCCTCAGCTTCTTGATGTGTCCCTCCGTGACGGAGGAGACCATCCACCTGCCTCCCGCTCCGGACATGGTTGGAGAAGGTTGAGGTGGGAAATGCGGACTTGGGCGCTGGAGCTCGAGTGTGCGAAAGTGGATGAGCAAAGGAGGAAGAAGGCCTGGATGAAAAGGTGAATCCTTGTCCCTTTATATGGGCAGACGAAACTATGCGTCCCCACTAGCCTGGTAAAACTCGCTTATCCCCCAAGTGCCGTAATCGATGGCGCGGTTGGGTTACACACGCCCGTATTGATGAGAATCCCATAATAAGGGGACACGATCTCTGCTTCGACAAGACGCGTCAAAAAACTGCCTCGCGTTATGTGCGGGGCTAGTTAAAGGAAATGGTTCGAATAATCACCGGGCGACGGTTTAATGTCATGTTGCCAAAACAAGTCAGCAGATTAGATTTGTGGAAATATTATTCTCTCTACGGTGGTATGTGGAACTTACTTTGCAGGGTCGGACACTATCCTTGTATTCAAATTCTTCTGTGGTGTATTCGGAGGAAGAACCCGCCTTGCAATGCCGAAGACTACACTGCGCGCCGGACTCATCGTCATTGAAGCCTGGTTCAGGGGCTACTGAGGGAGTCCAGGATTAGGGGGTCTCCGGACAGCCGGACTATATCCTTTGGTCGGACTGTTGGATTATGAAGATACAAGATTGAATACTTCGTCCCGTGTCCGGATAGGGCTCTACTTGGCGTGGAAGGCAAGCTAGGCAGTACGGATATGGATATCTCCTCCTTTGTAACCGACCTTGTGTAACCCTAACCCTCTCCGGTGTCTATATAAACCAGAGCGTTTTAGTCCGTAGGACAATATACAATCATACCATAGGCTAGCTTCTAGGGTTTAGCCTCTCCGATCTCGTGGTAGATCAACTCTTGTAATACTCATATCATCAAGAATAAATCAAGCAGGACGTAGGGTTTTACCTCCATCAAGAGGGCCCGAACCTGGGTAAAACATCGTGTCCCCTACCTCCTGTTACCATCCGCCTTAGATGCATAGTTCGGGACCCCCTACCCGAGATCCGCCGATTTTGACACCGACATTGAGTTTCGCAGAAAAGGAATACCAAACGCAGTCCAAACAGAATGAAACCTTCGCGATGACTTTTCCTGGACCAGAAGACAACCAGGAGACTTGGAGATGAAGTCGGAGGAGCCACGGGGCGGCCACAAGGACGGAGGGCGCGCCCAGGGGGTAGGGCGCTCCCCCCCATCCTTATGGGCCCCTCGTGCATCTCCCGACCTAATTCTTTCACCTATATATTCCCAAATATCCCCAAACCACGAGAGGCACCCACGAAAACACTTTTCCACCACTGCAACCTTCTATACCCGTGAGATCCCATCTAGGGACCTTTTCCGGCACCCTGCCGGAGGGGGATTCGATCACGGAGGGCTTCTACATCAACTCTATTGCCCTTCTGATGAAGCGTGAGTAGTTTCCCACAAACCTACAAGTCCATAGCTCGTAGCTAGATGGCTTCTTCTCTCTCTTTGATTCTCAATACCATGTTCTCCTCGATGTTCTTGGAGATATATTCGATGTAATACTTTTTTGCGGTGTGTTTGCCGAGATCCGATGAATTGTGGATTTATGATCAGCTTATCTATGAATATTATTTGAATCTTCTCTGAATTCTTTTATGCATGATTTGATATCTTTGTAATTATCTTCGAACTATCGGTTTGGTTTGGCCAACTAGATTGGTTTTTCTTGCAATGGGAGAAGTGCTTAGCTTTGGGTTTAATCTTGTGGTGTCCTTTCTAAGTGACAGTAGGGGCAGCATGGCACGTATTGTATTGTTGCCATCGAGGATAAAAAGATGGGGTTTTCATCATATTGCTTGAGTTAATTACTCTACATCATGTCATCTTACTTAATGCGTTACTCTGTTCTTTATGAACTTAATACTCTAGATGCATGCTGGATAGCGGTCGATGTGTGGGGTAATAGTAGTAGATGCAGAATTGTTTCAGACTACTTGACATGGATGTGATGCCTATATTCATGATCATTGCCTTAGATATCGTCATAACTTTGCACTTCTCTATCAATTGCTCGGCAGTAGTTTGCTCACCCACCATATTATTTGCTATCTTGAGAGAATCCTCTAGTAAAACCTATGGCCCCCGAGTCTATTTTCCATCATATAAGTTTCCGATCTACTATTTTGCAATCTTTTACTTTCCAATCTATAAACCAAAAATATTTACTTTATCGTTTATCTATCTCTATCAGATCTCACTTTTGCAAGTAACCGTGAAGGGATTGACAACCCCTTTATTGCATTGGGTGCAAGTTGTTTGATTGTTTGTGCAGGTATTCAGTGATTTGTGCATTGTCTCCTACTGGATTGATACCTTGGTTCTCAAACCGAGGAAATACTTATCTCTACTTTGCTGCATCACCCTTTCCTCTTCAAGGGACAAACCAACGCAAGCGCAAGAAGTAGCAAGAGACCATCTTCATCCTACGCCTCCCACGGATTATTAAACCTTAGGTCATCCACTTGAGGTAAATTTGCTACTGTCCTACAAAACTCTGCAACATCTACCTGGATAAAGTTGCGTTGTAGACATCAGCTGCCCTCGACGGCACCGCGTCGTACATCGCCTCCAGTGAATGCGACTGCACCATCCATCGTCGACGCGCGCGTAGCCGCGCCATGCAGGGAGAGAAAGAAGCCGCCGCGGATGTCGACGAGGTGATGCGGCTACGTGGATGTTGACGAGGTGACGGCCAGCATGTCCCCGCCTACTGCCATCATCGAGGAGAAGTAGAACACGGGAGGCCGCCACCAATTGTATCCCATGAAGGCCACCGCCGAGGCGACACCGACGAAAACAGTCGGTGTATTGCACGATTCTTCTTCAGTCAGATGCTAGAGGAGGACAAAGAGATCGGGCGGCGACAATTTATATTAGGTATATTAATTCTACCAGGCTAGTTGTAATGGGAGTATCATAAGTAGTATCATGCATTCCAACTAGGCAAATTTGGTGAGGTGGCGTAGAATTAAATGAAGAAAGAGAGGGTTGAGTACCATATTATGATACCGTATGGAATTAAGTTACTCCCACTGTAGTTAGTCTTAGGACTTGTTCGGTTCAACCTCCTCCCAAGGGGTTTGGAGAGCAATGGAGGGGAATTTGGCTTGTACATGATTTAATCACCCACAATCCATGTTAATCCCCATTAAAACCCCTTGAACCGCACAAGCCCTTAAGGTTAAAATGACAAGGATTACAGAGGACAGGGTACAAACTTCAAGGATTCAAAGGTGAGGGTTTGTTTCCGACTAGCTCTACAACCTAAAGGTTTATATAAATCAGACTTCACTCTCCCCTCATGCACACGCCCAGGTACACTCACGGTGGAGCGCATTTGCACACGAAAAGGCAGGTAACGTGATAATTTGAGACATCTAGTTGTCCACTTAATGTGGGGTCTGGGACCAAATGTCAGCCATACCAAGTGTGACATGAACGCAGTAGCGTGGTTATTGATCGAGTTTCTTTTTACTGGTACATTAAATGAAAAAATATGGCTACGCGTGTATTCAATTTAAAATGATCGCTGCGGAGGGGAAAGCAATTACTACTCCACTAGTCCACTTCGGGACTTGCTTGCTAGGGTTGTTCTCTTCTTCTCACTCTCTCACCCTCTCTAGATCTAAACAAGACCGTGGTGTCCACTCTCTCTCTCTCTCTCTCTCTCTCTCTCATCTCTGGTTGACACAGATCCGGACAGATACCTTCCACTGGTAGTCGCTGGCGGCGAGAGAGGAAGCCAACACGCACCATCTTCTCTGACCTGGCGCTGGGATGGGAGGTCCTCCTCACCCTTGCTCCCCGCCGTCGAGTTGGCAGATCCCGCCGCCTGCCTCGCCACATCCTACCGATCGGAGGTATAACTTTTTTTAGAACTGGCCTTGTTCTGATGGCCAGCTCCCCACGTCGCTGCATCCCTTTTTTCATCAAGTTAGGATTGCTCCCCACGTCGCCGCATGCTGCATGCACTACAAAAAAGACACATCCGTGACATTTGGCCGAACAAAAAAATTATTATATGCTTATGACACTTCTATGACGATAATTGTGACAAAGCCTGGTATCATCATAGATGTGGTGGGCTCCTACTTCTATGATAAAAAATCATGACAAAAAATGGGCTTTTCGTCCTGGGCAGGCCAGAGATGCAGCTGCATGACATTCTTTGGGCCTCCATGACGGGAAAAACCATGGTAGGAGCGAAGGCGAGGAAAATATCGGGGAGTTCCCGGTTACGGTGGGTGGTCGGGGCCAAGCGATGCATGGAGGTTTGCGCATTTCTCTCGTACAGGTACGCGCGTGTGTGAGAGGCTTTGCGCTCTAACTGAACCCGAGCGAGGCGTTGGGCTCTAACTGAACCTGAGCGATTGCACTAGGTACGTTACTGAACCCCGATCAACCCCTTGTTGTTAACTGAACCCGAGTGATTCCTTTGCTACTGCCGCTAACTGAAGTCGGTCGATGCTGCCTCTTGATGAACAATGAGTGTTGTTGGGGGGGTGGATGAACAATCCCCAGTGGGGGTGGATGAACAGGACCCCATGGTAGTAGAGGCCGTTGCCGCTGGATGAACAGGACCTCGATCAATCCGGTTGGGGGTGGATGAATAGGACCCCGTGGAGGGCTGGATGAACAGGACGACCCCATGGAGGGCTGTTGAACAGTAGCCGGTGGAGGGCTGGATGAACAGTAGCCCGTGGAGGGGTGGTTGAACAGGACCCGGGGAGAGGGCTGGTTGAATAGTAGTCGATGGAGGAGCGGTGGAGGATGGATGAATAGGAGCCCATGGCTGAACAGTCGTAGGTGGAGGCTGGAGGAGGTTGACGGTGGATGAATAGTAGCCCGTCGAGGCATTCGACGGTGGAGATCAACAGTATCCCGTGGAGTCCCATTTTGCGGTAAGCCACACCCCTCCCGATGAACAAGACCCCCGTTTTGACCGTAGCGCTCCAACACAAGTCGGTTTCCTCCATTTTGCGGTACACCACACCCCTCCCAATCAACAGGACCCCGTTTCGACCGTAGGAGGTCCAAGAGAAGTATGTTTCCTCCGTTTTGCGGTATGCCAGACCCCTCCCGATGAATAGGATCCTGTTTCGATCGTGGCCGATCGAACACAAGGTCGTTTCCTCCTTTCTGCGGTACGCCAGGGCTCGTTTTGATCGGTTGTTCCGTCCAAGTCGGTCCACCCAGGCACGAACCTAAAATCCAGGGCCTAGGCCCGATGGGTTTGCCCATGGGCCGGGCTTGGGCCTGAGTTTTGAGCCCACCAGCAGGGCCTGACGGGCTTGGGCTTGGTATATTGGCATTTTAAGGAAGAGGCCCGACCCACGGCCCTAAGCCCTAAGGGCTTTTCAGGATTTTTACCAGATAGGTCGGGCTTGGGCTTGAAAAGTAGGCCCAATGGTAGGGCATGGGCCTCAGTTTTCTGCCATGGGCTTTTTTAGGCCCGACCCAAGCCTGGCCCGGCCCGGCCCATGGCTAGGTATACTCCCGATGAACACGACGCAGTTTCTCCGTTCCGACCCAGCCATGTACACGAGCCATGGCCGTACGTATGCGCGAGTAGGCATTTGAGACCGCGCCCGTATGTACGTACGGGGTCGTATTTACTTTCTTGCACCCTGGTTGTATGTACGTGTACATGCTACGTGCACGCATCTACTACGACACGTGCCCTTCCTTACTCAGCCACGGTTCATCGCTGCAACCTGCAGACAATCCGATCAACCAGTATGTACGTACATGATGACCCACAAGTATAGGGGATCAATTGTAGCTCTTTTCGACAAGTAAGAGTGTCGAACCCAACGAGGAACTGAAGGAAATGACAAGTAGTTTTCAGTAAGGTAATGTCTGCAAGTGCTGAAATTGTAAGTAGCGGAGTAGTTTGATAGCAACATAATTTGTAACAAGCAACTAACGATAATAGTAACAAAAGTGCAGCAAGGTACCCAATCCTTTTGAGGCAAAGGACATTCCAAAATGGTCTCTTATAATAAGCAAAGCGTTCTTGAGGGTACACGAGAATTTCATCTAGTCACTTCCATCATGTTGGTTCGATTTGTGTTCGCTACTTTAATAATTTGATATGTGGGTGGACCGGTGGTTAGGTGATGTTCTTAATTGAACAAACCTCCTACTTATGGTTAACCCTCCCGCAAGCATCCGCAACTATGAGAAAAGTATTAAGAATAAATTCTAACCATAGCATTAAACTTTGGGATCCAATCGGTCCCTTACAGAATAGCGCATAAACTAGGGTATAAGTTTCTGTCACTCTCGCAACCCACCATCTAATTGCTACTCCATAATGCATTCCCTTAGGCCCAAATATGGTGAAGTGTCATGTAGTCGATGTTCACATGACAAAACTAAGGGAATCACAACATACATACTATCAAAACATCGAAGACATATCAAGTTCACATGATTACTTGCAACATGATTTCTCCCGTGACCTCAAGCACAAAAGTAACTACTCACAAATGATAAACATGCTCATAATCAGAGGAGTATTAAATAGCATATTGGATCTGAACATATAATCTTCCACAAAATAAACCATATAGTAATCAACTACAAGATGTAATCAACACTACTAGTCACCCACAAGCACCAATCTATAGTTCCGGTAATAAGATTGAACACAAGAGATGAACTAGGGTTTGAGATGAGATGGTGTTGTTGAAGATGTTGATGGAGATTGCCCTCCCGAAGATAGGAGAGTTGTTGGAGATGATGATGACGATGATGATGATTTCCCCCTCCGGGAGGGAAGTTCTCCCGGTGGAATCGCTCCGCCGGAGAGCAAAAGTGCTCCTGCCCAAGCTCCGCCTCGAGGTGGTGGGCTTCGTCCCGAAAGTCCTCCTCTTATTTTTTTTCCAGGTCAAAATGAACTATATACCACAAGATGGGCACCGGAGGTGGGCCGAGGAGGCCACAACCGCCCAGGGCGCGCCAGGGGGGCCTGGCGCGCCTAGGTGGGTTGTGCCCACCTGGTATCCCCCCTCTGGTAGTTATTTGCTCTAGTATTTATTATATATTCCATAAAAATTCCCCGTGGAGTTTCAGCTCAATTGGAGTTGTGCAGAATAGGTAGCCTGGCGTAGCTTTTTCAGGTCCAGATTTCCAGCTGGTAGAATTCTCCCTCTTGGTGTGTACCTTGTTAATTATGAGGGAAAATGCATTAGAATTCCTCCAAAAAGCATTATTAAGGGTAAAAACATTATAAATAACAGTAAGAAAACATGATGCAAAATGGACGTATTAGTACACGTTCGCGACTAGAATGACAACGCTACGTACGCTTCGACCAGGTGGGTCCCAACAGTCAGGGGGGACGCTTTTTTCGCGAAATACGGTGGCCCGTCCGGTGGGTCCTTGCTGTCAGGTGGAGGAATCATTATTTTGTGCGTAATAAGGAGGCATTTCCTTGTGTGCGGCCGTGGACCCAGCTGTTAGCCTCTCCACGTACAGTCCACTTCTGATGGATGTTGTTCGTTGACCGCGTTCAGAACGCCACGCCGAGAGCACCAGGGCGGTGGATGACGGCGAGGCCTAGGAAGGGGACGACGCGGAGTTGGGGAAGACGCAGCAGTAGATGCCCACGCAGAGAGGAGTACGAGGGTTCACTGGTTCGGCTGCGGTGTGAGGCTGTCGTCGCCATAGAATAACAGGGGGTGTGGGTGAGTACAAGGATGGCATGGCTAGTAGCGGGAGTAGTAGGGGGCGGTGAGGCCTCCGCGGTAGCATAGCCGGCCACGAGAGGCAGGAGCAGGCGGCACGACCAGCCCTGGGTTGGGCGACTGGAGCAAGAAGACCAGAGGTTGAAGAAGCACTACGGCTGTTGATGGACATCGTACGGTCACTAGAGCTAAAATTGTTCATATTGACTAAGTTGACAAAGCCCTCCATCCCCGTCAACTTAGTAGGCCCACAAGTCAGCCTCCCACTATGGTGGGTCCCAGCTAGCAGGGGGAGTATTCATTTTTTTGTGCGTAATAAGGAGGGACTTCATTGCATGCGAAAATATAGCTGGTGGGTCCGAGCTGACAGCGGGGGAAACGTTTTTTCACGAAATACAAAGGCCCTTCCGATGGGTCCCAGCTGTCAGGTGGAGGAATCATTATTTTGCGCGTAATAAGGAGGCATTTCCTTGTGTGGGTCCCTATTGTCAGCCTCTTCCGATGGCTGTTGTTTGTTAACCATGTTGACCTCGCCGCGCCGAGCGCACAAACGCGGTGGACGAGGGCGAGGCCCAGGAAGGGAATGACCCGGAGCCGGCGAAGCCACCGCGGTGGATGCCCATGCTGAGGGGAGTATGAGTGGTGACTTGTCGGCTGCGGGGTGAGGCTGACGTCGCTGGAAAATAATAGGATGTGCGAGTGGGTAGAGGGATGACCTAGCGGCAGCATAGCCGGCCACAGGAGGAGGGAGCAGGCAGTCCCTCCGGCGCTGGTTTAGGTGGCTGGCAGGAAGATCAAATATTGAAGAAGCACGGCGGCCGTTGGATGGACATCCAACAGTCACTGCTCTGTGCTGACTAAGTTGACAAAGCCTTGCGTATGCATAAAAAAATAGGACAACGTCATCGTCAACCTAGTAGGCCCAGAAGTCAACCTCCAAATCTGTGGAAAACAGCATACAGCCCATTAGCCATTAGTTTCAATAATTTACAGCCCATTTGCTAATTCTTAAGGATATTTGACGCCCATATTCTGGGCACTGCTAAAAAATTCAACAAAATTTTGCATATTTTGGTGGGGTCCGAACTCTTTTAATCACGAAATTTTGAGTCACGTTAAAACTAATTTCTAAAAAATTATATCAAAATAAAATTCAAAGAACAATTCTCCGCAAAAAAATGAATTAAATTTAAAATCTTAACTAGCAAGATGCCCGTGCGTTGCACGGAACATGAAGATGCATTTGTATGAGTAGTTCATCTTGTGAGAGAAAAGGATGAACGACGGAAGGCCGTATCTGCAAATGTGGAGAGGAGTGCGGGTAAATTGTCATAGTTTCCTTCCTATCCGTTAGATATAGATCGGACGGCCTATATTGCAGGATGGCAGGCACACCATCATCACCAACTCTGCTTTTTATAAGAGTAGAGAGTAGAGAAATCCAGAAGAAACGACATTTTAATGTAATTGCCGGTTGCCTTTGGTTTAAAAAATTATATCCCATTTCTTACAACTTATAGCCCATTTTCTGGGGAAGCCCATTTCTTACTACTTACATCCCTCCCCGTCTTGAACGATTTGCAGCCCAGCAGGGATGAGAAAAGCAAGTAGGCCTCGGTTTTGGTACTCTCCAAAAAAAGAATTGGGCTAGCCATTTTCAGAAAGAAAAAAGATATCAATTGGGCTCGTCATGTGCTTAAATAAAAGCGTAAGCATGGGCTAGACGGGCCACAGCCCCCGCACGGCGCGTAGTTGAGCTCCGTCTCTAAAACTAAAAAACAACTTGGTGAGCTACTGGGTCCCTGGTGCTATCCGCTCGTTGTGTAATTTTCTTGTTTATTGACTACATTGACAATGGCATGAGACCTAGTTGTCAAACAATTAGGAGGAAGTATTTTTTGGCTTGTAATAACGAGGCACCTGCTTGCATAATGCAATGACCCTGGTGGGTCCCTACTGTCAGCCTCTCCACGTACAGTCATCTCCTGATTCCTCTTGGTTGTTGACCATGTTGACAACGCCAGACAGCAGCGGGCATAGCGAGCGAACCAACGCAGAGAACGACGGCGAGGCCTCGGACGGGAACGAACAGCAGTCGTGGAAGATGCGGCAGTGTAGTGGCGGGTGTCGGTGTCAAAACCAGCGGATCTCGGGTAGGGGTCCTGACCTGTGCGTCTGAGGTTGATGGTAATAGGAGACACGGGATATGATGTTTACCCAGGTTCGGGCCCTCTCTATGGAGGTAATACCCTACTTCCTGCTTGATTGATCTTGATGAATATGAGTATTACAAGAGTTGATCTACCTCGAGATCATAATGGCTAAAACCGTAGAAGTCTAGCCTATATGATTATCATCGTATCTAAAGACTAACCCCTCCAATTTATATAGACACTGGAGGGGACTAGGGTTACACAAAGTCGGTTACAGAGAAAGGAATCTTCATATCCGAACACAAAACTTGCCATCCACACCAAGGAGAGTCCCATCCGGACACAGGTAGAGTCTTCGGTCTTGTATCTTCATAGCCCATCAGTCTGGCCCATGTCCAATAGGCCGGACGCCTGAGGACCCCTTAGTCCAGGACTCCCTCAGTAGCCCCTGAACCAGGCTTCAATGACGAGGTCTCCGGCGCGCAGATTGTCTTCTGCATTACAAGGCGGGTTCCTCCTCCGAATACTCCAACGCAGTCTTCGAACACAACGAACGTGTCCGGATCTGCAAAACAAGTACCACACACCGCCACAGAGAGTATAATATTTCACGAGTCCAATTTGCTGACAACTTTTTTGTAACGTGACGTCACGTCCCTGCCCGGTTATTATTTTGAACCATTTTTAGCCTGTCGATCCACGTTTCGAGATGTGGTTTTATTGGCACGTCTCATCGAAGCAGAGATCGTGTCCTCCTATTGCGGGATTCTCATCAATACGGGTGTGGGTATCCCAACCGTTCTGTTGGCATGATTCCTTAGGAATAGGCAGTTTTTAAGGCCTAGGAGGAGGCGTTTGATATTCACCACCTTTATAAAGGGGCTACGACCCAACTTTCTTCTTTATGCTAGTCCTTTCCTCAACCTCTCCAACCTCGAGTTCCAACACCCAAGGTTCAATCCAATTGCCTTGAGCTTCCAAGTCATGTCTGGTCCTAGCCCTCAAGGCCGGTGGGTTGCTTCCTCTATCACAGAGGAGGATATTGTGAAGCTCCGGGCGGCAAGGTAGCTGACCTCGGAAATCCCCCACAGACTTCCTGTTCAAGGGCAGGTTAGTCCTACTCCCAGATCCGGCGAGAGGGTTGTATTAATCTCCCACTTCCTCCGAGGGCTAGGATTCGCTCTTCACCCCTTTGTTTGAGGGCTCATGTTCTATTACGGGCTAGATTTCCATGATCTAGCCCTGGACTTTTTTCTTCTCATCTCGACGTTCATCGTCATGTGCGAAGCCTTTCTCCGTATCCCTCCACACTTCAGCTTATGGCTTGAGACCTTCAATGTGAAGCTGAATGTGATCGAGGGGAAGCAAGCAGAGTGTGGTGGTGCCACGGTGAGCAAGCTCACCAACGCTCTTTGGCTAAAGGGATCCTTCATGAAATCTTCCAACTTATGGCAGTGGGAGTGGTTTTACATCACTGAACCCCGTGGTACCAGGTGGGCAGCTACACCTGCGTTCCGATCCGGCCCTCCAGTTCAGCTTGCATCATGGATCAACAAGGGTCTGGACTGGGGATCAACCGATGAAGTGCAAACTCTACAGAGCCGCATCCGGAGTCTCCTTGAGAAGGACACCGGTCTCATCGACGTGATTCAAGTAATGTTAGTCCGCCGGGTCCTCCCATACCAGCGACGGCCCCTCCATATGTGGGAGTTTAATCCAGAAGGACCACGAACCCTTCAACACTTCTTCGGCACGACGCATTGAGGAATGTGGAAGTTATTTTTCGGGACACGAAAACAGTGGCCGGACACTACCGAGGACATCAGCCTTGACTGCAACCATCCGGACACCTCGGTAAGCACTTGACTCCCGAACACAGCTTAATTAAATATATTCCATGATAAGATATCGAAAAAACCATCTTTTTCCAGGGCTGGACGAAGAAGGCGAAGCGAATTAGGTGTTCGGCCCCTCTTCCCGAATACTTAGCTAGTCCTGTGCTAACAAGGATGCTGGTCCCGGCACCATTCTAGGTGCCAGTGAACGAGGACAATGAGGAGAGCAGGAAGACCAAAGGTGGACTCCATTCCGAGGGTACACCAAACACCGTGTCCGGGGATATTAAGGTTCCGTCTTCCGAAGATAAAATAGAAGGAGAAGTTGATTGTAGTCTGGTACGCAGTCTTCCTCAACAATCCTCTTTGGGGGATCTTCTTCTAGAGATGATGGAAAGCGAGACGCCTCTGTAGGATTCCTCGCCCAATAGGGTGGACGACTTTGAGGTGTCATCCCAGAGGATCTCTCCCAATCAACAAGTGGTGCAAAGGATAGTGAAGACAACGCCCCAAGGTGAAACATCGGTCACCCAGGGTCCGGGGTATGCGGTCCCTACAGAGACCAATAGCAAAGGCCCCGGACTATCTAGTTTACAGCCGGAGACAACTCCAGGGTCGGGAAAACATATCACTTCAAAGGGAGTCCGTACCCCCACAGCTGCTACCCGGGGTCCGGAGGCGCCAGATACACTGATGGACATGTTATGATATTCGTTCATCTCAGAGGAACATCGTACCTTGATGGGTACAGTGGTTGAGAGGATTATGTCCACGAAAAGTGGATTGAATGAAGCTTTCATGAGCCTACTAAGAGGCTTCGAGGTACGTAATGTAATATTTTCGATTGTGCTCTATACATAAAATTCACCTGTGTATAGATAGTAGCCCCTGAGACTCTGGTTGGCGTCCCAAGGGAGGCAATCAGAGGTTCAAAAAAGATATGCTCAGGAAATAATCTAATTAATTGGAACACAGGCTATTACATCCACGATGACTGCCGACGCTATAGAGGTTGCGGGTCTAGAGCAGAAACTTGATGTGGCAAATGACGACATCATGCTTATTAACAGGCGGCTCGATGAGGCGCAAAGTATTTTTTGAGGCGGTTAGTGTATGTATGTATAATAACATGATCACGAAGCTAAGAATTATATACTGAGACATGCATAACTGCAGATAGTGCTACCGCGGTGGAGGCCCTTCGGGCTGAACTTGCCCGAGCCAAGGCGCAAGCCCGGATGAGTAATGTGGCTGCCAAGAAGGCAGCTGATGAGTTACAAGCCGAACAGGCTGCTCGACGCCAGTGCGAGGAGAGAATGTCTACCATGGCTCACGAGCTGAAGGAAGCCACTGTCCGGTGTGAGTTCCTCGAGAGGGATAACGAAGCCAAAACCGCCGATCTCGACAATGCCTTGCAAGAGGCGAGGGAAGCACGATTCGAGTCTAGGGCGGCTTGGAAGGAGATCCGGCAAGCTGGGGAGATAGCGGCCGTTAAGCCCTTCTTATTACAGACTAAGTTTGTCGATCGGAAATATGCCCCGCTTAATCAAATGTGGAGCTCTCCAGACACATTCTTGGACTTGCTGAAGAGCGCCTCCGATGCCGCGTGATTTTACCAAGCGCAAGAAGGCTATGCAACAGAGAAGCTTTTCTGGACACAATTCGGCATGTCAAAGCGCCTGCTGTTGTTGAACGAACAAATGGCCTAGTGGGCCGAGCTTCACAAGATATCCGGTTCCGCCATGAAGGACATCGTGGTCCGGCTGTGGCCGACTGAGCCAATTCCAAATAGCTATTTCGGTTTGGTGCAGCGACTTATGGATGTGCTGTCGCGCATCGACGTCGTGAAGCGATCGTCATGCATTGAAGGTGCACGAATGGCCTTTGCCCATGTCAAGACGTATTGGGCGAAGATGAAGGTCACTGATATTGCAGCGAAGAGTCCACCCGGGGGCAAGGACGAACAAACGCCGGAGCATTATTTTGAAGATGTCCTAGAGGGCGCCCGCTTAATAGAGGTTCGGTGCTCAAAGGATATGGTTTTCGAGTGAATGTGCCAAAATTGTAAAAACAATATAATGATATTTTAAGGTTATGACTAAAAGTTTTGGCTCCTCCTGTGCGGCTATTTTTGTATAATCTGAAAGTTTTCCAATCGTCGGCTTCAGCCCCCTCGCATAAAATACGGGGGTGTTCGGAAAAGCACTTGATCACTCTTGACCCAATGTCTTGGTCCGTGAAGGAGGTGTCAGTGCGGCGAACTAGGCAATCGGACTATAGGGCTTTAACACTTTCACTTAGCCATAGGAGTTTGATGGTGGGTCTACGATATAGCCCCTGGTATGTACGCACCTATTCGAATACGGTGCGTTACATAGGTGACCGGAAGAATGGTCCTTCGTGTAATACGGGAAGAATCACGAAAGATTCTGATAAGTCATCAAGTGGTTGACCAGCTCTCGCCGCATCATGACAGTCAGTTTTCGGCTTTCTCTACTAAGGTGCTCATCCGGATAAACCAGGACACAACCGCAGTGGTTCTCCCTTTACTACCCTAGCCGATAGAGCGGAACGTAAGGTAGTAACCACAGGAGCCGGGCAATCCAACTATTGACCAAAGACATGATTCGGAGCTGATGGATATAAGGCCAAACTCATGACGCTGAAGTGTGATGTAAAGCTGTTCGGACTTACCGGTAATTTATTTGTTCCCATATTGAACCCCTAGCAGTTTCTGCCGAGGTGCGTGTCTAAAACAAGCGACGAAAAAAATTAGTTCTTTTAGAAAAAGCGAATACTGAATACGGATTATGTTCACTTGGACCTGATTGATATGGCAATTGCCATTTTACGGATAACAACGCCCCGACCCAGGCTATTTGACATGCCGGTGGTCGAAGGCTGATGGAGAAGGCACTTTACAGGCTCTAAATAGAGAGTGCGGTCTATTAAGAATTACTTGGACCTCCTATCGCACGTCTGCGCCGCCTTGCCTCGTTGAAAGGACTCCTTAACAGGAATAGCCTTTGGGTAGGTGAACGGAGCCAAACTCTGAAAGAGTCCGTGAGGTGACCCGTCTTTGAGCCACCTGTGGTAAAAGATAAAAAATAATTATAAAAGAAAAGAAAAGGAGGATATAGGAGAGCTTGTAGGCATGTCCTTATTGTGCCTTTGCCAATGACCATGGTATTCTAAGTGCATCATTATGTATGCACGGTACAAACTTCATGGGTATATGAGGCGAATGACGGAGGCCGAACTGGTAATCCAACTCTGAGATTGATCGGCCCCATTTAATAGAGGCCGGCGGCTCAATGGCCGATGAGATATGCGGCTTGATGAGGCCGCTTGGTACTTCGACTGTGGTAGCCGTAGTATGACTCTCTATATGGTGGGAGTGTTCCGTATTTCCATTTATTGTTATGACGCCGCGTGGACCGAGCATCTTAAGTTTTGCGCAGGCATGGAGCGGGACCGCATTAAAACGAGCAAAAGAGGTACGCCCCAGAAGTGCATGGTAGCTACTACGGAACGGGACAATACAAAGGTCAAGCCTTCGCTTCAGAAGTTGTTCAGCGAACCAAAAATGACTTCCAGTGTGACAGAGCCCCTAGAGTGAGCTTCTACGCTGAATACTGCTCCCTTGAGGGTAGTTGTGGTGGGCTTGATTCTTGAAGGATCGATGCCCATTTTGCGGACAGTGTCTTGGTAGAGTAGATTAACGCTACTGTCGCCATCCATAAGGACTTTCATGAGATGGAACCCATCAATAATTGGATCGATGATCAGAGCCGCCGAACCTTCGGGACGGATATGGTTAAATTTTGGGGAAAACGGCTCTATGGCGTATGCGTCCCGTAATGCGCGTCTGCGCTCCCCTGTAGGGGTGTGCGTCATGTATACCATGTTTACGGTTTTTACTTCGGGAGGAAATTGTTTCTGACCCCCGGTATTTGGCTGGCGAGTCTCTTCGTCATTGCTGTCACTGGGCGGCCCCTTCCCCTTGTGTTCGGCATTAAGATTGCCGGCTTGTTTGAAGACCCAATAGCTTCTATTGGTGTGAGTAGCTGGTTTATTGGGGGTGCCATGAATCTGGCAGGGCCGATCCAGTATTTTTTCTAAATTGGATGATCCGTCTCTATGTGCCTTGCATGGATTTTTTCGTTGACCGGGTTTGGAGTCGCTGAATCCGGTGTTGACCGTCGTGTCTTGCGTTCTTTCGTTATGATTGCAACATTTGTGTTTATTGCGTCGTGGCTTGCCGTTGCCGTCGGACTTCGGAAGTGCCTGGATCGCTGGTGTTGTTGCTTCTACGAGCAAGCCAGATGTCTTCTCCCACGCAAAAGCGGGTCATTAGAGCGGTAAGGGCTGCCACGGACTTTGGTTTTTCTTGACCGAGGTGGCGGGCGAGCCACTCATCCCGGACGTTGTGTTTGAAGGTGTAACATCCCAAATTTTCAATTTGGAATGTTATACATAGTCATCCATGCATATCATATTTTAATTGCATTTCGTCTTGCGATCCTTGAAATCCTAAGCAACTCAAGGATCCTCGGAGAGAGTTGGGGATTTCCCCGGTTTTCATATTTGATTTTATCAAATCTGAAACGAGGAATTAGGTTTTAATTATTTTTTTCTCTCCGAAAATATTTCATATTAAAATATATGAGAGGAGATAATATGACTTCTCCAAGATAATTGAAATATTGGAGGAAAAATATTAAAATCAGATATTTGTTTTATTTGGATTTTATCGCAATTTTGTTTGCATTAGAAAAATTGCATGTTTTTCACAATTGCATTTTAGGGCCAAGAAAATGTTCATCTTGTTCTAAATATTTTATTTAGATGGTGAAAATTTTGTTTTGGCAGTTTTAGATTTTTATTTATTTTTCTAGGATTTGATTTCGGTCGGTGAAATTATTTTTTAAAAAAAAGGTTCCGCGCCCGACTAGGCCTAAGGCCCAGCCGAGCCAGGCCGGCCCGCCGCCGCCGCCTTCCCCGTTGCGCGCGCCGCCGCCGACCGACTCGGACGAGGAGTCCGAGCCGGACTCCGCCGTCCCGCCTTGGCCCTTCCTCCAAGCCGCCGCCGCCCCGCCCCTTTATATACGCCGCCCCCCCAACACCACCCCACCGCCGCCGCCCACGCCGCCTGCAGCCGCCGCCGCCCTGCGCCATGCCGCGCCAGCCGCCGCCGCCCGCGCCTGCTGCCGCCGTCGCCGCCATCCCGCGAGCCGCCGCCCCGCCGCCCACACCTCGCCCCGCTGAAGCCCCTCGCCGGAGGTAGCCGCCGGACTCCGCAGCCGGTTTTTTTATAAAAACCGTCAGTTTTTTTAGAAACCCTAGATCCGTTTTTTCGGATCGTCGGTTTTTCTTTTTTTGGTTTTCCTGTTTAGCGGACGTTCATCCGAACGTTCGTTTTAATGAACGGTTCTTCGCCCGTTAGTTACAGCTAATGAACACTCGTTCGTTAGTCTGTTAGTCAGTTTTCTTTTATCGGATTTATTCCGCGATTTTTCCTGATCGCGATTTCTGATCCGATCTTAGTTTCTGTTTTTCTTTTCGCTCGTTAGTCGGAATCAGGCGATTCAAGCACCTAGAGTTTCGTCCCAAAACCCTCTTTCCGTTTAACCAACTTAAATAAGTTTTTATTACTGTAAAATTTGACCTAGGTTCAGATTAGAAAACGAATCTTCCTTCTTTCGCAGTTTGAATTTCGTTGCTCCGTTTGATTTGATTCTTTTTGCGAACCGGAGTTCTTAAGTTGAATTTTCTGGTCAACCCTTCTTTTTGAGTTTTTGCTTGTTCATCTTGCTTGTTGCTTATGTATCCTATTGTTTGTTTGTGATAGAACACCCGGAGTGCGAAGCGTGCTACTACGAGTCCCTAGGTTTCGCAGACCGTCAGCAAGGCAAGTAACACTTTGATCGTATCCCTTTTATCACCCAGTTTTTATGCATTAGTTCCAATCCTCAAACATTGCATGATTAGGATGTCATTAACATGTGGGTTGGGAAGTAGTTGTTTTGGTAGAACCTATTACCCTGTTACATTCAAACCCTTGGGAGTTACTTCTACGCTGCTTATATTACTATGCTATGCTATGCTCGTAGACGTGGTTTGGGTTTGAGTGAAATCCATAACATATGTGAGATTTTTAATTAATGGTTCAACTTAAGGTGGCACCTTAAAATTAACATCTAGGTGGATTGAGGCACCTGGAGTACCTAGTGTTGCCTATATTTTTGGAAATCCTGGAGTACCCGTGTGATCTTCCTGTGGACTGCCACCCAGGCTCAGAGGGAACTGAGATGATTCATTCTAGAAACTTCCGTGTGCAACCACAAGCTATTATGGGCTCTAGAATAGTTGAGTAAGTTACGTGAAGCTCTTGAAGAGGCAGATCAGCAGGTAGTGGGATGTAGGTTTGGTATGGTCTGTTCGGAGTAGAGAGTTAATGTTTCTGAAAGACTGTGTATCTGCCATCCGTTTCTCAAACACCCTGTAGTGTGAGAAAACCAATGGAGGCGATCGAGTCTTGTGGGGAAAAGTGCGCAAACCTCTACAGAGTGTATAATCTAATCATGGTTAGCCGTGTCCCCGGTTATGGACAATTCTTGAGTATCTAGTATTTGGGTTATCACATGTATCTCATCACTCTTAATTAATATTGTTGGGTTGTTATCAGTTTAATTGGGATTGAGTTGGAGGAACCTTCTCAATGTGTGTTTTAACTACCATGATAGTTAAATTAAAAAATGTATTCCTTTGTTGTAGGGAAAAATTGGATTTTTCGCAAAACTGTAACCATAGAGCTTTCCACCAGCCAAATATGCATGTAGTGATAGCATTATTCTGTTCTTGCTCCACTGTGTTACTTTGCCAGCATATTCTATGTGCTGACCCGTTTCCGGGCTGCAACGTATTATGTTGCAGACTTTTCAGATGAGGAGTAAGGTTCGTTAGGTCGTTGCCGTGCAGTTCAGCTATGCCGTTGGAGTTGATGGACTCACTTTATCTTCCAAGCCTTCCGTTGTTATCGTATTAGATGGCCTTAAGCCATATTGTTGTATTAAGTTCTCTTTTGAGACATTTCGATGTAATAAGTGTGTGATTGCCACTCTGTTATAAATCCTTCGAGTACTGTGTGTGTCAGCATTACCGATCCAGGGATGACACTGAAGCACAGAGACTTGACCATCTGAGGTCGGGTCGCTACAAGATGGTATCAGAGCACACGCTGAGTGTAGGACACGACTACTAAGATAAACCCTAGGTCACACTTCTCTACTCATTTCTGACTCCTCTCCATTTTCTACTCTTTAGGATGGCAGAGATGAAGAACAAGTTTGCACATCCGGATGAAGACACACCTTTTGGACGCCACTTGAAGGAAGTCACTAGGTACTTGAACATTGGAATACCAAGCTTCACCAGAACATACAACGCCACTTTACCTGAAGAGGAGCGCTGGATGGTTCAAGTACAAGTTCCAGGAAGGACGTTCTCGCCAACTTCTAAACCCATTGAGTTTTCTTTTGAAGCACCCACATGGAGTCTAGGCAAGAGCATGGCAGCCCACATTACCATGGGACGCATTGGAGAGGTCTACAACAGGGAGCTTAAGGACACTATCTACCAAATATTTAGGCGCCGAGACGAGCAATGAGAAGTAATCAACACCAGGAAGGATAGATCCATTGCAGCTTTCATCCAGGAGTTAAACCAGCACATTCGACGCCAGGAGAACCAAATGTGCGCGGACATGATGGACTTGAAGAAGGCGAAGACTAGAATCATCGAGTTGGAGGAAGAAATCAAGTTTACACGCGATGGATATGAGGAGGAAATCAAAACACTACTGGAGAAGAATGATGACCTAGTCAAGAAGATCGGAGTATTCATGGGAGGACCGACACCAGTGGAAGACGACAAAGAAGAAGAACCCAAGGAGATACGCCCCGAGGACTACATCATCATCGACGACACCAATTCCGATCCTAGTGATGATGACTTTGAAGACGAAGCTGGAGCTGACATCATGGAGTCTTCCACCGATCAAAATTTCTAGATGACCACCAAAATATTAGTAGCATTCCCCCATGTAATTAGTAGTAGATGAGCACTTCTGCGATAGTCCTAGACCATTTGTATGCCCTTGCTTGATTGGTTGAGTGAAATGTTTGTGTTTGTCTCATGTGCATATGGGTAGTGTTTTCTCATTAGACCCCTTTTCTATTCTGATCTCTTCCATCTAAACCCATCAGATGCCTCCGAGACGTGACACCGGTTTTGCTTTCCCACCGGAGCTCACCCAGTTGATCTAGCAGCAGAATACTTTGATGCAATTGCTAGTTCAGAACCAGGGCAACAACAACAACCCGCCGCCAGTGGACAACCTAGCCCGCTTTCTAAGGTTACAGCCGCCGGTGTTTTCCAGTAGCACCGAGCCAATAGTTGCTAATGATTGGCTACGTCGTATTGGAAGGGAGTTGACCACCGCAGGTTGCATGGATGCTGACAGGGTGCGCTTTTCCGCACATCAATTGGATGGACCTGCAGCCTCATGGTGGGAGAATTACACAGCCACTTTCGCCATAGCCAACGTCACTGTTGGGACCAGTTTCAGCAAGCTTTTCGCACGGCCCATGTCTCAACTGGATCTATGCAGATGAAGTAGCGAGAGTTTCGCAACCTACGTCAGGGGAACCATACTGTGGCTTAGTACGTGGATGAGTTCAGCAAGTTATCTCGCTATGCCCCTGATGATGTGGCCACAGATGCCACGAAGCAAGAGAAGTTTATGGAAGGGCTAAATGATGAGATGAGCATGCAGTTAATGGTAGCAACCGTCAACAACTACCAGGAGTTGGTAGATAAGGCTCTTATGATTGAAGGGAAGCAGCAGCAGATTGAGAACCGCAAGAGGAAGTATGGACAGGGGAAGTATAACTCAGGAGCTCAGCAGAAGCCTCGCCTAACCCCGAATTCGGGAGGACTTGTTCATAACCATGGAGGTCACAACCACACTGGAGGAGGATCACATAACCACAATGGTTCTAAGAATGGGAATGGGAACGGAACCAACCATAACCAGAACCGCCCCAATCCAGCCACACCCACCAAAAGAGACCTAAGTCATGTTACGTGTTTCAAGTGTGGGAAGACTGGACACTATGCCACGGAGTGCCCTGAAGGAAAGAATGGAAACGGAAATGGGAGCGCTGGGAAGAAGCCTAATCCATTCAACAAAGGATAAGTGAACCACGTTAACATGGAGGAGGTTGAAGAGCAGCCGGACGTGGTAATAGGTAAGTTTTTGGTTAAGTCATTTACCGCTCTTGTTCTTTTCGATACTGGCGCATCGCATTCATACATATCAAGGGAATCTGTGGATGAGTTTAAACTACCAACCCAAACCCTTAGGACCCCTCTCCTAGTGAGTTCACCTGGAGCAGAGTACATGGCTAGCCGATGGTGCGACCAGATACCCTTAACCATTGGCACACATGTTTTTCCGTCTGACCTAATTATCTTGGAGTCACAAGGATTGGATGTGATATTAGGCATGGACTGGATGTCAAAGTTTCAAGGGAGTATTGACTATGCTAGTAAGTCGATTTATCTTACCACCCCAGAGGAAAAAAAGATTAACTATGTATCTAGGCATGTGCCTAGGAGGAGCCAAGTGAATGCCCTTACGGGAATTGTTCAGGAGGAAGTGCCTGTAGTGAAGGATTATCCGAATGTTTTTCCAGAGGAGTTACCAGGCATGCCCCCGGATAGAGACATTGAGTTTTTGATAGAACTGTTGCCAGGAACAGGACCAATATCCAAGAGACCCTATCGGATGCCCGCAAATGATCTGGAGGAAATTAAGAAACAGATCAAGGAGTTATTGGAGAAAGGATACATTCGAAGAAGTTCATCACCTTGGGGAGCCCCTGTGCTTTTGGTTGAGAAGAAGGACAAATCCCTAAGGATGGTTGTCGATTATCGAGCCTTGAATGAGGTGACGATTAAGAACAAGTACCCACTGCCGATGATCAACGATCTGCTTGATCAGTTGCAAGGAGCTAAGGTGTTCTCGAAGATCGATTTGCGATCTGGATACCATCAGTTGAAGATACGAGAGAAGGATATACCAAAGACAGTGTTCACAACGCGGTATGGATTATACGAGTACATGGTCATGTCATTTGGATTGACTAATGCCCCTGCTTATTTCATGAGCATGACGAGCAAGGTGTTCATGGAGTATTTGGACAAGTTTGTTGTGGTGTTTATTGATGATATTATGGTATACTCGAAGAACGAGGAGGAGCACAAGGAGCAATTGCGCTTAGTTCTCGAGAAACTCAGGGAACACCAGTTGTATGCTAAGTTTAGCAAATGCGAGTTTTGGTTGAAAGAAGTCGGATTCCTTGGACATGTTTTATCGGGATAAGATATAGTAGTAGACCCCCGCAAAATTCAGTCAGTCACTGAATGGTTGGCACCCACCTCAGTTAGCGAGATCCGCAGTTTCCTTGGACTCGCAGGTTACTATCGGAGATTCATTGAGAACTTTTCCAAGATTGCAAAGCCAATGACTGAACTGTTAAAGAAGGATACTAAGTTTACATGGACAGACGATTGCGAGGCAAGTTTCCAGGAGTTGAAGAAACGTTTAACTACGGCGCCAGTGCTAACACTGCCGGATATACATAAGGAATTCCAAGTGTATTGCGACACCTCTTGCTTAGGACTTGGATGTGTACTTATGCAGGATGGAAGAGTTGTTTCGTATGCCTCACGACAACTAAAACCTCATGAGTTGAACTATGCCACGCATGATTTGGAGTTAGCAGCCGTAGTGCATGCATTAAAGACTTGGAGGCATTACCTTATTGGAAACCGATGTGATGTATACACGGACCATAAGAGTTTGAAGTACATGTTCACCCAGAAGGAACTGAACCTTAGAGAGAGGAGATGGTTGGAGCTTATAAAGGATTATGATATGAAGCTACACTATCACCCAGGAAAGGCCAATGTTGTAGCAGACGCCTTGAGCAGGAAGAGTTATGCTAATATCCTTGAAAGTAAGGGATTGCCGAAGGAGTTAGCAGAGAATATCATGGAACTTCGATTAGACATTGTTCCCAGAGGATTCGTTGCAACAATGGAGGTCCATTCGACATTGCTGGACAAGATTCAGGAAGCTCAGAAGGATGACAAGGAGATTGCCGAGATAAAGGAGAAGATGAGAAAAGGAAAGGCCAAAGGTTTTCGTGAAGATGAGCACGATAACCTATGGTTTGAGGACCGAGTCTATGTGCCCAATAACCAGGAGATCAGGAAGTTAATACTTCAAGAGGCTCATGACTCACCCTACTTGATACACCCCGGAAACACCAAGATGTATCTGGATTTGAAGGAACGTTTCTGGTGGACTGGTATGAAGAAGGATATTGCCGAGTATGTGGCCATATGTGATGTATGTCAGCGAGTGAAGGCAGAACATCAGAAGCCAGCAGGATTATTACAGCCTAGGCATAAGCTTGGCATGGACTTTATCACCGGATTACCCAGGACTAAAGCAGGATATGATTCCATATGGGTAGTAGTTGATCGCTTGACCAAAGTGGCTCACTTCATCCCTGTGAAAACCACTTATACCAGTGCAAAGTTGGCCAAGATTTATATGTCCAGGATCGTATGTCTGCATGGAGTTCCAAGGACCATCGTATCAGATAGAGGAACACAGTTTACTTCAAAGTTCTGGCATCAGTTACATCAGACCTTGGGAACAAGGTTAGAGTTCAGTATAGCTTTTCACCCGCAGACAGATATACAGACTGAGAGAGTGAACCAAATTTTGGAGGACATGTTGAGAGCCTGTGCGCTAGATTATGGATCTAGTTGGGATGACAATTTGCCTTACGCGGAATTCTCGTACAACAATAGTTACCAAGCCAGTTTGAAGATGGCACCGTTTGAAGCCCTTTATGGATGCAGGTGCAGAACACCCTTGATGTGGGATGCGGTAGGAGACCGACAGTTGTTTGGACCAGACTTGATTAAAGAGTCTGAGGAGAAGGTTAAATTGATTCATGATAGACTGAAGATTGCTCAGTCCAGGCAGAAGAGTTATGCGGACTCAAAATGCAAAGAGGTAACCAATGAAATTGGAGACAGAGTATATCTACGAGTATCCCCCTTGCGAGGAGTGAAATGTTTTGGAGTTAAAGGGAAATTAGCTCCGAGATTTGTAGGACCGTATCGTGTTTTGGAATGGATGGGAGAAGTTTCCTACAAGTTGGAATTACCCGAGGGATTGTCAGGGGTTCATGATGTGTTTCACGTTTCACAACTGAAGAAGTGTCATGCTAAGATGGCTGATATACCGTTAAGAGATACACTACCCTTGGAGGCAATTCAGTTGGACAGTGATTTGACTTACGAGGAGAAGCCAGTTAAGATTCTTGAGTTTGCCAGCAGAGTCACCGGCAGTAAGGTTATCAAGTTTTGGAAAGTTCAGTGGAGCCACCATACCGAGGATGAAGCCACCTGGGAACGAGAGGATGATGTTCGCAAACACCACCCACACCTATTTTCTAGCCAACCCGAATCTCGAGGGCGAGATTCATCCTAAGGGGGGGGGTAGGTTTGTAACATCCCAAATTTTCAATTTGGAATGTTATACATAGTCATCCATGCATATCATATTTTAATTGCATTTCGTCTCGCGATCCTCGAAATCCTAAGCAACTCAAGGATCCTCGGAGAGAGTTGGGGATTTCCCCGGTTTTCATATTTGATTTTATCAAATCTGAAACGAGGATTTTGGTTTTAATTATTTTTTTCTCTCTGAAAATATTGAATATTAAAATATATGAGAGGAGATAATATGACTTCTCCAAGATAATTGAAATATTGGAGGAAAAATATTAAGATCAAATATTTGTTTTATTTGGATTTTATCGCAATTTTGTTTGCATTATAAAAATTGCATGTTTTTCAAAATTGCATTTTAGGGCCAAGAAAATGTTCATCTCGTTCTAAATATTTTATTTAGACGGTGAAAAATTTGTTTTGGCATTTTTAGATTTTTATTTATTTTTCTAGAATTTTATTTAGGTCGGCGAAATTATTTAAAAAAAAGGTTCTGCGCCCGACTGGGCCTAAGGCCCAGCCGAACCAGGCCGGCCTGCCGTCGCCGCCTTCCCCATCGCGCGCGCCGCCGACCGACCGACTCAGACGAGGAGTCTGAGCCAGACTCTGCCGCCCCGCCTTGGCCCCTCCACCAAGCCGCCGCCGCCCCGCCCCTTTATATATGCCCCCCCCCCCGCCCACACCACCCCACCACCGCCGCCCACACCGCCTGTAGCCGCCGCCGCCCTGCGCCACATCGCGCTAGCCGCCGCCGCCGTGCCGCGCCTCACTGCCGCCCGCGCCTGCTGCCGCCCCGCCGCCCACACCTCGCCCCGCCGGAGCCCCTCGCCGGAGATAGCCGCCGGACTCCGCCGCCGGTTTTTCTATAAAAGCCGTCTGTTTTTTAGAAACCCTAGATCCGTTTTTTTCGGATCGTTGGTTTTTCTTTTTTCGGTTTTCCTATTTAGCGGGCGTTCGTCCGAATGTTCGTTTTAAAGAACGGTTCTTTGCCCGTTAGTTATAGCTAACGAACGCTCGTTCGTTAGTCTGTTCGTCAGTTTTCTTTTATCGTATTTATTCCGCGATTTTTCCTGATCGTGATTTCTAATCCGATCTTAGTTTCTATTTTTCTTTTTGCTCGTTAGTCGGAATCAGGCGGTTCAAGCGCCTAGAGTTTCGTCTCGAAACCCTCTTTCCATTTAACCAACTTAAATAAGTTTTTGCTACTGTAAAATTTGACCTAGGTTCAGATTAGAAAACAAAGCTTCCTTCTTTTGCCGTTTGAGTTCCATTGCTCCGTTTGATTTGATTCTTTTCGTGAACCGGAGTTCTTAAGTTGAACTTTCTGGTCAAACCTTCTTTTTGAGTTTTTGCTTGTTCATCTTGCTTGTTGCTTATGTATGCTATTGTTTGTTTGCGATAGAACACCCGGAGTGCGAAGCGTGCTACTACGAGTCGCTAGGTTTTGCAGACCGTCAGCAAGGCAAGTAACACTTTGATCATATCCCTTTTATCACCCAGTTTTTATGCATTAGTTCCAATCCTCAAACATTGCATGATTAGGATGTCATTAACATGTGGGTTGGGAAGTAGTTGTTGAGGTAGAACCTATTACCCTGTTACATTCAAACCCTTGGGAGTTACTTCTATGCTGCTTATATTACTATGCTATGCTATGCTATGCTCGTAGACGTGGTTTGGGTTTGAGTGAAATCCATGACAGATGTGAGATTGTTAATTAATGGTTCAACTTAAGGTGGCAACTTAAAATTAACATCTGGGTGGATTAAGGCACCTGGAGTACCCAGTGTTGCCAGTATTTTTGGAAATCCCGGAGTACCCGTGTGATCTTCCTGTGGACCGCCACCCAGGCTCAAAGGGAACTGAGATGATTCATGCTAGAAACTTCCGTGTGAAGCCACAAGCTATTATGGGCTCTAGCATAGTTGAGCAAGTTACGTGAAGCTCTTGAAGAGGCAGATCGGCAGGTAGTGGGATGTAGGTTTGGTATGGTCTGTTCGGAGTAGAGAGTTAATGTTTCTGAAAGACTGTGTCTCAGTCATCCGTTTCTCAAACACCCTATAGTGCGAGAAAACCAACGGAGGCGATCGAGTCTTGTGGGGAAAAGTGCGCAAACCTCTGCCGAGTGTATAATCTAATCATGGTTAGCCGTGTCCCCGGTTATGGACAATTATTGAGTATCTAGTATTTGGGTTAGCACATGTATCTCATCACTCTTAATTAATATTGTTGGGTTGTTATCACTTTAATTGGGATTGAGTTGGAGGAACCTTCTCAATGTGTGTTTTAACTACCATGATAGTTAAATTAAAAAATCTATTCCTTTGTTGTAGGGAAAAATTGGATTTTTCGCAAAACTGTAACCATAGAGCTTTCCACCAGCCAAATATGCATGTAGTGATAGCATTATTCTGTTCTTGCTCCACTGTGTTACTTTGCCAGCATATTCTATGTGTTGACCCGTTTCCGGGCTGCAACGTATTATGTTGCAGACTTTTCAAATGAGGAGTAAGGTTCGTTAGGTCGTTGCCGTGCAGTTCAGCTATGCCGTCGTTCGCAAATCCTCATCGCTGAGACTCACCTCATCCTCGGAGAATGGAAGATAATTACTGTCCTCCAAGTCTTCGTGCATGGCATGTTCATCAGGGCTGACCCACCCATCTTCCTGTTCGTCATGTTTGGAAGTTGGCTCAATAGGGTCTTCATTGTCTCCGGCATCGTCTAGAGTATTGTTTTCTCCTGCGCCGGTATTGCTATCTTTTTCATGGTGTGACTTAGATCGGCGCCGCTGTTGTCGGCGCTTTGGCTGTATCTTAGGGGGTTTATATTCCACTGGGTCTTCTTTGTCACCGCCGTTAACTTATTTGGGTGTGTCCACCATGTATACGTCGTAAGAGGAGGTGGCCGTCCAGCGCCCAGTAAATGGCGGGTTTTGGGCCTGCTCCTCTTCGGCATCGTCATCCATACCGTCGATGTCTTCGGAGTTGTAGTCGAGCATGTCGGTTAGATTTTCGATAGTGGCTATTAAGTGGGGGTGGGTCGGAAGCAAAATTCCCGTCATCAACCCCTAGTTCAAACCGGATATAACTCGGCTCTGAGTCCCCTGCTAAAGAGAGCGTTTCTAATGAGTTTAGCACATCCCCTAAAGGTGAGTGCCGGAAGATGTCCGCGGAACTGAACTCGACGATTGGCGCCTGGTAAGGCTCGACGGACGCGGATGTATGTACTTCGGAACCAGTGATTGGAGATGAATCCGGGGGTCCGGTGGCGCAGACCCCGCTCGAAGTTGAGTCTGTGTGCGGCTCCAACACCGATGAGTCTGTGGCTTCCGTGGCGGGGTTAAGCTTCCCATCTTCGAATGGCACAAGCTACTCCGGATCTAGGGCCAGAGCGCTTACAGGCGCAATCTCCTGGGTATGGTCCAATGATAGATTTAGGTCATGTTCATCGCGGTGGCAGGGAGGGGCTGCCATGGGCTCAAATCTGTCGATGATCATGTCTCCGCGGATATCGGCGGCGTAGTTCAAGCTTCTGAACCTGACCTGATGGCCAAGGGCGTAGCTGTCGATCTGCTCTAGATGGCCAAGCGAGTTGGCCCGCAGTGCGAAGCCGCCGAATACGAAGATCTGGCCAGGGAGAAAGACATCTCCCTGGGTAGGGTTATTGATGATGGATGGAGCCATCAAACCTTCTAATGACGGCATAGCGAAACTCTCAATGAAAGCACCAATGTCAGTGTCAAAACCGACGGATCTCGGGTAGGGGGTCCCGAACTGTGCGTCCGAGGTTGATGGTAACAGGAGACAGGAGACACGATGTTTACCCAGGTTCGGGCCCTCTCTATGGAGGTAATACCCTACTTCCTGCTTGATTGATCTTGATGAATATGAGTATTACAAGAGTTGATCTACCTCGAGATCGTAATGGCTAAAACCCTAGAAGTCTAGCCTATATGATTATCATTATCTCTACGGACTAACCCCTCCAGTTTATATAGACACCGGAGGGGACTAGGGTTACACAAAGTCGGTTACAAAGAAAGGAATCTGCATATCCGAACACCAAACTTGCCATCCACGCCAAGGAGAGTCCCATCCGGACACGAGCATAGTCTTCGGTCTTGTATCTTCATAGCCCATTAGTCTGGCTCGTGTCCAACAGGCCGGACGCCCGAGGACCCCTTAGTCCAGGACTCGCTCAGCGGGTGGAGGGGAATATGAGGATAACAACATGCAATTCAAGCTTACAAAACGGTACAAAAACCCAAGGATTAATTGTTCATCAAATTTAGACAAAACCCATATTGAACATGGCAGTAACATCTAACCCAACCACTCTTTTCGCAGTCATAAACAAATGGATCGGTCTGATCCATAAAATCAACATCTTGTGCAAAAAAATTATTTCAGGATGACTACAATTTGTTGTAAATAGAAGCCGGGCACATTTAGAAGCCCATTTGTCCACCTGAAACTTCTTTTTTTGCTGTTCAACGTGTCCGTCCATGAGAAATCTCTTGCTGTAAACTTCAGCCTCATGGACAATAGTAACCTCGCATTCAACAGGAAGAATGTGACAAAGCATCTGTTTGCCTAGTTGGATGCATATCCTTCCATCGTTATTGTCCTCAAACAAATGTCATGAGAATTGAGAAAATCCTGGTGCTTATTAAGCCACCGATTGGTTATACGTTTTTCTCCATGTGGTTGCAGTGCCTAAGTAGACATGAAGATTTGAAAACAGTTAAGGTCTGAAAAAAGAGTATGTTGAAAGAGCAACATCTGAACAGTTAATTCTAGTACAATATATATGGTCTTTCAATGCGCATGAAATCATCACCTTTATATATAAATTCTCCAGAGACCGGAAGCATCGCAGCAAGCCAATAATTATGTACGGATCATAACTAAACATTCCGATATATAAGATCTTGATATAATCCAGCAACATTGATAGGCTATCCATGGACGAACTCTTCATTGAGCATATAACATAATATTAGTACCCAAAGTGTACTCCAAGATGATATAAAAGTTATGTGGACAAATGAAAAATGCAGATTATGATTACAAATGTGTAGATGATAATATGCGGTACCTGAAAAAGTGAGGAGCCAAACACCAACTTCTTGTGATCATTAAACGGATCATGAATTACACCCAAGGTCTCCAGTTTGGGCGTAGATATGACAGTTATTTGCCAAGGTTTATAACAATAATCAAAGAGCAATTTGAAGTGAAGGGGCATCTTCGATGATGAGTTGTTGTCCTTCAAAAGCAGTTCCAATGCTTTTAAGGTGAGGCGACTTTATTTGGAGACAACTGATAGGGATTTCTACTCCCAAAACAATCAGCAAGCGCTCCAGGGTAGGGCAACTGGAGTGGATGATGTTGTGCAGTGAGGCCTCCGGCAGATATACCAACACAAGCGAAAGTTTTTTAGAAGTGGGAGTCAAAGCATTTGTACCAGATCATCTGGTAGATGGCACTGGGCGAAGGTGGCGGTGTGGATATAGGAGGAAAAGCACGAGATGGACAACGGTGGTGTGGGCACAAATTCTTAGTGTTCGGTTTGGCGATAATCGCATAACTCAAACTACTAGAGTTTTTCGAATTCAGGGGATGTCAGCCAAGCGTTCACCGTGCCGGGTATGGACAGCAGGTAGCGTGTCCGGATGCAGAGGCATTGAACAGGGCCCTGCTGGTGAGAGGAGAAGATGGCTCTGAGGAGATCAAATTCAGGAAGGACGGATATCTGACGACAGTCGACATTGAGGGGCGCGGTGCACCATAGAGGGCGCCACCGAGTTGAGAGGACTTGCGTGTGGCGGCAATCCTTGGTGGGGAGAAGCAAGATGATCTCCTCAAGGATGACGTCTGGGAGATCGCTGATGCGGTCCACCAGAGATTCTACCGGTTCCTCAGATCCGGGTGGGGGGGGCTCGCCGCTTCTCCCAGCGCTGTCGGGTGCGGGATCTACAATAGGCATTGCCGCTGGCGGGAGCCTCATCTTCTGAATGCTAGGGCCAGCCGACTCCATTTTCCTTGCGGGCGTCGCGCCAAGCTCATGGGTTTGAGCACAGTAGCCAGAGACGAGCCTAGTGGCAGTGCGAGTGGGAAAGCAGGGTTGGGGTTTTCAGTAGGAGTGGAAGAAAAGGAGCAGGCGTTTTGTGTATGAGTGAGGAAGAAGGTGAGCGGGGGTTTTCTGTACGAGTGAGGAAGATGGGGAGCGGGGGGATTGGGGGGAGACAGAAGCGGGAGAGTCCAGCGAGCTGCAGTATATGTGGAAGCAAGGAGGAAGGAGGGTTTTTCTGCTATCGCCCCCTCTTCAAGAAATATGGGCTTCTCATCACAAAAAACAAAAACAAATGGGCTTTAAGATGGATAGGCTTTTGTACCGGCCCATTCGGCTGCTCGTGTTTCGTACTGAAGGGCCTTGTGCTAGAGGCATCCCGAGACACTCTCCAGCTTATTGCCCATTCAAAAGAAAAAAAGAGACGCCTCCGGCTTAATTATGGCTCCTCATCGGTAACATTTTTTAACTTGAAAAAAGTTATAGCTCCTTTTCGGGCCGGCTTGGCATCCACCAAATTAGAGGATGGTGTACTGCATGCATACACTCACACTGGTCATAGCGCGGCAAAATGAGGGGTCAAATAACATGCCCACAATATACATAGATTAACAGGGATTGTGGGGGATTAAATCATGTACAAGCTAAATTCCCCTCCATTCCTCTCCAAACCCCTTGGGAGGAGGTTGAACTGAACAAGGCCTAAGACTAACCATAGTGGGAGTAACTTAGGCTAGTCATAGTGGGAGTAACTTAGGTAATAACATAGCGCACTCCTAGAAATTTTTGCTTATGTGGCATGTAGTTAATGAGGAGAGAGATGTTTAGAGTAACATAATATGTTACTCTAACATAGCGATTCCCGAGAAAGAATGAGTCTGTAAGCTAATAAATGTAGCCATCTATGACACTAGTACTACGTTACTTTGCAATATGGAGGTGGTAACTTAGACTAGTGTCATATGCATGACACTAATATAAGTTACTCCCCACTATGACCAGCCTTAGGCCTCTCCCAGTGCTCCACCATGTATACTACTCCTAGGTGCTAAGCCTGCCACGTAGGCATAAAATATGATGTGGAAAGTTAATTAAGAAGAGAGAGACTAGTTTGGTGACCCCAGGAAGAAACGGTGCTAAGCGCGTGTACCTAGGTGGAAAGACAATTTTGAGTCTATAGCTAATTAAATGAAGCAAGCTTAGCAACAACTAACTATGCACCTATGCATTGGAGACTTGAGTTGCTAAGCCATTTAATGCACTTAGCACCTCATCTAAGCACATTTGCATTGGAAGAGGTCTTAATTCCATACGACATCATAATATGATACTCAACCCTCTCTTTCTTCATTTAATTCTACGCCACCTCATCAAATTTGCCTACTAGTTGGCATGCATGATACTATTACTATAATACTCCCATTACAACCAGCCTGGTAGAATTAAAATACCTAATCAAAATGGTCGCCGCCCGATCTCTTTGTCCTCCTCCAGCATCCGGCAGAAGAAGAATCATGCAAGACATCGGTTGTATTCGCCGGCGTCGCCTCGGCAGTGGCCTTCATGGGATACAATCGGCGGCGGCCTCCCGTGTTCTACTTCTCATCGATGATGGCGGCAGGCAGGGATGTGTTGTCCGTCACCTCGTCGACATCTGCGTAGCTGCGTCACCTCGTCGACATCTGCGGCGGCTTCTTTTTCTGCCTGCATGTCGCGGCTATGCACGTGTCGATGGCAGATGGCGCAGTCACAGACACTGGAGGCACTGTACGATGCGGCGACATCGAGGGCAGCAACGATGCTCGTGCTGCCGTGCTCCCTGACAAGCCGGCGTGGAGTAAGTTGGCACTCTTCCTCGAGCTGTATTGGAGAGGCCAACTGCAGAACCACGTGCTGGCTTAGTGCGGCAATTACTTCCGACGGGCTAGGCGAGGTAGGTGGAGAAGCGAGCTTCCTCGCTCGTAACTGCCGGGCTCGACGGGCCACCCTGATGGCTTTTATGCCGGAGAACTACTCTTCCTGCTCGTTGGATGCAGCCGAAAGAGTGGACAAAATGGTGGAAGGAGGAGCTTGGCCAGCGTCCTTCTCCTGAACGGATGTATGGGGCCGGAATTGGTTTCTCGTATTCCACGCGAGTTTAAATGTAGGTTTTTGAATGCGGCGAGGAGGCGGGTACAGCTAGGAGTGCAGCGGGAGGCGCCCTGGGCCGGCGCGCTGCTTCAAATGGCGGACGCAGTGAGAGGGCGCGTCCGCCCTGACCCCCTTGATCGTGGACCTTGACGGTGTACGTCACCGTATCTGAGATGCTAGGTGTACCAGATGAATGACTCCAAGTTCGATCACCGTGATGCTAGGTGCGAGCCAAGGAACACTGTTGGAGACACCCCCCTCATAATTTTCCTAGAGACTAGCAAGATGCCCGTGCGTTGCACGAAACATCAAGATCTTATGTGAGAAAAAGGATGAACGAGGGAAGGCCTTATCTGCAAATGTGGAGAGGAGTGTCGGTAAATTGTCATAGTTTCCTTCCTATCCGTTAGATATAGATCGGACAGCCTATATTGCAGGATGGCAGGCACACCATCATCACCAAGTCTGCTTTTTATAAGAGTAGAGATAAATACACTGATGGTCACTGAAGTTGAGGTGGAAGCATGATATAGTCATTGGACTTCAGAATATGCTCAATACAATCATTGAATACGAGTTACAGTAATTATACGGGCACTGGCTCGCCGTAGAGATCCGTATTTTGTCCAGTTGACTGGTCAAATTTGTATACGTGGAACCTACTATTGCATTGTCATTACTACGTCATGCCTGTCTCATGGGTCCCACCTGTCAACTGATGAAATAAATAAACATGTAAAAAACAAGGACTATGCGCGTAGAATCCAGAATCTCCAGCTTGCTGATCACGTAGTAGGCTACTATTTGAATCAATACACTTGAATGCTAATGTATAGATCTTTTATTTTTAAATAATGCCCATGCATGCACACACGACGCACACCACGTCCGGCACACAACACATGGATACCCGTGCCTGCCTTCGCATGCGCCATCTGCGGCTAGGTGGAAGGGGGTTGCGTATGCATGCCGGACGGCCGCACCACATAGCTAGTCGCGTGCTCTGTCTACTTGACCCATCGTGCTTCACCACCACGACCACCACACACATCAGCAGTTGCCAGCAAGCGAGGAGACCTCTCTGCACGCCGCTGCAGCAGCAGCTGATCGCACGAGAAGGCAGGCACCCACCATCATGGACTTCACTGTCCGATTCATCGTGCTACAGCCAAGCTTGTCCAAAACAGCACCCTGTTGTACCATCTCTTGCAGCACCTCTTTGTCCTCGTTGCTCGACAGCCAAATGGAGACGATGGCAAAGCGGCGAGAGCTTCGGCCTTAGAGCACCAGCAGAATGCACGCGCACACACAAGGACATACGAACATTGGAGCACCGGCCAACCCCTTCATCCCCATTGACATGCTCATGTTTTTCTTGTGCTCGCTGTCTGTTGCAGCCAACGTGCTCTTGCATGACATGCTTGGCATCAATGCGCTCGTGCATGGAGTCCTGCTCTCGCGTGAACCACTCTTGATCACTGTTGAGTATCATTGTTAGATTAGAAATATAGGATAGACTAGGAAATATTCTGAGTTGCTGTATACTCCAAGATGACCATGTACTCCTATATATATATATGCCCATGAGGCTCAAGCAATACAATCGACTATTCCATCAAATCCCTCTCTACCTTCTAACAATCACCATGCCGGATCAGCCCCCGGAGAACCACATCGCCTTGCCACCATGGGTCCACAACCCTAGCTCCTGCTCTGCATCTTGTGCCTCCTACCATCGGCCGTCTAGTCTGTATCATCATCATCATCAGAGTCCTAGAAGATCTCACCCACATCATCATTAGGCATGCAGCCGCCTTCATAGACAACATGCGCGGAAGGAGTAGAGGCGATTGGGGACGCACCACGTCCTGGGCACTCCATACGTGCTCGTGTGTGTGCAGCGTGCGTGCTTTTCCATCGGTGCTAGCTCTAAGGCCGAGGCCTCGGTCGCCTTCGTCTCTGGCTAGTCATTGAGCAACGATGACAAAGAGGTGCTGAAAAGATGTGTAGGTGCTGTTGTGTGCGAGCTTCGTCGTAGCACGACGAACCAAACATCGCCACAGATGGCGCACGCCTCCATGCAATCGAGTGTGTGCGCATGGATGTGTTATTCACGTGCATTCTGCAGCCGAGTGTGTGTGCATGCATGTGTTGTGTACGTGCGTTGTGTGCTCCATGCTGTGCGCGTATGTGCATGAGTTAGTGCATTGGCGTGTGTACATGCGTGATGGCATGCATCCTGTACATGCGTGGCTTTTTGCGTGGTTATCAATATAAAATATAAAATATATTCAACTTAGCAGCCTAATGTATCGTCTCTAGTGGTTAGAGAACAGTTCATGTTCTTTTATTTATTTATAGGTGGGCAGGCGGCAAAAAACTGGGGAAAATGCGCAAGGTTCCTTGTAGACGCTCCACCGCGAGGTTCCTTGCTCCTTCTCAGTCGTCGGGAATCTATGTTCTTCCACTCTTTTTTGACGTGAGCTTTGTTCATCCTTTTGTCAACATGCGAGACATCTAGCATCAAGGTGCACGTGTCATGCAAGAAAATGGAGATAATCATATAAGAAGTGCATAAGTGAGTCGTGCACTTCGATGGCACCTACTACGTAATATTTTTTCTCCTCGATGGCACGTGAATAGTGCACGTACTCAATGACAGAGCATGGGATGGTAGCCATGACATGGTCAACCCTTTTTTGGAGAGATTACGTACTAAATAACTTTGATGTGTTCTGTCAACTCGTAGAACGATGAGAAGCTTGATTACTATGCCTTCTCCCTCGCCAATGCATGCGCGGCGGCTTGCAGTACGAGGAGAAACTTTTGCTTACAAGCGGTGGACGTGCAGCATTTCATTTGGTGTCAGATTGCCAGAAGTACTACTGTAGTACCATCATTATTGTTCGACTTCCGGAAGAGGCGAAGAGCCAAGCGCAAGGTCACCTACTAACCTTAGGCTAGCCATAGTGGGAGTAACATAAGTAGGAGTACCTCCTTTTTTAATCTAGAAAGAACCACATGCGAATATTGGATGGTAGCAGCACATCAACTGAATCAAAAATCGAAACCAACCAATGAACTACTACTACTGGTGAGTGTTTTCTAGTATCATGTACTCCGTCTGTCCATGTATATAGGGCTTAATGTGTTTTCCGAGACTAACTTTGGCCCCGTTTGGATCCATGGGTTAGAGTTAGTTTGAGGTAGTTGGGTCTCAACTAGCCCTAAAGTATCCAAACATGAGGGTTAAATTGGAGCAAGTTGCCCCAAACCCAGCAAAAAACACTATCCCATCCAAGAGTCGCTAACATGTGATGAGTTAACCGACCTCAATAGACGGCAAAAACGCCAGCCCGCCGCACTTTGAGAGAGATGAGGATCGAAAGCGATACAGGCTGGTGGATTACTAGAGCTAGGTGTCACACGGAGGCCAAGAAATATGGTGATAGCGTAGGTTAGCCATGCAGTATGATGTAACTACACAGGGTTGCCGTGTTTCGTACTCTTCCGGTCTACTGTGGAGATGATTTGATTTTATATCGCTGAATAATATAAAATATTATGAGTGCATACGCTCCACCACGAGGTTCCTTGTTCCTTCTCAGTCGTCGGGAATCTATGTTCTTCCACTCTTTTTTTTGACATGAGCTTTGTTCAACCTTTTGCCAACACGCGAGACATCTAGCATTAAGGTGCACGTGTCATGCAAGAAAATGGAGATAAGCAGTGCGTAAGTGAGTCATGCACTATGATGGCACCTAGTACTATGCAATATTTTTCCTCCTTGATGGCACGTGAATAGTGCACTTACTCAATGACGGAGCACGGGATGGTAGCCATGGACATGGTCGGCCCTTTTTGGAGAGAGTACTAAATACGTATTAACTTTGATGTGTCCTGTCAACTCGCAGATCAACGAGAAGCACACATTGAATGACGGAGCACGGGATGGTAGCCATGGACATGGTCAACCCTTTTTGGAGACTAATGCACTACTTTTGATGTGTCCAGGGCCCATGCTCATGTATGCCAACGTGGTACTAGTCAATTATTTTGCCAGAGGCAGCTATCACACCCTTTCAATGCCATGTCAATGTACCAACTAGAAACAAGTTAGACGTGTTTGGTTCAACCGCCTCCCTAGGTGTTTCGAGAGGAATTGGCCAGCGCGAGGTGGTTCTATAGGTGGGCAGGCGACTTAAAACAAGGGAAAACGCGCGAACCAGCTAGACGAGGGAGGGAAGCTTCTACATTCGTAGGGGACGTGGCATTGGCTATTGGGCAGCAACATGTGGTCATCTGGTATGCCATAAAGGATACGAAGAGGCATCCTATATCAGCAAGGACCAACTTCCCAACCGATAGCTCATCTAACAGAACTCCCAAGTTAACTTTGCTGAGGCTGGTGTAGTCAAGAGATGGGTGACTGGATGGGAAGTGGACTCAATGTTAACTAGAGGGATGAGTTACTGCAAAGGTTTATTATAAACCTTTGTGGTGACCCATCCGTCTAGTTAATATCGAGGTCTTTGTTTTGTAATTTTTGATATTTTTTTGTTTTTTGAACACATGTTAATCGAAGGTTTTTTGAACATAACGTATCCCAAGACATATATGCTTATGTGGCATGGAGTTAATGAGGAGAGAGGTGTTTGTAGTAACATAATATGTTACCACAACATAACACACACCAATGCAAAATGAGTCTACAACATAATAAATGAAGGCTTGTGTCGGTGTCAAAACCGGCGGATCTCGGGTAGGGGGTCCAGAACTATGCGTCTAAGGCGGATGGTAACAGGAGGCAGGGGACACGATGTTTTACCCAGGTTCGGGCCCTCTTGATGGAGGTAAAACCCTACGTCCTGCTTGATTATTGTTGATAATATGAGTATTACAAGAGTTGATCTACCACGAGATCGGAGAGGCTAAACCCTACAAGCTAGCCTATGGTATGATTGTATGTTGTCCTACTAACTAAAACCCTCCGGTTTATATAGACACCGGAGGAGGCTAGGGTTACACAAGGTCGGTTACAAAGGAGGAGATATCCATATCCATATTTCCTAGCTTGCCTTCCACGCCAAGTAGAGTCCCATCCGGACACGGGGCGAAGTCTTTAATCTCGTATCTTCATAGTCCAACAGTCCGGCCAAAGGATATAGTCCGGCTGTCTGGAGACCCCCTAATCCAGGACTCCCTCAGTAGCCCCTGAACCAGGCTTCAATGACGATGAGTCCGGCGCGCAGTGTTGTCTTCGGCATTGCAAGGCGGGTTCCTCCTCCGAATACACCACAGAAGAATTTGAATACAAGGATAGTGTCCGACCCTGCAAAATAAGTTCCACATACCACCGTAGAGAGAATAATATTACCACAAATCTAATCTGCTGACATGTTTTGGCAGCATGACATCACGCCACGGCCCAGTAATTTTGAACCGTTTTTCTTTAACCAGCCCCGCACATAACGCAAGGCGGTTTCTAGACACGTCTTGTCAAAGCAGAGATCGTGTTCCCCTTATTGCGGGATTCTCATCAATACGAACGTGGGTAACCCAACCGTGCCTAGGACTCCTAGATTTTAGGCAAGTCCCAAACGGCCACGAGGAGCACGCTTGATATTCACCCTCTTTATAAAGGGACAAGGCTTTTACTTTTTTCCCTCCCGTGCTCAGTCGAATCCTTCCCCCGCCTCGAGTTCTAACACCCAAAGCCCAGGTCAGGTGCTTCGGACATTCAATCATGTCCGGATCCAGCCTTCAAGGCCGGTGGATGTCTTCCTCCGTCACGGAGGAGGACATCAAGAAGTTGAGGGAGGCCAGATATCTGACCGCCGAAATTTCGCATAGGCTGCCCGCCCGAGGGAAGATCGTCCCTACTCCCGAACCCAATGAGAGCATTGTGTTTGTCTCCCACTTCCTCCGAGGACTAGGCCTTGCTCTGGATCCCTTTGTTAGGGGTCTTATGTTCTATTATGGGCTGGATTTTCACGATCTGGCCCTGGATTCCCTTCTTCACATTTCGTCATTTATTATTGTCTGCGAGGCCTTCCTCCGCATTACCCCTCACTTCAGCTTATGGCTCAAGACCTTCGATGTGAAGCCGAAGATGGTCGAGGGGCAGTACGCAGCGTGCAGAGGGGCTCTAATAAGCAAAATTGCTGATGCTCCATGGCCAAAGGGTTCCTTTCCAGAGGTGTCCGGATTGAGGCAACGGGAGTGGTTTTACGTCACAGCTCCCCGAAGTGCCAAGTGGGTAGCTGCCCCCACCTTTCGCTCGGGCCCTCCACCACAACTGATGTCATGGATCAGCAGGGGGCTGAGCTGGGATCCAGCCAAGGATGTGCCAATACTGCAGAGCCCTATCCGAGATCTCTTCGAGGGAGATTTCAATCTGGTTATAGTAATGCAAGTTATGTTGGTTCGTCGAGTCCAGCCTTGCAAATGCCGCCCCCTCCGCATGTGGGAGTTCAACCCGGAAGGACCACACACTATTCAGAATTTCCTCGGCATGATGCACGAGGAGATGTACAAATCGTTCTTCGGACCCCAAATAGAGTGTCCGGACACTACCGAGGACGTGGGCCTGAGCAGCAATCGCACCGCTGCCCAAGTAAGTAATCCCATGGCCGAACACACTGTCCTTTTATTTATCATGACATCATTCTGAAGAATCACTCTTTGACCAGGACTAGATAACAAAGGCGAAGATGATCCGATGTTCGGCCCCCCTTCCTGAAGGCTTGGACAATCCGGTGCTGGAAAAGATGCTCGAGCCAGCACCTTGTCTGGTGCCCTCAAAGGAAGATGAAGGGGGAATAAAGAGGGTGAAAGCGGGCCTCCATCGCTACCTATTCCACACGAGGGAATGAGCGCCTCCGCGAGGGAGGATAACCAAGGTGAAGAATCTGACATTCTCTCTCCCCAGGGAAGGAAGAGGTCTACCTCTAAAGATTCGACAACTAAGGTTTCCAAACGGCAGAAGAAATCTCCGCCAGAGGGACCTGCCTCGGAGGGTACTCTTGCCGCACAATGTCCGCGCGGGGATCAGCCCTCTACCGAGCTGTAAGTAAAAGGGTATTCAATAACGAAAATATTTTCTCTATTTCTGAGGAAAATAATCGAAGCATTTGTCTTGCACTTCGGATCTTAGCCCTTCTCAGCTGAGCTCGTCTTCGAGGGATCTTCTTCCGGAGATGATGGAGAGCGAAACGCCTCCCCTTGCCACACCGCCTTACGAAGCGGGCGACCCTGAGGTGTCGTCGCGGAGGGCTTCTCCTAATCCGGCAAGGCCAGAAGGTAATCCTATGGCCACCCGAAGTCCTCAGTATCCGGCTCTCGAAGAGAGAAATCAAAATAGTCCGACACCGTCTGGTGTGTGGTCGGACATACGGAGGGATCTGCTGGAGAAAGCGGCTATCTCAGAAGAGCACCGCACATTGATGGGTACAATGATTGAAAGGATTTCGTCCGCTGAAAGCGGGCTGCATGAAGCCTTTATGAGTCTACTGACGGGTTTTGAGGTACGTGAAATGATGTACATTTTTGAAAGTACCGCACATTTTTAGATGTGCCCTGTGTAGATAGTAGCCCCTGAGACTCTGGTTGTCGTCAAAAACGGCGGCAAATAGAGGATCATAGTCCCAGGTAATAACCAGACTGCCTTTATGTGCAGGTGGTGGACGCTCCGGTGGCTAGCCGGACTGATGGGTATGCCGAACTAAAGCGGCAGCTGGATGCGGAAAATGCCGACATCGTGCTTGTCAACAAGCGGCTTGACGAGACGCAGGGTCAGTGATTTTTCTGGTGATTGTCACATAATAAGAGCGGCCTGATGCCAGTATCTTTAATATGTTTCTGACTGCAGATGGAGTGGCCACTGTGGAGACCCTTCAGGCGGAGCTTGCCCGAGCCAAGGAGCAAGCCAGGAGTAGTAATGCGGCCGCTTTACAGGCGGCCGAAGAGTTAAGTGCCGAACAGGCCGCACATTGCGAGAGCAAAGAAAAAATTGCCAAGATGGCCGTGGAGTTAAAAGATGCTGCTGACCGTTACCGGCTTCTTAAAGAGGAAAACCGGGCGAAAGCGACGGACCTGGAGAAGGCCCGGGTGGCTGCCAAGGAAGCCCGCTCCAAAATTAGAGCGACGAAGGAGGAGCTGAATCAGGCTGCAAATATTGTGTCTGGGAAGCCTTTCTTGTTGCGGACTAAGTTCGGAGATCCGAAGTATGCTCCTCTGGACCGGCTATGGAGTTCTGCGGACGCGTACATGGATTTGGCTGCTAGCGCTGCTGATGCCGCCGAGTACTTCAAGGATCAGAAAGGCCCGAAGTGGAGAAGCTGTTCTGGTCACAGTTTCACGCTCCAGTCCGTCCGCTGCTGCTGAATGAGCAATTGACCGGTTGGGCCGAGCTCCATAGATTATCCGGACTAGCCATGAGGTCCGTTGTGGATCATTTGTGGCCAGGAGGGCCAAGGCCGAACAGCTACTTTAGCTTAGTGCAACAATTCCTTGGCGCTGTGCCACGCATTGATGCTGTGAAGAGGTCGGCGTGCATAGAAGGCCTGCGGATGGCCCTTGCCCGTGTCAAAACATACTGGGCGGAGATGGATGCCACCACTGTTGCGGCACGGGGTTCGGCCATAGGCCGAGTGGCTGCCGAGCACTACTTTGAAGAAGTTCTTGAAGGCGCTTGTTCAATAGAGGCTCAGTGCTCGAAGAATATTATGTCTGAGTGGCATGTATTCCCATTGTAAAAACAATGTTTTATTGAATGTATCAAGGCTGTATTTATACTTTTGCAAAAAAGTGCTATGATGCCTCCTGTGCGGCCGTTTATGTAAATATGTATATATCCTCAAAGATTGCAGTCGTCGGCTTCAGCCCCCACGCATATAATGCGGGGGTGTTCGCAGAAGACGCATGTTCACACTTGATCCAATGTCTTGGTCCATTAAGGAGGTGATAGCGCAGCGAACTAGGCAACCGGACTATAATGCTTTAACACTTTCAGTTAGCCAGAGGAGTTTGACAGTGGGGCTACTATATAGCCCCTGGTGGCTCCGCACTCATCCGAATTCGGGGTGCGTACATGCCTGGCCGGGAAATGGCCCTTCGTTAAAGCGGAGGAATCCCAAAGATTCCGCTAGGTCATCGAGTGGTTGACCAGTCTCACGCTATATCATGACAGTCTGTTTTCGGCTTTCTCTACTGAGGTGCTCGTCCGGCTGAACCAGGGCACAATCGCAGTAGTTCTCCTGGTGCCGCCTTAGCCGATAGAGCGAAACGTAAGGCAGCAAAACACAGGAGCCGGGCAAACCCAACAGTTGACCAAAGACATGGTTCGGAGCTGATGCATATAAGGCCAAACTCGCGACGCCGAACACTCCCTAAGGTATTCGGTCTTTATGATGTAAACCGGGCCTAAACAGTACACTTTGTAATAAGCCCCTGGTGTCCAGGTACATGCAATATTCTGACGTGGCCACATGCCAATACATCAGCATCCTTCTCAATTGTACTGAGAATCTGAGGGATGTGTATCAACAAGAGACAGTAAAAAAGGTTTACGCAGGGTCTTAATCTAAAAAGAATCCTTGGAACGGGTCCCTGCTGCATGTCTGCGCCTGTGTCTCTGTTGTGCCGTATTTTGGACGGGTGTAGCACGATGGTCATCTGAAAAAGAGAGGAACTTAATTGAAAAGTTGTTGTGCAAAAGGTAAGTTATACTAAATAAACAATATATAGTTCAAAATGAGTAAAGTTGAGCCCCTTGTGCACGCGTGTTGAGCCCCTTGTATTGTAATAGGGGTATGGCCATCAAACCTATGTCAATTACATATAGCTGTACCGGACTCGTCCAACCGTGTTCGTGGTCTTAACGGCCTGTCAGATGCTTTAGTTGGTGAGGCCGTTTAGTGTGCGGCTGCCAAGGCAGCCGCACGGTCTTCCGCGTGCAAGCAGCGCTCAATATTTCCATTTACTGTAATGATGCCACGTGGACCGGGCATCTTAAGCATGAGGGAAGCGTAATGTGGTATTGCGTTAAAGCGAGCGAAAGCTTCGCGTCCGAGTAGTGCTTGACAGCCACTTTGGAATGGAGCGATGTGGAAGGTTAAAATTTCGCTGCGGAAGTTATCGAGAAAGCCGAATATAACCTCTAGTAGCAGGGAGCCCGTGCAATGGGCTTCTGGGCCTGGCGTTACTCCTTTAAAGGTAGTATTGCTATGGCTAATTTTTGTTGGGTCTATCCCCATTTTGCGGACTGTGTCCTGATATATCAGGTTTAAACTACTGCCACCGTCCATCAGGACTCGTGTGAAGTGGTATCCGTCAATTATCGGGTCTAACACCAAGGCAGCCCATCCTGCACGCCGGATACTTGCCGAGTAATCTCGATGGTCAAAGGTGATCGGTTGGGACGACCAGTGACAGGACTCCGCGGTGATAGGCCCTGGGGCATGTGTCTCTAGGAGTGCCGCTTTGTTTCTCCCCTTTGTCACGTGTAACACGTTTACTGTTTTGACTTCTGGTGGGAATTTCTTATGTTCCCCCGTACTTTGCTTGTGAGGCTCGTCCTCGTCTTCGCTTGGAGTATCCTGCCCCTTATGTTCGGCGTTGAGCTTGTCGGACTGCTTGAAGACCCAACATTCTCTATGGGTATGATTTGCAGGTTTATCGGGGGTGTTGTGGAGCTGGCATATTTTATCCAGAATCTTGTTTAGGCTGGACAGTTCGTCTCGGTTACCTTTGGAGGGCAGCTTTTGTTGATTTGGCCGAGAGCTTCTGAATCCGGCGTTTACCGCCGTGCTCTTCGGGTTGTCTTCTTTATTCCGGTGCCTGTTTTTGCTGCGCCGTGGCTTCCCGTTTTTGTCCCTAACTTCGGATGTACTTGGGTCGCTGGTGCTGCATCGGGCTAACCAGCTATCCTCGCCCGCGCAAAAGCGGGTCATGAGGATTGTTAATGCTGCCATTGATCTCGGCTTTTCTTGGCCGAGGTGTCTGGAAAGCCATTCATCTCGAACAATGTGCTTGAAAGCTGCTAAGGCTTCGGCGTCCGGACAGTCGACTATTTGGTTTTTTTAGTGAGAAACCTGTTCCAAAGCTTTCGGGCTGACTCTCCGGGCTGTTGAGTTATATGACTTAAAACGTCTGCATCCGGGGGTCGGACATAGGTCCCTTGAAAATTTGCCCGAAAAGCATCTTCGAGCTCTTCCCAACTTCCAATGGAGTTTTCGGGGAGGCTTTTAAGCCAGTGCCGAGCTGGCCCTTTGATCTTGAGGGGTAAGTACTTGATGGTGTGGAGATCGTCTCTTCGAGCCATATGGATATGGAGGATGTAGTCCTCAATCCAGACCCCAGGGTGTGTCGTTCCGTCGTACGCCTCTATGTTTACGGGTTTGAATCCCTCTGGAAATTCATGGTCCAGCACCTCATCGGTGAAACATAGGGTGTGTGCAGCACCCCTGTATTTGGGTGTACCGTGGTGTTGGGATGTTTGTTGTGTTGCATTGCATGCTGGAGCGCACTTGCATGGCCCATAGATGGATCTGGTTGCGCCGTACATTTGATGCAAGCCCTCACGTGGATCGCGTACTGGCTTATGTGCGACATCATTTGCCGCTTTATGTTGGCCACGAGGTCGTCTATCCGACCGAATGGCCGTTTTGTTTTTTGATTGCGGGGGATCTAAGGCCTCCTCATTGAATTCAGGTAGCAACCTTCGCTTCGGGTAGCTCTTGGTGTGGTGATTACCGCCGTACTTCGCTTCAGTGTTGAGTACTTCACTCCATCTGATTCTGTGTGTATCTTGTGTAGCCCTGAGCCTTTGCTTCTGCTTTTTCAGACTCCTCGCAGTGGCAACAAACCTTTTATGGGTATTCTGTTGCTCCGCATGCCTGTCCGGTGTGATGTTGTCCGGACTGTTATCTTCGACGGAGTCGGGTTGTTCGGTTTGATTCTCCGTGTTGCCGTGATCGGACGATGGTTCAATGCCATGTATGTCGTCCGCTGGCTCACCTTGCTCTATCGCTGGGTTTATATGATCGCTATTTCTGGCGAGGCGGGATTTGGAGTGGCGCTTACGCCGCCGCTTTGACTGCTTCTCGAGGGAACAACCCTTCGGTGCATCCTTCCACTCTTCGTCGTTGTTTTCTTTGGGTGCGTCCACCATGTATACATCATATGATGAAGTGGGCGTCCAGTGCCCTGTGGGCAGTGGTTCCTGTTCGTCTCCTGCATCGTCGTCCATACCGTCGATGTCTTCGGAGTCGAAGTCGAGCATGTCGGTCAAATCATCAATAGTGGCTACTAAGTGGGTGGTGGGTGGGCGGCGAATTTCTTTGTCATCCGCATCCCAATCCTGCCGAACATAGTTCGGCCAGGACTCTCCTGACAGGGAGGGGGACCTTTATGAGTTCAGTATGTCGCCGAAAGGCGAGTGCTGAAAGATAAACTCGGAGATGAACTCCATGATCGGCGCCCAGTCAGATTCGATAGGCACGGGCACAGGAGGTTCGGAGTCCGTGGCCGAGGAGGAATCCGGTAGTTCGGCATTATGGTTCCCGTGAAGGGTAAGGTCGATATTCGGCTCGATCACCACTGAGAATGCGGCCTTCGTGGCGGGGTCTATCCACCCGTCCCTGGATGGCGCAATTGGCTCCGAATTGAGGGTCAGAGCGGTCGCCGGTGCGATCTCCCGAACATTGTCCGATGGCAGGGCTAAATCATGCTCATCGTGACCGTGCGGCGCACTCGGCAGGGGCTCGAATCCGTCGAAGATCAAGTCTTCGTGGATGTCGTCCGTGTAGTTTAAGCTTCCAAACCTGACCTGGTGGCCAGGGGCGTAACTCTCGATCTGCTCCAGATGGACAAGTGAGTTGTCCCGCAGTGCGAAGCCGCCGAATACAAAGATCTGTCTGGGGAGAAAAGTCTCACCCTGGACTGCATCACTATCGATGATCGAAGGAGCCATCAAGCCTAACGGCGAAGACATAGAGGAACTCTCAATGAAAGCACCAATGTCGGTGTCAAAACCGGCGGATCTCGGGTAGGGGGTCCCGAACTATGTGTCTAAGGCGGATGGTAACAGGAGGCAGGGGACACGATGTTTTACCCAAGTTCGGGCCCTCTTGATGGAGGTAAAACCCTACGTCCTGCTTGATTATTCTTGATAATATGAGTATTGCAAGATTTGATCTACCACGAGATCGGAGAGGCTAAACCCTAGAAGCTAGCCTATGGTATGATTGTATGTTGTCCTACGGACTAAAACCCTCCGGTTTATATAGACACCGGAGGAGGCTAGGGTTACACAAGGTCGGTTACAAAGGAGGAGATATCCATATCCGTATTGCCTAGCTTGCCTTCCACGCCTAGTAGAGTCCCATCCGGACACGGGATGAAGTCTTCAATCTCGTATCTTCATAGTCCAACAGTCCGGCCAAAGGATATAGTCCGGCTGTCCGGAGACCCCCTAATCCAGGACTCCCTCAGCTTGCATGACACTACATTTATGTTACTACCCACTATGATGATAGTAACACAAACTAGTAACATCCATATGTTACTAGTCTAAATTACTACCCACTATGACTAGCCTTAGCATGGTTAATAATATAGCCAACCGATGGCTACAAGGAACCGCCATGTCATCTACAGCCATCATCTATATGCACTCATACAATAGTGTGGGCTATAAGGTTGGCTATTAGTACATTAGTACTTTTTCCATCTTCTCTCTATCTCTTTCTTCACATTTATTGCATTTACCTAGGAATGTGTATATAGCTAGGCTCTTGCATGAGAGCCCACTCCACTTACTTTTTCACATCTCTCTCCTCCACATAGGCAAAAATGCCATGTAAGCGGGCTATAAGCCCACTATTATACTTCCTCAAGTATAATAGTGGGCTCAAGTATAATAGTGGGCTTATAGCCTGCTTACATGGCATTTTACCTATGTGGAGGATAGAGTGATGAACAAATCTCACGTCAAAAAGGATGAACATTTGTAGTAAGCAAGCTTCTTGTTGTTCTGCGAGTTGCCGCGTGTTGGCAAAAGGATGAACAAAGCTCACGTCAAAAAAATAGTGGAAGAAATATAGATTCCTGACGACCGAGAAGGAGAGAGGAACCTCGTGGTGGAGCATCTGCACTCATAATATTTTATATTATTTGGCGATATAATATCAACCAATCATCTCCACAGTAGACCGGAAAAGTATGAAACACGGCAGCCCAGTGTAGTTACATCATACTATATGGCTAACTCACATTATCACCATATTTCTTGGCCTCCGTGCGACATCTAGCTCTAGTAATCTAGTAGCCCATATCGCTTCTCACTCCTCGTCTATCTGAAAGTGCGGCGGGCTGGCATTTTTGCCGTCTATTGAGATCGGTTAACTCATCACATGTTAGCGACATGCCAAGAGCGTTCTAAAAAAATTATTGTACTCTATTGTTATGCCAAGAAGAGGAAGCGCTTTATCGACAGACCAAACGAGACAGGCATGCCGTGCCGTGAGTGGGTCCAGTTTCTCGTTTTGAACTTGTTTGGTGTAGTAGTAACACTTGGTTTTGACTATTGATAAGATTTTATATAGGGCCTATGTATTCTCCGAGGATGCCTTTGACTATTAATAAGATTTTATATAATTTGAAAATTATATCATTCGAAGATCATTTCACGTTCCGTTTTAAAAAAAATCATTTCACGTACGAATTTGACTGTATGCTTTGAGCAACTTGCATGTCCTATACTGCTCCTGTTTGGATACTCTAACTTAGCTAGAGGTTAGACTAACTCATGACTAACTCTGAACTAACTGTAGCCAAAGAGGTGTTTGGATTACAGGGTTAGATTGACAATAAATGCACTTGATGGAGAGAGAAAAGTGATTTTTTTCAGTGGGCTCAATGAGAACTATTTCCTATTAGCACATCTTGGGTGGGATAGTTTTTTTGTGGGTTCGGTGCAACTTGCTCCAATTTAACCCTCATGCTTGGATACTTTAGGGCTATTTGAGCCCCAACTAGCTCAAACTAACTCTAACCCATGGATCCAAATAGGGCCAAAGTTAGTCTCGGAGAACGCATTAAACCTTATATACATGGACAGACGGAGTGCATGATACTAGCAAGCGCTCACCATTAGTAGTAGTTCATTGGTTTGTTTTGGTTTTTTATTCAGTTGTTGTGCTGCTACCGTCCAATATTCGCATGTGGTTGTTTCTAGAATAAAAAAAGGAGGTACTCCCTCCGTCTAGGTGTGTAAGTCACCTAAGGTGGAGCAGCGCGACCTAGGTGGCTGCGGATTGGAATAGGCCAAAGAAACAGACCGAAAATTCTTCCAATCACCACGCCACTTTTTTCCTCCTAAACCAAACAGAGATTAGCAATGAATCCCTAATTAATAGGGTTGTCGTTTCAGCCAACCCATACAGGCCCATTGACGTGCATGCAAACCAGGGTCAATCCCTCCCCTAATTAGCGTGTTCCTTCTCTGCATGCATAGGTCACTCATTCTCTCCCGCATTAACTTCCTCCCTCGCGTGGTTCAACCAAATTTTTTGCTAAATGAGGATGGAATTTAATGCATTGCACCTAAGTGTTTTGGGAATACCTGATTTTCGTAAGGTGACTTACACACCTAGATGGAGGGAGTAGTACTTACTGTGGGAAAGGTGAAGTAATGGTTGCTTCGCCCGAGCAACTTATTACTCTGGGAATATGGGAGTACTAGCGGATTCAACAAACAGAGAAATGATGGTTGCTTCGTCCAAGCAACTTACTGTGGCGAAGGTGGGGCTCTGTGATTTGACTGCACACTAGTCATTACTACTACGGCACAACGACCAGGGTGAATAATCTTTCCCTGCAGTTGTGCACTCAATATTGCTGCATGGCGGGTGGAGCCGGATGAAGGATGTCCCACATGTCGGCGAAACAAAGTTGAATTGCTTCTGGCATTGCTATCAATCCTTCAGGATTTGTTTATATGTACACATAATTTTAATGAAATTGTACTGTGATGCTATGAAGGTTTCAACTTTCGTTCCTGCAGGAAAAAGGAAAGGTTTCAACTTAGGATTCATGTGTCCACTTGCCTCAAGATTATCTCATTACAACATTCCATCAAATACAAATGAAACTACCATGGCTGCTAATGCATCTCAATGGTTCGCGGATCAGCGCCAATATTCACATCATAACTGAAGACAAAGTTGTGAGAAGGTGTACAAATAATGAAAAACATATAATTGATCGATGTTGTTCATAGGCATGGATCCATTTCCTCGGCACAGTGTTCATTGGTTGGAAGCTAGTTTGACCCAGCCCTGTAGCCAAAAAAGAGGTGTACGGAGGACATCACAATCCGATCATTTTGTGCAGCTCCACTAAAATCGAGTTGACCATCCCTGTTTGCAAAGATATCTAGTCAGTGTGATTACAATAATAGTGGAACTAGATGATGAAACATAACACACACAAATAGAAGCTGGTCACCTCTGCGATCTCTCTTTAGGACTAACTACTTGTTGGAGAAGATTAGGCACGGAGTTGGATGAGGAGGATAGCAAAACCAATCTCCCTTTCTACAGTCCCACAGAAATGTAAAAACGTTGCCCGTGTGACATTTTGGCGGAACTGCACAAAACACTCTTAAGAAAAAAGTGATTTGTGTAGTTGACCAAAAGGTCACAATAGCAACGAGGTGAAATTGATAGCCATGTTTGCAAAAGGAGGTAGAAAGGAAACAATTACTACCCAATAACACGAGTTGAAGACACATACGCCGACAAAAAAGAAGCATATTCCATGTAATAAGGGAAAGATAGCAGCATGGTGGTTTTTCAAAAATGTTTTGAGGACGAGATTGCAAGATGGAAAGTACGCCGACCGAGATATGTTTTAAGCAAACAACTAAAGATGATCCAGATGCAGGATTTTCCACATGCAGCAACATGGGAAGATGGGCAGAGGAGCAAGGCCGGAGGAAGTTGTACCTAAGGGTCATCGGGATCTTACTAGGAGGGCGCCGGCGGCCAGGATCTGCCCATACTACGGCAGCGAGCAAGTGGCAAAGGCCCTACCGCGTCGGAGCTTGGTTAGAGAGAACGGCGGGTACCGCAGATCGGGACGTGCTGCCTCAATGCCGCCGAACGGAGAAATGATGCACATACTCCTTCCCGTCGGCGGATGGGATGCGGCCGGATCACTAGCCAACGGTGAGAGAGAGAGGCCACCACCGCCTTGTGTGAGATGGTGTCACGAGAGAGATACCCCGGCAGGCAGGCTCCGTTGTATATAGTGGAGCGGATTTTTCCATTTTCCCCACGACAATCGTTTTATATACGTACGTGCCATTGAGAAATATAACTTTATTTAATACTAATGCGTCAAGTCAAACTTTGTTCCATCTATGCATCGTACACGACCCTCCTTCGAGTAAACAACCGCTACACACATCAATTTATCACGTGGGTTGCCTTTTCGTACAGAAACGAACTCCACCATGTACCCGCGTGGGTGTGACCGGGAACGAGACGTGAGTATGTGCATCATTCGTGCACCTCTTCTTTAGGTGCATGTACGTACGTGGGTGGGTGTGAGAGAGATGGTTTGTGCGAAACAGAGGCAATGTGTTGATGATATCTCAATCAAAAAACGTAACATATGCAATGTGTGTGAAATAGAGTCATGGATATATCATATATAGAGGGAGCGACCCACGAGAAGAGAGTGGAGGGATCATCGGCATGAGATATCAATAGAATCGAAAACAGGGATGAAGTGTGTGGTTGCGTGATCGATAAAGAGTGCCATCGAATTTGTGTTTGCCCACGTCAAAGATATAGGGCGGCTGGCCTACTGGAATTTGAGAGGGCAGAGGTGTAGTTTTTCTCTGTGGCATGGATACCTACCTACAATGTTCGACTATCAGTGTGGGGGGGGGCAGGGACCTAACTATAGAGAGGTAGATCGACTAGTATATGTGTGGAGAAGGAGAGAGACCTAGCTATGTATTAAGGGAGATCGATCGACATCCATGCATATGTGTAGCAGAGGAATAATGTTGGGAGAAAGACAAAGGTAGAGTGTCGGAGGGTTGGTGGTGGAGTGGCTTCTCACAAATGGTGGGAGAGGCCTGCTAGGAAAATGGAGGGTACGAGTGCAATATCAATAAGAGAGGGCAGGGGATGTATGTCTGTCTATGCACGTGCGTGTGAGAGACGGGTCGGGAGGTATGCAAGGATGATGAGGGGAGACGACATGGTTGTGGTAAGCATACGTAACTACATAGGAAGATCAACTGTCGTCTGTCCGAGAAAGGGAGAGACATAACTAGTGGGGTAAGTCTATCGGTGCGTGGGGAAAAAGAATTATAGTCGACCTAGCTATATGTAGGGAGATCGGTACGTATACATGCATGCATGTGTTAGAAGCAAATAAGGTCCAGAGAGACAGACAGGGGGAGAGGGGTGCGGCTACACTGGTGCGCGTCGGTCCTAAACAAACGGTTTTTAACCCCTTTCCGTGACGGCATATGGAACCGTCTCCAAGTGAGTGTGGGCGATAGGGGGTCCTTCCCACATGACCCAGAAACCATCGGGGATAGGGATCCTTGATGCATACAGTTGTCCCTGTATAACCGTTTCCGATATCTCGAATATCCCAAACGCTTCATCCTTGCTACTCGTTTGTGCTCGCATTGCCATCGTAATTGGAGTTTTGTGGTTCTACCTAAAACCAGGCAGATTCTAGGCACGGGAGCTTTCCAGGCAGATTCTAGGTAGATTCCAGGCACGGGAGATTTACGATGCCTGGCTCATCACAAACAGTTCATGATTATAAACCATGTACGATAGGTAGGCAATCACACACATTTAGTTTTCCGGCACCGTATGTGATAGTGTCTGACATCACACACACTTTGCGAACGGCAATTGTGTTCATGCTTGCACGTGTTTCCTCTCTGTGAATCGTCTCGGGTTATGGTGTATATCGCAAACATTTGTGTTTTACCAACCGTGTGTGCCGTAATGACCAGCACAACGTAATTTTGCCCTAATTTAATTGCTGCTATTTAAAATTGTACCTAATTTAAACTTGAAAGTAGGGTATAGCTTTATTCATATCCATCAGGTTCAAACAACCAATGCATTATTCGATTCATAGGTACATATGTTTAAGAATTACAGAAGCACCAAATAAAGAATGATGTACCAGGGTTCTATACTTGTACTATTACAGATGGTAAAGAAAGAGGCGACGGACATTCCAGATGCTGAACAAGGTGAAGCGGAATGGCCCTATTGTGCTCTCCTGGATGCAGAATGCATGCAGGACTCTAGTCCAACCCCTTGTGATGGTCGGCCACCAATCATGTAGTTTGAGAGGTAATCTTGAGTAAACTGCTTCAGGATGCACTGCAAAAGAAAAAAGATTCTCATATTGTCATCTAACACAACTCATTACGGGGGCAGTAAAAAGAAGGCTACGGGGTTCTTACTTACCATCCTGCAGTTCACTGTTGTCTTGCATAAAGTGTAAAAAATAGTTCGATTGACATCTTTTGACCCATTTTAGTAACAATCTTTATCAGTTTCCTCACTTGATGCTGGTTCATGAATATCTCATTGCCCCATGCGCAGAAAGGGTCGAAGTGTGGATCTTTGGCAATGATATATGTACCTAAAAGCACCAAGTTAATATTAGAAGCTAAACAACAATTGAAAAATGATGTAGTACAACATTCCATCCATCCCATTATATAAGATTTTATTACATGTATATCTAGACATCATCAGAACATTAAAGTAACACTCTTCCTTGTTGCTATGTAGCCTGGGATTGCATATTTAGTCATTCAGTACAATGCATGTTGCTAAACAACAATTGAAAACGAAAAGGCATGTTAACTGCAATATCCTTAACAGCAACCAAATATTGTAATTCATAGTGGTATTGTTGAAACTGTTATTGATGAAATTGAACTGCACAGCAAATAGTTGCACATATAAAGCATCACATTGTGAAGAATTGAAATAAACAAGTAATAAGGACATCTCTAGGCGATCCTTCAAAAGTTAAAGGACTAAAACCCTTAGTGGATATATATATATACTCCAGCAATTTTTGGCCTTTTCTAGTCGATCCCCTAAACTTAAGGTTGTAAACTTCAATTTGATCAAGTTCAAAGCAGGTTCAACCAAAAGTAGCATGCATTCAGACATAAACATAGATAGTTTTGCATAATCGGACATAAAACATAAATTTAAACTAAGCTAAACAACTTTCGGTCGAAGTAGTGGTCAAGACAATCCTTCCTCGTCATGTACGGTGTGCTGCGAGCCGGGTCCGGGCCAGTACCGTTGTTGGGGTCGTTGGGGAAGGCACTCCTCCACTCGTCGACGTCGATCTCCTCATCCTGGGGGCCCACCTCGATGCCCTCTGCGCCGCCATCGCCGCCACCTTAGACCTCGCCATCAAAGGAGAGCGCGATAACCTCGCCGCCCTCCGCGCCGCCGTCCTCGCCGCCTTCGACCTCGTCATCGGAGGAGAGCGTGATAACCTCGCCGCCCTCCGTGCCGGCAAAGATCGCCCGCTCCGCCTCCACAAGCTCTGGGTGCTGCCGGTGGAGCTCTTGCTTGTAGGCCTCAGCGGCGGCCTCGGCCTCGAGACGCTCCCACGCCTCGCGGTCCTCCCGCGCCATAGCCGAGCTCACCACCCCTGGCTCCGGCAGAACAAGGTGGACTAGACATGTGCCGAAGGGGAAATTGAGCCTAGCCGCCGCGCCGTGGTAGCGGACCTGCCAGCGGTCGTACTCCATGGCCGCGAGCTCGGCTGTGTGGAACCTAGCGAGCCACCGATGGGTGTGGGTATCTCGATCTGTAATCTTGGCGACCCACGTCCCCCACCGCCGCTGCCGGACCCCGAGGTAGGACTTCGTCGGCTACCGGGTCCAGGGAAGGACGGGGAAGTCCTCGAACTGGCGTAGGGGCGCGGCGGCGGGCAGATCGGGGGACCGGCGACGGCGGATCAGGCCCGCGGAGGACGACGAGCACACCTCGCGGACACCTCGCTGGCATCCGGCGAAAAGGCCGCGATAAACCTCTTTTTGGACATTGGCTACTCGAGCTCCCCGGCACACAGGCAGAGGTTGAGGATGGAGGCGCCAGCGATGGCGGTGACCTACCAATGGTTTCGAGGATTGTGTGTGTCTGTGTGAGCAGAGGTTGTGTTTGAGGAAATACTGCGGCAACTGGAAATTTTACTAGGCGGGAGTAACAAGGCGGGGCTACTAAAAATTTGGATCAAGGGCGAGCAGATATTTTTGAGATTGCGAGGGATGCAGAGGCGGGAGTAAAATGTCGGGGCTACTGAAAATTTGAATCAAGGGACTGAAGCAGAGAGGGATGCAGACACTACAAGAAATATGTCAACTTGTGACCAGCACTATTGGTCACTGAATGGTCACTGTTTTCAATTTGTGACCTTTTTGTGACCAAAAACATAAGGTCAAAAGCTGGCGGTCATAAACTGACTATAGCGACCTTTCTTCTGGAATGGTCGTAGACGTTTATGACCAAAATACGTCTACTGTGGCGTTTTGGTCACTAGCAACCTCCCCAGGCCACGTAGGCATCCAGCGTGGCAATCTGATGTGGCACAAGATTTAGCCCGGTCCAATTCGATTTTCTACATGGGCCTAGCCCAACAATTCTAGATTTTTTCCAAGTCAATTCTTGTGGGCTACATGGGCCAAGCCCAATATTTCAGCATCTTTATTTTTGGGCCTTGGCCTTCTTACAATCATTTATTTTCTATTTTCAATCATTATATTTTAGCGCTGGTCCCACTAGTCATAATGCCATACATTGGTCCCACATGTCAGAAATTTCAAAAATACTTAGATTTTATTCACAAGTGGTTCCCACTGGTCAAGTTTCCATTTCACATCTTTTCAACATACATAATCACTATTTCAAACATACGCTAGTCTTTTACAATCTGGTAAAATATTACAAAGGTGCATCTTAAATTGTTCTCACTCATCAGATTGTTCATCAAGTAACACTAAGTCTAATACAATCTGTAGATAGTCTATTACAACCCCAATATGCCTACTGTTACAATATTGCAATATTTACAGTCTATTACAGTCAAACATAGAGACAACTCTTTGCTGAGTAGGGCTATACGGCTTCGAACTTCAAATTTCATAGACCTGGAGCTCCTGTAAAAGAGTGAACACACATACTACCAGCATTAGATTATTAGATTATTCCTGGACTATCAAAAAATTATATATTGAAAGAGATCTCACAGAAATGTAGATTTACGGGCCAAATATATGATAAAGCAACAGATTCAGCCAACTTTAAAGACCTAGATGTTTGTGATGCATCTTCACAGAACCACAAGAACACTAGATATAGTATAATATGATTCTACTAGACATCATCGACACTTGAACCATAACATGCATGTCCAGCACCGAAACAAAAAATGGGACCATAACATGCATGTCCAGCAAGGAAACAAAAAATGGGACAGGTACTAATGCTGGATAACATGTACAGGAAGGCCATCCAATGGTTTCAGCCACATCCTAATAAACCAGCGACACTCTAATACTACTAATTACGAGCAGCGAATAAAATAGCCGAATGAGGCAACAACACTTGATCATCGGCACAACAGTCAGCAAGGACTCAACCACGGCGCAAAAAGCATCAAAATCCTAACTAACCCATGAAACAGAGCATGGTTGTAGCATAGCAAAGGTAGGAGCTCACAATGGTGGTTTGTGTAGCCGATGTCGAACAGCCTCCGTTTGTCGCTTGCGAGCACCATGCACCTTGGTGCCTTGCATACGGCCTCCTTCGAGTCTGCGAGGGAAAGAACGAGGTGAAGGTTAGTCGCATCAAGGATGCTGCTGTTCTGGGTCAAGCTAAGTCAACGGCATAAGAGATTTTAGTCAACAAATATGGATTCAGCAAATGCATAGTGAGTTCACTTGTTAATTGGCTAGTTGAATTCTACTAATAACGTACAGAACAACTAAAACGGTGCTGCCATATATAGACACGCAGGGTAGATGAGAAAAATGGAAGACATGAATTTGATGCTATCTTGAAAGTAAAAAAGAACTATATTTATCACAACTTTGAAAAGTAACTAAATAGTGCAATGGTATAATATTTGATACGGCAACCAGGAAGTGGTACAATACAAATGTTGATTAACCAAATTACAAAAGAGTTCCCACACATTTGGTGCTCATAGGTAGAACTTAAGAATCATTGGTGAATTACTAGTGCAATACAGAGATGCTGAAAACATACCCAAACCCGTTCAAGATTTCCGCACATTTTATTTTTGCAATGTTTTCTATGTAAAGAAGTTCTTTTCTGCAATGTTCCAGCAAACCAAATGAAAGATGCTAGTCTCACACTATGCACAATATGAACCCACGTGAAATGAAAATGAACAGATGACCCAGTACCTGCTAGCATTTGTACAAGACCGAGATAATGTGATCATGCGTTGGGCAAGAGAAACTATTGACAGCGACCTCATAGCACAAAATTAAGCAGACCAACAATGTGTAAGGCAAGACCATGGCAGGGATCTAGTTCTCCCCCAGCAGAGTCCCTTTGGAGCCGATCAGCTCCCCACGCAAGCAGCTTCCGGATGCAATCCAAGTCCCCGCTGCGAGCCGCCAAATGCACGGGGTGAGGGGGCGCCATGACCCTGACGATCAGCCGGAGGTTGCTTCTCACCACAAGTACCTGCACGTATCACTTGTTGGAGTTAGTTCTTTCCAATTAATAAATTCTTTTAGTTGAACAAGACATGCTCATCCATGGTGCAGTCCAAGAATACATGTATAAATCATTGCCTGAACCATACATGTACGCATCTCTCTCTCTTTCTCTCTGAAATTGAATTGCCCTCTTACTTTTTTCCTCTGTTCCATACATGTACACACATGTTAAGTGAAACCCAAGGCACTCCAAGCTACAGGGAACCAAAATAAAGATGACAGAATAAGTTGAAACTTGTAAAGTTGAATATTCCCCAATACTCAGCATCCCACAAATGCAACCAAGCCTCCATATACAGTTCAGGTTCAGACATGATTATATATATAATGACCAAAGTAAACTCTATAGGTCTTCAACATCAACCTATAGGCATCGAAGAGCAGAAGCTTGTGTTGAAAACAAATTCATTATACGACTCGGCATCAAACTAGACTAGAGAGAGAGAGTGTGTCCGATGATAATATCAGAGACAAAATCATGGTTGTTGTCACTGGTAAACTGATTATAGCCGACCTCACTCACTCACTACTAGTGCTAGGTGATAGCAGTGAGTATCTGCTTATACCACAGAGAAAACCATCGTTGTTGTCACTAGTTACAGCTGAACTAACTCACTCGCTCACTCACTGCTAGTGCTACTGCTAGTAGTACATTCTGACCGACGGTGATATTATTATATGCAGCATATTTTTATTTTTATTTTTGCGAATAATATGCAGCGTATTTGAGTAACAACAGCTTACTAGAAGCAGCAGCAGCATGGATCAATCAAATTCCGCTAAAACTGAGAAAGAGAGGCTGTGCACCCACTGCATCGTACCTCGGGTGGGTAGGGGGCGTGGTCGAGGCAGCCGTGGGGTGTGATCTCGGTTTGGATCCCCCGTTGCTCGCTCACCTCGAAGAAGGACACTGGAAGCAGAGGCGGAAACAATGACATGACATTGTTGTACTCTGGTAAGTTGGAGGTGTTGGAAGCTGAAGCATGCTCTGGTTGGTGTACGTACCTGGAGAGGCGGCGGTGTCGAGGGAGTAGTTAGCGAGGGGGACGACGAAGGACTTGATCCTCCCCGTGCAGCACCTCGTCCTGCTCGCCATCTTGGACGTGCTCTGCACAAAAAACCATTGCCGATCAATCAATCTGCAGATGAACCAACGCCAATGCGTGAGTGTGTGCCTACTTGAATGAGGAGGTAGCTCCTGCCGTCCCAGGCGTTCTGAGGACCTTGAACCCCTGCCCGTAGTATGTGTGGAACAGCCGCGCGTCCTCCGCCCTCGACACCGGCCCGGCCACCACCGCCGGCGGCTTGCTCGCCGCCTCCGCACCAGCGGCGACCAAGTGCGGTGCTGCAGCTTGGGCAGGTCCTCCTCGAGGAGCTTGGCCTTGGCGCGGCGGATCTCAGCGTTGAGCGTGACGACCGTGGCCCGGTTCTTCCCCTGCTTCGCCGCCTCTGCTTTCTGCAACCAAACCAATCAGATTCGGACCAGGGCAGCGGGGGTAGGGGCGGAGAGTAGGGTACCTCGACGCACTGGGAGATCTCTGCGGGCGAGCGCGTGGAGGGTGGGGCGTCGCGAGGAGAAGACGGCGGAGAGGAAAGGGAAGGGATCGAGAGGAGTGGGGACGGAGTGGTGATGCGGTGATGGAGGGCGCGGGTGAGGATGGCGGCGAGCTCCGCTCGATGGAGTTGGCGGCGGTGATCTGGCCTCGCCGTCGCCGGAAGTGGTGGATCCCAGCGAAGTTAGGGGTGGCTGCCGAAACCCTAGCTAGGCACGGGGGGGTGGAAGGCGGGAGCGACGATTCTGGCCGGAGGCGAGGGAGGAGTGGAGTGCAGACCGGTGGCGAGGGGAGAGGTGGGTGGCAGAGGCGAGGGGAGAGGTGGGCGGCGGAAGGAAGGGGCGGCGGCGGAGGGATTTGGATCGGGGAGAGGAGTGGGGGCGGGGAGGGATCTAGATCGGCTAGGGTTGGATCGGCTAGGGTTGAGAGAGAGAGAGGCTGCACTGGGTTGGATCGACGGATGGATTGATGTATGGATGGATGGATGGACGGATGTTTGCCACGTCATCGATCCATGTCACAACGGATTCCACCAATCAGAATTCAGCTCATGTTTCTAGTTTTTATCCTCTTATTTAGGGAAAACATTCAACATATTAACCACTTATAGTTTTTTAAAATGAAATAATATTGTGCACATGTGTGTATGTTGTGATGACAAACAATGTTGATCTAGGGAGTTTTCATTTTCATTGCACAAAAGAGTCGTTTTCTATTTTTCGAGTGCCCGAAATGGTTTTTTTGTGAAGGACCTACCATACATCTATTGCAAAATTGGACCAAATCATTTTCCTAAAATATTAGGCAATGTTTAATGCACAATTGACCAAATGGTTGGGTGTAAAAAGTTTTGATCCACCTCTCGTGAAAAAGACAAATTTCCGTCGATTCAGCTGGAAGCGGGTCAAATTTGAACTGCATGTGCCTCATAGTTTGCTATTTATTTTTTCCAAAAATCATTTATAGGTACATAAGTATCTATATAATCAGAGAAACACCAAAAAATTCCAAGATTCAACCACTAGCTAGGAACGATCATTCCCACCGTTTTGACCGCATTTTGAAACAGGCATAAAAATTCAAAAAAAATCAAAAAATTGGGAAACCTTCGCATTGTGTCATTATATGTGGCCAAGTTCCTAGGAAAAATAACAAACTTGTAATACGGCAATTTTTAAAAAAAAGTGTTCTCACAAATGAGCTATCGCGTGTGGAGATCAATGGCTTTCAAGCCAAATGATCAATCTTATGGCCACATCCATGGCATAGTTTGTTCAAATGATCTCACATTGTGCACAAGGGTGCATATTGGAATGGCAAACAATGTTTCCTAAGGAAGTTTTCATTTTCTTTGGACGAAAAAACCATTTTCCATTTTTCGAGTGCCCAAAAGGAGGTTTTTTTGTGAAGGACCTCCAAAATAATTGTTGCAAAATTGGACCAAATCATTTTCCTAAAATACTAGGACATATTTAATGCATAATTGACCAAATGTTTGGGTGTCAAAAGTTTTGATCCACCTCTCGTGAAAAAGACAAATTTCCATCGATTCAGTTGGAAGCGGGTCAAATTTGAACTGCATGTGCCTCATAGTTTGCTATTTATTTTTTCCAAAAATCATTTCTAGGTACATAAGTATCTATTTAATCAGAGAAACACCAAAAAAATTCCAAGATTCAACCACTAGCTAGGAACAGTCATTCCCGCTATTTTGATCGCATTTTGAAACGGGCATAAAAAATTCAAAAAAATCAAAAAATTGGGAAACCTTCGCATTGTGTCATTATATGTGGCCAAGTTCCCAGGAAAAATAACAAACTTGTAATACGGCAATTTTTTTAAAAAAGTGTTCTCAGAAATGAGCTATCGCGTGTGGAGATCAAATGGCTTTCAAGCCAAATGATCAATCTTATGGCCACATCCATGGCATAGTTTGTTCAAATGATCTCATATTGTGCATAAGGGTGCATATTGGAATGACAAACAATGTTGCCTAAGGAAGTTTTCATTTTCTTTGGACGAAAAAACCATTTTCCATTTTTCGAGTGCCCAAAAGGAGGTTTTTTGTGAAGGACCTCCAAAATAATTGTTGAAAAATTGGACCAAATCATTTTTCTAAAATACTAGGACATATTTAATGCACAATTGACAAAATGGTTGGGTGTAAAAAGTTTTGATCCACCTCTCGTGAAAAAGACAATTTTTTGTCGATTCAATTGGAAGCGGGTCAAATTTGAACTGCAGGTGCCTCATAGTTTGCTATTTATTTTTTCCAAAAATCATTTCTAGGTACATAAGTATCTATTTAATCAGAGAAACACCAAAAAAATTCCAAGATTGAACCACTAGCTAGGAACGGTCATTCCCGCCGTTTTGACCGCATTTTGAAACGGGCATAAAAAATTCAAAAAAAATCAAAAACTTGGAAAACCTTCGCATTGTGTCATTATATGTGGCCAAGTTCCCAGCAAAAATAATAAACTTGTAATACGATAATTCTTTTAAAAAAGTGTTCTCAGAAATGAGCTATCATGCATGAAGATTCATGGCATCAAGCCAAATGATCAATCTTATGGCCACATTCATGGCATAGTTTGTTTAAATGACCTCATATCGTGCACAAGGGTGCATCTTGGAATGACAAACAATGTTGCCTAAGGAAGTTTTCATTTTCTTTGCACGAAAAATTCATTTTCCATTTTTCCGAGTGCCCAAAATGAGTTTTTTTGTGAAGGACCTACCATATATTTGTTGCAAAATTGGACCTAATCAATTTTATAAAATACTAGGCCGTATATAATGCACAATTGACAAAATGGTTGGGTGTCAAAAGTTTTGATCCACCTCTGGTGAAAAAGACAAATTCCCGCCGATTCAACTGGAAGCGGGTCAAATTTGAACTGCAACTGCCTCATAGTTTGCTATTTATTTTTTCCAAAAGTCATTTCTAGTTACATAAGTACCTATTTAATCATAAATACATGGTTTGGTGGTGATACGTCGAGGTTTGGGCGGTGGCCGAGGCCCCCAACTCTAGAGCGCGTAAACTCGCATGCCCGCCGCGTGGTCACCGTGTGACTGTGGCGTTGCCATGTCTTCTGGGCGGCCTAGGCATGTCTAGCGGGTTGGGCACTCCCCAGGTAGGTGCTGGGAAGAAAATTACAACATAAGATTCTCACGAGGAGACCGATCGATGCTCAAACATGAATTAGCAGCCAAGTGCTTGATTAGCGGTACGGGAAATGCACATGGCTAATGGGCGTGAGTTTTGGCTGAGGATGATCAGTTACTAAGAAGACCGTCATCACAAATTTTCAGCTCAAAAGGAGGAGCCTAGGTGGTACTTGCTTTGCAAACTACCACACTAGACATAAATACGAATGTTGAAGCTCGGCTCAAAATAATGAATGGATTGAGCTGGCATTTGGTGGAGGATGGTTATTTGGGCATAGGAAAGCACTGTAGAAAATGTATACTATTCGGACATGCCAAAGTGGTACTTCCTTCATAATGCTCTTCTATGGAAAAAAACTTGGGAAAACTAGTGAGAGAGATTGGATGAATGAAATGAGCTAAAAATTGGTGTAGGTAAGTTACATAGGTATGGTCATGCGCTGGTAAATTTTTAGATCATTTGGGTAAGCCTAGCTAGTACTTACTTCACAAAGCTTCTCTCGAGGTAGAAACTTTGGAAATTTCCTGAGAAAGATTTACTAGGAAAATTGAGCTGAATATTATCATGTGGCAATGATTTGGGTATGGAAGAGTGCCCGAAAAGTTTGAGGGTAATAGGAGGGGTCTATATAACACTTGCTTTGCAACGTGTCAATGGCCATAAAATATAAATTGAACCTGGGCTCACATAGTTGATTTGACTGAGCTGCAATTTGGAGGAGGGTGATAATTTGGGCATATGAAGGAACTGTATAAATTTCATGTCATTTTGAGATATAAAAAAGGTACTTCCTTCACAATGCTTCTAGGTGGAGAAAAACTTTGGAAATTTGCCGAGGAAGATTTGCTAGGCAAATGGAGCTGAATTTTGTCATGCGGTAATGATTTGGATAGGAAAGAGTGCCCAAAAATTCCGAGGGCAATCAAGAATATATAAATAGCACTTCCTTCATAAAGTGTTATTGTGAACAGAATAGGAAAATGAATATTGTTGAATTAGTTTTGAACTAGGCAAGGAAGGATTTTTTTACATATTTGATGAAGATATGACCCAAAGAATTTATGAGATATTTTTGGGAATTTTGGGAATGACAGAAATATAGGTTGCTTCACAACCTAGGGCAAAAACTGCCACATGGACATGACATGTTGGCAAAACTGATGAGGTGGCGCCTAGTCATAGCAACCCACCACAATTTACAAGGTTATGACCATCTATATTGGTCATGATCAGCTGGAAATAAGGCAGCAGACCGGTGTTATCTGCTTTATGACCATTTCATGTAAGGAAATTACGACCTTTCTGACCAAAATGGTCGTTATAGTTTATGGTTTGGAGCCCCCCGAATAGCTTTTGACCAATTGGTCTGAAATGGTCATAGATCTATGACCAATTCTTCCAGGGTCACTAACAGAAGGTCACTAGTTGACATATTTCTTGTAGTGAGAGGCGGGAGTTTTGGGGGAGCGAGCTAGTGTGCTTGACACGCCGGCTGTGGACTGTAGCCGACGCACCTTCTCGCGTAAGCCATAGGCGTACTATACACCGACGGTGCTCCAAGATATTTTGTACTACATCTCACACGGTTGCTGATAATAAACTGTGTGTGATCTACTTGATTTTTCATCTTGATTTGACTTACATAATGGGGTCATAGCGGCAATGGACGGTGTTTGAATTGCTAGACCTTTTATCTGCGGTGAACATGCAACTGTATGTGTGTCGTAAAAGAATTGGAATTATTCAGGGTTCATTTGGACATTTCATACATTAAACTGGTTTTCTAGCCATTTCAGGTGCACAATTCAAAATTAAACTACATGCACATGCTCCGGTGCATACAAATTGGATGAAAAATCAAATATGTGTCCTTCAGTGCATGCTTAGGTCCCATGAAAGAAGTGGGAATGAATTTTTCGGGGTTCGTTTGGCCTTTTTTATACATTAACTGGGTTTTCTAGGCATTTTTATGTGCATAATTCAAATTTGAACTACAAGCACATGCTCCAATGCAGCAAAGTTGGTTGAAAAATCACATGTGTGTCCTTGAGTGAATTTCTAGGTCCCATGCAAGAGATGGGAATGAATTTCAAACACCAGGGCACCGTTGATTGCGGGCAAAATGTTGAGATGCCTGGTTTTTAAATTCTAGTAAATCCAAAACTCGTCTGAAATTCATGAAACTTGGTATGCTATCATGGAGCGGCATCAACATGCCGTGGTGAAAATTTTGCCCCATTTGGGGCAGGTTTGGGTATAAGCTTCTCACAAATCAGAGCTTCTCACAACAAGCATGATGGTTTCGATAGGGAACATACCACCTTTGGGGATGAGACGATATCCGTTGCCTCTTATTGCTTTCAAAAAATTTCTAGTGTCAACATAGAACAACAGGAGTGTTGTGTTCAATCTTGGAATTTTCCGGCGTTCGTTTGGCCTTTTTATACATTAACTGGATTTTATAGGCATTTTATGTGCATAATTCAAATTTGAACTACAAGTACATGCTCCAATGCACCAAAGTTGGTTGAAAAATCACATGTGTGTCCTTGGGTGAATTTCTAGGTCCCATGCAAGAGATGGGAATGAATTTCAAACACCATGGCACTGTTGATTGCCGGCAAAACATTGAGATGCCTGGTTTTTAAATTCTAGTAAATCCAAAACTCCTCTGAAATTCATGAAACTTGGCATGCTATCATGGAGAGGCATCAACATGTTGTGTTAAAAAAATTGTCCCATTTGGGATAGATTCGGGTATATGCTTCTCACAAATCAGATCTTCTCACAACAAGCATGATGGTTTTAGTAGGGAACGTCCCACCTTTGGGGACGAAACAATATCTGTTGCCTCTTATTGCTTTCAAAAAAATTCTCGTGTCAACATAGAACAATAGGAGTGTTGTGTCAATTTTTGGGATTTTTCAGGGTTCGTTTGGATATTTTTATGCATTAACTGGGTTTTCTAGGCATTTTATGTGCATAATTCAAATTTGAACTACAAGCACATGCTCTAATGCACCAAAGTTGGTTGAAAAATCACATGTGTGTCCTTGGGTGAATTTCTAGGTTCCATGCAAGAGATGGGGATGAAATTCAAACACCATGGCATTGTTGATTACCGGCAAAACGTTGAGATGCCTGGTTTTTAAATTCTAGTAAATCCAAAACTCGTCTGAAATTCATGAAACTTGGCATGCTATCATGGAGCGGCATGAACATGTCGTGGTGAAAATTTTGTGCCATTTGGGGCATGTTCGGGTATAAGCTTCTCACAACAAGCATGATGGTTTCGATAGGGAACATACCACCTTTGGTGACGGGACGATATCCGTTGCCTCTTATTGATTTCAAAAAAAATCTCATGTCAACATAGAACAACAGGAGTGTTATGTCAATTTTTGGGATTTTTCGGGGTTCTTTTAGACATTTTTATGCATTAACTGAGTTTTCAATGCATTTATGTGCATAATTCAAATTTGAACTACAAGCACATACTCCAGTGCATATAAATTGGTTGAAAAATCAAATTTGTGTCCTTGGGTGCATGCTTAGGTCCCAGGCAATAAATGGGAATGAATTTCAAACACCAGGGCACCATTGATTGCCGACAAAACATTGAGATGCCTGGTTTTTAAATTCTAGTAAATCCAAAACTCGTCTGAATTCATGAAACTTGTCATGCTATCATGGAATGGCGCCCGACATGATGTGGTATTTTTCGTGTCCATTTTGAGAGAAGGCGCACTCGAATAATGACAGCCAACAAAGGCATTTTGAAAAAATAGCCGCCACTTAATATCTCAAACATTTGTATAATTCAAAACGTGTGTGTTCTGTAAATCATGCACGTGATGCCACGTGTCTTCATTTTAATGGTTGTATGAGGTGTCGTGCGGACAGCTTCTTGACCTTGACTAAACGGGAGGCGTGCGAGCGTAGTCCGCTGCGCAGGCTGACCGAGAAGCGTGCAAGCTGTCCTCCAATGCGCAGGCTCACCGGGAAGCATGCGAGCTTTACGCTGCACAGGCTCACCGGGAAGCGAGCCCTTTGACTTCCATGGCCGCCCGCCTTCCTATCCATTAATGGCGCTAGAGCCGCTGTTTAATACGGGCGGCCTTACTGTTCGCCTCCCATTCCCCTCCCCTCGCAGACCTCCACCACTATGGCGCAGAATGATCATCTGCCACTAGTCTTCAAGTTTGGTGAAGTCGACTCCGAGCCGGAGGAGATAGAAAATAAGGAGGAATGGGGCCTCATGGACATGGCCTAGAACGAGCTGGCCGTGGTGGTTGCTGCCCCCGTTCCCGTCCCAGCTCCCATCCACGCGCCCGCGCCAGCGACCATCCCCGTACCATTCACGGGCTGGTCGCCGAGCACTATCGCTGAGCTGGAAGCCGCGGGCATCAGTGAGGTCTCCGCGGACCCGCGCGAGCTCGTGTACATGCCAGCGCCAGCGCTCGTGCCTGTGCCCGTGTGCGCCCTCCACCCACCGTGTTGTCGGCCCCCGTGCATTTGGCTGCATCCACCGCGCCCGTGCGTGCCCCTCCACCCACTACGGCGCTTGTCTCCGTGCGTTTGGCTGCACCCGCCGTGCCCGTGCCCGTGCCCGTGCGCCCCCCCCCCCCCCCCAGCGGCATGGGACGCTGCCGCCGACCGCTACCTCTCAGCGGCGCCAGTTGCCGTCGTCCCGCGCCCCGCCTGTTGATCGCGCGACGACATGATGTTTGATTTATAAGTGAAGAACATTTTGTGCTGCCTTGGAGACTTCAACAACGGCGTCCCAGAAGACGACAACGACGGCGCGGCATGCCGCCTCTGCCGCCGCCGGAAATAGTTTTTTGGGGGTTTAATACTGTATATCGAATTCTCGATCATATGAATATAAATTCATAGCGTGACTGAATGAAAGATATGGTTTGAACGAACTTGTGTTTCTCTCTCTTAATGTATAGACTTATCAAATGATTTTCTTTTGAAAAAACGTCAATGGTTTCTCTCCCTAATAATAAAGCACGAATTGAGTCTCCGGGTTCACCGTCACAATGCGCTTCTTCTCGTGAATTTACGCATTCACTTTAAATTTAAATCATAATCAAGGTGGTACTAAATTTTGAGCTTCGTGCGTCGCCTGATCGAGCACGTGATCGAGCATCCTCCCGTCTCGTACCTCCGGCCCACCTTGACCTATCCACGAAATTAAGTAATTCAGGTCAGGCCTTTCTTTTGACGTCTCACGCATATGGGCCAAGTTGGCCCGTCGCTCGAGGACCAAGTTGCTGCAAAAAAAAACCTGTGGTTTCAGAGAATCAACCCGCGGTTCTTTCCATCGCCTCCCGATCCCAGCCGCCAGGAGGCGTGATCCCGCGCCGTGCTCGATACGGTGCCGCGCCGGCCGCCGGCTGACGACGGCGATTGCAGCGCCCTTCGCCACTGTTTCGCTTCAACTCCTCTCCTCCGCGTGCCCGAGATCCTTGTTGTGTGCCGCCCAGGAGCGCTCGCATTCAATGCAGAACATCGGGGGACGGAACTTGCAGGACCCAGATCCATGCGTGGTGATGGGGAGGTCATCGGTGACGCGTATGAAGGACGGAGTGCGGCTTCCCGGGCGGATCCATGGCGGCCCCTGGGCAGAAAGGAGATATGAGGTGAGGGAGAAAGAACGAACGGTGCGACGATCTCGGCAGGAACTCGCCGAAGCCAGGCGACGGTAGAGAGGCGCGGGAGAAAGAGGGATCTGGCGTGGCGGCGCGAAGTCCTAGAGGTGGATGCATGTTGGCTTCCTCCGGCTGTCACCGACGTGCACTGACAGGTGAGGAACAAAGAAACATGGTGAGTATTTGAGGTGCCTTCTTTAGTTTCAGAATTGTCTAACCCTCTAGGTACATATTAGTAGGATGGAAAATACTTCTGCACAACATGGCCTTGAAATACAGAAATAGATTATGTCTTTTGTTAGACTAGATTGTTGCCTATGTTATGTTGTTTGCAGGCTATAATTGTTCACGGAGCCATGCAATTGGAGCTGAGGGAATTATCTGCATGGAATGTAAACAAGTGTTGAGCCAGTACAGAGGGACGATCCTCAATTTGTTAATTGCAGAGGTATGCCATTTTCTCTATTTTCTCGTCGCTTGTTCAAAATTCCATCCATAGAAGAGTTTCTCATGAGATGATTCTTTTGTGAATTATCCGTAAATTGCAAATAATATGGTAATGCTCTATGTCCGTGCATACAGGCCCACATAAAGTAAGGTCGATATGTGTTTATTTGACGGTACTCACGCTGTCAGGTTAGTTCCTTATGATGGGTTGTGATGTACATGAATTTAACTACCCTTCCAGTGCTGCAATTAAACTCATTTTCATGATGGAATAAATTTCTGCATCAACAGGATTGAATCTGTTGTTGGTAAAGAAAATGTTGGCTCGGATGTTATGGGCACAACCGGTGAGATGGTTGTTGTGTGGATAGAGAATCAGCTCCATGAAAACAAAACAAAGGAGCTGATATTGCAATAGGTTAACCAGGTTACTTTGTGATTTGCCTTTCCCTATACCATTCTCTGATGCAATGTAATTCGTGAAAGAAAGGTAATAGGTGACAATACTTTTGCCTTTTATTCTAGCTGCGTGAGCGTCTATGGAGCCCGAACAGGGAGTCAACAGTCAGCTGCTGTCAGATCTCGAAAATGCAGGTTCTTTTATGACCACCATGGATCGCTCACCCCAAGTCATGATCCAGTTGCTGAATGTCCACAAGAAAATTTATGTGTAAGCAACGTTGCAGCACAATCTCTCTCTCTCATACAGTATTCTATGTTTTGCAAGTTTGTGTTGGCCACCTATTTGTTAATATGCTTCTCAAGGTCTAAAAATACTCTCTCTATCTGTCTCTCTTTCTCTGTCATCCATCAAGCTCTGTTTTGCCAATCGTGCTAGCCACCTATTTGTTAATATGCTTCTCAAGGTCTAAACATATTTTATTAGATTTCTCACACATTGTACAAGGATTATACTGAATAAATTTTAAAAGAGTGGAATCACATATCCAAAAGGCCAATTCATAGAGGCAATGACCTACTGAACGTTGCTAATAATGATGCTACTATTTTTCAGAATAAACCCGAACCTACAGGAACCATATAGTAGTGGTGAAAAAATGGATAGAGTGATAAACAACTTTTGTATTTTTCTTATTCAGATTAAAGGACCTCATTCCCCAAGCTACTCGACGAAAAATAAAATGTATGCATGCGCCAATGAATTCCAAAAATTAATCCTCATGTGTGTCCAAATATTTTGTCTGAGAAGTCCGAATGTTCAGTGTTGGAAAAGTATACCTCCCGCTGATAGAACAAGGGAAAGATCATTTCGTTGATTCGTTGATGGCGAGTTCACACTGATGCTGATCACCGACGCGCGTTGGCAGTGTCATGCTGCTTGGTCGGCACTGCAACTACACAGCTAAACAGGAGGTAGGTGAGGTGGGCCTGAGATACTAAGATTGTTGATTTTTGTGTGTGTTGGATCCAGTGCGTATCAGTGATATTGGTAGTTCTCTGTAGTACTCTGTTTGTATTAGTTTTACCTTTTTCATCATGATTGCTTAGTTGCATTATTTTTGCTTCTAACTATACTGCCCTGATGTTACTATACTTCCCTGCTGCAGATGATAGCGTCTCAAACTGGACTTTTTGATCATTTGATAAACGTTTGGAAATTCAAGCGTGGTCCTCTTCTGCAACCTGTGACCTATTACTTCTTAATTTATGGACTTTAAGTTTCAGTCATCCCTATATTGTCAGGTAATATAACAAGGCTATTATTTAGATCATATAATCAAGCATGTCTTCTTATCGGAATTAGTTATTGCCATGTTTGTTAAATTAAAGTTTCACTTGTCAGATCAGTTTACACACATTGAATTTTACTTAGGGTACCTCTAAGGTTTTACCTTCTGCAAAGATATAACACCTACAGATGATCCGGTTTTTCTTCTTCTAGACCCCCATGTGTGTGTGCGTATATGTGTGTGGGTAACTAATTTGCCCCGTGTATAGGTACACAACGATCAATATGAGAGGGTGCTCAGCTACATATTGATCCTTGTCAATATACTGAATTTGTACAAATTTACGGAATTTACAGATGGAGCTATATGTCCTCGGTGATGTACAAGCAAACACTAAATTGTTGCAGTGTACAATGTCCCTGAGTAATTCCTGGCGCTACAAGTTTTAAAATAAAAAGATGATGGGTCTCTACCATATTCAGCCTCCGCTTTAGAATTTGATTTGAACTATAGGACAACCGGTTGCTTTTGGCAATTTATGCCACTAATTCTCGGTCCTTTGTGTGATCTATGTTTTCCTTGCGCTTTTGCTTCTTATTTACATATTGGTATGGTGTCAGGTTTACTTGCCTACAAGTTTGGTTCCACTTGGTACGGACACCGTGCTCTGCTGTCAGCATATCTTTAGTATCAGGATATTGTTACGACCTTGAATGCTGAATTTAAGGATGTCTTATCATGTACTCCTTCCGTTCCAAAATAGATGACTCAACTTTGTACTAACTTTAATACGAAGTTAGTATAAGGTTGGGTCATCTATTTTGGAACGGAGGGAGTATTACTTTGACTCCCTTCTGAATTATGAGGTCATCCCATAGTCGTCCACTAATCAGGTGTCTGGTCCATCTTCTTACCCTTATCATCCTCTGTCCAATCTTGCCCTGACTGTGTACAGACTGTCGAATACTTCAAACAATGAGCAATTTGAAGTTCATAAATATGACAAATATCTGAAAATGGATTCATTTTTGTTGAAATAACAATGTGTAGAGTGGAAATGCAGAACTATGTGTTCCTATTTCAACAACTGGTATTGAATATATGGTCAACCTTCTTAGAAAAAACTACAAAGTCTAAACATTATTGTGTGATACATATGGAAAACTGTGATGTCTATTTTTCTGAAATATTTTTACTTTATAAAAAGTTTTAAACATGCCATAGCATTATGTTTCATATTTTTGGCCAAGACGCTCTGCGGGGCGATGGCACATGGTCGGCAAGGCAGCGTTCTACAGCGCACTAGCCTGCAACAGAGGCGGCGCCCATGGCGCAGCCTTGGCCTTCGGTGCGCACCGCGGGGGCAGTGCTACCGGCCGCCGGCACGGCCCCGGAGCTGCTTCCCGAGACGGTGGTGACCATGGCTGTGACCCATTGGCCCCCGGCCGGGTTCCCTGCGGAGGCACGCGGGTGGCGGCCTCTGACTTGAAGTCTTCTTGAGATTTGTTCGCCGATTGCTTGGCCGTCGCTTTGTATTGTCACTACATGTACTGAAGATTAGTTATTTTGCTTTCACTTGGAGTGAGGTGCAGTGGGTTCAGGTTGCTGCTGCTGATTTTTTTGTATGTGATGTTCTAATGATTGTGTGTCTGACCAAGCATAGTTGCGCTTCTGACAATGTATTGGCCTTCCTTTGCTGCACCGAAGTTAGTGAATTGTTCACCATGCTTGACTTTGTTCTAAGCAGGGAAATTTGTGGTGATTTGTAATCAAACTTGCAAAGAACATCCTTACTTCCGATTATGTTTGAAGAGGTATGATGGATGGTTGATCTAAGACCTACTGTTTGATGTTTGTTTGCCTTTGCTTTCTAACTATGAGGGCTGAAGTGACTGAATCTGGAAGTTCTTTAGCGATTGATGCTCTGTCCCAAGTTAAGCATATTCTACTTCCGGTCACTGACCGCAACCCTTACCTCAGTTTTAATTCCTTGAGGTACCTTTGTGATGCCTTTATTTTTCCATGGCATTATTGTGCCTGCCATATGGAATTTTGAGTTTGAGTATTTATTTCATATTTGGTCAGCTTTCTTATTAAATGATAGCCCTTTGTGCTCCAGTTGAGTTGATTAAATCTTTTTCATATCACCATAGTTGATGAAGCAAAATAATTCTACCCTCTATTTGGCTTGGGGTAAATAAAATATTGCCTTTATCTTTTCTGGGTGTACTGTGAAGTATTTCTCAAATTTGTGCAGGACAATGGGTCCAAGAGTTGATGGTTGGGAAGTATCTTTGAAAGGAATGATGGGCATAGTGGTACTTCTTGGGCTTGTCATTACTTTCATCTATTGGGGAGTGAACAAGCTTGTGTTGAATGATGATTCTCTTCCAAAATCCGACCACAAGAAGAAAAAGGTCAGTAGAATACTTGAATGTGCTTCGTTGACGCGAGCAGTCTTAGAAGATCGGTACATATGTACTTATTTCTGACGTCCAAATTTCATCGTACAAAAAGAAATACTCGGTGTAATCTTATCTCTGATGTTTTCAAAAATTAAATTAAAAAATGTTGCATAATGGCACGTGGAGCAGGTTACATTTCATTTTTTGCCTGGTGCAACGCACGGGCATTTGTACTAGTTTAAATATAAAAAACTCATTGCAAACGTTTTAGTTAGAACACCTGTATGCAATCCGACAGCTTCCCCAGGAAGCCAAGGGAAAATGTGCCGAGCAGGATTTCTGCATGCCTTCAACGCAAATGGTTGTTTTGCATGACCCATGTGCAACCACGTACAAACAATTGGGTAAGATTTGCATATCTGTCATTTTGGGTATGTTGTCATTTCTCAAACTGGAAAGATTGACATGTGTTTATCTAGTAACACTGCCATTTGTCAACCTTGTAACACTACGATTTGTAAAAATATGGAGCTACAAATCACTAGCACTATCTAATTTTTGCAACTAAAATCACTAGCACTGTTCATATGGACACCACTAGCAGGCATGAGTTCATGGACACATATGCAAATGTACCATTGATTACATACAAAAAGTCATCAACCCACAACAACAACGAGGATACACGTTGGATTATAGATCATTTCCAACAAAACATTCTAGTAAAGTTTTTCTCACACAACAAATAACAAAGTGATGAAATGAACTTCAGCTCAACCACTCGTCGGCGTTGGAAACTCTTGCTTTGAACCAGAAGTGATTCTCTTGGAAGGGCCAGCTACTGTCAATCTCAAGACCAACGCGGGGCTGATCATCTAGGCTGAAGTGGCCTACTATATCATGACCAGGGTAGGGAACCACTGCAATGTCCGAGGTATAGATACAGTTGCTTCTCATAAATGGTAGTAACGTTGTGTTGACAGCAGCTGGATCGCCTTCCACCATCATTGGATAGTTTTGTCCAAGGAAGAGTGAGTTTCCTCCAAGATTTCCAATACTGAACCAGGGAGAAGGTGTTGGCGCTAGTACACCAGTATCCATCCCGAACACCCTGCAACGGATGTTGGAATAGGTTCCGAGAGTGCGACCATACGAGACAACACCTGCTTCCTTAGTAACATCAGCAGTGCCCGTATACAGACAAGAAGAGGTGATCCATCAGAATAAGTTGCCAGGCGCCACTGAGTATATGGGTCCTGCTCATCGTCATGCTCGTGAATAAAATTTTCAAGTATAGGTGGTGGAATGTCCACAGGACCTTGGAAACACAAGAAGGTTAATTAGTAAAGGGAAACTAGCTAACCCGCATGCATGTGGATGAAACAATTATAATTATGGTGGAAGACAAACGTATCGAAATCATGAGGATTCCATGCAAAAACAATGCCACGAGTGGAGGCAGCAAACACAAGATCCTCGTATTAAATTGCATCACAATACTCATCCATGTATAGAAACTGATTTTTGAGCAATATCCATCGAGGCATGAAAGTAAGGAAGGGAACAAGCTTGTCGAAGATAGCAACAACTTCATAGTTCGTGTAATCCCAAGAGCGGTTGGGAACTCGACAAATTGCTATCTTTCATAGACGACAGTTACCATGATCGTATTTGAACTCACGTAGACCATCTGTGTGCTCAACCTCTGGGCAGTCTGAAATTTTTGGAAGTGGAACCCGGTGACAAGTGTACACATTCACAAGTTCCCACTCGCAGTTGTACCCAATATAAACAACCCAATCTCCATTTGTGCCTACCCAAGCCTTGCCCTCAAGCGATGGCATCTTAACATCATGCGTATCATTATCAAGCGGCATCAACTTACACAAGGCGAGGCTTCCCTTGTCCCTGCGCCAGTCAGCAGGGTCACGGCGAAGAAGATAGGGGAGATCAAACCGCTCCTGGACCCTTGCGTTCCTTGTAATGATGTTATTAGTTGAGTCAAGAATGGTCTTGAATGAACCTGCCATGCTAGCCGAGGTGATGACGTCGCACCGATCAATGAGTTCCTCCACCGCGTCATCATTCAGATTGGGGCAAGAATAACGGGGTCGTTTCCGACTTGTTCCCTCCATGAAGAAGATGATCAAACAATGGCAGAAGGAAGGGTGAAGGCAAATGGAGGAGGGGGGAGAGCTAGCGTGCAACAGCAGTTCCAAATCGAGAGGGAAAGGCGAAGAGTCGTTGGACGGTTGCCATGGTACACGAAGAGGCACCTGGGGAGCGAACGGTTGCCACAGAGGTCACACACTGACGACAAGGGCCGAGTGAACCGCATGCAATCCCATCGCACAACACACACGTCATGTTAAGTTGAACCGTTTATGTACTCTTGTGTCAACGCAAACAGTTCATCCGAGTAAACCGCATGCCGTATATCCCACACACCTTGATCTGGCTGACCGTTTCTTTTGTGTTGCCTAATCACAAACAGTTCATCCGAGTGAACCGTATGCTGTATATCGCACACACCTTCATCTGGCTGCCCGTTTCTTTTGTGTTTCCTAATCACAAACAGTTCATCCGAGTGAACCGTATGCTGTGTATCGCACACGCCTTCATCTGGCTGCCCATTTCTTTTGTTCCTCCTCATCGCAAACAGTTAATTGAACTGAACCGTATGCCCTTCATGGCACACGCAACTAAAACCTGAACCGTGTTTGATGCATCCCTCATCGCAAACGTTTTATACATTTCTGACGGTTTTCATACAGCACCATTTGCGATTATGGCATCGCACATAGTTTCTCTAAGGGTCTTTGATCGAAGTGTCGCGTTAGCAGCATCCTGCAGTAGTGCTAGGAGATGGTGCGAGAGGACTCCTATGTCGAGGGGGGAGGAGTGTGCGAGTATGAGATCGATGAAAAGAGGGGCGGGAGTGTGCACCTACGTGGAGCCGTATTGGACATAGGGGGCATGGACGGTGAGAAGAGAAGAGGGGAAGTATGTGTTTGTGGTAGGCACACTTGGCTAGAGAGGTATATCGATCGGTGTGTGTCGGAAAGAAGGAGCCGGGGGGGCCTAAACACACCATGGGTGAACGACCTAAAGAGAAATGGCGAACGTGCGAGATGGAGGGGACGCAGAGGGAGGGTGAGAGGGGGCGGGCGTGTGCATGCACGATAGAAAGTTAGCGCTAGCTAGCTACAAAGAGAAGAGGATCGTGAAGGTGTAAAAGACGAACAGAGATCGGAATTCATTATAAAAAAGTGGATACGGATACTTGAAGAAGATATCATAATGTAGAACATTTATTATAATTTAGGCTAATGTGTGGCTTTTGCAGCTCAAGGCTAAATACTTGTCATAATGTAGGGGGCGGGGCACTGTACTTTGTGTGATAAACACGGTGTACGTATGGAACATGGTTTTGATTATGAATATCTAGTTAGTACATCAAATGTACTATTATTTGGAATCAACATCAAGTGTATTCAAAAAATTGAATTCGAGTTCATATAGTACATACAGTTCATATCTATCTCTATAGTAATCATGTGGTGTGTTGTTAAGGTAATACACGAATGATGGTTGAAGTTGGCAACAACCATGATTGTAGATTCTTATTCAAATAGAGAAACGAATTCAAATTTGGTTCGAATTGCAGCGGTAGTATAGATATTTGGAATGCACTAAAATGTTGGTATGAGTAGGTTACATGCATTATACAGCCAGCTAAAAAATTTAATTGGACATAACATGGATTCATAGCTTTGAGTAGCATTTGTATAGTAAAACGGGACAAGACTCTCTCTTTGTGTGGTGTGAATAGTTTTCTTTTTTCTTTTTTTCATTGAGGGAAGTGAGAATTTATTTGGTACGTACAAGTGCAATATTACACGTTAGGCTTGTCCCTAAAATTGAACCGGCGCCTTGTTATATCCCGAAAATTCAGATATCGTGCTCACAAAACTTGCGCCTTCACAACCCGCACCTTGCTATCCCGACATTACAACGCGCGTGAAAACTCCCTCCAGCTGCCAAATCCCGACACGCAAAATCTCGCTTCTAACCTTGACTCGAAAGGGCCGCTAGTTCAAATCGGTAGGGGTACTTTTGTAACACACCCTACATTTTGGAAAAGCGCGTCCCTAAGTCATGGTCCCCCCCTCCCATCGCCTCCTTTTCATGATTCGAAATCCCAGGCCGCCATAACCTCTCCGCTCCACCTACGAAACCCCACCCTCCTCCGTCCGCCACCTCATCGCTGCCTAGCCGGAGCCTCTTCCCCGACGATGTCGTCCACCGCAACAGCTCGACGTCCCTCATCCACCTCCCTGGAAGAGGATCCATCGTCCATCTCGTCGTCCCGCCGGTTCAGCCACCCCATCCTTCACCTCCAAGGAGATGCTCCGACGATCGCCTCGTCTATCGCGGCTGCTCCATCCCCACAGCGCCGCCTTAACCTGCTCCACCGGAACCATAGCATCCTCACCGACTCCACGGATGAAGCCGAGGCCTACTTGGCGCCACCAAAGAGGTTGTACACTCATCGCATCGCACCTTCTCCTTAACTCGACCTCCCGGCGCCGACGGTGCTCCATTCCGCACCCCCATGGAGCGGCTACCTCGAAGCCAACGCCGCGGGCGACATCTCCATGGCGGCTCTCCCCCAATGCGAGGCCCCTTTGGCGGCGGCGTCCATACCAGCCAGATCTGTTGCTGCTACTCCGGCTCTCGCTCGCTCACTCGCGCTGCTGCTGCTGCTCCGACTCTCGCTCGCTCATGCGTGCTACTACTCTGCTCCAATTTAGCTACACTTCAGTCGACTGAATCGACTTTTGGGTCAGTCGATTTTCAGGGGGTGGGGGGGCTCGCCGGAGTTAAGGAAGAACCACCCGCAGTGGGGAGGGGGCTCACCGGAGAGGTACCCCACTATCTATCTTTGGGTTCAGGGTGGGGGCGGTGGTCGCCAGCGGTGGGGGGGGCGGTGGCGTGGGGATCACCAGAGAAAAAGCTCAGCACGAGGGGGCTAGAGGGCTGGCCAGGGCGGCGACGGGCCGGCGGTGGGGAGTTGTTTTGGCCGGTGGTGGCTGGCGGCTCAGGGGGGTGCAGGTTGAAGATGAACCGCAGGCCCTCCCTAAACTACATGTGAAGTGTCTCTCTGCTACCATTGCGTTCAGTTTGGACAGTAACATTCAGATTCCATAGTAAATTTTAGTTTCGACAGTTAAGTTCATAGTCAACAGATTTTACCTCATCTGTTGTAGTCAGGTGGTTTTTGGTGACGTAAATTTTACATCTATCACTTTTTGGTAATGTATTTTACATCATCTATAGGAGATGCTATTAGAATCCCACTTGAGATTAACGATGTCTGTCTTGTGCTGCTTCAGCCTCGACGTCTTACGTCTCACCAGAGCTGCTCCAACGACGGAACGATCCATCACAACAGAGCAGTGCCCTGGACGCCGTTTACAGATTCCTCAGATCTTACTCCACACCTCTGACAGACACCTCTGCCTCAACTTCTTTAGCGACCAACCCAATGATGCTGAGGTCGGCACGGTTATGGCAAAGAGGTTGTACACCTGTCGCATCACTTATTACTCTACATTCATGTCAATCCATTAGGGCTATTTTAGTTCAACGGAAAAACATAGCAATTGGAAATTTTCCTATGGCACTCTACTATTCAATTATTCATGCATTTTGTTAAAAGAAATGGAGCAAAACATCCACCTGGACCTACTTTTAAAAATCCTATGCATGAAAACAAGACCAAGTGCATTAGTGGTAGAATAACATTCTAACTATACACGCTTTCATATGGTTTCACTTTATTTTGGTCATGTTTCTTCGCATTCCGTTGCTCTTCCAATTCCTATGAACCAAACACCCAAGTTGACAGAAATCATGTGTTTACAAATGCCCTATTTACCATGTGCATTCCTATCCTATTCCAGTGTTTTTCCTATCCCTGCGTTTTTGGAATCATGCAAGCCAAATGAGCCCTTACAGAATTACTTCAGTTACAGGTAGGTGTTGAAGAAAACTTTGTGTGGTTTGTCCTGCTCCTTCCGCGATGTCGTCCACCTCACCTAAGCTGCTCCATCGACAGAAGGATCCACCAAACCAGACATCACAACTCCTGACCGTCTTTCGCCTCCTCATATCTCCTTCCCTGGCGCCGGCACCCACCGCAACGGCATCACCATCATCGACTCAGCAGATGAACCTGAGGAGTACACGGGTCCACAAGAGAGGTCGCACTCTTTTGTTTCTGCTTATGTTATTCATTGCTTAAAATTACCTCCTACTTTATCGTCATGCTCACCTCTTAGACTCCAAGTCAGGTCCAAATTAATGTTCAAACCTGAGTTCTAAATTAGTTGCGGGGCACATATCGAGGCAGCAATGAATAGTATCTCTGTCTAATATCTGGTTCACGTAGGGTATGCCTATGTTGTTCATCTTGGGTGGGAAACAAATAGTAAAGCAATCATCAACTGTCTTTTTATTAAATTAAAGCAATCATCAGCGTGCTATCATTATTTTTGGATCCATCCACTGGTTGTTACCATCACTCTAGATTTCTGCATACTCTCCTTACATAATCTCACCATATTTTTTTGTATGCATGTCAGATATTGTACACAGTCATGCTGAACATATAGAGAAAAAGAGAAGAGTTTTGCGCGCCAATACAATGTCATGCAACATCGCTCCATGGTGGGTTCAATGGCAAACCCTCCCCCCTCCCCTCTCCAGATTGTAATCCAGAGGAAGATATCTGTTCTGAGGCGGATTTAGACGTAGCTGACCACTCTTATTTACCCCGCAAGGTGTTTTCTCTACCTTGACATGATGATGTTAGTCGTATCATGCATATGTTGCCTTGCAGTGCCTACTTTTGACATCATATATGTCATCTCCTTAGTTTAGACATGTTCTGTAATGCCACTTGTTTAGTTTCTATATCATATATGGGAATTATGCGGTCTCATGTCTTTTAGCCAGCCATAATATATGTGAAATGTGCAATGCCATCATGTTTAACCAGGCATCATATATTTGAATGATATCTTGCCCATCCATTTCTTCATTACATTTCCATTTGTCGACAATGTTTGTACATTAAACTACTCTTCCTGTGAATCAGTCATTTGAGTGGGAGATGGAAAAATCTGGAGTGAAAACAAGGCCTTCAGAGCAGTCTCATGTCTTGAGCTATTCTGAAGTTGTTTGAGTTATGGACTTGTTTTGCTGCCGCGTTTATTTGCACTGGTGGCCAATTTAGATGGTTGGTGTATGTAATATGCTGCTTTGTTCCCTATATTTGCACTGGTGGTGAACTTTGATGCCCAGTGGATGTAATATGTGTAATAGCCGTAATAGCCTAGCGTTAGTTCCTTGCTTATTTATTTCCTTATTGTATTGTTTAGTTGTTTGGTTGTAGTCACTGTAGTTCTTTGTCCACGTTTTTCTAGTGGCCACAATAAACTAGGCCACAATAACCATGGCAACACACGGACTGTTGTGACCATGGTCCTGCTACCTACTGTAGTGGCCATGGCCCTCCACGGGCTATACGATCCATGGGCCTTCCACGGGCCGTAGGATCCATGGGCCTTTTACGGGCCGTAGGATCCATGGGCCTTCTATGGGCCATCTCATCTATGGGCCTTCTACGGGCCGTATAATCATTTCGTCAAACATGGGCCGTACTATTCATGGACCAATGACGGACCGCAAAATGGGCCGTAAACGGGCTAGAGTGGAAATCGTCTGTTTTATGGCCCGACCATAATGGGCCGTTAATAGGTCGTAATTGATGATGCTACGAAAACAGCCCAACGTGTTAACGAGCCACAAGAAGGCGACTGTAACCACAGGCTGAATT